>NC_141539.1:33842500-35121250 GCF_021556685.1 Rattus norvegicus | reverse complement strand
ATAAATGTTTGTGCTCAACTGCCTTTTACCTTTTTATACAGTCTAGGATATTACCCACAATGGATGGGCCTTCCATCCCAACTAACCTAAGACAGATAATCATTCACAGTACTATCCAGAGGTCCAGCTTCCAGGTGATCCTAGATGGACTCTTAGGATCTGTAACTACAAACACAGGCCACAATTTCATGGTCCTCCTATGGATTCTGAATTTTGAAAGACAGTTGCAAAGTAGCTGTGGCCTTAACCAGCTGCATACACTTCCATGCACATAACAATTCTACAAGGTTCCTTGCCTTGTAGGTTAAGCAAAACTGGGTTCCCAGAGATATGGGAGAAGCCATGAAGACTATGAGGCAACTCTTTGCGGCATGCACTGAAGCATAACTCTGTTCTATTCTCCCCTTAGCAAACCACTTTTTTTAAATGAATGTTCTCTGTGACTTTGGTAAATCATATTGACTCGGGACACAGCATGTTGAAAGCTGTCTGCCAGTTGACTAATTTCTGATACATGCTAACACTGTAGCTTCCATAAGTTGAGCTGGATGCTCAGCTATGTCAGGTGTGGTTGTACCCAAACCTGTTTATGCCAGTTGGATGTGCTGTTGCAATTATGTAATTAAATTAAGTGTCACATAAACCAATGAAAGATGAAGCTGAAAAGAGAGCCGTTTTTATGTACACTGAGTGGAATGTTTTGGAAAGCCTTGAAAAAGATGAGTCACTTAAAATGAAAGGGGCAGGAAAACGAGACAGTAAAACAGCAGCAACTGATGAGAGATAAAAATCATAAAAATCCTGGGATTTTCCAGAAGAGCAGACATGGTTCCGACAGTGGGTACCTAATGATGGTGAAGGAAGCTGAATCTGGTGATAACAGCCGGAGGAAGTTCTTGATGTTTCAGAGCCTGAGCACCAATGACCTTGAGTTGTTTTACAGGCTGAAGAACAGTCGGGTTAGACTTAATTGATGAGACGACCCTTAACAATGCACACTCTGAAAAGAGCGGGATCAGAGGGTTAATTCTACAAAGTAATGGGTGGCCAACATAGCTCTTCCTGGATCTCCCTTAAATCCTCCTTATCACTCTGCCTATAACTTGCTGGAAACTCCATTTTTTTCCCCAAAAAGTCTACTATTTTGTCTGACCCCAAGTTGACAGGCAAGACCACTGAGATAATGCTTCGGAAAAGCTACTTTCAGAAAACCCAGTTCTTGACTTGCTAACCTTTCCCCGTGTGGAGACTGTACTTAATTCATAGAAGAGATAAAAGCCCGTTATGTCAGAGCTTCTGGGCTGATCTCCTTTTAGTCTCATGAACTTGTCTATACAAGAGGATGAACACTTTGTTTAGTCATAGTCTTAATGGCATCACAGGCCTTGTGCCCACACACTAAAAGAAGTCACTCTTGCATTTTAAATGCATGAAAACAATGGAAGGATATATGTAAAATATATGTAAAAAAAGAAAAGGCCTTCCTGTGCATTTCCTCCCACATCCCTATTTTTCTCTGGGATTTACATTGTGTTGATAGCAATTTCCTTCAAATGAAGCATTCCCCAAAAGAAGGGAGAGGAAAGCTTAGGGGACTGTGGTGATTTAAATAGGGATGCCTCCCCCCAAAGGCTCACATATTTGAAGGCTTGGTGATTAGAGAATGGCCCTTCTTGAGAGGGTTTTCAAAAGTTCCAGCCTGACTACCCCCCCCCCCTTTCTCCCTGCTGCCTGTGGATCTGGCTGTAGAATTCTCAGCTACATTTCTAGCACTGTCTGCCCGCCTGCCACAATGTTCTTTGCAATATTGAAAATGGACTAAACCTCTGAAACTAAACCAACCCCAACTAATGACTCTTAAAAGCTCTTCCTTTACAAGACTTGCTATAGTCAGTTCTCTTTAAAGCAGCAGAACACGAGGACAGGAACATTGGAAGTAAATAAAACTTATCAGTCTATGGAAACTGAAGGCCCCTCCCCAATGTTATAAAAGCAGTAAATAAATGCCAAGAAAATGAAACTTTCTGACCAGGCAAAATGCTTATAGTTTGTGCAAAATGTTCCAGCAATACATTTTTGAGAGTCTTCACCCACTCTGGAGTGGGTCGTAGTAATTCAGTTACTACTGAGTAACATGCTCCTGTAAGAGCTTATTATGTACTTTCTTATTAGCAGCTCAATACATTTACTAATTAATTAAAATAGATGTGGGGGAATCATTTTTTTGCTCTGTCTTCAATGCTGTATCTGGGATAAGCAGACAGTGTTTCCCTGGGAAAAGTCAAAGCCTGTTTATTTACACCATAGAGTCAGTCAGTGGCTGTGCGACCAGGGACAGTTAGTTAGGTCACTGAGTGAGCTACAATCATTACATTGGTTAATATTGCAAGTCAAATGCAAACATATACAAAATGGGCATCCATTAACACTTGGTAACTCTGGACCTAAAGATGCAGAGCAAAGGAATAAGTGGTAGAAGAGAAAATCTAAAATAAAAATGAGTCAATGAATGTTAACGTTTTTCAAAACCAGAAGAGTACCTGTGCTCACTCTTAATCATCAAGAAGACAGGATCTAGAATGACCTAGGAGACAAGCTTGCAGCTATGTCTGTGTGGCAGTTTTGAATTAGGTTAGTTGACGTGGGAAGACATACCCTAAATGTGTGCAGCACCATTCCATGAGTTCCGGTGAAAAGAAGAATGCAAGCTGAGCCTCGGCATCCAACACATCCCGACTACAGAGTCAACATGGCCAGACGCATCAAGACCCTGCCTGCCACCATGACTTTCCAGCTGTCATGAACCAGGACCCTAAGATTGTAAGCCAATAAATCTTTCCTTCATTAATTTGTATGAAATTTTGTCACAACAATGGGGAATAAAACTAATACAGAAACCCACAGACAAAAAGCTAAAACATGACCCAAAGTTGAACTAAGGAAGTGGTAACATAAATTTCTCAAACACCAAGCAAAATGACCAGTGATATTTTAGATTTCTAAATTGCAGTCCTACTATTTTGAAAACTTGTGAACTTAGAAATAGTTAAAAGGAATATGGGATAGAAATAAATAATATAATTTAATTTTCATTGTGTACTACCTTGCATATTTTATATTAACATATAAATGATAAAAGGAATAGAAATATTTTTTTGTTAAACTTTTTGTGATGTGTTCATCTATGAATGAGGGGTAGATATCAAAAAAAAGTTTCCACTTTCCACTTTTCCCTATGAACACATATCTCTGTTGAAATTAAAATTTGAAAAATTAAAACTTATGGGGCAGAAGATTATGAGCTTTTAGGAATTATGGCTATAATATTGGAATTGTTGCTAATGTGACAATGATGTCTTGTAGCATTTTCATTCACTTTCATATATAGGTCACTTGATCTGACCACATTCTAGGGCTTTTAAATTGCTTATTTTATCAGATTTGTATATATATATGTATATATATATATATACATATATATGTGTGTGTGTGTGCGTGCGCACGCGCACGCATGTGTGTATACATACATATATATTAGTTATGATGAAATTAAAATGGAAATTTAAAAATTATAGAAAATCTCCCAGGTTTCCCTTCTCTTAGAGATAATATTCTAATGCACAGACTTTCAACTTGTCCATGATTATGCAAATTGTTATTTATGTACATCCACGTACATTCAAATGCACATATGATTTGCTTAACCCAAAATGGCATAATATAATTCACACAATTCCAGAAAAATAATAGGAATATTTCAGAAATATATACAACATTTGTACAGTTGGGATTTGCTAATTATTTCTATATTCTTCCACATTTGTGATATGAACTACTTTAGTAAGGATAGTATAAAATATTATCAAAATTATAAAGGCTTTTAAATTTAAAATGAGTTCAAAGACAATTAGCTTAAAAAGCCCAAAAGGCTTTATTGAGTTAACAGTAAGTTTAAAATATGAAATTAATTTTAAACCATTGATTTTTTTCTCAGCAAGTGAGACATTTAAATAGTTTTTTATTCAGTGTTTCAACTAAAAAAAACTAAAAATTAATTCAAGTCAGCTTTTCTATAGTGTTTGCAAATAGGTCTTAATATTTACATAATCTAGAGAGCACAACACGCCAACCCTTTGGAATGCTCGTTGTTTGTCAGAAGGCACATGTCATGTCTACAGTCTACAGACCAACCTTGGGCTTACTTGGGGTATAGGTAGGAGGCAGAAAGACCCCCTCTGGTTCTGGAGACTTCTAAAGTACTACTGAACATGGTGGATCTTTGCCATTCACCCTTATTGTACACAAACAAGTGATGGCTTTGAAATTCTACACTTGATCAAGAGCAGTGGTTCTCCACTGTCCTAACTTTGTGACCCTAGCTTTATGAACCATAAAATTATCTTCATTTTTACTTCATAAACGGTTACTTTTTCTACTGATACTAATTATAATATACATATCTGCGTTTTCTCTTGGTCTTAGACAATCCCCGTGACAGGATGGTTCAACCCCTGAAGGGTTGAGAACCAGGGATCAGGAGAGAATCTAGTCCTGTAAAATTGCATTCACCTGCAATAATTGCCTCTGAGATTTGGAAATCAGAACCCTGGTTCTTATTCTTCATTGTGCTTTCTCTTGAGAGATTCTCCCTCTACTGAGAACTAAAGAATGTCCTCTAGGTCCAATTATCCTTCTAGGACACTGTCACCCTACCCACATGCAAAAGTAGCAAGAAGACCATTCCCCTAAATGAAGCTGCAAGGGGAGGCCTGCTCTGCCTTGCAATTGGTGGGAACATTTATGAAGCCTTAGATCGAAAGCATTGCACTGGAAAGTATATTCATAAGGGAAGTATAGTTTTGACTCCTAACACTAGAATCCTTCAGGTAATAACTGAATAACAGAAAATGTTCTGCCTCTAATGTGACTAAGGACTCTAAACAAAAAATGTTCATAAGAAGTAATATCTGAAAGATAATAGTTTTTCTTCTTCTTCTTCTTTTTTTTTTTTTTTTTTTTTTTTTTTTTTTTTTTTTTTTTTTTTTGGAGCTGAGGACCGAACCCAAGGCCTTGAGCATTCTAGGCAAGCGCTCTACCTCTGAGCTAAATCCCCAGCCCCCGATAATAGTTTTTCTTAAATGCTCTTTTGTCTTAGTTTTGAGGACTTAAAGAGAGAGAGACGGCCAATTAAATCCGTACTTCAACAGGCACCCTTATTGGACTGTGACACATAAGTCACAATATATACATCCCACTCACACTGGGGCCTCAGAAAACCAAGACCAACTCTAAGCCCCAAATCCTGCCAATATTAAACTAGCCAGTCCTAAACCTAGCCAACGTGCATTGCTGTTCCCTTCCTGTCCAAGCCAGAACAAATGTACTTACCTTCTAGTCTTCTCCCTGCCTCTGTCTCAAGACTGACCCTGTGCTTTTCTCAGTGACCCTGACTGGCATACTGTCTCCAGAGAATTGTACATACAATAAAGCTAAATCTCTTTCCAGTGTCTTTCTTGATCTGTGTCTAGCTTCCCTGTATTTCACCAGAGGCAATGTGGCTAAAACAGTCCATCTAGAATAGCTCAAATCTCAATGCAGAGTTATTAAGATATCATTTAAGAAAGTGTCTTAAATAAGTGGAAGGGATTACATGCATGCAATTAGGTCTTAGGTGGCTTCTTTACTGATGGCGAAAGGCCAGTCTCAGGTGACCGAGGAACACTGTGATGAACATTGCTAGTGCTGGTCAGTGTGCAGTTACCGCCTTTTTGGGCACAACTACATCTCCATTTTTGTGCCCAAAGAATTTGAGCAGGAATGTCATGCTTTGCTTCCAGGTTAAGTCATTAAAAATTGCGGAAAATATTGTATTTCTTCCTTTATTTTGTAGTGAGCACAAACATCGAGGACAGAAAATGTAACCAAGGATTCCAGCAGCCTGGATAATCTGCTCCATTCTCTGCATGCAGAGAATCCAGTCTCTTGGGTTGAACTGATATCTAGCAAATATTTTCTGGAAGAAGAAAAAGACTTGGATGCTTGAATTTGAGCATTTTCCTCATAGCACATGCCTAGATTAATCCATATAACGTATCAGCAGGCAAATATAATACTAAAATGTCATGTTTCTGACTTCAATATGTAAACAGGAACATTATCCCATAACTTTTCATCATATAAATACAAATACACAATATATGATCATCTTAGAAGGGCTTTTGAAATCATAGTTTACATGACTGAAGAGACATAACTTGAAACCTCCTAGTAAAGGATGTTCCAATATCAAACCTATTAATTCCATATCATTCAAGTCTAAACAAATATTCAAGGTAAATGTAAACTTGGCCTCCATCACAACTAGAAACTATACAAAATAGAAAACAACACTGTCTTAGTTACTTTAGTAATTAGTTACTTTAGTGCGGTGACAAAGTACCATAATAAAGGAAATTATAAAAGAAAGAAATTTGACACACAAGGTTCCAGATAGTTAGAATCCATGACCATCAGAGCAGGTAGCATGGCAACAAGCAGACATGACACAGGAGCAGGAACTGAGAATGTAACCTCTGATCTACAGGAATGAGGCCAAAACAACAAAACAAAACAAAACGAAAAAAGAGGTAACTTGGAGTGATGTGCTGTTTTGAAACTTGAACACCCACTTCCCAGGACATACCTCCTAATCCTTCCCAAACAATTCCATCAACCGCAGACCAAGCATTCATATATATATGAGCCTATGGGGTGTGGGGGGCATTCTCATTCGAACCACAATAAAACATGAAATGTAGCAAGGGTCTTAGCCTGTGAACCATGCAGAGAAGAAAAACAACAAACTGAATGCTTCACCTACGTGTCTGATCCAAAGAACATTTTGAAACAAGAACATGAGTTTATTAGCCTGAGATGATAATAATTTTCAGAAGCCCGAGATAGGAAAATTTGCAAGTATCAAAGAGAAGAAAGATAGGCAAAAAGTAAGAAGATAAAAATGTTTCGGGAGTCATCATAGGTTCTCCTTGAGTCTAATGTTGAACGTGAAGCTGTGTGCTCAGAGAACTGCATCACATGGCGATGAGCAAGGCACAACTTCACTCTGTCAAGCAAAAGAACTGTAAACTGACACAGGACAGAGAGACATTTGAATTCAAGCAGTCTATGCTGCCAGACTTCCCTGAATATGCAGCACACTCGGCAGAGACTCATAAAAGACAGCAAATAAGAAGCAAACTAAATTAGCCCCAGAGCAAAGGTTAGTCCATGCCTGCTTCCAAACAAACAAATCACAACAGAGAAAACCTTTAACAGAAACATCAAAAGGATCAAACTAATCCATAAATAATTTCATGGCTTGTCTAAACAAAATTTTTTACACTCTTTAAAGGAAAAAAATGAAGCCTAAAGTTTCAACAGCACAATAAACAATATCAGGCATCCAAGTAAGACGCATTAAGGGTCCAGGCATGTAGCTCAGTGGTAAAGCAACTGTTTAATATGCTTAAAGCTCTGGCTTCAGTTCTTAGTACCACAAGTGAACAAATATTGTGTTAGATGGGGGGAGGAGGAAAGATGGCCGACTTTCACAATAAAACTCAACTGATAGGAATATGCAAAGAGAATAGAGCCTCTTGAAAATCAGTTGATCGTTTTAAAAACATTACACATATATAATCAATCCTTTAAATAAAATGTGTATATATATGCATGTATATGAATATATGAAAGATTCAAAAGAAAAAAACAAAAACAAATTTAGCTAGCAAATCAGATGTCTGAACGGACTGTCTAGCAGATTGGACACCGAGGAATAGAAGGTGAGTGAACATGAAAATGTAAGGATTTCTAAGTAGGTAAACAGAGCCATAGAGAGAAAAGACCACCCACAAAACAAATGCGTTAATAAATGGAACCTTGGCATCTTAACTGTAATGGAAATCAGAAACAAAGGAGAAGGGTGAGAAAAATATTTGAGAGCATAACAGCCCCAGATTTGTCCAAATTTGATAAAAATACTGTCGGCCCCCAGAGCCAAGAAGCTTAACGAGAGCCAAACAGTATAAATATAAATGAAACGACCACGAAGCACACCGTCATTTAATTGCTATGAGCCAATGATACAGAGAAAACATTTAAAAGCAAACTAAAAAGATAAATAACACATAAAAGAGCAAAGGTAGAAATAAACAGAGATTTCATGTCAAAATCAATGTAAACAAGACAAAATGGAATAACATCTTTATGGTGCTCCAAAAAAGTCAGCCTAGAAATATCTATTCTGTGAAAAATATCAATAAATACAAAAATGAAATAAAGGTGCATTGAGACAAGCAGATTCTGAGAAAAGCTGTGACTAAGAACACATTACTAGCAGAGATAGTTAAAGGAACTTGAAGCTCATTTAGACACAAAGAGGACCGACAGAAATGGTAAATATAAATAAATATGGAAGATTTTACCTCATTTCTCCAACTCACTTTTAAAAGACAAACCATATTGTACGATATAAAATAAATGGAGACAAATGAATGGCAGACTTGTACCAATAAAAGTGTTCTGGCTTGCTTTCTGTTGCTATGCTAAACACCAAGACTAAAAGTAACTTGGGGAGGACAGGGTTTATTTGACTTACACTTACTTGTCACAGTCTATCATGGAGGGGATCCAGGGTAGGAACTCAAGCAGAAGCAGAGGCAGGGGAATGCTGCTTACTGGCTTGCTCTCCATAGCTTGCTCAGCTTGCTTCTGTATATAGATAGATCAACCCTACCTACCCAGGCATGGTACTACTCATGCTGGCATGGGCTCTCTCACATCAATCATTAGTCAAGAAAACACACCCCAGACTTGCCTATAGGCAAATGGAGTCCTAAGTTTGAGGTTTCGCCTTCCCATGAAAGGGAAGTTTATAACAAGTTGATATATGCTAACCAGCATAAACAGGAACTGTTTTACTACTTGTATAAACCAAGTAGCAGTAGAATATGCCTTGAAGGTAGATTTGTGGTAAATCTGTATTTGAGTATTTTAAATGTTACAGGGTAGTTATCAAATGTCGAAATACAATAGATTCCCATTGAGGGCTTCATTAGACAGGCTGCTTGCTCATGATATCAGAGGTTTTGATTCTCTAAGTATAGGAATTAGCCTGTGAAGAGGCTGGGTAAACGAGTCAAATAATGGATGCGACGGCTCATGCTGAAGGCCTTTAGACACTTTAAGGTATCATTGCTCTAGAGATACCTACAACAGCAAAGATAAAATCCAATATCTTATACTGCACAGATGGTCCAGTTGGTAAGAGTGCTTTGCCTCACTAGCATGAAGACCCAACTTTGAAATTCTAGAACCCATGTGATTTCTGGGAGCACGGTTTGAGCATCCCAGAGCTATTGTAGGGATGGGAGAGACATGACAACCTTCAGAAGCTCAGAGCCAGCTAATCTGATGTTATGTGCAAGCAGAATAACCCCAGAATGTCTGTCATGAACAATGTGAGACACCTAGCACTCTTCTATGGCCTCCACATATGTGGCATGCCCATACCTGCATATACACATATAAACACACACACACACACACACACACACACACACACACACACACACACATACACACAAACACAGTAAGATCAATATTTTAAAAATACTAAATTATTCCAAATTAAGAAAGAAGAAGCTATGGGAAAACAATAAAAAAACAAGAAAACTAGAGAACAAAGGGAAAATTGTCAGACTTAATTAAAACATGATAGACCCCCTTCCCTTCAAAATACAAATAAATACTTAGGTTAAGAGACAGACTTCCAGATCAGATAACAAAGTCAGACTCCCTGCTGAGATGGCTCAGTGGTTAAGGCTGCTCTTGCTGAGGTCCTGAATTCAATTCCTAGCAACTACGTGGTAACTCAAAACCATCTATAGGAGGATCTGATGCCTTCGTCTGGCCTGCTGATGCACATGCAGCAGAGCACTCATAGATTAAACAAACAAACAAACAAATAAATAAATAAATAAATAAATAAATAAATAATTTTAAGTCAATTTGACCTCTCAAAAATCCTCTTTAATTATAAATACGCATAAAGATTAAAAGTAAAAGCATGGACAAGTATTCACCATACTGATGTCAATCATCAGAAACTGTTGATTATTCCTCACTGTCAATATGACTATAGCTTTCAGCATGAGGCTCTTGATGTGGGGTGGGATCTGCTGTCTCCATTGCAGTGATGGAGGTACAGGCCCTTCTCAGCTTTTCCACAAGCACGAGGTCCTCATGCTTTATACAAGCAATGCTTTTACCCACTAAGCCATCTCCCCGCCCCACCCCCACTTCTCTGAGTCTTAATTAAGTATAATGCCCAACAAACGTCAGTGTTTAAAGTCTTGCCTATCATTTGGGTTTATTCAACAACTTATTTACAGCGTCTAAGTTTATTGAAATCTGTTCCACTGTTGACAGGCAACAAGCAGATGGAGTTTAGGACTGGCAAATTCAAGCCATCGAGCTCACAAATCGAGAGAATGGACTCACTCTAAGAACAGACTGCACTGTTGAAGATAAAATGAATGGCTAACCTTTATACACCAGCATTTTACTGCTGGGAAGTTCTAAGCCCCGATGAAAACAGTTGGCTGTCCATCTGGCAAAGGTGTTTAAAGTGAACTTAAATGCTGACTGCTATTTTGCAGTACTAATTTCTTTCGATAGATGTCCACTCCATTCTCTCTGCAGAGGCATAAATAACAACAGAATCTCAGCCATCTTGCCATTGAAATCTCTGTAACCTAAAAGTTACCCCTGAATCACTTTAACACTGACACTGAGTGTGGGTTGTAAGTAATGACAATAATTTATGATGACTTCAGCCTATGAAAATGCCAGCTATTGGGGGTAAGATATATATGACTACATTTAACAAGTTTCCCTTTATGCACAATGATCTTAGATATTTAATGAAGTATTCTAATCAATAGTAAAATGCCTGACCAAAGCTATTAGCTTTAGCATTAGAAGGCTAAGAGGTAATACTATCCCAATTATATCATAGCTGCTAAGATAGCAAGGAAGCAATCAGCCTGGAAAAATGGTTAAATTACTTAAGTGTTACCTGGAAGAAGCCAGGAAGCCGGCATATAAATTCCCAGTATTAAAATTGCAATGGACTGGCTTAGCACATCAGTAGCTGATTGGTGAGTCGTTTTGGCTACTTCATCTTGCCCTCCAAATACACAAGTTTCTGCCTGTCTGCAGGCTTCCGGGCCAAAAGGGTAAGATCAAAGGGTACAATTTCTTCTGCTGCTACAAGGTTTCCCCGTTTAGTCCCTGCCCAAAGGCTAAAAATAAGGGCAGCAAAGCAGGTAAAGGCATCCATCAAACCGCCCATGTGTCACCCCAAACTCACTTGTGGTTGGGTCAGATCCTTGAAACAGGGTTCTCCACAAAGGAATTGGAGTAGAAGTGATAAACACTTCTTGGTATGATTTAAAAACATTTCATCGGGGCTGGGGATTTAGCTCAGTGGTAGAGCGCTTGCCTAGGAAGCGCAAGGCCCTGGGTTCGGTACCCAGCTCCGAAAAAAAGAACCAAAAAAAAAACAAAAAACAAAAAACAAAAAACAAAAAAAACATTTCATCAAGGAGTACTCTCTATGCTAACACTAGAAGTCATGGTGTGATTACCAGCCTGGGGGGGGGGGGGGTCAGAAGCCCCTGATTCTAAAAGAAACACAGGAGAATTGCCCCTGACACCCTGGGCATTGTTTCACAACCATAGCGTGTTCCTTTTCATTGTCGCTTCGAAGCCGCTAGGATTTCAAGGTTCATTTGTTATTGCAGCATAGCTTATTGGATCTTGACTAATGCAAAGCTAACAAAAAACAAAAAAGGAGGTCTTTGTGTTTTGACTGTATTGTAGCAGACAGTGCTTTTATGACTGCTATATCCATGAGAGATTTTGGATATAAAGGAGAACATTGCTTGATATTCAACCAACAAGAGGGCTCAAATGTGTAAGAGTAATTTCAGCCACTTTCAAAATTTTAGAATAATATAACCTTGCATTTGTGTGGCACTTTTAGCTTTTTTTTTTTATGTCGTAATGCTTTGAGATACACAGCTTTACAACGGTCCTAGAATATTTTTAAGTGCGTAAAATCCCAACTTTACTACTGAACAAAGCCTGCAGCAGCGGGACTTTAAGTGCAGTGTCCAGTAACCCGGCCAGTCAGCAACAGAGACGAAAACAGACGGCTGCCTTTGGTTCCCCCTCTAATCAAGAAATGCTCCGAGCTTCTAGCCTTGTTGCAGATTTTTACAAGCTTCGCTTTTAATAACCTTTCTCCATTGCACTCCTGACTTATTACCTTCCTGGCTTCCCACACTCTTATTTATATGCAGTCTCGCTCCAGCCGCACATCTCCACGTTTATGCCGCGTTTACTGTGTTGTCTCCTAACTAGAGTCCATTATCTGCTGAAACAAGAAGGATGTTCAGGAATAAAACACATCTTGCCTGTGGCTGCCAGGGGAGTGGAGCCCATCACCGGGGCCAAAGATGGATCTGTGCTGCCTGGAGTAACCTGCTGCTTTCATGTGTACCTCACCTTTGATGAAGAACGGGCTCCAAGCTGAGTAGATTCTAGAAGGCTGAAAACAGAGCACACAACTTCACCCAGGGATCCGCATCTGCAGTGTTTCCCTTTACAGGCGTATTTCTGACCAGGAACCGGGTCATCTGCATTCAGAGCCCCTCAAACAGGCTGTCTTGTCAGAGAGCTTGCATTTGTCGCTAATTTGGCTTAGACAGAAGAAAGGCCTTCCTTATAAAAGAGGCTAGAAATTCCCTGACCTAAATTGGCTACTGAGGAGGGTTAACTATTGCTAAAAGTCAGGTTCAAAGCCTGCCATCACTCGTGCCTAGATTCATCATCTGGCACATATTCAATAAAAAGAAGAAAAGTACCGGAAGCCTGGGAAGAGAGCCTGGGTACTGGGGAGTCATGCTTCCCCAGAGTCACAAGACACGCGGATCCTCCCTCATCCCTCTGTCAGCTACTGTGAAAAAGAGCAAAAGGTAAGTATAATATCGAGTCTAAGGGCTTGGAAGTCAGACGCCCATATTTTCAAAATCCGAATTAGCACTTAATAGGTGGGTGACCTGGTCCAAGACGTGTGACCACTTCATGAGTTGCTTTTTCTCATATGTATAAAACAGAGGGATAACCACCTTTAATGGCTGACTAAAGATTAGGCTTTGAAGACATAATGCATGTAAATACATATAACACATGGTGTGGCAGAAGGCCTGGCTAATGACTGGCCCTTCGTAATAAAGTGACTGTATGTTTGCTCTGATCTCTCTCGAAACCTCCCTATGAAAGAAGCTGTGTTGTAACAGTCCCTAAAATCAAACAGGACTCTTTTATATAAAGAAAAGCCCAGCCCAATATAGTCCCCCAATATATATTCATTGAATTAAATTGCACGAAATCATTTCCAGAACTTTACATCCATAGGCAACTTCCTTGGCTTGCTTCACTGGTTTCTATATTTCTTTAAAAATTAAGCTTGGCTCACTCCTGCCTCAAGCTTCTGGGTATTTTAGCTGCTGATATGGAGTGTTTATAACGTTTTTGTGTATGAAGAATTTTGTATTTGGTCATGTATTTTCACAAAGTTATATAAATACCAATACCATAGTGCAGTGTTTTAAAAAAAAAAAATCAAGATCAAAACCGACCTTTTATCTATAGGCCACACTCGTTAGACTGGTTTTTCTAGAAAAAGTGGAAGATGGTCACAAGAAAGGTTAGAGTTATAGCTCTGTATGGAGGAGGGTGATCCTTTAATACAGAGGAATATCTGTGTCATGTCATCTAAATCTGTCACGGGATTTTAAGATTGGAAGGGAACTTAGAGGTCATCTAGTTCCCTGCTCCTTACCCCAGGCAAAGTCTGCCAGCTTCTACCAGGGAACCTCAGAACAGCTCTGGCTCTACAGGGGCTGGCATCAGCCCCAGCCCACATTGCCAGGTCCTGGTGCAGCAGATGCCCACGGTTAAAGAGGCAGAGGGGAGGAACTAATAGGCCTATGTAGACAGTAGTGACCACCTCACACCAAGGATCCTGTCCAATCCACTTCATCCCATACAAAATGAACAGCAGTTTGTAGGGGTCGTGGAGGCAAATATGTTTTTGAGAAACATAGACCCTTAAAGCATAAGCATATTCAGGTAAGCGTGGGTACACGCCTGAAGGCTTAGATGCAGCTGTGCCCACAAGGACAGGCAGGCAGCAGAAAGCAAGATGTGGTTCATAGACAACCTTTAATTCATGGAGGTCACAGAGTACTTTCTCTTTTAAAAAAAAATAGGACCATCTGCTTCATTATCAACTCGACTGCATTTACTGCACAGCTCCTTTGTGAGAATACATCTGAAGGCAAGCATTCGTGGTGCCTCCCTGATATCCTTGGGAGATGTGGGGTGGGGGTAGATGTAGCACTAAATCCTGCAGACTGCAGTGGTCAAAGCCTTGTTCCAGGCAATGACCCAGTGAGTACAGGAGTCTTCCCCTTCCGCAGCTCAATCTCAGTCCCACGCCCCCACAAAGCTCAGCTTGGGCAATGGCTGAATCGTATTTACATTTTAAGTCACTGTTGTGTCGTAAGGGCAAGTTTTGATAACTGCAAAGTACTCAAATTCAGAACTTCCCCCTCCGCACTGAACGGTAAGTAGTTTACTTTTCAGACAGCATGATTTTTCTGAGGCTTTTATTCCACACCATCACTGTGTTAAGAAAGCTGTCAAGTTTTGGAATTTCATGGAGAAATGTGAAGTGGCCTTTGTGAGCTCCAGAGGAAACCTCAGAGGCCTGACATTCTGAATGTGATGGCTCTATTTACATATATATTGTCCTTCCAGAGAGAGGCTGTGGGTTTGGACTTGGGATCACTGTATATAGCAAGCTTTAGTTGGCAGGTGGGGCTTGCCCTCTTTGTATATCTGTATGCATTCCCTCCCTCCCAATCTCATTCATTCTTTCCTTTCCTTCTTCCCTCATTCCCAATCTCATACATTCTTCCCTTTCTTCCCTCCCTCCCACTCATTCATTCATTCTTTCCTTTTCTAACCTTCCATCTCTCACCAGTTAGTTCATTCATTCATTCATTCATTCCAAAAGCATATCTTACTTTCCTTTCAAGGTTGGGTTCCAATCCTATCATGACAGAAGATATCAGGAGTGAACCATAGTAGACTCAGATAGACAGAGCCCAGATGCATAGATAGGAAAGATGGATTCTTAACAAATTGAATTTCCCTCTGCCCCCCTAAAAAAAACAACAACAACTTGGAATCAAGAAACTATATGTATTCTTTTTCTGTGCTTCTTTAGGCCTAAACTATGAGAATCCAGCAGCCTTTTAGAGTCCTCTCAAGAAAACCCACCTACATTTATTTGACTGCTAGATGTGGCCTGTGTTCTCTGCCTCCCTTCTCTTTGGCTTGAGTATTCTGGACTTGACTTCACCTTAAAATATTCCACTATATTTGTATGGGGCAGTTGTGTTAATCTTTACATTTATGTATGATGTCAGTCATTTGAAGTGATAAGCAAGAAGGGAAGTCTTGTCCTCCACGAGGACAAAAATATAGGAATCATGACTGTTGAAAACTAAGCAGGGAAAAGGTATAAACAAGGGAGAGAAAGAAGTTGTTCCAAGTGCAGGAGGCAGCATTTACCCAGAATTTGGGTGACAAGTACTTTCTCCTCCCAATGCTAGGGGATTCCCTGTCCCTAAGATAAATCTTTTCCTAGGAGTTAAGGCTTTGGCCTACATCCCCAGTGATAATGCTGACAATAAATACGTGTTGCCTTACTTTTGTGAAAGATAAAGCCATGGTGACTTTTAGGACCCCAAACTGGAATTCAGAGAATTTGTTTATAAAATGGGTATGAAACAGACATAAAAACCCCAACCCTCTGTGTGTGAGTATTGATATGGGAAAGAGAGACTCTTAGGATAAAAGTGACAGAGCCAATGGCGTACTTTATGAGGCATCATGCCATTAGCCTAGGACTTTCATCATAGACAGAAAAGTATAGCCATGGTTGTGGGTAATGAATAGGAAATGTGAGGTGCCTAACAGAGCAGTGGTTGGAGGAAAAATGGCAAATGAATTAAATGACTTGACTGGCAAGACAAGAGAGGGGCTGTTGGTTATGCCAGGAAGAAGATGTACTGTTAGGCATTGCAAGGAGCCACAAGTGTGGTATCAATCATGCAGTGATGAGAATTATAAAGTACAAATTAGGGGCTAGTAGGAAAGGATTAGAGCCAGATGCTAGAGGGCCAGACTATGCCTAGCTTTTAGTAGACAATCGGGAGCCATTGAGTTTTCTTGAGGAAGCCAGTGACTTAAGACTAGTCTGTCAGAGAGTACAGGCCCTACTGGTATATAAGGAGCAGAGAGTGCAAGGTATCCTAGTTCCTAGTAAGCCACCACTGTGTAATGGGATGAAGATGGGCTCTGTCTTTGACATGGAGAAGAGGAATAAAGATGGAAAAATTATTGCTGATGGTGAGTCATACTCTGCATGAAATGCTCAATTAAAATGTGTAAAGCTATGGGTCTATGGAAAGGTTCTGAGACATAGTAAAGAAATGAATGTTCTTGACCCTGATTACCACGCTAAGCAATTTGAAACAGTCCAGGGAAGTATGGTTGTACAGTAAATAGTAGTCACAGGTGACATACTCAAAGACTTAGTTAGAGGCATGGCTACCAAAACGTCCTTGAAAGATGCTTGGCTCCCATCTCCCATTCCCTGAACCTAAACAATCATCTCTTTTCCTCCACATGCCCCAAAGAAATTCTGTTGCATTCTCAGCAGACTGTAGGATGCTGTGAAGTAGATGGGTCATCCAGAGCAGCCAGGCAAGCATGAGATGAAATACTAACTTATCTCAAACCTGAACCTGAACATGAGAACATTTCTCAACTCCTCAGGATGCCCTAGGAAAACAGACAGGAATATTTTAGGTCTGGTTAGAAGGCAGTAGCATAGAACTACTTGAAGGCACATCTGTCCTGATAACCATGAGGACTACTGATAACCTCAGAGAGAAGAAGTGACGCCTGAAGCCTATTATCTAGGAATATGATCTAAAAAGCCAATATTATCTATAAATATGGTATTGTTCTTCCTATCAGGAGGTCTCTATAACTGGCTGCCTGTTCTATCTAGGCAGCTAACTTCCTTGAATAGTAACTCACATGTTAAAGAAGCCAGAGCAAGACTTCAGGTGGTCCTATCCCTTTACTCTGATCACACACAGAGACATTTGTTCCATACATAGGGTATACGAGCAGGCCTGCACTTGCCCTAAATTTTAGTGGCAGCAGGATATAGCTTTAATGCAAAGAGCTAGTCTACTGCAGACCTAGACCCATGGGGTATCTTCCTAGATGCTTGCAAGATATGCAGCTTTATTGACCTCATAATGATCCATTAAAAATATTCTGAAATCAATGAGCCTGAGATGCAAGTAATCAAATAATAGAGAGGGCTTTCTAAGTGGCTCTTTGCTGTGTGCTTCAGGTGATCATGAGACATTGGTCTTGGATGATTTTTCAATGCCCCAGCAGGCGTTTCTTCAGAATCTTGTTATAAGTAAGCAAATGGTATCCTCTTTGAAGACAAACACGCAAGCAAAGCTCACACAGATATCACCAGGAGCCATGGGTTCTTGAATTCTTGTTCATGTGTGTGTGAATGCAAGTGCACACTCATATATGTCCATATACACACACACGTATGTGTGTGCATGTACATGAATGTACATATATGTGGAGGGTACAACATCCTCAGCTGTCACTCTGTGGGACCCTTCCACATTGATTTTTTTAAAGGTTTATTGATTTTATGTGTACACTGTAGCTGTCTTCATACACACCAGAAGAGGGTGTCAGATCCCATTACAGAGGGTTGTGAGCCACCATGTGGTTGCTGGGAATTGAACTCAGGACCTCTGGAAGAGCAGTCAGTACTCTTAACCGCTAAGCCATCCCTCCAGCCCCCCACATTGATTTTTTAAAACAAGAGTTTCTCACCATTTCTGAGCTAACTGATTTGGATAGATTGGCTGAGACTGAGTGCCATGTACCTGTACAGCTCCATCGTTTTAATCCTGGACTTGTAAGCACATGCTCCAATATCTGCCTTTTCCTTATGTGCGTTCTGGGGCTTCAACTCAGTTCCTTAGGCTTGCAGGGCATCCATTTTAACAACTGGCCCATATCCCCAAACTGAGTGCTGGCTCTTTTCTGGAGATCCTACCAGGTTTTTAACTTGTTTTACTTTGGCTGCTTAAATTAGAGACTACATTTGTTTGCTTAGTTAGGAGTGAGTCTTGTTACGATTAAGTCAGATCCGATCACTCTGTGACACACTAGTCTAAAATTGACAAGGAACCATGACATATTTTGTATATAATGCAGTGGATGAGCCAAAGAAGCTTTGAAACATCCTGATGATCTATTTTAGGTGCCTTCGACGCTCAACACATCAAGTCACTATTGCTATTAAATTAGCGCTTAGTATCGACATTGTACTAATCTGGGTACCAGGGTGGGGAAAAACTGCTGACAACCGATCTTTGTTCTCAAGATGAAGACAAACATGCAGGCATTTAAAATCATGCAAGGAAAGTAGAACAGGGATGCAATATCAGAGGGGGAGTGGAATTTGAAGTAATATTAATAAAACATATATCAGATATCAAATAAAATGCATACTATTTCACAATGTAAACCAATGCTCTCCTAAATGCTTTAGATATGGAGGTTGAATTTCATCTTTTAACCCAATAAAGTAGGTGCAATAATCTTCTTTTGAAAGATCAGAAAATGTAGGCTCATGAACATTACGTCTCACATCCAAGGTATTTTTATGTTCTAGCTCCAAATGGCAAGCCCTTACTGACCAAACCATTGGTTGGCTTCAGGTAGAAAGAAAACACATCCTGAGAATTAGGCTAAGATCTACCTTGCAAGGAGCAAGAAATCAGGCATTCTATGCAGAGTGGATGATATAATAACACTAGTTTTGAAAGCGGTAATATTGATGAAGAATAGATTAACCCTCTGATTAATGTATGGTCCCTGGAGGCAAGCTCCCCAGACTGAGACCCTAGCACTGCCATGTTCTCATTCTGTACCATGGAAAACTTCTCTCATGTTTGTACAGTCCTGGGTTTCTTACTGTACAGTGGTCATAAAAAAATAATGCATAATAGTAGATTGGTAAATATTTATGAACTATTTAAAATAACCCCTACCAGATAGCAACATATGAGACCCTACACATGAGTCTGTAAGTTTAAGAGAATTAAAAGACAGAGCTGGCTAAAAAGCTAAACGATATCCGATTGCTTCGCAGAATATACCTGTCCTCCCCTCCGAGAACCATCTCCTTGGTATCTCTGTGTAATCTTGGCTGGAGGGTGGAATCAGAGGACAGCCTCTGGTCAATTCCATTAGAAATCATACCCAGTGCAATTGACATGAAAATAACCACAAATGCTTACCAGAGGCTTGAATGGACAAAGCACTCTTGGGTGTGTTAGTCATTTCAATAAGAAAACAGGGCAAGGAGGAAAAGGGGGAGTGCAGTCAGATGGCTCCAAATGGAACTAGCTGCAATGAAAGCCTGTGGCTAGATCAGGCAGGAGGTACAGTGCAAATGTGACTGATCTCCCGGACTTTCTGGTCCCTGGGAGTGAGGGAATGAGTCAAGAAGGTCAGGAGCCCTCGCTAGTTCATTAGCCTTATCTAGATTTCAAAAAAGAGATTCCCAAATCCCATGAGGTGACTCACTGCTTGGAACAAAACCTGACACATTAACATCCTACTTTCCCAAAAGGATCCTGGAAGCCCTGCAGTTATATTGATGGAAGGTGATTTATACCAAGGCAAGTGCTGCCAAGGCCCTCGCTGGGAAAGCAGCTAGGCAAGGGAAAAATTAAGAATGCAATGGCTTTCTGTGTTCTGGAATCTCTCAAGTAAGAATGCACATGAAGAGTCTTAGCCCTCCTGCCCACAAGCTGTATGCCTAGCTAACCTGTCTGCCACCAGGTACCCATGGGCTGTGGATTTCATATGTTACCACCAGAGTCCTTGCACTTGGTAGCCAAGCAGTCTTTGACCCCTCTCTCCAAACTTGCTGTCTTCAACCTGAGGAGATCTGAAACAAAAGCTGCTCCAATTTGTTCATGGGAGCATTTACTTACGAGATGGATCACAATATCCTACTGAAAAAAAAACAAACCTACAACTCATACTCTGCATTGAGAAGCAACCACATCATCTACATTTGGACAAATTGGCCTCTGTCCTGGGAATATCATGAATGAAGTTTGCTCATAGACTTTCTGCTCTCCTCACAGCTGCCGTCATAGCCCAGGGGTGTAGAGAGGGCACATATCACAGGCACGCTCTCTGAAAATGGACTGACCACAGCTTGCACCCAGGGCTCTATGAAATTAGAAAATTAAACTTAGAATGCTCATGAGTTTTCCATCGCAGGGTGCCTTCAATTTAGAGGTCAAAGAGCTCTTATTTCCAGCTTCCAAGTCCAGCAGTGTATTAATCTGTTCAAGCTAATTACCAGAACAAATCAGCCTTAATTTTCTGATTTAACACAGTGAAAGTTTCTTTCTTGCTCTTATCAGAGTCCCATGCGGCTAGTTGCTAGGGTTCTCTCCTCTGCACCGTCAGTAAAGATCCAAACTCCACATCTATAGTGGATCCCATAATCTCAAAGGCCCCATGACTTTGTATTTGTTCATCCTTTTCTATCACTAGAAGATAAGAAAAAAATAGATGAAGGTTTTATGAGCCAAGATTGGAAGCTACACATGCCTCTCTCATTCGTTTTCTATTGTCACATGATCCTACCTATAGATAGACTACATTCTCAGAGAAAGAACGAAAAGGACTGGAGTCTATCTCTGTGATTCTGAGGAAATAGGATTAATAGGGCCACAATTGTGGAGGCTTCATGGAGATAGTAATATCTGAGTTCTCAGAGGATAGATGTCCATGCAAACTCCCCCCATCGCTCAACTTGGAAGTAACCTCAAGGTCTTTTCAGTTCCTATCTCACTCTTCAGCAAAACACGGAGCTAAGTGCACAGTAATTGCCTGGAAAACAGTTGGTGGTTGATCTTAAATGGAATCTACAGAAAACCTTAGTGGACAGGGAGGCTCAGGGTGGAAGCTGAGTCCAGCATCCAGAGCTGGGATGATGCTGCCTGAGTGGATGTAGGGGCTGTACAAAGGGTACCGATAGCTGTAATGGATAGAGGAGAAGAAGGTACAAGAATGTGCCTAGGTCATTGCAACTGTTGTGTATTGCAAGTATCATCTGTACGATACAAATGGCAAGAGGACAGTTTTTGAAAATCATGTGTATTTGACAGTCACATCACTGGGATTCACTAAGCAAGACATACTTCAACTAAATAACCTGAAATGCACATAAATACTTGTTGTAATGAGCCCACTGTTGCTTTATATATAGTTAAGCCTTCAGAGCTCAAGTCATGCATTCCCATTTTCCTGGGTAGGATCTAGCTAATGACAGGAACAGCATGTCTTATTTCCGGGGTCCCAGTAGAGGATAAGAGGTAGAATATCACAGTGGGAGAGCCCATGGCTGCTGAGACTCTCCAAGCAGAGACTACTGCTCCCTTACATTACAGCAAGTGGCACTTAAGGGCAGCCATGGCTCCACCTCCTTCTAGAGGTTTCTCTTTTGAGATTCCAGCCCTCGCTGCCAACATATATGCTAATCATCAAGGACTATCAGCAGAAGTAGCAAGGACTGTGTCGCTCAAATTACAGAAATGCATTTTCTCGAAGTTCTGCAGAGGCAGAGGCCAAGGTCACGGCACGGGCAGGGTTGACTTCTACTGAGGTTCTCCTTCCTGTTGCTTCCTAGCTCCATCTTGTTCCTTTTGTGGCATCTTTAGGAAGAGAGCTAAGAACACTCTGGTGTCTCCCATCTTAAAGAGACACAGGTTCTGAAAGACAAGGACCCATCCATTTGATCCTATTCAATCTTATTACCTCTTTTAAAACTGTTGTTTGCAAACACCAGTTGGGAATTAGGCCTTCAAATCTATATTCAAGGACACATAACTTAGATCAGTCCTTGACTCCAGAGCTATGCTCCTCATGCAACTGTGTAAATGTGGGCTGGTCCCTGCTAAGCAAGTGTACTCCTTTCTCAAGGGCTGGTCAGTAGCTGAAACCCATATGATATGCTATCTCTCAGCTGTCATCTCCAGCTTGGTCCCTCTATCCCCCTCCCCATCCCTATTGTAACCCTAACCCTTTGCCTATGCCAAATCAGTCTTCTGTAGTGAGCCAAGGATAGCCATCCAGGATTCCTTGGTGCCAACTTACACTTTCGTCTTTAACCTTTTTCAAGGTTCTAACTCTAGAAAATAGGTCAATAGCATCGAGGTCAGCCTGCTTCATGAGGAAAGGCACATTGTATCTTTCCCTTCTCCCTTAACTTCCCTTGTCTCTCCACCCTTTGCATGTTAGACACATTCCTCCCTTCTCATAGCCCGTGTGTCTTCATGCCAAATACATAATATATTAAAAATATGTATGCATGTGTTTAACACATATGCATATATTTAAACATAGAATTCACATATGAGGGAAAACATGCAATCTTGCCTTTCTGAGTCCATCTTATTCACTCAACATGATCATCTACAGTTCTATCCACTTTCCTATAAATGACACTTTTTTTCCTCATTACAGCTGAATAAAAGTCCATTGTGTATACGCAGCATTTTTTACTTTATCCATTCTGTCACTGATGCTTCTTTAGGCTGGGTTTGTACCCTGGATATTGTGTTCCAATCTCACTCTTCACCAGATCTCAAAGGTCATTTATTAGTTCAGTATACATTTGCTGATGCCGCCTGCCTCTCCAGCTTCAAGAGGAGCATGACTGGCTTTTGCTAGGGGCGGCCACGCAGGAGGCAGCCTGGTTTCTGATCTCCTGAGGAATGTGGAGCCCATGTTATTACCATCACAGATGTATTTCCAGGATCTGAGATCAATCTGCCACTGTTGAGGAGGACTCAGAGAAGGAGGCGGCTCAAAGCCGAGCGCCAGCCTTCTGTTTCCTATGCCACTATTGATTCTGTGCAGTTCTGGGAAAGCTGCTGCTGCTGTCCTAGCCTCCGCCCCCTCTTCTGTTGATTGGATGGGAGACTAAATGGCATCTCCATCTCCCTCACACCCCGTGTGCCGTGCCACACTGACCTGCTCTAAAAGGCTTTGTCTTTTCTCTTCACCAGTGACATCGAGGAACAGCCAATCCAGAGGGCTTCTTGGGCTCTCCCCAGATTCCCAGAGAACCTCCTAATCACACTGGCTTCTGGAGATTTCCCTGGGTAGACCCGTGACCCACGCACCTCCCTGTCAAGGTCCTGTCTCATTTTCCAGGTCCAAGAAGATGAATGCTCCGCATTTGCACCAAGGGAATGGAGTATTTCTTCAAGGAAGTTAATAAGATTGTATATTTTAGCCTCAGGGCACCAGAGAAGGGAAAGAAAAATTCCCTGAAACAACATGTCTCTTGTTTAATAAAGTTTTATTATTATTATATATGAGTGTGTGGGAAAGAGAAATCTATATCTGTTCTTCACCATCACAGCTTTATTGGTTCTGAGCTTAAAAAATCAGTTTGGTGACTAACAGAATAAAGGAACCGACTGACCGGTGATTTTTAATATTTGGCTCTTCCAGGAAGCAATCTAATAGAGTAAGGGCTTATTGGAAAGTGTAGATGATGTGAAATAAGTTACACAGGGGGGTGGGCTACACTGGCTCACACCTTGGGAGGACAGGCAGATGCCACAGGAGGCTGCTTTGTGCTAGCCAGCCTAGCTCACTGAACACCCCAGCCTTGGGAAACATAAGGCTGCTGGAATGTTACTTGTCACACATTTCTCCCACTAAAGCTTTGTTTTATGTAAAATTTAAATTCGCCAGCTGAAAACATCAGTAATCATCCACCACTGTTAGAGCATTTTCCTTTAGGCTCTCTCTGCTCCTTTGTAGTCAAGTGTGCATGCTCTCTGTCCCTCTGCCTCTGCCCCTGCATCCCTGTTTCTCTCTGTGTGTTTTATGTGCGCTCTCTCTCTCTCTCTCTCTCTCTCTCTCTCTCTCTCTCTCTCTCTCTCTCTCTCTCCTTCCTTTGTGTGTATATGTGTATGCATCTGTTTGCATGTCTCTCTCTCTCTCTGTGTGTGTGTGTGTGTGTCTGTTTCTCTCTGCGTGTCTCTGTGTATGTGTTGTGTGTCCGTGTCTATACATATCTACCGAAGTCTTGTGTCCTGTCCTGTGGCTGAGATCTCAGCTGACGAAACCTGTGCCCTCTTGGAGCCAACCAAGCAAGTGATCAAAACATCTTCCGATCATCCCAGTGATTCCACAAGATGCTGGGAAGAGTTGTTTTAGGTCTAGTGGTGTCGGTCACTGACTCCTTGGGAACAGAAGGTGATTTCTGAAGCCTACACTCTCAGCTCAGACTCCCCCCCTCTATTTCTTGTCTTCTTTTGCATACTAAGTGTTCTAGAGTAGTGTAGAGTCGCTATTGTTGTGACAAAGCATATAACCAAATAAACTTGTAGGGAAAGGGTTTTATTTCACTCACAGCTCTATAGAACTGTGCATTATTAAAAGCAGTAAGGACAGGAACTCAAGCAAGGCAGGAACCTACAGGAAGGAGCTGATGCAGAGGCCATGGAAGAGTGCTGCTTACTGGCTTGCTTCCCATGGCTTGCTCAGCCTGCTTTCTTATAGAACTGAGAATCACCTGCTCAGGGATGGCCCCACCCACTATGGACTGGGCCCTCCCCATTAATCACTAAGAAAATGCCCTACAGCTGGATCTTATGGAGGCATTTTCTCAACTGAGGCTTCCTCCTCTCTGACGACTCTAGCCTGTGTCAAATTGACATAAAACTAGCCAGGACACTATGTGTACAAACAAGTATCAGAAACCCCATATTAGATGAAAATATATTAATTTGAAATTAGCCTTTTCAGAGTACAGTAGAAGATCTGACTGTTTTTACATGTCAAAGTAATACTTTGTGGTTGGGTAGCATGAGCTAAACCTGGGAGATGGGGAATAATGACAATGTGGACTGAGAATGATGAAATGTGGAATAAAGGGACAGATCCTGTGCAGGAGAAGCACCAGAGCTCAAGCCATGAAGTAGGTAACTGTGGTCTTGCTCTGTTCTGCTCCATTGGGGCTATACCCAGTTCTGAAATACCTGAAGTGATGGGCAGTCAGAGTCCCCTTCCTTTGACTCATCTTCTATCAGCAATGAGGTGCACATGACTTCTGAAACACATGAGACACATCCACAAAACCTCAGAAGCATAAGTCTGTAATGATGTGATCACACACATCAAATACAGAAAATTGATATTGCTTTGAATAAAGGTTCCCCTCTACATCTTAGATTACCCAACAGTTCAAGGCTAGAGACAATGGGCTTCCTTTGGTCTCCATAGAGTCAGCTACCTTTCATTCTTTGTTCTCTCAGGGGGAAAGGAGTGGTAACTGAACACTAAAAACACAGAGCTGGTAACTGAAGTCAAAAGAGGGTTTTTAATCTAAATGGCTGTCCACTTGGCTTGACTGTCAAAGACCCAGATTCTACTTCTCAGAAAAAGAGAAGAGGCATGTTGCAAGGCATGCTAAGCTTCTCTGTAGGAAATGTAGGACAGAACGGCTGGTGAGAATGTCAGGGATACATTGTCATTTAGCAGAGTTGAGTAATCTCTTTGATGGGTGAGACATTTGGACCAAGGCTTTGGCTTGATCATCTAAGGGAGGGTGTCTTGCTTTCCCCTATCTTTCCCCTGCCAGGAAACAGAATGAAGTGAGCATCAGTACAGTGGAGGTCACCATGTGCATCTCTGTTTCCAGAGCCTGGGCCCTCTGTCCTAGGGTTATTCATCTTAGGGAAAGCCATTGGAAAACTCAACCCTTCTAATTCCTTTGCATTGAGTTTTCATTACACTTTAAACATTGTCATGGATAGAATTAATGAGCAGAGGCCTGCTGGATATTCAGCCAGAATTCTCAGAACCCCAAAGGTCTTGACTCTGAGAGCTTGGGACCACTTGTCACTTAAATGATCCATAATTTTGTTTCTGATTAGTACTGAGTAGTAAGTAGTCCCAGCAGCAGCTCTGGAGACACTTTGGCCTTCCGCTTGACCACAAGCTTGTTTGCCTCACTCTGCCTTGTGTCTTATCGGCACAATTCAAGCCCACTGGGTCCTTCTGAGGTGGTAGCTCATGACTTCAAAGGACAAACGCAACTTTGGAGACATTCTAAGTTTCAGGCTCATCTTCATAAGATAGAAAACAAATGCCTCCTCTCATGGTTAACCAGAAAAATCCTTTAGCCCCCAAACTTTCCTGCTATATTCCTGCTGCCTAGAATTTTATTACTAGAACTTGACTCCTTTGGGATTAAAAGGCATTTTAGTCTTTTAAAATCCTTTATTAAAATGCAAAGACATCTAGGAAGGTTGAAACCTTATATTACCAACAAGAATTTGCAGCCATTGAGGGCAGGAAATACAACTTAAATGCCTTCTCCTATATATTAAATTCTTAGCTGCCCATGACTCCTGGAAGGTTAAGTCATTCTGTACAGTCAGGGTGCTTAGCTTGCTGAAGGCTTAGCTTTTGTAAATCTAATTTGAGCAACAAGAAATATTTTGGATTAAAGCCTCATCTAAAATGTTCACTCTGTTCTGCCTTCTTAAATGCAACCCGTGAAATGCAATAAAACACTTTCTTAATGAATCACCGTCATTATTATGAGCTTTCCCTGTTATCCTTCAGACCGACTTCGTCTCCATCCATTACTACAGGCAGGGCTATCTTCCCCTTCTATAGCCCTTCTTGCATTTGCTTTTTGGCTTTTGGTCTGCTCCAGACTGACACTATCTCTCCTTGTTCACACCAAAGTGCTTACTTTAAGTATTGTTTCTCTCTTCTAACACATCCTTACAATCTCTGTTGGTGGGAAATAACATCGTTAGGCTTGAGGGCTGAAGTGTCTGTGACTAAAACAAAAATAGATTGGCTTTTAATGAGAAGTTTTCCTATGGGTAGCAGTAACAATTTTATTATTCTCATAGGCCATGGGTGCTGTGTATGGTATACAGGGCTTTGATCCCAGCACTGGGGAAATAGAGACAAGAGGATCTCTCTGACCTCCAGGCCAGTCTAGTCTGTGTAGCAAGTTGTAGGCCATCTAGTGCCACATAGTGAGAACCTGTCTCAAAATAACAATATAAGATATTTCTACTTTCCTCTGATTCACAGCTGTTATTTGGATAAGTGAGGTTGTCGCATGACAGGGAGGGCTATTTTTTTTTTCTTCTAAAGATAACAAGAAGCCAAGATGTTCCACTCTAAGGTATAAAGGAATTGGTATCGGTTGGCAGTCTTTGAGCTTAATATCTGTCCAATCTATAAAATATTTTCTCAAAATCAATTATGGCTCAGTTCTAAGAATGAAGGAGTATGTTCTCAATAATTACTTCAAGACCATAAAATAGGGACAATAGTAGGCAAATCAAGACCTGTGACTCCTCCTATTTCTGGAGAAAACATGGACAACATGAGCTGCTCCACAGGGATGGAACGGTAGTGAGCTCTGATACTCACAGCAGCCATCAGGGGCTTCTGTTGGCCACCTTCTCCAATTATTAAATAACAAGTTATGAACTGTGGACAAGTCACATAAGCAATACTGAAACATTACTATTCCTTTTATAATCAATATGCATTCTGTCTGCTTCAAAATAACCACTAATTTGGGGTTTTGATAAATGAAACATAATAATGAATTGATTTTTTTAGAATATCACTGTCATGGTATATGAGCTCTTGAGCTCAACTGTTATAATCATTTTATCAGAGAGTGAATATGAAATATTTAGTCTAATACATATAAAATAATGTACTCAGTGTTAGCTAAGGAAAATGCTTGTGTATACACACACACACACACACACACACATACAAACTCTACTTGAAAACTAAACTACAACCTAACAGTCTGTGTTTCAGACAGCCTTTGGGCCACATAGCCTATTTCTAATAATTTGTCCTGTGGATAAGCATTTTTCCCATAATATTACCTATAAAAGTGAAAACATAGAATAACCTAAATCCAGTAACTGGGGATTTGCAGAAAGAAAATGGGAGATTTCTATAATAAAATATGAAATACAGGTACAAACATATGAAGCAAGATTTTATTGATATTAATAAAATGAAATCAATGAAATCAAATGAAAGTGCAAACTACAAACCATTATTTTGACAAGTTATGTTAATAGAATGAAATAATAAGAAATAACATGTAGTCATAGTAGATTAATCTACTATCACCATCCTGGCAGTGGCATGGGATCCTCTCTACCTTCATGAACGCTCAGGATTCTCAAATGAAACACATACATACACACACATACACACACACACACACACACACAGCCTTACATTTAATATGCCTTAATCAGCTCAATGGCTGGGCCAATGACAAACTTCCATGCTGCCTACACCTCCCCTCTGATACTCCTGAGTTATTACTTTCTAAAAATCTATGTTTCATGTTTTCTACCTGAGACCCAGTGGGGGAAGGGGCGGGGCTGGGGCTGCTCTTCCCTGGCTCTTACATGATTGATGTGCTGCTCTTCCTGTAGCTCTCAGCCCAGTTCTTATTCCTCTCCCCACATGGGGATTCTGCTTCTTTTCTTCCCGCTCCTGCCTTTCTTGCCCAAGATCCTAAAACCCCTGCCTCTGTCTCTCTGCCTAGCCAATGGCTGCTGGCAACTTTATTTACCAATCAAAGCCACCTGAGAACAAGGACCTACAGCATCTTACATGCAAATTTCCATGTAATTTTGGGAACCCAATTAACATTATACAAGGAATAAACAAAATCCTCAACTATAACAGACATCAAAAATATCATCTATATGCATATATGTTTACATATAAAATAATTTTTAGTTATTATGTCTTAACTGGGGGGGCGCATAACTGTTCATTTTATTATCTTCTAAGTAAGTGTCCTGCGTCTCACACACACACACACACACACACACACACACAAACACACATACACATTTTATAATGACAATTAAGTAATAGAGCAATTTGAAAATGACTGTCATCTGAACAGCTACCCTGAGTGACTCTTTGGTTCTCTGAGCACTGCTCATTGACCTTCCTCCTGATGCTCTCTAATTTCCTCCACAATATAGTTTTCTTCTTTACATATCAGTCTTATCAACACAGCTGCATATATTTTCTTCAAGCATCTTTGACTTTCCCTCATTTGGCCTGTACTGATGCTCTATGAACTTCTTTGAATGAAGAGTGAAGTAAACAAATGGGTCTCGTGGCTCCTAGATGGTCCATTAAAGGGTTCTACTGGTGTATAGTGAGACAACAAAGGTAAGCAAGATTCTCACCTGGCCCTTTGTAATCAGACAACATCACACAAAAGTTTGGAACCACTGAGGGGTTGCCTCTCACATACAACATGGGCTCAATATTTCCTTGTTCAAAAAGAGAATACAGGATTGGATGAATGACAGTAAACAGAACAAATTATTACAAGACTGATTTTGTCATAAGCAAGGATTTAGCAAGGGCTGATACTAAGCCCTGAGGATTGTCCTGAAGTCAGAAAACAGA
Organism: Rattus norvegicus; assembly: GCF_021556685.1. Classification (NCBI taxonomy): domain Eukaryota; kingdom Metazoa; phylum Chordata; class Mammalia; order Rodentia; family Muridae; genus Rattus; species Rattus norvegicus. Next base: position 35,091,406 of record NC_141539.1, on the reverse strand, counting down.
AGCAAGAGAAGCTTAGACATTGTATAACCTGCCTTTTTCATTTCCCAGATTAAAAAGTGATTTTCCAAAGGCACAGGGAAGTTAACCCTGAAGCCTGGGTTGAACCTGAGAGGTTTTATAATTCAGCCTGGGACTGCTCCTTTATCAGTAGTCTTCCCAGGGATGCAGCCTATATCCATATGATGATGTTTTATGGTTAGATAATAGAAGATAAGGGTGGAATATTCTTTATCTCAGTTACTTTTCTATTGCTGTGATGAGACCTCATGAACAAGGCAGCTTATAGAAGTAGAGTTTTTTGGGGCTTACAGTTTTAGAAGGCAAGTCCGTGACCACTAGGGCACAGCAACCCACAGGCATGCACAGCCCTAGTGCAATAGCTGAGAGCTTACATCTTGATCTACAAGAATGAGTCAGAGAGAGCTAACTAGGAATGGAGTGGACTTCTGAACACTTATAGACCTCTCCAAGTGACTCAATGTCACACCTGCTAATACTTCCAAAAGAATTCCTCCAACAGGGGACTGAGTGTTCGAGCATATGACCCTATGAAAGTTATTCTCATTCATACCATCACCCTCCCTATTCCTTTGGTTGTCTTTTCCCCATATTCCATCCACTCTGTATGTTGTGCGAACTCACCTGCTTACTAGAGCAACTACCTTCTCCCAGAAATAGGTGTGTCTCTAGAGACTTGGCTGCCCTGTTAGTGTTGGCTCACACTAACTCTGGTTTTGTTCAGTTGAATAAAAGCAAATCTTGCATCAGGCAACAAATGCGTTCCTATTCTTGAATAATTGAAAGGCTGGGCCCCAAGCCCCAGCAGGCTAGGAACTGATGAGAAACAGAGAAGCGGGGGGCTTTGGCCAGTCAGTTTAGGAAGCTCCATAGGGAAACCTCATCTCTGGCTGTCTGTTCATGGAGTTCATAATCATATAGGAAATAACAGGTAGGGTATTACAAAAATATATTTATCCACTTATCCAAGGCAAACTTGTGTTTCTGCCAGCAAATTAATCTATATGGCTAAAGAACTAAAAATGTGGACCTTTGTCCTCCGTCTTTAGGCCTGGGCTAAATAATCAAAGGAATTTTAAAAGGGACTCAAACTAGTACCTTCATATTGTTTTTCCCTGCTGTATTTATTTGATTTCATATTTTAATTAATTTTTTAGGTTTGCAAACAGAGTGATGGCTTTCATCATAACCGCCTGTACATGTGTTATTACAGTTTATTCTCATTAGTTCCCCTCCCCACAATGTCCCTCCTACACCTTTGTATTCTTTCAAGTGGACAGCTGTTTAGGAACAAGCCCTATTGCTCAGTTTATAAGTGAGAACTGAGCAAATACAATCTTTCGGATATTGATGTTTTCCTTTTCCAGGTCAGATAAAGATTACAAAATCCAAGTCACACAAACATTCCTTCTCCCCGTTTTGGTTGCTGTTGCTCTGAAAAAAAAATAATGACCAAAACCTAATTGGCAAAGGGTTTATTTCAGCTTACATATATAGGTAGCATTATATCACAGAGGGAAGTTGGGGCAGGAGCTCAAGGCAGGAACCTAGAAACAGGAACTGAAACAGAGACTGTGGAAGAATTCCACTTACTGATTTGCCCGCCCCCACAACCCCGTAGATTTCTCCATTTAGCTTCACAACCCATGACCACCTGCCCAATGGTAACACTGCCCACAGTTATCAGAGAGCTTTTACCTTAATTATGAATTCAGAAAATGTCCTAAGGGCTTATTTATAGGCCAATCTGATTGGGACTGAGGGCGGGAGGGTGGGGGGAGATCATGTTGTCAATCAAGGTTCCCTATTTCCTGGCCACCATAGCTTATATCAGAGTATCAGAACCAGCACAATTCTGCACCATGTGAAGGAAGTCTTCTTGCTCCTTGAGACCACTGCCTAAGCAGACAGGACAGAGACCTATGACGACCAGGGTGAAACGTGTAAGTATTAGGCCTAGGACTTTTGTTTTCCATTCTAGGAGTGGAAATGTGTTGCCTACCAGGATTGGCTCCTGCAGACTTTCTCCCTTGCTTTTTAGGGTCTCACTCCATCCATTGGGCAAACTTCAAATACAATCATATCATTCCACCACTTAAAACTTCTTTGTTAATAATTTTTTCATAACCCTTAGAGACACAAAACTCGGCCTTCTATTCTTGGCCATTCCTCTGAGCCTCTCTGTTCTTTCTTATACTGTTCTCACCTAGTATGACCACACCCCTAGCCATTTGGGAAGCTAGAGGTCTCTGTGGCTGTAGATGCCTCTTAGAACTTTGGGGGTGAGTTCCTCAATAACCTTCAAAGCTTTGGCAAAGGGAATTTCTTTCAGAAAGTTCCTTGTTTCTTCCCCCAAGGAAGTAAGCACTCTATGGTATATGTCTTCTCTTCCCTTTGCCTCTGCCAAGTGATTGCTCCATTATAACAGGGTTATATGAACCAGAACCTATCAGGATGTCTGATTCAGAGCATGGTTTATTTAACCATTTACTATATTGTCAAGTAAATAAATAGTTGTACAACAGATGAATCAAATCTAAACCACTAAAAAGTCCTTACTAATTTTTTTTTGGCCCAGGGAGTGCTTATTTCATGTTTGTTACATGCTAGGTATGGTTCAAGGCACAGAAAACATAATAGTGAGGCCATGAGAAAAACTGAGTGAATAGGGTGAAATGCACCAAATTAAAGGGAGCCTGTAATGAAGAAATCCATCAAACTAAGATAAACAGACACACACACACACACACACACACACACACACACACACACATATATATATATATACATACACACACACACACACAAAAACACACATATGACATACATTGAAGGGAGGAGTTTAAATGTAAGTGCTAGCCACAAGAAGCTAGGACTAAATCTCATGCTAAGAGCCCCCTGATATTTATATTCTGCCAAATTTCCTTTTCTTTTGTACCCAAGTTCCTTAATGGTGTACACACTTAATTAGCTTTCTATTTTAATGCTATTTTGGCTGGTTCTAGTCTAATGTGGGTCAGGTATCATCAACTTATTTCCTTTGGTTAAATTCCTAAATGGAAAATTATTTAATCAAAATGTACATTTTTTGAAAGATTCCATGATGTACTTTCATTCTGTTATCTCAAATGATTTTAGAAATTAAAAGGCCATTTCAGTGAAAATGAGTGTACTACTTTTTCATGTCATCAGCAGGACCACAAAAGCATGTGACATGTTGCTTTTTTTCATTGCCATTTTAGTAGCCATGAAAAGGGCATGTGAACTGAAGTTCCCACTGGGAAGGGGAAAACCACGCCTATATTTAAAATTTTCCAAGACTAACTTACTAATTAGAATAACATGATTGTGGAGAACTGGAATGTTGTAAATAAAGAACTGATGTTATCAAGAGTTCCATAGTAGTCACTCTGCCCATATTCATGTCTGACCTATTTTTTTCAATTATCAGGTAAAACATTTAGAATGTATTAGTTAATAAATAACTATATTCTACCAATCCTAAGGCAAAGAATCTAATCTGATAACATTAAAATCAACAAGAGACCCTTTCTTCCTGCTTTGCTGTAGCCTACCTACTTGATGCTCCTGCCAATATACTTGGAACGTGCCTCAATTTATGTCTTTCTTTGACTTGAGTGACTATAAAAGTTCATATAACCTCATCTGTATAGGAACATGTTTGTCATGGGAAACAGTCTGACCCCAGTTCCCCAGTCTTGCTTACAGGTCTGGTGCAGGATCAACCCTGTCTGATTCCCTTGAAAGGACATCAATATTTTGTATAATACAAAATGTGTTTGTACACCAAGTTTGCATTCACTGATATTTCTACGCCTTTTGTTTTTCATTTTAAAAACTGAATACAAAACATTGCTCTTTACCAGGAAGAAAGTGTTTACATTTTCAAATGGAGAACAGAGATTATACCTGAATCCAAGACAGCATGGTAGACTTCAAGAATCCATGAAGAGAGACGGACTATGAGGATTACTACAGCTATAGTAGTGGAAAGAGATGGACATCAAGTCAAGCCTACGAGGTTGACACATTGTATAATGGAAATATTGAATACTCAAGACAAAGAGTATCACAATATCACAAACACACAGGCCTAGGAAGGAATGCTGACTCACTGTCCAAGAACTTAGAGAATATAAATACTTTTCGCCAGGTTCCAGTGAATGACTTTTGTTTCTGTTTCTTTTTATGCTTGCTTGACTTTGCTGAGTAAATAGTCTGGATCTTACATCCTAGGTACTTCATTATTCCGCTTCTTTTTATGTAGCAAACTAAATTACTAATCAAAGGCTTCACTTTTTCTTCCTTTTGTTGTGTGGAGATCAAATCTCACACAGGCTGCCGAGTTTTTTCCTCAGCCCAATAAAGCCTATGTAGGTCAATCATTTTATTTTGACAGATACTATCATGTTTAGCTATTTAAACCACTTATATAATTTTATGATGCCGATTATAATTAGCATATAAGTTTCAAGTTCAATGTGGACTTTGCTCCAGAAGTCTCCTAAATTTCTTTCTTATGACTACTTTGCATTTCAAGTAGTAAATTAAGTTTGCGGCTGATGTGAGGTGGTCTGGATAATTGTTATCTTCCTTACAGTTTGGCATAGTTTTCCACTGGATATTAACCAAATATTATGTACTTCTGTCCCAATGGGCTCTCACATGTTTCTATCCCGAGAAACTGATGTACATATAGCATCTACTCTTTTTGACATGCAGTCCTATGAGTTCAACAAACAAGATTACATGGCGTTCCAATCAATATGGAGAGAAATTTTCAATGCTATTATATGGTATGCTGCCTTGAAGTTAACTTCGCCTATCCTCAGCTTGTGACAGCCTTTGGATATATTATTATAGAGTTGTGCATCCGTGTGCCGTGTGTGTGTGTGTGTGTGTGTGTGTGTGTGTCTGTGTGTCTGTGTGTCTGTGTCTGTGTATGTGTCTGTGTATGTGTCTGTGTGTATGAGTGCATAAGTGTGTGTGTGTGTGTGCGTGCAGTCTATGTCTGCACTTATGTGTCTATATATACACTTCCCATTTCTAGACTATCAGGTAACTAGAAATGTTCACAATGTGCCCCTTTGAGTGTTGTTTCTTTCACTTGTTAGAACACATTTGCCTTTCACCCAGGGCGTAGCATGTATCAATAATTTAATCCCTTTTATTGCCAAACACTATCCATGTGCATGGCTGCTCCATAGTTTGATTCTCCATCTACTACTTAAAACTCCATTTAAGTTGTTAGAGTTCAAACCTTTTGTGACTGAAGTATCTGCAAATACATGTGAACAGATTTTTGCGTGACAATAAGTCTTCATTCCTTTTGAGAAAATACAAGAAATTGCAATACTGCTTTTCAAAATGTCTGCCTGGATGCATTCCCAACTATACACAAGAGTTCCTGTTGGTCTACACAGCCATTGGTACTTGTCTGGCATCATTGTGGCCCATCTGTTTGATGTGGATCTCCTATCCAAGAACTAGGTAGGCCTGACCCTGCTTAGTTGTTAAGTTCAGAGCTAAGGCATGTTCAGGCCGGTATGACCATAGACTTGATGTGGATCTCTTTGTGGTTTGTATTTGCATTTTTTCTAACTAATGAGGATGAACAAACTAGTATGGCCTTATTTGCCATCAATATTTTTGATAAAGTCTCTGTTCAAATATTTTTTCATGCTTAACTGGGTTGATTTCTTTCCTTACTTAGTTTCCAAAGTAATTTATGTATTCTGGACAGCAGTGCTTCATAGTTGCCAATAATTTCTCCCAAGCTTGTATTTTCATTTTCTTAATAGTATATCTTGTAAAAAATATGAGTCTTTAATTATGAAAAAAATCCAACTTATATTTACTTTTGCCAGCACGGCGATTTCCCCCTATTTCTTCAATATGATTATCATCACAAGTGACTATTGACTCAGAATGGTTTGCCCAGTACTGGCCCCTTCACCTGCTTATCACAAAGGGAACAGTACAAGTACATGGAAAGACCATCAGACTGAATGTCATAATGTCTATACTCTGTCTCCCATTAGCCTCATGGCTCTTCATCAAGTTCTTTAAGCTTCCCCCTCAGCATCTACACTTTACAATTCACCCTGCTTTAGGATACTGATCTAGCATATAACCAAACTTCCCGTTTAATACAATGTCCCAGTTACAATGGCAGAAATTTCACTTGAGGGGATAAATTACTCTCCTTTGTGGGATAGATCAATGGCCAACGAGTAGCTTATTATTCTTCAGAGTCTAGGAGCCTTGACCATTTAAAATTTTAAGTGGGCCATAATCATTTGCTTATTTGGGCTCATAGATTGTTCTATGTCAGTTCTTTAGAAAAAGACAGAAATATAAATATGAAGCCTTTGGAGCCTCAATTTCCTCTCCGCTGGTTGGGACATTCTGCGCCAATGCTGGATCCATTGTGGAAAACAGAATTCGTATTTCATATGCCAAGCTCCTTTTTTGTATTATTAATTTTAAAAATCACAAAGAAATGTTCTGATCATAAATTCTCTTGGCATAGATGATATAAAAACACAAACATTAAAATGCCTTCTGGCTTCGTATGTGTCTGTGTTGAAAAATATTTGTTTTCCAAGCCTCAGCCTCTCTCTTTTTTGGTCAATAACTGTATACAGTATTTGCTTTGTAGTTTGTTTTTCATGTTCATTTTGCTTAGGATAACATCCTGTGCCTTTCTCATTCTTCTGACACCCTTTGCTCATTGTATGCAAAGAAACAAACTGATATTTCACCATAATCCACTTTAATCTTTCCCAGTGAAATACTGTGATATGCCTTCATTACTATTTTTCTAAATAATCCCCATATTCTATCTGATGGAGTGAGATAACAGGCCCCAATCATATAAAAGTGGACACAGGCAAAATGAGCCAAAAACAAAACTCAACACAGGTGCCAAAGATGCAGCTACAGTTGCATTACTGAATAAAGAAGGTCTTATGAATTTTATAATTTGAGCACAAGGTCTGCATAGCATTTCATGCCAGGTACCACTGATGGTCAGTCTTTAGCACCCTGCTTATCTAAAACATTATTTCAGAACTGAAGAGATAGTTTAGCCAATAAGACCATGTGCCATTCTTGTTAGGGACATTAGTTTCATTCTCAATGCCTTCCATGGGTAGCTCACAACTTCCTGTAACTCTAGCTTGGGGGTCTTGATGCCTCTGCGGGTACCCACACTCACTTGAAAATATGCACAGACAGATCGAAACACATAAATAAAAATAAGACAAATCTTTACAGCAGTACTACTATTTGTAGAGTGGAAAATGTAAGTCCTTACTGAGTATGCTCCATAGTTTCCTCAACTTGATACAAACAAGGGTGACCTGGGAAGAGGAAACCTCATACTGAAGAATTGGATCCATCAGATTGGCCTGTGGGTATGTCTAAGGAGTGTAGATCTTTTTAATTAATGACGGATATGGGTGGTCTCATCACAGTGATCAATGCCAACGTAGGCAGGTAGGCCTAGGTTGCATTAAGAAAGCAAGCTAAGCAAGCCATGGGGAATAAGTTAGTAAAGAGTGTTCCTCTATTATTCCTGCTTCTGATCCTGCTTGAGTTCTAGCTCTGGCATCCCTAAGTGACGGACTGTGACATGAAATTATAAGTCAAATAAAGCCTTTTGTCCTGAAATTGTTTATCAGAGCAACATAGAAGCTAGAATACAGGGCAGCCCTAGCTGTAAGAGGAAAATATGAGGGTAAGAGTCTGTCTCCTATTCCACAACCAGTCCAGTTGAATTAAATATAAGTTATGGTCATGTGCCTTGTCCCTTGGTAAGGATACATGGCAAGAAATGGTATGACAGAAAGTATTCTTGTATGTGACCAGCGTAGATGGAATACTAGAGAAGCCTGCCAACAAGGACTCACAGGATCATAGAAATCCAAAGGGAGGTAAGGACAAGATGACTCCCATCTTCCCTTCCTGCCCAAAGGGTTGAATAAAAGAAAGTCGAAAGGTATTTGGCACTCTGGTGTGAAAGAAAAGAACTCTTAGTTAGGAGATAAAAAACCTGGGACTGATCTCAACTATTCTACTAAGCGCTTGAGTAAGTTTCTTTTAGGACCTCCAACATAGTCCCTGTCTGCTAAATATCACAGGAAGGGTTACTCACTCAATATGGATGGTGGGCAAGAATGTACACTTGACACTTCCTTGACATTCAAAAGGGCAACATTGTAGCCAATTTGAGCTAATGAAGTTTGGGATGGTTATTATGCCTGGAAACATAATCCTGAAGTTAGTGAAAATGACTATAAAACCTGAAAGGAAGTGAACTCTAAAAGCATCATTGAAGAGTATATGGCTTTCCTTATCCTTCTGATCACACAACACTACAAGAAGCAACCTAAGGAAAGGCTTATTGTACCTTGCAGTTCCAAGGGATGCATGCCATTCTGGTGGGGGAGTCATGACAACCAAAGTGAAGGATGGCTGGCCATGTTATGTCTGAAGTCAAGAAACAGATGACAGACAGGATGTGGGGCCACCCCCAATGACCTGCTTCCTCTAACAAAGATTCTGCTTGGTAAAGTTTCTACATTCCCGAACTGTACTGCCATCTAGAGATCAAGCATGTATACACATGAGCCTATAGAGATCATTTCACTATGAAACCACAATAAGGAGTTTACTAGACATGGGGGAAAATGTTTTTGGAGAAAAACTGCAAGGAGGACATATACTGTAACCGTCACCTCTAATAATGTAGAAAATGGAAACTCTGGACAACAAACTAGGAAATATGGAGAAAGAGATTTCCACTCTCACCAATGGACAGGTCAACAAAACAGAAACTGAACAGAGACACAATGAAAGTAACAGCAGTTATGAACCAAATGGATTTAACAGATATCTACAGAACTTTCCACCCAAAAACAAAAGAATATGCCTTTTTCTCCACACCTCATGAAGTGTTCTCCAAAACTGCCCATATAATTGGAAACAAACCAAGCCTCAAGAAATGCAAGAAGGTTGAAATAATGTTTTGTATTCTATTAGATCACCACAGATTAAGGCTGGACTTCAACAACAACAGAAACAGTAGAAAGTCTACATAGTCCTGGAAACTGAACAACTCTCTACTCAATGATCACTTAGTCAGAAATGAAATAAAGAAATTAAGGGCTCTCTAGAATTCAAGGAAAATGACAGCACAACATACTCAAACTTACAGGACACAATGAAGGCATTATTAAGAGGAAAATTCATAGCACTAAGTGTCTTCATAAAGAAATTGGAAAGATATACTAGCAATTTAACAACACACCTGAAAGCTCTAGAAGAAGAAGAAGAAGAAGAAGAAGAAGAAGAAGAAGAAGAAGAAGAAGAAGAAGAAGAAGAAGAAGAAGAAGAAGAAGAAGAAGAAGAGGAGGAGGAGGAGGAGGAGGAGGAGGAGGAGGAGGAGGAGGAGGAGGAGGAGGAGGAGGAGGAGGAGGAAGAGGAAGAGGAAGAGGAAGAGGAAGAGGAAGAGGAAGAGGAAGAAGAAGAAGAAGAAGAAGAAGAAGAAGAAGAAGAAGAAGAAGAAGAAGAAGAAGAAGAAGAAGAAGAAGAAGAAGAAGAAGCAGCAGCAGCAGCAGCAGCAAACACACCCAAGAGAAGTAGACAGCAGGCAGGAAATAATCAAATTCAGGGCCAAAAATCAATCAATTAGAAACAGAGAGAACAATACAAAGAATAAACAAGAACAAGAGCAGGATCTTTGAGAAAATTCACAAGATAGACAAATTCTTAGCCAAACTCATAACTAAAGGGCACAGAGACAGTATTCAAATTAATGAAATCAGAAATGAAAAGGGAGCCATAATAACAAAAATGGAGGAAATTCAAAAAATCATTACATCTTTCTTCAAAAGCCTATACTCGACAAAACTGGAAAGATTAAATAAAATGAATGATTTTTCTAGACAGAAACCAGTTACCAAAGTTAAAACAATATCAGGTAAATCATCTAAACAGTCCTAACAGTCCTATAATACTTAAGGGAATAGAAGTGGTCATTAAAAATCTCCCTCCCCCCCCCAAAAAAAAGCTTAGGGCCAGGGGGGATTATGGCAGAATTCTACCAAACTTTCTATTTTTTACTTTATTGGATTATTTATTTACATATTAAATTTTATTCTCTTTCCTGGTATCCCAAACATAAGCTCCCTTTCCAATCCCACATTCCTTCTTTTATAAGGGTATTCCACTCCCCATCAATCCCTCTTCCACCACCACCCCCAAACCCCCACAACATTCCCCAATACTGGGAGTCAAACCTTGGCAGGACCAAGGGCTTCTCCTTCCTTTGGAACCCAACAAGGCCATCCTCTGCTACATATGCAACTGGAGCCATGGGTCAGTCCATGTATAGTCTTTGGGTAGTGGTTTAGTCCTTGAGAGCTATGGTTGGTTAGCATTGTTGTTCTTATGCAGTTGCAAACCCCTTCAGCTCCTTCAATACTTTCTCTAATTCCTCCAACGAGGATCCTGTACTCAGGACAATGGTTTGGTGCTAGCATTAGCATCTGTATTTGACATTCTCTGGCTGTACCTCTCAGGAGACATCTATATCAGGCTCCTGTCAGTATGCACTTCTTAGCTTCAGAAATCTTACCTAGTTTTGGTGATTGTATGTATAGAGGCCACATGTGGGACAGGTTCCTTCAGTCTCTGCTCCAAACTTTGCCTCCATATCAATATCCTATGACTATTTTTGTCCCGCCTTTAAAGAAGGAATGAAGCATCTGCACTTTGGTCGTCCTTTTTCTTGAACTTTATGTAGTCTGTAAATTGTAACTTGGGTAATTCGAGCTTTTGGGCTAATAACCACTTATCAGTGAGTGCTTACCATGTGTGTTTTACTGTGATTGGGTTACCTCACTCAGGATGATATTTATTTTCTAGTTCAATCCATTTACCTATGAATTTCATGAAGTCGTTGTTTTTGATAGCTGAGTAGTACTCCATTGTGTAGATGTACCACATTTTCTGAATCCATATCTCTGTTCAAGGGCACCTGAGTTCTTTCCAGCTTCTGGCTATTATAAATAAGGCTGCTATGAACATAGTCTTATGTTCATGTCAACAAAGACATGAGCACAAGTCTTTGTTGAATGTTAGAGTATCTTTTGGGTATATGCCCAGGAGAGGTATAACTGGGTCCTAAGGTAGTGCAGTGTCCAATTTTCTGAGGAAACTGTTGATAGAGGTGGAATTATATTTGGATGTCTCTCTTCTTTTGGTTTCGTTGCAAGAAGATAATTTTCTTTTTCTAGGGTGTAGTTTCTCTCCTTGTTTTGGAATTTTCCATATATTATCCTTTGTAGGACTGAATTTGTAGAAAGATATTGTGTAAATTTGGTTTTGTCATGGAACATCTTGGTTTCTCCATCTATGTTAATTGAGAGTTTGGCTGGATATATTAGCTTGGGCTGGCATTTGTGTTCTCTTAGGGTTTGTATGATATCTGCACAGGATCTTCGGCCTTTCATAGTCTCTGGTGAGAAGTTTGGTGTAATTCTGATAGGTCTCCCTTTATATGTTACTTGACCTTTTTCCCTTATTGATTTTAATTTTCTTTCTTTGTTTTGTGCATTTTGGTGTTTTGACTATTATGTGATGGGAAGAATTTCTTTTCTGGTCCAATCTATTTGGAGTTCTGTAGGCTTCTTGTATGTTTATGGGCATCTCTTTCCTTAGGCTAGGGAAGTTTTCTTCTATAATTTTGTTGAAGATATTTACCGGCCCTTTAATTTGGAATCTTCACTCTCTTCTATACCTATTATCTTTAGGTTTGATCTTCTCATTGTTTCCTAGATTTCCTAGATGTTTAGGGCTATGTGCTTTTTGCATTTTACATTATCTTTGATGGTTGTTTCCATGTTTTCTATGGGATCTTCTGCTCCTGAGATTTTCTCTTCTATCTCTTGTATTCTGTTGGTGATGCTTTCATCTCTGACTCCTGATCTCTTCTCTGGGTTCTCTATCTCCAGGGTTGTCTCCCTTTGTGCTTTCTTTCTTGTTTCTATTTCCATTTTCAAATCCTGGATGGTATTGTTAAATTCCTTCACCTGTTTCGTTGTGTTTTTCCTGTAATTCTTTTTTTTTAATTTAGAGAATACTTTATTAGTTTTTGTAATCAAACCCACGTAGATAAGACCTTACATATTTAATACAGTGTGTTACCCCTGTACAAATGGAAAAAACTTAAGTTCAACATTTCTAGACCAATATGGCTGTTAATTTCTGTACAGTGCCAACTCAACACAGTAAACGGGGATACTTTTTTCCAAAGTTGACAGCACAGCTAAAGTTTCAAAAAATTCAAATTATATATCTGTATATATATATATATATATATATATATATATATATATATAGACCAATAATAGCAGTGTGTTATGCATCAACAGCAGCAACAGCTTTTCCAGGTTCTGCAGTCATCTGAACAAAACTGTAGAAACATCCAGCACACTCCATTAAAAAAAAAAAAGTAAAAAAACAAAACCCGAGAAAACAGCACAGTTCTGTTACTCTTGTGGTACCTGGCACCATTTTTTTTAAATTAGCTTCTCAATCATCATCTGGAAAGAAAACATTCTGAGCAACATCATTAAAAACAGCTCTGATAAAGCACGGTCACTACTACGTATCATAAAGCAGGTACAAGCTATTTTACATCCTCAGAGGTATGATACAGTACTGTCCTACATCTATAATACTAGAGGATACAATTTAAAAGGCATTATTTGAGACTTGATTCTACTTTTCCAGCAAAGGGCCCAAAGGATGGTGTGACACAGCTTTGTAAAGAAACATACTCTAGACAGGATTTCCTTTCACTAGTGGCACAGTTCTAAGGATTCATTCTCTCCATGAATGTCAGCTAAAACCGTTATTAAAAAAATGAAATATCCCTAGAACAAAACCGTATAACCACCGGATTCACATGAAGATGACCTAGTGGAGACAAGCTGGACCTCACCTTACCAACAAGCTATCAAATCTGTTATGTTTAAACAGTGAGACCTCCAAGGAAGGAGATGCCAAGTAGTGCTTCAAAGCTTCGGACCACAATCAAACACAGCATCCTTTTCAACAGAAGCAGAAGCTCATCTGAATATGCTCAAGGATGCTGACATCAACATTTAATCATCTCCTCACTCATCCAGGAAGAAGGGGAGATCAGTTACTACTGTACTTGATTGTGTTCAACCAAATCACCATGTTACAAAAATAGCAAGCTGCCATAATAAAAAATAAGGCTCCTCTATCCAGCACCAGATAGCATCATTTTACTTTCAAGCCTAGAAATTGCACACTTGTATATAAACCAACCGAAGATGAGGATTGAGAGTTCATCTTGGTGGATTTTTCCTTTGATGAATATGAAGTGTCCTTCCTTATCTTTTTTGATGACTTTTAGTTGAAAATTGATTTTATTTGATATTAGAATGGCTACTCCAGCTTGCTTCTTCTGACCATTTGCTTGGAAAGTTGTTTTCCAGCCTTTCACTCTGAGGTAGTGTCTGTCTTTGTCTCTGAGGTGTGTTTCCTGTAGGCAGCAGAATGCAGGGTCCTCATTGCGTATCCAGTTTGTTAATCTATGTCTTTTTATTGGGGAGTTGAGGCCATTGATGTTGAGAGATATTAAGGAATAGTGATTATTGCTTCCTGTTATATTCATATTTGGATGTGAGGATATGTTTGTGTGCTTTTCTTCTCTTTGTTTTGTTGCCAAGATGATTAATTTCTTGCTTCTTCTAGGGTATAGCTTGCCTCCTTATGTTGGGCTTTACCCTTTATTATTCTTTGTAGTGCTGGATTTGTAGAAAGATATTGTGTAAATTTGGTTTTGTCATGGAATATCTTGGTTTCTCCATCTAATTAATTGAGAGTTTTGCAGGATACAGTAACCTGGGCTGGCATTTGTGTTCTCTTAGGGTCTGTATGACATCTGTCCAGGATCTTCTGGCCTTCATAGTTTCTGGCAAAAAGTCTGGTGTGATTCTGATAGGTCTGCCTTTATATGTTACTTGACCTTTTTCCCTTACTGCTTTTAATATTCTTTCTTTATTTTGTGCGTTTGGTGTTTTGACAATTATGTGACGGGAGGTGTTTCTTTTCTGGTCCAATCTATTTGGAGTTCTGTAGGCTTCTTGTATGCCTATGGGTATCTCTTTTTTTAGGATAGGGAAGTTTTCTTCTATGATTTTGTTGAAGATATTTACTGGTCCTTTGAGCTGGGAGTCTTCACTCTCTTCTATACCTATTATCCTTAGGTTTGATCTTCTCATTGAGTCCTGGATTTCCTGTATGTTTTGGACCAGTAGCTTTTTCTGCTTTACATTATCTTTGACAGTTGAGTCAATGATTTCTATGGAATCTTCTGCTCCCGAGATTCTCTCTTCCATCTCTTGTATTCTGTTGGTGAAGCTTGTATCTACAGCTCCTTGTCTTTTCTTTTGATTTTCTATGTCCAAGGTTGTTTCCATGTGTTCTTTCTTGATTGCTTCTATTTCCATTTTTAATTCCTTCAACTGTTTGATTGTGTTTTCCTGGAATTCTTTCAGGAATTTTTGCGATTCCTCTCTGTAGGCTTCTACTTGTTCTCTAAGGGAGTTCTTTATGTCTTTCTTGAAGTCCTCCAGCATCATGATCAAATATGATTTTGAAACTAGATCTTGCTTTTCTGGTGTGTTTGGATATTCCGTGTTTGCTTTGGTGGGAGAATTGGGCTCCGATGATGCCATGTAGTCTTGGTTTCTGTTGCTTGTGTTCCTGCGCTTGCCTCTCGCCATCAGATTATCTCTAGTGTTACTTTATTCTGCTATTTCTGACCGTGGCTAGACTGTCCTATAAGCCTGTGTGCCAGGAGTGCTGTAGACCTGTTTTCCTGTTTTCTTTCAGCCAGTTATGGGGACAGAGTGTTCTGCTTTCGGGCGTGTAGTTTTTCCTCTCTACAGGTCTTCAGCTGTTCCTGTGGGCCTGTGTCTTGAGTTCACCAGGCAGGTTTCTTGCAGGGGAAAAGTTGGTCCTACCTGTGGTTCCAAGGCTCAAGTTTGCTCGTGGGGTACTGCCTAAGTCCTCTCCGCTGTGGCAGCAACCGGGAAGATCTGCGCCGCTCTTTCCGGGAGCCTCCGTGCACCAGGGTTCCAGATGACGTTTGGTGTTTTCCTCTGGCGTCTGGATGTGCACAGAGTGCAGTCTCTTCTGGTTTCCCAGGCGTGTCTGCCTCTCTGAAGGTTTAGCTCTCCCTCCCACGGGATTTGGGTGCAGAGAACTGTTTATCCGGTCTGTTCCTTCAGGTTCCGGCGGTATCTCAGGCGCAGGGGTCCTGCCGCTCCCGGGCCCTCCCCTACGGGAACCCAGAGGCCTTATACAGTTGCCTCTTGGGCCAGGGATGTGGGCATGGGTGGGCAGTGTTGGTGGTCTCCTCCGCTCTGCAGCCTCAGGAGTGCCCACCTGATCAGGCGGTGAGGTCTCTCTCCCACGGGGTTTGGGAGCAGGGAGCTGCTGCGGGCCGGGATCCGCGGGTGTCCCTATAATTCTTTATGGGTATTTTGTGTTTCCTTTTTAAGGGCTTCTACTTGTTTACTTGTGTTGTCCTGTATTTTTTAAGGGAGTTATTTATGTTCTTAAAGTCCTCCATCATCATCATAAAATGTGATTTTAAATCTAAATCTTGCTTTTCCTGTGTGTTTGGATATCCAGTATTTGCTTTGTAGGAGAGCGGAACTCTGATGATGCTAATTAGTGTTGGTTTCTGTTGCTTAGGTTCCTGCTCTTGTCTCTTGCCATTGGGTTGTCTCTGGTGTTAGCTTGTCTTGCTGTTTCTGTCAGTGGCTTGACCGTCCTGTAGGCCTGTTTTCTTTCTCTGTTCTGGAGACAGAGAGCTGCTCCTGGGTTTGTGTAACATGAACCCTCCAGGCAGGTTGCTTGGCCCAGAAGAGTTGGTCTTACCTCTGCTCTCAGGTATGTAGGCACTCCTGGCAACTGGCTTTCAGCTTTCACCCAAAGTGTCCTGCCCCTGACTGCTCCTAGGTCCCTAAACCCAGACAGAACTAGGTGATTTCCTCTTGGGTCTGGAATATGGTCAGAAAGTAGTTGTCTTCTCTGAGTTCTCAGGAGTGTTCGCATTTCTGAGGGTCCAATGCTCTCCCCCACAGGATTTGGGTCCCAGGAACTGTGTGACTGGTTCAGTTCAGTTCCAGGCACAGGCAGAAACCAGCTTGTTCCTGTGACTGACTGCTCCTAATTTCCTGTATCCAGAGGCATTATGCAATTTCCTCTTGGGCCAGGAATGAGCAGAGGTAGGCAGAAGTGGCAGTCTCTCCTGAAGTCTCAGTATTGTCTGCACTTCTGGGAGTTCAGCTCTTTCCCTAACAGGATTTGGGTGCAGGGAGCTGTGGTATTGGTTCAGTTCTACCAAACTTTCAATAAAGAGCTCAAACTATTTCATAAAACAGAGACAGAAGGAACGCTACATCATTCATTCTTTGAGGTAACAGTTACCCTGATAAACTACACAAAGACCCAACAAAAACAGAGATCGTCAGACCAGCTTTGCTTATGAACATTGACACAAAAATACTTAATAAAATTCTTGCATACCAAATCTAATAACACATCAAAAACATCATTCACCACAGTCATGTAGGCTGCATCCTTGAAATGCAGGGATGCTTCAATACACAAAAATCCATCAACATAATCTACTATATAAACAAACTCATGAAAAAAATCACATGATCATCTCATTAGATGCTGAAAATAAGTTCTTTAGCAAAATCCAACACCCCTTCAAGTTAAAAGTCTTGGAGAGATCAGGGTCAAGACATATACCTAAATATAATAAATGCAATATACAGCAAGTCAATAGTCAACATCAAATAAAATAAAGAGAAACCTAAAGCAATTCACCAAAATCAGGAACAAGACAAGGCTGCCCACTTTCTCCCTGTCTATTCAGTATAGTACTTGAAGTATTAGCTAGAGCAATAAGACAACAAAAATTGATCCAAGGGATATAAATTAGAAAGAGAGAAGTCAAAGTATCACTATTCACAGATGATATGAGAATATACATAAGCAATCCCCAGCATTCTTCCAGAGAACAGCTGATAAACAAGTTCAACAAAGTGACTGGATTAATTCAAATAAATCAGTCATCCTCCTTTATACAAATGATATACTGGCTGAGAAAGACCCTTAGGGAAGCAACACCCTTCATAATAGCCACAAATAATATAAAATATCTTGATGTAACTCTAACCAAGTAAGTGAAAGATATGTATAAGAACTTCAAGTCTCTAAAGAAAGAATTTGAAGAACTCATAAGATGGAAAGATCTCCCATTCTCTTGAATCTGTAGGATTAACAGTGAAAATGGCCATCTACCCAAAAGCAATATACAGATTCAGTGCAATTCCCATCAAAATTAGAACACATTTTTAAAGACCTTGAAAGAGTAATTCTCAACATATGGAAAAACAAAAAGCTCAGGATAATGAAAACAATTCTGAACAATAAAAGAACCTCTTGAGGAATCACCATCCCTGTCCTCAAGTTGTACTGCAAAGCAATAATGATTAACAAAAAAGAAAGAAAGAAAGAAAGAAAGAAAGAAAGAAAGAAAGAAAGAAGAGGAAGAAAGAAAGAAGAGGAAGAAGAAGAAAAAGAAGAGGAAGAAGAAGAAAAAGAAGAGGAAGAGGAGGAAGAGGAGGAAGAGGAGGAAGAAGAGGAAGAAGAGGAATAGGAAGAAGAAGAAGAAGAAGAAGAAGAAGAAGAAGAAGAAGAAGAAGAAGAAGAAGAAGAAGAAGAAGAAGAAGAAGAAGAAGAAGAAGAAGCCGCACTGTATGTTCAGAGGAGACTGGTAGATCAATGGAATAGAATTGAAGACCCAAAAATAAACCAATATACCTATGGACACCTGATTTTTGACAAAGAAGCCAAACCATACAATGGAAAAAAAGAAAGCACCTTCAACAAATTGTGCTGGTCTGAATGGTGATCTGCATATAGAAGAATTAGAAGAATGCAAACAGAGTCATATTTAGCACCTTATGCAAAGCTCAAGTCCAAATGGATCAAGGACCTGAACATAAAACCAGATACACTGAAAGTAATAGAAGAGAAAGTGGGAAATTGCCTTTATCTCTTTGGCACAAGAAAATTTCCTAAAGAGAACACTGAAGACTCCTGCTCTAAGATCAACAATTGATAAATAGGACTGCATGAAACTGAAAAGTTTCTGTAAGGCTAAGGCCACTGCCAATAGGACAAAATGGCACACTAGAGACTGGGGAAAGATCTTCACCAACTTTACATTTGATTGTTTTTCCATTGAAAAGCTTAGTTCAAACCCTTCTAATCTCTATATGCCTTTTATTTAGAAATTATACATATGTTCAAGTACAGTAAGTTATGAGGGGAAAATACCACATTTCTCAATCATTTTCAAAGTTAAGACAAATCAAATAAAAATTCAAAAATATTCTTCCTGCATCCAAATATGTCATGTTTGGTACCCCACACTGGAAGATTCTAGAAAGGATGGAGATAAAGAATAAGCCCCTAGTTTGCAATGTTAAGTCCTATCCTCTTTGTCTATCTAGTCAATCATATGCAGGATGTTTCTCTCTAATCCTGGCCCTAGGCCACGGCAAGTTACAACCTTAGGAAAGTCCCCGAACATCTCTAAGCCTCTATGTCTTCCTCTGTAAAATGGAGATAATATTAGTTACCACTCACAGGATTGTTTTAAGGATTAAATAAATTAATATGCATGAAGGGCTTAAAAGTTCTTAGCATATAATAAATGCTTGATTACTGTCGACGATCGTGGTCGCTCTTGGTCAGGCACTTCTGCTCTCACCACGCCGTGTTCGGTTCACTGTTGCCAAAACAAGCATTCGCCACTCAGTGGCTTTACTTGTGTCTCAGCCTCTGCCTGGAATATCCTTCCTATATCCTCTCTTGGAGATCATTCTCATCTTTTATAACCAAGCTGAAAATGTTATGTCTCCTGGAACAATACAACTGATCCTCCTGGCATAAGTAAGCACTCTTTCCTCTGTGTTCCTGTAGTATTTTTACCAATCTCAAAATATCACTTCTTACAATTATATACTGGTACTTACGTACCCTGTCCTCTGATGTTGAGATTCCCCTAGTGTCATGATAATATGAGAAGCGCGCCAAAAGACAGTTGGTTGGTATAGGGTGTGCTAAGGGACTGGTTACAGGAGAAAACAATACCTCTCACATTTGCTATCTAGAGTGCTGGGAGTAAAATCACCTCAGAGGAGCAACTAGTTTCATATGCATGTCTGTGTTCATCACTTAGAAATATGGCAGCTGTCCCACCATATCCTAGAACATACCCTCCTCATTTCTATATGACATCCATGAAACAGTGGCACCACCAGCTAAAGCTCATGCCTCCATTCTTCCCCCTGAATGTTATAATTTCATGCCCTTAGGATATAAAAAATGAAGGTCTGTTCTCAGTAGGAAAACTCTCCTCAACACCTTAATAAGATTACCCAATCACATAAGGCCCTGAAGGCATCTCACTGTGTTTACTTTGATTCCACCTGAAATCCTATGTTCCTCAGGTTCCAGGACAGAGCCACCTCTGTTTGAACTTCCTGTAAAATGTGCCTGCACTCCCTGCATCCACCACACCATCTCACTATTATCTTCAGGGCTCAGCAGCAGCCATATCTTTCAGGGTTGTCACCTGGTTCCCTGAGTGGGCTTCTCCTTAAAAATCGTGTTGCCTGCCAACTGTGTAAAAGAGACATGGAATCAAATTACATTGACATTTTAATAAACCCATCAAAGGCCTTCCTACCACCTGCTAACCAATTTTCACTTTCACCTTCCCTGTGCCTAGCCTCATTCAATTGGGCTCTGTTTACATGTCTTCCTCACTGCTGGGCCATATCACTGGGAAAGGAAAGCTAGACTCATACAGTGCAAAGAATTTTCTTAAACCACACCACACAGTGTAAAGGGACCCAGATAACCCTTGTCAGACCTAATAAAAGAAGAATATCAGACCCATTAAAAGGCTAAGGTCCAATCACCCTTCAGTGATTTTCCTCCTCATCAGCAAAAATGCTCATTAATTCTAATATCTTTGCTTTCAGGCATGAACTACAAGATCTGAGCAAAAATTTCATTTATAATGAATACATTTTGTCAAGAATAGAATTATGGTAATTCAACTGGTAATAATAATAATAAACCCTATCTAGAGAACAAGAGGTTTCTACATTCTCTCAGCAGGCAGGAAATCTGCAAGGCCTCTGTCCACGAAAGTCTTATTGCACAAAATCTATATTGTTACTATAGGTATAAATCCATGAGATTTGTCTTCTAATCATCACACCAGAATACACATACCCACAGGCATCATTGACTTTATCTAGTGATAGAGATTTGGTCCCTTTTTTGGACTTTGGAGATGTCCCAAAAGCCTATTCATGAGCCTGCATTTGGTGATGTTATTGGAATCCCTTATCTGATATTCATTTATGGATGCTTGAGCAATGTGGTGGCTTGAATAGGTATAGCCCCCAGAGACTCAGGAGTTTTAATGCTTGGCCCACAGAGAATGGCACTATTAGGATGTATAGCCTTATTATATATAAGTATATTGAGGCTGTCTTCAAACACACCAGAAGAAGGCATCAGATCTCAGTACAGATGGGTGTGAGCCACCATGGAGTTGCTGGGATTTGAACTCAGGACCTCTGGAAGAGCAGTCAGTGCTCTTAACCACTAAGGGCTGAAGGAGCTAAAGGGGTTTGCAACCTCATAGGAAGAACAACAATATCAACCAACCAGACCCCCAAAGCTCCCAGGGACTAAACCATCAACCAAAAAGTATACCCCATATCTCCAGCTGCATATGTAGTAGAGGATGGCATTGTTTGGCATCAATAGGAGGAGAAGCCCTTGGTCCTGTGAAGGCTCTTTTCCACAGTGCATGGAAATGACGAGGTGTTGCGGTGGGAGTAGGTGGGTGGGAGAGGGAGCATCCTCATAGAAGCAGGGGGAGGGGGATGGGAGCAGAGGGAGCCAAGGAAAAGTGATAACATTTGAAATGTAACTACATAAACTATCATATACATATATACATATACGTGTGTGTGTGTGTGTGTGTGTGTGTGTGTGTGAATAAGAATATATGGCCTTGTTTGAGTAGGTGTGGCCTTGTTGGAGGAAGTGTGTTACTTGAGGTCTTTCATACTCAAGCTACAACCAGGTTAGCTTACAGAAGAAGCTGTGCCTGGAGATAAAAATGTAGAACTCAGTTCCTTCTCTAGCACCATGCCTTCTGGATGCCACAGTGTTTCCCACCATGATGATAATATACAATGCCTGAGAAATTGCAAGCCAGACCCAGTTAAATGATTTCCTTTTTAAGAGTTGCCTTGGACAAGGTGTCTCTAAACCAAGACAAGCAAGTAGCTAGATAGCTACAGGGACATCTTGATACCCAGAGCTTCTAAGCCTGGGTCCACCTCAAGGAAAAGACAATAATGTCCCATGATTTAGGACCTGACTATAATAAACAGGATTAGTTTTGTTTGACTTAGTGTTGATATTTTGTCTAGTCTCTGCCCCACAGTTACCTGGCAACAGTCAGGTATGCCTGACTCACTATAAAAGGGGCTGCTTGCCCCCTCCTCTTTCTATTGCTCCTGCTCTCTCCCCATTCCCCCCTCTCTAAGTGCTCATGACCAGCCTCTACTCCTCCATATTCTCTCTCTCTCTCTCTCTCTCTCTCTCTCTCTCTCTCTCTCTCTCTCTGTCTCTCTCTCTCTCTGCCTCTACTCCCTCAACTCCCTTCCCCATGCCCTGAATAAACTCTATTCTATACTATACCATCAGTGGCTGGTCCCTCAGGGGGAAGATGCTTCAGCATGGACCTTCAGAGGCACGCCCTTCCCCCACACCTAACTACGCATCCACCAAACATATTTCTTCTCTCTTTATTTTTATAAAACACAACACTTAGTGTGCGTAGTTTCCATCAGAGAAAATCCTGGGGATCTGCATGCAACAGTGAGTATGGAAATAGACCCAGAATTGTTACTGTCCAACAGAATGGAACTCCTTCACCAGACTTCAAAAGCAAAGCTGCCAGTAAACCTAAGTCCACAACAACATTCTGAGAATGGGAAAATTCATGAAATTTCGGCTTAAGTTGTGGGATTACTTATGTCTAATAGTAGATCAAACTAATGAAAAAATCCAATATGGAGGAGAGAGAGACTTGAACATCACACTTTAGCTGAGTACCTATTGGTGGTTAATGGCTCCTGAGGGGAGAAGAGTCATTTTCTTTGTTGGAGTGTCCACTAGTAGGTTGTCTATGCCCTCATTGATCACCTTGGTTTGCCATCTGTTGTTGTAAAAATATAAAAAATAAAAAAGATACAGTTGGTCTTTTACCTGTTTGGTCCAGCACCTAGGTGCCCCAAGATATCTGCTAGACATCTTGGCGGATACACATCCCAGCCGTGCACTTTCCTACACACAAACCCTCACATAAAAGAACACACAACACAATAATCTTCGACCCAATTGATAAGATATAATTGCCTACTTAAACATACAAAGCCCAGTACCATCCATCCCTTAGGAACATTGATAACAACCTGTAAATACACAGAGCAGAATCTTAATATCACCTGCCTTGGCTTCTCACCCTCTCTCATCTCCTCCTCTTCCTTCAAACTTCTCTCCCGCCCATCCTTCCTTCTCCTCCAATGACAGGCCTCCTTCTATCCTGTACCTGCCCCTCACCTATACTTTACAAATTCAATGGGGAGGTGGTTCTGGTGAAGTCACCTGAGTTCTGAGTACTGACTAGGCAGCTATCCTTGGGGCAGTCAAATTAGCATCAAAATACAGATAACTTCAGGGCAAACCACAACAGTTGATGACCCTTGGATACATGGCCAGTACTGGTGGCGGGGAGGCAAGGGTGGGAGGAGAGATAAATGGGAGGGAGATGCACTGGAGGTGGCTGATGGGGGACTAGAGGGAGAGGGAGGGAGTGAGATGTACATATGGCCAAAATACATTGTATATATGCATGAACGTTTCAAAGAACAAAAACAATAAATGAAACTATTTAACAAAGAAGAACGGGCCTTTACTTTTTAGCTACTGTATTTGGTATTTGGCCCTTCGTTGCAAATGCAGTTCTTTTTTTTTTTTTTTTTTTGTTCTGGAGCTGGGGACAGAACCCAGAGCCTTGCACTTGCTAGGCAAGCGCTCTACCACTGAGCTAAATCCCCAACCCCGCAAATGCAGTTCTTAATTGATGTGCCACCGCTTCCATTTTAACAGATAAGCAAAGGAGCTTAAAATACCAAACACCTGAAACCAAGTCAGACATCGTGAAGCATGCAGCCCAGGCCAGGAAGGCTTACTCTCCGATGGCAAAGTCCCATGCTTCTTAATGTGTGCACAACTGTAGTTGCCATGAATCAATAGAGTAATTAGAATTGTTATGTCTATTGTAATATTGAGTTAGACAAAGGATTTGGTTTCAATAGATCAAAGAGAAAAGAAATTAGAAAGCGAGCCTGTGGGGAAATTGTATGTGGAGAGTTGCCAGGAAGAGAGGCCAGCCAAAAAAGGGATTCAACACAATTGCTTATCAAATGGGCAAAGGACACGGCATGCAATTCACAAGTGAGGACACATAGTTAGAAGACAAAGGGGGGGAAAGCTTTTTATTTCTCTAGATATCACAGAAAGGAGAATTAAAACAATACTTTTATGCCTTTTAAGACAACAAAGAAAGGAACAGCACCGTTGCCAATGGTGCCATGAGAGAACAGTATACGAGCACATTCTGGCAGAGCAAGTGTGATTTGGGAAACTTACTGGAGGCACATTTATCTGTAAGCGTCCTGGAGAAGTGAGTGTCCTTCACTTTAGAGAAAGCATCATAAGAGAAAACTGTGTTTATAAGCATGAAAACCATGGGAATATTCAGAATTCCCATTAATTTAAATAGCATGAGCATGGGGCTGTAGGTGCCGGTACAGACCTTACAGTGAAATGCTATACAGTACAGAGTGGATCTCAGACCCTCTGGGCTGGACCAGAGCAATAGGCATGTTTTAAACTCCAAGTCTGTCTTTCTTGAACTCAAGAGGGACCTCACAAGCCTGGTCACACACACCCCATGCCCCATGTGATGGTGGTCAGATAAATCTCTATGATCTATGAGTTTTCCTCCATTTTCTCTCCAACATCATCTCTTAAGTGACCCCACTTGTCCCTACATTAATAAATAATCAATACAATTTTTTTAAAACATCCATACCTCAGTGACTTTGCTTCTGCTGTAGCTTCTACCTAGAATTTCCTTCTTTCATCATCTCCACTGGGCAAAATTCTTCTTACCCTAACTCAGCTAAAGCTATCACCTGGGTTTTATTCACACATCTTCAGTCTGTGAGGAACATTTGCCATCACTGTCAATTGGATACTTTTGGACAGGTATCAGTTTTCCTTGAAAAGTTAATGTAATTATTTTCTGTCTATAATAATTTTCTTTCTATTTTATTTGTTTATTATTTATTTACTTATTTCTTTTGGTTTTCTCAAGGCAGGGTTTCTCTGTGTAACAGCCATGATGTCTGTCCTGGAATTCACTTTTTAGACCAGGCTGGCCTTGAACTCAGAGATCCACCAGCCTCTGCTTCTGCCTCTCCATCCCAAGCAAAGGGATAAAAGCTGTGTGCCATCACCTCAATTCCCAGGTGAAATCAATCATGCTTTACTTCAGATTCCCAATAAAGCCCACATTGATATTTATTGTGGCTCCTGTCACTTTTATTACATGTATTAAACTTGGCGACATCATGGGTAGATCATAAGAGCCAATCAAACCATCATTTTATTCGCTAGCATTATTTGATGCTTATTGTATACCAAATTCTGCAATTTGGATTCAATGTCCATATCTCAATAAAAGTTTAAATCTTTAATGGACATATATGTTGTTATTACTTTCACTTCAACAGATGTGGAAGCTGAGATTCAAAGATTTGATCAAGCTACAAAGTAAGTGATCTAGTTTGCTTCCAGGTTGCTGTGATAAAACACTGACCAATTTGGGAAAAAGAGGTTTATTGGTAGTCAATCTATGGAATCTCTGAAATACTGGGTCTTGACTGAAACAGAGGATCCATCTTCATCAGTCGCCTCTCTTGGCCTCTTCTCTGACTCTATCACACCTTGCCAAGCTTTGAGTGCTAACCCTGACACCTTCAGTCCTGAAGCTTTTCTGCCACCAAGACCAGGACACATGGGAGAGTGTTACACATTACCAAGTTTAGCTGCCAACTTGAGCTGTGGCCTTGATTCTCTCTGAGTAACCTGTTTTCTGACCCTGATAGAATATTTCCCACGTTTTCCCTCCTTGATGCTGCTTTCTTGTTAATTATCACTGGTTCTTCAGTCCCAGGAAACTAGCATCAGTTTTCCGGTAAAGAAAATATTTACAACCCAGGACCCCCTACCTAGGGCATGATACCACTCACAGAGGGCTGGACCCCATCACACCAATCATTAATCAGGGAAGTGCCCCAAAGACAGGCATGTCCATAGAACAACCTGACAGAAGCAATTTCTCAGTTGAGGTTCCCTTTTCCCACAAAACTCTCATTTGTGTCAAGTTGACACAACTAACTAGCACAGTAATGGGTTAGCCATGAGTTAAGCCCTGGGTTATCTTGCGGATCCTTAAATTTGGGTCCTGAACACATATGGGGTCATGCATATAACTGAACATTGAACTTGTGAGAAATTTGAAAGCAACCAAAGGCTTCTGAACACACAACCCCCACCCAGGACAAAAAAATTGGGAAGAAAAAACTAAAGAACAAATGCCAGCTGCATCTGGTGAAGTTGCATAGAACTTTAATTCCATGTTAAAAAAAAAACAAATCCGGAATGAAAGCATCTTAATACTGTGTCACAGAGTAAACTCCAAAGATAACTCTCTATGAAATTGTTCTACTTGTGAAAAGAAATGTGATTAATAGTGACAGAAAGATGAGACTTGGTGGCTCACACCATTAATCTTATCGTTTAGGAGGCAGAGCCACATGGATTTCAGTGAGTTTGAAGCCATTCTGATCTATACAGTGGGTACAGGGACAGCCAGAGCTACTTAATGAGACCCTGTCTCAAAAAGCAAACAAAACAAAACAACAATAACAACAAAATAGTGGTAGAAAGAGAAGGGAAACAGAGAATGAGGACAAAAAGGAAGGAAAATGCTAGTTTACAACAGAAAAGAGGCAAATTAAAAGTCAAATAATCCTGCTCTTTGGTTTCTTTAAGAACCTCTTTCTGAAAACTTGCCTTCCAGAAATTACTGTGACTTAATTTCACTGGAGAAATTGGAAAAATTATAGCATCTCTAAAATAAATGATATGTCAAGAGGTGGCGATTCTTTGAGAAAGTATATAAGCCTAGAAAGGGGACTCAATAAATGTTTGTAGGTAGGGTCATTAAATGAAAGTGTCTTATTTGTTGAGATCCCATTTCCAGTAGACATTTTTCATGACCTGACAAAATTAAGAACACCTCTTCTCAAGGGGCAAGTCTGCATTTCAGTTAATTTCCTGTTTCAGTGGGAATAAAAAGTGCAAGTCAGCAAGTAACAGCCGCCACACGTAGAGTTGACACACAGAGGTGACACACGGAACCCCTCAGGTTTATTGCCAGGGAGAGGCAGACCCAAGCCATTGAGGACTGGTCCGTAGCACCTTTGACCTCTGCCTAAAGTCAAGGTGGAAGCAAATCCCTTAGTGGTCTGAGAAGTTCGAGGTTGATAGTTCACAAGATGTTACATTTAGATGACTGACTTAACAATGGAGATGGAACTGAGCCTGTCTGAGCAAATCCCTGACAATACCTTAAAGAGCATCCCGTTGTTTGTGTTGCTTAAATGAAGAATAGGTACACTGTGACACCTAATTATTACTCGGGACCTCAACAACTCAGGATTGTTTATAAGTAAATGGAGGATAAACTAGCGGGCACTCTGGGTGACATAGAACAAATCTGTCTCAGAAAAGAAAAAAACATGATCCAACAAATCAAGCATAATATTTTGGTTCATTTTCTTTAAAAAAAAAAGCATACTTTTTAAACAAAGAAACAATTTACACAAGAAATTTACCACCTTCTATAAGCTTCCTTGTAGACAGCTTTGTGGAAAGCAGCAATTAGCTCTTGGAAGGGACACAGGGCTCTGCATTAGCATTAAGGGAAGGGGTGTGGCTCAGTGGGAGAGCATTTGCCTTGCTTGTCTGAGGACCTGGATTCTATTCGATCATACACACACACACACACACACACACACACACACACACACACACACCATTTCACCAGAAACCAAAATAATGGTAAAAGAATTTTAGAATAGAAAAGACAGATACCTCAATCTCACTTGCTTCTGAATAGGAGAATCTTGCTCCATGGGATCATAGGTCTCCACACATGAGCAATTTCTTTTTAATTCAGTAGAAAGTTATGAAGTCCCAAGCTGAAGAGGGCTGGTTGAGTGGGACAGAGCAAAGTTGGTCCTGATAGTGGAGGGGCTATTGAAGCCTCACTACCCTGGTTGGACACACATCTTCTTTAGAAGTCAAAGGGAACAAATGACCTTGTCTCAGCGTCAGAGTCTGACCTCCTTCCCCGCCCACCAGCGCAGCCAGCTCTTCCTTTGCCTACTTCTGGAAGTCAACAAGAAAAATGGCATTCCCGGCAAGTTTTCTTATTCTTCTCATCAAAATAGAACCTTCTTTTACGGAGCTATGCAGAAGCTTCCTTGTTGGAGCGCCCCCTTCAGAAGCAGCTATAAGTAAAAGGAACTCGCTCTTACCATAAATAAAAGATTGTATATGTGAACTTATTTGCAGTAAAATCTTACAATAAAAATATAATTTATACCCTGGTTTCTTCTGTGTATTTTATGTAATATCCTAGTAAAATATTTCCACTTTACAGCATGTACCTATTAAAACCATTCCTTATAAAACTGTCGGCATCAAATAAAATACAAAAACTTGGGAGAAAAAGCAGAGGGGGAAGAGAATATATCAAAAGGGGGTGATGAAAGGCAACAGAAAGATGCTTGTGAAAATCCTCCTAGTGAGACATAAATAACAGTTCTAAAGAGGCAGGAGAAAGTGCTTATACCTAATAAGGGTATTTTAAGGTGAGAACTACTTAAATTGTTCTCATGATATCATTCTCTTCTCTGTGCTAATAAAGAGTGCTGCCGTCATAATAAAATTCAGAGACTGGCCCCTTCTGGTGAGGTGGAATGACTTTACAAAATAAGTCAATTAAAAAGAAGGGGTCCTGGAAACGGCCACTATTTTCAAAGAAGTGCTGCCTGACATTTGACAGATTTGGAGGCAGCCCTCCATCCTGTAGATGGGGTTTCAGGCTTCCAGTCAAGTATGAAACTATGGGAATGAAGTGTTCATTCTTGGTCGTTGTTACAAGTTCAATTTAAATGATTTTTTTTTTAAAAAAAATCTACAGATACAGTATATTGTACAGTTGTTAACACGATCTCTCTTTCTCATGGGGAAGAGGCATGTTTGTGATCACTTGAGAGAAAGCTACAAATTATGGTCCTCGTTTACTCCTAAAACCCCAGCTTACTTTTTTTGTGTGTTCCTCTTTCATATAATTAAATTAACAAAACCAGGAAAATAACATTTAAATACTTAGTATTACCTAATACATAGGTTTTGTTCAAATGTTGCTATGTGTCCCAATTTGCCCATTTATAGACATCAGAGACAGAAACAGAGAGCAGGGGGCAGGGGACAAAACAAACAGTTATTAGTCAAACCTTCTCATCCTGCCCCTGTTCACACATTGCTTTGCCATACCTGGTTTGTCTCCTCCCATCCGTAACATCCCTTTAATCTATTGTGACTGTTACACTTTGGAAATGTATAAACCAATTGCTTTGCAGAATGACGGCTTGGTTTAGACTGGTGTTTCCTCACAGATGTTACCAGAACACTCAATTTAAGAGGAAGACCACAGGGTGATGTGTCTTTTCCAGTGAGCCATGCTAAGAAGTAGACAATGGATGGAACTAGAAAATATCATCCTGAGTGAGGTAACTTAGTCACAAAAGAACACACATGGTATGCACTCACTGATAAGTGGATACTAGCCCAAAAGTTCGGAATGCCCCAGATACAATTCTCAGACCACATGAAGCTCAAGAAGAAGGAAGACCAAAGCATGGATGCTTTAGTCCTTTGTAGAAGGGAGGGGGTGGACAAAATATTCACAGGAAGAAAGATGTAGACAAAGTGTAGAGCAGAGACTGAAGGAAAGGCCATCCAGAGACTGCCCCGCCTGCCTGGGGATTTATCCCCATATACCGTCACCAAACCCCGACAATATGCCAAGAAGTGCATGCTGACCGGAGCCTGATATAGGTGTCTTCTGAGAGGCTCTGCCAGAGTCTGACAAATACAGAGGTGGATGCTCAACCAACCAACCCCCTGCCCACACACACATACACACACACATACACATACACACATACACACACACGCACACACACACACACACACACACACACACACACACACACACACACACACCAGAGCTCACAGGGACTAAACCACCAACTAGAGAGTACACAGGGAGCGATCCATGGCTCTAGCTCCATATGTAGCAGAGGATGGCCTTGTCGGGAATCAGTGGGAGGAGAGGCCCTTGGTCCTGTGAAGGCTTGATGCTCCAGTGTAGAGAAATG
The DNA here is from genome assembly GCF_021556685.1 of Rattus norvegicus. Classification (NCBI taxonomy): domain Eukaryota; kingdom Metazoa; phylum Chordata; class Mammalia; order Rodentia; family Muridae; genus Rattus; species Rattus norvegicus. The sequence goes on along the minus strand of NC_141539.1, from coordinate 35,061,491 downwards.
CCAGGGCAGGGAGGTAGGAGGGAGTGGGGGAACACTCTTTTAGAAGCAGGGGGATGGGGAATGGTTATGGGGGGTTCCAGAAGGGAAACCTGGAAAGAAGATAACATTTGAAATGTAAATAAAGAGAATATCCAATAAAAGAAAAGAAAAAAGTAGACAATGACTCACCCCACACATAGTGATAACTTTGATCACTTTCATCAAGTGATATCCCTCCCTCATCCTTCCATTTCAATTCTTACATGGAGGTAGTTAACCCCCAGTATACTCTGCTCTTCCAATTTTATCCAGTACCTTCAACATCTGCAAATGTCTCTTGACAAATATACCCTTTGATAGCCAAGGACTACCAAGCTCCATTAGAATGGCCCAACAGTACCCCTGCAGAATCAGAGGGATTGACTTTACACTTGGACAATTAAATGGCCCTTATTTTGACTACATTGTATAGAAAGTAAAAGATCAACAAAATTATCCTGGATAACAGGAAATATATAGAATACAAATGTGTTTTCTGTGCACCAGTAATCCTCAGTGGGCAGTGAGGTCTTGTGGCCATCAAAAGGTTGAGGAGAACAGGAAAACACTGCTGTATTTTTCTTTCAAGAGAAATTAACCTTTGGTTTAGAATATGAAATAGCTGTTTTTTCTCCAAAATGCTCATTCTACTTTTGTGGGAAGTCACTGTGGGTTATATAAGCATCAAATGTGTGTGTGTGTGTGTGTGTGTGTGTGTGTGTGTGTGTGTATTCTCTTTTGATAACATATACCACCCTATGTACAACCTGAACTGTTTTCAGGTCCACTGTAGTGGGTCATTGACATCTTGTGCCTGGGTAACATCGTACTTCAGCCACTGTCTTCTCTCCTTTGCTACAACTGCATATTTGCCCGTAGTATCTTCCTAGGTAACTCTTTTGGGCAAATTGTGCAATAACCCTGGAGAATAAACAGATTGAAAGTTTGAGAAAATTATCCACTGCTTCTCTGTCTCAACTTCCAAAGTCTAATGTCTCCTCCACAGAGCTGATCTCTTCTTGTCCCTACTTCTCAACATGGCATTCCTAAGGATTCAGAAGAAAATTCACATCAGTCCCATTGGATAGGCTACTGACTCTGTGATTCAAATTTAATGAGTGCCACATGGAATGAGTCCTTGCTAATAGCCTTATCCCAAACTACAAACAAAACCACACAAATTACTTTTCTCCTCAAACTGTTGGAAAACTCACTGTGAAAAGTGTTCTCCGAACTGAAGACATTGCTAAGTGGTAAAGTAGAGTGTTGGAGAGAAGCAGCATTTGGGAGTTGGGAGTTGGGAAAGGCCCAACTCCATGCACCTTCAGGCCCTGCTCTAATTTGTCTTAGTGCAGGCACTTAACCCCTCTGGGCCACCGTTTTTTCTTGATAACAGGAGTAGTAGCAACAGCTACTTTACAAAGCCGTCCGAAGAATCCAATAACATAAAACTTGCTGCTGTTCTCGGCACGTAGCTCTCAAAACACAAACTATTTAATTCTGCTCCACTCGGGTTTCCCCCCCAGCGGAAGGTGCACAGTCCTGTGTCATTTGCCTTTTCCCGAGGAGATGTGAACATCTAGTCACCCCAGATAGAGCATCAATGGGAAATCAAAGAAGTTATTCCATCCACATTTAGCCTAGTAAATTGGTGAGATATTGGGATTACTTATAGGAGCATGGATGGCTCTGAAGCAGCTAAAAGAGCATCCCAACAAAGGTGATGACGCACAAGAACCACAGCCCTGAAACTCCCTGTATGGTCTGCATCCAGCTCTGGCCAGAGTCTCTCTCCCCAGTAGCCCTTAAGGCTTCTGAACCTTGGGAAGGAGTCTCATGATTCTTAAATGTTTCAAAAGTATTCTGAGACACACGTGGCCTAATTGCATGCCAAGTTTGGTAAGTTTTATTTATGTGTTAAGTCTTAATAATTTCAGGATGGGGTGTTTCTGGTGAGGAAATCACCTTACAATACCTTTCTAACTGGAGAGAAAACTCAGGGGTTAAAAGCATAGATTGCTCTTCCCAAGGACCTGAGTTTAGGTGGATTCTTAGCACCCCACCTGGCAACTGCCAGGACTCAGTCCCAGGAGGACTGGAAACTTCTGGCCTCTGCGGGTACCAGCACTCTCCAGACGCCTGAACTCCTGTGCATATTACTCTCTTCCTCATATACACATATACATAATTTTAAAAAAATAAAAATAAACTTAAATGTTTAGGGGTCTGGGTCAGTTAAGACCACAAGTTGCTACGGTGAAAGAAATGTGTGGACTTAATCACCAGCACCGACATAGTGGACTTTACTCCTGTTCTTGTAAGGGATAATGATCCTTTCTTCTGGCCTCTTTGAGCACTACATGAACATGGTAAATGAACACACACACACAGGCAAAATACCAGTACACATACAATAAAGTAAATCTTTGTTTTTAATTTTAAAATTGTGAAAGGATCCAGCTACAGTGCTAATTACACGATTCTGCATTCAAGAATATTTTGTAAAGCATTTAGGATAACCAATACACTTCCGAACATAAGGAGGCCTTATTTCCTTTGGCCTCATTGTCCCTAATGTGGAGCTGCACACAATGGGTGCTCAATAAGATTTCTAAGTAAATCTTTGTAAAAAGTGGTCCCTGGCAGCAGTTAACAAGCCAGCCATAAAACGCAGGTATAAATCTCACTCCCCTAAGCCTGCTCTACATAAAATTCACAATAGGCACCATTTGTTGTTAAATTCAAGCTATGTGAAATGTTTCTAGATCATGCTAACATATTCGGGTGCATGCTCACCTCAAGTAATGTATTCTCTCAGGAGTGAGTCCCCAGATCTGCCCCAGCAGCTGACTTTTATCAACAATTAGGAAAAGAGGCATTTGTTTGATTACTCACCCAATTTCTGAACAAATGATTCCTCAGCCAACCATTGCAAACACCTCCCGCCCCCACCACCACTAGCGTTTCCAAGATGAGGCTTCTCATTCGGAGCATGCTAGGAATGTAATCAGGGCCCTCTGTGGATATAAGTTAATTATCTCCTCAGGCTATGAACAAACACATGGGCTTGGTTTCTGACCATGTTGCCTAATGAGAGGGCATCCCAAAGGAAGTGAGGAGCTTGTCAGCTCCCACCCCAAGGCCCTTTATGGCATCTGGGACTCTTGGTTCAAAATGATCCTGGCCTCTCTGCCCCAGGCTTCTCGTTGCTCCTGGCAGTGCAGTGCTACACACTGAAGGGAGCTCCTTCGTCCTCTTCCTGTCCAGTCTGTGCCCATGTCTCTGGGCTGGGGTTCCATAGGGGCCTCACCCGCTGACTCCTGCAGCCCAGCACACTGCCCAGCATGCTGCTGCTGTGGAAGGTTGATCTGGCTCTCTGAGCCTCCCAGGAAAGATAAGGGAAAGAAATCAGCTTTTCAGTCCTCCCTCACCATGCTGCCAGGGACAGCAGGACCCAAAGACTCAAACAGAAATCACCTGCCTATCTCCGTGTTTTAAACTTCAGCTTTAATCCAGCTCAGAGTGGGATTAGCTGCCTCAGAGGCTGCTAATTGCCAGATGGCCGCTGATAGCTGGCGGAGGAAGCCTGTGTGTCAGAGCTTGTCAAGCAGCTTTAAAGTCACAATGGAAGGGGATCTTAGGAGGCAGGCCCGACTTTCATGTTTTCAGTCTAACAGTGGAGAAACTGAGGCCCAGCAGATACAAGGGTTTGCTTTCAGGGTTCGCAGTGGGTTACCAGTAGATGCCTAGGACATTTGGCAAGTTGTATTGGAGAAACCTAATTTGTTGAAAACTCCCTTTACTCCACACCAAGTATTGGCTACTGTCATTTTAATATGTGGGTTCTGGTCCACGATCTGACTACACACGTTATCTTAGTCTTAATGCATTGGGCACAGATTGCACCAAGTATATCAGACAATCCCCAAAGGAGTGGTCTTTTTCAAATAGATTTATCTTTATGTTACGTTTATGAGTGCTTTCCTGAGTACACATTATGTGTGTGCCTGAAGAGCATGTTGGATCCCTTGGAACTAGGCTTAGACTGTATGAGCTGCAGTGTGGGTGCTGGGAACTAAGTCCAAGTCCCCTGCAGGAGTAGGGCTGCCAACCACTGACCATTGCCCCAGATTCAGTTATCACTCTGTGTAGGAGTCCTTTGCAGGGTGGGTTCAGATGCAAATTGGTGAGCATAAACTTACTCAGTTTGTCTTTTTGTCTTCTACTGTGAAATATCAATGCGACTTTTATATATGATGTTACCGGTCCTCATCACCCACCCACAGCAAGATAGGGAATCACACAGGATGTTCATCATTTCTTTAGCAACTTGAAAGTTCTGAATTCTAAAACATACTTATTTTCGATGGTTTCAGGAAAGACTTCATGGACCCATAAAACCTGATACAGAACACAGAAAAAAAAAATGAGACGTTTGGCTACGACTTTAAGTTATTAGCAGACCTTGGACAAAATCATCACAAATCAATTCATCTTAAAAGGGGGAGGGGAGTCTGATTTCATTTGATTATAAAAGCAAACTTTTCTGAATTATATTCACCTTTCAAAGAAAAGTAAATTAAGTCCTTGTTGTAGACTGTATTGTGAATCTTCAAATTCATATGCTGAAATCCTAACTCCTAGTACCTAGTACAGAATGTGGCTGTATTTTGAAATGATGGGGTCTTTAAAAGGTTAATTCAGTTAAAGTAAGGGCCTTAGGGCAAAGGCCTTTAGTGTTTATCCAATAATATTTTCCTTTATAATAATCAGTGGAAATGTTCACACAGGCAAAAAGCAAAGGCCGTGTGAGGACATCCTGAGAAGGCAGAGGTTGTCTACAAGCCAAGAAGAGAGGCTTCAAAAGAAACCAACTCAGCCAGCACCTTGACCTCAGACTTCCAGGCTCCAGACCTGGAAAAACAAACATGTCTGTTATTTAGCTAACCGGTCTGTGGGGCTTTTGTTCTGTTTGTTCTAACAACCCTGACAAACTAATGGGGGGAACCTTTACTATTCAAATGTAAATAGGTAGATGTCAGTACCCATTCATTCCATCATCATAAAAACAGCCCCCCTTTCTTCCCTCTTGGCACCACTTTCAAGAACACTCGAAAGAATCCCAAGGACATTTTGTCTGTACAAATGGTTCAGGTTAGTAGTTTAATAAAAAGGAAGAAAATCTGAGCAGCCCATCCCAGGGCCAAGTGCACTGTTGCTGTTATTCCTGAACTACGCATGCCTTGACTTCCTTCTCTGAAAGTGTGTGACTATGGTAGGGAACTAGCTCAGAGAAGCACTTGCAAAGCAAGTACAAGGCCTTTGGTTCAGTACCCAATATCAGAAAAGGAACAGAGAGAGAGGGAGGGAGGGAGGGAAAGAGGGAGGGAGGGAGGGAAAGAGGGAGGGAGGGAGGGAAGAGAGCCTATTGGTGCCCCATGCCTACAATCCCATTACCTAAGATGTACAAATGAAGGCTGGAGTTTAAGACAAAGCTTGGCTGCATAGCAAATATAAGGAAAGCTTAGGTTATCTATATCACAGAGATGATGGGGGCAGTGCATATTAATCAATTTCATTTCTATTCTTGGTACAGACATCAGCACCCTGTGACTCAGGCATGTTGGAGCATAGTGACAGATGCTGGTATGCTTAAAGCAGCACCCATCATAATGGTCCTCTGTCAGTTCTTATGATCCATCCTTCAATGTCTGAGTCCTCAAAGCTGCTGTTTGCTTGCTCTGCCCTTCCTTGTGTACCTATTCATCTTCCTTAAGGCGCCTGTGTAGGAGAAAGTGTGTGAGCTCAGGAAGTTCCACCTCAAAGCACATGCTCTGACCTGACACTTTGCCCTAAGTGTCTTGATTCTCAGAAGTAAAAGTCCTTTCCTTACCTAGCTCATACCTGTCTATTCTTGCCTAGCAGCGGCCTTACTATGCCCATGAGGGAATCTAACCTTGTGATACTCAAATAAAGTAACGGCAAGTTGAATCATGCTAAGAAAAAAAGATACATAAAAAATACAGAGAATTCAGTGTCAACAGAAAACCTTGCACACGTATAAAAAAGTCAAAGAAGATGGTGTACTCGTTCTGAAAAAAAAAAAAGAAGAAAGGAATCAAATCATCTTTAACCACAAGCAATAAAATGGAATGGTTCTTACTGTTTGGGAAGAGATATTTAAATGAATCAATCAATAAATGATTAGAAATGACATTTTAAAAAATATTTAGAAATTAAGAATTTTGCCTGTTGGCATAAGTCAGCTAGAAAAACAAATGCCATTTGGTTAATTCAAAAAGTTAAGATTAAGTTGCACACACAGGCACAGTGACAAATATTTGCATACATAGTTTCAACAGGATTGAATAGTCTGCAGCTTGGAGAAGAATCTGCGCGTCCTGGCAGTGGATTGATCTGTGTGCTGGTATATCTTTCATTTGTGACTATATTCATCAAACCAGGCTGCTCTCAATGGCTATTGTTCTGACACCCATCTTCAGTGACCATCATCTGCAAGTGACGTGCACCCTGCATGAAAACACCTACCTGCCCATTGCTCGGTGTTGAAACCGTGTGGCTTAAGAGACTGCAGCTCCGTCTTTCCTTCAGAAACTACAATCTTCTCTTGAACCTGAGCAGTCTGTCCAACAACCATGGGGCTGCCTCATGTCATCTCTCCCTCCTCTGTGACTGTTTGCAGGAGCTTCCCTGGGTTGTGTCAGCATAGCCCACATGAGGTATATTGCAAGGGATGGTATGCTTGCAGCAGACTTTACCACTAAGTACAGTGGAGCATGTGGTGCATTATGTCAACTGTCTCTCCTTTTCACTTGCCTCCATGAAGTGGTTTAGTCTCTCGACTCAATACCAGAATACCTGTGATTCTTTCAAGCAACTAGTCCACTTCTACTGGCATGGGATAGCAATGGAATTTGTACAGTTAGCCCCGTTCTATCATCATTGCCTGCTACTCAACTTGGGAGTGCATATGAAGTACTTTTTGTCCAATGACAACACATGAGTAGAACAAACACCTTCTTCCTGGCAGCCTCATTCCTCATCCTTAGGCACCTTTCACCCAGCCTTCTAACTTCCTGAACACTACACTGTACAGCATGATCTACCCATCATTGTATCCACTGGTTTTGTGTCTTTTCCCCTTGTCTCTTAACATTTTCATGTGAGTTTAATTCTTCTCCAGATGACATCTCTCGGTGATCCTGTCTCACTTGTTCTAAGGCATACACCATCTCCTGCATCCTTGACTGGTTACTCGGAGATATGGCACTGCCTTTCATTATACGCATTTGAAAAGTCAATGCACGAGACTTCCAGGTTTAGCAAATAATGCAGACATTCGGGAATTTTTCTCAACCCAGGAATCATCCTAAGCAATCACACGTGGCTTGTACCGGTGTGAAAATATTGGCTATGTAATGAAGCTTGGGTGCGAACTGGAGGCAGCTTAATGTAGGAGTCTGTAGATGGCTGCTCTGAATCTCTGATGATACAGGTTTAATAGACTGTGACAGAGAGGCAGAGGTGCAGAAGTGCTCCTCTTTCGTCTTGTGTGTGGAACAAATACAACCCTGTGGACCCAGCATCTCAGCAACTCACTTGTCTGTTACACTGGCCTGATACAGCTTCCTTATCTCCAAGATAAAAGAACCACAACAGGCCTTCAGACAAGAATGAAGGTCACGGAGATGAGCGGAGAGATACTTTGCAAAGGTCTTTGTGGTGTCTTTCCCTTCCTGGCATGAGATCTGAAAATGTGAGATCTATCTAAGGGCCCATGAAACACTTGGTCTTGGGGAACAGGAAGGTTGGGATCCACATGAATATGAGGTATGTCATGACCTAATACAAAAAGCAATGGCAGATTTGGGAAGATGAGATATGGGTTGACACCTTTTAATCTGCAGGGTAGAATCGCCAGGTAAAAATCTGTCAGTTTTCGTTTAGGTCTAGAATTCAGACGAGATGGTCTTACAAAGATAAAAATAGTCAGAAACTTTGACTCTCTGGTAAAAACATGTTGGTCTTCTTTGAAAAAGTAAGCATGGACTCCTTCCCCAGTTACAGAGGACCAGAAATTCCCACTTGCCATGATGTAGACTTCCCAAAATGTAGGGACTTTAACATCATACTTATTAACTCAATGCCTGTGAGGGTCAGGAATCTGAGAGTGAAGCTTGTGGGTGAGGCTAGAATTCTGTGAGGTACAGCATTTGATCAAGGTATATTCTTATCTGAAAACCAGATTGGAGAAGAATCTGCTTCTAAGCTCATTCACGATGCTTGAAGAATCGCTTCCTTATGGCTGAGACCCCAGCTTCTCATTGACTAACAGTTTGAAAACTAACAGTTTGAAGGTGCCCTTAGTAACTAAAACCACACAGCGGGTTTCCCAATATGACCATTTACACCATCGAAAACAACAAAGAAACCAGCTGTTAATCTACTAGCCCAATGGAATCTCACATATGGTAACATAATCATGGAGGTGGAATCCCATTTCTTGACCATGTTCTCTTGTTAAGAGTCAAGCCACCGGTCCTTTATACACTCTGGGTACCTAGACAGAGGACTAAGAAGTTCATTGTAGAGTCTGTCTACCAAAGCTTCCATGGATGTGAAAGATAAGGAAATATAACCAGAAAACCGTCATTGAGGAGCAAGCCCAGTGGTGAGGGCAAAGCACACACCGGACTCAGTCTGAATGGCACATCTGATGAGAGATGCAGAAGACAGGGGACTGAGAAGTGTGAAGGGGAAAATACAACTGCCAACTGCACATTGCCATCATATTGCCAGGGCTGCTCCTTGCTAAACAAACTCATTAGTATAATTCCATTGTGTTTGTCTTTATTGGCTGTCAGAAGGTCTGAGGATGGCAGGGGGCAAACAAGCTAATCTGACAGTAATCCTCAAAATGCTTTTTTCCCCCTGTGGTATTCTTGAGAGATTTTGTTGGCATTGAGAGCAGAGCACTGAACGGACGAAGCGATCGTCCTAAGAGCATTTCAGCTGACTGATTTCTCCCACTTTCCTACCCAGAAAAATGGATTTAATAACATTCTAGAAAGAGGAGAGCTCTGAAAACTTTTGTGATGCAATCATCAGATGCTTACATGAAATATCAATTTTGTGGTATATATATATATATATATATATATATATATATATATATATCCCATGTGATATATATATATATATCCCATGTTTTTGTTTTGTTTTTGTCTTTGTTTTGTTTTGTCTTTAATGCAAAGATATCTGATAATTAAGTCTAGTAGGTTGAGCACTCAGCTATTCCTACTATGACCTTCCCAGCCTCTCCTCCTGGTCCCTTATATGAAATTGATGGCTCAGGGGCTATGCAGAAGGCTCACTGTTTTGCAAGTCCATGACACAGCTGTCTACTTGTTGACAGAGCATCATATCTAGGAACACTGCTCAGGCACAAAATTGGGTCCAAGGCCTTTTTCTCCTCAACTCTCTGAGCCAATCTCCCATCTAAAACAATAAAGAGGGAAGGCCCTGTTTATCAGGGTCCTAGTCAGCAAGGTTAAAAAAATACCATCTCCTGCAACCAAGGAGCAACTATTTCTGCAAAGCCAGATTTGTAAGGTGGCTCATGATGAGAGAGGCATCTTACTTCATCAGATGTCAACAGAGAACATGCCAGGTTCTTGTGTTGAGAGAAGCAAATACGTAGGAAAACAGAACTCTCTCAAAAAGGCATATTTCTCTGTTACAGCCCAAAGGATATAGACGATACAGGAAAGTATGCACTGGCAGCATAGGAGAGGCAGTACAGGGAAGGTAGACACAAAACAATTCAGTTGAGGATTTAAAGAGAGCCTTTTGATATGCATGTCTCTTTGGGTTCTGAATGCAGGTGTATTTGGAGAAACATGACACTGAACTCTACAGAAGAAAGCATGACTGGGCAACAATATGGCTCAATAGGTAAAAGGCACTTGCTGCCAAGTCAGAAAACCTGAGTCCAATTCCTGGAACTCACAGGGCAGAAGAAGAGAACAGATTCCCGCAAGTCATCTCCTGATTCATGTCCTACACATGCAGGTTATGGCACCCATACTCACACACACACACACACACACACACACACACACACACACACACACACACACACCATCAGTAAACACAAAACAAAAAGGAGAAAGAAAACTGGAAAGTATGACTTTCCTAAAATGCTGGCTTCTCCTTCTGCTCATCATCAACCATTCATAAGCCACTCCAAGAACCCTTCATTGCTTCAGAGGGACAATGTGAAAGGTGTTTAATCTCACAGGGTTTATAGCCATAGGAGGACATTTGGACCAATACATACAAAGAGAATTGCAAAGCAGAAACCTTGGCCAGTCATGTCCATTTCAACACTGCCCATGCCTGGAAACGAAGGCTTGTGATGGGAAGAGACTTGGCTCAGCTTTCTCTACCAGGGAGCATCAGTGCCTGGTACTGTCCTTTATCTACACCTTTCAGACAGGGACGGTGCAGGGACTCTGCAGCAGCTGCTGAGGCTGAGGATCTCACAGTTGTGCTGGGGTGTGAAGAGTGAGAAACGGCGATATCCACGGGATGTCTGAGTCGTGAGTTTCTTTCTGAGACCTGGACAAGAGCCCCCAGACCCAGGCAATGACGGCGGCCCGCATTTGATTTCCAAACACTTGCTATTACCAGGGTCTAGCAAGTAAGTTCCCAGACTCCAGCCATGTTGCTCCAAAGAAGCGAGATGACACAAAACTAGGGGAGATGATGTCAGCAGCCACCGCAGAGATCACAGGTCTGTGTCTGTGCCTTGGTGAGGCCTCCATCTCTCTGTGTATCGAGAAGCTTCACGGACATATTTGTTTACTCCATGTGTTGATATGCAGTTTGCATAATATTGAATCTGGAAAGGACATGGCATCCTCTGACAGGAGTTTTCCCAGCTGGAAAAAGAAAAGAAAAGAAAAAGAAAAGGAAAGAAATAAAGAAACCAGCTTTACATTGTGGAATAAAAATAAAGATGCCAACATCGTGTGCCAGGCTTTCGCGGGGTTCTGAAGGCCATGTTTGCGGTCAGGGCATGCTCCCAGATCCAGAGTATTGTTGGATGAATTTCTCATAAACACAGTTGGCAGCTACAGAGATGGCTCTTTTGGTTAAAAAAAAAAAAAAAAGAAAAAAAAGATACGCTGGAATGAAATGGGGGACTTCATCCAAGACACATTTCTTTCTATAAAACAGCAAATATGCACTTGTCAGGATAGGAACCGAGCCTCTTCTGAAGCCCTGGCATCCTTCTCCCAGGTATCCTGGAGGATGAAGGGACAAAAAGAGAGCTGTGCTTTGACCCAAGATGCTGACTAGGAACCTGGGGAAGTATTTCAGCTCCCTGTGGCCTAGCCAGGCTTTTTAATCATCTGCTTCTGCCCAACTTGCTTAGTCTCAGATTGGTTGGAACACCGAGCTCATCCACAAGGTACAAGAAGTCCCAGCCCAAATATGGCACAGCAAAAGCCAAAAAGCTGGCTGAGTAGAAAGAATCCCAACAGGGACATTCTTTCCATGCTTCTGATAGTCCTTTATCTGATACCCTGGGAAGCTCTGCGGGCCTCACATTTCTGCATGTGGCCCCATCCCCTGGACCATTACTACACAGACAGTGGTCCTCCAAGTAGCAGAAACTACATCATCCAGGAGTAGGTAACAAGCCCAGAATCCCAAGATATGCCCAGGAAGAACTCACACTTCCCAGCTGCTCAAATGACTGACCTGCACACTAAAGTTTAGGAGACACTGCTCCCTAGGGGCTGCCTCTTTAGAGCGCCATCCTGATTGGCGCAGCAATGGGCCTGCTTCAAGATCCTGAGATAAAGGGAAGTCAACAGGCAGAGAAGCCAGATGAAATAAAGGCCCAGCTTTGCATAGTTCCTTCCATTTACAGTCAAACGTTTGGAAGAAAGGCACTTAGGACTGCAGGCAGCAAAGCCCAGTGACTCCAGTTATCCTAGCTAACTCAGCCTGTGTGCGTGCTCTGGTCCAACCAGAGCAACTTGGTTCTTTTCTTTTCAGAATTCAGAGGTCAAACTTGGAGTCGTATACATACTGGGCAAGTACGGTATCGTAGAATGACAACCCCAGGCCTCTTTCTTCATCTTGGAATCTCAGAAGAGGGAAAACTATACAGTAAAAAAACAAAGTAATAGAAGACTGTACTTCAAAGTTCAAGTAAGAATGAGAACTCAGCCCTGGGGTTCTGCCTTACGTATTTCAAGCCACAGTTTGACTTCATCTCTTTTAAGGTCTTGAGCAGTTGCAGTGGAATCCGAAAGGGTGCTGGATGTGTTGCTCTCCTCCTCGGGTGGGGTATCAGCTGTCCCAGCCATGTGTGAGCACTGGCCCAGGGTCAAACCCTGCCCATCTCATCACTTGGTTCTCTCTCTGTCCTTGCTCTCATCTGTTCACTATAATCTGGAGAATTTATGAGCTCATTGCTGGGCAGACCCCCAAGCTCTACAAGTGACTCAGAGAGAAACTTCCGTCAGAAGCAAAGAATGTCTGCAAGGTTCCCAAACCCCAAGGCTTTCTTGGAGCTTGATCAAATGAAAACACCACCATGGCTAGGGACAGCTGGGTGGGTACCATTCCCTCTAGGATTTATTTTTTATTGTCTTGGTTCTTTTCTTTTCAGAATTCAGAGGTCAAACCTAGAGTCTTATGCATACTGGGCAGGTACTGTCCTATAGAACGACAACCCCAGCCCTCTTTTTTTTCATTTTGGCCTCCATTCCAATGGCCGTCATACTTCACACATCACAGGCAATGCCCTTTCTTAGCTGGTGTTCAAACGCTTATATCAGGAAAGGACAATGGCCCTGGGGACACAGTAGAAGAAGGAGACAAGCTGCTTTAAGGGTTTTACATGAGGAGGGTAGGGTAGAGGGTTCATGGAGGGAGACTAAGAAGGGGGAATAACATTTGAAGTGTAAACAAATAAAATGATTAACAAATCAACAATAAAAATCATTTGCATGGATTATAGAATTGAAGTGTAGACCAACCCCAGGCATTTATCATGCACCATGCCTACACAGTAATGCCCGGAAGGAGTCACCGGATCATAGGATCCCTCACTTTTTTAATTTTTGGAGGAACTTCCAAGTTGAGTTCCACAATGGCTGTAGAAATTTATATTTTCACACAGCACTGTACCTCCACTATACCTCCACTACACCAATATTTCTTTCATGTTGATTTATTTTATTTTTCAATAACAGCTATTGTAAGAAGGTATCTTACTGCAACAAAATCTTGCTATGGTTTTAGACTCCATTTTTTTTTGTCAATGCCAACAATCCCTTTTCATATACTTGCTGTCCATCTCTCTGTCTTCAAAGGGATGTCTACTCAAGTTTTTGGCTACTTTTAATACAAGTAACCATACTTTGTCTTTATTACTAAAATTTTTATATACTTATGCAATAGAATCATATTTACCCCTCCAACTCCCTCTACACACCCCTACAACGTGCGCCTTCCTCTTAATTCCACATACTTGGTTGTCGCTGTTCTTGGTCTGTAGCACACTAAGTTCAATTAGTGCTGCCTGCCCATTTGTGCAATGCTGTGGGCCCAGTCACTGGAGCATAGGAAATCTATCAGTGGGGACATCCTCACAAAAGAAATCCTCCCAGCAGCTATCATCTCTAGTCACACTAACTCACACCACTGCCTAACCTCGGGGAATGTTTGGAATAGGAGCTGGTGAGACTGTAAGAGCCGTAGACAGGTGGAGTACAGGGAGACACTATCTCCTGGCCATTGTGTGGCCAAGACACCCAGGAACTCACAGAGTCTTGGTCACTTGGTTCTAGATTGAATATGAATGTTAACGCATTACCAGATATGACTTGTAAATATTCCTCCTATCTTAAAGTTGTTTCATTTTGTACACACACACACACACACACACACACACACACCAGAAACCATTAAACTTGTAGCAAGCCCACTTCTTTGGTTTGTGTACATGCAGTTTCAAACCCAAAACTTCACAGCTGTGATGGTTTGTATATGCTTAGCCCAGAGAGTGGCACTGTTAAGAGGTGTGGCCTTGTTGGAATAGGTGTGTCACTATGGGTGTTGGCTTAAGACTCTCACCCTAACTGCCTGGAAGCCAATCTTCCATTAGCAACCTTCAGATGAAGATGTAGAACTCTCAGCTCCTCCTGCACCATGCCTGCCTGGATGCTGCCATGCTCCCACCTTGATGATAATGGACTGAACCTCTGGACCTGTAAGCCAGCCCCAATTAAATGTTGTCCTTTATAAGACTTGCCTTGGTCACGGTGTCTATTCACAGCAGTAAAACCCTAAGACAATAGCCAAGACCAATGTCAAGAGCTTTTTCTCCAGTGTTTTCTTCTAGCAGTTTTACTGTTGTTTGTCTTACATGTTTTAGATTTGTTTTTAATTGACTTATGTGTGCTCTGTACTATGAGTGCCCAAATTCCTTCTTCATCGGGTAGATTTTCATTTTTCTCAATGTCATTTACTGGAAATATTACATCTTCCCTGTTTTGTATTTTTAAAACCTTGACCAGGAGTATGTTGACCTTGCACACAGCTTTCTAGGTTCTCTGTTCCGTTCTGTTCAACTGGGTCCTCTTCTATGCCAATGCCATATCATTTTGGTGAATAAGAAAAGGAATCAAAGCAAATGTGATGCTTCTAGTTTATTCCCTGGCATTTGTCCAAAGGTAGTTAAGGCAGCTGTAACTGCACATACATGTTCACTGAAGTGTATCTGTGATACAGAAACAACCCAAGTATCTATGCATGGATGAGAGGATCAAGAAAATGTGAAGTTTATAAACAATAGGATATTAGTCAGCATTAAAGAAGAAATTTTGCATTTGCAAAAACATGCATTAGACTAAAGGCTATCATGCTAAGTAGAATAAGCCAGACACAAAGAGGCATAAAGAGGCGTGTATATATATATATATATATATATATATATATATATATATATACATATACATATGTATATATATATGTGTGTGTGTATATTATATATGTATGTATATGTTATATATATGGCATATATGTTATAGGGAACAGAGACCATCAGGGTCACTCTGTGCTTATAAAACACAGCACGGCTATGGATATACCATGGGACAAGATGGCTAATACTGGACATCCTAGGGTAGGGATGCTGTGACTAAGGCAGCACAAAATGAAAGGTCTGGGGAACCCAAAAGTTAACGGTGATGTAATCTGACACATAACTGTCCCTACCAGAATGTTGCTTTTGTATGCTATATGTAAATGTAGCCTTGACTTTGGACGTAAGTGCCTTGGAGTTTGCTAGCCAACCTGCCTATGTGTGTCTGCTTATAGGCTATGTGCAGCCTATATGTGGCTGCATGTGTCTGGGTGTGCCTGATGGCCTGTTAATATCTGCTCGCCTCTGTGCTAGGGAGTAAAGTCTGTCTTCTTTATTTGTCATTTCTCTAATCAGTCTCATGACCCTCATCTATTCCTGGCTTTGAAGCTTAGACCTCACATATGTGGTATATAAAATAGTCATATTCATAGACACAGACAAAGCCGTGGTACTTACTACAGTCTTAGAGGAAGAGAAAAAGGGGAGTGGTGACCACAAGTGTCCAGCTTCAATAACAAAAACACATCCTAGAGATCTACCAGCCAGTAAAGTACTATAGCTAATGACACTGTGTTGAATGCTTAATGTATTGAAGGTGAATGTGATATTAGGTGTTCCTTTGATTTTTCATTAGCATGTAAAATATGAAGATCATTATGACATTTTCCAATATAAATTATTTTGATCATTTTTCCCCCCTGATCCCTGAACCACCTCCAGTACATCATTTTTACTTTTAGAGAGTGTATTTATCTCCTCCTCAAAACCTCTTTTTCTTCTCTCATGCCTCCTGCATACATGAGATACACACACACACACACACACACACACACACACACACACACACACGTATCTTTGTCATTAAAGCCTAGGATCTTCACAAGAGAGAGGACATGCACTGCCTGTTTTTCTGTGTCTAGGTTACTTCACTTGATAATAATTTCCAGATGCACCCAATTACCTGCAAATTTCATAATTTCATTTTTCTTTGTGGCTGAAAAAAGTCCACGGTGTGTATGCACCACACTTCATTATCCATTCATCTGTTGATGAGCATATGGGTTCATTCCATTTCATTGCTATTATAGCTAGAGCAGCCATAAATATGGATGTGTGTTAGAGGCCCTTAATGAAAAATAGTAATGATAATAATAACATAGGAGATGGTATTGATGATGGATACATACATATTTATGCATATAGAGTTAAGTACTTGTATTATGTACATCAAATGGGTAAATGGGGTTTTGTGGGAGGTTTTTGTGGTTGTTTTGGTTTTGGGGGGTTGCATGTCAATTATACCCCAACTTTTAAAAAAAAAACTGATTTGGCCAAGTTAGTGGCTATAGCTCTTTCAAAGTGTTTTCTAGGCAAAAATTCCTTCAGGGGAGTTCACTGTAGGAAGCACTGTTGTCCCCATGCAAAAAGGTAGAAGCAAAATGTTGGAGAAGGATCCTGCCCCTATGTGGTGGGTACACCTGACTTATCTCCAGGAGGAGAGAGGAGCTTTTCACCCAGGCAAGAGTTCCTGCAAGGTGACAGAACTGTGACAGGAGTGTGTTAAGCCTGCTCCCACCTTAGGTGGCTGTTAAAATGTAAGGCTTTGCACCCACCCACCTCCCCTGAAATGGAGATGTTTGCATTCCTAGGACTAGTCAGGAAAAGTAACCTAGAATTTGGGGCTGCTTAGACTGTTCAGTCCCTGGTTGAGAGGAATTGTATTCAGGAGTATTTCCCAGAGGAGTGCTGTATTAGTTAAGATACTGCCGGCTGCTCTAGCCAATAAATCCTGTATTTATAGTAGTCTGACAAAACACAAGTTGGCTTTTTCCTGTCTATCACAGCCCAGTAAAGGGTCTCTGCCTGGGTATACTTTCACTAGACCCCCAGGAGCCTAAACAATTACCCTCCTGGGGCTCAGCCGTGCTCCCAGGCCTCACAGCTTTCTTCTTTCCACCAACAGATGGGGGAAAGGATCACAGAAGGAACATATTAACTCTCAAACTTATGTGTCTAGATTGAGGGCCGGGTCTACAGCTGCCTTCAATAACAACCAGAGGAAAAAATCTCACGCTAAGTACGGTGAGCAAAGGAGAAGGCCCAGCGGAACCCATGACAGCCCCTTCACTAGAAACGCATTCTTCTAAGTCTTCATTTGTCCAGATGAAGCTAGTTCATTTGAGTATCTGGAGAGCATTGGTTATAAAGCCTTATGGGATAGCTATGGAACGCAGCGGAGGTGCATCTTTAGTCTAAACGGAGACCCCGTGGTCCATATAACTTCCCCTGCTCCTCTTTGCCTCAGCTGCTAGGAAGCTCAGCCTCAGAGCAGTCCAGCCCATTTCTAGAGAAGCCGTGAACACCGGATATATGCATGTTTCAAGCTCAACTTACGTATCTTGCCTTCCCTTGCTCTTTCTCTGCCTTGCGCTTCGGGGTTGCAATGATGTGGGCTGTCTCTGTCAACTCCACCCATTCCATCAGAAGAATCAAACGGAATGCAAATAACGACAGAACGATCAACCGTAATCAACCCAAGACAGCGATAAAAACAAAACAAAACAAAAGATACAGCCACTGAGTCAGTAGGTTCGTAACAATTTACTTCTTGCTAAGGCTTCGGCCACATGTGGCTGTGGCTGCTCCTGATAGTGGAGTTTATTGCACCATACTTCTTCCTGTGTACACAGGCAAGAGGAAGATTTTGAGAAGACATAGCACTATCTCTCAGAATATCCAAGAGCTGCATAAACAGCCTTCCTCGACTTCTCAAAGCAGGGGTTGGTGACCATCAGATTGCCACTGTCTGTGTAGTAGTTCTGATGTCAGTGCTGTGTTTCCAAGTACAACTGTTCTACTGTGCATTACAGCCATGTCTTCGCTACCCAGAAAGCAGTGTTCCTGTAGGTTCAAATTCAAGTTCTTTGAGTCCCAGAAGCAGCTTAGGGAGCCCACTAAAAGCAAAGCAAATTTTAGGACAGCATGGCTCACCACCCATAGCTGCCGAACTTGTGTCAAAGTCTTTGGGCTGCAAGTGCAAAATGCTTAGCATGTTTTAAAATGTCACACTAATAATTTCTAACATTGATTACATGCCAAAATGATAATATTCTTCACGCGTTAGATTAAGCAAAATACATCAATAAGATTAATAACTCTGCTTATTATTAAATGGTTTTAATGTGACTGCTAGACAATTTAAAAGCCTGCCCTGCACTCGCTAATTGTGCCTGATGTTTTATTTGTGTTGGGCTGTGTGGCTCTAGATCCTGACTGCCTCCTGGGTTTGTGTTGTTTGGCTTTTCCTAGGAAACCGTACACACAATGGATCAGATAGGGCACTGACAACAAACCAAAATATGGCTCTACTGAAATCTAGCTTAATAATGGGTTTACTGGAATTACTTAATACAAGCATGGGCAAGTAGTTAAAGGCATATGAGCCACAAAAAGGCAGTGCCTCACCAGAAAGCCCACCCCAGAGTAGGTGACAACTCTAGGTATATCCATAGAGCCCAGTGACCAACCTACATATTCAGTTCTGTCAATGGTCTCGTGTCCCGAGCAATTGTTGCCATGGGTAAAGTCTTCCCAAGAGGCCTTGTGAACCTTACATCACCCATCCCTTCATGAGCCTTGTTAAGTTTCATTTAGTTCCTGGATCTTACTCCTTCCTCCAAGCCAAAGTACTTCAGTTTGGAGGAAAGAGCTATGCTACAGTTTGAATCTTGCTTCTGCTACTTGATGCATCAGCCAAGTTCTATAACTTCTCTGGGTCTCCTCATTTCTTCTTTTAAAAAAAAGGTTATAATAGTCATAACCCTGAATGATTATGAGTTAAAGCAAAGAAGACACTGTGCTATACATCAAAGCAAATAGGACGATCCTCCTGTGCTACACACAGGCTGACAAGAGCTAGAACGATGAGAGGTTGGGATCCAGACCATTATTCCAGGAACCTGAGGCCCTGGCCAACTATGCCTTCTCCTGTTACTCCTGACCTAGTATCACTTAGAGCCATTCTCCTCTCTGGAACCATATGCCTTTTGTTCTAGAATAGGAATGGTAACTCAGGCTGTGTTACAGGTTTATAAAAACGCTAATAAAAGCAACACAACCCGTGAACATGCTTTAACAAGGGGCTTCAACATCATTAAGGTGTGAAAGATAAACCTCTAGGTATCCCAGAGACTCAGAGGCTCTCTATAATCAGCACTTGAGAAAGCATCACATGACCTGCTTTCTCACTTCAGCACATAGATGCTGCAACCCCCTCTTCCTACATGCATACCCCTCCTCACCAATTAGACTAAAGTTCTCAAGAGCATTTTTCATGTGGCAGCTTCTAAGGTGCAGCCTCATAAGCACTCAGTCGCTGGTCCTTCCTTCCACTTTACAGTTTCCCTTGGTGGAATGGCCTATATTTGATTCATGCTGACAGTCACCTTCCCTGGTGTCCAACCGTGAGTGCCCTCCACATGCTCTAAATGGAAATGGTTTCTGAAGAAGGGGATTCAATGGCCCCAAATGGTTACTATGCTGTTTTGTGTCTGAAGCCAAGAGATGCACAAGGTGAATTCTTGCACACAGAAGAAGGACAGGTATAGCCATGAGCTTTGCCTCTTTGTTCCCAAAATAATGACTCTGAGATTTAATTATTTATGACTAAATGCCTAGGTCATAAGCTTTGGCTTGTTCCATAACTTATATAACCTTTTTATTCTATCTATTCATGTCTGCACATGGTTGGTAACCTCTCTTCAGTTTCATACATCTGTCTCGGTCTCCTCTGAAACCAGGGTAAAATCTCTTCTCTCTCTCTCTCTCTCTCTCTCTCTCTCTCTCTCTCTCTCTGTCTCTCCCCTTCTCCCCCCCAACCACCTTTCTATTTCCTGCCTCAGCTAACAGTCCATTAGCTTTTCATTGGCCGGTGATGCTCCCACACTTCCTCACAGTACATAAGAGATTCTCTCTGTGACAGAGCCCTTCAGCACTGGTTAGCCTGGACCTGCTTAGAATCTCTCACCATGAAGCTTTTGCTGAGTACTTAGTCATGGGCTTAGCTCAATATCCCACATGACCCCAGGGTCCATGCTGAGAAAAAGAAGTTGAAAGTCTCAGGCTCTGCTTGCAGGCTTTAGCCCAGGATGGAAGAGCCCAGCTCTTAGTCGTTACCACAGAACCTAGATTTCAGTAATTCACCTATCTGGTGCAAGCTCTATTTTCTATTTTAACAAAACATGTTGAGGGGAAATTTCATTTGGGGGATTTTTTCTTCATTGAAATTAAGTCTTTACCTGAAGCAACTTCTCTTTCTCAAGCAGAGAAGTTCATTCACCCACTCTGGTCCACAGATGAGCAACTAATAAAAAGAAAATGATCTCCTGGTCAGAAATGATTAGATATCAAAGGAGATAAATAGGTGAAAAACCAGCTACTGGATTATAGCTGTTCTCAAAACTAAAGTCCATTGCTTTAAAGACTCTAGGAAGGCTATGCAGGTGGGCATGGCATCCAAGCCCTGAGCGCTGCTGATAACGTTGCTTCCTGCTTCCTGTGGAGCACATAGAAGAACAGTCCTCAAGCCATGTTCTCAGGAGTATGTCTGAGCCCACATATGTGCCAGACCAAAATGGCACGTCTTCTAGATGAGTGAGGGAGAGGGCTCAGATACAAGACTGATGGTTTTAATATCGGTAGCTGGGTTTTGCCTACCTCTTAGCTAACAGCATGCCCTGTCCCCTGTTCCTGCAACTGGACTGTGGTCTTTTCCCTCTTGCCACAGCATGTGGCCAATTTGTTCCTCCACAGCAGGAAGCGCAGCAGAGTATATAGCTATACATTCCTCCTCAGCCTGTACTCATGACTCGCCCTTCTCTTCAGTACAGACCAAGAACCTAACACCTCTTTTCTCACACAGACCTTACCCGTGCTTCTCACTTGGTTCCCACCCCCCTCTTCCTCAACCAATTTCTTAGAAACGTATGTCTCGGTGACTCTGAGAAAATCATTTAGTCCCCAAAGTGATAAGCACTCCCTAAAGTTGGAGGAAACCAACTATAATATGTACCTCCTATAGGGGAAAATGTGGAAGTGATAAGGGCTCAGTTATAATCATAAAGAAGTCATTTATTTATCAGGAGAAACTCAGCCAAAGGCCCACAGATTGAGTTCAGAAGGTCAGCAAACTCAGATGAAGACTATCTTCATATTCCCTAACTTCTTCCTCAAGTGTACTATTTACTTCAATAGTGAATCACTACACTTACATCTTAGCTATGACTTGGCAATAGTTCATGACTGTTACAGATTTTTCTAAGTATTCCTCACTTTAAGCATACAATAGCAATTAGACCTATAACCAGACAGCACATTTTAATCATCTCATAAAAATCATGCATATGAGTACACCATATATCTGATTTATTTTGATGACTGTTCACTGGAAAAATAGCTTCCTTTCTAATCCTTTGTCTTTTGTGTATTTAGAATTAGAATTCTAAGAATGGACCTCCCATAGCACTCAACAGATACCAAAAACATCTATCGTAGAAAGATGGGGGTGGTCAAGAACTCACCATATCCCCATGTCTATGACCCCTGCTTATATCCTCCAAGGAGATTTGTGTAACAGTATCAGCCACAGGATCTGCTTATCTCCCAAACATTCATGTGTTGAAAACTTGATCCCCATTTAATATGCTTACGATGTTTGGAAGAGGCATTTGGATTTTCTGGCCCTCCTGTGGCACTAGTGGCTTATAAGGAAGGAAGATGGGCTAGGCTAACATGTTTGCTCTGCCTCACAATATGAAGCCCTCTGCTATGTGATGGAAAAGCACACTGAGTGCCAAACAGATGCTAGAATCAGGTTCTCTTGCTTGTCATCTCCCAGGACTGTATAGGACTCCTGAACTTCTTTCTTTATAAATTACCTAGTCTTGGGTATTTTGTTATAGCAACAGCAAAAAGACTAAGACATCTTAATAGCTCTCAGAGCACTTGGGAAATTGAATTTTCCTAGTTCCTTGGGAGGAGAAAAACCTGCACACTCACAATGAAAGCAAGAAGTGCAGAAAGTTTGTACGCAGCACAGATGTGAGGCGGCAGAAATGGAAATGACTGAGATGCCGTAAATATGGGTGTGATGCTAAGGGTCTGTCGAAGCCACTCTCTCAAGAGCAAGACACGGAGGCCTCCGTCTTCCCGGTGCAGGGACTGTCCTATGCTAAGAGGCAGGGAGTCAGAGGAGTCCATCTGCAACGGCCTTTCTCTAGAGGGCAAAGTCATCTGAAAGAATTATCATCAGCCTCGAGGTCCCTACTGATTCTAGATTGATGAGAGCAGTCCTCTCCTTCTCTCAGGGAGGAAAGAGGAAATTCTTTTGTGAACATAATTCCAAACTGGGTGAGAGATATTGTTAGCTCCTCAATTCCCTACCCCTCACACTAATTAAACAAGCACTTTGGGTTAATTAATTTGTAGGAAAGGACCATATTGCTGAGTGTACATTTTTATCCCGGGTCTCAGCTGCTCTAGTTCTCAACTTAAAATTACTTGACTACAACTTTTCTTCCCTTCTCTCACCTTCAATGTATGTTTTCTTTTTGTGGTGGAAGGGAAAAAAATGTTAAGGGAGAAAACAAAGAGAGTTTATTTGATCCTTTGAAGTGAGAAACCCTGCTCAAGGATTTTTTTTTTTTACCTGCATTTGATTCATTGGAAAGAAGTGACTGCACAAAAGGGTGATTGAGTGGACGCAGTTGGAAAGGGGAGAGCAAAGAAAGGCAATGGAAGGAGGACTGTTATTCTCCATCCACTGGAGGAAAGGCAACTGCACCCCCAATATCCCAGAGGATCCGGGACCCTTCTGACTCCAGAGCCCCTCCCATTGCCAGGCCACAATAACCTGTGCAAAGCCCACTGAGCCACAGGCTCTTCCAACATCGAACGGGAAAGCACTGCACTCAGTCAGAAATGAAGGTGCAGCCAACTCTTGCTGCCTCAGGCACTTTGATCAGAGGCATAAAAGCTGGGAACTAAGAAATCACTCTGAGCCCCAGCTGGGAGGGGGAGAGCTGATAAACCAGGGAAATATTCTTTGTAACACGAGCTTGTATTTCTTCCTTCATCTCCAGGCCTAAAGAGGGGAGGCAGAATATATGATCATCAGCACTGGGTGATAGATGCTCAGAACTTCTGGGTCAGCTCAAGGGCTCACTCTACTCTGTGAAAAGGAAGATGCCAAATACCTAACATGACCGTGTGCATGAGCTGATGACACACAGACAGCTACTGATATTCTCCTTTGCAGAAGCCTCTGGAAAAAGACCTAGGACGTTGGGCAGGGCCAGGATGTCAGTGGTGTCTGAGTCCAGGATAGTAACTGAGATAAATTTCAGTTCCGTTTATAAAGACAGAATTTAGAATGCAGTTATAATTATACTGGGTTAGGAAGGTGTCAGTAGTAGACCCTTTCGTACTAATAACTTCAACAACATAGGTAATTAGCTAGGTTTATAATACCAGATATGAATCTCTTCTTATTGAGGAAGCCTTAAGTCAATTAGACAATTGTTGGTTAACCCCAAGACATAAGTGCCACTATCAAACCAGGGTGGTCATTGACGTGGTCCTGGGCTTTATAGCTGGGTAGGACTATTTCCCCTTTTCTCCCTTGTCAGCTTGTACAACCCCTATATAAGTGATATTAATCTTATGATATATGAGTTAATCTTCAGAGAGGAGGCCTCCAAGAATCTTCCGGCTCAATTCCCCAAGTCTAGTGTCTGAAATGTATGAAGGTTTCAAAGGTCTTGCTTTCTGATTCTGGGAGGCAACCAAGGAAACAAGCAATAACCTATATTATTTGAGGAGTCCTTTGGCTGCCACTGACCAACAACCCGAGGTAAGTTTTCCAATATCTGAAACTGGAGTTTTTACTTGATAGTCTATGGCTCTTAGGGGGAAGCGTTATCACCTCAAGTAGCATAACTTCATTTAAATATATATTTATGGAGTGTGTGTGTGTGTGTGTGTGTGTGTGTATGTGTGTGTGTGTGAATACATTTGCAGAGCCAGGAGATCAGGAAATCAGCCACAAGACAACATCTTCTATTCAGGCCAGGGAAGCCTAAATCATTAAGTCTCAGCAAAAGAATCATGTAAACAACTGCGTAATGCATAATGACCACACTGGATGACATGCCAATATGGATAGAGGAAATCTCACCCTTCCCTAGCGAAAGAGCTACAGACAATTAATGACTGCCTGACATAGGAGAATCAGTCTTCTAAGAACTTTCATGTTCCTCTAATCCCCAATGGTCAACCCTAAACACACATATATGCAAGCAACACTAGGGGGAATTCAATAGATTATAAACATGTAGACATATGTGAAAACGTGTGTGTGTGTGTGTGTGTGTGTGTGTGTGTGGTGTATATAAATTTTAAAAGAAGAGGTCAATAATTTGAAAGAGTGGACATGGGAGGACCTAGAATGGGAGACGGAGGAGTGGAAATTCTATAACTACAGGACTCATGTATGAAATTTAAAAAATACAGATAAGAGGAGTTCGGTACTTAGTGCATGCCATCTGGGAACAAAGATCAAGCAGAGAGAGGGTATCCACATACCTGGGAACTAATCAGAACTAATTGATAAGTGCTGTGGAAACTATGTATACCAGGACAACATCATCAACGAAGATGGTGAATGACCAATTAACTGTGATGTCGAGGAAGGCTGCATTATAGAGGTTACAAGCTGAGTCTTGATGAATTAATACAAACTCCTTAGGAAGCCATGCAGAGAGAATGATCTGGGAAAAAATTTACACAAGGACACAGAGTTATGATATGTTAAGTTCTGTCCAGCAGAGAGGGTTGAGTGTAAATGAAGGCTCTAAGGCCAGATCCTGGTGCCAGTCCTCGTGACCTCTAAACCAGCTAGGAGCCATTATTTCCAGATCACTTCTCAACATGCAGGTACCAAAGTGACATGTCCCCTTGCGCAGTGTTTCCCACAGTGGGCCGTGAACTGGAATGATTAATGCCCATATATCATTTCATTGCTTGGGACTGCTGAGGGGACCCTGTATGTGTTGTTTAAAACTCCAAAAAAAAGAAGGACTGAGCCTCACAAAGAACAAAGACTCTGTGGACATGGATGAAAGATCCAGTTTCCATGATACCAAAGGACATGTCTTCAGGACCAGATCTATGAATCAAAAGATAACAATCCCCAAAAAGGAAACATATGAGGCCGCCCCTTCCAAGAGGCCCCTGTCCAAGGCCCTGTGTGTGAGTCACTGCTGAAGAAAGCCCAAGTATCTGATACAGATCTCAGCAGCACTGGCAGAGGCAGGACAGGATGAGCTAATAGATATTTTCCAGCCTGCATGTCTATTATCCCCAAACAAAATGACATGAGCTTCCAAGCAGCTCCTCTCTGCTTGTGTGCACTATAATTAAGCAAAATGTGCACACCCACTTCCATCCACCCAGAGAGGGTGGGAAAGCCCACAGAGGCACAGCACAGTTGTCTGCATGCTGTTGGCGCTTAAACCCACCTGCCACACAGTAGCCTCTGTGGCTTCTCCGTTAGCTTTTAGCAACATCCCAGGGAACAGGGGAAGCATTCCAGTCTTAGCAGCCTGGCTACCTCCACTACTCATAAATGTGGGCCTCCTTGAACCCACTAACCATGACTCTGGCACTAGAAGACCCCCATTCACCATCCAACTTGTGTCTCTCTTAAGGGACTGCAGCATGGCATCTGGTAGGACCTGGAGTTAACCACAGCCCCACTCCCTTTCCAGACATGGGTCTAGCCCAGAATTGAGTCTACGATTCCTGCAAGAGACATGAGTACAGGGGTTAGGACTTCTCCTTCCAAAAGTCCAAATATAATGAACCAAAGGGCCCAGACCCTGGCTCCTCGAGTCTCCAGTGCCCACCTCCCAATGTCTTGCTGCTTTGTGGTTACTCACGTCTGACCCTAGGTTCTTTTGCTGCAGAGTAAACAAACTACATGACTGTAACCCTCTGCCAAGCTCCATTTCCAAGAACAGGTCCTGCACATCTGTAGCGACCTCAGCTGTCCCTGCTGGTGATCTTCCAGAGTCTACCTCACTTTGGCTAGCCAAGTGCAGGCCAGACTCAAGGAGGGAGGGGAACTTGGCTGAGCACATCAGCATTGTCAACAGTTTGAACATCTGAAACATGTCCTCAGACACTCAGTTCTCCTGTCCCCATCATAGAAAACTGTCACATGCTAGTCCTGTCAAAAACCCAGAAAAACACCCTCAGCCTCAAGCACAAAGTTCTGACATGCTTCCTTCCCCTCTGAAGCCATCCCCTATCCATACTATATTCTCAGATGCCGGTCAAGCTAAGGATTGCAGGCACCTTCTCTCCCAAGCACAACCCTCCTATGGTCACCAAAATAACCTCTCTAAAGTGGCCTCTTGACAATGCCAATTTTTTTGGCTACGTAAACCACAAGAGCTCCCCATTTCCAGCAGGAAAAAAAAAATCCATTTACTCTTCCTCCACAGCTCTTCTTGCTGTTCCTGAATGACACTTTGGGTCTCATGTCTTCTCTCCTGCCACATTCTCTTTCTGCCACCCGTAGAGGACTACCCTCACCTTGCTTTTGCCATCCCTGAATTCCATATGATACCATTTCCTCAATGCTTAGCCAAGTCTCACTTTCCTTTGTCCTAATCTCACCTCATCTTTGCCTGTGTCTCACCTTGGGCCCTGGAGGGACTCCATCTCTCCAGGGAAGTCCTGGAGACCTTGATTCAGCCTGGTGTACAAATAACTGCTCAATAGATCACACTCATACATTAGACAGGACAAAGGGACTCTGTTCTGCGTCATGTCAGAGAAGTGGCTTAGGAGAAAGGTTAGTATGAACTGAGCTTAGGAACACAGGCCCTGTGTTCAAATCTGTCTCTGCCACTACCTACTAACCAGGTAACTAAGCACATTTCTTAACCTCTCACCCCATCTGAGTTTTGTGGCAATCAAGAGATGCAGAATAAAAGCCCAGGCCTATACATGGGAAGGATGAGAAAATCACCCAAAAATCACTACCCATCACTATCATCCATTATAATGTCTCTCAGTTATTATCACTTATACATTGCCACCAAAGACACCCCCAAATGTCAGACACTTAGGATCTCAAAACATATCCTCAGCCTTCACAGGCTCTAGCTGAGAACTTCACTGTCCTTAGTAAGAGAAATGACAGGAAGAAACCAGTCAGTGACATAGAAGAGGAGTTGCCCACTGGAGGAAGCCCTTGGGAGAGGTTTAGGCCAAAGCCCTAAGGGATGATTTAAATCCCAAGATACATTCCTGGGTACCACTCTGAGTCTTCCCCGTTAGCTCTCACCTTTCTGAGGTTGAGGTTAGACTTTCAGTCATGTCCAGAAACAAACAAGAATCAGATGCTTCTGGGAAGAACTTAAGTCTCCACCTCCAGCCTCTCGTTCAAGACAGTGATTTAAAATGCCAAACGGGAAAAAAATGATTCATGCAAATTAAGGGCAAATTGAAAATCTGTTCATCTCCTTCTTCTGGTGCCTGGGGTCTCTTGTTGGGGAATTTTTAAATGGCTCAGCTCATCTGAAGCCAGAGCCTAGAGAGGAGACAGATTGGAAACCTACTCTCCCTATCTGTGTTACAGCGAGAGAGTCTCATTCCAGGAGCCGCCTTACCAAAGACATTTCTTCCCACACCTGACAGTGAGAGCAATCCTTCTAGATACATCTGCCAACAAAGTGGCCTTTTAGAGAGATGTCTCTCAGAGAACTCAGAAAAATCTTCTTACAAAAGCAATGTTTCCTCTGCCCTTAAGAGAGCAAATTTGGTTTTTATGCAAGAGTCGGGTTGATAATTCAGATGAGAGCTGATGCCAGCATCTTGAACTCAGGACTTTTCCAGACACATAACACTGTGTTTACCTCAGAGTCTTAGAAACCTCCACCTCTCTCCTGGACAGAACGTTTCAGCTGGAGAGAAATGCTCCAAAAGTGTCATCCCAGAGATGGTAGCTTATAAACACCCTCTCCTTAGCATGCATGGGCTAACGCATGCTCACTTGAAGATCTGGGCCATCTCAAGCTGTATGAAACCCCAACTCTGCCCCAAGTGTGTCTGTATCCTCTAATGGCTAATATTGTCCATTCCTGACATCCATGGTCCTAGGTTTTCTGGGTTGCATGTTTCTCCTCCTGAGTCCCCGGTTGTCCTCAGCACAGAGCTAGTCTTGGATCACACACCTCTTGAATGCCTCTTTGTCCTAACCTCAGTTCTCAACCAAAAACTCAGGGTGCATAGTTGGTCCAGTGGGCCACTTTCTCCTGGTGTCTATCACCACTTTCCTTGCCCCTCTTCCGTGAGGTAGGTAGAAGCTTGAAGGGGGATAGAGGAAGGAAAAGGTGTGGTCAGGATGTATTTTATGAGAGAAGAATCTATTTTCAATACAAAGAAAGAAGAAAAGCAAAAGAAGGGGAAGAAAAAAAGAAATTCTCAAAATAGGAGTGGGGGGAGGCCTACGCCCAGAGCTGACCCAGTCCCACAAATCTCTGTACCCAAATCCTGTGGGAGAGAGAGTGGGACTCTCAGAAGTGCAGTCAATCCTGAGAGTTCAGGGGAGACCACCACTTCTGCTCACATTCCTGGCCTAAGAGGAACCTGCCTAGAGCCCTCTGGACACAGGAATCTAGGAGCAGTCAGAGAGAGGATCCTTCTGTTCTCTGCCTACACCCAGAGCTGAAACCCAGTTACCAGGAGTGCTGACACACCTAAGAGCAGAGGTAAGATCATCTTTTCTGCTCCCAGGGACCTGCCTGGAGCACTCAGGACACACAAACACAGGATCACTCTGGGACAGGTCCCTTCTAGTTCCTGCCTGTGCCATGGACTGTCCCAGTCCCACAATTCTCTGTACCCAGATACCCATGGGAGAAAGGAAACTGACACATAAGCTTATAGGAGGGTCAAGCCACTGTCAGAGACAAGACCATCTAACGCCAGAGACAACCAGATGGTGAGAGGCAAGCACAGGACACTAATCAACAGAAACCAAGATTACTTGTCATCATCACAGCCCAGTTCTCCCACCAAAGCAAATACTGGATATCCCAACACACCGGAAAAGCAAGATTTGGATTTAAAATCACATCTCATGAAAATGATAAAGGATTTTAAGAAGGATACACAGGTAGACAAGTAGAAAGCATTTAAAGAAGGAACACAAAAATCCCTTAAAGAATTATAGGAAAACACAAACAAACAGGTGAAAGAATTGAACAAAACCACCCAGGATCTAAAAATGGAAATAGAAACAATAAAAAAGTCACAAGGGGAGACAACTGTGGAGATAGAAAATCTAGGAAAGAGATCAGGAGTCATAGATGCAAGAATCACTAACAGAATACAAGAGGTGGAAGAGAGAAGGGGTAGAAGATACCATAAAAATCATTGACACAACCATCAAAGAAAATGTAAAAAGCAAAAATCTCCTAACCCAAAACATCCAGGAAATCCAGGACACAATGAGAAGATCAAACCTAAGGATAATAGGTATAGAAGAGAGTGAAGACTCCCAGCTCAAAGGACCAGTAAATATCTTCAACAAAATCATAGAAGAAAACTTCCCTAACCTAAAAAAAGAGATACCCATAGGCATACAAGAAGCCTACAGAACTGCAAATAGATTGGACCAGAAAAGAAATTCCTCGTATCACATAATAGTCAAAACACTGAATGCACAAAACAAAGAAAGAATATTAAAAGCAGTAAGGGAAAAAGGTCAAGTAACATATAAAGGCAGACCTATCAGAATTACAACAGACTTCTTACCAGAGACTATGAAATCCATAAGATCCTGGGCAGATGTCATACAGACCCAAACAGAACACAAATGCCAGACAAGTTTTCTATATACAGCAAAACTCTCAATTAACATAGATGGATAAACAAAGATATTCCATGACAAAACCAAATTTACACAATATCTTTCTACAAATCCAGCCCTACAAAGGAGAATAGAAGAAAAACTCCAACACAAGGAGGGAAATTACATCCTAGAAAAAGTAAGAAAGTAATCTCCTTGCAACAAACCCAAAAGAAGAGAGCCACACAAACATAATTCCACCTCTAACAACAAAATTAAGAGGAAAAAAAACTATCACTATTCCTTAACATTTCTTAACATCAATGAACTCAATTCCCCAATAAAAAGACATAACAGACTGGATATGTAAAGAGGACCCAGCATTTTATTGCATATAGGAAACACACCTATAAGGTAGTGACAAAGACAGACACTACCTTAGTAGAGTAAAAGGCTGGAAAACAGCATTCCAAGCAAATGGTCCTAAGAAACAAGCTGGAGTAGCCATTCTAATATCCAATAAAATCGACTTTCAACCAAAAATTATCAAAAAAAAGGTAAGGAAGGACACTCCATATTCATCAAAGGAAAAATCCACCAAGATGAACTCTCAATCCTGAGTATATGTGCTCCAAATGAAAGGGCACCTAATTTATAAAATAAACCTTACTAAAGCTCAAAGCATACATTGCACCTCACTGTCATCCCACTGTCATCAATGGACAGAACGTGGAAACAGAAACTAAACAGAGACATAGAGAAACTAATAGAAGTTATAAGCCAAATGGATTCAAAAGATAGAACATTTTATCTTAAAACAAAAGAATATACCATCTTCTCAGCACGTCATGGTACCTTCAAATATTGACCATATACTCGGTCACAAAACAGGCCTCAAGATATATATATATATACAAGAATATTGAAATAATCCATGCATCCTATCAGATCACCATGGACTAAGGCTAGTCTTCAATAACAACAAAAATGGCAGAAAGGCCACAAACACATGGAAGTTGAATAATGTTCTACTCAGTGATAACTTGGTCATGGAAAAAATAAAGAAAGAAATTAAAGATTTTTTTAGAATTTAATGAAAATGAAGGCAAAACATACCCAAACTAATGGGACACAATGAAAGCATACACTACCAGCTTGACAGCACACCTAAGAGCTCTAGAACAAAGAGAAGCAAATATACCAAAGAGGAGGAGATGGCAGGAAATAATCAAACTCAGGACTGAAATAAACCAAGTAGAAACAAAAAGAACTATACAAAGAATCAACAAAACCAGGACCTGGTTCTTTGAGAAAATAAACAAGATAGATAAACTCTTATCCACACTGACCAAAGGGCTCAGAGTGTATCCAAATTAACAAAATCAGAAATGAAAAGGGAGCTATAACAACAGAATCTGAGGAAATTCAAAAGAAATCATCAGATCCTACTACAAAAGTCTATATTCAACAAAACTGGAAAATCTAGAAAAAATGGACAATTTTCTAGCAAATATGAGGTACCAAAGTTAAATCAGGAACAGATAACCCATCTAAACAACCCCATAACTCCTAAAGAAATAGAAACAATTATTAAAAGTCTCCCAACCAAAAAGAGCTCCGAACCAGATGGGTTCAGTGCAGAATTCAATCAGACCTTCGTATACCTCATACCAATGCTGTCTAAACTATCCCACAAAATAGAAACAGACAGAGCACTACCTAATTCCTTCTATGAAGCCACAATTATGCTTATACCTAAAGCACACAAAGACTGAACAAAGAAAGAGAACTTCAGACCAATTTCCCTTATGAATATCTACACAAAATTACTCAATAAAATTCTCACAAACCAAATCCAAGAACACATCGAAATGACATCCATCACAATCAAATAGGCTTCTTCCCAGGAATGCAGAAATGGTTCAATATACAGAGATCCATGTAATCCACTATATAAACAAACTCAAAGAAAAAACAGTATGATCATCTCATTAGATGCTGAGAAAGCATTTAACAAAATTCAACATTGCCTCATGTTAAAAGTCTTGGAAAGATCAGGAATTCAAGGCCCATACCTCAACATAGTAAAAGCAATATACAACAAACCAGTAGCCAACAACAAACTAAATGGAGAGAAACTTGAAACAATCTCACTAAAACCCGGGACTAGACAAGGTTGCCCACTCTCTCCCTACTTATTCAATATAGTTCTGGAAGTCCTAGCCAAAGCAATCAGACAACAAAAGGAGGTCAAAGGGATACAAATTGGAGAGAAAGAATTCAAAGTATCACTATTTGCAAATGATATGATAGTATACTTAATGGACTCCAAAAATTCCACCACAGAAGTCCTAAACCTGATAAACAACGTCAGCAAAGTGGCTAGGTATAACATTAACTCAAACAAATATGTAGCCTTCCCCTACTCAAAGGAAAAACGGGCTGAGAAAGAACTTAGGGAATCAATACCATTCACAATAGTCACAAATAACATAAAATATCTCGGTGTGACTCTAACCAAGCAAGTGAATGATCTGTATGACAAGAACTTCAAGTCTCTAAGGAAAGTAATTGAAGAAGATCTCGGAAGATAAAAAGATCTCCCATGCTCATGGATGGGCAGAATTGGTAAAAATGGCCATCTTGCCAAAAACAATCTACAGATTCAATGCAATCCCCAGCAAAATTCCACTCAATTCTTCATAGAGTTAAAAAGAGCAATTTGAAAACTCACTTGGAATAGCAGGATATCCAGGAGAGTGAAAACTATCCTCAATAATAAAAGAACTTCTTAGGGAATCACCATATCTGACCTAAAGCTATATTACAGAGCAATGGTGATTAAGAAAAAACCTGTATGCTATTGGTACAGAGACAGACAGGGAGATCAGTGGAATAGAATTAAAGACCAAGAAATGAACCCACACACCTATGGTCACTTGATCTTTGACAAATGAGTTAAAACCATCCAGTGGGAAAAAAGATAGCATTTTCAACAAATGGTGCTGGTTCAATTGGAGGTCAGCATGTAGAAGAATGCAAATCAATTCATTCTTATAGCCCTGTACAAAACTTAAGTCCAAGTGGATCAAGGACCTCCACATCAAACCAGATACACTCAATCTAATAGAAGAAAAAGTGGGAAGAGCCTCAAATACTTGGGCACCAGGGAAAATTTCCTGAATAGAATGCCAATGACATATGCTCTAAGATCAAGAATTGACAAATAGGAACTGATAAAATTGCAAACTTTTGTAAGGCAAAGGATACTGTCATTAGTACAAAACGGCAACCAACAGATTGGGAAAATATCTTTACTAATCTTATATCTAATAGAGTGCTGATTTCCTTTATATGCCAAGAACTCAAGAAGTTAGGTTCCAGAGAATCAAATAACCCTATTAATAAATGGGGAACAGAGCTAAACAAAGATTCCTCAGCTGAGGAATATTGAATGGCCAAGTAGTAGTACTTAAAGAAATGTTCAACATCCTTAGTCACCAGGGAAATGCAAATCAAAACATCCCTGAGATTCCACCTCATATCAGTCAGAATGGGTAAGTACAAAAACTCAGGTGACAGCAGATGCTGGCAATGATGTGGAGAAAGAGGAACACTCCTCCATTATTGGTGGGATTGCAGACTGGTACAACAACTTTGGAAATCAGTCTGGAGGTTCGTCAGAAAATTAGACATAGTACTACCTGAGGACCCAGCTATACCTCTCTTGAGCATACACCCAAAAGATGCTCCAACATATAAGAAAGACACATGCTCCACTATGTTCATAGCAGCCTTATTTATCATAGCCAGAAGCTGGAAAGAACCCAGATGCCCTTCAACAGAAGAATGGATACAGAAAATGTGGTACATCTACACAATGGACTATTACTCAGCTATTAAAAACAATGACTTCATGAAATTCATAGGCAAATGGATGGAACTGGAAAATATCATCCTGAGTGAGGTAACCCAATCACAAACACATACACATGGTATGCACTCATTGAAAAGTAGATATTAACCCAAAGGCTCAAATTATCCGATACTATCCACCGATCACATGATGCTCAAGAAAAAAAGATGAACAAAGTGCAGATGCTTCAGTCCTTCTTAAAAGAGGGAGCAGAAATATTCATTGGAGGAGATATAGAGACAAAGGAATGGCCATTCAGAGCCTGTCCCACCTAGGGATTCAGCGCATATACATACAGCCATCAAACCCAGACAATATTGCTGATGCCAAGAAGTGCATACTGACAGGAGCCTGATTTAGCTGTCTCCTAAAAGGCTCTGCCAGAGCATGACAAATACAGAGCAAAATGCTAGCAGCCAACCATTGAACTGAGAATGGGTCCCCATTGGAGGAGTTAGAGAAAGGATTGAAAGAGCTGAAGGAGCTTGCAATCCCTTAAGAACAATAATACCAGCTCCCAGGGACTAAACCACCACCCAAATAGTACACATGGACAGACCTATGGCTCCAGCTGCATATGTAGCAGAGGATGTCCTTGTTGGGCACCAAGGGAGGAGAAGCCCTTGGTCCTGCCAAGACTGGACCCACCCCCCATTCTGCCCTGTGTAGGAGAATGTCAGGGCGGGGAGGCAAGAAATGGTGGGTGTTTGGGTGGGAAATACCCTCATAGAAGAAGGGTCGGAGGGATGGGATAGGGGGTTCATGGACGGGAAACCAGGAAAGGGGATACCATTTGAAATGTAAGTTTAAAAATCCAATTTAAAAAAAAAATGAGGGGGAAAAAACGATTTATTTTTTAAAAAAGAGCTCCAGGTGCACTCTTCTAGCAAGTGCTGCGAAGTTTAAAAAGAGCATGAACATCTTTCCAGTTAATAAAATAAAGACTAACAACAGCAATGAAAACCAAAATGTTGGATTTGATTGGAGAGAGAGAGAGAGAGAGAGAACAAAGTTGTGTTGGTTATGAAGGTAGGCAAGGTCTGTGAGTAATTAGGGGAAAGAATATGACCAAAATACATTGTTTTAAGTAAGAAAAAGAAGCAAAAAGGTCTCTGGCTGCAGGTGAATGAATGCATTAAATGATTCCTACTCAAGCTAAGCTGTGAAAATGGGAGTTCTTCTGGGCTATCCGCTGAGCAGAGGCACATCTGAGCCATAGCTGGGTTTCCAGCAGGCAGGTGAGGCACCAGAGTGATGTCAAAGCAGGGATGATATTCACTCCAGGGAGACCTCACTGAGCAGATGAGTTCAAAGTTCTGCTTTTAATCGATTCAGCCTGTGATAACACTGGGCAGCACTTCCTTGGAAGATAAGGACTAAGAAAGGCATCGATTATCAGATAGGGTATCCATCACACACACACACATTCCCTGCCCAGCCAGGGGCCAGAGTCAGCTTTGATCAGCCTTGCCTGGCATACTGATTGCAGGCATGAATGG
Source organism: Rattus norvegicus (assembly GCF_021556685.1). Taxonomy (NCBI): domain Eukaryota; kingdom Metazoa; phylum Chordata; class Mammalia; order Rodentia; family Muridae; genus Rattus; species Rattus norvegicus. The sequence goes on along the minus strand of NC_141539.1, from coordinate 35,025,951 downwards.
AGCCTCCTGCTCCAGTCCCACCCCTGGCCAGACGGAAGAGCCTGAGTCCCACCTGCAGAGCTGGATGCTGGCTTGTAGGAAGGAAAAGGCAATGGCCAGGTGCACTTCCACAGACAAGAGTGTGGAAAATCTCTGTGTTTGCTGCTTTCTCAGCTAACTTGTAAAGAATGATTGCCAAGCATGAGATTGTGATATTCCTTAAAACTGATTATTATGCATATAACTGGCACTGTGCACACCTCCTGTAGGGGGCGCACTCTTTAGGAGCAAATACCACACATAACAGCTACCATCCCAGTCCCCCTCTTGAGAATCAGGTTGACTCATACCTGATTTTAATTACACTTTAAAACAGTTTCACTGACGTATTCGCTGAATATAACATTGCCACATACAATTTTTATATGCATATGGGTGTCCATATGTGTGCAGACAGGTGCAGATACTTGCACAGACATGGAGAGGCTAGAGGCACTGTCAACCTTGCTTTTTTGAGACGCAGTCTCTTTCTGAACTAGAACTCACCAAGTAGAATGGCTAAGGTTCTGCCCATCTCCACTTCCCCAGTTCTGGGATTATAAGGGAAGCAAGCTGCCTTGCTTGACTTTTTCACTTCAAGACTAAATTTGCCAACCCTTCAAACCTAATATTTAAAGGGCAAAGTGCTACTAAGAATACGAAGGCTCTCTTCTTGATGGGTGAGAGGTGTTCACCTGCAGCTATCGCCTCCACTTTTTAGACCTAGATGTTTCCAGTCATCTTTGTGGGCTTGGAGAAGTCTCCAGGCTCTCCCACTGCACTCTAGATTTCTGGTGGATACCTCCTGCTGTGTTTTGTTTGTTGGTTTAGTTGCTAGAACTATTTCCTGAGCCACAAGTTGCTTGCAATCAGGGCATGACAGAGTCTAAATGGAACCTGAGGTATCCTTAGCCACAGCTTCCAGTGCTGCCTGCTCAAAGCATGCTCAGAGAAACTCCACTAATGACTAGAGCTGTCACTGTTTAACCAGGCATTATGTGTCGCATGTTGCTAAGCCCTTGGCAAACACTGGCTCATTGAGTCTTCAGAATAATCTTTGGATTTTTGGCATTATTAATCCCATTATGTAAATAGGAAATGACCTGAGGTTCAGAGAAGCTAAGTGATCTGTCCAAGGTCACACAGCTTGGGATTAGATTCAACCTAAGGACTGGTCCTGCTCCCCAGAAATATCAGCCTGCATGAGGGCATATTCTTTGTGGATGTACAAGCTGTGTATGTTCGGCTTCTTGACAGATGTAGAAAAGATCCAAGGAAGTCTGAGTACTCAACAGAAACATCTACAAGGAAGGCAAAATGATTTGCCATTTTGAAGGTTGCCAAGAATCGAAAGCTCTGAGAAGTAGGCACCCAAACCCACAGAACCTCTACAAGGAAGTGCAGATCAGTGCCAGATTCTGCTATGCCCTCTGGGAGGAAACGCTATCCTATGAAGGCACAGGGTCAGAGCAGCAGAATACAGAGGATGGAGGCAGAAGTGCCCATCTCTTGACCCCTGAGTTCTCAGCACTTCCCTGATTCATCTGGGTTACTCTCGAAAAAGAGCAGTGCCTTGTGGCTACTATTGAAATAACATGCAGTTGTACACTCTCCCTGTAGGGGGGCACACTCGTCAGGAGCAAGTATCACAAAATTGCCTCTTGAATCATATGTTTTTATTGCACACAAAAATTCATTATATAAATTTTATGCCATTGTGCATGCTGTTGTTATACACAATTTTTGTGTTTGTGTGGCTGTGAACATGCATGGTTTTGTATAGATACAGGTATGTAGTGAGTGCTTGCATTGGGTCTGCCCAAGAGCTAGTCCTAGACCAACAGATATACAGAAGAGAAAGAAAGAAAGATGTCCAAGGGAGGGTCATGAAACAGACTGATACAGATTCAAAGCCTGGAACACATGGACTACAAGTGGCCAATGATGTATCCTCTGTCACTTGGAAAGCTTCAGTGTAGACTGCACTTGATGTAGTGGTATGCATCTCCAGGAAGAGCTACTTAAGCCCCCTGATAGTACCTTGGAAAATTCAGAGGGGTTTGACATCACAGAGAGGAAGAAAAGTAGTCTTCTCATTTTATTAAAAAAATTCTAGCAAGTCTATGGTAAATGGGCTAAATTCTTCCTTCTATCTGATTTATGTAAAAGCCATTGTTCACCCTGATGGTCCTCAATATATCACCGAAATGAACCTTATGCATCTGGTATTCCACCCCCCAAAGCCACATAGAAAAATGGATGCTAACAAGGAGGCCTTTCATTTTCTCAAAGAAAGCTATTACCTCTGATAATACAGAGTATTTCCAAAGATCAATAAAAGCAATAAATCAATGCAATCTATTAAATATAAGTGCTTTTCTACATGAACACTCAGGCTTAGTCTAGAATTGCATGTCACCAACACCCAGCGAAAGGAAGGTGCCAGTAGCTACTTATGATGAAAAGGATAGATACAGCTATAGCTCAAGAAGAGATTTACAACCAGAAGTGGGGACATTCATGAATAGTCCACTCTCTAATTCCTGGTTAAGGCCCTCATGGAGGTGAACCTCTGTACCATGGTACTGAGTCTCACACACATCCTCACCCTTGCCACATTACACCCAAGCTTGGTACCTGGGACAGAGCAAGCGAGTATGTGAGTGAGCAATGGGAAGTTCCACTGAGTAAAGAAAGCATGAGTGAGGTGAGACCAAACATGAAGGGTATCATCAGCATGGGGACTAATCATTGAATCTTTCTCTTCTCTGAGAGGATGAAGAGAAGGGTTTTCCAACCTTCTACCCAGGGATCTGAAAAATATTAGAAAAGGTATCCTACATCCCAAATCCTGACTCTTAGAACTTTTTAAACTATTATGGAACTCTGCTTCCACTGGTTCTGCAAGAAACCTTCCCAGCTGCTGTACCAGGGAAATAGAGACTGTAGCCTTCCACCAAACTGCGGCAAACCTTGGACCTCTAGCTCCTACCTTGGCCTCAACTTTAGTCTTGCTTTCTCTCTTGCAAGGTCACGAGAGGAAAGAAGCCATTCTAGAGATGCTGTAAGACTTGGTACATAGGTACAGACTCTCAGGTGCTAGCCTAAGAGAAGGCTTTTCCCTATAGATAGTGTTTGAGAGAACCCTCCAGGACGCCTTATGCATTTCCATTTTCCTATCCACGAACCTTTCCAAAAGATTTTTCCTATCCTTCCTTCCAACCATCTCTCCATTCATGTTCCCATCTACCCTCTACACAGCCATCTTTACATCTTTCTATCTTCCCTCCAGGCTATCGATCAATTCATTCATCTATCTATTCCTCCCTCCACTCATTCATTTACCCATTAATCCATATTCCTCCCTCCCTCCACTTATTTACCTATTAATCTATCTACCCATTTATGCTTCCTTTTAATTTTCTTCCTTCCCATTCAATCATCCACTTCTTCCTCCTTCAATCCGTCTTCTTAGACATCTACCCATCCGTCTACCTATCCCTTCCTCCATTCATCTACCTACAAAATTTCTTCCTTCCTTAATTCATCCTCTTATCCATCTATATATCTATACACTAATCTCCCCACCCACCCCCACCTCCTTCCATTTGAGTTCCTACCCATCCACCTACTCATCAAGTCACTCATCCTCCCCTCCATTGATCTACCTAACAATCTATCAATGTTACAAGCACCTATTGAGAGCACTATTGCATATAAAGTGTATAGAATGGTAAAGGATCTCACAAACATCCAGCATGTAAAACAAGTAACAAATTTACTTGCTGATCAGTTATTTGACAGTGATGAAGGGGTTTGAGGCCTGCATGTTGCCAAATCATTTGTGTGTCCCTGGGTAAGTAACTAAACCTCCCAGTGACTCCAATGTTAAATCTGTAAAATGTGGACATTGAGGGCACAAGGCAGATCTCTGTGAAGATTAAACATAATAATAATTATTTTCTTAAAGGATGAGAAGTAATAAAATCAGCAAGTGAGACTAGAACAGTTTAATTGGGACAGGGTTTTATTTAAATACTTAATAGAGGAAAAATAACTAAATATCATATTTATCATTTGACAAATATTACTACTTAAGAAAAATCTAAAGTTTGAACTTAGTTCTCACAAAGTGAGACAGTTACTTGCAACATATTACTAACCATAATGTATTAGGCTTCCTATGAATCAACAACAACAACAACAACATTTTAAACTAGAAAAATGGATAACAGCCTTAATAGGCACCCTCAACAGAAGGCATTCCAATTGCCAATATATCTGATCAATAACTGAGGAATGCAAGTTAAAAGCACTAGAGGATCCTCGGAGTAACTCTACGACAGCAATGATACTCCCAAATTTGTCTGAGATTTGAATGGAATGGTCTTGAAAATGGTTGTAGTTGGAAAAACCTGTTTAGCCCTACCTACTAAAGTAGAAAATACCCATGCTTTATAATCTATCAACAGAGCCTAGGGAGATAGCTCAGAGGCTGAGAGCTCATGAGACTGTTGCAGAGGATCCCGGTTCAAATCCCAGTACCCATATACCAGCTCATCTCTACAACTCCTGACACAGGAACTCTAACAGGAACTCGTGTGCAGCATATACATACATGCAAGAGAAATGTTCACACACATAAAGTCAAGTAAATAAATCTTACAAAAATAATCCAGCAAGACACTCCTCAATATATACTCAGCATGGATGTGCTTCTATGCACAAGAACATTCATTGCACTGTTAACCCTGATAGAACTAAAAAATCCACATATCCATGATGGAGGCAAAATAATTAATGTGCTGTCTAGATGCAACAGAATACTATGCAGCAATGAAAGGTGAATGGCAGGTACATTATCAAAATCAAGGTCAGACCGCCTGGCATAATAATTAAAGAAGCCAGGTCTTGGTCTTTCTAGGCTTCTATAACAAAGCCTATAATGACTATATTTTATAAGAACACATATACATTACTTATGGAGCCTGGGCAGTCCAAGTTTCAGATGCCACCATATTCAGTTGCTGGTGAGAACTACTTTTTGCTCTCAAGGAAATGTCTGTTGCACTCAGGAGGGACAAAAGCTGCCTCTGTCTCCTCACACAGGGAAACTTAGGTCAAAGGCCTAGCTACTTCCCCTGAGCCTGTCAGGCAAGAATCCTATATATAAGGCAGATTAATTCCTCATGGTTTTGTCACTTCCTAAAGTCCCTTCTATGTTACCCACAGAGAGGATCAAGGGGTAGCATGGGGGACGCCAGGAGAGTTTTCAAGATTTTGACCTATTTCTTGATCTGATGATCATTTCATGATATTTTCTTGATTTCTGCATATTTTGCTTCCTGGAGTTTTAACTGTTCTTTTTTTTTTTAATTTAACTTAGTTTTGAATTTTGAGACAGGGTCTCATATAGTCCAGGTTGGTCTTAAACGTACTAAATAACTGAGGCTAGTCTTGAATTCCTAATCATCCTGCCTCAGTTTCCCAAGTACTGAGATTATAGGCATGCCTGGTTGTGTACTTTTTAATATCTGTCATCCTCAAAATGTTTGAAGGTTTTACCAAGTCTATAAACATTTATATTTAAGAGCATGGTTATAATAAAAACCGTGAGAGCAATAAAGACTAAAGATGTGCTAGAATCAATTAGTATTCACAAGATATATATTTCGTTATGTGTGGCTCACATAAATGAGCTTACATAGTCGCCACAACATTCCTCTTGGACACATAAGATTATCGGTCCCATTTTATAGATGGTCAAACTGATGTATGTGGAAGATAAGTTACTTGCTTTCACAACACTCAGAAAGTCAGCTACAAAGCCAAGATTCAGACCCAAGCACAGAGTATTTGATCTTGACCACCACACTGGGCTTTCAGCATGCCAAGGATTAGCTCAATAACAGGTACCTGGTTCCCTCAGGGTCCTCTTCCATTATTGTAAATATTAATCTTCCTCTTGACTCACTGAATCCTGTTCAGGAAATCTGACTGCCATCCATCATTCCTTTCCCAATTTGTTTTCGGTTCATTTTTTAATACTCATTCGTACCCCGAGACTATGGGTCCCTGTTTCAAAAACTCTAACAAAGCACTGTCTTCTTAGGGCCTCAGGGATATCAAAGTCATAGTAACAGAGCCTTTCACAGCACGAAATAAGATAGCCAAAGCCGATATCCAGAAGGCACCATCCACGAGGCTCATTGGTATCCTGGATAATTGCTGTCCTGTCAAGCAGCACAGAGCTTCTGGCTTAGGGGGTAAGATGTTAACACAGATTCGAGTTTCCTCCTGATTCTCAGGAGCCGGAACTGAGGGTGACAGGATCATTGGGAAAGCCTGCTCCAAACAGTGGGCATCTTCTCCTCCTTGGAGGAGTGGTAGATAGATGGCATGGGTATATTCAGAATAAAACAAACAAAGAAAAAACATCTAATACATGCTAGGAAAAGTAGCAGGGGCCCAGGTTCCTGGCCTTGAAGAGGCTACACAAAATAAAAATAGTTAAGCAACATCGAATCCCAGGAAATGCTGCCCTTCGAGATTGTCCTGGTCACCGGCCTTCCTCCAGTGCTTGCTGGGAAGCCTATTTGATTTGTCCACTGAAGACCGCTGGAATGGCTCTGTATGTGGGCAGGGTCCTTTCCATGCCACACTCATTTGTAATCACTGCAGCGGCTTACTTAATTACAACTAATGGGTGCGCTGTGCGAAGTGCTGGGTGGTTGAGAATTCCCCTCCCCCAGCTGTGAATCTCTAAGAACATTCAACAAAGATGCTCAGCCAGGAAGCAACCGTATTTGTCCATACCGGACTTCTACCCTTGAGGCCTGCCTTTGGTAGAGAAATCTCACCCAAGAAGTTTCCCCATGGGACACCAGCGTGGACAGCTATGGCACCTACAGGCTGTGAGGAGACAGGGTGTCCTATTCCTGAGCTGCCATTTCTGAAAGCCGGATGACAGGGGCAGAGCCCCCCTCCACGGGCCTCCTACAGAGGCTGTGATTTGCCATGCACATTATTAATGAGCTTCATCTTCAAGTTATTCTGGCTGCATGTGGAGCTTAGAGAACTTGGGAACACAACTTGGCAGGCAACATAGGTTTTAAAATGCAGCCCTCCCCCTAGCCCGCTTTTAAAAAAATCATATCAAAGGGGAAATCAGGGGAGTGTACAGGGTGGGGGACTGTAGAAAACAAGGGCTTGAAAGAGTAAAGCGAGGAAATGAAGTGCTTCTTAAAGAATTAATTTTAATACCCAGCCTTGTTTCTACTCTGTTCTGCTCCTCCCAGCCTGAGGTTGCTCTCCTGCAAGAGACCTTACCCATTTTTCAAGGTCTAGTCAACAAATGCAAGTCCTTCCAGGCCATGGGGCTGTTTCTAGAAGCCCTCCACTGACTTCCCCAGGTCTCAGAGCACTTCCCCTCCCTGCCCCCACATCCCTTCCTGGTAGCCATTTGGCACTTCGTTCGTTGAATTATTCATCAAAACAGATATAGAGGTCTTGCTGTGCAGCTGCTAATCCCGAATCTTAGCAAAGTCAGCTTTCCCCGTGGGTGTCTTGTGTTTTTCAAGGGGCTGAGTTCCCAGGAATAGGAAGCACGGTGGTAGGTTCTTGGCCTTGTTGTTCAAGGCCTAGAAGGAGGCTTGGCACCTGCTATCCCCTGAGAGATGACTGCTAGATGACAGGGCACACGGATGGTGGCCTTGCTCACTCACCCCTCCTGCCTCCTGCCCCAGGAACCTGCCAATAGCATCATTACCCTTTTCCCTCAGGGCAACTAGGAGCGATAACTGGTGTTCCAAGATGAAGCTCTTGGGAGGTTAATCCACCTTTTCTCCTGAAAGGAGAAACTCTCTGAAAAGATAAAACTGAAACCCCAGATACTGCGTCCTCCTGTAGAACAACTCTGTGTCTAAATAGTCAGGCCAGGGTGGGGAGACGAGCCCATCAGCTAAAGATGGGGTTTTCAGACATCCATTTCATGCACATCAAATAACTTGATGAAGGCAGAACCTTATGGGAAGATGGTAGAAGGGCAGAGATAGAGACCTGGGTCCTGCCCTGTGACAGACAAGAACAAGAGGCAGACATTAGAAGAATAAGAAACTGTTTACCTGCCTGAAACTGACCCATTCATAGGAACCAGACTCTTAAGAAGAAGCTCCGTGGAAGGTCATGGAAGCTGTATCATATATCACCCGTGTTTCCTGCCCAGCTCCCTCCAAATGAAGAAGCCCTTTGCAACGAAGTGCCTTCCCTAAATAAAGTGTTATTTTCAGCATCAACGGTCACTGGCTCTCTTCTGTGATTTTCTCAACCTGAGTATAACTGGTTTCCATCCACTGAGGGTCAGTCCCAGAGGCTCACAAAATATGAGGGGAATCGCAGTGCAGAGCTGCTTATAGAAACAAGCACAGGAAATCCTGTCATGATTTATCAGTCCTTTTTTCAAGTTCCCATTAGTATTTTATATGTATTGATTTTATATTAAAATTAATTTTCTCTGATCAAAGCTTTTTCCCAAAGTTTCTATACTGTATTTACTGCTCTTTAATATAAGCTGCAATGCTTATATTGCATTGCAGCTTATATTAAAGAGCAAGTCAGCCATATTTTGACTGGAGCTTAGGGATGTTGACTTGGACTCTCAGGTACTCACACAGAGGAGACAGAAGAGCCTTGCCACACCAAATCTTCAGGTTCAAGAGCCACTATCTATCAGCTAGTCATGGTGAGTTATGTCTGTACCGTATCCATAATACTCAGAGAAAGAAGGATCAGAAGAAGTTCAAACTCATCCTCGGCTCCAGGGTGAATTGAACTCCAGAATAGTAGGCTACATGAGACCCTGTTTCAAAGGTGTGAATCAAAAATGTCTAAATGAAGACCAAATGTCTTAGCACTCTCAGGGCCAGACAGCAAGACTCTCTCAATGATGAGAAACACACATTTCTACAAGCTCACTGCTATCCCCAGATTGCCAGTCCTCACTTTGCTTCAGGAGAGAGGGGGCCGCCAGACATGTTGTTCCTATTGCAAGACGTGACAAAAATGAGTTTCCTGGCCAAGGTAGCGGTGCCTGGGAGGCCTTGGACCTCATTCCTCACGGAGCACTTCAGGGAGCTGTGAGGAAAGTTTTCTTCCACTGGCAGACAGCCTTCTCCAAATCCTGGTGGGGAGAGATGCTTTTCTTCAAAAAGAAACTTTGGCCAGCACATGAGCTGCCTTGGGAGGAGCATCACAATGAGGAATGACCCACGGGAACATCTGTTTGGAGATTTGGAAAGAATCTCCTTGTTGTATTTGACAAACATCCACAGCTCTCAACTCTCCTATGCAAAAGTCTGCATTACTGAATCCAGCAAGAGGCACTCACCCTCCTTTTCTTGTATAAAAATCTCAGGATGCCTGCACTGTACCAGGTTCGACAGAGATGCATACCATTCTCCCCACACAGTGACCCTGAACAGGGAGATATCAGAACTGCTCATCTCAGAACCTGTCAACACGTCGTCTTCTCTCTTGGAAAGGTTGCAGTCGGGGTTAAATAACAAGTGATTACGGAGAAGTGCCTTTCTCATTGAAATGAGAATTAATATTAATGCAATTATATGCTGATGGATAGATTCAGTGTTCTGCTGAAACAGATCAACATTTAAACTCTACCGTTTAACAGAAACAAAGCCATCCTGCAAAGACTACCGGGAGTTAAGTCAGTAGGCAGACACACACAAAGGATTCTACTGGGTATAATTTCTGCCAGACTATTCTAAGAGTTAGAGTCGGGGAAGGAGAACGAAGAAGAAAAGGAAAAAGGGCAAACTTTCCCAGTTGAAAATATATGTTCCCATAAAAAGTAAAAAGTTGGTTTGTTTTTTAGGAAACACCGTAAATAGTTCTCACTGAATTACTTGGCTATCTCACCCAAAATTATTGTTTCATGGGATTTTAAGACCTTAAAAAAATATTGTGCCATAACTAAAGTAGGACCATTTCTCCAAACAGTGGCATTGCAAGCAGAAGTCAGGAGAAAGGAAAGACTCTTCTAGGACAGTGGAAAGTGTTTGTCCATTCCTGCGAGTCAGGTGGTACAACCAGAATATCCCTACACAAAAGTATCCATAACTGCATCTGAGTCCTACATTTGGAATGGTTCTCCAATTATCAGCCAGAGTTACCTACCAAAACCGATGGGCCATTCAAACTCTGAAGAATGGGTAGAGATCTGAATGATCCTCCAAATTAAGTTAACCTCACCACTACTTGAAACATATAGACCCAAGACTCAGTCAGAAGGAGGTGGTCAGTCACTGGGAGGATCCAAACTGAAGTCACTGGATACCAAGCATGGTGCCTTGTTTTTTTAGCTAATGTTATGGGTTGAATTTTGTTCCTCATCGCCGAATATATTTTAAATTCCTGGCCCCTAGTACTTTAGACTATAAGTTCATATTAAGATGTTATCAGGCTACAAGGAGGTCTTTAAATCGTCTTAATCCAGCGTGATCTCTGTCCTTATTTTTTTTTTTTAAAGAAAAATTGGCCATAGAAACAAACGTATGTGTCAGAGAAAAATATCTGTGAGAAGACAGGAAAGAAACAGCCCCTTGCAAGCCAAGAAGAAAAGCTTTGAATGGTTCTCCTTTTACAAGCGTCAGGAGGAACCAACCCTTCCCAGACATCACACCTGCTCTGTAAATTCTAGGTTGGAATTCCAGTCTTAACAAATTCATACAGAAAATCCGGATGTCCTGGAGAAAAATTCAATGCCCATGAAAATATTTGCCTTCTATTTCATTTAGGCATCTATACATCTTAGTTTCCCTAAAATGAAAAATATAATACTAGTTAAAGAATTCTCTCAAATGCTAGCCTTTAAAAATACAGTCTTGGGGCCGTGGGTGTGGCTCAGATGACAGCGTGTATCCCTTGCATGCAGGAAGTTCTGGGTTCTATCCCCAGAGCCATATGCGCAACATTCCGCCCCTCTCTTATCTCTCTCTTCCTTATCTCTCTTCTGGATAAGCATAGGCTCCATTGAGCCCCTCAGTCGAGCTTCTGTCTTTGATGCACCTGGTTAGATGGTGTCCAGCCCTCTCAACCTCTTTTCCGAAATCACAAGCCACAGACGATGAACAGAAGGGGGAAGCAGGACTGATATTCTTGAGATACTCATATCCTTATTTGCATTCTTTTCCCCCACCCTAAGTTAAACACATACTTGCAACAATGTTTCTTTGGTGCTTAGATGGTGCTTTGACCCTCACCTGCTAGTGTCTTCCGGCCAGTAGCACCGTGTCATATGCAGAGGGAGCTGCTGGAACAGTGCTCTGGAATGGTCAGGATTCACAGCCGTTAACCACCTCCAATGTTTGAACAGCTCACAAATGTGTGCAGAGTCAGAGTCTTAGCTGCTTGAAGGATGGTTTTCTATGTCTGCCACAATCCAGACAGCAGATGTGTGTTTCCAACGAGGTGGCTGCAGACAAGAAGACCTGACCACCTCCCAGCTAAATCCTTATTTTCCTCCTTTCAACAGGTTGCTGCTCGGGATCTCCCCTCAGTAACTTTCTTCAGCTTGCTTTGAAAAGGAGAGAAGGCCTCCAGTGCATCCCAAAGGCCTTTCTGACTTTGGGCAACAAGTGGGTTCACGGGAAACCTTTCTAGAAAGGTGCTGGGGGGTGGCTTTGGGGGGCCCCAAGACAGGATGCCACTGGGCATCCCTAGGGAGATGGGCATGCGGGAAGGGCAGGAATCCCTGCTGCAGTGGGAAACTGAAGCCCCTCTGGAGCTGAGATAGAGAGTGGGCCGAGAGGGGGAGGCTTCGACAGCAAAGCACACTCCTGCTTCCTAAAATATGCTACAAGAAAACCTTAAATTCGTCACCCTCTATCAGTTTCTGAGACACATCTGTTTATGTCTGCCAAAGAAAATGGGACTCTCTAAAAGAGCAGACAAGCTGTATGCAAGCCTGTCTCAGAGCTCGCAGAAGCGCTCGCTACTGTTACTTCATTGTGGTGCATCGTGTACTGCCTCCCCAGTTGCCTGGGTGCTGGCTCTCTGGGCATGCTAAGCTCCTCTGCAGCAAGGGATAGAAGCCATCCCTTTCTCTGGCAGCCAGGAGTCTCAGCGCTCTCCTTCCGTGCTTACTTAAATAGAGCTGTCCTCACTTGCGATTACTTGTGTATTTTCCACCCAGCCCCTAATTGCCTTTGTAATGATTCCATTTAAAGGGCATCTCTTTTCCAACACAGCCTGCCTCAAGTCCTCTTCAGAAATAAATGGCAAACATCATCAGGCATTGCTGGAGACGCACCTGTCGCCAACAGGCTGTGGGTGACCTCCGCACTTTCCATAAAACCAACCGTGTAGGGTGCAATCGAGCATTGCCGGACCTCCCAATGCCCTGTAGCTGTATGAAAACTAAGCTGTTTGTCCCAAACCCCCAAATATCACCTGTCAAGTTCCCTTCCTCCCACTCTGCCAACAACACTTAGGAAAAGTCACAGATTTCTCCTGAGAATTTGTCATTCTCCTAGTTCTTGACTTGAAGTGACAATTTCCTGAGTGAAGAGCCTGAGGCTGCTATGCAAACAGGAGCCTGAGAGCAACAAGTGGGGAAAGCTTACTGTCAGTGAGGCCTGCAGTGTCTCCACCTGCTACTTGTCCACGCTCGCTCTCCAAACCCAGCTCCTCACAAGACCTAGTCTCAATATCTTATTTGCTCCTAAAGGCTTTTCTTGGGCTTCTGGTCCACAGCTCAGAACCAGAACCTTTACCTTCTGTCATGTTTTAAATATGCTTGGCCTAGGGAGTATCACTATTTGGAGGTGTGGACTTGGAACAGGTTTGTCACTGTGGGCCTAGAAGTCAATCAGTCTTCCAAGAGCAGCCTTCAAAGGAAGATGTAGAACTCTGAGCTCCGCCTGCACCATGCCTGCCTGGATGCTGCCCTGCTCCTGCCTTGATGATAATGGGCTGAATCTCTGAACCTGTAAGCCAGCCCCAATTAAATGCTGTCCTTTATTAGACTTGTCTTGATCGTGGTGTCTGTTCAATTCAGTAAAACCATAACTAAGACACCTTTCCATCCTAACAAAGGAGAACTACCCATAGCTTCCCGAAAGCCAAGTTTGCCCTGTTGTCCTCTGCAAGTGACTTCTACCCTTTCTACTTCTCCCTGCTCCCACCACAGAAGCAAGAAAGACTGTTTTTGTTACCCATATGGCAAGGCGTTTTCTTCTTGTAGTATAATATTAGTTCAGCAACGAAAAATATTCATTTCAAAAGCCAGGTATCGTGGTGCTGAGGGAGAGAATCATGAATCTGAAGCCACCCTTGGCTACATAGTGAGAGAGTCTCAGAACACACAAAAAGAGAGAAAGAAAGGAGGAAGAACAGGAGGGAGGGAGGAAAGGGCAGAGCATTCATTTCATTCCAGAACTCTTCAGCATGCTTCCCTTCTGCATGTTCAGAGTCCCCGAAAGAGCCCAAAGAGTCAGCTCTTCTCTATAGGTTATGGATTGCTAAGTAGCCTTGTGGGACTTTGGATATCAGGATGATGTCATACATTGTGTGAGAAGAACTTCTCTTGTCCTCTTTCTACAAGCACAAATGGCAGCAAAGTGCCTCTAGCTGTGTTTCTGGGAAAACATTTCATGGTCACCAGTACATACTTCTCTCTTCTCCACCCTAGGAAATTTGGAGGCTTCTAAAGCCCCAAGGGGGGAGTTGGTCATGGCAAAATCAGGGTGTGAATAAATGAAAACTCTGACATCTGAGGCGTTTAGTATTCATCCAAATGAGCAATGGCGAAGTGGGCAGGGACCCACCCAGAACACGGCTGTATCCAAGATCTTCCCTTTGTTGATAGAATTTTAAACTTAGTCATCTGAAAAGTATTCATTTAAAAATATCTTGGCATAGCTATTTATACAGTTGTAGAAGCTGCTGGGGCTTGTGGGAGATCTTTGATCCACTCATCCTCTCCGATTAAATGGTCAAGGCCAAGAGAAACAAATTAATAAAGTCGAGTTGTCTCACTAGGGCCAAACCTTCTGTTCTTTGGCTCCACCCACCAACTCTGCATCCTGGGATCTTGCTTCGTTCACGGTACTCCAAATTAGGCACAGGGGAGGAATTCTGCACTTGCTATGAGGGTGGAGGACAGCTGCACCTCTCCCAACTGGGGAAGCTGCAGTAAACACAGAAATGGTTGCTGGCCACAGCAGGACTAAGAGCTCCTGTTCTCTTAAGTGTCCGGAGAGCTGCATATGGAAAGCTTGCTGTCTGGGAGCTCAAAACCTCACCCCTCTTCACCCCTTGACTAACTTAAAAAGAGCTGGATAAAGGGATACTCTTCACTATTGCCTGGTAGACCTGGGAATCGCAGTAGCTGTTTGGAGTTCTTGTTGTCTCATTAAGTTAAAGAAGTATTTGAGAACTATACACAAATAACGAAGTCATAAAAAGTTTATTCAGAGACAAATGAAAGTACCAAGTAGACAAATTTCAGGGGACATAGGCCCTGGGTGTCAGTGCTACTCAAGTGTACCTGGTCCTGGTCGATAGGGTTTCCTTTCATGGTCCAGATGGAGGCAGAGACGGTGGTAGTGGGTGCATAAGCCTTTGCTCGCGGCACCAATCCTTTTCCATGATGTGTGTGATTTTAATCACAAGCAACTCCCATCATACATAGGCACAAGAAGGTAAGTAGAGGTTTTCCCTAAATGCTCATTGAGGCACTTGCACCTAAAACCAGCTCAGGCTGGATAATCTTACTGCCTCTAATCCCAGCAGGTGTTGACCCCCAAATAGGAAGCAGCAAGGGGGCTGATCAGGAGCTATGAAGGTAGAATCAAGGGGGCTTTATATGGATAGGGATCAGTGTAGTGCTGTTCAGGCAGGGGTATGGGTTGCAAGACTCCCTTGGTATCTATCTGTCTCAAACCCTTCTTGCAACTGGAATCTTAGCAGGTAACTACTGTGGAAACTAACATGGGCAATCCTCGAAAACCTAAAAGTAAAGCTACCTGTGGCCATCTATATGAGTAATGAACATGTGCCTGAAGGATTCTAAGTCAGCAGCGTAACACAGAAATGCTTGCACACTGATGTTACCATAAACCAAGATAGGGAACCAACCGAGATGTCCGTCAATAGCTGGAGAGAGAAGTGATTGTGGTAAACACGTGCAAGGGAATTTTCATTCAACAGAAATGAAGAGAGGAATTATGACACGCATGGGGAAAGGAATGCAACTGTAGATTATTAGGCTATGTGAAGTAAGTCGGACTCACAGGACTAAAGAAGGCAGACATGGATGTCTAAAGGAAAATAGGGATCAAAAGAGAGTAGTGGAATATGTGATAATGATCTGGATTCAGGTTGCAACTGCTTTGGGGGTTCAACAACCCTTTCACAGGAGTCCCCTATCAGGTATCCTGAGTACCACATATTTACATCATGATTTATAACAGTAGCAAAATTATAGTTATGAAGTAGCAATGAAATAATATTATGGTTGGGGGTCAGCACAACATAAGGAACTGTATTAAAGGGTCACAGCATTAGGAAGGTTGAGAATTAATGCCATAGAAGGTCAGGGTAAGGCCAAACTAGTATAGATCCCATCCCAACCTGCTTCTTGTCAGTAATAGCTCATATGCCAGCAAATATACAGATCTAGGACTTGGGTCCGGGTATTTTACTCCAGAGCTAGAATTATTAGTTATAAAAAAAATGTGCTGTTGACAACTCAGTGAGACTATGAATAAATGAATGAGTAATAAGATAGTATACTAGAAGCTGTAAGGTTTGAGGCTGAGTAAAAATTTACAGACAACTCACAGGGCATCTGATATGTACATAGAATACAATCATTTCCTTTGCAAAAGAATAAGCATGAAATAAAATAAGCAAAGCTTTCTGTTGAGAAAGGCAAGATGCCATAGCCATAGTCACTGTGTATGACACAGTGGTTCCTATAAAACTAACATAGACTTATCATGTGAATCAGCGTTTCCACTCTTCAGGATTCACTTGCCCAAAAGGAGGTGGGGCAGAGAGGGATAGAGGGAATATAAGCATTCAGAGTAGCACAATAACCAGAAGGTAAAATTAACTCAATGTCCATCCACAGATAGATGAATATATTGTGGTATATCCATATAATGGCACATTATTTAGCCAATAAAAGAATACAACCATTATATAATCCAATAAGAAACCTAAATGACCCCTAACCACTTCTCTAAGTGAAGCACATGAAACATAAAAGGCCAAAGATTGTATGTCTTGATTGTGTAAATATACAGACTAGGCAAGTTTACAGAAACAGGTGGGGCATTCTTTTTGCTGCTAGGAGCTGAAAGAATGATAAAGAGTATATGCTAAATGTTTATTTTCAAGAATGATAACAATATTTATTATTGAACAGGGCAGAAGTGTAGTTATATAACATTGTGAATGTGCTAAACATCACTAATCTATTTTTAATGGTTGAACCCTGACTAATACATTTCACATGGTGGGAGTTTTGTC
Source organism: Rattus norvegicus (assembly GCF_021556685.1). NCBI lineage: Eukaryota > Metazoa > Chordata > Mammalia > Rodentia > Muridae > Rattus > Rattus norvegicus. Next base: position 35,009,382 of record NC_141539.1, on the reverse strand, counting down.
TCAGTTATAATAATAAATGGATTGTACAGAAAGAAAAACTACTAAAGGATTACTAGCAGATGTGGATCTCATCCTGGAGTTTAAATGACAGCTGGGATTAGGTGGGAAGCAGGCTCTGGAGCACAAAGTAGAGAGTGAGCTGCCTACAGCCCTGGGCAGAAGACAGGAGACACTGGGATCTTGTTTGTCAGCTTGACTAGACTTGGAAACAACGAAGAGAAACACTGCTGGGTGGGTCCTTGACAGTGTTCCCTGGAAAGACTGAGTTAGGACTAAGGGCGGCCATTCCCCAGTGTAGGCAGCAACTCTGGCTGTGGCCCAGATAGAATGAAGCCCGAGGGAAAAGAAAGGCCTGTGAACTTTCACTCCTGGCTTTCTACAAGTGCGCCTTTGCTGATGCTCATTTCCCACCTTCCCCCAACATTAGAATCCAGACTTTGCAGCCTCTGTAAAACATGGACGTAAGACCGGTGACCTCTGGCTTCAGTGCCAGACTGGGACAGCCAAGACATCCAGCAGGATGAACTGAGTACTACTGGATTCTCATCCTCTGTGTCAGACTGCCTAGCTGGTATCCTGCAAGTCAGCCTAAAAAGTCCTCTTTGTAATATATACTCATTTTATCAACTCTGTCCCCTGGGAGAACGCTGACTAATGCTTTTGCTACCTACACATTTTTGCATAGTTGGCCTCTGGACTACCTCATTTTACCTCCTCCAAAACCTACACACGGCACTCAGTGACTGCACAAATTAGCAAGGGCACTCTACATGTTTGCAGAAGGCTTTATATAAATTGTGTGAAAAGGGATACTTACTGAAGAGCAATGTGCTAATATCAGAAAAACTGGGGCAGGTTCCAAATGACTCAGACAGCCACATAGCACCCCAGATGACTCTGGATTTTGCAGTCAAATCTGGTCACCCATGCATCAGGTGATCCAAACCAGTACCAGAGGGCACTCACACATGTCTTCCAGACCACTACAACATGCCTAATTCTGTTCTATTATCCCTCAGAACTTTATCCAAGACACAGGTCAAGGGTGTCACCAAAACTGTGCCAGGGATCTTTGACCTTAGAGAAGGATATATATGAGGAGGATATAAAGATACACATCTTCTCTCAAATCACCAACACCATACAATTCCAGGGCAAAGAAATAGGCATTGACTTCTTCAATGGCAGAAATCTATATCTCGATGACATGCTGTGTTGGTCTTCCTTCAGCAGCAGAATGAGGAAGTGTCCTAGGACAAGGGAGGTGCCCTACCCATCTGCTCTTTTGAGAAGGGTTTTAGAAACACTCAGGAATTTGGAAAACTGCCCCCAATACTAGCTCTGTTTTCTAACTCTGAGCACAAGGTCCCTTCTGTAGGAGCCTCCCCAGGCTGCCTTTGATCACTCCAAGGTCCCTGGCTCCTTCTCACCAGCCTTTGGAACCAGTTGCAGCAGTGAAGAGGGGTAAAGAGACATGTTTTACTCAGTGGAGAAACTGCTTTCATCCCTGTGGAGGGAAGGACAGCTAGGTGTGAATAAAAATCTACAGAGCCAAGGACAAAGTCAGTCTCCCTTGTTCTTTGTGCAAGAACAAAAACAGCAATAAAAGACTATCTCTTTTCTCGTCAAATGTATCACCTACGAAAGCCCTAAGATCTCTCCTCCACACCATCCTTTCTAGCATCCCCGTTTGCCTTTACAGGTCAGTCACAGGAAGCCTTCCTTCCCACTTTACAGTATGCGTGCCTTCCATTCTGTACCTATGCACCCAGAAGGTACGGTACTTACCATATTTATCCCGTATTTTCTCACTGACATGGGCCTGCACATACATAAGCTAGCAGATCAGATACTGAGCCAGTATATTCACACTCATGCACCACCAACATCCAGGGCTTTGTTACCTCAAGATCAACCTAGACGTGAAGTATAACCGTTAATATGTACTGCAGTTCTATTATACACTAAGAAAAGTGATAAGCACTTTAAATATACTTACCCCAAACTTTCTATCTACCCTGGAGAGTAAGTATTCTATTCTGTGGGACAGTTGGGAACCATCTGTGTGTCTCGGCTTGCCTTCTCTCAAAGCCATGCATGCCAGTTAGTGTCTGCCGATACCTTCCCACGTCTCCACTGAATGTCTTTCTCTTTAAGGTCATCTTTAATCTGTATGATACATCTGACCGTGTTGATACCCATATTAGAACAATTTTCTCTTAGCTCCTTTGATGTTAAACTCAGAGTCTTCCTCCTACCAAATCACTCAGGCTATGGTGTTCCTGGCTTCCCAAAGACGAAAGGGGGAAGGAAGCTTTGGGGATTGGGGGATTATACCCCAAGTGCCAGCACCTAGTATGACAAAGCAAAATATTTCTTCTCTCACCACTTACCTTCTTTCACATGGCTGTCATGAAACTCCAGGAATAAGCATTCAGTATGATTTAGAGGCTGCCTACCACAAAAGTAAGTCCCCAGTTATGGCTAGCTGTTTGAATTATCATTTATTACTTGCGTTACACAGTATTATTGTACTACTTCTAAACTGTTAAGTTCCATTGAGCCACTTGCACTCCGTTTCTCATCTCACTCTTGCCCCAGGCAGCCTCATTCATCTCCCTGACTTTGTGTCATCTATACATTGGCATCTCCAAATTCCTATCTCCCACCCAGATCTCGTGTAAGCTGCAGGCTCGTTTATCCAATCGCTTCCTTGACACATCCGTTCGGATGCCTCGGCAGAATCTCAATTGACATGTCTGAAAGTGAACACTCCCCTTCCCCTAGCCCCTCCTCGCTCTTCTTTATCACACACAATGGCACCATCATCTACTGTTGCTTAAGTAACAAATGCCAGATCATCCTTGACACTTCTCTTCCCGGTGCCTCCCACCTGGAATTCATTACCACAGGCTTCTAATTTCACCTCCAAGATACACTATGCTCCCCCCTTTTCCCCTTCCATCGCTGTCACTGTAGTCCAAGTGGCAGGCTTCTCTGCTTTCTTTTTTACCTGATCCTTCACTCCTTTCTCACACAGAACAATGAAGAGGCTGGTCTTTCGATGTTGTTCTAGTGTCAATTGAATCGTTAATCAGTTTCTGCTTTAAACACCACTGTACTATGTATAGCCTGAACGCAATTCCTCTTAGTGACCCTCACCTTCTCCAGTCTCATCTTGCCCCTCCATTACTGGGGCAACCACCCTCCTTCCTCCCCCACTTGTCAGCTTCTGCTGGCTTTTCTTATGAGAGCTAGTAGTTTCTTAACCTTCTTTGTGCCATGGTCAAATTTTCTGGCCTAGAACCCTGTTCAACATGGTTAGGTTTTGAGGTTGGCGGTTTTATTGTAGTTATTTTTCTTGTTTCTTTTTTTAAATTCTTTCTCTCCCTTTATCTTTGTTAGTACATGTCTGCATGTGTATGTTCATATGTTGACTGTGGGCATTCCTATGTCATGTCACTCTCATGGAGATCAGAGAATGATCTAGTGTAGTGGTTCTCACCTTCCTCCTTGTTTGATATGGGGTCTCTTATTATTTATATTGTTTACACCATGCTAGCTGGGATATAAACCAGAATCTGAACATTCTCCTGCTTCTGCCTTCCTCTCCCCTCCCCCCGGACCCCCGCAGAAGTGCTGGGATTACAGACATATACACTGGTATTACACATTCTGTATTAGACTTTTACATGGGCTCTAGGGTTCCAGAACTAGGAATTGGGCTTATATAGCACATCTTTTACCCTTTGAGCCATCTCTGAGGTCTTGTATATTTGCTTTTGAGACAGGGTCTTATGTAGCCCAGGTTACCTGCAGAATTATTATGCCTGCCTCCATCAGTGCTAGGATTACAGGTAGGTACCACTATGCTTGGTACTGCTCATGATGTTTTGAATGTACACCTTCAATGTGATTATGAAGGAAAACAGAGAGAGGAAAACACCATTCCATTTGTTATATAAGGTTAATAGCATACATAGGCAGAGGGCATAAGACAATTTTCTGGATCTTCTGCTGTGTCCCCTTGTATCTAAACCCACTCTAAAATCTGAAAGCTATTTTAAATACATATTTGCGGTATAGTAAAAAAATATATGGACTTCTTTGTTAACATATTTGCTAACACAAATTCAACAATGGATCTACTGTCATAATTCTATTGAATGTGATATAGAAACAACCGTTCTCTTGGTGACAAAGTCACAGATGTTGCAAGCATTACCATATTGCAAATCCTAATCTCATGCAATCCACAAACCTTTCTCCCACATGCTTTCACCGAGGAACTTCCTGCCTACCCTTAAGCTTCAGCAGGACCTTCCTCAGTTCTTCCCCTACCAAGTACAGACCCTGAGAACCTCACCCATTGAAACTAGGTTTTTTGAGTACATTTCTCCACATGATTGGGATCATTCTCAGACACCACACTGAAAACAATCTCCAAAGCAAGGAACAATGCCTACCTTGCTCAGTTGCTCAGGGCCCAGACTATAGCAGCAGTGACTCAGTGGATGGATGCATGAGTTGTTTATGACTGGAGAGCATCAGAGCATGGCTATGGTAGCCTCAACTCTAGAGTTCGGTTATGTCCTCTCCCTGCATCACTGAATGGAGCCAATGGGTCTGTGAATGTGTTGCCTTCCATCATCTTCCACTGACCTCTCTACGTAGTAGAAATCTGTACGGTTTAATGTGAACCTCAAGAAGATTACCTTTACCAAAAGTTGTCTCCAACATTGAAAATGTTGTTAGTGAAAAATGAGGAGACCATACTTTCAATGTACTTTTATTTTATGAAACTTTAAATGATTTCAGATGTGCTTCTGATTGAAGTAGAAAATTATGATGATAATGAGACTAATAAGCATTTATTGAGTGTTTTAAGTAGTTGTCATATATATTAGCTCATTTAGTCCTTAGTGTATTCCTATTTCAGAGTTTAAATAGAGCATGAGCTCAAACCATACCTTGTACCCCTTTGCATCTCAAATAATCATTTAAAAACTTCCTTCCACTTACCGTAAGAAGTTGAGATCTAATAATCAAGAATCTCTCAAAAACAAGAATCATTTATACAAATGGGCTCTCAAACAGATCATACTTTAACCCAGTCACTTCAGCTGATACAATACCTAAGATCAGTATACCATTGAACCCCTGAGTCTTCTGCCTAACAATCTAAAAGCAATGATACCAACTCAAAGTTCAAAACTTGAAATTCTGCGTGGGTGGAAAGTGGACAAGAGTTGTCACATCAAGAATCCCAAAGGGGAAAAAAGGCAAATAATGAAGAGGCAAGAAGGGGAAATGTGATAAATGGGGGGTGCCAGATTCTAGCCCAGAATAAGCAGGCAAAACAAGTCAGACTCAAACTGTGGTGACATGCTTTCTGTCATTCATGTAGGTAAATAAACATGCACACAGATAGATAGGTAGGTAGGTAGGCAGGCAGGCAGGCAGGCAGGCAGACAGGCAGACAGACAGACAGACAGACAGCCACATAGATAAATGTTTATCAGGTCAAAAAACAATTCAATTGACATTGTCAGAACACAGTTATACTTAACATGAGAGCCACGGTAAAGTAGGATGAGGCTATAGGCTAGGTCCTCAGTCAGGGCTGGCTCTAAAGAGACCTCTGGATTGGATTATCCATTGTTATGACCTAGCTGGGTATAACATTTGGAGTTCAGGGTTATTCTGAGTTTATGTTCACATCAAGGCAATCATTTAGAAGGTCAGTCAAAAGCAGTAACAAAGTACTACATTCAGATTAAAGTATGGTAAACTTTAACATTCTGGGCAAAGTTCAGTGAGGAGCTGAACTGCGGTTTCAATAGATATAGTATGAGTCTAATTGTTATGTTTGTTGTATAGATGATTCTGTATACCCAGAAGGTATCTATAGGTACAGCTGCCCTCAGAAAATCTTCACCTCAGATCTCTAGTGTTGTTTCTGTATGTGAATAAGGGGCATCCTTGGTTTCATGTTCTTTACCATGTGGAGTCTCTGAGACCCAGACTTGCATTCTAGCTTGCCCATATTCCTATGATCACCAGCCCTAGATTCCAGAAGAATGAAAGGAGCCCCTACTCCTGGAAAAACTAGCCCAGCAGCCTTTAGTAAATAGAAAATCTTGTTTAGTAAAGGCAAGAGAGTTTCCTCAGAGGCCTTCAACCCTGATACAGGAAAAAGGACCAGTCTATATTAAACCTACTATTAGCACCCTCTCTGCCATAGGACACCATTCCTCCTAGGCCTCAGCCCAGTCCCAGATCTCCAACAGTCCCTGTCTTCCTTTCTTTTCTCAAGTATAAGTTAGGTTGTTAAGAGTACTGTATGATGATATGAACAAGTGTCTATTCTTACCAGACATAGAATAGTAGACCAAAGAGGCAATTACGCCAAAGTCTAGCTTGGCAAACCAATGACCTTAGGACATACGTACAGGAGTATAGGTGAGGGAGTGTTTACAGGAGCATGTGTGACTAAAACATAGAGCTACATCACCAAAACTCCATCACGACATGATAACAACTCACAAAAGCTGATGCTTGAAGCTCTCTGAAGCTCTCTGAGTGACTTCCTGGGCTCCTCACAAGTCTAGGAATTTACTCTGCTCTCCCTCTGGGGAATTCCCAGGTCAGTAGATTGTGAAGACCAAATTCCACTGTAAAAGGAGAAAGGAGCAATTCAGACTAATAGGAAGGTCAGCTTGGGCCTAGATCCAACCAAAGATATTACTACTCCCGGGATGGAGTGAGCTCGACCCCACACCAAGGGTAAGGGCATGTAATGAGTGAAGGTGATTATAAAGTAAGGGTTACAGGGGTCCCTGGCTTTTTGAAAAGACCCCAAATTCTCTGACAGCTTTCCTACCTCATACCAAGTACAGCACTGTTGACTTTCCATATTATTTTTGTAAAAAGACTTCTGAAAACCATTTGAAAAACAAATCATAAAAGAAATCACCCTTTACTCTGGGAAAACATGATGGAGACACAGTCTCTCTGAATGACTAATACTAAATGTATGGACAAGCATGGAGAAAATACCCTGCCTGTGCCACTTGGAATGGTCCACTCTGATAGGACTAGTAGCTCCATCTGTAAAGTGGGGATACCTGAGGCCTAGTCCACTCTACCATGCAACAGTCATTGCTGACACCAAAGAGTACAAACACAGGTATCTGCCTGCTGGGCTCTCACTGTGGGACCCTTGCAGAGCAGATTCCTAGGGAACAAACAGCAGGAGCACATGAGTCTTTGCTTTTGTCTGACTGTGCTTGATAGCTCAGGAGTGAGCCATTTCCAGACTGGACTGCTCCTTTGTCAAACTGACCTCCTGGGCATTAAGTGTTCTCCCCATATCCTGCCTTTCCTAATTTGGGGGCCATTTCTCCTTGTTGTTCCTACACTGATGACTAAAATTAATCCCTGGCATTTCCCAACAGCTAAATCATCATAATCAAACTCCGCAGCTGCCAGATCTGCTGACTCAAACCCCTGATGTATTCATATGGTATTTGCTGGGTAATTACAGAATAGAGGTAATTATATTCATGACTCCATTACTTTCATAATGCTAGAGACCCAGAATCAAAAAAAAAAAAAAAAAAACAAAAATCAGAGTCAGGAGAAGAAATTCCTTCACTAGCTCCCCTCACCCACCCACCTCCTTATCCTGTTTGGCATCTTCATTCATATCAGCCTTTAAAAAAAATTCTTACTCAAAAGTAGCAGCTTCTAAGTCACTAGCATGGTGGGGGATGGGGGTGGGAGAAGAAAAATGATGAATGAACCAAATACCCTATGCTTAGGGAACTCCACAAAAGGCTTTAGATCACCTAAAGCAAATTGCATTCTCTGTAGTAACATGATCTCAATTTACTATGACAGCTTAGCCATGTATTCCCCTCGATGGGCCCTTCATATCACATGATTTTTACTTATTTTTGTCATGATGTTCAGATGTTCTCATATGCTCATTCCGGGACCCAGGTTCCTTCCCTCTTGTGGCTCCGAGGGTATAGACCAAAGAATGGACTATACTCTAATATAGACCAGGCAACACAAAATGAAGTGGAAGACAATATTCTAAAGAGAAGGCACAAGGAAATTTTACTCTCCCTTTGTCAATTCAGAACTTCTTTAAAGAGCCCATTACAATGAATTTTTCTATCCTGTTTGACCAGGGCATTTAATTCCCTTGGTACCCTTCACTTCTCTATACAACCTTTGGTTGTTCCACCAATAGATTTGACATTACTGTCTCTCAAACTTCTTCCAACAAGAAGTTCTCCATAGACTTCTGTGAACCCCTCTGTCCATACTTACTCAGCTCAGCCTGCTGGTGCACTCATACAGGGCAAGTCTTATGTATGAAGCAATGAGGACTCACGTCAACAACGACTCAGTCATTGGCCAAATGGTCAGGCAAGATAACCACTAAACCTCTACAAAGTGGAGAAGAAGGTAGGGTATGACATAGGTAAACTCAGCACTTAGGGACACTGAGGCAAGGGAATTATCAAGAGGCTGAGGCCAGACTGGACAACAAAGTATAACCCTATCTCAAAACAACTCAAAAGAAAATTTATAGCTGACTATATGGGCAAAACTCCATGTTGAGATGTCTTTCCCCATCCAAAGCTAGCCCTGGGGATTCTTGTCCCAAGGTTAATGGCAACAAAGGGTAACCAAGTGGCCAAGACACTGAGAAAGTGGTGAGATGGGTAGGGAGCCCCAGGAGTGAAGACAGCAGTTTGAGAACAATGAAGGGATAAGTTTGGTTAAGTTTGAGGTAATGTGGCATCACAAGAACCAGGGGCACTTGAAGTGAGGAGAGTAAGGACAAGAAAAGATGTGCAATGAGGCCCAACAGGGGAATTCACATGGGGCCCATGAGAGCACAGAAGATGGTATTGCATTGACGATCCCCACAATGGGAGGCCCACCCCCACCCACACATGAGAAATACTCAAAAGCATTCCTTGCAGTTTTTAAAACTCAGACTTAATGGCTGTCCCAAAGTTCTCATTCTAAATTTTCCACTTCAGCAGGTTTCTTTCTGTTTGTTCCAGAAAAGGGATAGAATTAAGTTTTATTGTGCTTTTTACACTTGAAAACCTCCACAACAAAACGCAGCTGTCCCACCTCTTGAGTATCTTTTTGTGTGTGTGGCTGGTCAGGGCAGCCTAAGAGTAGGGGAACAAGGGGCAGGCTACACGCATGACAGGCAAGGGCCCAGGTGAGCACCTCTCCCAGGTCATGTTCTTTTCATGGGAACATGAGGAAGATAAGTTGAAATATCAAGAGTAAAAATGAGCTTTCCAATTAGCGAACCAAGGCATAATTTGGTCCTGTCAGGTTTCTCATCTGGGTAACCCTTGAGGGTTTCAAATACTGGTAGAATAGCCTTGTTGTGTTTGATTACAGTTTTGTTTGTTTGCAAAATGCAGCATTTTGAAGCATTCATTAATAAGGAACCATGAAGAACAGGCCTCACATGATTTTCAAATTCCTCTTCAGAAGGACAGGAATGGATCTTCTGCCATCCTCTGTCTCCTTTTGAAGACTCATCCTCCAGGACTTGCTTATTTCTACAACAGCATTATTCCCCACCTATCCTGAACTCCACTACAGCTGCAGTGACCCAGAACTGCTTTAGAAAGTGGCCCTAAAAAGACACTGAATCAGAGGTTAGAGGTCTGGTCCACTCAGAAATGTCAGAGACATGGTACTAACCAGCAAGCAACAACAGCAGGGTTCTAGTTAGACTTGGTGTGTGTGTGTGTGTGTGTGTGTGTGTGTGTGTGTGTGTGTGTGTGTGTGTGTGTGTGTAGATGCATGTGAATGGAGCCCTTAGGTGCTATTCTCCAGGCAGTATATTTCTTTTGATACAGGATCTCTCATTGGCCCGAAAATTGCTGGTTAGGCTAGGTCAAATAGCTAGAGACTCCCACAGATTCTCTTACTGCAGTAGAGATCCTCTTGTCTTTGCCTTTTTAATTCCAGGATTATAGGAAAGTAACACCATTCCTTGCTTTAAAAAAAATACAGGCTCTAAGACTTGAATTCAGGCCCACATGCCAGAAAGGCAATGAGTTTATCAACTGTGCCACCTCCTCAACCCTAGACCTACAATTTAATCTTGTGAGTTAACTTCTCAGCCCATCACATGCCAAGAACAGCACATGGGAAACATGGAAGGATTATATCAGGCAGATAGAAGGCTCAAAGAACAAGACTAATGAGGAATTTAACCCAAGTAGCCACAGACTAAACAGGATGGCTTAGAAATTAATGTTTCAATGCACAACTACAGAAGTGGTAGGACAGTAGAAAGATCTCAGAAGAAAGATCTTGTCTGAATGAACAGTGGCCAGCAATACCATGACAAAACTATAGAGCAAGCTGGCATTTATATTGAGAGGAAAGGTGGAAGAGAATGAGGAGATTGGGTGATATGTGGAACAGCCAGCTGGCCCTGGAATACCATCTGCTGTTGAATGTGTTAGAGGCCTATGCAGTACCTACAAGTGTACCTGGAGAACAAGAAGAAGGGGAAATCTATGGAAAACAATGGCATAGATATCCCACAGCAACTGAGGAGAACTAGCTCTGAGAAGAGATGTCATCCAAATGAGACACATGGTCTAAAGATCCCATAATAATGCCAGTCGCCAGGAGTGCCTACACAACTGACCTCAAGCAGTATTACAGAGCAATAGTGATAAAAAATCTGTATGGTATTAGTACAGAGACAGGTACGGAAATAAGTGGAAAATTGAAGACCCAGAAAAGAACCAACACACCTATAGTCATCTGATCTTTGACAAAGGAACTAAAACCATCCAGTGGGAAAAAGACAGTATTTTCAACAAATGGTGCTGGTTTAACCAGAGGTCAGTATGCAGAAGAATGCAAATAGATCCATTCTTATCACCCTGTACAAAGCTCAAGTCGAAGTGGATCAAGGACCTCCACATCAAACCAGATACACTCAAACTAATAAAAGAAAAAGTGGGGAAGAGCCTTAAACACGTGGGCACTGGGGAAATTTTCCTGAACAGAACACCAATAGCTTATGCTCTAAGATCAAGAATTGATGAATAGGAACTGATAAACCTGCAAAGCTTCTCTAAGGCAAAGAGCACTGTCATTAGGTCAAAATGGCAACCAACAGATTGGGAAAAGATCTTTACCAATCCTACATCTGATAGAGGGCTAATACCCGAAATATACAAAGAACTCAAGAAGTTAGACTCCAGAGAGACAAATAACCATATTTTAAAAATGGGGTACAGAGCTAAACAAAGAATTTTCAGCTAAGGAATATCGAATGGCTCAGAAGTACTTAAAGAAATACTCATCATCCTTAGTCATCAAGGAAATGCAAATCAAAAAACCCTGAGATTGTACCTCACATTAGTCAGAATGGCTAAGATCAAAAACTCAGGTGTCAAAAGATGCTGGCGAGGATGTGGAGAAAGAGGAACACTCCTCCATTGTTGGTGGGATTGCAGACTGGTACAACCATTCTGGAAATCAGTCTGGAGGTTCCTCAGAAAATTGGACATTGTACTCCCTGAGGACCCAGCTATACCACTCCTGGGCATATACCCAAAAGATGCTCCAACATACAACAAAGACACATGCTCCACTATGTCCACAGCAGCCTTATTTATAATAGCCAGAAGCTGGAAAGAACCCAAATGCCCTTCAACACAGGAATAAATACAGAAAATGTGATACATCTACACAATGGAGTACTACTCAGCTATCAAAAACAATGACTTTATGATATTCTTAGGCAAATGGATTGAACTAGAATATCATCCTGAGTGAGGTAACCCAATCACAGAAAAACACACATGGTATGCACTCACTGATAAGTGGATATTAGGGCAAAAGCTCAAATTACCCAAGATACAATCCACAAACCACAGGAAGCTCAAGAAGAAGGATGACCAAAGTGTGGATGCTTCAGTCCTTCTCAAACCAAAATATTCATAGGAAGGGATATGGAGGCAAAATTTGGAGCAGAGACTGAAGGAATGGCTATTCAGAGCCTGCACCACATGTGACATGTATATATATATATATATATATATATATATATATATATATATATATATATATATATTTCCACCAAAACTAGATAAGATTGATAAAGCTAAAAAGTGCATGCCGAAAGGGGCCAGGCATAGATGTCTCCTGAGAGAAACAGCCAGAGCATGTCAAATACAGAGGCAAATGCTCACAACAAACCTTGAACTGAGAAAGGGATCCCCATATGAGGAATTAGATAAATAATTGAAAGAGCTGAAGGGGCTTGCAATCCAAGAACAACAATGCCAACCAACCAGAGCTCCCAGGGACTAAAACACTACCCAAAGACTATATACATGGACTGACCCATGGCTCCAATTGCATATGTAGCAGAGAATAGCCTTGTTGGGTTCCAATGGAAGGAGAAGCCCTTGGTCCTGCCAAGGTTAGAACCCCAGTGTCGGGGAATGTTGGGGGCAGCAATGGGGGATGGATAGGGAGGGGAACATCATTATAGAAGAAGAGGAGTGGGATGGGAGAGAGGGCTTATGTCCGGGAAACCAGAAAAGGGAATAACATTTGAAATATAAATTTAAAAAAATCCAATAGAATAAAAAAAATTAAAAAAAAAACCAACCAAACAAACAAAAACAAAAACAAAGAAAAACAAAAAACAATGCCATAGAATCATACCTCCTCAGAATGGCAGAGTGGAAGGAGCATGAGACCTCAAAACCTACTTCCTGGATTTTACACACTGATCCTGAGACCTGGATGGGCTTGGGGACCTGTGTTAGTAACAAGCCCATGCAGTTACAACACAGCAGTAGAGCATCCAGGGCTGTCTTCAAGATCCCAAACCTGCAATCTCTCCTAGTTTAGGCTGCCATTCTTTCTCAACCCCTTCCTATGAGGTTACCAGCATCCTTCCTGGCCATGCTTTGGGGTCAGCAGACTCCTCCATCACTTCGAGTTCACCTGAGAGAAGGCCTCAACCATTTAGCCTCAGCCAAAGCAGGCAGCAGGGCGCCTGTCCGGCTGGGGAATTGGGAAGCTCTGTTAATCATGCTTTCAGAGCACTTTGCGATGCAGAGATGAAAGACGGCTGAAGAGAGCAAAGTACAGCCATTACAATCTCCATCTTCCTAATTGAGGAAAATGAGGTTATTTCCAAATCCTCTGTGATGCAATGGGAAACGTGCTCGATAGGCCCACACTGACGGCCTCTCACCTCGCATGCTTCACAGCACCGAGATAGCTAGATCATTGTGCGTGGACACAGCACCCGGGCTAGAACCCTGCCACTTAGACTAGCCCCTGCTGCCTGGAGTTACTCCCGATACATCAGTCCCAAGAAGGGCACCCTCCACACCAGACGTCAAAGTTGGGTGGCTTCACGTGGCATGGAAGTCCTCCTCCTCTTCGCTGAGTAATTGGAACAAAACGACCCAGGTAGTCTCGATGTAACATCAAAGCTGCATATAATAACCTCGCAGATGAATTCAACAGTGAATACATTCGCAGCCACTGCTCAAGTTTGAAGTATGCTGCAATTTTTTTTTTCAGCCTCAGAACCATGCAAGACAAAAAAGAAAAATCACCAGCCATAGCCTTCTTTATTAACCATCTGCTTCCCCCTTTCAGGCTGCAGGGAAACTGTGGGTTTATGGCCTTTGATGAATGAGGAGTCAGTCTGGGAATCATGCTGTAAATGGGAATAGCCGGGAATAAGACAGGGGCTCATAGAGACATGACAAGAGTGTACATATAATTCCAGATACAAATCTGGAGCCACCGTGGTCGCACCAGACTCTTTGAGGTACAAAGAGGTATAAACCAAAACATCGTAACAGGCCAGGCGTGGCAGCATTTACCTGCCTGTAGTCCCCGACCGAAACAACAGAGACACAGGGGTCCCAAATTTGCCAAAAGGTCACCTCAGTTTCAGTGAGGCACCCTGTTTCAAACAATAAGAGGGAAAACAGTAAAGGAAGACATCCTTGTCTACCTCTGATACAAACGCATGCACATTTACACACGCATGCACATGTACACGCACACGCACATACACAAGCACACGTGCATACACACAGCTCCAGCTACATCATGATTTTGATCTATAATGGTGATTCTCAGCAGTCCCAATGCTGCGACCCTTTTTTCTTATTATTGAAGTTTATTTTTCAACTTAGTCACTTTGCATCCTGCTCACCATCCCCTCCCTCCCACAATCCTTCCCCCAGCCCTTCATCCCCTTCTCCTCTGAGCCAGTGGGGACCCTGTCACTTGTGGCCTCCTACTAAGACCCTTGGGAACAGGAGTACGAAGGCACAGGGTCAATGACACAAACTCCAGGAATCAGGCAAGCGACAAAAGCAGACTTGTTCCTCGCAGGAACTGGGCAAGCCTTTATACCCTCCTCCTGGGCCCCATTGGCCCATGGCTGCTCACTCCATGCAGTTGGCACCGTTTGATTGGTCGTTTTGGTCACAGGCTCTACAATCATTTATTCCACGGTGTCAGGCAGGCTTTAGTGGTAGCAGGCACAGAAGCTACTGTCATGGGCCACTGTCAGTTGCCTGGTCAGGGTTCGCTGATTCCTCCCACAGGTTCCTCCTGGGTAACCCCTGATCCTGGCACTTCAAGTGTCTTTGAGGCTAGGCACTTCCTCTCTCACTGAGGCTGGACAAGGCAGTCAAGTTAGAAGAATGTATCCCACATACAGGCAACAGCTTTTGGGACAGTCCCTGTTCCAGTTGCTTGGGACCCACATGAAAACCCAGTTGCACATATGCTACATATGTGTAGAGGGCCCTAGATCCAGCCCAAGTGTGTCCTTTGGTTGGTGGTTCAGACTCTGAGAGCCCCAAGAGTCCAGGTTAGTTGACTCTGCCTTCCTGTGCGGTCATTACCCAAGGCCTGGAATCCTTCCTCTTACTCTTCGTAAGAGTCCCCAAGCTCCATCCACTGTTTGGTATGTGGATGTTCATACCTGTCTGAGCCAGCTGTTGGGTAGAACCTTTCAGAGGACAACATGCTTCTGTCTGCAAGCATAATGCAGTATTAGAGTATAATTAATAGTGTCAGGAGTTAGTGCTTGCCCATGGGATGGGTCTTGAGATGGGCTGGTTATTGTTTGGCCATTTCCTCAGTCTCTGCTCCATCTCCTGTGCCTGCGTTTCTTGTAGACAGGATAAATTTGGGAGTGAAAGTTTTGTGGGTGGGTTGGTATCTCAATAGCTCCACTGGGGTTCCTGCCTGGACACAGGAAGGGGCCTCTTCAAGTTCCATATCACCAATGAAGTGAGTCACAGTTAAAGTTACTCCCATTGGTTCTTGGACACTTCCCTTACCCAGGTCTCTCTACCTGGTCCTGGAGATACGCGCGCGCGCGCGCACACACACACACACACACACACACACACACACACACACACACACCTCTTTACCCCTGTCAATTGCAGATTTCCATTCATTTTTTATGGCCATCTAACCATCTCTCCTGTTCTTCCCCAACGTGATCCTGAACCCCCTTCCCCTATCCATCTTACCTCCCAGCTCCCTCCCTCCATCTGCCTCTTTTGACTTCTTCTTTCCCCCTTATAAGTGAGATCCAAACGTTCTTGCTTGGGCCTTCCTTCTTGTTTAGCTTCTTTGGGTCTGTGGAGTATAACATGGTACCTATATTTTATGGTTAACATCCACTTCTAAGAGACTACATACCTTTTGGGACTGGGTTACCTCACTCAGGATGATATTCTCAAGTTCCATTCATTTGCCTGCAAAATTCATGATGTCTTTGTTTTTAATAGCTGAATAGGATTCCATTGTGTAGATGTTCCACATTTTCTTTACTCATTCTTCAGTTGAGGGACATCTAGGTGGTTTCCATTTTCTGGCTATTATGAATAAAGCTGATATGAACATAGTTGAGCATGTGACTTTGTGGGATGTTGGAGCATTTTTTGGATATGTGCCCAGGAGTGGTATAGCTGTGATCCTTTAATACAGTTCCTCGTGTTGTGGTGAACCCCAAACCATAACATTATTTCATTGCTACTTCACAACTGCAACTGTGCTACTGTTATGAATCATAATGTAAATCTCTAATATGCAGGATTTCTGATATGAGACCCCCCTCCCTAAAAAGGGTCGCAATCACCAGGTTGAGAAGGACTGGTTTAGATGCTCAGTTTCAAGGATTTACTTTGCTTTAGCTGTTCTGCTTACCATATGTGCTTACCATAGTTTTATTGATGTGATTTCCTTTGCCTGTATTTTTCCTATCAAGGGGTGATTCTTAAAAGCTTGTCAGTTAAATCTGATTATATCCTATATAAACCACAGTTACGTTCTCCCACTAATACAT
The DNA here is from genome assembly GCF_021556685.1 of Rattus norvegicus. NCBI lineage: Eukaryota > Metazoa > Chordata > Mammalia > Rodentia > Muridae > Rattus > Rattus norvegicus. Next base: position 34,992,956 of record NC_141539.1, on the reverse strand, counting down.
AGCTAACTTGATAATGTGCTTAGAGGAAAGTCCTGCGTAGCTCACTTCTCTTCCTGACGTGAGGGCTGCACTTCCATTTATGCTCAGCAGGTACTTGCCCCATGGACTCCGACGCCACCGCTCACACAGGCAGGCATTAAGTGAATTAAATGTGGTGGATGATGAAAAAGGTCCTCCAATCAGCTTCTCTAGGGCACTCTGAGCCTCTGCAGGTTACCTCCAGAATGTATGGGATTTAGGAGGGATTAAGAGAAACTTCCAAATCCCTAAGAATGCAAGACAACAATGACTAATGACTGAAAAAATAAAACTCTTTAAAGTAGGTTAGGAATATGGCCATATGACAAGAAGGTTTGTGTTGTTGTTGTTGTTGTTGTTTTTCTTACTGTCTGGATGAAATCATTCCTATCTACTTCTTCACTGCTTTATTATAAAAAACAAAATAGCTTGTTCTTGCCTCTCTGACTTCACACTCTTGACTTCTACTCAGTGCTCCAAGGGCCAATCTAGGTCAACTCCATGTTCACCTGAGCTCTATGTCTTTGTTTAGTGGTCCTCACCTTTCCTACTGATGTGACCCTTTAATATAGTTCTTCATGTTGTAGTGACCCCCAACCATAAAACTGCTTTATTGCTAGTTCATAACTGTGATTTTGCTACTGTTAGGAATGGTGAGGTAAATATTTCTAGAGATAGAGAGTTGCCAAAGGAGTCTCAAACCACAGGTTTAGAACCCTTCTTTGTTGTTTTTCAATGGCTCCACACCCTAATTGTCATAACAGTGTAGAAATAGTGGAATGAGAGGTGTAAGTGACCATGGCTATGTGCCCACCAGGCACTCACCACATCACCTGACATCACCAAAGCAACTGGCTTTCTCATATGGCATTGTAATCTTCCCCAGAGCAAGCAGGCTTTATGTTTCACTAAAATATATATATATGACATGTGTATCTGTTGCTCATATGATCATATGCACTGAGACTCTTCCCAGAAACACAATATTCATCCTGTAAGGCTCAACCTACTATCCCTTCAAAGGATACAGCATTTTTTGGTGGCCCTCCTAAAGTAATCCTTGCTCTGAAAAGCTGAACTTAGGCCAGAATACAAATAAATACTCTCAAAGTTAGAATTTATGAATTCTATATTCTCTCTCTCTCTCTCTCTCTCTCTCTCTCTCTTTCTCTCTCTCTCTCTGCGCTCACAAGCACATGTGTGCAAGTATGTTTATCTGTGTTTCTGTGCATGTAAGTGCATGTGAGGGATTGCATGTACATATGTGTGCAGAGTATAACTGCAGAGGTCAACCTCAGGTGCTTTTCCCCAGAAGCTATCCAATTTGTTTTTTGAGACAAGTCTGTCTTTGGGATCTGGGACTCTTCCTGATTTGGCAAGGCTCTGGCCCGCACATACCAGGAACAGACTGTCCCTGCCTCCCTAGTGCGGAAACTACAAATGTATAAACCATACCTACTTTGTCTCGTCTGCTCTTTATCAACCTCCTCTCAGAATTGTCTCAAGTCTCAGGCCTTTGTACCCAGAGGCCCAAGTCTACCATCCACTCCTCTGCCACATGTTTTTAAAGACAGGCCGCATGGATCCCCATGCTCTCAAACAGAACTGGTACAGGTTCCACATATTTCAAAAGTACAGTTTCAGTGAAGAACCACTGTCCTGAATGCCTCAGGGCAGAGAAGAAAAAGAACGTGTCCCTTTGGGGCCCTTGTCATTGTTGTACAAGGGCTGACTGCTCAAAAGATTCTAACAAAGGTTTGTGGGAAACACTGATGTACTAGTAATATATGAACATGGAAAGTTAAGTGAGATCCAATACGACTATATAAAAGTCCCTGAAAACACCCATGCTCTTCTTGGGGGGCATCCCCACAGCACACAGCAGACCAACAATGCTTCCTCTTCTATGAGACTTTCCTACTCCCTCAGTCTTGGGCTACCCACACCTTTTTCCTGGAAAATTGCTTCTTAGGGTTTCACTGATCCCACCTGCCCATTGGAGGTACACTGGAGATACTGTGTGTCCATGATCTGAGTTATTCAGCCAGAGGTAAGTTTATTGTTTCTTCCCACAGGTAAGTCTAATGTACAGTTGTCCAGGTTCATATCAGTGTAAAGTCCTTGATCCTAAGAAAAGCCATGGACAAATCAACTCTGAAAAACACCCACCTATCATCTCCCCAAGAAGCTTTCCTGCTTCTAGATCATGTCAGCTAGTCTCCTGATATCTCGGAAGTGACTTGTTAAATTAAACAACTCCCCACTGAGGAGTGCCTTTATAGACCCAGAGACCTTAAGAATAGTGATTTATCAATCCCAGTTGCATTTTTAGAATCATTTGGGGTGCCTTAAGAAATGACACGTGTCTGGACCTTAACTCAGATTAATCACATGAGGGACTGCAGAGATAAAGAGCAGAATGGTGAAGAATGACATTTGCAGAACCTCTGAAAGTAAAATTTTTCTTTACCTTGCAACAAAATTTGTATGCAAGCTAACTGACCTCGAGTTCTCTATAAACAAAATGAGAGTGGTTATAGCTAATGCTTGTCATATTTTTCCATCTCTCCTCTCATCACACTGAGACAGAGGAATGAAGTGGATATGTGTACATGCACCACTATACACGGAGGCTTAAAGTGCAGCTCCATTAGGAGCTAGATTGTGTCCTACTGAAATTCACGTGTTGAAGCCCTAAGCCACAGGAGCTCAGAATGTGACCGTAGTTGGAGACAGCTCTCTAATAAGGTAATGAAGTGTGAGGTCACTGGAATGGGCCCTATTATGCGGCTGGAATGGCCTTAGAAGTAAAGAAAGTTGGGACCGAGTAACAAGTAAATAGAGTGTAGTAATCAGACCCGTGTATATGTCAAGGAGACAGGGCTGGGAGGAGACCCTCCTAATATACTGTGAGCTTCAGCTTTGACCTCCAGAACTGTAAAGAAAACTGATTCCATTGTTAAGCCATTGCTCCAGTCCATGGGGCATCATTCTGGAAGCCCCAGAAAGCTACAACAGTCCTTGTCTTCATAACCACCACAGGAGGGCCCCTCCCAAAAGACTTGCAAGGAGTTAATGACAAGACCTTGACTCTGGGAAATACTGAAGACCTTTGTCCAGAGCTGAGAGCACACAGGGATACTTTTTTGTCAGGACCTCTTTTGATGGAGTCTTACTAACAGTGTTTTTCACAAAGAAAAACCTATTTCCTAAGAACCCCCAGGTCACACAGATCCCCCAGGGGCCTAAGAACACTAACTCTGTCCCCAAAGGGACTCCTGGTTCCCTTAAAGGACTCAGCTGTCCCTGGACCTTGATGTGAGGGAGAATGCTGGTCCCCCTCTGCCAGAACCGCCCCCTCGCTCTCCAGAGTCAGGCTGCCATTCAGGCAACATTCAGCAGCTCCCTGTGTGGGGTGGGACATGAATGAAAACTCTCAAAGGAGTCTTTATCTCAGAGCCTGAAACTCTGACAAAGAGGACATCTTCACCTGTGAATTAGCTTGATTTTCCCAGCTGCCTGCTGCTGACTTCTCCACCAGAAGGCCTTGCCTCTATACAAGCTTCCTCTTTCCCCTCAAAGCCAAAGCAGAATTCTCCAACTAAAAGCGAGATTTTTTTTTAAATGGAGAAAAAAAATTTTGGTATGAAATGTCCTCTTTCAGCAGGCAATGCGGGCGGAGGGGGGGGAATGCCCTTCTAAAGAACTGAGTTGTCAGTATAGACATCTAAATGGACCTTTATTAGAACCATAAAAAAAGGCTACTTAACATGTAATTGGACCATTCTTCATGCTTAAATACACTTAAAACGCTGTCAATAGCTAAGTGAGAACCCCGTGGTAAAAAGCAAATGCTTTATCTGCGGGCTCCATTTTACAGCCTGGTAAGATGAGAACACACGCATTCCGCGTCTTTCAGGAGGTGATGGATAGAAATGTGCTCAGGTACTTCCTCCCACCCCATTCATTTTCTTCCCCTCGGACTGACTGAAATTAGCTAATGGAGAAGACACTCAGACACGATCATCCAGAGGCTTGCTCCAAGCAGGATGGAGACATGAACTCACCATCACCCTTCACCCAACCTGATCCCATGTTCATTTCCTGGCCTAATCCTAATGTTCATTCTACTGTTTATTATCAACCAGTTTATAGATCTCTAGTTAATATTTGCTCAGGGCTTATGTTGATTTCTCAATACATGCAATTTTCTGGTTTCATCTTTATCTTCAAGGATTAGATTGGATCGAGCTGCCTTGCAGTAATTTGGTTTTTATCTTATGCCTTACAGTTTTATGTTCTTGTAATAGCACTTGCTTTCCTTTTTTTTATTTAATTAAATATATCTTATTTCACAACTACAGCATTTCTGTTTCGAGTTTATTTATTTAACAGCTGGCAGGGTGCTGGTGTTTTGTAGAGGGAACCACGCTGGGTATTTTTAGACATTCAGAAGTTGGGGAATGCACCAGCTGAGAGGAGGGAAGAAAAAAAAATCTGAACTCAGGAGATGAATGCTTGGAGATTAAACTTGGATTGCTTTGGCTGCATGATGGAGTTCCATATATTATGTCCTTAAGGCAAGAACAGAAACAAAAATAAACAACCCCAAAGAGTGTATTTAAAAGCACGTCTAGGAAAGAAGCTTCAGAACCCATTCTTTGGCTTTCTACTGGAGAGGTAGCGCTGCCCACTGGCTCGGCCACTGCAGAGACACTAGGTATCACTTATGCCTTGAGAAGGTTACATAATCCTCTTGTGGCTGTGTGGAACTGTAAGCTTCCCTATTATCTTGACACTCAGCTCCATTCAGCTCTGCGGGTACAGAATTTGGGTGGACACAAATTATACTCAAGAGAGTCATAGCCTAGTTAGGCATGGTAGAACATGCTTTTAAGTCAGCCCAGGCAGACAGTGAGTTCAAGGCTAGCCTTGTCTCTATGACTACTGTGTAGCCAGAGCTACACAGCGAGATCATATCAGAAAGAAAGAAAGAAAGAAAGAAAGAAAGAAAGAAAGAAAGAAAAGAAGGAAGAAAGAAAGAAAGAAAGAAAGAAAGAAAGAAAGAGGGGGAGGGAGGGAGGGAAGGAGGGAGGGGGAGAGAGAGAGAGAGAGAGAGAGAGAGAGAGAGAGAGAGAGAGAGAGAGAGAAAGGGGGGATGATGATGGTGAGCATGGTAGCCTCCAGGAGAAGTGTACACCCATCAAGCTTGTTCTAGGCTCAAAACGTCAGTATTACAATACCCCAGGGTTTAGGTGGGTGAAGAGAGGCATTCAACACTGTAGCATTTAGTGAGGTGCATTTATTCAGATATTGGATGCTGGTTCCTCCTCATTCAACAAATCTTGGTTGCAGTAGCTGGCAATCTTCTCCTGGCAGCCTTGCTTCTGCAGTCTTGACCACACTTGAAGACCAGCTAGAAGCCACCCGTGGCTTTTTAGAGCCCTCAAGCATTGGAACCAAAAATCTTCTTCCATCCTGACCAAGAAGTCTCTGTTTTATGCTATTCCTCGTGAGAACCACTATCTTCCTTTGGGATTCCAGGAAGGAAAATCATAGAGGCTATGTCAAAGCTTCCCATATATCTAGTTGGCCACAACCTGCTGAGTCTCCTCTGTCCTGTCCCCCACCTTTGCTTTGAAGCCACTCCTACTTGAAAATAGCCTGGGAACATTGTGTCTGGCTGCTTGATACAGACAGCCCACCTCCAGGATATACCCAAAAGATATGGCTTCAAATCTCAACCTCTGAAAACAGCAGTATCAATTTCAGCTGAATATCAGACCTCAATTTCATAGCCACATGAATCAGTACTCACAGTTAATTCACCTTCCAGGAGGTACTGATGCTCAATAAAGTTTATGTACCACTGTTACGATATAAACAGATAAAACTAAAATCCATGCAACTTTCTAGCTTAAAAAAATCTGTAATTACAGTCTACAGTGAAGTTCAAGCATACTCTTCAGGTACTGCACTGCGTTTCCTCCTTTATGTGTCTGGACGCATAGCAGGATGGGCTTAGCGTACCTTAAGTTCTAAACAAGCTACTGTCTATACTGACCCTCCAGACCAGGTAGCCCCTCCCCCAGCTCCCCATTTTTTTTTACTTTAACTTGTTTGGCCCATGTAGGTATGTGTACGTTCATATATGTGCAGGTGCATGTATAAATACACATATACACACACATATATACACATATATACACATATATGTAAGAGTGAAAGCACAGAGGACACCTTCATGTGTCATTTCTCAGGATGCTCTCCACCTTGTGTTTTAATACAGGTTCTCCGATTAGCTTGGAACTTACCAATTAAACTAAGCTGTTTGACTGCTAGCCCCAAAGGTTCAACCATCTCCTTGTCCATGGCACTGGGATTACAGCACAAATCATCATACATGGGTTCTGGGAATCAAACTGTACTGTCTCCCTGGGTTCTTCAGCCTCCAACCTGTTCTCCAGGAAAAGCATGCATGCATCCAATACTTGTATTATTTTTGTTGGATGATACCCATAGAAGAGGTTGGAGTCCTGGGGACAGATTAGTCATGCAAGAGCAAAAGACTTATGAGTGGGAGAGGAGTTGCATTTGTTGCATGTCAATTGCAGCCATTGATTAATTTCCCTACCACGTGTCATTGAGCACGCACCTCAACCCCCACAGAAGAAAGAAAAAATCCCTGTGAACTACTATTGAAAGTAAGAAGGCCAGAATGCTCAAGTCAAAAAAAAATATCACTGTGAAGAAGAGAAATTCGCTAGTCTTAATAATGTAATGAGAAAAAAAATAGACAGGTCCAAACCTGTACTTGCCCATGCTGCACCCAGCCCAGAGCCCAGTGTTTCTATGGAACCAAACCAGCTCAACTTCGTCCTGAGGATGCTTTGACCGATACTACTTTCTCTTTCCTAATTTTTTTAAAGCAAGAAAGTTCAAGTGTAAAAAACCAGAAGCTCTAGTTTTGCTAACTCAGACTGTGCAGAATCAACCACAGGAAGGACACAGAATGGACAGGGGCCTCGGGATCCACAGAGTCACAGAGCCTGGGGTAATCACAGGGTTTTCTCCAAGGACCCATCTTATGCAAGTGTTTGAGCATAGTGTATGGGTCTGGCACATCTCTTGGACCCCTGAACATGATGAAGTGGTCACTTGAAGTTTTAGTGGCTATAGAAAAACAGTCATTGTCCAAACTGTGTTCTAACTCTGCCAAGCACCATGGTTCTTCTCTGCTAGAGCCCAGTATCTACTCATTATGGAGGGGTAGTGGGAGGAAGGGAAGGGGTTGCTCTTGAATTTTTTTGTTCTGTTAGACTTGGAGGTTTTCAAGGGTGCTCTGTCTTTCAGACATATTTCTGCAAGTTGCTGTTAATTGTGTTTTCAATTAGTTATGTTTAAAACATCTTGAGATTTGGGCAACTGAAATTGCAGTGCATTAATAATTATTAAACAGAGGTTCTAATCCATTATTTATTGGATAAATTTTTAATACTAATACAGAATCCATTGTCACTGCCACCATGAGTTTGGCCATTAAAGAAAAAGCTGACAAAAGAAAACTGAAGCTTTAGGATTCATAATGAAGGCCTGCCGAGTAGAGCTACCTAGAGGAAAGATTGGCAGCTGCTCCTCTTTTATGTCTGTTTGATCAAGGCTTTATTGCCTAGAGAAAGGGGCCGGGAGTTCCCACATAGTAGGTACTCAGTCAATGTTTGTACAGGAATGAATACACGCATGCATCAATAAATGAACTTCAGAGAAATTAAGCAAGGAAAGACTCTTTAAGACCTAGGCTCCTTTCTACTTACATTAACAAATACTTAGCAGTACATGCAGCTAGCTGCCCATGTGGCCTTGTGATGGAAGAAAATGTAATCCCTTTCCACTGTACCTGACAGATCATCATAATACACATTTAAATATAATTATAATAAAACACGGTAATTTGAGGTAGCACCAAAGCTCATGTGGAAGGCTCCAATAAAGAGATAACAGTGCCTCTCAGAGCCAGGTGTTTCCAGATGTAGTCAGTCAGAAAGGGTGACTGGCAAACCCACTTACCAAATGTACAAAGACAGCTCACCTGGTGCAAAGGGGGTTTGGTGTGAGATCACACACAATTTGATGGGGGAATGAGGAGCTGGAGAGGAGGGTAGGAGGAAGAAGGTGAGGACTTTATTAGCCATGATTAGAAGTTTCTTAGGAACAAATGCAGCACTGGGAGTAAGGAAGTGTGATCAGTCAGATTTCTATTGAAGGGCAAGCAGGCCAGTTCATCCTCTAAGGAAGAACTAAACAGTGTGTGAGGAATAGATTAGCTAAGGACTGGGGAAAAGGAGGCAGGGTTGAGATAGACACTAACAAGAGAAGGAACGAGGAAGGAGAAGGGGAGAGGGAAATGTGTGTGTTTTGGCGAAGGAGAGCTTGATCCCTAAGTATATGGTTGGTCTTAGAGGCCTCCTGCTTTCATCATCTGCCATACTACACACAAAGCTCAGGGAAGACCAGGGGGAGGAGTTGACCCTTTGTCAAGTTTACAGCAGTTCTGGGATTCAGAACATCTCAACAACGATCTCACCGGCCCCCAGCAGGACTCAATCCCCAGCTCACGTGGCCTTGCCTTCTGGGAAGTGAGGCCAGCAGGTGTAGGCAGAGGTAGGCACTGATGAGGATGCTTGGGAAAGAAGAAAGTATAGCAGTAAGGAAAAGAGTGAGGCAGGAAAATGAAGCCATCTTTCCAGCAAAAGCTAGCACTCTGACTTCTCATAGATTTTATTCTTCTGCTTGTCTCCCTATTGCTTTTCTAGACATAAGCTTCTTGTAAAAAGGAACCTGAGATTTTTAACCTATAAATTCTCTGCAGTACCTCATGAAGGGCTAGGCAAATTGTTGAAGAAACACGTAGGTGAACTCCCTTTTAAATACATTTTAGTTGAAATATAATTACATCACTTCCTCCTTCCCTCTCCTCCCCCAACACTTTCAGGTCCCCTCACTCCACCCCTGCCATGTCCTCAGCTCACTTCTCTCTTTGCATATACAATAATAATATGCACACATATATAAGTATATAAATATAAACTGTTGGAGTCTATTTTAGTTGTTTGTATATACAGGATTTAGGGTTGTCCACTTTGTATTTGATAATCAGGGGACTCCCCCCTCCCTCTCCCTCTCCCTCTCCCTCTCCCTCTCCCTCTCCCTCTCCCTCTCCCTCTCCCTCTCCCTCTCCGTCTCCCTCTCCCCCTCCCTCTCCCTCTCCTTCTCCCTCTCCCCCTCCCTCTCCCTCTCCCTGTCCCTCTCCCTCTCCCCCTCCCTCTTCCCCTCTCCCTCTCTCCCTCTCCCTGTCTCCCTTTCCCTGTCTCCCTCTCCCTCCCCTCCCCCTCCTCACTCCCCCTCAGCAGACAGTAACTGCCTATAGTTCTTTGTCTAGGGGTGGTACCTCATGAGATCTCCCTCCTCTGCATCAGCACACCAACTGACACCGCCATTGTTCAGGTTTTGTTTAGTTTAGACAGCCATTTCTAGGAAGCACAGTTTCCCAGCAGACTTTCTTGTCTTCTATCTCTTTCAATTATTCTCCCCCCTCTTCCAGGAAGTTTTCTGAACCTTAGATTCAGGAGACATGATGTAAGACCTCCCACTACAACTTTACTAGACCAGAATAATTTTTTTTACCACGTTCTGCAACTTACGATCATTGTACCCAAGGACGAGTTAGCACTCAGCCCTCATGAAAGAAACTTTCCTTCACAGCAAATGAAGATCATTACAGAAACCCACAAGCAGATACAAAGCAGAGATAATGGATTTTGGGGAGGGGTCAGTCACAATGCATGAATGAATTCTTTTAAAAAGAAACTATTTACTACAAAATAGTTGAGGGCTTTATACACGAGTTCCATTTGCTTCCAATTCATTATAAAGTTGGCAAGAAAATATAAAACAACACAGATTCAATTACTACTAAATACTAGTATGCAACGTTCTAAATATAGTCCATGTTCCCAGGACAGAACAAGTAACAGTGGGTCAAGCAGAAACACACTTGAAAGTCTTTATATGAGTGTATGTTTCTAAACTTGATTTGTTCTATGGGTCAGTGTCTTCTAAAGTCTGAAAACTAGTCTATAATACTCAGGTTTTAGAAAAAAATCTGCTTCAGAAGAAAGTCTTGAGAACAGAAAAGGCAGCCAGCCCTCTCAGGAAGAATAAAGTTGGGACCAAGAACTCAAAATGAGAAGGAACTCACCATTGATGCCACTGTTACTAATTATGAGGAAGCTACATCTTCTAGGGGAAGGAAGGAAGACATAGTAGTGTTCACTCAAGTTACCATCAGGCAATAGAATCAGTTTTTGTTCATTAGTTACAAAGGATTGTAACATTGTGCCACCAAAAGAAATAATATCATATTTGATATTTGGCATACACACACACGCGCATGGGTTTTTAAATGATAATGATAATGTGAACAAAAAATGGAATGATAACAGAGGCATCACCTAAACTGGCATGCACAGCATGCTTACATGTGATACTATCAAGGGACCCAAAGCTAACAAGTGTTAGGGCTGGGCCTTATAGACACACATTGGTCAACGCAATGCATCCCTATGCATTTCGTCTTTGTGTGGCTTAGGACATTTCTAATGAAATACTCCATGAAAGTCTGGAAAATGGCCATTCTTATTCCTTGGTGGAAAACAGAGTTGGCTGAAATTCTACCTCACACAGACATAAGAGCAATGAAGATAATAGGGTCTCATTCATTCACCGTAACTTATATCCCATGATTGACAAGCAGCCTGGCACACCCCTACTTTCCAGGTAGAGAATCAGAATAGAGCTTTCCCTCACTTGAAAGTCATGTTCATCTCACCATGTTAGTTCATAGTTGGAACTGAAGATTTAGAGTAGTTCCCTGTCCAAAGGTGACCCCTATTCCCTTTGTCTGCACCAGGGTGTTTACTATAAACTGTAGTTGATAACAGCATTGCAGGCTTGCTGAGTTCTTATGCTGGAAAAGGGACCATGAACCAATACTTAAAAGTCAGTCTATATTAGTCCATCCTAGGAACACTAGTCTGAAAACTATCACATAGCTCTGTCTTCTCACTTACAGCTGATCCTAACCCTCAAAGACAGAGTAGGAAAGAAGGTCAAATCCACCTAGGACCAAGGATAGTCTCCGTCTGCTGAGAATTTCCAACCGGCTCCATCGAACCTACATACGCTTTTCACAACAGAGAAGCACATCGGCCTGTTTGTGCTGGTTGTGTTTATGTTGTTCTAATTAGTCACATCTTGCCCTTATTACAGACAACAGTAGCACATCTCAAATGGAAAGTCCATCTCTTCTCCCTTGGCTACACTAAAGTTCTCCTTTCCCCTCCTCTGCAGTTAGTAGCGTAAGTCTGCTTGGTGCTCAATGGCCCAGTTAATACAGACTAGATGGCTGGTCATCCTGAGCTTACTCAGGAGTGGTCCGCCCAACATAGGAGCAATAATTCTTTGTACCACTTTCTATGCACGTTTCCATTTACATTTCTAAGTGTGAAAACCAAAGCGTTGGATTCTAAGGGGATTCAAGATCACCTTAAGTATGACCTAATATGTCAAACAGTCTGTCTCCCCACAGGCTTGGGCTGATGAGCAAAAGGTTTATCTTATTTATTAAAGGAGGGATGTTTTTCCTGTTAGAAAAATCACACTGAAATATTTATAGATGAAATTGTGTGGTTGATGGCATTTGCTTCAAAATAATATATGATGGGTAGTGCCTGGGCAGTTGGGAAGGGTGGGTTGAATAAGTTGCCATAGAGTATGGACGATGAGTACAGGGATGTTCAGTAAGAGGTTTTTCTCTATCTCTGCGCATGCTCAGCATTCTCCATAATGAAGTGCTTCTTTTAAAATTATGTGGCTCAGATTCAAAAGACTGAAGTAAACAGTCTTCATAAAAAAGCAAAATTTTAAATAAATCCCAAGATGCACTTGGTGCTTTAATTCAGGCTGGTTTTCATTTGTTATTTAACCTGGCTTTTACTTACAGTCTCCATTAGAGGACTCTTTTGAATTCATCCTAAATCTTTATTTCAAAAACAATCCCTCCAGGTCAGCCCCTAGATTGCAAGCCAGGTTGCAATTACAGCCTTTGTGTACCTTCCCCCTGAGCAGACTGTTTTCCTAGGCAGCTGACTGAGATCATGACTGACCTTACCATTCTCTCTGGTTCATTTTCCCCCCATGTCATCTTGCACTTCTGTACTCAGACAGAAGCAGTAAATAGAAAGGCAGCAATCACAGCCACATTCGTGACTTTAATCTTCTCTGGGAAATATTTTAATTGACTGGAATAAAAAAAAAATCACTTTCTCCATTGACCCACACCCATATAGGACCTGCTTTTGGGACCCTGGAATGATATTATGGTATTTCTGATTAATAGCCCATAACATACCTGAAAACAGAGTCCTATACTTGAGAGGAAAGAGGCTCCCTCACGTGTCTTGTATAGAAGATAGCTATAGGAAACCACAGGGAAAAAGTGGTTCGGTGGAATTAACTCAGTGTTTCTCTCTAACCCGAGTTAAAATGCCACTTCCCATCAGCAGATCCCTGACTGTATCTTAATCTGAGTACCTACCCATTCGTGTTTTAAACATTGTAGCCACAAGAATGTCATTTCTTTATTTTAATCTATCTCTCTCTCTCTCTCTCTCTCTCTCTCTCTCTCTCTCTCTCTCTCTCTCTCTCTCTCTCTCTGTCTCTGTGTGTGTGTGTGTGTGTGTGTGTGTGCGCGCGCGCGCGCACTTGCAGGAGCTTGTGTTTGTGTGCGTATGTAGAGAGGTTGGTGGTGGTAGGCTTCACATCATGACTCCTGCTCATAGAATATCATGGAAGAAGAGCTAGTATGGTTGCAGAAATGGGAAGACCAGGAAGTCTTCTGTGAGACTCCCCTAGCAAATAACTGCCTGAACTAACGAACACCTGAATGATAACTATACCAAGAGATAATGGTCCTTTCTTAAGGCCGGGTTTCTTGCTTGTTGCTGAGTCTCCCGGGCCACCTTGTCCTTGAGAGTCTCCTATTGCTGCCTCTCATTTTGCCATAGGAATGCCAGGATTACAGAAGAACACTACCAAATCCAGCTTTTCATGAGTTCTAGGGATCTAAACTTAGGTCTTCCTGCTTCCCAGGCAAACACCTTGCCCACTAAGCCACCTCCCTGACCAGATTTCACCTTTATCTTTTCCAAGATGAATTAGTATGCTAATTAATTGGGATGCACCCCCACCCCAGAAATCTACACATATACATGTGTACCAACTGCTAGGTTTCTACCCTCCTACAATCAGGATGGATACTGACAATTCTTAGTCTAGCCACATGCCACTCCATTCTCTGTGTCACCATGTTGACATCATCAAGAACAGCTATGGTAGAAATCTATTTTATTTTCTTTCTTTAAATTTTTTATTGGATTATTTTATGTATTTACATTTCAACTGATATCTCATTTTCTCCCTCTCCCATCCACCCTCCCCCTTTCCCCTGCTTCTGTGAAGGTGCTCCCACTCCCTCCCACCCACTCCCACCTCATCACCCTGGCCTTCTCCTACACTGGGGAAATGAGCCTTCACATGTCCAAGGGCTTCTCTTCCTATTGATGCCAGACAATGCCATCCTTTGCTACATATGTGGCTGGAATCATGGGTCCCTCCATGTGTATTCTTTGGTGAGTGGTTTAGTCCCCGGGAGCTCTAGGGGCGGGGTCTGGTTGGTTCATATTGTTGTTCTTCCTTGGGGTTGTAAACCCCCTCAGTCCTTTCTTTAACTCCTCCATTGGGGGTCTCCATTCTCAGTCCAATGATTAGCTGTAAGCATCCTCATCTATATCAATAAGGCTCTGGCAGCACCTCTGAGGAGACATTCATATCAGGCTCCTGTCAGCAAGAACTTCTTGGCATCAGCTTTAGTGTCTGGGTTTGGTGGGTGCATATGGGATGGATCCCCAGGTGGGGCAGTTTCTGGATGGCCTTTCCTTCAGTCTCTGCTCCACTCTTTGACCCTGTATTTCCTCCTGTGAGTATTTTGTTCCCCCTTCTAAGAACGACTGAAGCATCCACATTTTGGTCTTCCTTCTTCTTGAGCTTCATGTAGTCTGTGAATTTTTTCTTGGGTATTCTGAGCTTTTGGGCTAGTATCCAATTCTTAGTAAGTGCATACCATGCATGTTCTTTTGTGACTGGGTTACCTCACTCCTCCTTGCCTCACTGAGGATGAGAAATTACTTTCAGGAAAAGTGTTAAATGAAGGAAAATCACCAAGTCAGAGGCTCTGAATATAGGAGAGAATAAGAGTAGAAAAAATATTTTTGTAACAGACACAGAAGGGACCAAGATTCATCTTTCAGAAGATCTCTTGTCCCAGTTGCATACTGCCTATTGTCCACAGTAACATCCTCAAGAAGATCATGCTCAGTAACATCCTTTGGAGGGACTGTCACACACCCAGATCCTCAAACAGGAACATTCAGAACATTTTCTCTCCACCCCTACCTCTCTCTGTGTACGCATGTGTGTGTGTGTGTGTGTGTGTGTGTGTGTGTGTGTGTGTGTGTGTGCGCGCGCACGCGCGCGCGCATAGGTGTATATGTTGTATGTTATATGCCTGTGTGCAAATAGTTGTATAAGGGAATATGTACATGTATAGACATAGATGGAGATTCCAGAGGACAACCTTAGGTGTCCTTTCTCAGACACCATCCACCTTTGTTTGTTTGTTTGCTTATGAAGTCAGGGTTTTTCACAGGGATTACCAATTTTGTAGGCTGACTGGCCAGTGATCTTTAGAAGTCTTCCTTTCTCCATTTTCCAAGTGCTGAATTACAAATATCCATCCCTATGCCTGGCTTTAAAAACAAACAAACAAACAAACAAACAAACAAACAAACCAACTCTGGTCCTTATTCCTGTGCAACCATCACTTTACCAACTGGGCTCGAACCCTAACCCCTAGAGAGAGACATCTGGCACAGAGATGGAAACAAAAGAGTCATGGCTGACCATTGCTTCATTGCGTCAAGGACAGCGCCACATCAGCCTTCTTAGATGACACTCCAATAAAGTCATTAGGTAAACAGCTTACCTTTCTCCTCCTGAGGTAGAAGTCAATATGTGACATTTGGAAAGATGTGACATGCTTTGGCATCCCCTTAGGCAAAGGACACCCTTCTTTCTGACCAAATGAGATACACCACTCTCCCTAAATTAAAGTATATGGGCCAAGAAGAGTCCTTCCTACAGATCTCACTTTCATACTAAACCAACCTCATTTGTCCCACTTAGTCCCTTCCAAGCAACTGCAGCCATTTCTGCGGCTGTCTTTGAGTATAAGGACTTGTGAGCAACATATGGGTCAAGTCTTCTTAGAGAAGCAACATTACTCTAAGAAAGAGCCAATTAGTACATCTGAGATTCAAGCTAAGAGACCAAGCCCCTACTCTTAATCAAGGTTGGCTGACAAAATGGTTTGCACATTCCCCTCTATTTCTTTTTAAAAAGATGTGCCAACTGGGATTCAAAACGGCAGATTTAAGGTTTTAAAAATAGGACTGTGTGGAGATTGCTGAGTGGGCAAAGCACCTGCTACACAAGGGTGAATCCTCATGTAAAATGGGCTACAGTAGAACACTGTAATCTCATTGCTCACGGGAAATAGAGGCAGAGACAGGAGACAGGAATTATCAGAAACTCATGATCCAGCTCTGACCTGGCATATACAGTAGGGAACAGTAAGTAGATCCTGATGGCAATGAGTACCAACAGCCAACGTGTCCTCTTAGTCACATGTATATGTGAAGTATCCATGGTACACAAAACACATGTACACACATGCACACACACACGCACACAAAGAGATGGAAAAATACCTCTTAGCAGAAATCTTGACACATACTAGGCATCCAATAATTATTTCTGTTAATAACAATTAAAAATACAAAACGCAGAAAAAACATACTCAATCTCCCCCAGTTCTTGGAATCTCAGGATCTTTGAATCAGTTCCTAAGTGTTAGAATATGGCCATAATTAAATTCTTTTATCATGGTAATTCTACTTGATAAAAAAAAAAGGTACTAGTGAAACACATTCAGGTAAAATCCGAACAGAGCTTCCCTGCTCTTAGCAGGCTGCCCTACTCTTGTGTCTTGTGAGCCCCTCTTTAAATGAACATTCTAAGGTCCTGATGGGGATAAGAACTTGAAAGTTTACTTTCCTTCTGTGAGCACCCAGCCATCTGCAAAGAAAATCTGTCACATGCCCCCCACTTAATAGACCTGGGCCTAAGAACAGACTTCCAACAATGATCCATGTCTAATGTACTCAGAAACAATACTCAGAGGTATTCAAAACCCAAGAATAATATAGGTCCACAAGTTACTGAAATTATTATTAAATAGATCACTAGATTTAAATCTAGACCCATCAAGGCTATTTACTAAGCAAAAAAGATGGAAAGCCCATGTATCTCTAATATCCAGAAATGTCACCTTGGTTATCTGTCTTAGTTAGGGTTTCTTTTGTTTATTTCTTCTTCTTTTTTTTATTGGATATATTTCTTTATTTATATTTCAAATGTTATTCCCTTTCCTGGTTTCTTGTCCATAAGCCCATACCCCTCCCCCATAAGGGTGTTCCCTCTCCATCCAATCCCCTCTTCTGCCCCCCCAACATTCCCCTGCACTGGAGGTCCAACCTTATCAGGACCAAGGGCTTCCCCTTCCACTGGTGCATCAACAAGGCCATCTTCTGCTAAATATGCAGTTGGAGCCCTGGGTCAGTCCATGTATAGTCTTTCGGTAGTGGTTTAGTCCCTGGAAGCTCTGGTTGGTTGGCATTGTTGTTCTTATGAGGTTGCAAGCCCCTTCAGCTCTTTCAATCCTTCCTCTAATTCCCCCAAAGGGGGTCTCATTCTCAGTTCAGTGGTTTGCTGCTAGCATTCACCTCTGTATTGGACATGCTCTGGTTGTATCTCTCAGGAGAGATCTATATCCGGTCCCTTTCAGCATGCACTTTTTAGCTTCATCAATCTTATATAGTTTTGGTGGCTTTATATATATATATATATATATATATATATATATATATATATATATATATATATATATATATGCCACATGTGGGGCAGGTTCTGAATGACAGTTTCTTCAGTCTCGGCTCTAAACTTTGCCTCCATATCTCCTCCTATGGATACTTTTGTTCCCCCTTTTAAGAAGGAATGGAAACATCTGCATTTCAGTCATCCTTCTTCTTGAGCTTCCTGTGGTCTGTGGATTGCATCTTGGGTAATTTGGGCTTTGGGGCTAATATCCACATATCATTTCTATTGCTGTAATGAGACCCTGTGACCAAAAGTAACTTGGGGAGGAAAGGGTTTAACTGGCTTACACTTGTGTATCATCCATTACTCATCATTGAAGGAAGTCAGGACAGGGACTCAAAATGGCAAGAACATGAAGACAGGAGTTGATGCAGAGGCCATAGAGGAGTGCTCCTTACTGGCTTGCTCAGCCTGCTTTCTAATAGAACCCAGGAGCACCAGCCCAAAAATGGCACCACTGACATGGGTCCTCCCCCATTGAACACTGATTAAGAAAATGCCCTGCAGCTTGTTATTATGGGAGTATTTTTATCAGGTGAAGTTCCCTTCTTTCAGATAACTCTAGCCTGTGTCAAGTTGATGTAAGACTAGCCAGCACAGTCTCTGTCTCAACAAGACAACTGGGGTGTCACTTTAAATGCTGCACAGTGTTTTCATGGGGATTAGGGTTGGTTATTATTTTAGACAAGGCCTCATATAGCTCAGACTGTCCTCAAACTTACTGTGTAGCCAAGGCTCCTGCTGAATTCTTGATGCTCCTGATTCTACTTGGTGCAGGAATTAGGAGCATGTACAACATGCCTGGTTTATATGGTTTGCAGGATGAACCCAGGGCTTTGTGAGTGCTCAGAAATCATTCAGCTAACTGGGCTTCATCTCTAGCTTGGTGGTGTCTGGGGTCTTTTGTTTGTTCATTTTTACTATTTGCCAGGAGCACTCCCTTCTCTTTGCAGAATCCTCATTACCATCTGCGTGGAGGGCAGGGTGGAGCTGAGCCCCATCACGGCGTGTTCCACACCTTGCATCTTGCAGTTTCATTAGAGCATCAGCTGTCATCAGACGTGAGTTGTTGATAGACGTAGTTATGAATTCTGGTGGTGGATCTTCTCTTCCTATTGGAGAGTGCTCTGTCCTTCACTGCAGATAATTCTGTTAATCAAAATAAGTCAGGCACAGAAAGACAAGTGCAGGGCCATCTCTCACCCGATGTACTGTGAAAGTGTTGATCCCATAGGTGTCATGAGTACAGAGGCTGGGAATAGGAGAAATGAGAAGAAAAGAATGGGACAAAGTGAATCCACAGATAAGAGTCACAGATAGGTGACTATTGTGCTATAGGTTGCCTGCAGAAACAATAACAAAACTCATACTTCAAACAGCTTAATAAAAGGAGTTTCAGTACTGCCCTTATAGAGAAGTGAGCTCAACCCAATTTAAATTTACATAAACTATATTGAAACATCACATACTATTTCATTAATATACAGAATCTTCAGGTTTTTTTCATATGAATTGAAATAATTTTTAAATGATTTTTATCAGATTGATGAAGTTTCGTTCTCTGCCTAATTTCCAAGAGACTTGTTATTATAAACTTGGGTTAAATTTTATCCAGTGATCTTATCCTACATTTATTAATGCAATAATATATTTTTCCTTACATTTAATAATGTGGTGAATCACATTAACAGATTCTCTGGTGTCACATTGGTCACTAAATTTACAAATTAAATAAGAACATCCATGAATCTGCTTTCAGCTAGGAGGCTAAAGGTAAGTGCTTTGTGAGTAGAGCAATCCTTCTAGACAGCTAGACAACTTTTCTGAAAGTATACAAAGAGAAAAAAAAAGTAAAATCAATTCAGGACTTGAGGGGCCAAAATCCTTGAGTAATGGAAAGCAGAGCTCAATCAGCCCTGTGTCCAGAAAGGGAAATTCACAATTTTGACACACATACCTGGCAGAGAAGCACTGATAAGCAGCAGAGGGAACAGCAGAGAGTTAGGCAATCTCGCAGGTCTGGGTGGATAATATTTAAAGAAAAATAAAGGCTGAAAATAAACGATTGACAAAGATAAACTAGGCAAATACAAGCCAAGAGAGGGCAGATAGTCTTGTATCAGATATCAACACCTATCATAAGATATGGTAATTAAGAGAGTGTAGCATTGGCACAAAGGTCTACAAACACACCAATAGAATAAATAGAAAATCTGGAAGCAGCCCAACATGCATACAGTTACTTGGCTTGATAAAAAAAATGCTATCACAGAAGGCACGTTCCTCTTTTCAGCAAGTTATGCTAGATTACACACACACACACACACACACACACACACACACACACATATATATATATATATATATATATACAAATTTGATGTGGATAGATCTAAGCACGTATGATAAAATAATTAAAACATTAATGTTTCTAAAAGAGAGTGTTTTCATGACCTTAGAATAGATCAAACTTCTAAAACAGGATATTAACACCACTAATCCTAATGTGAAAAAGATTGGTAAGTTTGACTGTTAAAATTAACAGCAGGGAGGTTACACATATGAATTCACAGCATTTGAGACAGCATGCACACGACTTGTATAGATTCGTTTCAGACAAAACCACAAGAGGGAAAGGAGAGGTTGGAGTGAAATTCTACCCTTAGCCAAAAAGGTATAAGCAGTTAATACCCACTGAGAGAGGGAGACACAGTTTTCTTTAAGAGTGTGGCCTCTGATAGATAGAACAGTGTAAGACTGTGCATGCAAGATATACTCATATACTGAGTAGCAACAACTCATCCTCCAAGATAAAACCTTCTCCCTCTCTATCCAATATTCTGCTCACTCTCTCTCTCTCTCTCTCTCTCTCTCTCTCTCTCTCTCTCTCTCTCACACACACACACACACACACACACACACACTATGTACACACTATGCTCATCCTTGAACACAGACACACTGATGCATACATAAAGGGTTAAATGAAAAAGAAAGAGAATGCCCAATCTTGAAGTCGATATAGAGTAATTCAGATCTCATGCCCAGTAGAAGGGAATGCAGGAAGTATGACTATTTCAGGGGGAAAAAAAGATGATTGGGCAGGATCTACTAAACTGAATGATTACTTAGACTATGACTCAAAACTTCCACTCCTGGATACACATAAAAATATAAGTACATGCCTGTATTAAAATAAGCATACACAGGAGAATGTACAAAATACCTGAAAGTAAACCCATTTCCAAAAATGATCAAATGGAGAAATAAATCATAGCATTACAGAACAGGAGTGAAGTAACTATTTATATGACACTACAGGGTGATTCGTATGCACAAAATGACAAAAGGATTCTCATCTTCTAACTTGTTTTCTGCAGGTGAAGAGACACTCATGCTGGACTCATCATTCTTGGTAGGTTTCCTCTCCAGCTTTTTTTTAACTCCTAGATGTTGCCAGCTCCTAGCTCACACTGGAGCAGGTATTCCTGACTGGGAACTGGTTAACATGAGATCTTGCCTTTTAACAGGTAAAGCCCTACTCAGTCCAAGTGCATAATCCTTTAACAATTCACAGCTTTCTCACTGATTGGCTCGGAGACATTATGGCTTTGGGGTGGGGGAAAGGAAGATGTTCTAGAACGTGAACAGGGGATGCTGCACATGCTCTTGAGGCCTCCAGACTCCATAGCCAGACATTCTGGAAAGAAAAAAAAAATATCTCTGACATGTCCACAAATCTGACTAAGCCATTTTCTCAGTAAGCACAGCTGCTCTCCATTTGGTTAATGATAGCCCATCTCAAATTTGGTGTGTGCAAACAAAGGAGCCAGAAGGCCCAGCTCAGCATAGCTCGCCCAGGGAGGCAACTGAGCGGCAGGCTGCCATTGCATTCCCTGATGGAGGCAGAATTGTATGTACTGCATCTGGTGCAACAAGGCTGGGCTGTCAGGTGAGTGACAGGCGTGGGTACCAGGTTGTACTTAGATCTGCCAGCTCTTGGTAGTGGACAGGATAGCAGAGGGATTACAGGATGACACTAATGGCCATGACAGCAGCAAATGCCAAAGCTGGAGCAGAAAGGAAGAAAGGGGCAGCGAAGAAAGACTCCAGATCCTCAGTGCCAGGGCAAATTGTCATTATAGGTAGCGTCCTTGTGTGACTTCCTAACTTAAAGTCAATCCAGCATCAATATACCCTATAATACCTACTTGGAAAAAAACACTGACTCTAAAAATCTATTAATCTTTGCCCCAGGGAAGTTCTCTTTGAATCATTTAGACCTCTGACCTTGTCTATCTCGTTGGGCATTCTATCTCATCAGTAAGTCGTAAAAGCACAAAGTAACTGGAGCAGCCATTTCTCCAAAACACCTTTCCTACAGTGGAAGTGTCCATTATTGCCCTCTGATTCGAGGCAGCAGATTGTGATCAGGAATTCTTAATTTCTCACAGGGATGAGGGCAGATCAACCTCCCATCTCTTAGTCAAAGTATTTCACTGACAGCCATTGACAATAGTCAGCATGGTGCAACCTCTGGAAGTGAGTCCTCTGAGAGGCTCCAATATGTCCCTTGAAGTGACCTCAGACATCACTCGATTAAATAAATCAGGTTGCTCATTGAAAAAGAGATTATTTCTGTTGTATCACATTTCATGCAAAAGATGACTCACAAACTCTCACAAAATGGAAATTTGGAAGTATCTATAAAAAGGATTTTTCTTGAAGTAGTGTCCCATTGTACATGCCACAAGGTCCAAAGTCCATTGGTACTTGAACATAACTTCCAGCCACCACAAAGTACTTACTATTTCACTGTGCACTTGCAATTCCATTGTACTTAATATTAGGCTGTGCCCTTTGCTGTTTAGTTCACACCACATCTTTTTACCTGAATACTTCTTCCATTTGTCTACAACCAAGCTATACCTATGGCTGTTGATCCATCTCAAGGATAGCTTCTGCCACCCTTCAAAATAGCAGTATCTCACTCTTCCTCCAACTTCAGCATCTAAATAGTCACCCTTTGAACTCTCCAACATAAATACTAGCAGAAAATATAATAAAATCAGATAACGCTCAGTATCAATTGCCTGTCAGACACAAGAATCAGTACATAAGATTCTTTGATTCATTTAATTCACAATGTTCATGTTTTTATCTTTTCCTTATCTTTGATGGCATTCTGTAATATAAATTATCTTTCTCTTCTACAATCCTTGGTATTTGTATCAATAAATGTTCACTGAGTATTAGTGAGTTGCTATATGAACCTATGAATGAATGAATGAAGCAACAAATGAATTAATGAATGAATGAATGAATGAATGAATGAATGAAATAAAATAAGATGATTGTAGGCAGAATCTCTGTAGACCAAGAGGCTGAGCTCCTGGAGTTTTATGCATTTTATTTGAGACTGTTTCCACTCTATACTAGATTCCAGAGCATTACACAACAAATTACAAATCCAACAGCTCTAATGTATGAATAGATAGTATGCAGCAAAACATCATTAAAGAGGATGACTATCATTTAGTTCTCTATATTATATTCACCTCTTAGCCAAATAAGAAAATAGGGTGATAAGTTTCTACCTTTCCTTCCTTCCATGCTCCTCTGTTAGAGCACCCAGAATCTTTATGCTTATGTGTCTCCCAGCAAGTGATAAGCTAATTCAAATATACATGGGTATAAATTTGTCCTCTTCCAAGGCTGCTTACAATGCTTACACACCAATGTTTGATTCAAACAAACTAAAAGAGTGACTTTAGACATCTGCGAAGCAAGAAGAGAATCTAACCAGACTTTATTGTGTGTCTCCCCTCTGTCCTATGTTCATGTATCACATGATTTAGTTAGCAAAACATATTTTAGCAATTATATTAATATTGATTATTGTATCAATATTGATAGTAGTTATTCTTGATACCATAATAGCTCCCAGGTATTTTCTAATAATTTTATACGGATTAGCTCACTTAATGTTCCCATCAGAACTAAGGAAAATAGTATTGCTTAAATCCTAGCTTAGGAAATGAGAAAATAGCTATAGCAGCTTTTCATTTGTTCAAGATATAAAGCTAGTAATGGCTAGAAGTAGAAATCAAACCTAATCCTTGCAAGTGTAGTAGATTTTCAAAGTCATATGAAACGAAAGTGGTCACTTAGGAAATAGAAAAGCTAGAATTTTAGACTTGACAGCATTATTCCAAAGGACATTCTTCTTACTAATTGTTGCTTCAGTTGCGATGGCTTACATCAGCAAAGGTGCTCTTTATATATGTGTGCTAAATAAGGACATGTCTGAGGATGAAATCAGTCCTCCACCAGCAGTTTGTTGCCCTTCCCCAGCTACTGTCCGCTGTCCGTGGTGCTGAAGTTAAACACCTGCGGGTCTGGCATGGCTTGTTATCTGGAATTAGATGAAGAAGGGTCTTAAGGACCACTCTGAGCCTGGCCATCTTTTACAAATACCCCATCTTAATCCCAGAGTCTCTACATCCTCTCAAAAACCCTCAAATTCAAGGAGGTAAAATAAAGACATAACTTTTCAATTTCATAATGACAAAAGTTCTGCTACATGGGAATATATCTAAGATAAAGACACAGGATATTTTTTATTTGGTAAACAGTAACACAGAACCAAACAAAGCTCAAGTAAAAAAGGAGGCTAAGACTAAAACCTCCAAGTGATTTTCAAGCTACAGTACTGGCCAATAGAGAGTGCTGATACCAGAGCAGAAAATACAGGCTGGAGACAGAGTATGTCTTTATATCTGACACTGAATTGATTTTCAAGCCATAAAAATGTTAGTTAAGGAAACACTGACATGAACTAGGGTAGGGAATGGGGGTGGGGGGCCTTGGAAAATAGCAAGTGCAATTTCAGTCTTATGAGAAATGGAATTAAAGTTAAGAGAAGGAAGGCAATCTATTGTTGTCCAGAAACTGGCAAACAGAACGGCCACTGCATCATTATAGTGGCAAGGACCTGCTGTGTTCATTTGTCTCTGAGCTGTCTGACCTAGGAGCTGGGTGATTTATCTACTTTCTGCAGCTTCAGTTGGCCCAGGCCAAGAGGATAACTTGTAGAATAGGGTGAGGGTGGGGGTGGTGACACCCAAACACCAAGTCAATGAACTCCATATGTCTTCTATTAGAGGCTATGCCCATAAATCAGCAAACCTCTCACATTCATTTCACACATACTATAAACAAATCTCTGAGCTAGAGAGCTTCTGGTCATACAAAGATTGAAAGGGGCAGAGCCATTGGCCTTGAGGAGCTTACAATTTGGTAGCAAAGATTAAGCACAGGAAGAAAAAATTGGCAATATATGCTAGACCATGGCTGGACATAAGAGCTATCATAACATGGGGGGAGGGGACATTGACTTCCCTTGTCAGGAAGGTTCTGAGAGCAGGTAGCACTGTAATTGAATTTCAACAACAGGTAAGACTTACACAGACAGAAAAAAATGGATGTGAACATTCCAAGATAATAAAGTGGTCAGCAAATTCTGAGAGACAGAAGTGAGGCAATTAAGTTTTTGTGACAGGGAACTCCTGACGCAGAATGTGGGTACAAAGTTAACAATCTGTGATCTATCAACATATACCAGGAGTTGAGTCAGCAAATTAGACAGTGTTCTGTACATCAGGACTGAGTGAATGAATGGTTTCCAGTGTCGAGAGTAAATTTCTGAATTTGTTTCTACAACTGGATTCTTCCTCTAAGGTGGAAAAAAATATCCAGATTGAGTGTTCCTTCACCCTCTGTTTCACCTGCCATCTAGGAAATGTACCTGCATAGCACTGTTTCCTCAGGTGATCCAGGTCTCATCCCAGCAAACAAGCAAATCTGATGGTAAGAACTAGAAGTTAGACAAAGAACATGTTGCCTACCTATCCTAGATTCAATGGCCCCACTGAAGACTTACCATCACAAACATACCATTCTACCTCCATAATAGATCAAACTATCACAGAGAAGACCCAGCAGCATGTCAATTTACACTAAGAAGCAGATTAAAAGTGGAGCAAAGGGAAAGTTTGAGGAAGAAAACCTTCTGTTTATTGTTCTATTGCTGTGGTAAAACAAGGCAACTTATAAAATAAAGTGTTCAATTTGCCTTGTGGGTTCAGAGGGTTAGAATGCATGATGTTGGAGAGAACAAATGGCTGAGAGCTTACATCTTGATCCACAACTATGAGGCACAGAAAGAGACTGGGAATCTTTTGAAGCCTGTCCCAGTGACACACTTCTTCCAACAAAACCACACTTCTTAATCCCTTCCAAACAATTCCACTGGGATCTGAGTAATCAAATAAATAAATTTATGCCATTCTCAATCATTCCACCACACTCCCTACTTGTAATCTAGACATAGTTCTGTTTTTAATTATGGAAGTACACTAGGAAATGAACTCAAGATGAAAATTAAGATGATGTAGCTCAGAACATAAAGTTTTGCAATAAACATTTTATTTGGCTTACAAGAAAAACACCCTGAATAGATGAAGGGTGAGGCAGAAGCATACATGTCCTTTGGCAATGAAAATCTCCCTGCTACAGAGGCACTAATCCACCTTGGAGAAAGGCATAAGAGGTTTGTGTCCTTTGTCAGACAGAACAAAAATAAACAAAAGCAAATAAAAAGAGGTAAATGACAATTCTGTGCCTTTTCCACTTAAGGAAATTCTAGGGGGAAAATAGTACATAAACTTTACTCAAGAGAACATGTTGCCTCAACACACTATTAGAAATATGTTGTGAAACACAGTGGTGGGCCTTATGGATTGCAATTGCTGAAGCATCTGTGTGATAAATCACACATGTATGTCATCACCCATGATCCTCTGCCTATGGGATTCTCTCACAACTTGGATTCTGGCCCCTTACCTTCTTTGTTCTCCTTCAACTAGATCCTGTCTGTCTTTGCAGCTCACATCTCTTCCTTCCTGATGATGGCTCTCCCCTGAAGTGTATCACTTTCTTTATTGCCTTCTAGTATTAAATTCAATCTCAAGAACACAAACACAGATGACATAGAACTGAATTTCAGGACTCCCTCCCATAATTACTAGCCTGCTAACAGGGCAAAGTACTTAAGAACTCCCACACCATTCCCAATAAAATACAACTATCTAGCACCATCTCAGCTTACACAAAAAAACACTTAGAGTGGTCTAAGGAAGCCTTGAGCCCTATAAAGGCTTAGAAGTTTATCATTTATAAGGTATGTATGCAGAATTCTCCCACCTGCACTGAAGCTTCTTGGAGCCTATTCGCTGAGTCTCTTCCCTTTCCTTTAAATCCAAACACAGTATCTATATATTCTCTCTCTCTCTCTCTCTCTCTCTCTCTCTCTCTCTCTCTCTCTTTCTCTCTCTCTCTGTCTCTCTCTCTCTCTCTCTCTCTCTCTGTCTCTCTCTCTCTCTCTCTCTTCATCCATCCTAGACCTACACCTTGAAACAAACTAAACAACACTAAAACAACCTCAGCAATTAGGACATGGATTCAATGGAGGCTTTGGCTGGTATAACTTTAAAACACAGTATTTCTATCACAATACCACATTTCTATTGTATTGTATTTAAGCATTGAATTGTATTGTAATTAAGCATTGAATACATACTTTACAGGTTCAAATACCACTTTTAGCATCATTGTTCTTAGTTGTTTGGCAAATTACTTAATTTTTTGAGGCTTCTATGTCCTCAACAGTGATTTTTAACAAGAATATCTACATGATAAAGTTCTTATAAATTTTATATTTTAAAATCTGTATTAATTAGACATGAAAAATATTAAATGTATATTTTGTTTCCTATCATAAAGCACAAGTAGTAACAAGAACTCAATAGTACAGAGAATATTCAATCGTTAATGAGAAATCTATATGCCTTGGTAATTGGAGCTATGTGAAGAATATAGAAAGTGTATATTCACATTTTGGGGCTCTCATGAAGAATATAGGTAAATAAATGAGAAATTATAGTGGTTGTAAGTGGCCTGCTCAGAGAAAATGGAGGAGGGTAACATGGAAACACACATACAGGACAATTTGAAAATTGTGAGATCATATGAGCAAATGGACTATAGTTGTTTGAGTTTTGTTACCTTCCAAACCTTCCAAATTTCTATGTTGAAATTCTGACTCCTAATACATTGGAACATTACTATATTGAATGTGGGCTCTTGATTTAAAAAAAATCAAGTTAAAATGAGATAGCACGGATGTACCCAATTTTATTATTATCAGTGTTCTTGTAAGAAGAGGTAATCAGGACACAGAATATAGAAACAATAAGAAGACATAAGGTAGAAATGACTAGGCAACCAAAACAAAGCAAACAAACAAAAAGCATGTAGTACCACATGTCAATAATTACAACATGTAGGAGGCTGAATGGGAGAAATGTTGTAGTATGAGACTACAAAGTAAAGTACCCTACAAAGTTAAATCTTATCTCAAAAAAAAGAAGCACAGGGGCAGAAAGATGGTTCAGCGTGTGAAGGCACAAGTTACCAAAACGGAAGACACGAGTTTAATTCCCAGAACTCATGTGGTAGAAGAAAAGAATGCTGACCTTACCATGGATCATGCTTGGGGCAGGGTGGGGGGGAGGAATAAGCACATGTAAAAAGTAAAACTGAAAAACAACGGCCATCTATAAACTAAAGAGTGAGGTCTCAGAATCAGAATAATCCAAACCCTCTGATAACTTTACATCAGACTTTTGTCTCTAGAAGTGCAAGAATTTGGGTCATCTCTCCTGCTTGTAGCACTTAACCACAGCAGATCTATCAAAAGAATACAAGAAGTGGGGCAATAGGGGGCTTCAGGCAGCTGTGATGATGTATGTGAGATGGGCATACACAAGACTGACTATTTGGGCAGGAGTAGAAAGATAGAGAGGCTTATAGATAAGGGTCAGTGCCACTCTTGATAGGATTGTACAGTGCATATACCCCAAATTCATTGGGAGCACATCCATTCAAATTAACTTCTCTTGAGCTGATGGAACCAGTTTGGTTCATAAATGATCCTTGGTTTGTTGAGATCTAAAGGAAAGCCCAGAGAGATAACTTGCCATAGTCAAATCATATTAGTATTCAACATCTTAAGTGAAGAAACAATGTAACTCTTATCTTTATACTGGTACTGAACAGTTTTGATTATTGATGTCACCAAACAAAATGCATATGTTCCCACTGTTAAAGATTAGCATAGAAAACAACAACAAAAAGAAAACAAAACTTAAGAAAAACTAGTGAGAAACAAATAATAACTATGTGATTCAAAAAACACAGGGAGAATGATTGCTATGAACCCATTTAATCAAATCAACAGATAAGAGAGAAAACTGCAGTAAGAAGTGTTTAGGGAAGAGTGGATAGAAGGTAAATTTAGTGAAACCAGCAAGGAGGGAGAGGGGTAAATCATGATGCAAATAATTCCACTTTAACCTCCAAGTCCTTAAATGTCATTAGTAGTGATCTATTCAGTCCACTAGGCCCACCAAATACAGCCCTCTTAGGATATGGGGTATAAGCCTCACTAGGAATGCTCTCAAATGAGCCTAGTCAAAATTACCAAAGTAGGGTCAAACTCTTACTTGGGGGCTGAGTATAGGTATTTTTCTGTTCTCCACCATCAAACTCTCTCCCCTGCTGAACTTTACAGTACACAGGTGCTTCAGTAGCATCCATGCTCGCTCCCCAGAAAAAATAAAGACAGCTAGTCTTACTCAACATCGACTTACCTCTTCTTATTAGATAAGCAAACTAAAGCCAGAAAAGCCTACTACTTGTTCGTAATAAGATTTTTAGGTGATTCATTTGGTAACAGGAAGCATTTAACTTGCTGAGCCTGCCCTCACACACATCTACACACTTGATGGACAACTGGCCTCCAATAGTGCCATTTCAGAACAGTCCAACATGTTCTTTATAGGGCTGTGAAAACAACAATTACTCCTCTGAGAAAGAATGAGGACTCAGAACAACAACTGCATTAGCTTCAAGAAAACAAGGAGCAACAGAGAGATAAATGATAGTGCTATCCAGAAGGGGAGGCATGCTTTCTTCTAAAACCTGCTTAGGAGAAACATCAGAGTCCCCATGAAGTTCCTATCAGTGTATTGTACATAGCTGTGTAAATGTAAGGTGCCACAGAGTGTCACATCCATGGGAAATGACACTAAGCCAAAGTGCATCTGGTTTTGAGCAAATTCCAAGCAACAATACTGGCCACACCTGGTTAGACAGCAAAAATAGAGTATTTAGGGGCATGGCATCCTTATATAGAATCCCTGGGATAGTCTGTTAACCATAGAAGAAAAGCTCCCCTGGGGACCACTGTGCAGGAAGATGTCTTCCAACCACATTACAGTGTTTCTTACTCCACAGTATTGATATATTAATATATTATTGTATATATCAGCATATATATATATATATGGTATTTGTTGTGATGTTACTTTTAAGATTGCCAAGGAATCAGTATTCCTTCTTCAATTTTAAGTCTTCAGACCAACACACTAGCATTCTCTAATCCTCAGCAGAGGGTAACACCCACCAAAAAAATTCCATGTTGATATATGAGTACATGAGAGAACAATTCTCCTTTGCTTCAACAACACAACACATGACACTGCAAGAAGAAAAAAACTCTATTTATGTGAATTTTCAAGGCAAATGTCCAAGGTCCAGTGTTGCTATGTGTCTCCTTTTTATATACCACACTCCCTGATTACATGACCATATTGAATCTATTAAGTTCATTAACGCAACATGCAACTTGCCTTCTAAAGTGTGAAAAAAAATGTTTGTGATGATTCAAAAATTCAAAACATGCAATTGGGAGGCAGAATTATTTTATTAGGGCCAGGTTTTGGTGGTAAAAAGAAACAATTTAAGAGTATACTTGAGCACTCTATATATTTCCCTATTCCATTCACCTTGGTGTTGTTGAAGAAAGGTAACTAAGGCAACTTGTGGGAAAGAAGAAGTCTCTTTCATGATACAATACTTCCTCAATCATCAACAGAGGCTAGATAATTGCAGACATATGTCCCCAAACCACAGCTCTTGATTTCAAAGCCACATTGTAAATTAAGACTCTGACTAAGCTACCAAGGAATCAGCAGAACACTAACATTCACAGAGAAGATCTAGAAATGCCCATTTGCATACTCTAGAGATAGATGAAGAGGGACAGCTTTGTGGCTTCTTTCCTAGGAGATACTTTCAAGACATGTTCTCCTTGCTAGAGTCCACCACACAGTCATGCTCCTTACCAATTCAGAGGAAACTGGTCAAGTCTTATCAATCCTGATCCTACTCCAGCCTGTTCACCCAAAGAGAGTAAAAGGCACCACGTCGTTTACACTGCCTATAATGTTAGTATTTATAGGTAACCATTAACTGGTAAAATTTTAAATTAATAATGTTCATTGTAAGAAAAAAGCAATCACAATAATATAAACACTAGTGAGTATGTATTCTCTGGTGAGTTCACAGATGCACCAGTCAAAATGCCCATAGCAATTTTAGACACAAGTTGATTAAATCCAAACACTATTGAAAAATATAGATAACGTCTTAAAATAAAGAGAAACTTACTTTTCATGACCTTACTATTGTTTGAAATTTTGCCTTGAGCCTCTTCAAACCTGAAATAAACAAGTAACATTACTAATTGAGGAGTTGCTTCTGTTTAAGAGTCACCGAGGTCTCATCCTTCCAGTTAAAGGTTTATTCTGACCTGGGATTCTAAAAACCAAGTATTTAGCTTCATCCCTCACTTCAGTTTCCCCCTAACTTGCATTTATAGTTCATAAATGCAGATTCTCTTTCCTTCATTAATTTCCCTGTCCTTGTTAATGTCATGGGGAACATTACTGCTCTTCTAGTCTCCATATACCAAATGAATCCTGTCTGATAATGGTGTTTAATCCTTTCCACACAGTGTTGGATATAACTTGCTAACATTTACCAAAGCTTTTGCTCCTTTGTGACCAGTTCCACCTGTATTTTCGTGAGACATCATCTAGCTTTTGTATTAGGGTAATGCCAACCTCATCACCCAGGAAGTGTTCCTTCTGTTTGTTTCTCTAGGTGATTTGTGGAAAATTGGCATCACTTCATCACTCAGTGCTTAACCATTTGAGACAGCTGCTTTCTTTTATGTGTTTTGAAAGAATAATTAAGTATGGTTCATCTTATTTAATAGGTACATAGAATTCTTTGTCTTTGTGAAACGTTGGTATTTCACATCTGTCAAGGAAGCTAACAAAAAGCCCGGTTTCCAGCAGGGGTTACTTCTTTTGGGATTGTTGGCAGTGAAGTACCATAGTTCCCTAAACATAACAGACTATTTCCACTGATCTTAGTTAACCTCCCAAACTTTACAGTAAGAGTCTATTGCAAAAGACACCACATCCTTGAGTATTAGAACATGAAGAAATCAAGCTGTTACTTTCCTAGAAGTTTTAACCCCATTGACTAGCTTCCATTGTACTAGAAAGTACTATGCACACTACCAGAGGAGAAATGGAAGCATCCATTATACCAAGCTGTAACCCTGGTAAGACACAATAATGACTCATGTGATAAAACAAATCCACTGATACAATGGAAGCACAATTACCATGGGACTAACCAAGCATGTCCTGATTGGATTTCAGTCAGGCTCCCAATCCTAGCACCATGATCAGCCTGAGAACTTATAGCCATGTAGGCAATAGCCCTTAGAAGAGAGCCTATTACTAATACTGCCAAATGGACACAGTATCACACTGAATCCTAATGGCCCACCATTATACCTGTACATCAGTACATCTCTCAATACTCATCTTAGAAACTTATTTTCAATAGAAGATTATTAACACAGAGACCCATAACTGGCCTAAGTTCTGAGAATAAAAGACCCCAGAATGTTCAGCCCAAAATTAAACAGATGTACTGCATTCTGTCTTCCCAAGGCTCAGAAATCATTGGAGAAGGACTCTTGACTACAAAGAAGCAATGTCTTCTGAACACAGTAGTGTAGCTGCACATATGAATTCAAAGTCATTGTGACAATATGTAAAAAGAAAAACATGTGCAAGCACAAGTCATAACAAATCGAAGCATATGGAAAGCAAACAGAAGTAAGACACAAAATCCTACCCATGAAGCTATGGACAACTCTTATCTTCTGGCAAATGGAGAGACAGTTTTCTCTAAGAGTATCACCCCTGGTAAGCCAACTACATGAAAAATGTAAGATTATTTGGGCAGCACACTTGGTCTTTAAGTTTGCTTGTTTCTTTTTCTTAAAGGACACAAATTTGGAAGGGGAGTGGACCTAAAAAGAGTTATGGAGGTGAATATAATCAAAATACATAAGGGACTCTCAAAGAACTAATTAAAATTGATCCATTTTAATCAATATTGTATGTGTGGGAATAGTGTTTTACCAAGTGTTACTTTATTCTTTAAATGCTTATAGAATTAGAACTAGAGATTTGACTCAAGATGGTTAAGAGTAAGTACCATTCTTGCAGAAGATCTGAGTTTGGTACCCAAAAGCCATGTTGGAATAGGAGATGGCTCAGAATGTTCTGTAATTCTAGCTCCAATGGGCTTCAGCACCTCTAGGTTTCCAAGAGCTTCTACACATATTCATAGACATATACACACTCAGATAATTTTATAAATGTTTACAGAATCAGTAGTGATGACCCTCCTGTGATTTTAGTTTTGATAAATTCTCTCTCTCTCTCTCTCTCTCTCTCTCTCTCTCTCTCTCTCTCTCTCTCTGTGTGTGTGTGTGTCTCCCCCTTTCCCCCTTTCCCACTCTCCCCCTTTCACCCTTTTCCCCTCTCCGCCCCCTCCCTCTCCCTTCTCTTTCTTTCTCCCTCTCCCTTCTCTCTCTCTTTCTCTTTCTTCTTACTTCCCTCCCTCCCACTTTTGAGATAGGCTCAAATAGATACTTATCAATTTAATTGACATTTTTAAGAAACAAGAATTAGGTTTCATGCTTTCCTTTGTTGTGTTCCTGGCTTCAATTCCATTGTTTTCTGCTTTAGTTTTTATGAATTCCCTTTTCATGCCTGAATTGGGTTGTGATTGTTCTTCTTTCTATGGTTTCATGAGGTAGGAGCCTATTTAAGGCTTCTGTGTGTGAGTGTGGTACCTGTATTTTTCATCTTCATTTATCTCAAAACAATTTTAAGTGCTCTTGAGACTTCTTCCACTCATTGGTTATTTAGTCATGTTTTGCTTAATTTTGCAGTATTTGAGTATTTTTTTTGTCTGCTTTCCTTTTATGGATATCTAGTCTTAATTGTATTATTATCCAAGAACATAGTTGATGTAAGTTCTATTATTTTAAATTTGTTAAGATGGGTTTTGTAGCCCAAAGGTACTCTATTTTATAATTCTCCATGTGAATTTGAGGGAAATGTGGATTCTATTGTTATTGGATGGACTCTTCTATAAATGTCAATTTGAACCAGTTGATTGACGGTGCTTTTCCAATTATACCCTTACTAATTTTCAGCCTGCTTGATCTTCCAATTACTGTGAGGTATTAAAGTCTTCAGCTACAGTAATGGACTTAGCCACTTTTTCTTAAAGTTCTATTAGTTTTGTCTCGTGTATATTGGCACTCTTCTGCTAGTTGCACAGACATTAAATATTCTTATGTCTCCTTGAAAAAAAAAGACCCCTTTATAACATCCTTCTATACTTCTAATATTTTTTCTTGTTTTATAATCTGCCTTGGAACTACCACAGTTTATCCAGTTGTCTTTAATAGCATGATGTGCGTCTCCATCACTTCAGCTTTAATATATACGTATGTCTTTCTTGTAGGTAAAACATGGATGATTCTTGTTTATATCTACTATGACAAGCTCTATCTTTCAATTTTTGTATTTAGACCATCAACATTTAAAGGAATTAGCAATACAGTTAGATCAACAGTCTGTGCGTAAGTGCTTATTTATGACATATGCACATTGTTTTCTTTTGGTTCTTTGTCTCCTCTTTTGTGGTCTTTGTTCTGATTTTAAATGAGTTTATTATTCTTCTGAATTCTCTCTACTTTTGACATATCATTTTTTTCAATTGATTGGTGTGTCTTATCGATTGTAAATTTTAGTGTTTAAAATTTTAAGATGTGTGTTTCTGTCCGTTGGTGTCCGTGTTTAAGTCATAGGGCACTACTTCCCAGGTAAAGAAAGTAAGGTTCAAAACAACATTACCCAGAGAATAAGTAAACATCAGTCATAACCAGTTCTGAAGCCTGCAAGCTACAGCGACTGGTCTAGCTAAACAGGCCCGATGGTACAATTGTGGCACAAACATTGAAATAACTTAGTTCCCATCTGTCTGTTTTCACTGCCAGTCTATGATTGCATGCTATCTAGTGTTGTATTTTGTGGTTCCAATGCCAGTGTGGTTTCTTCTGACTTTGACTGTCCTGCTTTTCCTAAATGTTCAGGCATCATGTATGGAACAATATGAAAGGAAGCAGTATGGCCCTCAGTTTGGGATGGCTATGAGCTACCTATATTTAATGTGTTTCTTTTTTTATTACCAGAAAATTCAAATTCCTCTCAGGTTTTCTATTTGTCCTCCCTGTGTTCTTCAAGTTTCCTTTTATACTAGGTCTTAAATGGAGTTCACATCTTCTTCTTTCACCTCTAACCCAATCTTGGCCCTTTGCTGGAGCTCTGTTGCTATAGTAATAAAATGTGATAGAACCAAGGTATCCCATCCTTACTTCAGTCTTCCAAAGTATGTGCCCTGCATTGTGACATTCACAACTTACCATTTTCCTTCTTTGTTGAAACAGGAAGTCTAGAGTTGACTGAAGCCAGACAGATAGTCTCCATCTAGGTAGAGAATGTCATTCCTAAAACCATTGTCTCTCAAAGCTGTGCTTTCTTTAAACAGAAGATGCTTTCTTCCTTCAGCTGCCAGAGCTACAAGTTTTTACTTGATTTCCTCATTTCCTGCCAGGAAGAACCTGATAGGGTTCACTCAATTAACCTCCCCGCCTCCCAAATAGAGACCATCTATCTAAGGCTGTGGACTCTGAGTCTATAGGAAACCTCCAGAAATTTATCAAAATTACCAGTTAAGTGACTTCTTCTTCCAAGGCCATAATCACCTCAAGCCCAGTGGCTTTACTATGACAGAATCTAGCTTTATTTAGCCAAATCTCACTTTATAACTTCCTGGTTTCACTTGGCAGCACTTCTTTTTCTCAAGAATCTGTCAGAATCCTCCAATTGAAGGCAATCTGAAAGTTCTATTCAACTGGACAGTGTGTTCCCCACTCAACTAGGACCTAGCCGAACCCCCAACTGCCTCTGCCTTTTCTATGATCTATTCTCAAGCCATGTGGCAAAACTCCATACAGACAAGCTACCCCATCTTTGAAATAAAAGATGTGAACCCTAGTGCCAAATGTGTAAGTTCAAAGATTTGTGCTATCTTTTAACAGTCAGCCAATTCCTGTACACAAAGGGGAAAGAAATCAATTTCTGGACCAGCTTTGTTCTTGGGGGAAAGAAATCAATCATGGTTCTAGCCAATGCTCCTATTACCTCCTGGATGCTGGGTCCCTTCTTCACATCCCCCATGGCATGTCCACATTAGCTGTATTGAACTACATTTCCATAGTGTTTCTGTTTGGGTTCAAGATTAAACTACCTTTTACAATCACTTCTCTTCTTAGCATCCTTAGATCCTTATTAGTTGCCCTTCCCCTCCCCAGTAAGGGAAGTAATTAGCTCAGAGAGCACAAGCTCCCTTAATGCCTTCGGAATCCTGCCATCCAATACTGATTTCTCTAGGTTCTGAGCTGCAACAGACCCTCTCTCTCAGCTTTTGGTTTAATTATTCTTCAAGGTCATCGCTGTGCCACCCTTTCCAAGTTCCTTTCCTTCTTTGCTTCTGTTTTTGAGCAGATTTTTAAACCGGCTCCACAGCTCGGCCAGTTTTGAGTCATTACTAGCTTCAATCCCCTTTCACACTTATTACTTGGCCTATTTTTCTCCCCTGCCTCGCCTCATTCTCTGATCCACTGGCAAGATTGTTTCTGATTCTTTCAAACTTATTTGCCAGGTTGGGATTGTTCTGTGTTTTGGTAGCCTGGATCTTTTCTCTGAGATTTGAACTGATCCCGCGCAGCTTTGATTTAAGAACTGGACCTTCCTTACTTCTCTGGTTTACAGCACAAATGTGTCTTTTCTTTTCAGCTGCTGATTGCAGCTCCACGATGGACAGCATTCTTTTGATACGGGAGAAACTCACTCGGTCAGCAGGAGCCCTAAGAAGACAGCATCTCAGCCTGTGCTGCTTCAACAGCATCCAGCTTTCAGCGTTTCCAGTCCATCTACTGATTTATTTCTGTCTTCCATTTTGGCAGAAACCAGAATCCCAAGGTGAAAATGATAAAACAAATGCAACAATTATCATAATAATGCCACCTCCCACTGGAGAGCATCAAAGGCTTTTCAAGTACTTTCCTATAAATTATCCAATTCAGAAGACATTACATAACAGACTCTTTTTTTTTTGCTTTCTTCTACCTATTATTCTAATTATTTTCTATTTTCTTCCAAACTCCTATTGTAATTTCTGTCTTCCCCACTCATCTTGTATTGTCAAGCCGCATCTTAAAGAGCTATAGAAGGCACTTTAGAGATGGATCAGGATGCGGGAGGTACTGAACATTGTCAAGTGACAGAACAGAAAGCTGAGCATTCCGTCTAACACCTAGATGTGAAGCCAGAGTATACAATCTGTAAAGCACATGGAGGGATAATCAGAAAGCCATACCAGGAGAGCACACAACAGAAGCTGAATAAATGCTACAATTCACCGACATGCAGAAGACCCAAATACCCCCCATCTATACCAGGCTCAGAGCAACTTCTCATCTCAGCCCAGGCCAAGAAAAATAGGTTTGCCCACAAAATAAGCTTCATACCATACTAGCTGTCAGATTTCCAGGGTTCAAATCTCACCTCTGCCATTTTCAGCTCTGTGGCCTTAGAAATGCTTTGTAACCACACTGACTCCATTTTTTTCCTCTGTAGAGTGGAAAGAGCCATGTGTTCTTTCCCTCACAGAGTTCCATAAGGACAGAATGAGTTCATCTTAGTGATTTGCTTCAGAGAGTACCTGATACCTGCAAAACACTAGCTAATAAACTGCTGCTATTATTATTGTTACCGTGATTATTGTTGCTATTGCCTGATGTCACAGGGATTTCTTCAGGAATGTCAGAAATGGAAAAGAAAACCCATGAGATAAGGATTGAGATAAATGGAAGTAGATCTTTGAGATGCAAACTTGGCTCCCAGAACTTCCTTCCAGGTAAATAGATACTGATATCTAATTCTAGGAAATAAGGAAGGTCCTAGACGATGGACTTTTTGTTATTTAACTTATACATGCTATCTAAAGTGTGGACACCTTGGAAATCAAAAATATTTTAGAAGAAAACAGTAAGTGCCAAGGTCTTAGTTTATTTTCTTGTTGCTGTGCTCAAAGACTCTGACAAAAGCAACTTAAGGGTGAAGGGATGTATTCTGGCTCAATGTTCAGCTACAGTACATCACAGCAGGGAAGACAAGGTGGCTCAAGCCTAAAACAACTGATTACATCACATCCACAATCAGGAAGCAGACAGCGATGGAATGGTGCTTTTTAACCTCCCTGTCTCTACTTATATAGTCCAGGATCCCATATAGGGAATAGTGCCACCCATAGTAGGCAAATGTTCCCTACAATGATGCCCAGAGATCATTTTCTCAGGTGATTCGAGATTCTGTCAACTTAGTAATAAATATCAACCATCTACAATCTCTTGAATAAATAAAGAGCAATAAACACATGCTTCTCATGGGCTTTGTGGGGTAGACTTTCTACTAACCTAGCCCCAAAGCAGACCATGCCATTACATCAATGTTTGATGATGAATTTCTACATGTTCTTCTCTTATCACATTATTAGAAAGCAGGAATGGGAAGAAAAAAATCCCTGACACCAGGATAATGTAGATGAA
This sequence comes from Rattus norvegicus, assembly GCF_021556685.1. Lineage (NCBI taxonomy): Eukaryota > Metazoa > Chordata > Mammalia > Rodentia > Muridae > Rattus > Rattus norvegicus. The sequence continues at coordinate 34,954,684 of NC_141539.1, read as the reverse complement.
AGGTAGAGTTCACTTTGGTTATGAGAGAAAATTATTTCAAGAAGCTAAGCGATAATATCTATTCATTTAGAGCGAAAAATATTTGTCTAAGGAAAGGAAGCACTGCTTCCATGGTGAGGCAACAATATGAAGAACCAAGTGTTTGGCCTTCAAATTCTCTAGTCTTCATTTCAGCCTAGATAGAAAAGGAGATTGAAGCCACATTCCCAGAAATATCATATTTATCGGCAGTGATAAATTTGGCAGAGTCTGAAGGGCTCATCTACACTTACTTTAGCAGCAAAGACTCGGAAAATGGGCAATTGCTTCTTCAACATGATAAAAGCATCCTGGAGTTGAGCAATTGATTGAAAAAAAATGAGACTAGCCTACCAAAGATGAGAACTCTGGGAGCCCATTCATGTTCAGAGAAAGAATCCAAGCGTGGCTAAGAAAGGCAAGCTGACTGGTACTGTGAAAGGAACTGAGTAGACACTGCAAACTGCGGATCGGGGAGTGTGCTCGTGGTGAAGTGCTGATTCTTTTTTCCTTCTCTTAGATGACTAGGATCAAACTGCTTTGCTTGGAATTCTACTGGTCTACAGATCCATGTCTGAAGCCTTGGTTCTAATTCCATTTTTCTAAGGTTCAAGAGAACCAACCCGTGGTTGGTTTTAGAGGGGAAGAAAAAAAAAGTCTTTCAAACTATTTTATTCCAACCCACTGAGAAGTTAGATCTAAGGAAATATTTCAATTAGGTCTGTACCTCTGCGACCTTTCAAGCAAATCAACAAAGCCTAAAAACTGTGATTAAATGGGCCTTTCAAACAAGGAAAGGTCTTTGTAGGGCCAGAAAAGATTTATCTATTTACCTATAGGTAAGGCAGGTAGAGAGGGAATTATATGTTATTCTATGGTTTCAAAAGCCATTGAGCATCTTCCCCTACTGTACTATACTGTGAGTAACTCTGTGATAGATCCCATTTGGTAGACCAGTTGACTATCATCTCCTTCACCGCTGTACTGTACAGACTTGGCTCAACCACATTGCTAACTCAAGGTCTGCAAACTCCAACGACCTGTTGACAGTACTATGTTTCCCTTGTTTATTATTATGTGTTGACATCCAGACACATTCTCAGGCAGGTCCTGAAGACTTCGGATTTTTACAATATTACAATTTCAGCAAGCTGGGTGTTAAAAAATGGAAATTGGACAGACTGTTATCAACTTTAATCGACCATTAGAGCATCGGAGCCTGAAGGCACAGTATTTAACGGTTGGAATGGGGTGGTCAAGTAAAATGCTGTCTCTTTCATTTGGAATCTGGGAATAAAGCCAACCCAGATAAAAAGGGGGGGAAAGCCATTACTCTGACAGCTGTGGCAGTGCACAAGGATCTGTGTTACAAAGGAGGCCAAGATGCAAATATTTCAGTACACTTGGGTAAAGTTTGTCTACTAAATTCTGGTTTGCAGTTTTTGTGCATAATGGAAATAAATACATGCAAACATGAAATAATGTCTGACTACAATGAAATCAATCAGTTGATATAAAAAATAGGCCCTGTGACATCATACTGCATGGCCAGATTTGGCCTCGTATGTCATCATCTTTCTGTGGAGTCGTAGTTGTCCTCTTAGAGAGCCAAATATTTTGCTCCCCTGGTTTGGCTTCTTTGCTTCAGCTACCAGGCAAGGGTCTTCTGTGTATACTTTAGAATAATTCTAGAATCACTGTTTTTAATTACATCTGACATCAGTGAGCATTCACCTGTTAGCAGTCATCTTGGAAACTGCCCAAGGAAGATAGCTATCTTACCAGAAGGTCAAGATTTCTATTTTCTGTCTCTGTTAGCCACACCCCAGACATCTTCTGCTTTGTTAATGTGATTTTGCGCATTATAAACTTTCAGAATGTTAAACCAAGAACAGTTTTTTTTCTTTAAGACAAAATATATTGTTTATGTAAGAAGTCTAATGACCCATAGCAATCCAATTTACATGTAAAGTACAAGATTTCATATTGAATTAGTTTTATTACTTCACATATGAAAGATATTGAACAGTGGTAGGTATATTGTATTTGTATCAGAAAAATACGAGGGCAGATTTATTGGGCCATTGCTTAATAACATTAGAATCGATTATCTCAATGAGAAGCAAGAAATCTCTTTGCTATGGGAAGAAAGATCATTTCCACCACAACACTGATGCTCAATGAACCCTTTCCTGTCTCAACTCAGTTGAGTTCCTGCAGCTAAACAGTTAACCAAGTTATGACACTAACTTTCTATCAGTAGAAAGGGAATTCTGTTGATTCCACTTGAAATTTAACAACACATTTGATATGCTGGGCATTATACCAAATATAAGGTATATTATCACTCATTACTTTGTATGATAATTATGTTGACTCCTTTGGCCTCTCCAAAGTTGAGTTTAATGTCTTATGTTTTTCTATATTATAGAAACCTCAGATATGGTTTTTTTAAATTTCACTTTTACTTCTTCTAAACTCCAACCATTAGCTGATCTCTTTATAAAGCAATTTTCTCTAAGTTATGAAATATCTGAAATATTTTCAGAGCGAGTTGACTTTTTTATTTTAATCAGAAATGTTCTACAAGTACTGTTACTAAGCAGGAAAACAGTTTGGATTACTCTCAATTGTCATAATGTCTTTTTTGTGCCATCCCTTTCGCCTTACCCCAGCAAATTTTCATTTATTATGATGGGAACAGTCCATTTATATCATTTAAACCAAATGGAGATAAAGTACAATGTTGGTTTACCAAAATTCAAAATGAAAAAGAGACAATAGTTTAAAGGTCAAAAACTTCCCATTCCTACTTGCAGTAAATAAATAAATGACTGACATCTAGATGTTTTACTTAGGAGTAAACAAAAGATAGTTCTAGGCATGGTTTATTTAGCTAAACATCATGCTGTCAAGTTCCAGTCTTTTCCTACAAGTGTCACCACTTCATTTTTCATTACGGCTACAAAAAATTGTATTTCCTTTATCCATTAGTATGTTAATTAGCAGCTAACCTCCTTCCATCTTCTGGCTAGTGTGGATATCTCAGCAATGAACATGGATGTGCATGTAGATACTTAGAGTACATGACCTGGAGTCTTTTGAACAAATGCCAGGGAGTAGTACAGCTGCGACATTTGGTGGTTTTATTTTTAGGTTCTTCATTTGTTTAGAATTTTGTGCTATTTCCATAGTAGCCACACAGCTTTGTATCCCTAACTGCAGGAAGTAGAGGCTGCCACTTCCTCACATCCCCACCTGTCATTTGTTTGCTTCATGGATAGCCACCCTGACTGGTACATGATGAAATCTGAAAGGGATTTTAACTTGCATCTCTCTGATACCTAAAGATGTTGAAGGGACTATTCTTATATTTACTGGTCACTTATATTTCTTTTTTTGAGGACTACCTATTCTTGGGTGATTGGGGGGGGTGTTTAATTCTTGCATTTCTTCATCTAACCTAGATATCAATTCCCTTCTGATTGCAGTTGACAGCTGCTGTTCCTTTGACTGTCTCCACTCTGGTGAGTGTGTCAGAAGCTGTCTAATTTTGCATTATCACATTTGTCAATTTTTAGGATTCTTTCCTGTGCTATTAGAGTATTTTTTTCTCCCAAAACTCCCTTGCTTACTCCCAGGTCTCAGCATTTTACATGTGTTTCCCTAGCAGAAGTCTTATGCTTTACACTAAGGACTTTGATCCACTTTGAATTGGTTTTTATGCAGGATGAGCAATAGGGATCTGCCTTCACTCCTTTATATGTGAAAACTATGGATATAAGATTTTTGTTTCAGGAGCTCAGACATTGAAACTTATTTTCAACTTCTCGTGGGTGAAAAAAGTATCCTTTCCCCACCAACATTTATTTCTTGGAGTAAGAGATGCTTCTTATCTTTCTGAGGCTCAAACTGCCTATGTTTTCCATGACCTTTCCCCTCTGAGACATCTAGACACAGTTCGAATACAACACTTAAGTAAACAAAGCTATATGAAGCAGTTAAAATATCTTTACTAGGAAAGTAAGACAGATTAGCGAGGGCTAGTATACTGTATGTTTCTTGCCACAACAATAAATGAGTAATATTCACTCTAGGGAAGCCATTCTCAATTGTAAGCCTCAACCCCTTTGGGATCACACATCAGCCTGCATTTTACGAATTTACATTATTATCCATAATAGTAGCTAAATATAATTATGAAGTAGCAGCAAAATAATTTTATGGTTGGGATCACCATAGCATGAGGGACTGTATTAAAGGGGCTGCATTAGGAAGGTTGAGAACAACTGGTCTAGAGAGACAGTGTGCATGGCTATATGAGTATCCATATTCCATGGCATTTAAATACACCCGTGTACCAGCCGTCTGCACAGTAAGGCCTAAGAAAACATTATGCTACCAGTCATTAGTTATGCTAGTTTTGTCTCCTTTCGGAAAAAAATAATATACTTAACCTAAAGATTAAACTTAGGGGTTTTTTTCCTACAAAAGAAATGTTTCCCCTACTTCTTTGCTGTAAAAGCCCAAGTCCAGATTTAGCTGCTCAGTCCAACCTCTGTCACCATGACCACTCACCAGGTAGCAAAGGACTTGAAGGCAGCTGGACTTCTGGAACAAGTAAATGAGTTCCCTACATAACCACATGGCAACTGGTCTCCAAAATCACCACTGTGTATCCATCAAACAAAGGAATCCTGGGCTGTCCCTTTCACTTCAGAGATTAACCTTACAGAGGAAGGAGAACTAATAACTAATCATTTCATTTTTGCTTGACTGTAAGAGGTTCACTTCACGCCTTGACAAAGAACTTTTATTTTTAAGCTACTACATTTTCTGTTCTTACATGTTAGCTCCAACTTTTAGCTTGTTTGGTAAGCATCCATGGCACCTCTCCTATCACAAAGTTTTCAATACCCCAGAATGTGTGTTTCACGGTCATTCCAGCTGGATTCTTTATGGATCACTATTGATGTTTAAGCCAATAGGCCATTTGGTAGAAAGGCCAATAATGTACAGAATATGCTTCTTTCAATGGAATTCATAGGCTTCTAGCATAGATAAATTCAATATATGATACAAGTCATAAGTACTAGGCTCTCTCTCTCTCACTGTGTGTGTGGGGGGGGGGAAGATTTACCACCAAAATATAAAGTCCTTTTCGTCAGCTCCACTATACTGCATTATTAAGTCAGAACAGTGGATTTACATTACTTAAAAATTGTCCATAATGATTGAAATAAGTACTCTCATTTCCTTGTCTATATCCAGAAAAGTCAGCTCATATGTTGGTATCTTCTACTGAAGAAAAGAAAAGCATCAATACAAAACTTCAATATTTATTTGAACCTGAAAGTCTTTGGTTTCCCATTGTTTGTTAATATGGAATACATTCTCACAAAGAAAGAATGTAGCATTTACTCTCAGTTCTTCTTCAGTCTTTACATTTTCCTTGACAAGATCACAATAGCTGTCAAGAGAAACTATTAAAATGAAATCCACATTTGTTTCTTGGCTCGCTGCTATAACAAAATACTTGTCAATGACAGCTTAAGGAAGAAGGGTTTATCTGGGCTTAGTGTTTGAGAGTTTAATGTGTCTTGGCAGGGAAGGCCTGAAGGCAGGAGCTTAAGGCAGTTACAGTATGCTTCCAATCAAGAAGCAGTGCTAGAAGTAGAGCCCACAGGATGCAACCATCCTTTGGAATGGATTCCATCGCCTCCCTTATAGACACACCCTGGGGTTTGTTTCCTGAGTGTTTCTAGATATTGTTGATCTAAAAATTAAGTCACCTTTCCACAACCTAACCCTACTACCACTTCTGCAATTTCCCACTACCGATTGGTCACCTCCGTCACTACATTCGTTCTTCTCTAAGGTGACAATTTGGCGTATCATATGCTCTCATGTTCCTTGGGCTAACCTTCTCACCCCTCAGGATACATTTTTTTTAGTCTACCTGTGAGATACAAGCAGAGCAAGACCCTCCACCTTCTTCTTGCCCTATCTTAGGCAGGCCAGAACACAAACTCATGACATCTCAGAGAAGTGGACCATTGGAAGCACCAAAGGTGTGAGTGTAGAAGACAATGTGCTAGAAGGAAATGAGATCATCTGGGATTACAGAACTTTTGAAGGCTACAGCACTGTTGGGAAACATTCATTTGTCTGTCGTCTCACTGGTCAGTGCGATCCTTAGAGTCTAGCATCAGGATTTTCTTATCTCTTCATTGGAACATAATGCATAAAAATAGCATGCAAATGATTGCTTAATTAATTAACTAATCTATGCTACAAGACTAATTAAGTTCCCCCCCAAACAAACTTCCATTTATCCAGTGGTCTAAACTAGAAGTGAGGAGGAAAGCAGTTTAATTGAATTAGTCCACTCTGAGGCATAAATTATTAAAAATACATCCATCTGAAGTAAGGCTTGGCAATGGTGCTTTTAAAAATATGCCCAGGAGGTTTTCATGAGAAGTCTGGCGTTGGAAACTTCCTGCATGCTGGCAGTTCCTGCTTTCCTCTACTCTCTTTCAACATGCCTCTGGCTATACTACTTTTGTGGTTTTCTCGAATAAACCTTCCATTCCCACGCCCCTCAAATAGTTTCTTGCAGAAACCTGAAGGGGCAGTATTATCCACCATCTGTCAACCCAACAGCGTCCATTGCTATTCCCTCTTGCCTCCTGTATCTGATGCTATCAGTCTTCCAGGTAGATGTTAGAAAATCGTTTCATTGCGAACGTGAATTAAATTACCAGAGTAAAATATCACCTCTACATAAAAAAAAATCAAAGAATTTCTAGAAAAATCTAAGAACTTTGATGACTGAAATATAAGGAAAAAAAATATACAAAGGTCATAGAGAGTGCTCAGCAGCAGGTCATCACCATGGCGGACTGGACTGATGTTAGTAGCCTTCATCTTTAATGTAAAATGCATTATTAAGTAGAGAAGGAGATCCATCCAAGTTTCCAAAGCCACTATTCCAGATGCTTTGATTCCAACTTCAATGATTCCCAGGGTCTCCTTATCTTCTCACCTAAAATAGCAACATAGTTTGAAAATGACCTATTCAGTGCTGCCGAGGTTAGTGTCTCCTTCTGGTGGACTCAAACTTGTCTCCTCTTTCTCAATTTCTACAAAAACAGAAATCTTAGTGACCTAACAGAGCAAGTGTGGGGCATTGCTCAAGGGCTCAAAGATGGATGTGTATCATGAAACCATCATAACTGTACACTCTGATGATGGACCTGCTGTACTTGTGAAATATTTAGAGCTTGGTCATTTAAGAGGATCTAAAATACCCCGACTACTTGACTTCTACATGTATGCCTTTTCAGACCAATTTTTATGTAATGGAGGGATATTTGTCAGGGTTAATTAATACACAGGAGGAAAAGCTATCTGTGATTAAAACAACTTCCCAGGTTCATTATAAATATTTCATCCATGTCTATGACTCTGCAATTCTGTCTTTGTCACTTAGGAAAGATTTCTAGATATAGGACTCAAAACTTCATAGGAATGCAAAAAGAAATAGAAGACTTCTCATAATTCTTATATCCAGGACTCTATTGGGGAGAGTCTAGGAGACCAGGGGAACACCAGACAAGAGATGGCAATCTCCAGAAAACAAGGAAGGCACCATCAGCTCAGCATGTCCAATGCTGAGTCTGATTCTCTGTGGACAATATCTTGTAGGAAACTCAGGAGAAAGCTTTGGCAGATCTTATACAGCCCACAGAGAAGGAGAGGGCCATGTCAGGAGCCCTAGAATTTTTCATTTCATGCTAACCCTTTGGCTTTGCTATTTCTCCCATATTACCGTCAACCTTCGTCCTTCCATCTGGAATCTACCCCCCAACCTTGAAAGTCAGGTTTCAGTTCTTAACTATGATATCTTTCTCAGGATTCCTTATACCTTTGGTAACTGGAAGCTTCCATCTAAGTGGGACTGACTGCAAACAGAAAAGTTTCAGCCACCCAATGTTAGCAAAAAAGGGTTATATTTTCTACTCATGCCTCTCAAAGGACAAGAGAGTTCTGACTGTAGAATATATATGTATGTGTGTGTGTGTATATATATATATATATATATATATATATGCATATATATATATATATATATATAAACATTTTTTCTCAATTTCCTTTTCATCTTGAGGGAGTGCTCTTCAATTTCTCCTTATAGAACCCCATTTCCTCTCCAGCTCATGAGCTTTGCCTCCTTCCCTTTTTGCAGGAGAGATATGGGTTAATAGCCAAATATTGTCTTTGGGTTCTGTAAGAAGAACAATGTCTGTGAACACGAAGATCCCATGGGCTTATGTTCTATCACCATCTCGTATAACACTTTTGTATTTCAGATATGTATGTATGCATTGATCCTGTCTTTTTAAATAAATTATAGAACCTCTAAGGAAAGAATTATGTCTTATTAGCCTTTGTGCCTTAGTGAAACACAAGCTTTCAATCATAGTTTTTTAAATGGAAAAAAAATTTTAAAATATATACAAATAAAAGCCATTGGTTAAACTGACATTTCATTAATTCCCTCTGCAAAAGCCACATACTATGTCAGCAGTTACTTTGGCTACTGATTATAAAAAAGAGAGTCATTAATCTGAGTGAAGGCTTCAGAAGTGGCTGGGGTCTAGAACCCTGCTCCCGGGAAGATCACCATTGTTTTGTGCTCTGACTTCTTGGCCCTTCAGTATTTTCTTTCCATCTAGGCCAGCATGCTGATGCAAGGTCACACAACTTAGGCCAAGGTATTGTCTTCCTGGACCATTTTCACCTGAGAGCAGGATCTGCAGTAACACCTCTCAGCTGACGAGCTAGCATCAACTTTGAAACATACGTACAGCAAGGGTCTCCAGGGCTGTTTTTTTCTCCTTTCAGACTCTGTCAAGAATTCCCTTCTAAGGAGTCTCCAGAGGTGAAAGCTCCACACCTCGAAATACTGCTGTGCAGCTCTGTGTCCTAGGCGGTGCTCCCTAGAAGTCACCTACATCACTGGCCATGAATGAGTCCCTGAGCACCGGACCCAGGACTGCTTTTGCTTCAGCAATTATATGGAAGTTTTGAGTCTGCCTCCTCTGACCTACCCTGATGTATCTTAAAACCAGATCTCAACATCTTAGTGAGTTTTCTCTCCACAGCTAAACTTCCCTCCTTTCAGTTCTTCATTGTGTGACACTCTGGTGCTTCTTGTTGCTAAGTGGGAAAGCTGAAGATGGAACTCTGCTTATTGACTGACCTAGTAACCTGTCACTGTCACATAGATGCCAGCCAAAGACACGAGCTTTCTAGATCAGAGATTTCATGGCTCAAGGAAGAAGATAGTAAAGTGTGGGTGAGCTTTGTGTACAATCAGTGCCCCTAGCTTTCACACACACACACACACACACACACACACACACACACACACCACAAAATTAATTCATCCTGTCAAAAATGACCTGTCCTTTAAAATCTTTATGACCTGTCTAGTGTCTAAGTTTGTGATACAACATGATCCCTGCTCTCCAGAGAAGTCCAGTACAATCTAATTCACTTTTGACCATATGAGAAAAAACACCTCAGCACGAACTGAGGGTTGTCATGGGAGTAGCATGCATTTTTATATGTACACAGATCTACAGACTTACATGGGAAGGAGTCTATGCCCATGTAAAACAGAGACTATGTACTCTCCACCCAACACACAGCTCTATACACAATTTATATGATACTAAGACAGCTGTTCTCAATATGCAGGTTGCAACAGAGGCCACAAATCAAATATCCTACATATCAAATATTTAGATTACAAGTCATAATAGTGGCAAAGTTATAGTTATGAAGCAAGAACAAAATAACTTTATGCTTATGGGTCACCCCAACATGAGGAGTTGTATTAAAGGGTTGCAGCATTGGGACAGTTGAAAAACACTGAACTAAGATGAGTCCAAAGCACAAGGGTAATAGGCAGCTGCCTGGACCAAGTGCTGTCTGGTTAGAGCTGGGGCAGATAAGAGAGGAGAGGAATTCATACTGAAGTAAGATAGGGAGAAGCTCCTGAAGCCACAGCCTCACAATCCAGATATTGTTCTCATGGAACCCTTCAGGTAGAGGCTGTCAGAACAGCCCAGAGACAATTAGCGGGCCTTTTTTATTAAAGACCAACACTGTACATCAATTTCTTATTTAGGGCTACCAAAGCATAACACCAAAGTTCTTCTCATTCTCATGCTGTACTTAGAAAAATCAAGGCTAGTACTCTGTCTATGCCTCAAGGCTCAAAAGTGCTCAGGCCCAAGCCTAGTATTCAAGCTCTCTGGTCTAGACTCTGAATGCTGTTTTGATCTTAGATAACTTCTTGGAAAAGCTCAAGCTGCATCAACCAAACCTTAGCCAGAGATTTCCCCTGCCTCTGCTGCTATATCCATTCCCAGGAAACTTTATAGGTTGCAAAGTAAAACTTCCATGATCACCTGTGTTCTAAGGTAAGGCTCTGTCCTCTCCCATCATGGATAATTTCATGTTCCTATGTGACCCTGAGCATCCTACCTTCTATGCCAAATCTCTGACCAAATGACATACAAAGCTCCTGATTTTTGTGATTCACTTTTCACTAGCAGTCTATCAAGGGGAGGAAGATGTCAAGCATTCCTCTGGGATGTTACCAGGGACATGGCTAAACTGGGTGAGTACTGCTCTTACAAATTTGAAGATCTACACTTATGTCTCCTCTATTTCCCAGTGGTATGATCTCTAATAATTCATCTTATTTTAGCCTCAATATCCCTTAAAATGGACATGACAGTTCTGTCCAACTACTGGAACTGCTGGGAAGTTTGAATTCATTAGTCAGTGTGAAAGGCACTCAGTGCTCCATGCTTGCCCCCTCCTGAGCTGGCCAGGGGAATCCACAAAGCCGGGAATCATGGCCCCTGCCTTGACACATGCAGGTCTCTGCCTAACATAATTAAACAAATTATTAATTAGAGTTGAGATAAATGCGATGGGGGGCAGGGTAGGTCAGAACCAGCTAGATCAGGGGTGGGTAACTGTGGTCTGGCTAGTTTTTTTTTTTTTTTTGGTTCTTTTTTTTCGGAGCTGGGGACCGAACCCAAGGTCTTGTGCTTCCTAGGTAAGCACTCTACCACTGAGCTAAATCCCCAGCCCCCTGGCTAGTTTTAATAAAAGAAAATTATTGGAACACAACTTCATTCCTTCATTTACAGATGAGCTATGGCCGATTTTACTCTAGAGCACTAGAGCTGAGTACTAGAGATAGGGACCCCTGATCCCACAAGCCAAAACGAGTTACCATCTGGCCCTTTAAGAAAGGTCAGATGACCCTTGATATAGATGAATCAGGAGATAAGCTATACAGAGGAGGTAGGAAGATAAGCCTAGGAGTTAGAAAATATGAGTCCCTAAGTCATGAACTGTGAACTTCCAAATCCAAGTTCCCAAATGGCTGACTTCATCTCTTGTCCTCTCATCTCCGGAAACAAATCTTCCCCACTGATAACTGCATCCTCCTCTGTATTCACAGTATCCTCCTCTTCAAAAATAGTCCCTTCCTGATATCCTGCCCCCTGTACTGTCAACTCCTCCCTATTTCCTGTTCCTACCTTCTTTTTAGGAACAGGATTTGTAATGGAACCCAGTGGACCTCAAACTTGTGATTCTTTTGCCTCAGCTTCCCAGGGGCTTTGATTATAAGCATGTATTATCACACCCAGCTTCCCGGATCCCATTGCTCACTAACCTTCTCAATTAGAACCATCAACACTCTCTTTATTCATACAAAGTCATTCTTCACAACATCTCCTTCACCTTCCCAAGTCTAGCCCATTCATTCTCTTTAATGTCCTTTGTCTTTTTCCCTCCATGTCTGTGTCCACTGTCTGTTTCAGGCCCTCCTTGGCTCTGACCACACCTCTGCGTACCTCTAATCCAACACCTAATCATTCTGACTCCAAGGCCCAGTCCTTTTCATCTTGCTCCCATTCTACCTTTACTGTCTTCATTCTGAAACTCAAATCTAGCCATGTCACTCTACTTCATAACATATGTCAAGGATTTTCAGTTGTTTCAGCATAAGAATCCAGACTTTCAAATTCTGCATGATTTGTCCTGACCCATCTTTGTTTTAGTCTCATGTAAAGTAGGGCCTTTTATCCTATAGACACAATAATTATTTTTCTTCTTAATTGTCTCATATCTTTGGATATACTTCCATATTTCATAACTGCTTCAACTCTGAATTCTCAGAATGAAATACAAACCAGTAGACCATTTTCCCATCCTCCCTGGCAGCTAAAGTGCAAGTTACCTAAGGCAATTTAGGGCTCACAGTTCAGAGGAACTCAAGTCATAGTCTAAATCTGAGACCAGGAGCAAAAGGAAACATACAGGACACAGAAAGGACCTGTTTTCTTGTGAGTGGAGCACAAACATTAGTCTATGAAGTGCCACTGCCTAGCACTACCCTATGAATAGTGAAAATTATCACTACTGTATCAATCAAGGGAGCAATGATGACTCCTCCAAACTACACAGATCTTCTGTAATTGCATGCACTGCTATTGGGTCCATAACAATAAGCCTAGAGTTTCTGCACTCCCCGAAATTATCAGTTCCTCGATCTTTAACAAATTCATTTTTCTGCTTAATCTAAGAGTTCATAAAAATTTTCAAAAAGTAAAAGTTACAATATACTTGTGAAGTCTTTTCTCATATCCAATTCCCAACCAGTGGGAATTTCTCCATCTTTTCCCATCCTCCATGCTCACTATACTCTAACTCCCACCCACCTACTCACCCTACTAGACACACCTCATGACATATGTGAATGCTCACACTTCCCTATCCACCTCTCTTTCTTCCATTTCAACAACAAATTCATTCATTCATCAAACATGACGAATGCCACACTTCTTTGTCTTAGAAATATAGAAGATAACAAAATAAAAACAGTCCCTATCTCTACCATGCTTATATATTAGATAATAGATAGACAGTATCTATTTATCTATTAGAAGGAGGAGAGTCACCTCCTCGTATTCACTACCCAGTGGGTACCACAGTGCTGAATACAGAGGATGCACTTAGGACATGCTCACTGATTTGTAAATGAGAAATAGGTCCTTAGCCCTGATTACTATCAACTCTGCCTACAGCCAAGAACTCACTTCATTGTGTCTACCACCCTCTTCTTGAGTTTTGTTTTACCACCAGCACCATGGCTGTGAGAATGGGGAGACTCTGTGGTGTGCCCTAGTCATGCTTCCCTTATGGTAAATCCCTGGAATAACTACTGTATTCTTTTTTTCAGTCATGTGAGGCTGAAAGCTGGCTAATTGAGCACTCTGGTTACTGGATTATCTGTAGCCAAAGTCATTGATGTACTTCTTTGTATCTTTTTGGTGTAACTTATGCTAAGGTTGGAACATAGTAGGTATTCAATAGATTAAGCTTAACATAATTTTATATATATACATATATATATATGTACATATATACATATATCCACTCAAACAGAGCATCGAAGAGAGCCACTAGGTCTAATTTTTGCAGAAAAATTCAGAACAGCCTCTGATTAGTGAGTTTGCTCCATTTCCCAAGAAATCGTTTTAACCTTTAAACACAGAAGGTCAGCATCTCCTCTCTCTGCTCATGCATAATTCCCCTGCCCTCTGCTCTTCGGTGCTGCAGCTCCCTGCCTGAGAGAGAGAGACAGAGACAGCAGGAGGAACAGCGCTGGTGCTCAGAGGCCCAGGATGCCTCCCTGGGATTCTCTAAGCCCTCAGAATATGTTGTCTCATTTGCTACATTATTAATAAAATTGCAAGAAGTTTTGGAGAAAAGTTTTTCCCCCACCTACAAAAATTAGCATTTATCCCACACACACTGTGCAAAACTTAGGAGTAAGAACATTAATAAAACAGAAAAATGTTCCCTTTGAGCCGTATCTGGCAGCCAACGCCATAAGAGGACTTTGAAAGAGAATTGGGATGGGTCAAGTTGGACACTTCAAGGTGATGAGGTGATCTCTGTGGGTGGCCCCACGGTGGCCAGAAGAAATCCAGCCAGTCTCAGCATCTGCCGTGCTAGCAGTGCTAGCACAGATGGTGTGTGGCAGTGTTGGAAGTGGTCTGTGATAGGGGCTCTGTGCACGGTCAATGACTCACAAAAGCTAGAGATGTAAAATTGCAGAAATGAGGCCAAGGTCAGAAAAACTGGAAAGGTATAGAATGATCTTCATGAATGACCCTGCAGTTAGGTGAGGTCAGGGTATATACCAAGGTAGAAACCTCTGAATGAGGCACTCTGATTGGTGGAACACAGTTTTTGTAAACTTCAGGATTTCAGTGCTTTTTAGCAGCCATGTTATTCAGCTGCTTTAGATAAACAAATGGTGACCCCTTATCTCATTGCCTTGCTTCAGCTTTCGTCTCTATCACTTGCTTCTGGCTGGCTTAAATCATAGAGCCCACTCTTTTGTGTGGCATGCTCTGAGCTTCACATTGTAACGCATTACATTATTAGAATGCAAACCACCTAGCAATGATGTCATATTATTCATTGCTTTATCCTTCACCCCTGGATCAGTACCAGGGACCATAGATATTTATTGAACTTATAAATGAATGTGGTGTATCCTGAACTTAGACTCTTAAGTCATCTCACTTAAACCGCTTATGGGTTAGGATTACCTGGTCTGTATTTATACAATTATGAGTATTTTGCTTAAAACGGCAGCATTTTATCTATTGGGTTTAGGTCCATTTTCAACTCTTTTTTTTTTATTAACTTGAGTATTTCCATTTTCAACTCTTGATTCTGACAAAAGCATGATTTCTCCCAACTCCTGTCAATTTCCCCCAAAACCATGGCAGTATGCCATCACCCTCCATCGAAATTGTTGATAAATATTGAATAGACTGAGCCTCCTGACATTCTAGCAAATATGTCCCCTCAGGCTTATATTAATTGCCCTAAGTCAATTGCACCAAGTATTATTGAGATAAATACCCTCCTTTGCAGAAAGCAGTTTGGAGATCAAGTGACCAGATGAGGCCTTCGTTTTATACATGGGGGCGGGGGTCACAGGGCAGAGAATGCAATAGCCTCTCTTTGGCATCATACCAAGAGCAGTTATGAGCTCAGAATCCTTGGCCAATAGAACAAGTGTTACTCAGGCTCTGAAAAGAGACCCTCTGCAGTGAATCCGTGCTTCTTGAGAAACAAACACCCACATACAATAAAGAGGTAATCTTTATTGTCAACCACACTGAAATTAGACTCACCTAGAAACCCACATGAGTGTACCTGTGACAATATTCCCAGAGAAGTTTAAATGAGGAGAGAAGACCCATAATAATGTGGGTAGTGCCACCCGATGGGCTGGGAATTCAAGTTAAACAAAGAGGGTGGGATGAAAAAGGCTAAGAAGCTGCAGCATGCATCTTTATTTCTTGAATATGGACACAAAGCTACCTTGTGCTCATGGTCCCATGCTTTCCCCACCTTCATGGACTGTATCCCCTCCAACTGTAAGCCAAAAATGAAGATTTAGGTTGCTTTGTCAGAAACTGAGTCAAAGTTCTGAGAAAAGTAAATAGTGTAACGGACCAATCCACAGGCTCATTCAGCATTATTTCTTCTGGGTAAGTCAGATCCATCCATCCACAAAGCTTGTAGATTCCTCATCATTTCCTATCTCAGATAGGACCTGTGTCCAGCAACGGTAAGGCTTGGGAAGCCTGCTCAGAGCCCTAGTTTCCCATCCCCACCCTCTCCTTCCTTCTGTGTCTTCCTGAGGCAGCCAGTGCTTTCCTGTGCTCTTCATTTTCCATCCCACTGAGACTTGTAAACTTATTTAAGCAGGATGCCAGTGCCAAGAATACGCTGGTAAGCTCCAGCCAGAAAATACTCAAAAACAAAAGAGAGGTCTCCTGGCAGTGCTGAAAGTAGGAAATCCTTTGGCTCTTGGTGACTAGTTCAGAATTTACAGAAATAAAAAAAAATGTGTTCTGAACAAGCCAGATTCAGGAGTGAAAGAAGGGTCTTGCTGAATGAATAAATAAACAAATAAATGAATTTAACAAATGAAAGGTAAGTACACATAATAAGGAAAAACACCGGTAGTTCTCTTGGCTGACATTGATTCCAACAGAACATGAGGAAGAATTACACACAGTGCCTCTCTTCATATAGTGAGGAAGCAGAAGTGATTGTGTGCATTTGAAACCATCCTCTTCCTGTCCTGTTCTCCTTCTCTTACCCCTCAAAGAGTTCCCTAAGTACGCCATTCTCAAGTATCCCTTCCCCAGGCTCTGCTTTATCTCCTAGAGATGCTGGCCTCAGAGAACATACTTCCAGAGTTCCGTCACAGTGTCTTAAGTAGACCATTGGTTTAAATTCTCTCCCACATCACCATCTAAGACTTCTTCTACTGCAGACTCCTCAGGATGAACAGTCAAGATCGTGTGGTGATCATGATGGCTGGCCTGTCAAAATGCTAAGGCTCTCCAAGAGTAGACTTTCTGTAGTCCCTGTTTAGATACAAGGTGAGCAGCTCTGCTAGTGAAACCAAAAGAGGCACAAGTGACTGAAAGCTGCCAAAAGAGTGTCTTCAATTATAGGAACAAAAGCTGCTGCCGCAGTCATTAATTATTCATGGGCAGATTCGGGGAAGAGGAGGAGGCAGGTGGCAAGACAAGCAACAGTAAGATGGGGACAGAAAAGGTCCCAGGTGCTTGCAGTACTGGCTCACTGGGTGGTACCCACCTTCTATTTCTGGAAAAATGCTACTACAGGCTGATGTCTGTCACACCACTTGCTTCTAACATGGAGGCCTAGGAAGTCCCTGGAGATGAAAGCACTTATCCTCTTAGCCAGCTCAGCTCTAGGTTTGTAAGAATTTCTAGCAATGGGCACGTCACATTTGCTGGGTATGGCATGGAGTTAGCTCCTGTGCAGGACCCCTCTAGAAAACCTCCTAGACACACACTTCCTTCTCCATGGGGCCCTCCATGTATCCACCTCCTCTTTTTTGTACTATACCCCACAGGCTTCATAAGAGGTGACCACATCTCCAATGTCACATAAAATGCAGAACACACCAAATGCAAATTCCTGTGCCTCTCATATCACAAACACACATGAACATACACACATGTACACACATACTCACCACCACATAAAATATACATGAACCATGAACCCCCACATATAACATAAGCAACATGCAATGAGAGAGAGATTAGAGAGAGAGAGAGAGAGAGAGAGAGAGAGAGAGAGAGAGAGAGATAAAACATAAGGGCACAAGTAACAACACCCAGGTTTGATGCCTACATCTCTACCCACTATTCTTCCTGAAAATAGGAAAGAAATAACCTTTCTTCTTATTTACCCAGCCCTATTCTTCCTCTTCTCTCCCATACCCCCTACCTCTCCAACACTGCAGAACTCTTCCTGATATCATTCTATTGTGCTAGAATTTTACTTCTTAAAACTAAAAAAGATGGAAAGAGTCACAATCATTAAACCACCTCGCCTCCTCCCTACAGCAAGCCCAAGCATTGTCAGTGGGCACTCCTTCAACCTCCCTGCAGTGACCAGACTCCCTCATGTCTCCTGGACACATCTGAAAAACCTGACGTGTGCTCCAGAATCCCCCTCTGCTGTTTCCTAAGGAAAGTCAAATTTTGCCTAATCATACCATCTTCTCACCCATTCAATTTAATTTCTCTGTCAGCTTTTCTTATCTTTAAATTTTGTTCTTCAACAGTAGGTCCTACTCTCCCTTCTTTGCTAGTTCATATTCCTGGCTATCAATGCCCATGTACCAATAGCCCTCACACCCGGAACTGCAGCCCAGTTCTTAGTCCTGTGGAGTTTTCAATTACCTTCATGAAATGGTTCTCTTCTTGTTCTTTACCCTTAATGTTTCATAGTGAACTATCAATTCTAGCCAACCAATTGCCCACATATGCCAAGACCTTGAAAAAGCGCATGACCCCTGACTTTCAATCTCAGTTTTACTTATCTTGCTGCTGTGCCAAAATACCCCGGAAAGGCAACTTAAAGAAGGAAGAGGTTATTTTCTCTCCCCATTGCAGGATACAGCCTATAGCCCTTCACGGTGGGAAGAACATGAGATGGCTGGCTGGTGCCATTGCCACCCAACGGTGGAAACAGGGAGAGATGAGTGCTGGTACTCAGCTCACTTTCTCCTCTTTACAGTCTTAGAACCTTTGCCCATAGAATAACATCACCCACGCTTAGCATAGCTCTTCCCACCTCTGTTAATCTACTCCAGATAATCCTCTGCAAACATCCTCTGGATCTGTGTTCCGTGGTAATTGGTGATTCTGAATCCTAATAAATTGACAGTGAAGGCTAATCCCCATATCCTTCTTCTGAATATGCAAACCTCTGGAGGCTGTGTCTCGCAACATTCTCTCAAGTCCATCTTCTTCCATGTTTTTAAGCTGGTGTCTCTGTCATCTGACCCTCTAACATGGAATGACCTTTATCTAAATGGGTCCATTTCAACTCTGGTGCCTGAAGTGTACACTGGAGCTGGTTTCTCCTGAAGCCCTTTTGCTAAATGGCTGGCCATTTCTGAAGTCCTTCTCTGGGAGATGTACACTCAGAGAGGGGAAACTAAATAGAATTCGACAAAGTCACGAGCACAGAATTTATTGGTCCTTACAGTTGCTAATCCATTAAATTATACCTTCAGAACTTGGAGTTAGTCCTTATGTGAATCTCTGAATCCAGAGCTTAGTTTTCTTCTTAATTTTCTTTACATAATTTAATCCTATCACTTGTTTTTTTTTTTACTTTCTTTCTTTCTTTTTTTTTATTAGTTCATTGATTTTTTTATCTTTTTGAAGTCATCTTCAGAAACATCCAAGTTCATCACAGGAAACCCCCACCAACTGCCTGTCTGCTGCAGTATCTCTAGTAGTTGGGCCTAATAATTCAAAGCTCCAAAAGCCAAGTAGATTAATTAGTAGGGGCTTATTTGTCATGTTTTAAAGCCAAATCCATGAGTAAGGTGGCTACAAATTGAGTGTCTGATGAAGTTCATCTTCTAGGTTTGCAGAAGATCTTCACTGGTGTCCTTGCATAGTTAGGAAAACAAGACTCCTCCCTTTCCTCCCCCTGAAGTAAATCATTGTCCCCTTCATTAGTGAAGTACCTCCCAAGGCCCCACCCCCTAGCCCTGTCCTATTTCAGGACAGAGCTTCAGCATCGAGGAAGTAGACACAAATATACTATATTAGCATAGCTCTTCCCACCTCAGTTAATCTACTCCAGATAATCCTCAATACAATGTATCCCACAGTCTTATATAAAATGGGCACATGGGATGTTCAATAAGTGTCTATAGAACAAATTAAGAGATGGGTGGATATTCAAATTTTAGCACATGGTATTTTCTGGCCAGAGTCAGTTCTATCAACAACCATTTGAAAAAAACAAAAAACTTTACCATTATCTGTCCATAAGCATTTACCAAGGTCATCTTAGTCTGAATACAAGGGGAATGGTGGTGCACATTTTCTACACACACAATCATCTGGGGAAGGAATACATTGAGCTACTTTAGTCCTGGATATTCCTTCTCTGTGGTCCCTGCTTCTTGTCTTCATCAGACATCTTATTGTCATTCAGCCTGAGCATCAGTATGGCCTTCTGAATGTGGCCATGGAGCCCACGCACCATTATAATGCTGGGTTTTAATCTTCTCTACAACACTTACCACTATTGAATTTTTCATGTTTACTTTTCTGTATTCCCCCATGTATTAATTTTCTGTTGCAGCAAAACAAATTGCCACAAACTTAGCAGCTGAGAACAACACCCACTTATTAGCTCACAGTTCTGTAGACCAGAAGTTTGGGCATAGAATTGCTTAGTGCTCTGCTGAGAATTTATAAGACTAGAATCAGGACTCCAAAAAAAAAAAAAGCAAAAAACAAAAAACAAAATCAAAAAGAAACAAACCGCATTCTCATCTAGGGCTTCAAGTCTTCCTCCCTCACAGTCTAACTACTGTTGCAAATAGCATAGCATCAGAAGTTGGTAAGGATGAAGACAAGAGGATTATTTTATCTCAAGAGTTCTGGTCCAAAGCCAAAAGACCACATCTGGTCTTGCTAACATAATCCCATGGTAGCAGAGCTTAACAAAAGACAAAAAGCTTGGGTGTGTGTATCTCTTGGTCTATGCCCTTTTCTTTATTTTTAATGATTTATTTATTTTATTATTGTTTTTTATGTGCTTTGGACTTTTGTCTCCATGTATGTAAATGTGTCAGATTGCCTGGAGCTGGAGTTACAGACAGCTGTAAGCTGCCATGTAGGTGCTGAGAATTGAACTAGGTCTTCTAGAAGAGCAGCCAGTGTTCTTAACCACTGAGCTATCTCCATGGCCCCTTCCCCTTCTCAAAAAGCCACCATCATTCTATCATCTTGATGACATTATCTAATCCTAATCCAAATTTTCCACTTCTAAAGATGATTCTGGAATAGTTTCTTCTATTATAATTTTAATACTTCACACTAAGGACTAAATTTCAACAAGAGGTTTTAGAAAGGGCAAGCCATAATTAAACACCACAGCAAGAAGATTTCAGTTCCTAAGGGTCATAGGACTAAGGTTTCTATGAGCTCCAAAAAGTTGTCCTCATTCCTTGACATGTGTCCTCCATCTTCAAAACTAAAAGCAAAGAATTCTCCTCAAGCGAATCCCTCACATACATAGAGTATCCTTCATCTTGAGAAAGGATAAACCATTGACTCTCTTGTCAGTCAGCTTCGAAGTCAGTGTTGGCATAAGAATAAACCAATTATTGGAGTGACTGTCACATCATAATCTCCCTTTCTGGCCACACTCAGGGGAATATGTATATGGCATGTCTTGGAATAAGAATCTTGGAGACTATCTTAGAATTTTGTGTACTACTCTAAAGTACAGCTTTGCCTATCCATAAAAGCCAACATTTATAAGATTGCTTCCAACTACACAAAGAATGTGCAGACAATAAAACTACCACATGGAACAGTGGGACGAGCCAAGGAGAAGGCTCAACATTCTGAGGCAAGTTGGGCCCAGGAGCATGACCAGCCTAGAAACTTCCTGCCACTCCAGCCAACAGACTAAGAAAATGAAAATCCCATTTGTCTTAAACCAACCATAACCCACCTGTATCTGCAAAATGTCACAGAGAGCACAGAGGGTTTGGCCTAATGCTGATTGCATTCTAATGCTAATTTGGGTCCCCAAAGCTGCTTACATGAGTGTCCACACTTAAGACACTGAAAGACCATGCTCCAAATTGGGTCTGATTGGTAAATAAAGATGCCAACAGCCAATGACTGGGCAAACAGAGGCAGCACCTTAGGATTCTTGGATTCTCTGGCTGGGGACAGAGAGGGAGGAAGAAGGAGAAGATCATGCCAGGAGCGTATGGAGGAGAGGAAACCACCATGCCTGAGAAGAGTCGAAGACAGGGAGATAGAGCCACCACGTAAACGTGCTGGGAGAGTGTGGCCCAAAGGGATGCCCAACTAAGGTAGAACATAAAATTTAGTAAGTAATTTCTTGGGATTATCAGTGGGAAGTGGATTGACCAATGGAGGTTAGCACACGGCCCAGCTATTGTGCTGTTTAAGGTATATCAAATTATAAAGAGTGTGAGTGTGTGTGTGTGTGTGTGTGTGTGTGTGTGTGTGTGTGTTCTTTTGGGAACCCAGAACATTGACGCAGTAGCTAAACTCCACTACCAGGATTTTTTAACTAAATATTTCTTTCAACCTGTGAATATCCCTCAGAACCTGTTCAGTACTTTTGAAACTGAGATCTGAGGCAAGTAGTAAATGGGGTTAGTCAGTGCTGGGGTAGTCATTTGACAGAGTATGCCAGAGAAAGAGGGAAAGGGATAGAGAATTTCATTAGCGTTGTGCAAACAAATGAGCACACAGACTAGGGACACTGTTACCCACAAAAAAATAGAAGGCATAAAGGCCTATAAGTCAGATAGCATAGAAGAAAAGATGATGGAAATCACCAAAACCAAGGAGGTAATTCTGCCTCAGGCAGAGTACTAGTGGGGGAATGTGAGTATCCACATCCCATTAAGTTGTCAAGATCACTTTCTTTTTGAAACATCGCACAGAGAGCCACAGGAACACTGGATCATCCCAACTGTCCACAGTCCTTACTTCTAGAAGTGGCAATTGTCAGTACCGATCCAGAGGAAATGATGTACACTAGTATTTCTGGTAGAGATGGCACACAACACCTCTTCAGAAGGGGAGCAAAGTATATTTGGCAGCTGGTAAGATAAAAGGTGGCCATTTTCCACAGGCTGGGTTATCATTACTAACACAAGTACCTTTCAGGTTCATGGACAAAAAAAAGTATTGTTCTAGTTATGATTTCCAGAAAGACTTTCTGTACACCTAAGATAGACTAGAAACTTATGAAACTCCTTGCCCCATCTGGGCCCCCTTCCCACTGGGGAGATTAGCCCTCGGTGGGACTCGGAAAGCAGCCTCAAAGGTGATAAGCAAGCAGGCAGCAGGGCCTGGGAGAAAAGGAAGCTGGGATTATTCATCAGGGAAAGACAGGCAGGCAGGATTTCATACAATCTTCAGGTATCAGCAGAGTTCTTAGGCAGTGCAGGCTAAGTCTTGGCAGTGGCTACAGAGGATAGAATAAGAAAAAGAGCTTAATCTCCAGCATAGGGGATTTAGGATAGCTATGGGGGAGAATTTCCTGATGGTGAAAGTTGTTAAAAGTTGCAATGAATGGTCTCCAGAGAGAGTCAGGACTGCTCTGGAAGCTTTTACAAGTAGAAGAGATTATCCTCTGGCAGGGCCAGCTTATCACTAATCCTGCCTGAAGGCAGGGGAATGGACACAATGACCTCAGGGTCTCCTTCAGACTGGTAAAGCAGGCCTTCCCATCAGCCGGGTGGCTAGCACTGCTGAGCAGGTGATATGCTTTAAGGAAGGCTCAGAGTGTGCCCAGAAATAAGGAGGAACTGAACCACGGGAGACCGCCTTCATTTTTCCTTACTACATTTTAGTCACAGCTGCCTTGCCCCAATGACCAAGGTCCTCTACGATCTCACTTCTATTCAAGGGCACTTTAGACAAGAAAGCTAGCTAAGAGCATCCTAAACTAGAGCAGAGGTGGTTTTCTCCCCAGACTGCAAAGTACCCAGATGCCAGGGATGTGACTGTGGACTTCCCTGTAGAGGTTTCTGCAGTTAACGAGCATACAGTCCACCAAACAGTAGCTATGGGGAGCCAAAGGACTTCTTCCCCCGACTGGTCAGGATGGAGAAAGAGGCTATGCTGCTCCTAATAGTTCCCATGTGTGCTTCTACCGCTTGATAGTCAGGGGATAAGCCACCTGATTTGGGCCCACCCAATGCAGAAAACTACAACTTCATGTATTACACAGGGGACAGCAGTGGAAGCATAGTACAGGCTGAAAGGGTTAATAGGCATGCAGAGTCCTGCTGAGATGTCTTTGGAGGATTCTGGGCTGTGTGTGGCTTGAATGATGAGGAAGACTTGAGCATCGGAAAGAAAAGAGGTCACTGAAGCATTTAAAAAGTGCTGTCAGTCATAGGAAAGACTCTAAGAGCTACAGTCAATTCAGTGTCTTTGAAAAACGTCTATTCAGTGTCTTCAGAATGTGGGAGAAGGGAGGATGCTTGGGTTTCTGGAAATTGGAGCCATCTCCATGCAACATGCAAAGATAAAACTGGGAATGAACACCTGCCCTGTTGTCAGGCCAACCTTCCCCTTGACCCAGAACATCATTCCTTTATGGGATCTAGAAAGGTTCTTCCCACTGCTCCCTTAAAAAATAAAAAAAAGACAGTGTTTCTCTGTGTAGTCTGACTGTCCTGGAAGTTATTCTGTAGGCCAGGCTGGCCTATAGTCTGACCTACCTACCTGGGTGCTAAGATTAAAGGCCTGTGCCGCATACCTGTTCCCATGACTGGCTCCTTTGTTAAAGCCCAGCAGGCATCCTATCCTAATGTGTTTTTCTGTCCTTCATATCTTCCCTCCCCTTTGCTCAACACCATATCTACTTCCTACTATTCACTACTTTACAAGACCAGGACCTTCTATCTTCCCCACAATCAGGATCCTACACCCAGTGGGCTCACTTCAAAAATAGTTTTCCCTTTGTAGGCTTAACATCCCAGCCTTCAGGTCATTTCTACCCAGACTGCACTGCCCTCAGTCAATACAGGTACAGGGCTGAAGAGATAACCATAAATATGTAGGAGAAAGGAGCAAAGAAATGTATTATTCTATCCACCGCATAGTCTGGAAACAGACTGCAGCTTGTTGCAAAGGCATATTAAGCATGCAATCAGCAGCATTCTCACGCCCAAATAAAGCTATTTTCATTTCATAAAGCAAGGGAGCAAGTCAAGTCATTAGGGAAACAGAAATGCGGAACTTAAATGCCTAATTGGAAGCTCTATTGCACTTGCAAAGTACCTTTGGTTTTTCTAAAAATTCAAGGGAAACACATTGAGCTTATAATTGCAGGAAGATCAATGCCATGTTCCTTCCTGCATTAGCACAGAAGAAAAATCCCTTCCTGTGGGCTCATGCCCAGCCCAGCTAGGTTGTATAAACATCTGAGACCCAGAGAGAGACAACGGGCTCAAGGAACTTTGAAAGGAGAACACAAGTCCTTTCCTTTTGCCCTAAATGCAAAAAAAAATCAACGTCCATGGTATCAATCTGGTTCCTGGAGTGAAATTCTTCTACATCCCACCAGGAAAGATTAATGCTTTGATGCACATAGTGGTCAAGTCCTATGTTGCAAACACAAGGCTAACTCATGTCTTCCAACCTCAGGGACTTCACTTGCAAACCACAAAAGTTAAAAGAGGTCAGAACTTTTCACACTAGGGTTCCATGAGTTGCCCTGGGGAGATGCTGATGGGAGGTAGTCTTACAGAAAGTAAACAGATACGAAGGGCATCCATTGGCATGAGTCTCATCCCATACACTCTACCATGTCAATGATCCCAGTGGTATCTGCTTGGGGAGTCTATACATCATTTATATAAGAAAAGGGTTTTGTTGCTTAATATCTCTTCATGTTCCTCCTTCGCCCTCCCTTTTACGTGTGTGTGTGTGTGTGTGTGTGTGTGTGTGTGTGTGTGTGTGTGTGCGCGCGCATGTCATACATGGAATCTACTAAGCTGAATAATCTCTGAGATACTGTTCCTCAGTCTGTCTGTGGAGTGGAAAGGAACCTTTATTCAACTGCCCACCAGCTTGGTCAGAGAGCTCGAATGCTTGTGCATTCTCCTAGGAACATATCCCAAGTGTTCAGAACATAAAACATTATCTAATGTGTTATTATCTAATGTGTTTCTTGGGAGATTTGGGTTTGACTTTGTTTGGTTCTATACCTGCAACTGTGACTGTTTTGCAACAGAGCAAGAACAATTTCGCATCCCATGCTTTTTTATGATAAGCTTATTGCAGTCACCTTCCAAGCTCTTCTAAGCCATGGCTCTTACAAAGCAAAGATATGAAAATATGAAGATTTTCCTAAAATTTCACTGCCATGATGGGTATCCCTTATGACTAAGAATTTTTTTTCTGGGAATCTCTTATTCAAAGTGGTTGCGGGGGCTTTAATCAACACAGGTACTCAATTGAGAGGAAGAAATAGCAGAAAGCACTGGAAAAAAATATTCACAGCACTGAAAGAATGACGTTTCTGGAAATTCATAAATAGCCCTCAATTGAATTGAGTTCTCTCCATGCAGGTAAGAATGTCACTAAGGTAAGGTAATGAATGTCACTAAGAACATTCATGATGGCTGGGGAATTAGCTTTCTTGTGCCTAA
The DNA here is from genome assembly GCF_021556685.1 of Rattus norvegicus. Taxonomy (NCBI): domain Eukaryota; kingdom Metazoa; phylum Chordata; class Mammalia; order Rodentia; family Muridae; genus Rattus; species Rattus norvegicus. The sequence goes on along the minus strand of NC_141539.1, from coordinate 34,928,742 downwards.
CAAAATACCTGAACTGAAAAAAAAGGACAGGTTTATTTTGGCTCTTGGTTTCAGGGGGATTTCGGCCTTTTACAGTGAGAAGACAGGGCTCTATCATGGTGAGAGCTTGTGGCAGAGATTCTGTATATCTTGCTAGACTAGGAAACAAAGACTCCAGTCAGAACAAGGAGTAGGTATACCCTTCAAAGGCCCAGCCATAGAAGAATACTTCCATAAGCCAAGAACTACTTTCTAAGATGCCACAGCTCTTCCTCAAACCAAGAGTCCCAGACATGAAGATATAGGATGTTGTTAACAGTTTACTCTAGGATTAGAACCTTCCATTTTGGAGGAAACCTTTGTAAGATTTAGGATGCTTTCAAGGAAGCTAAACAACAGGATGATATCTAAGATGGGAAGTGTCAGTCCATCCTACAAGGAAGCCTATTAAGCTTGGGAAGTAAATAACTCCCTTCAGGAAGTCCCTGAAACTGACTATATACACTAGTTCCTTCCCTCCTCTACCAAACAGAAGCAATAAAGATTACTGAGAGATAGTCAGGCAATTTGAGCTGCCTAAAGAGAGGCATAAACCAATTGAACTACCTGGAAGAGTAGTTCACACATGTTGAGCTGCCTGAAGGTTTTGCAATGTGCTTCACGGTTCTCCTTTTATAGGGAGGAGGTTTTGGTAGTGCATCGATCTTTGAATCATTTTTGCTCCCATAAGTAACCCTTCATTCACAATTCTGTACATAACTCCAATAACACTCAGGTTGGACTTTGGTGGTATCTGTGCTTTGGTTAGTCCTCAGTTCCCTATCTGGAGTAAGTAGATATTTGTTCAAATCTCTCTAGCAATAGTGTCCCACAACCTGGGGATATTTCACTCAAAGTATAACAAAGCTGTTCACTTTATTTCCCTGTTTATAGGATGAGAGAACAGGTCCACACTACATTCTGGTGAGCATCTTCCCTAGGCTGTGGAATGTCTGTCACTCTTTGTCCTCCCCGAAGAGGAGGTAAGAAGATAAAGAACAGCATCTTACCCTGTTCACTAGCAGTGATGCACAAGTTTCAGCCTACTGGATGATAGTGATGGGTAACTCAGTCTGATATGCAAAATCAGATTTCCTGAGGTGCATGATTATGTTTCTAGTTGTACTGAAAATGCAAGTACAGATATTCAATGGATGATACCAGCCCAGTCCCACACTGTTACTGGGCACCAGCACCAAGCTGAGTCCCATAGATCAGTCTATTTACTGGTGATGTGATGGGTCATAAAGCTCCACCATTGCCAGCCTAAGAGATAAGAATGTTTGCAGGAATAGAATGAATGGTCTGCAGTGAATAGGCTCTCGGTTCCCTTCCAGATGGAGGCAGCATGTCACTGGAGAAACGGAATCATTGGAGAAAGGATAGAAGAGACAAAGAAGCAGAGTTGATGACAGGCAGTCTCGTTTGCTGAAGCAGTTATTACAGAGCCATTTGCCATTTGACCCCATGTATTTTTAAAGCATCCAGTTAAGGAGCACTTATTAAAGTGTTTCCAAGTTGTCCTCTAAAAGAAGAGATCCTGACAGGCCACTCAGTATACTGCAAAGGTGGGTTAAATGGTATTATCCCTGCATCAATGATGGGGAGACAATATATAATGGATTACTTTAATTTCCTGGAGACACGCTGAGAATTCATTCCTCTGAGAAGTGAAGATCTGGGAGGAGACAGATGGAACCAAAAGTCAGAAGACAAAATCACTTGCCAAGACTGCCAGTCTCTAAGAGGGGAGAAAGGACCAGCCTCAAATCTTGGAGAGCCTTGCTTCCACACTGTAGACCTCAGCCACCTTTGAGAGCGAAAGATGAAAAAAATATCAAGGGAAATAAATGAACCTCAGGCAAAACTGATGGGTCCTAGTCTTCTGCATCCTGCACATGGGATGGGGTGGGGGGTGGGGGAGAATAATCCAGATTCTAATCCAGGCTCCTAGTTCATGGGCCTGTTTTCTTATACTGAAAAATCTTTCTAGAAAAAATGATTTTCTGATAAGAGTCAAATGGCTGAGGCCAAAACTGTGAGATTGGTGTGCCCTCGGCATGCTAATGGAGTTTCTTAGCAACTCTCCCTCCACTCTTAGGAGGGAGCAATATCTCTGCCAGGAGAGCAGGAATCAGAGAGCACAGATAACCCATAGCCGGGGCTGAGACTCAGACAGACATGGAGTCTGAAAAGTGATGGCTGTGGGGCAGAGTGACTAGCAGAAGGCATCCAGTGCCATGGCAGCACTGACCTGTGTGGGGAAATGCAGTGGAATTGGAGTGAGAGACTCAGAATGAGCTACCACCACTTGGTGTCTCTTAGCTCCTTGTAACTCTAGTAATTGATGGTAGGAGGTGAAATGTAAATGGTGCACTGAAGTCTCCAATGATCAGCTTGGCATGACCTTCAATCTGCACGTTTCTTTTTGGACACAGCCATCAAAATAGCATCCTGGGATCCACCTCTCCCTTCCTGCTGACAGCCAGCTAGGCTTATAGGTGTGAGAATGGTCAGGAGAGGTTAAGTCAATGAAGAAAAGAATTGGCTTTTCTGAGCTGGCTTTTATTTTCTTATTTGTAAACTTGGAGTTCTGCTTCAGGGTTTTCAGAATTGGGTGGAAAGAAATGAAAACCAGGACTTTGTTTATCCATCGATGCTTTGATTTATTACACATTGACAGCTTGCCAGCTCCGGTCCTTTGTGAGTTTGCATCACTCCTCTTAGCAATGAATTCTAAAGCTGGAAGAGACCCTCGCCTCCACAACTTCATTTCCCAGAGGAAAATACTGAACCCATGTGAACTTTGAACTCACTGGTGGTTTGCTGGCAGATCAAAAGCATGCATCCAAGTATTTCCACTGCTACCACTAATTGCCAGACCAGATGCTTCAAAACTGGACTTGGATGGTCTTGGTTTGAGACAGGGATATGCGGAGATTCAATTTGCCAATATTCTCATTCTTGGAGGAAATGATATCTATCCTAAGCCAAAACATACTGGTAAATTCTCTAATTTAGTCAGATGATGTCTCACTTTACATGATAAATGTTTCTAAAAAGTTGCACACAAATCAAATTTTTGTAAATTGAATTACTTTTTTTTAAAGCACAAGATAGATTGCTTAGCAAAGGAACCCTGGGCTGAAAATGAGAAATATTTCTCCAATTTAAATAATAACTACCTCCATAATTTATCTCTTCTGTAAATTCATAATTTAATATTCCTTGGTTTTGTTTAGCATCACTTGTTTAAAACAAGAACAATCTATATTTATGTAGCTAGTGTCACCAAGAAGCTAGCAGTACATTAATAATAGCTAATTCATTTCTTATACATGGCCCTGAGAACTAACAAGAGACCAGGACTCCCATTTGGCAGATGAGCAAAGTCAAGGCTAAAAAAAGGGGTACATTCAAGATGCTGGGGGAAAATCAGTGGCATAGCTAGATATCCTTGGGTTCTTATAGTTTAAACCAATGTGTTACATTTGCTTCATAGGGTAGGTTAGATAGCCATTGTGTCCAAAGGAGACATCCTCCACCCATCAGAAACAAGAACTCCAAAGAAATTTCTAAACTACCTCAAGTTCTTGTACTTCAGTAATCAAGGAAAAGGCCTAATTTTCCCTTCTCCTTTCTCGTTTTTATGTGTGCATATGTACCTGTATATATGTGGTGTTTGTGCATATGTTTACATGCATTTACTTGTATGCAGGTGCATATGTAGAGGCCAGAGGTTGTTGTCACTTGTCTTTATTTACTGAGGCAGAATCTCCTGCTGAGCCCAGAGTTCACTGGTTTGCTTAATCTAGCTAGTCAGATGTTTCCTGAGATTCCCTCTCTTGATCTCTCAAGCAGTAACATTATCAGGTTGGCTGCCACGATCCCAGCCCAACTTTTATCAGAACTCTGATCCCCATGCTTGCTCGGCAAGTGCATTGTCCACTGAACCATCTCCTCAGCCCCAATTCTGTCCTTTCCTGATTCACTTAGGAAACATCACAGGCAAACAGAACTCTCGGTGACTGTGTGGAGATCACAAAATGATCTGTGTGGAGATGACAATGTGTGCTCACTGAATTCCCAGTAGACAACTACCCCCACCCACTGTAGAAAGAGGTAATGGTTCTGGGGTTGGGGATTTAGCTCAGTGGTAGAGTGCTTGCCTAGGAAGCGCAAGGCCCTGGGTTCGGTCCCCAGCTCCGAAGGAAAAAAAAAAAGAGGTAATGGTTCTGCACACAGGGCTCAGACTTTAAAGAAAGAGGCAGAGCTCACATACACAATCATGTGGCTCTTCTGATTATGGACCCTCTGGAAGATAGCCTTCACCTTTTCAAGTAAACCTCTTGCCTTGGAAAATGTCAGTCTTTGGTTATTTTCAGGTTGTACTAAATTATGAAAATCTAGAGAGTTAGTATACTTACTGCAAATATCTGAAAAGCTAATATAAATAGATTTAACAAAAACATATTGCATGTGTCTCCAGAATAAAATGACCTCATCGGCAAAGTGGGGATAGTTACAACACCAGCCTTGGAGGCTTGTGATAGTATCTGCCTGGCCCACTCATTCTAAAGCGCTCTGCAGCCCTGAGCAGATAGATAGCCTCGGCGAGAAGCACCTGTACTTTATACCGAGGTTCGAGCTTTTCCATGTACAATCCCTTTTCACTATAACTTAAGTATATACAAATCAAATATTTATGACAATAATCATAGAAACAATTCTTTGTTGTATCTTCAATTTTACTAGTAGTCAAAGATTAAAGTAATTATGAATACTAACGAGATATAGGTGGGGATGTTTTTTACCCAAATAGTTAAACCTTGGCTAAATGCTTGACACTTTCAAGACAGAGTATCATCAATGTTTTACAGAAGTGAATAATATTTTTAGGTTATAATTGTCAATGTTGAAAATGCCACTTTGCATAAATATGTTGCATAAAATAGTAGCAGTATATACTCCAGAAATTGTTGGAAGTTCTGTCCTAATCCTAAGCCAGAAGTCACTTAATGAATTTCTATGAACCTCAAATGAGTCACTCAAAAGACATCTTTTTAAAATCAAGTACTGTAACATGATACAATTTCAAGACACACTAATTTGATACTTACATGCTGATGTGTAGTGACAAGAAAGTATTAGAAGTCTTTTTTCTTTAATTATGTCATTATGCTTCTTGAAGATAAGAAATTGGTGTGACCAATGAAAGCACAGTACAGTTCATGGCATGTAAACAAGTCTTATGTCTGAGTCGAAGTGACCTGGGAAGTATTAATTAGCACTGGGTGGCTTGACAGTATGGAATGATGTAGACAACACATGTATGTTCAGAAGCAAGAAGGCAGTGAAAGAAACTACATGATGTGACACAGAAGTAATTGTGAGTCATTACATGTCTTACTGAAAGTCAATTTTTAGTCCTGGGCACTCTGAAAACTTTCCCTGCTGCTGATCCTTCACACCCCCCAAATCCAGCTTCAGTATGGGACCCACAACTTAAGAAGTTGTGGTTTTTATATCAGGTACTATAGACTGCAGCTAAAGAGAACGCATGGCAGTTTCTTGTGAGGAACAACTTACCAGAATTCTATAAGGAGAGTACGACTTGGACCATACTAAATAGCTAAGAGGTTCTGTGTTATTCATTGCCCAGTGGAGATATCAATAAAAGCCAAGCACTGATTTATAAACCTGGTTGAGAATCAGAATAAGGCATACAGCACTACTCTGTAGTCAAAACAGTGGAGTTTGGGTCAACCTCAGACTCCAAAAGTTTTGGAAAGGCTTGCGAATCTCTGATCTTTTCTAGCATTTTTATTACTGTTTGAGAATTGCATACATGAATATATTTTTATCTGATTCACCCCCACTCCCTTCCAACTTCTCTCACACCCCAGCACCACTTTCCCTCCCAAATCCATGCGTTCTTTTTAAAACCCACTGGGTCAAATTCATGCTGCCAAAAAGTGCAGTGATATAAGGCCATCCAAGGAAGCATGAGGAGCTGAATATAAAATAAATAAATAAATAAATAAATAAATAAATAAATAAATAAATAAATAATAAACTTTCTCTCTTCCCCAGTAGCCATCAGTACCACAGTACTGTCAAAAGTAACACAGCGAGGGGTGGACTTTATGGACTTTATCCCTGGTCTCTGTTGGGATTTCAGTTGGCTTCATCTTGCACAGGACTTAGGCATATAGCACAGCTGCTGTGAGCTCATCAATCTTTATTTTATTAAATGTTCCCAGTGATTTTATGTAGTTGATCAATTTGGCATCTAACTACCAAAGCTCAAGAACTATCTGTCAGGAACACTTGTAACTATACTGTGGTTTGCACATGATTTCCTTGTGTCCACACAGGGTACATGTATTGATAGCTAATACACATTGTGGAGAACTAACAGAATAAAAACACCACAAACACAGGTACACAGACACATACATGTACACACATGCAAACCCTATCACTAGTGATACGATGTTATGTATCTCCCAAGATTTTGTCAATAAGAATCACTAGATGCAAGGCCTCAAACTTGGGCCAGAATATCTACCAAAATCAAACTTGCTTGGTTTTTTGTTTGTTTATTTGTTTGTTTGTTTGTTTGTTTTTAAGAAGTTAATATGGCTCAGGTATTTTGTTGCAGTAATATAAAAATAAATCAATACATGTTTCCTCTAAAATCTATGACTCATTTGAAATTTACACATGACTTAAGGACATGTGATTGTGTGTCAAGTTGACAAAGGATACACTTGTAATGGTTATTTGTAATTGTCTACTTGACTACACTTGGAATTAACACAAACCCACGCATCATGGTACATTAGTAAGGGATTTTTCCTTTATCAAATCCTTTGAAGTGGAAGAGCCCGCTTTTAATCTGGATCTTCCAAAGTGGAAAGATCCACTTTTAATTTGTGCCATACCTTCTGGTGCCAGCCTATACAAAGGACATGAAAGAAAGAAGCTTGCTCTCTTTTCCTGCTTGCTCTTGCTGCCACTAGCAAGTCCATTTCTTCACTGTCATTAAAAGCCTACTTCTTTGGGATGTTTGTCTATGCTGACGACCATCTGAGACCTTCAGCCTCACGAGTTGAACAACTACTGAATTCTTGTACCTTCTATTAGTAGACAACCATTGTTGTGATAGCTAGAACACAGCCTGTAAGCCATCTTAGTAAATCCCCTTATATTTATATCTAGATATATCTATATCTATAGATATATGTTGATAGATATATGATAGATAGATATATGATAGATAGATATATGATAGATAGATAGATAGATAGATAGATAGATAGATAGATAGATAGATGATAGACATGTTAAATAAATTCATTTCATTTTTTCTGTTCCTCTAGAAAACCTTGGCTAATATAGATTTTTGGTACCAAGAGTGGGGTTCAAAGCCACACAGACATGTGTCCATTGGATTTTGGAGTTCCTTCATCTATTCCAGATAGTATAATGGAAAACAATATAAAGTCATAAATTGGGAAAGACTGAGTTCAAACCATTACTCTATCATTTCCTATTAATATGATTTAAAATACATAGATTGCCCTCCTAGACCCTCAGCCTCCTTATCTATAAAATATAGGAAAAAAAAACTATATAAAGATTCTCAAGTCTTTCAAGCATGTAATAAATCATCAATGAGTATGTATGGACTTAGTAGATAAAAACCTCCCCTGTTGTGAGCCTGGTGAAGAGTAAGGACTTAACTACATGTAAGTACTCTTATTCACCACCAACCCTAGCTCCTGTATTAATAAGAGAAGTGAGTTTACCTAAACTAGCAAGACAGGTGAGAAGGTATGAAAGGTGAGATACCAGAGATGTCAAAGGTCAGAAAAAGAGCTCAGGGGATTCCCCCAAAAAAATAAGACCATCAAGTCTAAGACACAACAAAGCCCTTCTGTTCCTTAGGTTTGAGTATAAGAATAAATTAGTATGAAAACATCATAGATCTTTATGCATTTGGGGATGCTCTTAATCATTAAATTTGCATTTCGAAATACTTATATTTGCTAAAACCAAGAGCCTTGGCACATAGGGAGAAAGAAAAGAGCAAGGGAGGGGGGTCTAATCCATCATCGGGGAGCTGTCACACTGACATCTAGGAGAATTGGAAAGTTACAAAGTACCAACACCAAGAAGCATCAATCACCCAGCGATGGTAAATAAATTAATCAAAAATCATTGGGTACCAAAAGGTCTGGGGGAAAAAATAAAAGGCAGAAGAGAAAAATGATCAGGAGCAGCAGGCAAACAAAATACCAGTGCCTGAGCCTGTTAAAACCGAGTCCCTGTACCCTGGCAGATTTCCAAGCACCTTGCCTTCAAGACCTCTAAGCAAGTAACCAAATACAGCTGGGTTTTAAATGACTTCTATGCGTAATGTTCACATCTGTGACCCTTCTACGTGGGATGGGAGATCCATGTAACATCAACCCCTGACCTCTTGCTAAAGGGAAAGGCATTATTTCTGGCGTACAATCCAACTTGAATGCCACTTTGTTCAAACTTTCATGTTTGTGGTTTTGAGTTAAATTCCTCAGCTTCCAAAGCCTTGGTAGAATGCATGGTTTTTTTTTTTCTTTTGTGATACCAAGGATCTTTGATAACCTAGAGTTATGATCATTTGGGCTTACCTTCCCCTCCCCAACCTGCTTCTATTTCCTCAACTATTTAGCTGTCCTCTTTGGGAGAAATAGTCATCATAGAGGTAATTAGCCAATCATCATATTTCCCACTCTTCCCATTCGAATGCACACCTGTCTCTCTAGGTTACCATAGGACACACAGTTAAAAGGACTAAATACTGAATACGAATGGACTGTCATGCCGTTCATGAAATGTTTTAGTAGAATTTAATATACAATCAAGCTTAAGACCCATCCTTAAAAGATAAATATGACTTGTTCATGACATATCACATATGTCCTTTAGAATTTATCAATATATGATAGTTTGTCATTGGATTTCACTTAACATATACAGTAAACACCCACAAGGATGACATGGGAATGGGAAGGGCCAAGTGTCTGCATTTTGAAAGTTCAAAGGCTAATAAGAAATCACAACTTTCCTAGGGGAGACACCCATTGGTGCAATAGTGGCACAAATGTAAGAGGGGAAACCAACTACTTTTTACTGGATTTAAGGTACATTCCATGAGATGAAACCCATACCTGATACTGTTAATGAGATCAAGAATTGAAGACTAGATAGGTGATAGGCCTAGGGAAAACATCTACTATTATTCTGCTAAATGAAAACTACAATAAAACAACACTTAACGCATCTATACTCATATATTAGTGTATCGCTCAACCCTCATCAGAGAAGCTTTACTTTTTGCAGTAAATGGTAATCAACACAGATACCTACAGTAGAACAAGGTACAAACAGCAAGAGGTTTTAGAGTGCTCAGCCCTGAATGGAATGTCCTTATCAAATCCTTCCCCTCAAGGCTCATGATTCTATGTAGAAGGGGAGGCAGAGAGATTGTAAGTACCAGAAATGGTGAATGACTTCAAGGAAACAGCATTGTTCAGACACAAGAAGTCAGGTACACACATGAACTACCAGAGACCATGCAATCATGAATAAGACTCACATAAGCTCAAGCCAGAAAAAATATCACAGCATGGAGGAGGGTAAGTGAGCACAATGTCCCACCCCTAGCCCAGAAGCTATTCACAATTAATGGCTGATAGGGAGGGAAAAATCAGAGTTCCCCCTCCCATGATGGAGTGACACTGGATATATCAATGACATTCTAGTGCAGGTTCCATACTCAGGAATAAATGGCCAACATAGGTAAGACTCCATGGTGTGTGTGTGTGTGTGTGTGTGTGTGTGTGTGTGTGTGTGTTTTTTTTTTTTTTTTTTGTTTCAAAAAATGTTAATATCTTTATTAAAATACATACATATATACATAATATATATGAAAATTTGAGAATTGCTTGAGTGAAACATTAAGGGAGTATTTTTTAATATAATGCATGATACCAACGTTATTTCAGTCATCTTGTTTTTTGTAAACACAGTGTTACTCAATCAATGACATGAGAAGTCAAGTGTAGATTTCAATAATATTCTGGTCATTTCTTTTTTTTTTTTTTTTTTTTTTTTATCTCCATCTTTATTAAATTGGTTGTTTCTTTTTTTTTTTTTTTTTTTATTAACTTGAGTATTTCTTATATACATTTCGAGTGTTATTCCCTTTCCCGGTTTCCGGGCAAACATCCCCCTCCCCCCTCCCCTTCCTTATGGGTGTTCCCCTCCCAACACTCCCCCCATTGCCGCCCTCCCCCCATAGACTAGTTCACTGTGGGTTCAGTCTTAGCAGGACCAAGGGCTTCCCCTTCCACTGGTGCTCTTACTAGGATATTCATTGCTACCTATGGGGTCAGAGTCCAGGGTCAGTCCATGTATAGTCTTTAGGTAGTGGCTTAGTCCCTGGAAGCTCTGGTTGCTTGGCATTGTTGTACTTTTGGGGTCTCGAGCCCCTTCAAGCTCTTCCAGTTCTTTCTCTGATTCCTTCAATAGGGGACCTATTCTCAGTTCAGTGGTTTGCTGCTGGCATTCGCCTCTATATTTGCTGTATTCTGGCTGTGTCTCTCAGGAGCGATCTACATCCGGCTCCTGTCGGTCTGCACTTCTTTGCTTCATCCATCTTGTCTAATTGGGTGGCTGTATATGTATGGGCCACATGTGGGGCAGGCTCTGAATGGGTGTTCCTTCAGTCTCTGTTTTAATCTTTGCCTCTCCCTTCCCTGCCAAGGGTATTCTTTTTCCTCATTTAAAGAAGGAGTGAAGCATTCACATTTTGATCATCCGTCTTGAGTTTCGTTTGTTCTAGGGATCTAGGGTAATTCAAGCATTTGGGCTAATAGCCACTTATCAATGAGTGCATACCATGTATGTCTTTCTGTGATTGGGTTAGCTCACTCAGGATGATATTTTCCAGTTCCAACCATTTGCCTACGAATTTCATAAACTCGTTGTTTTTGATAGCTGAGTAATATTCCATTGTGTAGATGTACCACATTTTCTGTATCCATTCCTCTGTTGAAGGGCATCTGGGTTCTTTCCAGCTTCTGGCTATTATAAATAAGGCTGCGATGAACATAGTGGAGCACGTGTCTCTTTTATATGTTGAGGCATCTTTTGGGTATATGCCCAAGAGAGGTATAGCTGGATCATCAGGCAGTTCAATGTCCAATTTTCTGAGGAACCTCCAGACTGATTTCCAGAATGGTTTTACCAGTCTGCAATCCCACCAACAATGGAGGAGTGTTCCTCTTTCTCCACATCCTCGCCAGCATCTGCTGTCACCTGAGTTTTTGATCTTAGCCAATCGCACTGGTGTGAGGTGAAATCTCAGGGTTGTTTTGATTTGCATTTCCCTTATGACTAAAGATGTTGAACATTTCTTTAGGTGTTTCTCAGCCATTCGGCATTCCTCAGCTGTGAATTCTTTGTTTAGCTCTGAACCCCATTTTTTAATAGGGTTATTTGTTTCCCTGCGGTCTAACTTCTTGAGTTCTTTGTATATTTTGGAAATAAGGCCTCTATCTGTTGTAGGATTGGTAAAGATCTTTTCCCAATCTGTTGGTTGCCGTTTTGTCCTAACCACAGTGTCCTTTGCCTTACAGAAGCTTTGCAGTTTTATGAGATCCCATTTGTCGATTCTTGATCTTAGAGCATAAGCCATTGGTGTTTTGTTCAGGAAATTTTTTCCAGTGCCCATGTGTTCCAGATGCTTCCCTAGTTTTTCTTCTATTAGTTTGAGTGTGTCTGGTTTGATGTGGAGGTCCTTGATCCACTTGGACTTAAGCTTTGTACAGGGTGATAAGCATGGATCGATCTGCATTCTTCTACATGTTGCCCTCCAGTTGAACCAGCACCATTTGCTGAAAATACTATCTTTTTTCCATTGGATGGTTTTGGCTCCTTTGTCAAAAATCAAGTGACCATAGGTGTGTGGGTTCATTTCTGGGTCTTCAATTCTATTCCATTGGTCTATCTGTCTGTCTCTGTACCAATACCATGCAGTTTTTATCACTATTGCTCTGTAATACTGCTTGAGTTCAGGGATAGTGATTCCCCCTGAAGTCCTTTTATTGTTGAGGATAGCTTTAGCTATCCTGGGTTTTTTGTTATTCCAGATGAATTTGCAAATTGTTCTGTCTAACTCTTTGAAGAATTGGATTGGTATTTTGATGGGGATTGCATTGAATCTGTAGATTGCTTTTGGTAAAATGGCCATTTTTACCATATTAATCCTGCCAATCCATGAGCATGGGAGATCTTTCCATCTTCTGAGGTCTTCTTCAATTTCTTTCCTCAGTGTCTTGAAGTTCTTATTGTACAGATCTTTTACTTGCTTGGTTAAAGTCACACCGAGGTACTTTATATTATTTGGGTCTATTATGAAGGGTGTCGTTTCCCTAATTTCTTTCTCGGCTTGTTTCTCTTTTGTATAGAGGAAGGCAACTGATTTATTTGAGTTAATTTTATACCCAGCCACTTTGCTGAAGTTGTTTATCAGCTTTAGTAGTTCTCTGGTGGAACTTTTGGGATCACTTAAATATACTATCATGTCATCTGCAAATAGTGATATTTTGACCTCTTCTTTTCCGATCTGTATCCCTTTGATCTCCTTTTGTTGTCTGATTGCTCTGGCTAGAACTTCAAGAACTATATTGAATAAGTAGGGAGAGAGTGGGCAGCCTTGTCTAGTCCCTGATTTTAGTGGGATTGCTTCAAGTTTCTCTCCGTTTAGTTTAATGTTAGCAACTGGTTTGCTGTATATGGCTTTTACTATGTTTAGGTATGGGCCTTGAATTCCTATTCTTTCCAGGACTTTTATCATGAAGGGGTGTTGAATTTTGTCAAATGCTTTCTCAGCATCTAATGAAATGATCATGTGGTTCTGTTCTTTCAGTTTGTTTATATAATGGATCACGTTGATGGTTTTCCGTATATTAAACCATCCCTGCATGCCTGGGATGAAGCCTACTTGATCATGGTGGATGATTGTTTTGATGTGCTCTTGAATTCGGTTTGCCAGAATTTTATTGAGTATTTTTGCGTCGATATTCATAAGGGAAATTGGTCTGAAGTTCTCTTTCTTTGTTGTGTCTTTGTGTGGTTTAGGTATAAGAGTAATTGTGGCTTCGTAGAAGGAATTCGGTAGGGCTCCATCTGTTTCAATTTTGTGGAATAGTTTGGATAATATTGGTATGAGGTCTTCTATGAAGGTTTGATAGAATTCTGCACTAAACCCGTCTGGACCTGGGCTCTTTTTGGTTGGGAGACCTTTAATGACTGCTTCTATTTCCTTAGGAGTTATGGGGTTGTTTAACTGGTTTATCTGTTCCTGATTTAACTTCGATACCTGGTATCTGTCTAGGAAATTGTCCATTTCCTGAAGATTTTCAAATTTTGTTGAATATAGGTTTTTATAGTAAGATCTGATGATTTTTTGAATTTCCTCCGAATCTGTAGTTATGTCTCCCTTTTCATTTCTGATTTTGTTAATTTGGACACACTCTCTGTGTCCTCTCGTTAGTCTGGCTAAGGGTTTCTCTATCTTTTTGATTTTCTCAAAGAACCAACTTTTGGTTCTGTTGATTCTTTCTATGGTCCTTTTTGTTTCTACTTGGTTGATTTCAGCTCTGAGTTTGATTATTTCCTGCCTTCTACTCCTCCTGGGTGTATTTGCTTCTTTTTGTTCTAGAGCTTTTAGGTGTGCTGTCAAGCTGCTGACATATGCTCTTTCCTGTTTCTTTCTGCAGGCACTCAGCGCTATGAGTTTTCCTCTTAGCACAGCTTTCATTGTGTCCCATAAGTTTGAGTATGTTGTATCTTCATTTTCATTAAATTCTAAAAAGTTTTTAATTTCTTTCTTTATTTCTTCCTTGACCAGGTTATCATTGAGTAGAGCATAGTTCAATTTCCACGTATATGTGGGCATTCTTCCCTTATTGTTATTGAAGACCAGTTTTAGGCCGTGGTGGTCCGATAGCACGCATGGGATTATTTCTATCTTTCTGTACCTGTTGAGGCCCGTTTTTTTGACCAATTATATGGTCAATTTTGGAGAAAGTACCATGAGGAGCTGAGAAGAAGGTATATCCTTTTGCTTTAGGATAGAATGTTCTATAAATATCCGTTAAGTCCATTTGGCTCATGACTTCTCTTAGTCTGTCTACATCACTGTTTAATTTCTGTTTCCATGATCTGTCCATTGATGAGAGTGGGGTGTTGAAATCTCCCACTATTATTGTGTGAGGTGCAATGTGTGTTTTGAGCTTTAGTAAGGTTTCTTTTACATATGTAGGTGCCCTTGTATTTGGGGCATAGATATTTAGGATTGAGAGTTCATCTTGGTTGATTTTTCCTTTGATGAATATGAAGTGTCCTTCCTTATCTTTTTTGATGACTTTTAGTTGGAAATTGATTTTATTTGATATTAGAATGGCTACTCCAGCTTGCTTCTTCTGACCATTTGCTTGGAAAGTTGTTTTCCAGCCTTTCACCCTGAGGTAGTGTCTGTCTTTGTCTCTGAGGTGTGTTTCCTGTAGGCAGCAGAATGCAGGGTCCTCGTTGCGTATCCAGTTTGTTAATCTATGTCTTTTTATTGGGGAGTTGAGGCCATTGATATTGAGAGATATTAAGGAATAGTGATTATTGCTTCCCGTTATATTCATATTTGATGTGAGGTTATGTTTGTGTGCTTTCATTCTCTTTGTTTTGTTGCCAAGACGATTAGTTTCTTGCTTCTTCTAGGGTATAGCTTGCCTCCTTATGTTGGGCTTTACCATTTATTATCCTTTGTAGTGCTGGATTTGTAGAAAGATAGTGTGTAAATTTGGTTTTGTCATGGAATATCTTGGTTTCTCCATCAATGTTAATTGAGAGTTTTGCTGGATACAGTAATCTGGGCTGGCATTTGTGTTCTCTTAGGGTCTGTATAACATCAGTCCAGGATCTTCTGGCCTTCATAGTTTCTGGCGAGAAGTCTGGTGTGATTCTGATAGGTCTCCCTTTATATGTTACTTGACCTTTTTCCCTTACTGCTTTTAATATTCTTTCTTTATTTTGTGCGTTTGGTGTTTTGACAATTATGTGACGGGAGGTGTTTCTTTTCTGGTCCAATCTATTTGGAGTTCTGTAGGCTTCCTGTATGTCTATGGGTATCTCTTTTTTTAGGTTAGGGAAGTTTTCTTCTATGATTTTGTTGAAGATATTTACTGGTCCTTTGAGCTGGGAGTCTTCACTCTCTTCTATACCTATTATCCTTAGGTTTGATCTTCTCATTGAGTCCTGGATTTCCTGTATGTTTTGGACCAGTAGCTTTTTCCGCTTTACATTATCTTTGACAGTTGAGTCAATGATTTCTATGGAATCTTCTGCTCCTGAGATTCTCTCTTCCATCTCTTGTATTCTGTTGGTGAAGCTTGTATCTACAGCTCCTTGTCTCTTCTTTTGGTTTTCTATATCCAGGGTTGTTTCCATGTGTTCTTTCTTGATTGCTTCTATTTCCATTTTTAATTCCTTCAACTGTTTGATTGTGTTTTCCTGGAATTCTTTCAGGGATTTTTGCGATTCCTCTCTGTAGGCTTCTACTTGTTTATTAATGTTTTCCTGTGCTTCCCTAAGTGTGTTCAGGTCTTTCCTGAAGTCCTCCAGCATCATGATCAAATATGATTTTGAAACTAGATCTTGCTTTTCTGGTGTGTTTGGATATTCCATGTTTGTTTTGGTGGGAGAATTGGGCTCCGATGATGGCATGTAGTCTTGGTTTCTGTTGCTTGGGTTCCTGCGCTTGCCTCTCGCCATCAGATTATCTCTAGTGTTACTTTGTTCTGCTATTTCTGACAGTGGCTAGACTGTCCTATAAGCCTGTGTGTCAGAAGTGCTGTATACCTGTTTTCCTCTCTTTCAGTCAGTTATGGGGACAGAGTGTTCTGCTTTCGGGCGTGTAGTTTTTCCTCTCTACAGGTCTTCAGCTGTTCCTGTGGGCCTGTGTCTTGAGTTCACCAGGCAGCTTTCTTGCAGCAGAAAATTTGGTCTTACCTGTGGTCCCGAGGCTCAGGTTTGCTCGTGGGGTGCTGTCCAGGGGCTCTCTGCAGCGGCAGCAACCAGGAAGACCTGTGCCGCCCCTTCCGGGAGCTTCAGTGCACCAGGGTTCCAGATGGTCTTTGGCTTTTTCCTCTGGCGTCCGAGATGTGTGTGCAGGGAGCAGTCTCTTCTGGTTTCCCAGGCCTGTCTGCCTCTCTGAAGGCTTAGCTCTCCCTCCCACGGGATTTGGGTGCAGAGAACTGTTTATCCGGTCTGTTTCCTTCAGGGTCCGGCGGTGTCTCCGGCAGGGGTCCTGCCGCTCCTGGGCCCTCCCCCACGGGAGCCCAGAGGCCTTATACAGTTTCCTCTTGGGCCAGGGATGTGGGCAGGGGTGAGCAGTGTTGGTGGTCTCTTCCGCTCTGCAGCCTCAGGAGTGCCCACCTGACCAGGCGGTTGGGTCTCTCTCTCACCGGGTCTGGGAGCAGAGAGCTGCTGCGGGCCGGGATCCGCGGGTGTGGGACTTCCGGTAAACACAGAACGTGCCCGGTTCTAGAGAAATTCTGCTTCCGTGTGTCCCAAGCTCACCAGGCAGCTTTCTTGCAGCAGAAAATTTGGTCTTACCTGTGGTCCCGAGGCTCAAGTTCGCTCGTGGGGTGCTGCCCAGGGGCTCTCTGCAGCGGCAGCAACCAGGAAGACCTGTGCCGCCCCTTCCGGGAGCTTCAGTGCACCAGGGTTCCAGATGGTCTTTGGCTTTTTCCTCTGGCGTCCGAGATGTGTGTGCAGGGAGCAGTCTCTTCTGGTTTCCCAGGCCTGTCTGCCTCTCTGAAGGTTTAGCTCTCCCTCCCACGGGATTTGGGTGCAGAGAACTGTTTATCCGTGTGTGTGTGTTTTATTTAGTTAATTTGTATTTGGATTTAAGACAGAAAAAGAACGTGAATTCGAGTAGAGAATGGAGGAGAACACATGGAAGATGGTAAAGTATGTGATAAAAACTATAATATATGAAATTTTAAAAAATAAATAATAATAAAAAAGAAATCCTTCCTTCTTTAAGTTACCTTTTCTGGATATTTTGCTCTATCAATGAAAACATAACTAACATACCAACTGTGCTGTTCCAGTCTTTGGCTCAGAATGAGTGTAAGGGGAAGAAAGAGAAGGAGTCTGACAAGGACCTTTCACCCTGACAAGGGTAGAGGCAATCGGGCACTGATGCTCTTAGAATATGACAAATGTATAAAGATAAATATTTTCTTTGTGAAAATTTTATGGAAACCTTAAACCCATATCCTTTCATAGAGTAAGTCTTCCTATAGTCAGTTAAATCCCTTCAATCTATGAATACCCCTGTGGCATACCCCTGTCCCTGTGTCCCTTCTACTTTTCACTTCTTCGGCAGATTTGCTTGAGCAGCTGGACTCATGCAGATCTGTCTCCTCTGAAGTTCTGTAACTCTATAATAAGCATATATGCTGGGCCTAATCACACCTATAGGCTGTTTCTACAGCAGTTTTGAATGAGAGGAGCTAGGGAAAGGGAGAGAAAAGCAAGGAAGAGGAGAAAAGGGAAGTGGAGGGAAGAGATGAGACAAGAAGAGATGAGACAAAAGGAGAAATAGAAAGAATCAAGATCCTTTTTTGTAGCCTACATCAAAGTTGAGTCTATCCCCTAGGTCCATCAAAGGTTCAGGAACACATACAAAATTCTGGATTTTCCTCTTGATCGTTGGGAGGAACTTCTGCACCCCTTCATAGTCCTGGTTTGGAAGGATAGCTGGCCAAACGTTAATAATACTCTTTCTCAAAAGAATCACTGATCAGCGTCTCCTCTTTTCTACCTTTCTTTTTTTTTTTTTTTTGGAGCTGGGGACCCAGGGCCAGGGCCTTGCGCTCACTAGGCTCCCCAATCCCTCTACCTTTCTTTTTAAAACCTGGAGATGTTAATTCTTACATCACGATTTGAGGCTTGAAATGACCCCCTTTTAAGTTATTGGTAGATAAACTGGCAAGTCACGTTAACATTGGAGGGCATTTCACATATATTTTCCTTATATTTGGGACATCTACTAAAACTTCATGCAACAATCAAATAATATGTTATTTGTTATCCTGGTATATGACTACAAATCACTGATGAACAGAGGTGCAAGAGCACCATAAAATAACACGATGCTACCCCATCGTTTTACACATTAGGAGTCTGAGACTCACTTCTGCCACCTGTACTTCATGATTTCCATCCCCATGCAGTTAGTAAAAGCTGCATGTAGACTGCACAACGCCTGAAAGACAATGGTTCCTTCTAGCTGCTGGGGCAACATCTCTCATTGTAAGGCTAAGATAACTTTTCCTTACCCAAGAAAAAGAGCCAGTAAGAGAAAGAACCATTAAGCAACATGTATATTATGTATATTCAAGCCTAGGAAGGAATTAACCCAGTGAGATTCATCTCAGCTCTGATAACAAATTAGATATATCAGTAGAGTAAAGGAGCACAAATTCCTAGCTTGGAATTTCATAACTAAACACTACAAAAACATCTACTTTTTATAGTTTGGAGGACAGAAATCCCAGACTTAGGCAGGCTAGGATTTTATTCTGTTGAATCCTCTCTTTTTGGCTTGAAGATAGATGTTGTCTCAATATTCTCCTGTCACTGCCCAAAGCATCAGGGGAAGGGGGCACAAGAGCACTCTTCTGCTTGTGCTGTGGTATGTGCACACAGAGTATGCATGTAAGTGAACATCAGTGTCAGGTGTCTTCCTCAACTTCCTCAATGACTTTCCACCTTATTTTTGAGACAGGGTTCTTACTGAACCTAGAGCTATACTGGCTGGTCAGTGAGCCCCTTGGATTCCCCTGTATCCATCTCTTCATGACTAAGATCATAGGCACAGGCAGCTGTACCACCCAGCTCAGTGGGTACTTGGGTATTAGAGATTAAACTCAGGTTCTTATACCTGAGCAGCAATCACTTCACCACCTGAGCCATCATCCCAGCCACAGTGATATCCCTTTACTGAGAACACTACCAGATTATAGCCATATTTAATCTTGATTATTTCTTCATAGACATTGTCTCCGATATAGTCACATTGGTGGATTGGACTTCAGCAAAGGAATTTGGAGGAACAGTTGAGTTCAAATCACTGTTATGTATCTATGTGGGCTGATAGGTAACCCTATCCAAGCAATGATACAAGGATCCAGACTGCTTTTATAATGAGTCCACCCCATTACCTTGAGGATGCCCTTCAAGATTGTCAGCCAGTTAGCTAATAAATGGGGAGAAAGAAACATGAGTAATCAAATGATTCCTTATTGAACTTGGCTCGTGTTGTGTCTTCCTCATCTTGTTGGCCAGAATTAATCATATGGTAAACCTATATCAAGAAGTTGTGAAAAAGTAGAAAAAGCCTACAGAAATCCCAGCAGGCTCAAAACTGGACTATTTCCTGAATGTTCATTATACTCTGCAGAAAACAGCAGTCTTTTCTTTAGTTCACTATTAAAAATACCCCTTGCTTGCCTAAAGGTCCAGATGACCCTTTGTTGTGATTTGGTAGAGAAGAGTATTGTATGCTTAGTCACAGACCATATATCTTTTTTTTATTGGATATATTCTTTTACTTACATTTCAAATGTTATTCCCTTTCCCAGTTTCCCAGACATAAGCCCCCTATCCCATCCCTCTCCACCTCTTCTATAAGGGTGTTCCTCTCCCAATCCGTCCCACCCCCTGACATTCCCCTACACTGGGGGTCCAACCTTGGCAGGACCAAGGGCTTCTCCTTCCATTGGTGCCCAACAAGGCCATCCTCTGCTACATATCCATATGCAGTTGGAGCCATGGCAGACCATATATCATTAAAGTCAAGATCACAGACTCCTGTGAGAATGACAGGATATGAATTCCATGTCTATTACCTGTTACTTGAGTAGTCTAGAGCAAATTATTTATCCTACATAGGGTAGGCAGTATCTACTTCAAAGATATAAACTAACTATAATACAAGCTAAGCATCCCTTATGAGAAATGCTTGGAACTAGTCATGTTCCTGATCTCAGAAATGGTGTTTTTCTTTTCTTTTTTTTTTTTTAGATCTTTCCATATTTAGATATACAGAATGAGTTATATTATGAATGAGATACAAGCCTAAACGTGAAATCTATTTGTTTCCTGCACACCTCATATGCACCACTTAAATGTAATGCTCAACAATATTTTTACTATGCCTGTATTTTGCCTGTGGCCCATCATAGAAGATTAAATGTAAATTTCAGAAAAGGTTTAGATTTTGGAACAATTGGGTCTGCCTTTGGCCTTTTGGATTAGGGTGTTCTGCCGATATATCTACAAGATTTAGGACTACCTCATGACAATCTTTATGTAAGTATTATTATTAATACTATTGTTATTAGTCATATATTAACCCCTTCCCCCATTAATTGCAGTTATTCCTGGTATAAGAATCACCTATGACAGCATGTGACTGGAGAGGCCAGAAGACTGTAGCTCTCTGATTTGAGGAAGCAGACAGTCCCCATTCTGTCCTAAGCATCTACCTCAATTTCCTAAGACCAAGCATGGTGGTAATAAAGCCTTCACAGTCACTCTGTAGGCTGGTTGATACATTTCATGCTTCAGTCCCTTAGTGGTCACAAACTAGACTTCAGTGGCCTGCAGCTCTCTAAAGGAGGAACTGTGTACTAAGTACAGGAGGTTTAAGTTTCCCTGCCTGACATCCTAGCTCCTGGACTTCTAGAAACAGAGAAGCTACTGTCAGAGTGCCAGGACATGACAAATGATGTCAGGTTATGATACAAATCATCCATCCTTCAGAGGTCAAGACCACAAGGGGACAGAAAGGGAACAGGGGAATTGTTAATTGTGTGGCTTGAAAGTCTACTCAAAGAAACTTGAGTAAGTAATGCTTGCCTTGTCTGCAGCCGGAACGGCAGGATACAGTGAACACCTTTCAGTGGCATGCTGCTAGCTAGTGAGGAGACAGGCAGAACTTGAGATAGGAGACTCTACAAGAGGGAGCAAAAGGAAAACTGCTATAGGCAATCGTTGAATATACTTGGTCTGATGCACTTAGAAAGAGAACTGGAGCATTTTATGGCCCCATGCAAGTCTCTTAACACTTGAAATTACTGGGATATGTAAATTAAGGTAAGATTATCCTGCTTGCCTAAAGCCAGGGAGCTATTCTGGAGGACCCTCCAGAACTCAAGACTACATGTTTCTTGAAGCATTCAACGCCATTTCTTTTCTCCGATGTTCTTTGCCTTTGCTGTAGAATTCTTTACTTGTTAGGTGTGAAGTGTGGAATTTCATGGCCCTGGATTCCACCTTACTCATAAACAGATATGAGGGGAATAGAAAGCACGTACATATTGAATACCATCCTTTCGTGCAAATAACCTCTTTCTGGGGTGCAGGCTCTACCATCATGCACATGTCACCCAAGCCACAGAGCCTTGACGCTTTTTTCCATCTAGACAGCAACTGAGACTTCCCTAAAAGGATTATCTGTTCAACCCTGACATGAAGTCTGCAATGATCATATCAAAGCCACAAAGTACAATTCTGCCTTTGTACCATGAGTGAGAAGAAACCTGATCCTCTACAGTAGTCCTTTTGCTTGTTGCTTTGACCAAAGGCAACTTAAGGAAAGAATTATGTGTTAAGCTCACAGAGTGAGAGTGAAGTCCATGATGGAGAGGGGGGCCCAGTGGTGGGAGCTATTCTTCCTACAATGACTAACAAGGCTCCTGGCTCACATTGGGCAGATTAGAAAACCAAAACATGAAATCCTAGTACTCAGCTGACTTTCTCCTTTCTTCCTTTATATTCAGTCTAAGGCTACAACCCACTAGATGTTGCTACCAACATTCAGGGCAGATCTTGTCCCCACATTTAGTCAATTCTAGAACCGCCCGTAGAAACACACTAAACATGTTCCTCAAAATGTCCTAGGTATTTCTTAATCCAATCTGGTTGACAATCACATTAATCCTCACAATTTTCTTCCTGAAAAAAAAAAAAGCAAGGTCTATATGTGAAGCATGGTTGCATGAATTGGTCATCAATGAAGTCTGACAGAGGAGGAGCTAACAAGAAGAGACTTATCGATGCCCCAGCATACAACTTGAGTCTCAACCCAAGGACAGGGAAAGGGAAAGTAGGTAGGGCCTAGCAGGTTCTCCAAGTTATTCAGGCAGAGGCACTTGAAGGGATACTTGAAGTTTACTGTTACAAAGTAGTTTTCTGAACTGACTGAATACTATTTGAAAGTAGGTTGTGATAATTTAATTTAAATATGTGTCCTATAAACTTTAAGTAAACTACTAAAATAATTGAACAAAGAATTATGGGTATAAGTAGAAAAAGGAGATAAAGTCATCTTACATCACTCAATCCAAAGTACATTATAACAAAGACAAGAAGGCTTCAAAAATAGATGGAACAAATCAAAACCAAAAATAACATAGTAAATTTAAACTTAACCATATCAATAACTGTATTAATTGTATTAAATGTAAGTATCTAAACACTTCAGAAAGAGAGATTAATAAAACCAGAAAAAGACAGTATCAAAAAATGCCAAAATATACCAAAAGAAACCAATATATCACATGAACTTACACACACACAAAAAATTAATAAAATACTAGCAAGACAAATCCAATGATGCATGAAGATAACTAAGGACCACTGCCAAGTGGATTTATTCCAGAAATACAAGGCTGGCTCAACACCAAAATTTAAATCAGTTAAAGCCATGGAACCAACATGTTAAAGAACAAATATTATATGGTTACATGAAATAATGTAGAAAAGGGATTTTATAAAATTTAATACACATTCATTATTTAATAAAAAGAACTCTAAACATAGAAATTGAGGGAAATCACCTCAATTTAATACAGAACATTTACACAAAACCCACAGATAAGAACATGCTTAATGGCAAAAGACTGAATACCATAAAAGGATTGCAGGTTAATGATCCCTGGGGCTTTAGAGCATATGGGACATAGGATTGAAATTCCAAAGGCGTTGACTTCAGTAGACCCCTTCTGTGCCTCAGTTGTAGCAGTAGACACAAACTTTCCGTTTGAACAAAACTTATAAAAACAAAAATAAATTCAAGTAGAACTTGAAAAATCAAAACAAATTTGATGAATTATATCAATATCAATTATCTTAACAGCATTAATTCCTATAATTTTATATCACAAAGGGAAACTGTACAGAGGATGCCATGTTTTTGTTAAACACATATGATGCTCACCTCCAAATCAAAGTGTTCTTATATCAGAGATTCTAAGATTGGATTTAAAAACATGAGACTAAATATATATTTCCTATATGAAATATACTTTTAGTATAACTACATAAATAGGTTAATAGCAGAAGAAAATTCTTTTCCTTTTCTTTCTTTTTTTAAAAATAAAGTCTCATGTAGTCTCGTCTAGGCTGGTATCAAACTTCCTATGTAGTTTTATGACCTTGTATCTTCTGAGCATCCCTCTCTCCAGTGCTGGGACTACAAGCATGAACCACATACAGTTGTGGTTGGTGCTGGAGATTGCATCCAGGGATTTGTGTATGGTAGGTGTCTTAGTCAAGGTTTCTATTCCTGCACAAACATCACAACCAAGAAGCAAGTTGGAGAGGAAAGGGTTTATTCAGCTTACACTTTCACATTGCTGTTCATCACCAAAGGAAGTCAGGGCTGGAACTCAAGCAGGTCAGGAAGCAGGAACTGATGCAGTGGCCATGGAGGGATGTTACTTAGTGACTTGCTTCCCCTGGCTTGCTCAGCTTGCCTTCTTATAGAACCCAAGACTACCACCAGGCCAGGGATGGCACCACACACAATGATGGGCCCTCCCACCTTGATCACTAACTGAGAAAATGCCTTTCAGCTGGATCTCATGGAGGCATTTCCTCAGCTGAGGCTCCTTTTTCTGTGATAACTGCAGCTTGTGTCAAGTTGACACACAAAACCAGCCAGTACAGCAGGCAAGCATACTACTAAGTTCCATCCCCACTGAGTATATGACCTTTTTGACATAGATACTTTTTACTCTGTGATGGCACAATATTCAGTTTTAAAATGGAAGCAGGTATCTTGTATACCTCTGGCCTATCGCTTCTCAGCCTTTTGGCTAAGATCAAGTGCATACCTCTGGCCTGAGCCTATACCAAGGACCTCTGATTGGCAGCTACAGAGCTTCCACAATGGTCCTGAGTGTTTGTTTGCATAAGAAAGCCTTTGGCTGGCTACACTACAGAGTTGATTGTTCAGAGAAACTTGAGGTTTCTGTAGTTGGCTCTGTACTTCCCATATGCCAGAGGCTCAGTAGCCTTTGTGGTGTACCACACACAACCCTCTTATGATGATAGCCTCAAAACTCTTTAACTCCTTACCAAGGTGGGCGAGCCAAAGCCAGGCGTGCCATGTGACTAGTGATGCAGAGATCACTGAACCTTACTTCCTGTATTATTTGTATTTTTTTGGAAGTTACTTAAAGAAGGAACCCATAAGATAAGCCAAGCCAACAGGCTTCTTCTACCTCCTGTCCTTTAGACAAAGAGGAGGATCATCCACAAGCTTCCCATGGTCTTCTGCACGTGTCATGACCAAACCTTCCCATCATTTGGTTACAGGTAATTTCTTCTGCACCTCAAGCTCCAATCAACTGGTTTAAAAAGGAAAAGTCAATAGGCTGACAGCCTTAGACGTGGATAAAGATATTATCAGGAAGCCTGCTGTTTCCAACAAGCATCAGACAAATAATGATCAATAGTTTTTATCTCCTAATGACTACCTAGTGACTGGGTAGCCTCCAGCTAAGAACTTTACTCATGAGGTTGGTGTTATGTCCAGAAGACAGGAGAAACCAGTATATAAAGGACTTCAAATATGTCTGCTAGTAGATGAGGACCTCTGTCTCTGAAGACTATGCATCTTCACATGCTTCCCTTGGAGATCCTTAGGAAGGTACATAAAATAAATCATAACTATTGTTTCTGCAGTGAGGAGGGATGAGTATCATTCAATAGTTGCCCTCCATATCCATCCCTCCACAGCAGCCCTCTTTCCCCATCTCCTTTGTGCATCAGTTAAGACAGGAAAGGCCTTTGCATTCTCTCCACCCTAATCCAACAACTCCTTCCTCCTCCTGTTTCTGAAACAATCATTTTATTGTCTTGAGAATGTCATACACAGGCACTGCGTCTACATCACTCCTTCTCCCTCCCCCGACTCCTCCTTCTCATGCCCCATTTCCCAAACACATTATCTCTTTATTATTGTTATGTGTATATATTCTGAATTCGCTGTCTCCAGCAAACAAACGTTTCCTAGCTGTCCATAGCAGTCGTTTTCATAAATGCTTACTTAAAAATTCTCTACCACAGTACTATCCCCACCGTGTGTGTGTGTGTGTGTGTGTGTATGTGTGTGTATGTGTGTGTGTAAGAGAGAGAGAGAGAGAGAGAGAGAGAGAGAGAGAGAGAGAGAGAGAGAGATGTTCACATCCATTCAGGTACTTGTGGAAACTAGAGGTTAATGCCAGGATATCTTCCTCAATTGCTTCTCCACTTCTCTTTTAGTTCTTTGGGAAAGATTGAATCTGGACCATCTAGGCTACAATGACTGGCTGGCAAGCTCCTGGGAGCCACTGCTCTCTGCCTCCTCCTACCCATACTGGAGTTATACGCTCCTATCATCATGCCCAGTGTTTCCACAACATTTTGATGACATTTCCCCTACACTCTTTCCTGCTTCCTGACACAGTCCGGTGCTATATTTCACAGTTCCATACAGCAGTATGGTTTTGGGTATCTCTTATGGGGTGAAGATTCAAATTAATTTTCCAACAGAAACAAGTGCATCTTAGTCTCCTGGACCACAGAACATGAACCAAGCATGAATTATGAGTGAACATACACCACATAGCAGCCATGCATGTGCTACGCAGCTTAAAAAGGCATCTCTAAGAGGGTACCATGCCAAACGGAAGGCTATGTTTTCAGAACGTAGATGGATGTGGCACTCTTTCAGTTAAGGAGCTCCACCTTGAACAGGCATGGTAAATGGTATATAAGGGAGGTTTATGTCTAGCAGTCTCCATGTTTCCCATATGACCAAGTGAAAGCGTTCTTTCAAACGACGATATAGGACATGTGATGTCTAATGCTCACAAGGGTTCTGATCATCATGCACAAGTATCTCATAAGCTGATGAAAGTTCATGAAGCACTCTTTGGAAAATATGACCCTGAGATATTTGGCACAAGCCAAGTCATGCAGGCTCACTTGAGTCCTCCATATGAGAAGATATTACTTCAGAATATTCAGCTTAACAAACCGCACCGCACTTTTTCTTCTCCTAATCTTCATACAGTCTCGGAGCATCATATCAGGTTGTGAACGGAGTAAAGAAAAAAAAGTCAAAACAACTGGCAAGCACTGAAATCAAAATTATTATCCTGTAAATGAAATTATAACATAAAACACCTTTCAGCAACCAGCCAAAGGGCAAAAAAAAAACTGGAATTATATATAAAAATCAAACCGTACTCTTACCACCTGCTCAGCAATCAATACACCATTACCCGGTCTATGGACCAGCCTTGTGAGCAGCTCTTCCCAGGCTGCAGAGATAACAAGCAAAGAACTACAGAATTGCAGTGAACATTTACCAGGCCAAACTGAAAACTCAAGGTTCTGAACAAGTATCTGGAGGAGAATGGGCTGAATGACCCGTGTTAGGAGCAAATACGGTAAGTCTATCTGGTTAGACCTTTAAGCCTGTGATGAACAAATCGAATCCTTCCGCATCTAAGAAGAGCTGGAAACAAGATACCAAGCCAGACCCTCTTCGCTTGCTTTCTCAAAATCATACAATTACATGTTCACTTACATAAACACTGAATGTCCTCACCAAGAAATATGAAATGAAAAATTATTAATATACCAGATAGCACACTTTGAGAGGTAGTACTGAAGATAATAAAGGGTCTGAGGTATAGGGTTCAGCTCCAAAGGAAATAGGAGGAGTTAGCCAAAGAGGGAAGCCCTAGCATTTAAAACAGTATATCTTCTCATGTCAGATCAGCTGTATGGCAGAGAACCATTTGGGTCATCAGTATAGCAGTTACAAAGAGATACAGGTAGTCTTCAAAGTAAGAAAAGGTTTTACCTCTATGCAGAGGTCAGCGAGCATCTTGATTGTTAGAATCTAAAGAGATATCCCTGAACACCATTCTGTGAGTTGTTAAAGATCTGATCGGCTTCCCGGGAGTTACTAAAGTAATGCTCTTTGGGAAGGGATGCCGGTGCCTCCACATTTCTTTCTCAAAGCAAGATGGCTGCTGACTGTGCCTTTCATTCCTATCAAAATGAGAAAACACACCAGAGAAAGTTTTTCACCGTGAGCCACATTGCTAGGTATCCGTAGGCATAAACTCGCCATGAAATAGCTCCTAGACTGAGAGAGGGATAAACAAGGCTAGTAGTGTGTTTGGAGAGTCTGCGATTCAGGGAAGGATGGTAAATTCTCCCAGAGCTCTGAGACCATGCTGGCAGCTGCTAGGAGTTAAAATCCTCATTTTTTTCTACCACAATGTTACTTCTGCTTAATGGAAATGGGAAAACTTTCTTTCAAAACAGCTCTGTGAGTGTACATTTTGACATCGTCACCCTGGCTCAAAACATGGAGTGATGGTATATTCAGAACAAAAGGAAGCAAAAATACAGCCAGGTTCAGAAACAATAAAGCAAAACAAAACAACCAAAATGGTTTAAGGAATCAGAACTAGACCAGCAACTCCAAACTATAAGCCACTCTGACATGGTAGAATGATGAGCTCTGGCGTCAGACCAAGGCAATGAGTACTTGCAGTTCAGTTCCCCTGAGATCGGGACTAAGAAGTAGGCTCAGTGATTAGAGCTAAGAGACACAGTTCCTCAAACCCTCCTCCATTGTTTGGTTTGGATGTGTAAAGTCCGCTAAGTCTCACATGAGCAGATGGTACCCAGCTGTGGTTACTCTTTGGGGAGGCTGTGGAATCTCAAGGATATGGGACTGAAACCCCCCAAAAATAGGGAGCTAGAGGTTCAGGATTTGAGAACAATAGCCTAGCACCACTTCTACACTTCCCCTTGAACCTCATCTCTCTCCTTCTCTTCTTCCTCAGACAGGAGCTGTTCCTTCCCCTACTACGAAACAGAAGTAAAATAAATCCTTTTTCCCTTAAATCAGTTGCCTTCAGGTATTTTTGTCTTGGTAATAATAAAAGTGACTGGTATACTCATAGAGTAACATTATTTGAGAAAATAGAAAAAAGGGGCTGCCCCAGAGTTCCTCAGAATCTAAGAACTATGACAGGACGTAGAGCTGAGAAATACAGAGACGAGGAACCAACAGAGGCTTCTCCTGGCTTTCCAACACACTTAGTCATTTCTATGGTTTTTACAATTGAACAGGTAACTGAAACAGCCATTATGGTATCTCTTCAACATAACCACTAAGGCAGTGAATAAGAGAAATCAGAGACGGAACACTAAGTAGTAACAAAATATCACCCCTAAAAATTATGCAATGAGTCAAAATTCCAAAGCATTTTAAAAATATACAACAGTAAGATTGAAAACAGAAACAAAATAAATGAGTTAACAAAACCCAAGCCCAGCCCATACCCCTTTAGAGAAGCAAGGAAACTATAGGAATGAACGCATATGGTCCCTTCACATTGATAATGGGATCAACTCTGGCCTGACAGTAAGTAGAGGTGGAAGCAACCTAATGAAGGAGAGGCTATACTGGGTGGGTGGGGGGGGGGGGGAAGACAGATACCTATCCATTAAGACAGGCGAAGGGATATACTGAGGGTACAGTGTAGGTTCAGTGAGCATTCCAGAAGAGAATGAAGGGAGTACTACCGAGATACATTCAGAGGCCAGTATTTTGGAATCAGAAAAAAATGAAATCTGAATAACAAAATATCCCCACTTAGCAGATGAGAAAGCTCAAAATAGGTTTATTGCTAATCATAGTCAGAATATTGAACATGAAAGAAAATCCTAAAACTCTGTTTTTAAGACTCTCTAATGCAGATCAAACTTGCCACAATGAACCCAGATACCACAGCAGAAGGGAATGACTCCCAGTGCCAACTGCTGTGTAGTGTAGAGGACAGGAGGCTAGAGCCGCCTTTCCGGCATAAAAACAAATTGAAATGAGATATGAGGTATGAGATAAAGGAAACTTTTATGTGGAGGACATGAGAAGTTGATCCTGTGTACTACTAAATACACATTTAGCTAATGTGTACTGTAAAAGTACCTTTACCACTATCCTGAAATGAATTCTATAAATAATAGACTAGTTCCTTCCCAAATTCTCTCAGGGTAAGACTGGAAGAGAGGTGACTCCCTTGGCATCAGTGGGACATGGAATTAACAGTCCCTATGGCTAAATGATTAGGTCATTAGCTGCTTAGAAGGTGCCCAGGAAAATAAGAAAAGTAATACCATGCACACCGAGTTTCTTGCTGTGGATGGAAAGGGGGAGACTAGAATAAGCACATGATAGCTTTTAGAGATATCGATGTGTACTGGGTGTTTGTCTCAGATAGGTGAATATACTTTACATATTTGTAGCTACAGGCAGGGAGAAATCCAGAGGTGTAGTTCTGTCTGCTGAGAAGTCCTAGAAACAAATTAAACCAGGAGTAAGGAGCTGGTCCAGCACCAGGTCTCAGTTTCTAAAAAGAGTCAAGAGTTCCTGGGAAGGTGGTTGATTCCAGGGCAAGGTAAGGAATGTGTGAGACTATCTATTGTTGGGATGAAAGAGAAAACGTCCAAAGACACGGTATCTAATAGACATGAGTCTCAAGATCTAAACAGGCAAAAGCTTAAGCACTAAAATAAATGATTTTAATGGACAGTTACCTCCCATTGAATAGACTATGAATCCAGGAGTCTACAGCAAAATATGCAAATACACAGAAGCGAACCTGGATGTCAAATGCCTTGTGAAATGATGCCCTGAGAAGAACATCGATTCTGCTTCACAGAGTCCTGGTCACAAATACAGAAGCTGACCCTATTGATAAAAAAAAAAAATCTGCCAAACCCCAAACTATGGGATAATCTGTCTTCTGCATAACAGACCTGTGTTCAAAATCATCAAAGCCAATGACAGACAAGGAAAAGCACCACACAGTGAAGAGAACTACGCTTGCAGGTGCAATGGCTGACACTGAACAGGCTCTGACAGCTATAAATGGCATCACAAGGGCAAGCAGGTCTGCAACTTGTGTTTATTAGTGGTTTGATATTCAATGCAATGGGTACCGTTGTAAATTTCAACAATTAGGAAAAGTGAGATATATATGCACATGCCTGCATGTTTGTATACATATGTTTCCATATATAGAGTTGCCCACTGGTATACAGTGTTCCATTCTCATGGCTTCTCCTACCAACTATGGATCAAAAATATATGAGGAAAAAGTATCTGTACTGAAGAGGTAGTCTTTTTATTGTCCCTGTCACCCAACCATAGACTATAATGGTATAATACTATTTCACGGCATTTATATTGGTTTAGGTAATGTAAGCATATGGATATAGATAATACTAGGTAATAAAATTTAGAGATAAAGCAAATGGAAGGATGCAAATATCATGGCATGTATTTACCATAATATCATGGCATGTATTTACCGTAATATCATGGTATGTATTTATCGATGGCATGTATTTGCTGTAATATCATGGCATGTATTTACCATACTCGAGGATACACAGATTTTGTTATCTAGTGAGAGTACTGGAAGGAATATCAAGGGATGACTGTAGAGAGTGCTTTGCAGGAAACACCAAAGGATACTGAACCTTTGGGTGGAAAAAGAAGACACATAGGAGGAACTGGGATCAACTCAGTTGACAGATCGCTGATGGGTAATTAGCAAGTTGGGCTTGAGCCAATCATGAGGCTACTCAGGGAAAGAATGTGAAACAGAAAAGTGAGTGTTCACTCTTATAGAGGCTTAAAACGGAAGGACTTACACTTTGCACATGGCACATATTGGCTACATGAAGCTCTCAGGCAATTACTCATCTGAGCCTTACCCAACCTGGCATCTTCCTTTATAACAGCTAAGGTCCTTTGCTAATCCCTTGTGAAAGCCGTGGATAATACGGTCTACCCACATAGTTTTACAAAGTAGAAATCCTGTGCCTTAGCTGTGAGCTAAAGGAGAGATCAGTTGAAATAGTTTATAATATAATTTATAATACAACACACCTCTGAGTTTGTAGATGGGTGTGACTAATTATGCTAGAAGACAATAAAATCATGAGATACTCTCACCTGTGTAGAGGTTAATGTCATAAATTGAACACCTAAACAGGCTGATCCTGGGCATGCATGCTTAGATTGCTGACTCAGATTGTTTGGAACACTGTTTCAAGTTCTGAGCAAAATAATTACCTTACCCCATTCAACACTGCAACAGTTTTCTTAGA
This sequence comes from Rattus norvegicus, assembly GCF_021556685.1. Lineage (NCBI taxonomy): Eukaryota > Metazoa > Chordata > Mammalia > Rodentia > Muridae > Rattus > Rattus norvegicus. The sequence goes on along the minus strand of NC_141539.1, from coordinate 34,897,065 downwards.
TAAACGCAGCACTGATCAAATATGTGCAAAACTAAACACTAGCATAATGCCCTAAATACAGCATGGCGCATAAATACATGGAAAACAGCACGCAATAGAACGTATGTTTCACTCTGTCAGTCTTTCAGAGGATGACCAACCTGGAAGCCAGGATGAAGTAGCCAGGCACTTTGTATACTCACACAAGCCCAGGAGGAATGGGTAACGAGGAGTGTACATCATTACCAATAAGTGTGGGACAGCTCCAGTGTCAACAGTGGCATCACTATTGGGGGTCACGATTTTCCATGAACAATGTGAGCAGTTCTTTATAAATCCCTATGCAAAATATTATTGCCCAGTCTTCTCTCAAGTTTATGCAGGGGATGCCAGTACTTAACCATAATTGTATACCAGCTACCCTGTGGTATGTGTGATATAATTAAGATCTAGACTCTGGGGTATTTAGCGGGAGTCCCAAACCGGCAGATTCCTGTCCGCAGCAGCTCTCTGCTCCCCGACCCCGTGGGAGAGAGCCCTCACCGCCTGGTCAGGTGGGCACTCCTGAGGCTGCAGAGCGGAAGAGACCACCAACACTGCCCACCCCTGCCCACATCCCTGGCCCAAGAGGAAGCTGTATAAGGCCTCTGGGTTCCCGTAGAGGAGGGCCCAGGAGCAGCAGGTCCACTGCGTCTGAGACACTGCTGGAACCTGAAGGGACCGACCAGATAAACAGTTCGCTGCACCCAAATCCCGTGAGAGGGAGAGCTAAACCTTCAGAGAGGCAGACACGCCTGGGAAACCAGAAGAGACTGCACTCTGCACACATTTCCAGAGGAAAACACCAAACGCCTTCTGGAACCCTGGTGCACTGAAGCTCCCGGAAAGGGCAGCACAGATCTTCCTGGTGGCTGCCGCCGTGGAGAGCTCATAAGCAACACCCCACAAGCAAACTTGAGCCTCAGGACCACAGGTAAGACCAACTTTTCGGCTGCAAGCGACCTGCCTGGTGAACTCAAGACACAGGCCCACAGGAATAGCTGAAGACCTGTAGAGAGGAAAAACTACACGCCCAAAAGCAGAACACTCTGTCCCCATAACTGGCTGAAAGAAAACAGGAAAACAGGTCTACAGCACTCCTGAAACACAGGCTTATAGGACAGTCTAGCTACCTTCAGAAATAGCAGAACAAAGTAACACTAGAGATAATCTGATGGCAAGAGGCAAGCGCAGGAACCCAAGCAACAGAAACCAAGATTACATGGCATCATCGGAGCCCAATTCTCCCACCAAAGCAAACACGGAATATCCAAACACACCAGAAAAGCAAGATCTAGTTTCAAAATCATATTTGATCATGATGCTGGAGGACTTCAAGAAAGACATGAAGAACTCCCTTAGAGAACAAGTAGAAGCCTAAAGAGAGGAATCGTAAAAATCCATAAAAGAATTCCATGAAAACATAAACAAACAAGTAGAAGCCCATAGAGAGGAGTCACAAAAATCCCTGAGAGAATTCCAGGAAAACACAATCAAACAGTTGAAGGAATTAAAAATGGAAATAGAAGCAATCAAGAAAGAACACATGGAAACAACCCTGGATATAGAAAACCAAAAGAAGAGACAAGGAGCTGTAGATACAAGCTTCACCAACAGAATACAAGAGATGGAAGAGAGAATCTCAGGAGCAGAAGATTCCATAGAAATCATCGACTCAACTGTCAAAGATAATGTAAAGCGGAAAAAGCTACTGGTCCAAAACATACAGGAAATCCAGGACTCAATGAGAAAATCAAACCTAAGAATAATAGGTATAGAAGAGAGTGAAGACTCCCAGCTCAAAGGACCAGTAAATATCTTCAACAAAAATCATAGAAGAAAACTTCCTTAACCTAAAGAAAGAGATACCCATAACCATACAAGAAGCCTACAGAACTCCAAATAGATTGGACCAGAAAAGAAACTCCTCCTGTCACATAATAGTCAAAACACCAAACGCACAAAATAAAGAAAGAATATTAAAAGCAGTAAGGGAAAAGGTCAAGTAACATATAAAGTCAGACCTATCAGAATCACACCAGACTTTTTGCCAGAAACTATGAAAGCCAGAAGATCCTAGACAGATGTCATACAGACCCTAAGAGAACACAAATGCCAGCCCAGGTTACTGAATACTGCAAAACTCTCAATTAACATAGATGGTGAAACCAAGATATTCCATGACAAAACCAAATTTACACAATATCTTTCTACAAATCCAGCACTACAAAGGATAATAAATGGTAAAGCCCAACATAAGGAGGCAAGCTATACCCTAGAAGAAGCAAGAAACTAATCGTCTTGGCAACAAAACAAAGAGAAGAAAAGCACAGAAACATAACCTCATATCCAAATATGAATATAACAGGAAGCAATAATCACTATTCCTTAATATCTCTCAACATCAATGGCCTCACCTCCCCAATAAAAAGACATAGATTAACAAACTGGATACGCAACGAGGACCCTGCATTCTGCTGCCTACAGGAAACACACCTCAGAGACAAAGACAGACACTACTTCAGACTGAAAGGCTGGAAAACAACTTTCCAAGCAAATGGTCAGAAGAAGCGAGCTGGAGTAGCGAGTCTAATATCAAATAAAATCAATTTTCAACTAAAAGTCATCAAAAAAGATAAGGAAGGACACTTCATATTCATCAAAGGAAAAATCCACCAAGATGAACTCTCAATCCTAAATATCTATGCACCAAATACAAGGGCACCTACATACGTAAAAGAAACATTACTAAAGCTCAAAACACACATTGTACCTCACACAATAATAGTAGGAGATTTCAACACCCCACTATCATCAATGGACAGATCATGGAAACAGAAATTAAACAGAGACGTAGACAGACTAAGAGAAGTCATGAGCCAAATGGACTTAACAGATATTTATAGAACATTCTATCCTAAAGCAAAATGATATACCTTCTTCTCAGCTCCTCATGGTACTTTCTCCAAAATTGACCATATAATTGGTCAAAAAACGGGCCTCAACAGGTATGGAAAGATAGAAATAATCCCATGCGTGCTATCAGACCACGACGGCCTAAAGCTAGTCTTCAATAACAATAAGGGAAGAATGCCCACATATACGTAGAAATTGAACAATGCTCTACTCAGTGATAACCTGGTCAAGGAAGAAATAAAGAAAGAAATTAAAGACTTTTTAGAATTTAATGAAAATGAAGGTACAACATACCCAAACTTATGGGACACAATGAAAGCTGTGCTAAGAGGAAAACTCATAGCTCTGAGTGCCTGCAGAAAGAAACAGGAGAGAGCATAAGTCAGCAGCTTGACAGCACACCTAAAAGCTCTAGAACAAAAAGAAGCAAATACACCCAGGAGGAGTAGAAGGCAGGAAATAATCAAACTCAGAGCTGAAATCAACCAAGTAGAAACAAAAAGGACCATAGAAAGAATCAACAGAACCAAAAGTTGGTTCTTTGAGAAAATCAAAAAGATAGAGAAACCCTTAGCCAGACTAACGAGAGGACACAGAGAGTGTGTCCAAATTAACAAAATCAGAAATGAAAAGGGAGACATAACTACAGATTCAGAGGAAATTCAAAAAATCATCAGATCTTACTATAAAAGCCTATATTCAACAAAACTTGAAAAACTGCAGGAAATGGACAATTTCCTAGACAGATACCAGGTACCAAAGTTAAATCAGGAACAGATCAACCAGTTAAACAACCCCATAACTCCTAAAGAAATAGAAGCAGTCATTAAAGGTCTCCCAACCAAAAAGAGCCCAGGTCCAGACGGGTTTAGTGCAGAATTCTATCAGACCTTCATAGAAGACCTCATACCAATATTATCCAAACTATTCCACAAAATTGAAACAGATGGATCACTACCGAATTCCTTCTATAAAGCCACAATTACTCTTATACCTAAACCACACAAAGACCCAACAAAGAAAGAGAACTTCAGACCAATTTCCCTTATGAATATTGACGCAAAAATACTGAATAAAATTCTGGCAAACCGAATCTAACAGCACATCAAAACAATCATCCACCATGATCACGTAGGCTTCATCCCAGGCATGCAGGGATGGTTTAATATACGGAAAACCATCAACATGATCCATTATATAAACAAACTGAAAGAACAAAACCACATGATCATTTCATTAGATGCTGAGAAAGCATTTGACAAAATTCAACACCCCTTCATGATAAAAGTCCTGGAAAGAATAGGAATTCAAGGCCCACACCTAAACATAGTAAAAGCCATATACAGCAAACCAGTTACTAACATTAAACTAAATGGAGAGAAACTTCAAGCAATCCCACTAAAATCAGGGACTAGACAAGGCTGCCCACTCTCTCCCTATTTATTCAATATAGTTCTTGAAGTTCTAGCCAGAGCAATCAGAGAACAAAAGGAGGTCAAGTGGATACAGATCAGAAAAGAAGAAGTCAAAATATCACTATTTGCAGATGATATGATAGTATATTTAAGTGATCCCAAAGTTCCACCAGAGAACTACTAAAGCTGATAAACAACTTCAACAAAGTGGCTGGGTATAAGATTAACTCAAATAAATCAGTAGCATTCCTCTACACAAAAGAGAAACAAGCCGAGAAAGAAATTAGGGAAACGACACCCTTCATTATAGATTCAAATAATATAAAGTACCTTGGGGTAACTTTAACCAAGCAAGTAAAAGATCTGTACAATAAGAACTTCAAGACTCTGAAGAAAGAAATTGAAGAAGACCTCAGAAGATGGAAAGATCTCCCATGCTCATGGATTGGCAGGATTAATATAGTAAAAATGGCCATTTTACCAAAAGCGATCTACAGATTCAATGCAATCCCCATCAAAATACCAATCCAATTCTTCAAAGAGTTAGACAGAACAATTTGCAAATTCATCTGGAATAACAAAAAACCCAGGATAGCTAAAGCTATCCTCAACAATAAAAGGACTTCAGGGGGAATCACTATCCCTGAACTCAAGCAGTATTACAGAGCAATAGTGATAAAAACTGCATGGTATTGGTACAGAGACAGACAGATAGACCAATGGAATAGAATTGAAGACCCAGAAATGAACCCACACACCTATGGTCACTTGATTTTTGACAAAGGAGCCAAAACCATCCAATGGAAAAAAGATAGCATTTTCAGCAAATGGTGCTGGTTCAACTGGAGGGCAACATGTAGAAGAATGCAGATCGATCCATGCTTATCACCCTGTACAAAGCTTAAGTCCAAGTGGATCAAGGACCTCCACATCAAACCAGACACACTCAAACTAATAGAAGAAAAACTAGGGAAACATCTGGAACACATGGGCACTGGAAAACATTTCCTGAACAAAACACCAATGGCTTATGCTCTAAGATCAAGAATCGACAAATGGGATCTCATAAAACTGCAAAGCTTCTGTAAGGCAAAGGACACTGTGGTTAGGACAAAACGGCAACCAACAGATTGGGAAAAGATCTTTACCAATCCTACAACAAATAGAGGCCTTATATCCAAAATATACAAAGAACTCAAGAAGTTAGACCGCAGGGAAACAAATAACCCTATTAAAAAATGGGGTTCAGAGCTAAACAAAGAATTCACAGCTGAGGAATGCCGAATGGCTGAGAAACACCTAAAGAAATGTTCAACATCTTTAGTCATAAGGGAAATGCAAATCAAAACAACCCTGAGATTTCACCTCACACCAGTGCGATTGGCTAAGATCAAAAACTCAGGTGACAGCAGATGCTGGCGAGGATGTGGAGAAAGAGGAACACTCCTCCATTTTTGGTGGGATTGCAGACTGGTAAAACCATTCTGGAAATCAGTCTGGAGGTTCCTCAGAAAATTGGACATTGAACTGCCTGAGGATCCAGCTATACCTCTCTTGGGCATATACCCAAAAGATGCCTCAACATATAAAAGAGACACGTGCTCCACTATGTTCATCGCAGCCTTATTTATAATAGCCAGAAAATGGAAAGAACCCAGATGCCCTTCAACAGAGGAATGGATACAGAAAATGTGGTACATCTACACAATGGAATATTACTCAGCTATCAAAAACAACGAGTTTATGAAATTCGTAGGCAAATGGTTGGAACTGGAAAATATCATCCTGAGTGAGCTAACCCAATCACAGAAAGACATACATGGTATGCACTCATTGATAAGTGGCTATTAGCCCAAATGCTTGAATTATCCTAGATCCCTAGAACAAACGAAACTCAAGACGGATGATCAAAATGTGAATGCTTCACTCCTTCTTTAAATGAGGAAAAAGAATACCCTTGGCAGGGAAGGGAGAGGCAAAGATTAAAACAGAGACTGAAGGAACACCCATTCAGAGCCTGCCCCACATGTGGCCCATACATATACAGCCACCCAATTAGACAAGATGGATGAAGCAAAGAAGTGCAGACCGACATGAGCCGGATGTAGATCGCTCCTGAGAGACACAGCCAGAATACAGCAAATATAGAGGCGAATGCCAGCAGCAAACCACTGAACTGAGAATAGGTCCCCCGTTGAAGGAATCAGAGAAAGAACTGGAAGAGCTTGAAGGGGCTCGAGACCCCAAAAGTACAACAATGTCAAGCAACCAGAGCTTCCAGGGACTAAGCCACTACCTAAAGACTATACATGGACTGACCCTGGACTCTGACCCCATAGGTAGCAATGAATATCCTAGTAAGAGCACCAGTGGAAGGGGAAGCCCTGGGTCCTGCTAAGACTGAACCCCCAGCGAACTAGACTATGGGGGGAGGGCGGCAATGGGGGGAGGGTTGGGAGGGGAACACCCATAAGGAAGGGGAGGGGGGAGGGGGATGTTTGCCCGGAAACCGGGAAAGGGAATAACACTCGAAATGTATATAAGAAATAGTCAAGTTAATTAAAAAAAAATGTTAAAAAAAAAGGAACTAGATAAAGAACAATAAAAGAAAATCTGGTTATCTTTTCAAAAAAAAAGAGTTTTACTGCATAATAAATAAACAGAGCTTATCAGTGTAAAAAAAAAAAAAAAACAATGAGTTTATGAAATTCGTAGGCAAATGGTTGGAACTGGAAAATATCATCCTGAGTGAGCTAACCCAATCACAGAAAGACATACATGGTATGCACTCATTGATAAGTGGCTCTTAGCCCAAATGCTTGAATTACCCTAGATCCCTAAAACAAATGAAACTCAAGACGGATGATCAAAATGTGAATGCTTCACTCCTTCTTTAAATGAGGAAAAAGCATACCCTTGGCAGGGAAGGGAGAGGCAAAGATTAAAACAGAGACTGAAGGAACACCCATTCAGAGCCTGCCCCACATGTGGCCCATACATATACAGCCACCCAATTAGACAAGATGGATGAAGCAAAGAAGTGCAGACAGACAGGAGCCGGATGTAGATCGCTCCTGAGATACACAGCCAGAATACAGCAAATACAGAGGCGAATGCCAGCAGCAAACCACTGAACTGAGAATAGGTCCCCTATTGAAGGAATCAGAGAAAGAACTGGAAGAGCTTGAAGGGGCTCGAGACCCCAAAAGTACAACAATGCCAAGCAACCAGAGCTTCCAGGGACTAAGCCACTACCTAAAGACTATACATGGACTGACCCTGGACTCTGACCCCATAGGTAGCAATGAATATCCTAGTAAGAGCACCAGTGGAAGGGGAAGCCCTGGGTCCTGCTAAGACTGAACCCCCAGTGAACTAGTCTATGGGGGGAGGGCGGCAATGGGGGGAGGGTTGGGAGGGGAACACCCATAAGGAAGGGGAAGGGGGAGGGGGATGTTTGCCCGGAAACCGGGAAAGGGAATAACACTCGAAATGTATATAAGAAATACTCAAGTTAATAAAAAAAAAAAAAAAAACTGCATGGTATTGGTACAGAGACAGACAGATAGACCAATGGAACAGAATTGAAGACCCAGAAATGAACCCACACACCTATGGTCACTTGATTTTTGACAAAGGAGCCAAAACCATCCAATGGAAAAAAGATAGCATTTTCAGCAAATGGTGCTGGTTCAACTGGAGGTCAGCATGTAGAAGAATACAGATTGATCTATTCTTATCACCCTGTACAAAGCTTAAGTCCAAGTGGATAAAGGACCTCCACATCAAACCAGATACACTCAAACTAATAGAAGAAAAACTAGGGAAGCATCTGGAACACATGGGCACTGGAAAACATTTCCTGAACAAAACACCAATGGCTTATGCTCTAAGATCAAGAATCGACAAATGGGATCTCATAAAACTGCAAAGCTTCTGTAAGGCAAAGGACACTGTCATTAGGACAAAACAGCAACCAACAGATTGGGAATAGATCTTTACCAATCCTACAACAGATAGAGGCCTTATATCCAAAATATACAAAGAACTCAAGAAGTTAGACCGCAGGGAGACAAATGACCCTATTAAAAAATGGGGTTCAGAGCTAAACAAACAATTCACAGCTAAGGAATGCCTAATGGCTGAGAAACACCTAAAGAAATGTTCAACATCTTTAGTCATAAGGGAAATACAAATCAAAACAACCCTGAGATTTCACCTCACACCAGTGAGAATGGCTAAGATCAAAAACTCAGGTGACAGCAGATGCTGGCGAGGATGCGGAGAAAGAGGAACACTCCTCCATTGTTGGTGGGATTGCAGACTGGTACAACCGTTCTGGAAATCAGTCTGGAGGTTCCTCAGAAAATTGGACATTGAACTGCCTGAGGATCCAGCTATACCTCTCTTGGGCATATACTCAAAAGATGCCCCAACATATAAAAAAAGACACTTGCTCCACTATGTTCATCGCAGCCTTATTTATAATAGCCAGAAGCTGGAAAGAACCCAGATGCCCTTCAACAGAGGAATGGATACAGAAAATGTGGTACATCTACACAATGGAATATTACTCAGCAATCAAAAACAATGACTTTATGAAATTCGTAGGCAAATGGTCGGAACTGGAAAATATCATCCTGAGTGAGGTAACCCAATCACAGAAAAACACACATGGTATGCACTCATTGATAAGTGGCTATTAGCCCAAATGCTTGAATTACCCTAGATGCCTAGAACAAATGAAACTCAAGACGGATGATCAAAATGTGAATGCTTCACTCCTTCTTTAAAAGGGGAACAAGAATACCCTTGGCAGGGAAGAGAGAGGCAAAGATTAAAACAGACACAGAAGGAACACCCATTCAGAGCCTGCCCCACATGTGGCCCATACATATACAGCCACCCAATTAGACAAGATGGATGAAGCAAATAAGTGCAGGCCGACAGGAGCCAGATGTAGATCGCTCCTGAGAGACACAGCCAGAATACAGCAAATACAGAGGCGAATGCCAGCAGCAAACCACTGAACTGAGAACAGGACCCCCTATTGAAGGAATCAGAGAAAGAACTCGAAGAGCTTGAAGGAGCTTGAGACCCCTTATGAACAACAATGCCAAGCAACCAGAGCTTCCAGGGACTAAGCCACTACCCAAAGACTATACATGGACTGACCCTGGACTCTGACCTCATAGGTAGCAATGAATATTCTAGTAAGATCACCAGTGGAAGGGGAAGCCCTTGGTCCTGCTAAGACTGAACCCCCAGTGAATGTGATTGTTGGGGGGAGGGCGGCAATGGGGGGAAGATGAGGAGGGGAACACCCATAAAGAAGGGGAGGGGGAAGGATTAGGGGGATGTTTGCCCTGAAACCGGGAAAAGGAATAACACTCGAAATGTAAATAAGAAACACTGAAGTTAATAAAAAAAAAAAAAGATCTAGACTCTGTTAACTATCAAGGCATTCTACTTAATGTAATGTCCATTGATACCTCTGAGGTTTATACAGAATAAGAAAGAATCCTTCCTATGCAAGACCCATACCAGTCCTCCCTTCTCATATCATTGTGTCCATGGAATTCCATCAAATACCCACTTAGAACCTCTCTGTGCATCCATAACAATGGCAGAAGGACTTGGTGACACAAAGATCTGAGGACACCTGCTGGAAAGCACTCCACTACCAAAACTATGAATGAATGAGCAGGTAATTTTCTTTTTTAAGTTTGCCCTAACAAATACAGATGTTATCTGGAAAGAGGTCAGCAAGTTCAAGTAAAAGGAAGTGTAAATTAAAAAGAAAGCACATGCTTTGCTACACCCTCAGAAGCAGTTGACTGCCACCACTGAGGCCCAGAGGCAGGTTTCAGAGGCTTCCTTGTTAGGGCTGTTATGGCTGTTTCTCTGCACTTTGCATGGCAACTACAGCTTACTGGGATTCAAGGGTCTGTGGAAGTTCTCCTCACATGCTGGGCACAAGGCTCTCTGGTTTACCTTCTTGGTCATCTGTGGTCCTGAATGCTAACTAGAGAATCCTTACAGAACAGGAAGGCAATGGAGGAATAGTCCCAGAATTCCCTGTAACTTTTCTATATGGACATCATTGAGCTCTGGGAGTGGTCATGTGGGTGTGTGCAATCAGAGTCCTCAGGAGCAGAATTACTGAATCTTCCATGTTCGCTCAATTTGACGTAAAATTAGAGTGTTTAACACAGTGTAGGTGTTCAGAATTGCACACATATGATTGTTATTGTTTCTATAATTTTCTTTCTATAGACAAGTGGGAGAAAAAAAATCAATACCCTCCCAGCTATTTCCTGGGCCTTCAAATTCAGTCTTTATAAGACAGAAAGTGGGTGTGTCAGTCTGTGAAGATAATTTTCACCTGATAAACATTGTATTGTCAATCTTTTCGCAATCTTTAACTGAATTGTTTAAAATGCAGCAAACCCACAGCGGTCTTGGCAATTAAGCTCATTAAATAGGAGTAATTTCCCAAGGATGGAGCGAAGCAGATTGTATTCGTTGATAAAGGGTCATAAAGTGGAGATCCCTTAGAGACCCACTTTACACTGGAAAGTACAGATGCCTGCTCCTCCTTTTCCAAAGAGCTTGGTGTCGTCGTTCCACAGGCACCAAGCTGCTATTGCACTTCTATCTGGTTCCAGGATCTCTGCTACTAACTAGCCTGCACTTTTCCAGAATACAGGGATCCGAAAAAGACAGCCCAGTTGGGATGCAGGTGATTTCTAAAGCATGGTGGTCTAGCATACAGAACGCCCCGGGATTGGTCCCCAAGTACCACTATATACAAGTTATGCAAATAAAAACTTAACCTGGCCTTGTGGTTCGGGAGTGTACTGCTTGCTGCTGCACATGGTAAAGCAAGCCTGTAATTTCAGCAGGTAAAGGCAAGAGGGCAACTAGTTCAACATCAGGCTAGGCTACTACAGCAATCCAAGGGACCGATGTTCCCCATCCCACTTCCTCAGTAACCTCCTGCCTTCTGCGGGACATGAAGGCCAGTGAGGAAGGCTGCCGAGCAAAGTCCCTTTTGCTAGTTTGGCTGGGGCAGTTTAGTCCAGTTGGGTTCATCCAGACCTCGGGAAGACCAAGTTCCCTAGTATTCCATTTCTTCCTCTGTGTCTTTTATTTCTTCCATTCTCTCCTTCAAGATGTTCTCAGGCTTTACCGGCATTGATATGAATGTCTCATTCATAGTTGACCACTCAGCAGCCTTAAACGATAGCTTATATTTCAGTGAAGAATGTGAATTTCTGTCAAAAAAACCACCCTGCTGGAGCCAGAGCCTCCGACACTGTAGGTTACATTCAAAAGGAATTTGCCAGGGATACAACTGAGTCCCACAACACTGATTCAAAACAGACCTTTATTTCTTCATACTCAAGTTCTGGTGTTCAATATAAATATGAATATTCCTTTTTTCCTTCTATGTCAGAGTTTTATTCACAGCTCAACCAGTTAGGCGCAGCCTGTGAGTGAATATATGGCTGAAGACTCAATCATGGCAAGGAACCAGAGGGCCAGCTCTCCAGACTGACAGTTCCCATCACCCAGCCTAATGAGCATCTGTGGGGGTTGTGTGTGTGCGCGTGTGTGTGCGTGCATGTGTGAGTGTGCGCACGCACATTCATGTGCATGTGCATGTGCGTGTGTTGGCATATGTGAGGAAAGACATGCCTATGGCTCTCTACCTTCCCTACCCCCATAACTCTTTACACAAGGAAAAACATACACTTGTAACCTAAATCATATTGAACAAAGGAATGAATGAAATAAAGTACTTCTGGCTGTGTTCCCGACTCTGGGAAAATAACTCCCAGCATATGTCTTCCCAGCACACTTTCTGAAATGTCTCTGTGAGATTCAGATGCTCAACGCTGAGCCCACAGACCCTCATGCCTCTCCCTCTGCGCAGAGCAGGAAGCAACCAGGTGTCTTCGCTGATGCCAGTGCCAGGAAGTGAGGGGTGTAGTCACGGCAGATGTGCCAACTGACCCTGAGAGAGGGAGAAGAAATTATTGAAATAAATGAATTTTGAAAAGCATCTCACAAGTGCACAAATGCTCTCCTGCCATCCCCTCATGCTTCCAGGATGCGGCAGGTGGCATATACTGTAATTACTGCAGACCACACACAGACGCACACATGCGTAATGTCAGGGCAAATGAAGAGTATCGATGCTACTGTCACACTAGAGCCAAATCTCCAAGACACAAAGACTGAGAGTCCACAGCCAGGATATCTTCACAACACCAAGAAATGTGCATCTGAATGACTCACCACGCCCAAGTACCAAATGCAAACACAGTTTGTATTCACTGCAAACCAAAGTACATCTTCACTCTTGAATCTTGATGTTAAGTCCTTAAAAATCATGTATTAGGCAGATATGGAGTAGTCCAGGCTGCAACAAAAAAACAGCATTAGTAGCAGGCACTACTGACAGTCAAGCCTGCCTTGGTCACTGTTAACAACAAGGCTGTCAAGTCAAGTCTTCTATGGAGTTCATGCCAACTGACTGATTCAGAGAGAAATTTAAAGAATGCTAGGGAAGTTCAAATATGAAGTACAGCGGACAGCCTGGGGGTTTTCTATCTATAAGAAGATAAATTTTCAGCAGCCATAGCACAGTATAATCGAGGTGGTATTTTATTTTGTTTTAATGTTGTTTTCTCCATTAACTAGAGTAAGATTTCTTAGTAAAGGGTCCCTAACAAAGTAGATGGCCTGAAGCAAAATTACTAAGTGAAGCCTGGAGAGATCCTGTGTGCCCTGGGAAGAAGCTAAATGCTATAAATATTCAGGGAGACAATGGGAAGTAGAAAGTAGAAGGCATAGTACATGATGACTATAATTCATACAGAAGAACAACAGAGGGGTTGGAGTGTGCCCAGTAGTAGAATGCTTGCCTGATGTGTATGAAACTCTGGTTCAGTCCCCAGCAACAAAGATGTATGTTAGGTACGGCCAGAGTTTATATAAATAGCCCACTGGGCTAGAACAACGGCTCAGTTGGAATAGGTGCTTGCCCCCAACCCATATCACCTGAGTTTGGTCCCTGGAACCCCCATGGTGGAAGGAGAGAACTGATTTCCACAAATTGTCCTTTGACCTACACACACACACACACACACACACACACACACACACACACACACACACATGCTGTAACACATATATGTACTGGGAAGCTGCACACATAAAATAAATCAAATATATTTTTTAAAACTTCTTAAGAATAACAGAAATGAGCAGGCACATTCTATGAATATTGCAAGCCACCTGCTGCTGCTAAGTAGATGAGGCTAAGTGGCCCCAATAAGAGCAGCCTCCAAGCACAGGAGGGCAGCAGGAGTGGGGTGGAGAAACCACTTCTGTGTAGCGTGTGAGCAGTCTCTAAGAATAACTGTAAACATGTCTGCTCTTGAGGTCCCACAGCTCATAGTTCCCTCCCATAATGGAAACCCTCTGGTCCACGGGATTTAGGAAAACCCCATATAAGCTTCCTGTGGCGAGCAGGAATAGTGGGCATGGTGCATCAGGGAAGGTCAGAGAACACTGTTCAAAGAGATGCTCCGTCATCACTAAGAGACTGTTGTCTTGTCTTGAACATCTGACCCTAAGCATACGTATCCAACAAAACCATGGTTTTGACTTGGTTGTCCAGGAAAATTCAAAATACTACCTCTACTCTCATTCTACGTGACTGATCCTAAAATTTTACTTCGGTTGTTTCTGAACTCTGACCCCACCAAATGGACCCTGCCCCAAGAAAGAGACCTATGAAAGGCTGCCCAGACAAAGGAGCTTCCTGCTGGAATCCCTTGTTGGCCTGCCAAGCAAACACAATAGATTTGAATCCCCATTGGTGCACTTGCTTTGGGTAGGCAGTAGGAGATAGAAAGACTACATCTCTAAGACGACGGGCAGGTCTATCTCCATATGCACAGTATGATTCTCTTTGCAAAGCACTTTCTACCATGGTCTTTTCTGATGCTTTCCACAACAACATCAGGTAGGCAAGCAGGGAAAACAAACATATCCATTCTTCAATGAGGAAATGGAAGCTCAAGGAGTTTGAGTGACTCTGTAAGAGTGGTGTTTTCAGACCATTAGCCCAGTGAGAGCATGCAGTATGAATTACAGTGTGGAAGAGAGAATTCTAGGATACCCCTTAGAAGACAGGTACCTTGCTGCAAATGAGAGGTAATATCAATCCATGGCATGGCAGAAGCCTTGGGAAACACAGCAGAGAGAGGAGCTAAGAGCCACCTTCCAGCTATGCATCCCTCTATTTGCCTTTGGTACCTGGGCACCAATGTTTAGCACAGTAGGGTAAAGATAGAGTATCGCTGTCTGAATTATGAAGCTGGAGGCTCCACTACAGAAACGGTGGACACATGGAGCAGATAGACTGAGAGAATTTGGTTTTTCAGCAAGAGGAGTCTGCCTGTGTAGTCTAATCTGAGGGATAGAGACATGTGTCATTATGTATGCAGACTGTACATGGTTGAAAAGTATTGTCCTTCTTCCACTTATATGACTGACTTATTAGTGAATTTTCAAAAAATTATCTGAAAATGCTCTCACTTCATTGCTTTCAGAAGCCAGCCAGTCCACAGAGAGCAGGATTCTGCCCAAACGCTGGCATTGGCTGTCTGCCTCTGTGTACAACTTGCTCTATTCCAGGACTGCCTGGGCTGAGAAGATGACTACATCTCATCCTGGGACTTTGATGAAGTTATATCCATGACTTCTAATTTAGCTGTTAGAGGTAAAGCATATGGGGTCCATTCTTACTCGTAAACTTATCAAGTGTTCAGCACCATAGCAGACAACAGGGAAGCCATCCACGGGGGTGCTTTCTCAAAGACCTCAAGAAGTGACATCACCGTTGGAGGAAGGAGACAAAGAAAGTCTTGGCATAAGTCTCATGACATCGGCTGCCTCCAGTTGGGCTTTCACCCTTTTGGGGTCACATGAGGTAAAGGGCTGGTGACAACACTCCATAGATTTCAGCAGCTTAATTAGTCTGCCCACATGCCCAGTGGGTGAGACTGCCTCTGAGTCAGCTCTAGGAACAAGTCTGGAAAATATCATGAGGCACAAGAGAGTCCAGATTCTGCAGGCATCTTGTTTAGTTACACTCCGTTGCCTCCATCAAATGCATTCATCCAGGCAGCCCAATAAAAGATTGGCAGACTCTGTTCTGTGATGTTTACAACTCTGAGAAAGTACAAAAACCAAGACAAATTATTTTAATATCTTTTACCTTGTTAAAAGGCTTAACAATCCCAGTGATTACATGGTGCACCTTTAAAAGACAAAGGTGGTAAAGGGATCTTTATTAGACAATTTTGTAACTCAAGTTCCTTCAATAAGGTTAAACCCCATGCTGTTTAGAGAGCAAGGGACAATATTCATTCTCAATTCTCTGTAGGTCTGTAGATTGAACTGATAAGTTTATATATTTTGTTTTCCTTTGAGAGCCAAGCTTTTCATGAGATCTTGAACTAATCCGACCAATCTTGGTCATCCAGATGCTGTAGCTACCATCTTGTTGTGATTAGAAAGGGAAAAAAAACCCTTTTTGGATTTTTATTGAATATTTTACATATTTACATTTCAAATCCCATCCTCCCTTCTGCTGCTTCTATGAGGATGTGCCCACTCCCACCCACCCACTCCCACCTCACCACCTTGGCATTCTCCTACACTGGGGAAATGAGCCTTCACAGGACCAAGAGCTTCTCCTATTGATGCCAGACAATGCCATCCTCTGCTACATATGGGGCTGGAGCCATGGATCCCTCCATGTGTACTCTTTGATTGGTGGTTTAGTCCCTGGAAGCTCTGGAGGTTCTGGTTGGTTCCATATTGGATCATAAGCTTTTTAGCCATGTCCCCAGAACTTTGAGCTCACTGGATGTCCTAAGAAAGTGCAGAGCAGAAGCCCTGGTTCAACCAGTTAAATGATATGATAGATTGTGTGAGTAGTGTGTAGCCTTATATTATGACTTGGATGCTAAATATCTACCCAAAAGCTTATTTACTGAAGGCTTGATGCCCAGATGATGGTGACATAGGAGGTAGAACCTTGATGGAGAAAGTAGGTCATTTGACACAAGTGCCATTGAATGGAGTTGGGGAATCCAGGCCTTTCTCTTTTCTTCTTTTCTGCTATGAGCCAATTCTTAGCCACTTACTACTGCCACCATGATATTGATATTCTAGCTCATTGTAATTCCAAAGGAACAACTGAGTCAAACACAAAGAGAAACCTCTGAAACTGAGGACCAGAATACATCTTTCATCGTTTCACCTGGTATCTTTGGTATTTTGTCACAGTGATGGAAAATACACACAGACATAGACACAGACACAGACACAGACACACACACACACACACACACACACACACACACAGAGAGAGAGAGACACACACCTTACAATGAGACAATAAAGTCATCTGCTCATTAATTCCTCTGTTTAAAGAATACACAACATACCACACTAGGAATCATTTCTTGGACTGGGAGTTCAGAGATTCAAACAAGTGCCTTGTATTCAAGAAGCCTATACGCCAGTGATAGATAGCCTAAGAAGAAATAACTATATATACAAAATGAAGCTGTTGTATTTGCTCTGAGAAAAAAATAAAGGCATATCAAAGTATAGGCAGTGATAGATAGTCTGATATGATGACAGTTGGGTAGATACCTGGAAAAAGTAGCAAAACAGGCAATGTTATACTTGCCTGAAAGGTTATACTCCCATGAGGAAAGAACCCCTGATTCCAGGGCCAAGATGGAGATTAATCCATCTGACAAGTTAACATAAAGGAAGCCAAGCTGTGGACAGGACGGACAGATGTTAGGAGGGGAAGGCCTACAATGAGCTGCACTGTTAATGTGATAGAAACTTGTTGAGGATGCCATTGTCAGATATAAGCTTTGCACTGTTCATGGACGCTGCTCTGGAGAACAGAACAGATTGTGCGTGGCCAGTAGGTCCTGGAAGCCCAGGCAAGAGGCCCCTTGCTGCTTCCTGCTACTTCCTTTGTGTCATCTTCCCGGCTCAGCTGTAGCCTGTTCCAGGGCAGACTGTTCCTATCAGGAAATCATGCTGCTTCTCTCCAAAGAACCTTTTAGAGGCAAAAACAACTCCCTGCATCCCCACTGCTGTGTTCTCTTCCTTTGCAACCCTACCAAATAGACCCCAGACCACCATTTCCCTGGCTTCATTCCTGTCCTCAAGCATGCAATCTGCCTGCTTCTGTGGTCAATGGTGCTATACTAGCTAACTAATAATCTTCCACAGTGATTCTTGTGAAGGTATAAATGGCAGGTGTAATATCAAAATCTGCTCAGGAGACATTTTTTCCAGTACTTATTATAAAAGCATGGATCTCTGGCAACATCAAACCAGAATTCTCAATAAATATCATATGCGGTATTGAGAGGGTATTGGGCCCTTCATAACATAAAAGAAATTTTTAAAAATGAGAACATATGTAATGTGACTTTTCCTGGGAAGATATGAACAAATGTCTCTTTATCCTAGATAAGGCACCAAAGATGGGCCAAAAGACTCCGCTTAAGCCTCAATCAGTTAAACAAGTAAGCCTACCCAGCTCACTTACATTGTCAGAGATTACCTACAGAAGCACAGTGATTTAAGGGTAACTACATCAAGAAGTCCATTGCCAACATAGGTGATGCTTCCTGAGAGCTCTGCCTCTAGAGCTCTCTCAGTAACTTTTAGGCAGGTCTATCAGCTAGAATCTCTTCTCTGAAACCATCACTGCATATATAGTATTAGAGATGAACTTTCTGAATTTTCTCAATTTCAGGAGCTTCCTGAGACTTCTACGTTGATTTAACTTCTGAGTCTTTAAAAACACTGCTCCAGGTAGGAATGCTGCAGATCAGAGGAAAGAGCTACACAATCACATTGAGCTTAACTCTGAAATAATTTCCCCTGACACCAGTGCTTTAGATGGCAAAGTGATAAAGGGTTTCCTCACTGAGACAACTTCTTCACTTTAAAGAGAAAACTGAGGCCTCCATAATAGGTTTTGGTAGAGAACTCCACAAAATGGGTTTGTCCTAAATTATAAAACTACAAACTATATCACAAATGCTTGTAATGATGTTGATAAACTCTCATCACTATTATTGTTTCTGAGAATTTTAGAAGCATCTCCTATGTCATTTCCGTTCTCTTCCACTTTGTGAAATTTATCTCCCATGATTAAAAGCTAAAATGGCAAGACCCGGTGAGAGAGAGACCCAACCGCCTGGTCAGGTGGGCACTCCTGAGGCTGCAGAGCGGAAGAGACCACCAACACTGCTCACCCCTGCCCACATCCCTGGCCCAAGAGGAAACTGTATAAGGCCTCTGGGCTCCCGTGGGGGAGGGCCCAGGAGCGGCAGGACCCCTGCCACAGACACCGCCGGACCCTGAAGGAAACAGACCGGATAAACAGTTCTCTGCACCCAAATCCCGTGGGAGGGAGAGCTAAACCTTCAGAGAGGCAGACAGGCCTGGGAAACCAGAAGAGACTGCTCCCTGCACACACATCTCGGACGCCAGAGGAAAAAGCCAAAGACCATCTGGAACCCTGGTGCACTGAAGCTCCCGGAAGGGGCGGCACAGGTCTTCCTGGTTGCTGCCGCTGCAGAGAGCCCCTGGGCAGCACCCCACGAGCGAACTTGAGCCTCGGGACCACAGGTAAGACCAAATTTTCTGCTGCAAGAAAGCTGCCTGGTGAGCTTGGGACACACGGAAGCAGAATTTCTCTAGAACCGGGCACGTTCTGTGTTTACCGGAAGTCCCACACCCGCGGATCCCGGCCCGCAGCAGCTCTCTGCTCCCAGACCCGGTGAGAGAGAGACCCAACCGCCTGGTCAGGTGGGCACTCCTGAGGCTGCAGAGCGGAAGAGACCACCAACACTGCTCACCCCTGCCCACATCCCTGGCCCAAGAGGAAACTGTATAAGGCCTCTGGGCTCCCGTGGGGGAGGGCCCAGGAGCGGCAGGACCCCTGCCGGAGACACCGCCGGACCCTGAAGGAAACAGACCGGATAAACAGTTCTCTGCACCCAAATCCCGTGGGAGGGAGAGCTAAGCCTTCAGAGAGGCAGACAGGCCTGGGAAACCAGAAGAGACTGCTCCCTGCACACACATCTCGGACGCCAGAGGAAAAAGCCAAAGACCATCTGGAACCCTGGTGCACTGAAGCTCCCGGAAGGGGCGGCACAGGTCTTCCTGGTTGCTGCCGCTGCAGAGAGCCCCTGGACAGCACCCCACGAGCAAACCTGAGCCTCGGGACCACAGGTAAGACCAAATTTTCTGCTGCAAGAAAGCTGCCTGGTGAACTCAAGACACAGGCCCACAGGAACAGCTGAAGACCTGTAGAGAGGAAAAACTACACGCCCGAAAGCAGAACACTCTGTCCCCATAACTGACTGAAAGAGAGGAAAACAGGTATACAGCACTCCTGACACACAGGCTTATAGGACAGTCTAGCCACTGTCAGAAATAGCAGAACAAAGTAACACTAGAGATAATCTGATGGCGAGAGGCAAGCGCAGGAACCCAAGCAACAGAAACCAAGACTACATGCCATCACCGGAGCCCAATTCTCCCACCAAAACAAACATGGAATATCCAAACACACCAGAAAAGCAAGATCTAGTTTCAAAATCATATTTGATCATGATGCTGGAGGACTTCAGGAAAGACCTGAACACACTTAGGGAAGCACAGGAAAACATTAATAAACAAGTAAAAGCCTACAGAGAGAAATCGCAAAAATCCCTGAAAGAATTCCAGGAAAACACAATCAAACAGTTGAAGGAATTAAAAATGGAAATAGAAGCAATCAAGAAAGAACACATGGAAACAACCCTGGATATAGAAAACCAAAAGAAGAGACAAGGAGCTGTAGATACAAGCTTCACCAACAGAATACAAGAGATGGAAGAGAGAATCTCAGGAGCAGAAGATTCCATAGAAATCATTGACTCAACTGTCAAAGATAATGTAAAGCGGAAAAAGCTACTGGTCCAAAACATACAGGAAATCCAGGACTCAATGAGAAGATCAAACCTAAGGATAATAGGTATAGAAGAGAGTGAAGACTCCCAGCTCAAAGGACCAGTAAATATCTTCAACAAAATCATAGAAGAAAACTTCCCTAACCTAAAAAAAGAGATACCCATAGACATACAGGAAGCCTACAGAACTCCAAATAGATTGGACCAGAAAAGAAACACCTCCCGTCACATAATTGTCAAAACACCAAACGCACAAAATAAAGAAAGAATATTAAAAGCAGTAAGGGAAAAAGGTCAAGTAACATATAAAGGGAGACCTATCAGAATCACACCAGACTTCTCGCCAGAAACTATGAAGGCCAGAAGATCCTGGACTGATGTTATACAGACCCTAAGAGAACACAAATGCCAGCCCAGATTACTGTATCCAGCAAAACTCTCAATTAACATTGATGGAGAAACCAAGATATTCCATGACAAAACCAAATTTACACAATATCTTTCTACAAATCCAGCACTACAAAGGATAATAAATGGTAAAGCCCAACATAAGGAGGCAAGCTATACCCTAGAAGAAGCAAGAAACTAATCGTCTTGGCAACAAAACAAAGAGAATGAAAGCACACAAACATAACCTCACATCAAATATGAATATAACGGGAAGCAATAATCACTATTCCTTAATATCTCTCAATATCAATGGCCTCAACTCCCCAATAAAAAGACATAGATTAACAAACTGGATACGCAACGAGGACCCTGCATTCTGCTGCCTACAGGAAACACACCTCAGAGACAAAGACAGACACTACCTCAGAGTGAAAGGCTGGAAAACAACTTTCCAAGCAAATGGTCAGAAGAAGCAAGCTGGAGTAGCCATTCTAATATCAAATAAAATCAATTTCCAACTAAAAGTCATCAAAAAAGATAAGGAAGGACACTTCATATTCATCAAAGGAAAAATCAACCAAGATGAACTCTCAATCCTAAATATCTATGCCCCAAATACAAGGGCACCTACATATGTAAAAGAAACCTTACTAAAGCTCAAAACACACATTGCACCTCACACAATAATAGTGGGAGATTTCAACACCCCACTCTCATCAATGGACAGATCATGGAAACAGAAATTAAACAGTGATGTCGACAGACTAAGAGAAGTCATGAGCCAAATGGACTTAACGGATATTTATAGAACATTCTATCCTAAAGCAAAAGGATATACCTTCTTCTCAGCTCCTCATGGTACTTTCTCCAAAATTGACCATATAATTGGTCAAAAAACGGGCCTCAACAGGTACAGAAAGATAGAAATAATCCCATGCGTGCTATCGGACCACCACGGCCTAAAACTGGTCTTCAATAACAATAAGGGAAGAATGCCCACATATACGTGGAAATTGAACAATGCTCTACTCAATGATAACCTGGTCAAGGAAGAAATAAAGAAAGAAATTAAAAACTTTTTAGAATTTAATGAAAATGAAGATACAACATACTCAAACTTATGGGACACAATGAAAGCTGTGCTAAGAGGAAAACTCATAGCGCTGAGTGCCTGCAGAAAGAAACAGGAAAGAGCATATGTCAGCAGCTTGACAGCACACCTAAAAGCTCTAGAACAAAAAGAAGCAAATACACCCAGGAGGAGTAGAAGGCAGGAAATAATCAAACTCAGAGCTGAAATCAACCAAGTAGAAACAAAAAGGACCATAGAAAGAATCAACAGAACCAAAAGTTGGTTCTTTGAGAAAATCAACAAGATAGATAAACCCTTAGCCAGACTAACGAGAGGACACAGAGAGTGTGTCCAAATTAACAAAATCAGAAATGAAAAGGGAGACATAACTACAGATTCGGAGGAAATTCAAAAAATCATCAGATCTTACTATAAAAACCTATATTCAACAAAATTTGAAAATCTTCAGGAAATGGACAATTTCCTAGACAGATACCAGGTATCGAAGTTAAATCAGGAACAGATAAACCAGTTAAACAACCCCATAACTCCTAAGGAAATAGAAGCAGTCATTAAAGGTCTCCCAACCAAAAAGAGCCCAGGTCCAGACGGGTTTAGTGCAGAATTCTATCAAACCTTCATAGAAGACCTCATACCAATATTATCCAAACTATTCCACAAAATTGAAACAGATGGAGCCCTACCGAATTCCTTCTACGAAGCCACAATTACTCTTATACCTAAACCACACAAAGACACAACAAAGAAAGAGAACTTCAGACCAATTTCCCTTATGAATATCGACGCAAAAATACTCAATAAAATTCTGGCAAACCGAATTCAAGAGCACATCAAAACAATCATCCACCATGATCAAGTAGGCTTCATCCCAGGCATGCAGGGATGGTTTAATATACGGAAAACCATCAACGTGATCCATTATATAAACAAACTGAAAGAACAGAACCACATGATCATTTCATTAGATGCTGAGAAAGCATTTGACAAAATTCAACACCCCTTCATGATAAAAGTCCTGGAAAGAATAGGAATTCAAGGCCCATACCTAAACATAGTAAAAGCCATATACAGCAAACCAGTTGCTAACATTAAACTAAACGGAGAGAAACTTGAAGCAATCCCACTAAAATCAGGGACTAGACAAGGCTGCCCACTCTCTCCCTACTTATTCAATATAGTTCTTGAAGTTCTAGCCAGAGCAATCAGACAACAAAAGGAGATCAAAGGGATACAGATCGGAAAAGAAGAGGTCAAAATATCACTATTTGCAGATGACATGATAGTATATTTAAGTGATCCCAAAAGTTCCACCAGAGAACTACTAAAGCTGATAAACAACTTCAGCAAAGTGGCTGGGTATAAAATTAACTCAAATAAATCAGTTGCCTTCCTCTATACAAAAGAGAAACAAGCCGAGAAAGAAATTAGGGAAACGACACCCTTCATAATAGACCCAAATAATATAAAGTACCTCGGTGTGACTTTAACCAAGCAAGTAAAAGATCTGTACAATAAGAACTTCAAGACACTGAGGAAAGAAATTGAAGAAGACCTCAGAAGATGGAAAGATCTCCCATGCTCATGGATTGGCAGGATTAATATGGTAAAAATGGCCATTTTACCAAAAGCAATCTACAGATTCAATGCAATCCCCATCAAAATACCAATCCAATTCTTCAAAGAGTTAGACAGAACAATTTGCAAATTCATCTGGAATAACAAAAAACCCAGGATAGCTAAAGCTATCCTCAACAATAAAAGGACTTCAGGGGGAATCACTATCCCTGAACTCAAGCAGTATTACAGAGCAATAGTGATAAAAACTGCATGGTATTGGTACAGAGACAGACAGATAGACCAATGGAATAGAATTGAAGACCCAGAAATGAACCCACACACCTATGGTCACTTGATTTTTGACAAAGGAGCCAAAACCATCCAATGGAAAAAAGATAGTATTTTCAGCAAATGGTGCTGGTTCAACTGGAGGGCAACATGTAGAAGAATGCAGATCGATCCATGCTTATCACCCTGTACAAAGCTTAAGTCCAAGTGGATCAAGGACCTCCACATCAAACCAGACACACTCAAACTAATAGAAGAAAAACTAGGGAAGCATCTGGAACACATGGGCACTGGAAAAAATTTCCTGAACAAAACACCAATGGCTTATGCTCTAAGATCAAGAATCGACAAATGGGATCTCATAAAACTGCAAAGCTTCTGTAAGGCAAAGGACACTGTGGTTAGGACAAAACGGCAACCAACAGATTGGGAAAAGATCTTTACCAATCCTACAACAGATAGAGGCCTTATTTCCAAAATATACAAAGAACTCAAGAAGTTAGACCGCAGGGAAACAAATAACCCTATTAAAAAATGGGGTTCAGAGCTAAACAAAGAATTCACAGCTGAGGAATGCCGAATGGCTGAGAAACACCTAAAGAAATGTTCAACATCTTTAGTCATAAGGGAAATGCAAATCAAAACAACCCTGAGATTTCACCTCACACCAGTGCGATTGGCTAAGATCAAAAACTCAGGTGACAGCAGATGCTGGCGAGGATGTGGAGAAAGAGGAACACTCCTCCATTGTTGGTGGGATTGCAGACTGGTAAAACCATTCTGGAAATCAGTCTGGAGGTTCCTCAGAAAATTGGACATTGAACTGCCTGATGATCCAGCTATACCTCTCTTGGGCATATACCCAAAAGATGCCTCAACATATAAAAGAGACACGTGCTCCACTATGTTCATCGCAGCCTTATTTATAATAGCCAGAAGCTGGAAAGAACCCAGATGCCCTTCAACAGAGGAATGGATACAGAAAATGTGGTACATCTACACAATGGAATATTACTCAGCTATCAAAAACAACGAGTTTATGAAATTCGTAGGCAAATGGTTGGAACTGGAAAATATCATCCTGAGTGAGCTAACCCAATCACAGAAAGACATACATGGTATGCACTCATTGATAAGTGGCTATTAGCCCAAATGCTTGAATTACCCTAGATCCCTAGAACAAACGAAACTCAAGACGGATGATCAAAATGTGAATGCTTCACTCCTTCTTTAAATGAGGAAAAAGAATACCCTTGGCAGGGAAGGGAGAGGCAAAGATTAAAACAGAGACTGAAGGAACACCCATTCAGAGCCTGCCCCACATGTGGCCCATACATATACAGCCACCCAATTAGACAAGATGGATGAAGCAAAGAAGTGCAGACCGACAGGAGCCGGATGTAGATCGCTCCTGAGAGACACAGCCAGAATACAGCAAATATAGAGGCGAATGCCAGCAGCAAACCACTGAACTGAGAATAGGTCCCCTATTGAAGGAATCAGAGAAAGAACTGGAAGAGCTTGAAGGGGCTCGAGACCCCAAAAGTACAACAATGCCAAGCAACCAGAGCTTCCAGGGACTAAGCCACTACCTAAAGACTATACATGGACTGACCCTGGACTCTGACCCCATAGGTAGCAATGAATATCCTAGTAAGAGCACCAGTGGAAGGGGAAGCCCTGGGTCCTGCTAAGACTGAACCCACAGTGAACTAGTCTATGGGGGGAGGGCGGCAATGGGGGGAGGGTTGGGAGGGGAACACCCATAAGGAAGGGGAGGGGGGAGGGGGATGTTTGCCCGGAAACCGGGAAAGGGAATAACACTCGAAATGTATATAAGAAATACTCAAGTTAATAAAAAAAAAAAAAAAAAAAAAAAAACATTAACTGAGCTTTAAATTTCACAAACATATGTTATTTCCTGAAGTTCCACTGAAATTGTTTCTGCACTGTTCAGTTCTTTAAATGATTCCTGTATCATTTGTTTATAATTTATTTTCTGAAAATTATAGCATCTTCGGTAATTGAAAAAAAAAAAAAAGCTAAAATGGCTTCTAAGGTCTGATCTCTAGTGCATAAGTAAATATAACCCACAGACCCACATTTTCATTTCCCTAACCAATGGACTTACCTGATAAAAGATATATGATTTAGCTTGGAAAAATAGTAATTAATAGGTTTCTGTGTCAATGAACTGAACCAACTCAAGCCAAATGAAAAGGATAAAGGTGGGTTTATTGAGAAGCAGATCTCCAGCAAGTTCACCAATCTCATGGATTGAGGTCAGTGAATCACAGGCCCAGGCTAAATCAAGGGAGGTTTGGGCAGTGAGTAAGGATGTGTGAGCTAAGAGCTGGGATTTTTGCCCACATTAGATAAAAAAGCTGAGCCCTTGGGTGGTAGGTAGCTGGAAGTGCAGAGACAGTGAGAGAAGACTTGTTAAAAGAGAATTTTCTTCTCTTGGGCAAGGTTGGGGTAAGAAGAGCAAACAATGTTTCTTAGAGGATGAGCAAGGGTTCCAATCAAACACTGATCCTTCATTGCACTGACCCCTAACACCATTGATTAAGCATGTCATGATGCCTTTGAATTCTACATTTGTACACAATCAGCAGGAAAACTTTTGACTTGCTAGGAATTTTTGACTTGCTAGTCACTGATTATATACGGTTATATGTTATATTTTTAAAGTACTCTGCTCACCTCCAAGAATCCTATCCCTTCCAAGCACTCAGAAAGAGAAGGAAGGCTGGATCCCATGGTCCACAAGCCAAAGAATATAGCACCAATGAATCAGCAGATCAAACACTTTTGACATTTCATAAGCAGAAAACAAACTGTTCAGTAAATTCGATGAATGACAGGTGCTACCCAGATGCCACCCATTAAATAATTAAAATGAGGTAGAAATTAAAAGTAAACACTGGGAATGATTTGAAACACACACAGCCGAAGGAAGCAGAAAGAGTAACTGGGGAATGGAGAAGTAAGTAAAATTAGATCTGAGGTATTTCTGATTCAATTGTGTCAAGATTAACTGGCTGCCTTTCTCCCATTGTCAGCATGAAATAAACACTCTCTCAAATGGAGAATCCTGTAAGTAAATGTAATCCTAACGTAGCAGCCACACTGACACTTCTGACAGACAGGTAGGTGCCCAGCGTTTACTGATGAAAACAAGATGGGCAGATATAAAGTGAGATACAGTGAGAAAGAGAAATAATGAAGGTTTGTAATGGTCAGCAAATGCTGTGTAATGAACAATCACAGGCTCAGGTCCCTAGGAAGACAAGTATTTCTCTCTTAAATTTTTAGATGTGCTATAAATTTGTTAACCTATTTTGGGTTTGGCTATAAAGCTCTAGTATATGCTGCAGAGCAGACTGTGTTTGAAATATCACAAATTTATGTTCTGCTATCTTTTATTTGTGCTTAATCTGGGACCCAGGCTAAAATGGTAATATCAATCCAAACTAAACTTGCATCATACTGATAATAGATAGGGTTTTCAAGGTGGCGAGTAGAGGGGTTAGAGAGAAGGTTCAGTGGATAAGAGGATGCGCTGTGCAAACATGGGAACTGAGATCAAATTTCTGGTACTCCAGTTAAAATCCAAACACAAGCTATGTGTGCCTGTAACCCAACAGAGGTAGCAATGTGGGACAGATCCTAAGAGCTCACTCGTCAGCCAATCTAGCCAAATGGTGGCATTTATTACTTTGTGATACCAATAGATACCTATTTAGACTTAAAGCACACTTAAAAAGAGATAATTCATGTCTGGTACTATAAACCCAGCCAACTATTCATGGCTCTGCCCTACAGGATAATGCACTACTACAATTTTCCTAAACCAGTATAATTCCCAGCTTCACTCTAAATAATTATCCTTATATCCACAGGAAAGTGTAAATCTTATTCCCATCAGTGACATTCCTTTTTTACAGCAAATGGCAACCATTAGAGAAACCCATAACTACTCAACTGACCATGGGGTATCCAGTCCCAAAGAATACATCTATAATACAAACACTACACCTAAGGTTCAGTTCAGAGGCCATCACTGGAGAGGAGACAGACACTGTAAAAGCCATAGGACCATAACATCTCCTGTGAGACAGACTTCTTTATATGACAAGGAAGTTGCCCCGATGAAATTTCAACAATATAACCATAGCGTTTAGTTCTAAACAACAAGACCTACACAAGTTACAATGCCAACTGACATGCTCTTATGGGTGAGGGAAAATTTGAAAGTCCCCATCCCAAGATGAAGAGTTATAGGCAATTAATGGATGCTAAGAGATAAGGCTTCCTTCAAGGACAAGCTCATAATAGGTCATCCCATCACAGGTAGTCAGCCCTAAATACATATACATAAAAGAAACTTAGCAGATTATATTTCTTTCTCTCTCCCTCTCCCCCTCTCTATAATAATTAAATAAGAATTATTACATAAATAATAATATAGGAGTACAAAATAGGAGGAGCAAGAGGTGAAAATTGTGTAAATATATCATTCATGGATTAAATTCTCAAAAAATTAATTCCAAAAAAAAGGAAATTTGGAAGATCTATCTGTATTTTTAAACTGTCTGTCTCTTAAGCTATACAAATATAGGATAGACAAGAGGAAACCCAACTGAGGTGAGATAGTTTTTGCTCATCCCAGCAAGGTAAATTTCTGTAAAGCAAATAAATTTGGAGCTATAGAGATGATTTGTCAGTTAAAAGCATATGCTGCTCTTGCATAGGACCTGGTTTGACTGTCTGCACTCATATCAAGCAGCTCACAATCACTGACAAGTTCAGCCACCTGGATTCT
This sequence comes from Rattus norvegicus, assembly GCF_021556685.1. Classification (NCBI taxonomy): domain Eukaryota; kingdom Metazoa; phylum Chordata; class Mammalia; order Rodentia; family Muridae; genus Rattus; species Rattus norvegicus. The sequence continues at coordinate 34,868,478 of NC_141539.1, read as the reverse complement.
ATGCCTCCAGCATCCATGGGCACTGCCTTTACATGCACATGTACAGGACCCAGGCACAGACATAGACACAGGCACAGACTCAGACACACAGTTAAAAATATTAAAATGCATCTTTTAAAAAAGCGCACACACACGCACACACACACATGCACATGCACACACACACACACACTATATATATATATATATATATATATATATGAATATATATCTCAGAATATCCTAGATAAAATCTGAAATCACTAGACACATTTGGATGCAACAAAACGGAGTCAGACCTGGGGATTACAGAGTGGATGTTGACATTTAAGGAAAAATTACCTTAAATCAGCTATTATAACTGTGCTCAAAGGAATAAAGAACCGCATTCACCAAGTAATTAAAAACAAAAAGGCTCCCATAATAAAAGGACTGTAAAAAAAAAAACATGAAATTACAAAGTTGAAAATTTAAGTTATCTGAAACAAAGTGCAGATGCTCCTTAACTTAGCACAAGGTTGCATGTGTTAAATACCATGGTTGTAAATTGAGAATCTAAGATCTGATAATGATGACATATGCATTTAATCCCAGCAGCCAGGAGGTAGAGGCAGGAGGATATCTGAGTATGAGGTCAGCCTGGTTTACAGAGCTAGTTCTAAGACAGTCAGGGCAGAATTACAGAGAAACTCTGTCTCAAAAATATAAAAGACAAACAAACAAACAAAAAAACAACAAGAACAAACAACTATTATGTTGCTAAGCTACGGTGTTTACATAGTTATATTAGGGACTATGTAAACACTGTAGCTTAGCACCATAATAGAAAAAAGAGCATTCCTTGACTATTAACCCACAGGATGCTATGGCTGGCTCAAATCTATGGCTCCCTGCACCACAGAGTCTGATAAAACAGGGAATACAAAACACATAGCACAATTTTCACTAAAGTACTGTATAAAACTTGTGGACCATCATAAATCTGGAAGTTTATAAACCAGGGACAATCAGTTCATAGTCACTACGTGGAGTTAACAGGATCACAAAGTCCTACAGAGGCAATAGGGAAAGTTACTAACACGGTTCCATTAGAGGCTATATGCTCAGTATAAAATAATCAATTGTATGGCATTTGCTAGCAATAAACAACCATCTTTTTTTAAAAAAATTCTGAAACAATATCATTTACAACTAAAACTATGGCATTCTTATAGATAAATCTGGATCAATATTTCTAATGTCTGTATACCAAAAGATAACAAAATTTTGTTGAGAGAAACGGAAGAAGACCTAGACCCATACTGTTTCAAGGGTTGGAAGATACATGTTGTTAAGATGTTAATTCTCTTAAAAACAATCTATAGAATCAACATGGGCCCATGCAAAGAATTGTAAAAGGTTTGAAGTAAAAATTTAATTGTGGAATTTTACAAAAATTGCCTAGTTCAGAGAAAAATCTAAAATTTATATAAGAACTTAAAGATTATGAAATGTCAAAATAATTTTGAATAAAACAAAATTGAATAGCTCACACTTCCAGGTCCCAAAATGTATTATAAGGTATAGAATTCAGATTTCTATTGCTATAAAAAAAATAACTGACATAATCAAGTTGAAAGAATGAAGGGTTTATTGTAGCTAACAATTTTGAAGGCTAAAGTCCATGACCAATGTTTCCCATTATTTTGAGATCTTTAGTAAGGCAGCCCAATATGGTATGAAATTCACAGTAAAGCAAAGCCTCAGGGGAAGAGGCGAGCATCCCATATCTCTTTTCAGGGTGACACCCTGTACAATGGCTTTAAACCTCTCAAAGGGTTTTAGCCCTTAAAGGTTTCCACCCTGTCCAGTTTCCAAGCTGAGAGAAAAGCCTTTATTTGACACATGAGTGTTTGAGGGGCATTACAGCTCCAAACTATAGCATAACACTGTAATAATAGGAGAGGCAATACAGCACACACAATATGACAATTGCACTTACAGACTACCCTCGATGGTCCAGGGAGAGATTTGCACATAGATTATCACTGTATGATAGACAGATTGTAAAGGGATCCTGGAGAGATAGTCTGCCCTACAAAGAAGATTATATCATTAGACCTCAACATGCTCCTATTAAGTAGGCAACTGCTTTCAGTCCATCAGCCCTATAAACTTAAGCATAAGGACTGAATCATATAAAAATGGGATATAAGAATAAAATCTAAATTTATAATTCTCTTAGAAAAGAAAGTATCAAAAGTTTTTTATTTACATTAGCAATGGCATAAAAATAAAAACCCATAAAAGAAAAATAGATAAATTGGTGTTTATCAAAATTATAAAACAACGACCTTTCAAAGACACTCTGGTTACAAGAATATAAAGACAAAGTACTGACTACAAGAGAACACTTGCAACACAGATTTTGATAAAAGACTTATATCAGAATGCACAATGAACTCTCAAAACTAAATAATAAGAAACAAAGTAATGAAAAATAGCAAAATATGGAAGGCAACAATTCAGCAAAATGATATATGAAATGCACAGAGCACATTCTGAGAGCTCAGCCTCATTAGCTGTTAAAGAAATGCAAATTTAAGCCACAATGAGATACTGTTACACGTCAACTAGAATGGCTAAAATTAAAAATAATGACCATTCCAATAACAAATGACAGTAGGGCTATAGAGCAAACAAAGCTAACATATACTGCTGACTGGTGGAAATCGCTGCAATCACTTTGCCCAACATTTTTGTTCTTTCTGAAAAACACACTTACTTCTGTTCACATTCCTAGCCCAAGAGGAATGCACCTGGAGCCCTCTGGACATAGGAACAGAGGAGCAGTGTGACACAGGATCTTTCTGGTTTCCACCTGTATATGGAGTTGACACTGTGACAAAATTCTCTATACATAGATCTCCCTGAGAGAAAGCTGGTCTCCCACTAGGGCTGACACACAGGCTGACAGAAGGCTCAAGCCACTGTCAAGACAGCAAGATCAGATAACACCAGAGACAACCAGATAGCAAAAGGCAAGCTCAGGAACCTAAGCAACAAAAAAACAAGACTACTTGGCATCATCAGAGCCCAATTCTCCCACCAAAGAAAATACTGGATATCCCAACATACTGGAAAAGCAAGATGATGATAGAGGACTTTAAGAAGGACATAAATAACTCCCTTAAAGAAATACAGGACAACACAAGTAAACAAGTAGAAGCCCTTAAAGAGGAAACACAAAAATCCCTTAAAGAATTATAGGAAAACACAACCAAACAGATGAAGATATTGAAAAAAACCCATCAAGAATCTAAAAATGGAAATAGAAACAATAAAGAAATTATAAAGGGAGACAACCCTGAAGAAAGAGAACCTGGAAAAAAGATCAGGAGTCATAGATGCAAGCATTACCAACAGAATACAAGAGGTAGAAGAGAGAATCTCAGGTGTAGAAGATACCATAGAAAACATTGACTGACCTGTCAAAGAAAATACAAAATGCAAAAAGCTCCTAACCCAAAATATCCAGGAAATCCAGGACACAATGAAAAGATCAAACTTAAGGATCATAGGTCGAGAAGAGAGCTAAAATTCTCATCTTAAAGGCCCAGTAAATATTTTCAACTAAGTTATACAAGAAAACTTCCCTAAACTAAAGAATGAGATGTCCATAAACATACAAGAAGCCTACAGAACTCCAAATAGATTGAACTAGAAAAGAAATTCCTCCTGTCACATAATAGTCAAATCACCAAATGCACAAAACAAAGAGAGAATATTAAAAGCAGTAAGGGAAAAAGGTCAAATAACATATGAAGGCAGACCCATCAGAATCACACCAGACTTCCCACCAGAGACAAATGAAAGCCAGAAGATCCTGGGCAGATGTCATACAGACCCTAAAAGAACACAAATGCCAGCCTAGGCTACTATACCCAGCAAAACTCTCAATTAGCATAGATAGAATAAAACAAAATATTCCATAGTATTTACACAGTATCTTTCCACAAATCCAGCCCTACAAAGGAGAATGGATAGAAAACTCCACACATGGAGAAAAACTACCGCCTAGAAAAAGCAAGAAAGGAATCTTCTTTCAACTAACAAAAAGAAGATAGTCACACAAAAATAATTCACCTCTAACAACAAAAATAACAGGAAACAACAATCACTGGTCCCTAATATCTCTCAACAACAGTAGACTCAATTCCCCAATAAAAAGACATAGACCAACAGACTGGATATGTAAATAGGATCCAGCATTTTGCTGCATATAGGAAACACACCTCAGTGACAAAGATAGCCACTACCACAGAGTAAAAGACTGGAAAACAATTTTCCAAGCAAAGGGTCACAAGAAAAATGTTGAAGTAGCCATTCTAATGTTCAAATAAAATCAACTTCCAACCAAAAGTTATAAAAAAAAGATAAGAAAGGACACCTTATATTTATCAGAGAAAAATTCCACTAAGATGAATTCTTAATCCTGAATACCTATACTCCAAATGCAAGGGCACTTACATTCATCAAAGAAGCCTTACTAAAGCTAAAATCAAACATTGTACCTCACAAAATAATAGTGGAAGATTTCAACACCCCACTGTCATCAATGGACAGATCATGGAAACAGAAAATAGAGACATAGAGAAACTAACAGAAGTTATGAACCAAATGGATTTAACTGATATGTATACAACATTTCATCCTAAAATAAAAGGATATACCTTCTTCTCAGCATCTCATGGTACTTTCTCCAAAATGGACCATATAATGGGTAGCAAAACAAGCCTCAACAGATACAAGAACATTGAATTAAACTCCTATATTCTATCAGATGACCAGGGACTAAGGCTGATCTTCAATAACAACAAAAATGACAGAAAGCCCACATAGACATGGAAGGTGAACAACACTCTACTCAATAATAAATTGGTCAAGAAATAAAGAAGTTAAAGACTTTTTAGAATTTAAAGAAAATGAAGGCACAACATACTCAAAATTATGGCACACAATGAAAGAAGTGCTAAGAGGAAAACTCATAACTCTGAGTACCTACAAAAAGAAACTGGAGACAGCATACATTAGCAGCTTGACAGCACACCTAACAGCACTAGAACAAAAGGAAGCAAATACACCCAAGAGGAGTAGATGGCAGCAAATAATCAAACTCAGGGCTGAAATCAACCAAGTAGAAACAAAAAGAACTATACAAAGAATCAATAAAACCAGGGTCTGGTTCTTTGAGAAAATCAATAAGATAAATAAACCCTTAGCCAGACTAACCAGAGGGCACAAAGACCTCATACTAATACTGTCCAAACTATTCCACAAAACAGAAACAGATAGAGCACTACCTATTCCTTCTATGAATCTATAATTACCCTTATACCTAAACCACACAAAGACCCAACAAAGAAAGAGAACTTCAGACCAATTTCCCTTATGAATATCGATGCAAATATACTCAATAAAATTCTGGCAAACCAAAACCAAGAACACATTAAATGATAATCCATCATGATCAAATAGGCTTCATCCCAGGAATGCAGAGATAGTTCAATATACAGATCCATCAATGTAATCCACTATACAAACAAACTTAAAGAAAAAAGCCACGTGATCATTTCATTAAATGATGAGAAAGCATTTGACAAAATTTGACACCCCTTTATGTTAAAAGTCTTGGAAAGACCAGGACTTTAAAGCCCATGCCTAAACATTGTGAAAGCAATATACAGCAAACCAGTAGCAGACATCAAACTAAATGGAGAGGAACTTGGAGCAATCCCACTAAAATCAGGCACTAGACAAGCCTGCCCACTCTCTTCCTACCTATTCAATATACTCCAAGTCCTAGCCAGACCAATCAGATAACAAAAGGAGGTCAAAGACTTAAGTGATCCCAAAAACTCCACCAGAGAACTTCTAAACCTTATAAACAATTTCAGCAAAGTGGCTGGGTATAAAATTAACTCAAAAAAATTAGTAGCCTTCCTCTACTCAAAGGATAAACAGACTGAGAAAAGAAATTAGGGAAATGACACCCTTCACAATAGTCAAAAATAATATAAAATACCTCAGTGTGGCTCTAACCAAGCAAATGGAAGATCTGTATGACCAAAACTTCAAATCTCTGAAGAAAGAAATGGAAGATTTCAGAAGATGGAAATATCTCCCATGCTCATGGATTGGCAGGATTAATATTGTAAAAATGGCCAACTTGCCAAAAAGAATCTACACTTTCAATGCAATCCCCATTAAAATTCCAACTCAATTCTTCATAGAGTTAGAAAGAACAAATTGCAAATTCATTTGGAATAACAAAAAAAAAAACAGGATAGCAAAAACTATCTTCAACAATAAAAGAATTTCGGGGGGAAATCACTATCCCTGACCTCAAGCTGTATTACAGAGCAATAGTGATAAAAAACTGTATGGTATTGGTACAGAGAAAGGCAGGTAGATCAATAGAATAGAATTGAAGATCCAGAAATCAACCCACACAGCTATGGTCACTTGATCTTTGACAAAGGAGCTAAAACTTTACATCCAGTAAGAAAAAGACAGTATTTTCAATAAATGGTGCTGGTTCAACAGAAGTCAGCATGTAGAAGAATGCAAATTGACCCATTCTCATCACCCTGTACAAAGCTTAAGTTCAAGTGGATTGAGGACCTCCGCATAAAACCAGATACAACACTCAAACTAATAGAAGAAAAAGTGAGAAAGAGCCTCAAACACATGGGCAGTGGGGAAAATTTCCTGAACAGAACACCAATGGCTTATGCTCTAAGATCAAGAATCGATAGATGGGACTTCATAAAATTGAAAAGTTTCTGTAAGGCAAAGGACACTGTCATTAGGACAAAATGGCAACGAATAGATTAGGAAAAGATCTTTAACATCTGACAGAGGGCTAATATCATATATATATGATATTATTTCATGAATATATATATATGCTCAAGAGAATCAAATAACCCTATTAAAAATGGGGTACAGAGTTAAACAAAGAATTCACAGCTGAGGAATATCAAATGACTGAGAAGCACCTAAAGAAATGTTCAATATCCTTAGTTATCAGGGAAATGCAAATCAAAACAACCCTGAGATTTCACCTCATAACTGTCAGAATGGCTAAGATCAAAAACTCAAGTAACATTAGATGCTGGCAAGGATGTGAAGAAATAAGAACACTCCTCCATTGTTGGTGGGATTGCAAGGTGGTTGAACCACTATGGAAATCAGGCTGGAGGTTCCTCAGAAAATTGGACATAGTACTACCTGAGGACCCAGCTATACTTCTCCTGGGCATATACCCAAAAGATGCTCCAACATTTAACAAGGACACATGCTCCATTATGCTCATAGCAGCTTTATTTATAATACCCAGAAGCTGGAAAGAATCCTGATGCCCTTCAACAGAGGAAAGAATACAGAAAATATGGTACATTTACACAATGGAGTACTATTCAGCTATTAAAAACAATGACTTCATGAAATTCATAGGCAAATGGTTGGAACTAGAAAATATCATCCTGAGTGAGGTAACCCAATCACAAAACAGCAGGAATGGTATGTACTCAGATAAGTGGATATTAGCCACGGATTACCTAAGATACAATCCACAGACCACATGAAGCACAAGAAGAAGGACGACTAAAGTGTGGATGTTTCTGTCCTTCTTAGAAGGGGAAACAAAAATAAACATAGGAGGAGATATGGAGGCAAAGTTTGGAGGAGAGCCTGAAGAAGAGGCCATTCAGAGCCTGCCCCACCTGGGGATTCATCCCATACATATACAGCCATCAAACCCTGACAGTATTGCTGATGTCAAGAAGTACATACTGACAGGGGCCTAATATAGCTGTCTCCTGAGAGGCTCTGCTAGAGCATGGCAAATACAGAGGTGGATGCTCACAGCCAACCACTGAACTCTGAATGGTGGAGTTAGAGAAAGGATGGAAGGAGCTAAAGCAGTTTGCAACCCCATAAGAACAACTGTACCAAGCAACCAGAGCTCCCAGGGACTAAACCACCATCCAAAGAGTACACATGGACAGACCCGTGGCTCCGGCTGAGTATGTAGCAGAGGATGGCCTTGTTGGGCATTAATGGGAGGTGAAGCCCTTGGTCCTGCCAAGACTCAATGCCCCAATGTAGGGTAATAACAGGGTGAGAGGTGACAAGGTGTGGGTGGGTGGGTGGGTTGGGGTACACTGTCATAGAAGCAGGGGATGGGGTGATGTGGGGTAATGAGATGGGGGTTATGAATATGGAACTGGGGAAGGGGTAACATTTGAATTGTAAAAAAGAATAATAATTCAAGAAAAAAGAAATCTCTAGAACTAAAAAACAGAAAGAAAAACACACTTAATGTGTGTGTGTGTGTGTGTGTGTGTGTGTAGCACATTTATTCAAATCTAGAGACTGATGATAAAAAATGAAAGCATGTTTTCACTCAAGGACTTGAGCGTGTTCCTAGCAGTTTCATGTGGAATAGCCAAAACTTACTAGTAACTGAGTGTTTAAAGGATGAGCACCTGAACAGACTATGACATATTCTCACAAAGCAGCATTACTGCTCATGACAAGTGACTAAAGCAGTCACACACTACTCTATGGGAGGATTGTATAAAACTATGTAAGAGAACGGCATAGACAGGAAGAGAAAAATGTCTCATGCCATTTGTATAAAATTTTAAGATTGGGGGCTCATCACTAGGGTCTGAAAACATATCAGTGTTTTCCCAGCGGGCTGAGAGGGGATACGAGGCATGATGATGAATCCTTGGGGATTGACCATTATCTGCGTTATTTTGCCCATAGTGGTAGTTTTGTGGGTGGCTGTGTTGGGATAGCAGAACCTAGCAACATATAGATAGATAGATAGATAGATAGATAGATAGATAGATAGATAGATAGATAGATAGATAGATAGATAGATAGATAGATAGATAGATGTGGATGTGGATATGGATATGGATATGGATATGGATATAGATATAGATATAGATAGATATAGAGATAGATATATAGATGTGTGTGTGTGTTGTGTGAGTACAGTTTGTTGTGTTTCATCTCTTCCTCAATAAAACTGTTGACCAAAAGAACAGCCACCAAAAGCACCAAACCATATACTGAAGGGAAAAGTCCACAGATAAGTGAATAGAAATTATCCAAACTAAAAAATAGCCAGAAATTATCCAAACTATGAAAATGGCCAAGGACCACCTCTCTGACTCATGTGACACCCCTAACAAGTCATCCTTACAAAGAAAATTACAAAATCAGGAGAGAATGAACCCTGAGCAATTCAACAAAGTAACTTTTTATCAAATTATTTTATTTATTTACATTCCAAATGTTGCCCCCCTTCCAGATCCCCCCTCCCAGAGTTCTTTACCAGATCCCCGTCCCCTTTGTCTCTTAGAGGGAGCTCCCCCACCCACCCACCCTTACACACCCACCCACCCTCACCTCATCCCCTACAGCACCTCCCTTCCCTAGGGTACCAAGTCTCTACAGAATTAACCTCTCCCACTGAGGCCAGACAAGGCAGTCCTCAGCTACATATGTGCCCGGAGCCATGGCCAGCTCATATATGCTCTTTGGTTGGTGGCTTAGTCTCTGGGAGTTCCTAGGTGTCTAGGTTAATTGACACTGTTGGTCTTCCTATGGGTTTGCCATCCCCTTCAGCTCCTTCAATCCTTCCCCCTCTTCCATAGGGGTCCCCAACCTCTAAGTATCTGCATCTGTCTCAGTCAACTGCTGGTAGAGCCTCTCAGAGGATAGCTATGCCAGGCCCCTGATTGCAAGCACAACATGGCATCAGTAATAGTGTCGGGGTTTGGTGCCTGCCCATGGGGTAGATCCCAAGTTGGATGGGTCACTAGATGGCCTTTCCTTCAATCTGTGCTCCATTTTCGTCCCTGTGTTTCCTTTAGACAGGAACAATTCTAGGTCAAAACTTTTGAAGATAAGTTGGTGGCCACATCCCTCCACTGGGGGCCCTGTCTATCTACTGAAGGGGGGGCAGTATCAGGTATGGGACGAGACAGGAGAGAATCCCAGAGGAGCAGAAGAATGAATGGAAAGATGGCAGCTGCAAAGCAGTTGGAGTGAAGTGGGGAACCTCCCGAAAATTCCAGAGATCTGGGATGTGAGAGGCTCCCAGGACTCAATGGGGATGACCTTAGCGGAAATGCCCAACAGTGGGGAGATGGAGCCTGAGGAGACTTTAAAGTAACTTTGTTAATTTAAAAAATCTCCTGCATTTTTTCAAATATGCATCCTCTGCTCACCTTTGCCAAACCAAAAAAAAAAAAAAAAAAAAAAAAAAACCAAAAAAACAAAAAAACGAAAAAAATAAACAAACAAAACGTTCATAGAGAAGGAAAACAATGCAGAGAAAACCCACCAGTATTAGAAGGTATTTGCAAACCATTCATTGGATAAGAGATTAACTTCTAAATTATCTAATAGAACAAATAGGTACAAATGTTTCTGAAAACAGCTTTAAAGGGTAAAGGGTGTGAATGGCATTTCTCTAAAGAAAGCCATTGAATTTGATTAACAGATACAGGAAAAGGCATTCAGCATAGCCAACCAAGAAGGGAATGCAAACCCAAACCACAGTGTGATGTCACTGAATACTTCTTAGGATAGCTACTTAATTAAAAAGACAAGTACCACTACATTTGTGCAGAAATTAGAACTTTCCCCCACTGTTGTGAGTGAGGCGAAGTGCCAGCTTCTATATTTGTTGCAGTAGTCCCAGTCACAACAATACAGAAATAGCTCGAATGAGTATGGAAAGAGCACATGAGGTGTGGCATATACACAACAGAGTATTAGCTAACCTTTTAAAAAGAAAAATAAGCCATACTACTTCCAATACCATAGACAGAGCAAAAGGACATTATAAGTTTGTTACAGAAGCAAAATATCACATGGCCCCACCTCTACGAATTATTGTAAGTAGACCTATAGATGCTCTTACAGAAAATAGGATAATGGTACCCAGGTGCTGCAAGGGGAAGAAGAAAATGAGGTGTCCAGTAGCTATAAAGCTCCACCCACACAGGATAAATGTGTCCCAGAGTTCTGTGGCACAGTGTGGGATAACTAGAAGCAATATCCAACCATAAATAAGGAAGAGAAGGACCCAGAAAAACCTATGAAGGAGGTGGATGTGTTGATATACAGTTATAGCGTGGGCTGGTGGGTAGATGCACATGTTCAAACTCATCAAATTATAATCATTAAGTGTGTAGAGTGTTTTAAATATCACTGAAGCTGGGATAAAGGGATAAAGTTCACCAAACTACAAACAGAATAAATATGAAAATCATGTAAAGTAGTTATGTTTGTGAGAATCACAGAAAGAGAGAAAAGATTCAAAGTCACCCAAAACCAAGATGTATCAGACACTGGGGAACTATTGATGTCTTCTAGCATTTCATGCAGACCATGGTGACACCCTCAAAATGCCGAGAGAAAAGTCTGCTGATATAAATTCTATAACGAGAAAAAATGTCCTTCAAGAGTAGAACCAGATAAATATTTGAAAATATATTTGTGTTGATTCTTTGAGAATTTCACATGGTGTATTTTGATCAAAATAAACATTTCTAGATAAACCAAAACTAAGACAATGTATAGCCCAAAAAAAAAATATTCACCAAAGAAATTGTTACAGTGTCCAAGAAGAGATACCAGGTGAAAACTTGGATCTTTAGTTAATAAAGATCACCATGCAATATGGTGATAGATATAATGACACTTCTTTTTGATTTCTTCAAAATACACATACTTACGTAAAGCAAAACATTGTTAAGGCGCATAGTATGAAGAATTGCAAGAGCACATTTACCTATACAACTTCAAGCTTATTTTCATGAAATAAATAGTAATTTTAGGCAATTTATGAACTTTTAAAAGGCGTGTTGCAATTCATGGAACAAGATTTCTCAACCTCACTACGATTGATCTTTAGATCGTGGGAGGATGTTGTGCAGTGTCTCAGGCCACTTCCCACTAGATGCCCGTAGCACTGTCCAATGCGACAACCTAAAGGGTGTCCAGACATTTCCAAATTCTCCTGAAAAACAAAACTATCTAAGTTGAAAACCACCACCAGGAAAAAACAAACAAAATAAACAAATAGAAACCAAACCAGAATAACAACAAAAAAACCCAATCATATAAAGAGGGGTGGCTAAAGATCCCATGAAATGAATTCCAAATGACTTCTGTAAGATATTGTTAACCCAAAATAACTCAGGAGAGAAAAAAAATAATCAGAAGAACCAACAACTAATCAGAAAATAGGACAATGTTACAGGTGGATACTGCCACGTTGATAATTAGATCATATTCAACTAACTATCAAAAGGATCGGAATGAATAAAGAAGCAAAATCCAGCCATCTACTGACTGTAGGAAATAGGCTTTAAAGGTAAAAGCACAGAAGGATTGAAAATAAATGGCTGACGTAGAATTTCTCACTAAGCACAGGAAGACTGGAGTGTGTATATTAATAGCAGGTGCTGATCTTAAAACACAGATTTTAAATTCACAAAGAGAATTGGTTTTGTGAACGAGTCAATTTTTCAGAGGAACTTAACAGTCATGCATGCCTCTCACTCCAATAATAGTCTCAAATATGTAAGACAAAAACTTGTTATAATTAAAGGGAGAAATGGACAAATCTGCAATTACACATAGGGCTCTCTGCACACAATCTCAGCAGATGATAGGAAGGTCCATTGCTCTCTCTGATAAGATGGTTCCCAAATGGACAGTCTTCCTTTTATCTGTACAATGATACATTAGTGACTGGAGAATTGACAGTTTTAATCATTTGTAGCAAGCACCATTGAGCTAATCACTTGAAGAATATAACAATAGTTTTCCACCATGGCTGCATCTTAAACCTATAGGAAGATATTTAATAAGAACCATAGAGATGATGACTTCTAAATCATACTTTTAGGTGACGTCTTTCATATTGGGTATAGTACTAGATTTTTCGGTACACACTTTAGCTTGGCATTGTCTCCTCTGCCCTAATCATAGGCATTTGGGGTTTTTACAAAAGCAGCTTTATGTGTGTCTATGTCGAATTCCATTTTGTTACAATCAACAGCCTTCATTGTCAAAATCCTCTACGATCCCCTCCTCACTCTAGTGCTTTCTTCTTGTTTGATGTGAAGAACTCAAATGACCTTTCCCAGCTCAGAGTACCCCACATTGCTGAACTCGGCCCATCTTCTTATTATATAAACCATACCCATGAAGGGATCACTCCCTCAGTCTGAACCAACTACCTGCTGTGTCTACTGTAAGAGATGTTCTCCATTCCTCCATATCTTCACAGAGAATTCTTCAAGTGATCTTCTATCCCTAGCCTCAGCGACTCTGTTCTTTTCACTCCTCGACTGTAAGGCATCCATCTGTGATGGCACAAATAGCAATTTAGACTAACTTGCATCTGAAATTAAGGATTCAAAACATTTTATGAATTCTTTTGATTCAGATGCCACACCAGACGTGTAGGTAACAATATCTTCTCACAGCCCTGTAGCTTTTATCATTTACAGAGCAATGAGTAACATTACCTCCTTCAACGTCCCTATTATATACTGTTATCTCAATATTACAGATGAAAAACTTGACAATTGAAACTATTGCTGGATGAAAAGAAATACAACTTACTTTGGCCCAAACACAGATCTTAGGGTGTAAGGATTATTTTTTCTAATTCCCTATTATGCATACATCTACATGTACATATTTATGTATAAAATTTTGAAACAAAGTCTAAGTAAGTTCCCCAGCTCAACCTCAGACCAATTCCCTCAGCCCAGGATGAACTTGAACTTGCGATCTTGCCTTAGTCTTGCTATTTTCTTGTAAATTATTTCACACTCCTGAAGTTAAATGAGTTGAGCTGCCTGCTTCCTGGCACTGGTGAGACTTCATTGCTTCTCTGTGATGGATGAGGATGTGGGTATTTCATTATTAGTCATGAACAGTTAATACTCATAGGTATGGTAAGTGTGGCAACATCTAGATAGCCAGGGATTTCCAACCCCAACCTAAATCCACCATCCCTATCTGGAGCCTGGCCCCATCTCATACTGTTCCTAGGCTTCAAGCAGACAGAGGTAATTTCTTGACTGTCCCTTGATCCATTCTTCCACCTGAACCCACATTTGACATGGACAACGAAAGCAACTTCAGGAAAGCTGGAGCAGAGATGAAGGGCACTGTGCTTGAATCATGACGAAAGGCTTCGTAAAACAAAACTGCTAGTGTAATAAAGCCAGGGTGAACTTCCAGGACTGACAGACCAGAATAAGTGAGAGTAGTTGGGGGGTAAGGGTTTCCCCCCCACCTGTCTACTACTGCTTCTTCCTTTCTAACAAAGCGTTAAGTCTCCCATTTCCCTCCCCAATCACTTGAACATGGTTTTACAACAGAGTCCTTGGAACAAGAAGGAAGCCTGTATGTGTCAATGTCAGGTAAGGCTATTCTGATTCCCAAGGTATAGGCGAGGGCTCTGCCTAACTGCAGCTTCCCAGACCCTATCCTAAGCAAGCTAAACCAGAGAGGTGTTGGAATTAAAATGCATTCCCAAGGGCTTTTTCTACCGCACAGCAGGACCAGGAACTGCTGAATTAGAGTATTCTGCTTTCCAGCCCAAGTTTCTTTCAGCCTCCTGTACCTGTTGCTCCCTGCTCCACCCTCTGTGGCTACCAAAGGACCCAGGAATTCCTCCCGAAGGATCTTCTCAGTGTTTGAAGAACAAATGGCATCTTCTTCCCCCAAGTCATTTCTTTTTTCAGACTAAAAAGAGCATTGCTGTGGGGAAAAAAGTGAGTGATTTCCCTGCTAGGAACCACTGGAAATTAGTCTCAGAATAGTATTGCTTCAGGGACTTTTTTATTATTATTATTCAGAAATAAAGCGTTGAAACTGTAGAGAATATTCAGACTGATTTGTCTTACCTGTGTATCAGCGTGATCAAAATGCTGGCGAATGTTTTCTCTCAGAGCAACTTTTGCTTTGGCAAGAGAGCCTGTAGAAAAATCAAAGATAATCGCAATTCAGACTGATTCATGGCTTGCCCCGCAATGAAGCCATCATTTGTTGGGTACAGGTTCCTGGTTCTTCTAGGTAAATAGAAGTCTCTTTCCTTCAGAGCAAACCCCCCGCCCCCATAGAGCCACGTGCCATGAACGAGATGTCCAGCTTCGTTAGGGTTGGACTCTGGATCTGGAAAAGCTATCATCTCCAGAGTTGTGGCTTGGTTAACTAGCTGGAGAGGAAAGCTGGGAAGGAAAGCCACAGGCTGCAGTGCATGAGTTTTACCTCTCAGTCAAGAGACCTGACCTGAGAAAAGGAACTGAAAAGTCCGTGGAACACCCAGTACCGAGGTGTGAACACTTAATACCTGAGGCAGAAGCCGAGATCAATGTGATCAGCGGGACCACGTCAAAAAAAAAAATACTTACACATTCTGTGGGGTTTATCTTTACATTGATCAAAGACAAGTAGAGGAGTCAATGTCTACAGTAAAGCATCTTGGTGTGTGTGTGTGTGTGTGTGTGTGTGTGTGTGTGTGTGTGTGTGTACGTGGGCATGCGCACTGTGACAAATTTGTTTATAACAGCCTCTGTTTCATGGAGGATTACTACCGAATGTTGAAGAAATAAAGGTGTAAATGATCAAATATAAGTATGATTGCTTATATTTGCTATGTAAGTGCAATGAAGAAGAGGACGGGTTAGGAATTCCCGACATAAATGTGATATTTTGCACCTAATACAATCCCTAAGACTCTTGTGCTTTCTGCCTCAGTTCTTGAGGTAAGGTAAATACTATATTCACAGTTTGCAGAAAATAAAAGCTATAAGATTCAAAATGCAAAATCATGATGCCAAGTGTAGTGCAGAGAGGAAATAGCTACGTCAACACTCAGATTTCAACTCAATGGCTCCTAGTTGAAGAGTTTTTCCAAAAGGAAATAATAAAGACACTGAACCAGGGCACAGCAGGACCCAGAGCAATGCATATGCTCACCTGGGTAGTGATTTTAACAGCAGTGTCTTAGCTATGGGTGGCATGACTTCACTTCCAAGAACCTTCTGGGCCAGAGCCTAGGTGAATAAGCTAAGTCCTAAGGAGACAGTCTAGGCCCTCATCTTGCTATCAGCAACTCTCACCTAAGCCTCCTGATTTGTAGGCCTTGCTTAAGAGTTACATATGCTATACTCTCTCTCTCTCTCTCTCTCTCTCTCTCTCTCTCTCTCTCTCTCTCTCTCTCTCTCTCCTCTCTCTCTCTCTCTCTCTCTCTCTCTCTCTCTATCTCTCTCTGAGTCAAGGGAAAGCAATGTGACCATATATCCTGGAAGGGGCATGGGAACCATGTTCCCTCCATCCTGAAATATGAATAAGAGTGGTTGAGAGCAAGAATGGATGTCAATTTTAGAACTATAGTGGGGGATTTCAGGGCTTGAGACCCTCAAGGAAGTGATCCAGTCTCATTAGGCCTTGGCAACCAGGGGAAACTGAGGCTGTAGGTACCTAAAGCTTCTCTTTGCTGTGTACAATCCCCCACATACATAACAGTAATGATTAAATTTCCCTTAAAGATCCCCACAGTTTCTAAATGGAAATCCTGAAGATAAACTAAGAAAGAATGAGGTGAAAAATACAGTGTTGTGACAAGGGCAGTGTAAGAAGTGGGCAGAGAGAAAGGGATGAAAAGCTTGGTGGCAGGTCTAGCCTGAGGGTACCACAGAAGGCAATACAGTCTCACATGGAGCTTGCTGTACAGGGTGACCTCCTGTAAATGAGAGGAAAAGAAAAGACAGGCCTTGCTTTCTCAAGACCCTTTATGGCCATCTGCTGGAAATTCTTATAATGATGATAAATTTAGAATGGATGTGTATGAATATTGCTGTCTGGAGTTGCACAGACACAGTGCATGGCTAGGAATGGAGCCTGTCTTCTGCAAGCTCGGATTGGTATCATCAGGGCCAGCTCAAGGCACAGCTCCATAACTGATTAATAGGACAGTATCTGGGACCTGGGGAAATTCTGGCTTTCCCACCATGAGAGGAAGCTTTGAATACAGGAGTCCTTTAACCCATGGAAAGAAGTTCCTGGCAATGAGCAAGGGTGTGGATCGCTGAAGCCCTTGTCTCACCAGCCTTTCCCTTCTCCTAGCCTGACCTCTAATGCAGATGATTGGCCCTCACACCCATCTGACATGCACAGTTTCCCCATCTGACACTCACATAGCAAAAGAAGTGCTTAGAAAGCCGGATGAATGGACCTGGTGGCTGGTAGCTATAATCGCCTATGCTCAGGAGGTAGAGGCAGGGCTCACCCAAAGTTTGAGACCAGCCTGAGCTACAGAGTAAGTCTGTCTCAGAAAACTGAAGAAGATGGGAAAGAAAGAGGGAAAGGAGGGAGGGGGAGAGGGAGTAGGAGGGGTGTCGCAGTGAAGCAGTGCATGACACAACAAAGCCACAAAGATGCCGGTGAGACAACAATGGCAGCATAGCATCTTAGATCTTGAGAGAAACCAGGGAGGAAGAGCTGGGCTCTGTAGCCCATCTTCTGCTACTTTATGGGTTCTTCTTTCTTCCACTCTTCTCCATTACTTTTCTTCCCTCTTTTCAACACCCTAACACTAAATAAGGGAGAAAAACGGATAGAGAGGAAGGGAAAGAGATCCCTGAATAAATTCAGGGCTTAGAAAGTGGACAGCATTATAATTAGACTAGTTCCTGCTAATGGAGGGCATTGAGTTCCTTGGGGCAAATTGATCTTTGCCATTGGGATATCTAATTTCTTCTTGGTTTTCCTTCTTTGCACACAATTACATAACTAAGCATAACCCATAACCCACCTCTCAGGGCCCTCACATTTATATAACCTCTGAAAAGTCCCCAGAATTCCAAACACCACACAATCACAGAAACTATCTGCCTCTGGCAAAATCATGCTTCTGCTAGAGCTTGAGGCAAAACATAGTCAACTGCTGTGGACAATCTTAAGCAGTCCCATATCTCATACCTGGTACTAAAATGAAAACATATTGTAATAATACTACTGTGTTTTTTTAAAATAAACCAAAAATTCCAGAATTGTCTCTCCAGGGGTCCATCTGTTCTAGTCCTCTGGTTTATAAATGGTGATAATAAGACATGAGAGAAAGACAATAACATATCTCATTCCTTAATTTCTACAGATAGGAAGCCAGAATAAACTCAAGTCTCCTAGCCCTGACCAAACCTTATCCTTAACAAATGGATAATGGGATTTCAATGTATACCAAGAAGCTCATTCTGAGAGAGATGGAGATGTTTGATCAAAGGCATGCAGGAGACATGAACAGGAAGGACTTAGATAATTAAGACTTATGGTTCCAACATGAGCCCTTCCAACACACACACACACACACACACACACACACACACACACACAGAAAGAGAGAGAGACAGAGAGACAGAGAGACAGAGAGAGACAGACACAGAGAGAGAGAGACAGACAGAGAGACAGACAGAGAGACACAGAGAGAGAACTTAAACACAGGCAAGCATAAACTCATCATCCAGATGCAAATAACACACAGACATTCACAATACTTGACTGCAGAGGCTCGTAGAAATAGTAACCATTCCCATTTTGTTAAACTTCTTCAGTGATCACATCCTGTCTCTGATAATGCACATTTATCATCCATCCCTCCACCTACAACAGTCAATCTTGTTTACCCCACTTCACAGTTGGGGGACTGCAGTTTGAATAGTAATACTTACTGCAGTAAGTAGTACACCCAAATCAACAAAGTCTGTGGTAAAGTCTGAGGTACAGGTGTGTTAGAATGAAGTCTCAGATGGCCTTGACCCCTAAGCCCAAGCTCTGTCATTTATTATCGTGTCTAGGTGGTTATGTTACCATGGTGTTAATATGTAGTTTGCATAAACCATATGAATTTAAAGTAATCATAATAAGGATGGCAATAGCTAACTTCTTGTGGCATCATTTCTAAGACTTTCAGCTTTTAAAGATGTTTACTGTCTTATTAAACAGTATTCATTTAATATTCGTTTTTTGATATTTTGAGTTACTCATTTTTCTTTAAAAAAAAAAAAAGAAGATATTTGTCATGCTTTTACTCACCCTGCCTTTCCAGTAACACTCTGAACTAATAGCATTTTAGAGTTGAAAAATAAGCCACAAGAAAATCAAGGTAGATTTCTGGAGACTCCATTGTTGGTGAATGCGGTAGCCTGAGTGTGGCTAAGCCATGCCAAGCCACGTGGATTCAAATCAGGAAGACACCAAATCCAGTTCGGCCTGGACTCAGGATTCAACCCTAAGAATGGCTCCTTCTATTCTTCCGGGTGGGCTAACTGAAGAGGAGTGGATCTCAGAGGCCTCTGCCCTTGGCCTATCTTTACTGCATTTGCAGCTTCTATGTACTAGTTCAGAAGCAGTCTCCTGGAACAGGAGCAGAGAAGACAAGCAAGCAAGGTTGGGCCGGAAGTGGCAGCTCATATCCCCAGGGAGGTAGGGAGAGCCCAAACCTCTTGTTCAACACCTAAGGGCTTTAGGTCTCCTAGAGCACAAAAGCAAAGACCATTTTCCAGGTGGCTGAGCTCAAGGCCCAGGGAACAGTAAGTCGCTGCCTGGGCTGTCCCCATCACCTCAGAGAGCATCTGAATCCACTGCCCCATCCCATCCCTGCACCTGGCCTCCCATTCCTTTTGTTTCTCAAACCTCTCGTTTCCCTCAGAGACAGCCCCTCTCCTAGCCCCTCTCTTTCAGCAGATCAATCCGTCTTTTTGTATGAGCAGAGGAGTGAGGAAGAGATCAAGCTGCAGAGCCTGAATGCTCAGCCCTGATAAGAGAAGCAAGAAGAACCATCTGTGGCACAAGGGGCCGAGCGGGGGATAATAGCCCAGACCCTCTGCTCTGTGCGGCCACACAATGGTCTGCATTCAGCAGGCGCCCTCCTGGTCTCTAATCTAGCAGGAAGGGCACGTGTGCAGTCTATTAGCATTTATTTTGCCTTTCTGCATTGTACTGATAACCCAGTTTCTGACCCAACCTCTCGCTTTTTCTTTTCACTCCACATTATAATTCTGCTTTCTTAAAATCCTATTCAGCTACATTAAAAAAAAAAGGCCCTCAAACTCTACCTTTTCAAAGAACATCAGTAATTTTTTTCTCCAACTGAACCAAGGTGACTTCTACAAAGAATTCACCATTCTGGATTGTATTGATGGTTCAAGAGCTGGGGGACAGGTAGCATTCCTCAGGCTGTATTTATATATTCGCTAATAGAAATCAACATAAAAGATGAGCGTGGCCAGTGACACACACAGCTGTTGGAGAAACCCAGGACCTGAGTGGGCAAACGGCTCCTAATCAGCGCTGCTTTCCAAAGAACTGGACACCAAGTACATCCCAGACTGACTCAGGCTATGGCACTCCCTGATCACCCTGTGGTCAGCACTGTCACGTGTCACATTAGGTGTGACTTTAACAAATTTGTCAGATGGAAAATGGGAGCTTTAATCAATAGCTAATGATACTGGGGAGGGGGAGAGAAAAAGACATTTCATGGAGCCCTCTTAGCGGTTTTCTTCTGAGAAAACCAGCCAATTACTCATTGCCATAGAAAGTGGTGAACCCCCAGCCAATGCCTTGTGTTCATTACTGGAGCCTCCCAGACAGGCACTAAACGTATTGATCCCTGGAATGTTCTAAAACAGCAACTGGATAAATAAGAAGACAGCTGCGATGTGACCGTGGTATAGAATGTAGGGGTTGACGTCAGAGTCCCAGCTTTAGGCTGTGCATGTGCTGGCTTTGTGTTGGCTATTTGTATTCCTTCTGTGCCTTAAAAAATCACCTCCCAACATAACAAAATGAATAGGAGTTTCTATCCCAAGGGAAATCTCCTGGACTCTACAGCTATGCACTATGGCTGTATAAACATGGAGGGAGATTCCGACTCGCAACTTCCTTACAGAGTCATTTCTCACAGAAGGCTCACCTCCTGCCACCCTTGAGAAATATAAAGATCTCTGGGACATCAGCTATGTATACATCGAAGAAAGCAAGAATATAAAATGAGCGGCACCCAGTTCTCATCCATATGGGCTTTTTCTTTTCCTGGAAAGGTCCTAGCTTCCGGAACACAAAAGGATAACAGGGCTGGGGATTGATTTGAAAGATTCACATGCCAGATGCTAGCGATGTCTTGATTCTGAGATGTGAAGGAGAAAATTGTCTGGTTACAAGTGACACTTGAACCATGAGTCCTTCTAGTCAATGAGTTCTACCAATAACCATGCAGATCTTGAATTTTGTGTCATTTTTCTAAGAGTAGAGGCTGTGGTTAGTTCACATCTGCCCTTTGTATTCTGTCCAACACAGTTCTTTGAAAATGTCTGGGACATAGAAAATGCAAAAGATGCTACACTGTGCCTGGCACACCCAGGCCAAAATGGCTGCCAAGCACTATCCCTCAAATCTCCTCAGGGCCATGTGGAACTGGAGACTGACCTCAGGCCAGTGGGGACTGGAAACATTGCCTGTTACAAGGGATACTATAGAAAGGCAGATTATCAAGGGCCTTGGACTCAGAGGTCCCCCAGAGCCAAGCAGTTATCTTGGCAAAGAAGTAAAATGGGCTGAGAAAGGGCCTTCCTCAGACAACTGGAAAGCAAGGAGGGACCTGGCCCTAGGAGAGCAACATCAATGTGCTGATAGTTGGGAATGTGAGTTCTATGTTGCCTGATGGTCCAGGATCGTAGGAGACCCAGAAAACTTGCCTGTTTAATGTTGTCAAGTAATTAAAACAATAAAGTACTGTGCAGATAAGGACCTCAGTAGGCCAACTTTGATCCAACAGATGTTAAATCCATGCCCCGAACCATCACAAGCAGATTCTATTTTAAACCAAGAGCTTTTGTCCCCAGCAAAATTAGATAATAGGTTTGTCTCTCTGTGCATGGTGACTCCTGTCAGCATGGAAAATATTTCATTCTCAGATGAAACTTTACAAGTTGTCTTTCAAGGTTTGTTCGGCTACCCCGGGTCCAAAGCACTTAGGTATGCAAGTCTGCCTGTTAAGGACCTGGGCTCCAGCCGAGCAGGTGACTCAGTGAGTAGACTGCTTGTTACAGAAGCCTGGGAACCTGAGCTCACATCCCTGGAATGAATGTAAAAAGCAGAGTGTAGAGGTACTCGCCTGAGTCTCAGCTCCCCAAGGCAGAAAGAGGAGGATTCCAGATGCTTGCTCACCTGCCAGGATGGCTGTTAGTGAGTCCTAGATTCAGCCAGAACAGCGGGGGACAGCACTTGACACACCAGACCCGATGACATGATTTGATACCTGAGATGGAAATGGTAGGAGAGAACTGACTCCTGGAAGTTGTCCTCTGACCTCTACACATACGTGATGGCATTTGCATACCCAAACATGTACCTACACATAAAGATAAATAAATAGATGTATTCCAAAAAAGTAAGGTAGAGGGCCTGTAGAGATGGGTCAGTGGTTAATAGAATCGCCTTCGTCATCAGAGGATTCAGGTTTGATTGTGACGGCTGCTCACAACCACCTGTAACCCTAGCCCCAGGGGACCCGATGCCCTCTCTGCCACTGCACACATATCGTGCACAGACATACATGCAAGTTAAACACTCACACGCCTAAAAATACATCAAAGCAACAAATGTAAAAAGGGTAAAAACAATTAAGGAAGACACCCGATATTGAGTTCTGAGCTCCACACTCAAACATGAAAGTGTTGTACACCTGTTTGTGCATACATACGCACACGCTTGCACACACATACACACACTCGCAAAAACACACAAAGTACACACATTCAAGGTTCTTGCTTTCACAGTACACTCTAGTTAAAGCTGGTAGAGAAAGACCAATATAAAATATATATCCATGTGGACATACACTGTGGCTATAGTTAGGACCTGGTAGTGTTTGCCCCACGGATCTTACAGCACCACCCCCCTCCCCAAGACCTAAGGTGTTGATGTTGGGAAGGTTATCAAACATTCAAGAGGTAGAGCCAAGAGGGAGACCTTAGGTCTCCGAGAACATGCACCAAACGGGACCACTGAAACTCCAAGCTTTCTTCTTCTCCATCTGACATCTAAACATGAAGTAAGAGGTTTTGCTCCACCGTGTGTTTCTGCCATGAAGTGTGGCCTCAGAACTGACTGAACTTGGACCAGGCTTTCCCAAACTGTCAGCTAAGATATAACTTCTTGTTTGCAAGCTGGGAGCCTCGTGTATCTCTTACACCGATAGAAAGAAAGCAGGTTAGCACACACATACAAACATGCCCATGGGGACATATACATAAAACACACATATATTCATATCACCCGCTGATACAGGTAAAGCCAACAGGATTATGTATCAAATATGGAGAATACAAGAAATAAAAAAATCCAAGACTTCTTAAATATGTGGCTGTAAAACACAAAATTGAGGAAAATAGTTCTACATTAAACCTATAAAACCGTTGTAGTCTACATTAAGCCTATAAAGTCAGTTGTATACTAGAGTGAAGACATCAGGTAGAATTCTGAAGATATACTTATGGTAATAAAACCATATGATGGTTTCCTTACACCTCCTAAAAGTTCGGGAAAATTAGAGGCTGGAGATATTGCTTAGTGGTTAAGGGCACTGACTGATATTCCAAAGGACCAGTGTTCAATTCTCAGCATCTATGTGGCTCACAACTAAAACTCCAGTCCCAGGAGATATGATGGCCTCTTCTGGCCTTTTAAGGCATTAGATATACACATGATACACAGACATCCGTGCAGTTAAAACATTCATATACACAAAAAAAACATTTAAATTAAAAAAATCATAAAACTTAAATGGAAAGTAACTAATTACTTGCAGTAATGTCAACAATTACCACATCCAGTGGTAAAATTGATGCAGAAGTCAGAATTCATGGTCTATTGTCAACAATATCTGAATAATGTTATGCTACTTTTACTAGGACAATCATACTTTCATGGTGGAGTGTAGGGATTGTGACTGCTTGGACTTTTATAGTTCTGTTTGTGCATCTTGCTGAAGAAACTGTGGCTATCCTTCACTGGGAACAAGCTCTGGAAGTTAGGTCCTCCTGCTTTATCCCAGACCAAACACAAATCAAAGAAGGTAGCTGGGATGCACAACCAATTAAAAGTGCAAAGGGCCAGCCTCCTTGAACACAGACACAAGTCCTTCTGAGCCCATCTAAGGTGAATGGTCACATTTCAGGGGGTGAAGGGCTACACGGTCATCTTAATGAATTAAAGATATTATTACACTATGAAAAGTATCTCATCATCTTCAGTATTGTAACCATGCCTACCTTCAGCGTTTCTTCCTAGTGGAGCTCAAGGCTCTACAGCACTCTTTCAGTAAGTGTGACTTTTGAAGGTGTTCATGTGCTTTTTCCTCCTAATTACTGACCCCAGTTGTCTCTCAAGCTGTCCTGAGTGATGGTTCTGTAGCAAAAGGCAACATGGATGTCAAAGTAAGAGGGAGTAGAGGAGTAGAGATCTACAGCCAAAGAAAGGCAGAATAAGCCTTTAACCAGAAGTTAAAACCCAGATAGTGCGAAGGGAGTTCTTATAGCAAAGGGTCGCTGAATAGCAGGGGTCCTTTTAGACAAGTTATCACTGCCTCCAGGAATAACAAAAATAAAAGATGACCTATAGCACTCTTCTGACTTGCGCCAATGTTCTTCTCTCCCTGAGAGAGTGGACATAGCCCTAGCAAAAAGGAAAAGGGAATCCTTCAATCGCCACTGTGTTGCTTCTGAACAAGTCACTGCTCAAAACAAAAGAGAAAAACTTGCCGTATTAAACGTCATCCGGTCAAACATCAGCGGGCTGAAATGAACACGTCTCCCAGTATTGCTTTCCCAATGTTACAGGCAATGACCTGGAAAAGTAAAAACGTATTTTAAGAGAGCAGATGTCTTCATCAGTATGAGTGGGCTTTCAGAAGTCAGAGGAGCAAAGGGGCCATTGGCTGGGCTCAAATAATCTCTTCTTCAGATATGAAACTGCCTATTGTCACCAGCGAAGGCAGAACAACAAAATTGTCCAGGAGTTAGAGTTATGGGGGTGCTATATTCCATCTTCATATTAGGAGAAATATACGCTGTCTTATATTAGGTATGACCTTAAGCCCACTAGAGAGCCAAGGGTATCAATAAGCCACAATGAATTACATTTCAGAAAAAAAAAAACATGTTCTTACGGATAGGGATTCAGAGCTGCTTTCACCCTTACTGGAACTGTAGATGGAAGAACCCATGGGCAAATGTAATTAAGTAAGGGCTACTAAATCATCTCACCTCTCCAGCCATGTGGGAAGTGAGAAGTCCATGATCCTACGTCAGTGAACAACTCATGTCTCCTTGTTTGACCTGCACCAAGTTTGCGGGAATGGTGAACCAAATATCAGGGGTTGGACTAGAAGAAGGTTCTCACATCACAAGGCGTAGGGAGATGGGGATTTCCCGCAGTGCAAGCCCAGCTGACATGGTGCAGGTGTTGAGGGGCAAGATGAGATGGCTAGCAGAAACACACTGGGACGCCACAGATGACGTCCAGTACCCCAAGCAGCTGGCAGAATGATGGGACAAGGCAGGCAGGACATCAGGGGGCATGCTCCAGATCTTCTGAGAGCTTTAGCACTGCACATACAACAGCCCTCCACAGGCGGGAGTGGGGTAGTGTGATAGAAAGAGACCTCTTATAGGGGAGATCCAGGAGTACTGGAATGTATAGAATTCTTCACGGTTACCCCAAATGTTGGTATGTGGGCTTTAAGAAAGACTGTCTTACTTAGAAAGCCATGAAGTTTAGAGGTCTCTAAAATCTCATCTCCCCACAGATCTAAACCCTGCTTCCGGGAAAGCTTCAGTTGCACTCTCAAAACATTTGGCAGTAGAAAGGAACTCAATATATCCAAAACTAGAGCAAAGCTTGGGCCCTGCTCAGCTGAGTATTGAACCAACTTACCTTTCCATCTACGAGCTTGATGAATAAAGAAGCTTGCCCTATTGTGGGTGAAAGTTCATGTATTCCCTTTGTTCTTTACATGTATGTTCTTGCACACAAAGAGATACATTGAAAAAGCAAGATATGTATGACTCAGGTCAAAGAAAAGGCAATGGAATAAAATCTAGAGAAGATACAGAACTTGAATCTCTTTTATAGAAAAATTTAAAACTATGGTAAACATGTTTTCAGATGCTATAGGAAACCAGGGACCACATATGAAGTGATAGAAAACTTCATGAGGGAATGGAAGCTACAAATGAGAACAAAGTGGAAATGCTATAAATAAGAAATACAATCACAGAAATGAATGATGCATTAGATAGGCATAAAAATTAGATTCACCACAAAAGGAGATGTGTGAACTTGAAAACAAGACAGGAAAAATTATCCAATCTAAAATACAGAGAGAGGTAGCTTAAGGGTGAGAGGAACAGGTTTATGAGATCTCTGGATAATATTGAGTGATATAACATATATGAAATTAGAGTCCCAGAGAAAAGAAGAAATAGAATAAAGCAAAAAAGGATATCTGAACGGATAACAGCCAAGAATCTTATAAAACTGATTAGAGATACAGATGGGAAATTGAAAAAAGCCAATAAGATAGTTCATGGTAAAAGCCAGAGTATCATCACCCTGACAACTAGACAAACTGCCAAAAGTCAAGGCCAACAAGAATGAAGATGACACTCATTACAGCACTGATACACTCGCAGTAGCTGTTTACATAGAAACACTAGAGCTCCTAAAACACGGCAATGACATATCTTAAATTATGTTTAAAATTGAATATGGCTAATCTAGGCTTCCTTATCCAAGGGGAAAAATCATTTAATAGTAAGGATAAAATACAGACTTTCCTAGACAGACAGAAATCGGAGACAATATTTTTCTAACATATTCATACTATAAGAAAATATTTTTAAAATATTTCTGGCAGCAGGAAATGGGGTAAAAGCCTTGTTCTTTTCGGGTGCCTAAGAAGGCCCATCAAAGCTTAAACACCCATGTAATTATTTAAGACATTTCCCAAACTTCCTTCTCTTACATACACACCTATCTTTCTTCTTTTTTTTCCCTCTTCTTCATTATCAACGTCTCTCACCATTCCTCCATGTATTCATTCATGCATACATATGTATACACAGCTTGAACATCCACAGACTATTTCAAAGGTTTTATATGGCTTATAACCTATATTGATGTAAACACATATAAGAACAAATAGCAGAAAAAAATGAAATTTAATCTTGTAAGTTCTTTTTATCAGACACGGGGTAATAATTAGTTGACAGTAAACTGATAATAAGGATGAATAGTGACATATCTGGGACAACTGAGCTTCAAGTACCAGTAATAAAAATAAATTTTGAAATCAACAGAAAAATTAAGATGGGACACTAAAAGTGTTTCGGTTACATAAAGCAAAAACAAATGTATTAAAAAGAAAAAGGTATGAAAGATAATGGAAATGTACAAAATAATGACCTGTTGATAGACTTTCAAGTCACCATACCTGAATGTATATTAATGAAATATTAATACAAAATCCCAAATGTATAAGACTGAATAAAAAGCATAGCAAGCTATATTTTTGCTTACAATGAACATATTTTAAGTATAAAGAGACATATAGGTTTCAAGGAAAACTATACGGCATAGAATAGTACACAAACACACACACACACACACACACAGAAACACAAATGGTGTGGCTAAGTGAATGTAAGACACAGTAAACCAAGATGTTCTGGGACTTAAGCTCATAGACCAAGACCTAGGGACATATCTACATAAGGCATCACTGCCAAGTATACCAGCTGAGCCCATTGAGGATCTGGTGAGCCAGTTTCTTTCTTTCTTTTTATTTTAAATTTACATTTCAAATGTTAACCCCTTTCCTGGTTTCCCATCCATAAACCCCCTATTCCATTTCCCTCCCTCTTCTCCTTTCAGGGTCTTCCCCCTCCCTAACCAACCCCCCCTACCCACCCTGACATTCCCCTACACTGTTGGGATCCAGCCTTGGCAGAACCAAGGTCTTCTCCTCCCATTGGAGCCCAACAAGGCCATCCTCTGCTACATATGCAGCTAGAGCCATGGGTCTGTCCATGTGTACTCTTTGGGTAGTGGTTTAGTCCCTGGGAGCTCTGGTTGGTTGGTATTGTTGTACTTATGGAGTTGCAAACCCCTTCAGCTCCTTCAATCCTTTCTCTAACTCCTCCTATGGGGATCCATTCTCAGTTCAATGGTTGGCTGCTAGCATTCACCTCTGTATTTGACATGCTCTGGCAGAGTCTCTCAGGAGACAGCTATATCAGGTTCCTATCAGAATGCACTTCTTGGCATCAGCAATATTGTCTGGGTTTGGTAGTTGTATGAATATGGGCTGGACCCCAGGTAGGGCAGGCATGAAATGGCCATTCCTTCAGTCCCTGCTCCAAACTTTGTCTCCGTATCTCCTCCTATGAATATTTTTGTTCCCCCTTCAAAGAAGAACTGAAGCATCCCCATTTTGATCATTTTTCTTCTTAAGCATCATGTGGTCTGTGAATTGTATCTTGGGTGATCCGAGCTCTGGGGCTAATATCCACTTATCAGTGAGTGCATGTCATTTGTGTTTTTCTGTGATTGGATTACCTCACTCAGGATGATATTTTCTAGTTCAATACATTTGCCTATGAATTTCCTGAAGTCATTTTTTTGTAGCTGAGTAATACTCCATTGTGTGGATGTACAACATTTTCTGTATCCATTCCTCTGTTGAAGGGCATCTGGATGTTTCCAGCTTTGGGTTACTATAAATAAGAGTGCTATGAAAATAATGGAGCATGTGTGCTTGTTATATGTTGCAGCACATATGGGTATATGCCCAGGAGAGGTATAACTGGGTCCTCAGGTAATGAAATGTTCAATTTTCTGAGGAACCTCCAGACTGATTTCCAGAGTGATTGTAACAGTTTGCAATCCCACCAACCAATGGATGAGTGTTCCTCTTTCTCCACATCATCCCCAGCATCTGTGGTCATCTGAGGTTTTTGATCTTAGACATTCTGACTGGTGTGAGGTGGAATCTCAGGGTTGTTTTGATTTGCATTTCCCTGATGACTAAGGATGTTGAACATTTCTTTAGGTGCTTCTCAATCATTCGATATTCCTCAGCTGAGAATTCTTTGTTTAGCTCTGTACCCCATTTTTAATAGGGTTATTTAGATCTCTCGAGTCCAACTTCTTGTGTTCTTTGTATGTTTTGGATATTAGCCCTTTATCAGAGGTAGGACTGGTTAAGATCTTTTCCCAATCTGTTGGTTGCCATTTTGTCTGAATGACAGTGTCCTTTGCCTTACAGAAGCTTTGCAGTTTTACGAGGTCCCTTTTGTCGATTCTTGATCTTAGAGCATAAGTCAGTGGTGTTTGTTCAGGAAATTTTCCCCAGTGCCTATGTGTTCAAGGCTCTTCCCCATTTTTTCTTCTATCAGTTTGAGTGTATCTGGTTTTATATGCAGGTCCTTGATCCACTTGGACTTAAGCTTTGTACAGGGTGTTGAGAATGGCTCGATTTGCATTCTTCTACATGCTGACCTCCAGTCGAACCAGCACCATTTGCTGAAAATGTTATCTTTTTTCCTCTGAATGGTTTTAGCTCCTTTGTCAAAAATCAAGTGACCATAGGTGTGTGGGTTCATTTCTGGGTCTTCAATTCTATTCCACTGATCTACCTGCCTGTCTCTGTACCAATACCATACAGTTTTTAATCACTATTGCTCTGTAATACTGCTTGAGGTCAGGGATGGTGAATCCCTGCAGCAGTTCTATTACTGTTGAAGGTAGTATTTGCTATCCTGGGGTTTTTGTTATTCCAAATGAATTTGCAAAATGCTCTTTCTAACTCTGTGAAGAATTGAGTTGGAATTTTGAGGGTGATTGTATTAAAACTGCAGATTGCTTTTGGCAAAATGGCCATTTTACTATATTAATTCTACCAATCCACGAGCATGGGAGATCTTTCCATCTTCTGAGATCTTCAATTCTTTCTTCAGAGACTTGAAGTTCTTGTCATACAGATCTTTCACTTGCTTGGTTAGAGTCCCACTGAGGTATTTTATGGTATTTGGGACTATTGTGAAGGGTGTCATTTCCCTAATTTCTTCCTCAGCCTGTTTATCCTTTGAGTAGAGGAAGGCTACTGATTTGTTTAAGTTAATTTTATACCCAGCCACTTTACTGAAGTTGTTTATCAGGCTTAGTAGTTCTCTGGTGGAAATTTTGGAATCACTTATATATACTATCATATCATCTGCAAATAGTGATATTTTGTCTTCTTTCTTTCGAATTTGTACCCCTTTGACCTCCTTTTGTTGTCTGATTGCTCTGGCTAGGATGTCAAGTATTATATATAAGTAGGGAGAGAGTGGGCAGCCTTGTCTAGTCCCTGATTTTAGTCGGATAGCTTCAAGTTTCTTTCCATTTAGTTTGATGTTCACTACTGGTTTGGTGTATATTGCTTTTACTATGTTTTGGTATGGATCTTGAATTCCTGATTTTTCCAGGACTTTTATCATGAAGGGGTATTGATTTTTGTCAAACACTTTCTCAGCATCTAATGAAATGATCATATGGTTTTTTTCTTTGGGTTGGTTTGCATAATACGTTGATGGAATTCCATATATTGAACCATTTCTGCATCCCTGGGATGAAGGCTACTTGGTCATGATGGATGATTGTTTTGATGTGTTCTTGGATTCGGTTTGAGAGAATTTTATTGAGTATATTTATGTAGATATTTTATTGAGTATTTTTGTCTCAATACTCATAAGGGAAAGTAGTCTGAAGTTCTCTTTCATTGTTGGGTCATTGTGTGGTTTAGATATAAGGGTAATTGTGGCTTCATAGAAGGAATTGTGTAGTGTTCCTTCTGTTTCTACTTTGTGGACAGTATTGGTATCAGGTCTTCTATGAAGCTCTGTTAGAATTCTGCACTAAACCCATCTGGTCCGGGGCTTTTTTTTTTTTGACTAGGAGACTTTTAATATTTACTTCAATTTCTTTAGGAGGTATGGGACTGTTTAGATGATTTATCTGATCCTGATTAAACTTTGGTAGCTGGTATCTGTCGAGAAAATTGTCCATTTCTCCAGATTTTCCAGGTTTGTAGTAAGATTTGATGACTTTTTGAATTTCCTCAGTTTCTATTGTTATGCCTCCCTTTTCAATTCTGATTTTGTTAATTTGGATCTTTCTCTATGCCCCCTGGTTAGTCTGGCTAAGGGTTTATTTATCTTATTGATTTTCTCAAAGAACCAGCTCCTGGTTTTGTTGATTCTTTGTATAGTTCTTTTTGTTTCTACTTGGTTGATTTCAGCCCTGAGTTTGATTATTTCCTGCCATCTACTCCTCCTGGGTGTATTTGTCTCTTTTTGTTCTAGAGCTTTTAGGTGTACTGTCAAGCTGCTAATGTATGCTTTCTCCAGTTTCTTTTTGGAGGGACTCAGACTTATGAGTTTTCCTTTTAGCTCTGCTTTCATTGTGTCCCATAATTTTGGGTATGTTGTGCCATCATTTTCATTAAATTCTAAAAAAGTCTTTAATTTCTTTCTTTATTTCTTCCTTGACCAAGTTATCATCGAGTAGAGCACTGTCCAACTTCCATGTGTATGTGGCTTTCTGTCGTTTCTGTTGTTATTGAAGACCAGCCTTAGTCCGTGGTGATAGGATGCATGGGATTATTTCTATCTTCTTGTATGTGTTGAGGCCTGTTTTGTGACCAATTATAAGGTCAGTTTTGGAGAAGGTACCATGAGGTGCTGAGAAGAAGGTATATTCTTTTTTGTAGAATGAAATGTTCTAGAGATATCTGTTAAATTCAATTGGTTCATAACTTCTGTTAGTTTCTCTGTCTCTCTGTTTAGTTTCTGTTTCCATGATCTGTCCATTGCTAAGAGTGGGGTGTTAAAGTCTCCCACTATTATAGTATGAGGTAAAATGTGTGCTTTGATCTTTAGTAAAGTTTCTTCTATGAATGTAAGTGCCCTTGCATTTGGAGCATAGATATTCAGGATTGAGAGTTCATCTTGGTGGTTTTTGCTTTGATGAATAAGAAGTGTCCTTCCTTGTCTTTTTTGATAACTTTTGGTTGAAAGTCGATTTTATTTGATATTAGATTGGCTACTCCAGCTTGCTTCTTGGGACCATTTGCTTGGAAAATTGTTTCCAGCCTTTTATTCTGAGGTAGTGTCTGTCTTTGTCACAGAGGCGTTTCCTGTATGCAGCAGAATGCAGGGTCCTCTTTATGTATCCAGTCTGTTAGTCTATGTCTTTTATTGGGGAATTGAGTCCATTGATATTGAGAGATATTAGGGACCAATGATTGCTGCTTCCTGTTATTTTTGTTGTTTGGGGTGGAATTTTGTTTGTGTGGCTCTCTTCTTTTGGGATTTTTGCAAGAAGATTATTGTCTTGCTTTTTCTAGGATGTAGTTTCCCTCCTTGTATTGAAGTTTTCCATCTATTATCCTTTGTAGAGCTGGATTTGTAGAAAGATATTGTGTAAATTTGGTTTTGTCATGGAATATCTTGGTTTCTCCATCTCTGTTAATTGAGAGTTTTGCTGGATATAGTAGCCTGGGCTGGCATTTGTGTTCTCTTAGGGTCTGTATGACATCTGTCCAGGATCTTCTGGCTTTCATAGTCTCTGGTGAGAAGTCTGGTGTGATTCTGATAGGTCTGCTTTTACATGTTACTTGACCTTTTTCTCTCACTGCTTTTAATAGTCTTTCTTTCTTTTGTGCATTTGATGTTTTGACTATTATGTGATGGGTTGAATTTCTTTTCTGGTCCAATCTATTTGGAGTTCTGTAGGCTTCTTGTATGTTTATGGGTATCTCTTTCCTTTGGGAATTTTTCTTCTATACTTTTCTTGAAAATATTTACTGGTCCTTTAAGTTGGGAATCTTTACTCTCTTCAATACCTCTCATCCTTAGGTTTGATCTTCTCATTGTGTCCTAGATTTCCTGGATGTTTTGAGTTAGGAGCTTTTGTGTTTTGCATTTTCTTTGACAGTTTGGTCATGTTTTCTATGCTATCTTCTGACCCTGAGATTCTCTCTTCTACCCCTTGTATTCTGTTGGTGATGCTTGTTTCTATGACTCCTGATCTCTTTCCTAGATTTTCTATCTCCAGAATTGTCTCCCTTTGTTATTTCTTTATTGTTTCTATTTCCATTTTTAGATCCTGGATGGTTTTGTTCAATTCCTTCACCTGTTTGGTTGTGTTTACCTGTAATTCTTTAAGGGAATTTTGTGTTTCCTCTTTAAGGGTTTCTACTTGTTGACCTATGTTGTCCTGTATTTCTATAAGGGAGTTACAAATGTCCTTCTTAAAGTCCCCTGTCATCATCATGAGATATGATTTTAAATCCAAATCTTGCTTTTCTGGTGTTGGGATATTCAGGATCTTCTTTGGTTGGAGAACTGGACTCTGATGATGCCAAGCAATCTTGGTTTCTGTTGCTTAGATTTCTGTCCTTATCTCTTGCCATCTGGTGTTAGCTGGTCTTGCTGTCTCTGACAGTGGCTTGACCCTCTTGTAAGCCTGTGTTTCAGCACTCCTGGAGATGGGCTTTCTCTCCTTGAGATCTGGGTACAGAGAGCTCTCTCTCAGGGTCAGCTCTGGGCTTAGGCAGAAACCGGAAAGATCTTGTCCCAGACTGCTCCTCAGTTCTTGTGTCCAGAATTCTCCAGGAGGGTTCCTCTTGGGCCAGGAATGTGAGCAGAAGTAGTGGTCTCTCCTGTGCTCTCAGGTTTGTCCATACTTCTGAGAGTCCAGCTCTCTCCACCACAGGATCTGGATACAGAGAGCTGTGGGAGTGGGTCTGCTCCATGCGCAGTCAGAAACTGGAAGGGTCCTGTTCCAGTGCTTTTAGGTTTGTGTGTCCTGAGGGTTCCAGGTGGGTCCCTTGGAGCAGAAGTGGTGATCTTATCTCTGCTCTCAGGTGTGTCAACGCTCCTGGAGACAGGCTTTCTCCTGGTGGGAGCTGGGCACAGAGAGCTCTGTCACAGGGTCAGCTCCAGGTACAGGCCTGTGAGCCAGTTTCTAAGAGGCTTAGATTTCCTTCATGCAAAATTGTATGGACCACCACAACATGAAGGCCAAAGAATATTCTAGTGACAAATGGTGGGACAGTCAAACTGGCTTGACTATGACCTACAAATCTACAACTACAAGATAGCTCTCATACCTGTGATTATTACATTCTGGTACCTAGTTCCTAAGTCCAGTCTACTTATGTAACACTTGTGGACATGTGGAATGTTGGGTGACAGTGGACACAGAGGCATCTGGCACACAGCTGTACTGCAGGTGCCGATGTTTAACTCTTACAAGAGCATCTCTGCCTTCCAAGACCTTTGGCACTCTATCTGCATAAGGGGGAAGGTTGTATGGACACAGAATATTTTAACCCTTAAGAGACCTTCCCTACCCTCCCTTTGCCTACTTTCCTACTATTTCTCCATGCTGGAGGTATATCTTTTCTATTTTCTCTCCCTACCCTTATATCAATATTTTATACAGAAAATCAAGATGAGATAAAATTTTAAAAGATATGGGAATATACATTCAGCATATGAAACTGTCGCTCATATCATTAGCCATCTGAACTACACTTTAAGTCTATAATAGGATGCCATTTTATATCTACTAAGATGCCTGAAAGCAAAGTGACAAACTTTTTTGAGCATGCAGAACAGCTGGACCCTCGCTGTGGTAAGGTTGTAGCATGGCATTACCATTTTGAGGAAATGTTTGTCAATTTCTTATTTAAAAAAAAAAGTACTTTCTCTCTAAGACACAGCAATTCTCTTCCTAAATATATACTCAAAAGAAATGAAGACATATGCGTACAATGAGATTTATGTAAGAATTTTTATAGCAGCTGTATTCATAATAGCTCAAAACTGAAAACTAGCCAAATGTCCATCAACAGAAGAATGGATGAGCACAGTCTGATATATTCATATAATGTAATATTATTCATGAGAAGAAGGGCAAACTACCAATACTCAAAATGACACAGATGAATCTCGAAAGCATCATGCTAAGTAAAATAGTCCAGAATCAAAGGAACAGCCACTGTATCATTTTATTCATATGAACTACAAGAATGGATAAAATTAATCAAAGACAATAAAATCCAGAGGAAATTGCTTTCGTCAGAGAGTATTGGACTGAGAATATGATAAAAGCTTCCAAAATGATGTAACCCTTTTACATACTGTTTTCAATGATGTTTATGCAACAGTATAAAATTTTCAACATTCATTGACTCAAAACTTAAAAGTTGTAAGCATTTTATTTGTTATCAATCAAATATTTACAAAATATACATGGCTAGAAATATAGAATAATATTATTTAGACATTATTAACAGTTATTAGACATCTTGGTGTGACAGATACTATACTAAATAAAAATAAAATTGGGTTTTATAGTGTGTTTGTGTGTCTGTGTGTGTGCACATGTGTGTATATGTATGTGAGAGAAAGAGAAACAGAGAGAGAGGAAGAGAAAGAGAGAAGGGGGATAATGAGAAGAAAGGAAGAGGTGTTCAGGGAGGTTGGAAAAAGAATGGCAGAAATGCACATATGTATGGGGGATATTTTCTTTCTGAGATTCCATCCATTTGGAAAAATGTGTTAGCTCTTTCCCTCTCTCATCCAAGGACTAAGAGTTAACATTTTTTATTATATGTGACTTTTTTTAAATGACGGAAATGAAAAGAGTGGGAACAAATTTACAAGAATAGCTGAGCTACTGCTCTAAGAGGCCTGGGGAGACTTGCTGTTGGACCTAGCTAACATGTCTTCTAGCAGCTTATCAGAAGACAGATAGTACATTCCAGAAATCCAAGACATCTAAAACCCCATGTAATAATTGTTAACCATCGAAAGACAAGAAACACAAAAGGGCTAAAGAATCCATCTGTAGCCCTTCTTTCTGCTCCCAGAGGTCTATCCTCATTCCATGGGGTCTCTTCAGAGATATTCTGGTGACAAGAATGCCTGCTCTATCTCACTCTGCTACCCAGGGAAAAACCTGCCTGCCCCAATCAAGCTTCTGTTTTATGAAAAATTTGGTCTCAGGTTCTGTCTTCCAGGCTCATACTTACTCTGAACTGGTATTGGAAAAATGGTGGGAGTCGTTTCTCATTACTAATGAATTTTGCCATATGTGTTTTTCTAATTGCTTTACCTAAGTTAACTCTATGTGATCCTCACAAAGCTCTAAACAGTAAACATGTATTATCATCCTCATCTTACAAGTGACCAGAGAGGTCATCATCTTGCTCAATGCTATAATAGTTACTAAGGAAGAGAATGAGAAAAAAGATTCCAAGCACCCTGATTCTTGACTGCTTCCGAATGTCTATGCTATAGTTTATCCTTAATGTTAAATGGGATCAAATTAATGAGCACAGTAGTACAGATCCTCTGACCACACACAGTTATGAAAGCCTCAATAGTCAAGGGGAAGCTAAAAACACCAACCATAGGTACAGACTGGGCCTACATGTGCCAACCACAGCTTGCAAGAGCCTCCCTCGGTCCTCTCACATGGCTCCGTATGGCTTTACCCGGCATAGGTGACTACCTGCTTACCTGTGCACACTCCAGCATGCAGAGGTCAGAGTGAGGAAGCTGACAGTTAGAAAGGGCATCCCTAGCACTGCCATGTGCTGGAAACGGGAAAAGAAGTCAAATCTCATCTCTCTCTGTCTCTTCTCATCCCTCTCCTATCCCTGCAGTCCCTGCCAATGCACTAAGAGATTTGTCATGAGATAATGAAAAACTGAAATGTGACGGATTCAATTACAATTTATATCTTCACTTAACAATCAATTACCTTCTCCTTATTGGTGGAACATCATTAAGCTATAATACCAGCTCTAGAGAGAAATTCTCTCCGGGAGGAGAACAGCTGGTCCCAGAGCACTGCACTAGACTTGGCTTTCAGTCTCTCAGGATCTGGAGAGAGAGAGAGAGAGAGAGAGAGAGAGAGAGAGAGAGAGAGAGAGAGAGAGAGAGAGAGAGAAGAGAAGAGAAGAGAAGAGAAGAGAAGAGAAGAGAAGAGAAGAGAAGAGAAGAGAAGAGATAGATGCAGGAGGTGTGGCTTTCTGGAGCTGTCCTAGGACCAAGCAAGGAGTAGGTAAGAGTAGGGAGTCATACCTGCCTATCTGTGCCAAGAAAGGAGTAAAGAGATTGCACATGCCTCTTGTCTATATGCATCAAACAATAAAGCTAAAGTTTCCATGGAATGTCATCCAGAGCAATGACTGACTCTAGTGTTAAAACACTTGCAAAGCATGAACAAAGCTTTGACTTTAGAGGCAGCACTCAGTAAGGTAGGCTAACCGAGAACCCAGGAAGGGTGTACTAAGCAGGCAGTCTCCATTGTGCAGCTGCCGAGGTTCTTCCAGGGGTTAGGGAAAATGAATGTGCACTGTTTCCTGCAGTCAGGCTTTGAGGAGCCCAAGAGCATCTCCAGGGCAGAGTCTGATGGCGTAGTTACAGAGGTCTCATGGCTGCAAGAAAATTGAAATTGTTAGTCCCCTCCCTTCATCTCCCTCTCTCGCCCTCTCTCTCTTCCCCTATAGGGTGAAGCCCGGATGGAGAGTGGTCTCTCAACTTCCAATATCTCAGGGGCTACTCTTTTTCCGGCCATAACCAGAATGCATTCTCACACATACAAATCTGACCAAGTCTCCTAAAGTTTAAAATCTCTTCCTATTGTATCTTAAAATCCTGAGCCCTTAGCATTTGTATTTGAAGTGGATCGGAGACTGTCATCCCCGAAACAGGACACCCATAAGGAATATTCGACGAAAGCAGAAAGGAGTACAGAGTGTTAGAAAGCATTCTCTGCCTCTCAGTATCTGCTTACAAACATGGCATCAATTTTTCCATCACATTCCAGAAGGGTCAAGAGACTCATCCCCAGAGAAGAAACTCAACAAGAATGTGAATTTTTAGGGGCTGGGGATTTAGCTCAGTGGTAGAGCGCTTACCTAGGAAGCACAAGGCCCTGGGTTCGGTCCCCAGCTCCGAAAAAAAAAGAACCAAAAAAAAAAAAAGAATGTGAATTTTTATAAACAGAATTAGCCAGTAGCCACTACTTACCCCCACATATTTGTTAGACATTTTCCCTTCAATTTATCTTCCTTTCGAAACCCAAATTCCATGTCCTTTGTTAAAATAATATTTGAGCTGTAGAGTCTTCCAGCTTCTTGGGGTTTTGCATCTTTTCTGTGAATTCCTGTCCGTGCCAATAGCAATAAAAGTTGTTTGTCTAGAAACCCGTCTCCCTTTAATTATGTAGGACCAAAGCCTTGGCAAGTTCAAAGCCCTCGATTCCTGTCTCTACCTCCTGTACCCTCTGCCCTCTTCACATACACCTCCATGTTCTAGTAGCATCACCTTTTATATTTGGTTGTGAGCCTAGCCTTTAACGGCTGAGCCATCTCTCCAGCCCAGCATCACCTTTTATACACATTTTCTATTTTCCCAGCTTTTCCACTTGGCCCAAATGGTATTGAACCCTTTAAGTCCCATCAAATATATGCCTTCCCTGGTTCCCTCCTTTAGTACCCTAAGAAACCAATGGCTGTTACTTTTTGCTCTTAAAGTCCTTCTTTGCTCATGCATTCTTATAGTAATAGTATGACTAAAAGTTCACAAAGGGAGGAAAAGCCACCAAAGCCCTAGGGAACAATGCCTGGGCCCAAGTGCAGTTCTAACTCTGTGTGCTCAAACTGCTAAGCCAATCAGAAGGTCAGGTTCACTGGCTACATAACAGGATTTGTCTAGGGATAGTTGAAAAATTTAAATGAGTCACTATAGTGTAGTAACCTGGACTGTTTGCCTGACACATAGCAAGTGTTCAACAAATGCTGGATAGTGGTTATTTAATTTGGGGTGAGATAAGGTTTTTAAAAAGTATCGGTTTAATCTTGATGATCTGTGTCCCCACTGTCAAAAGAAAAAGTAAATCACAAAACCTGATGTTTGCTATGCTCTCCAAAGGGAAAGTTCACCGAATGAACAGGCAGGCATTGTGTGTGGACGCTGTGGAGGCAGGAGTTGCTGGTGTTGCAAACTGAATACACGGCTCTGTGGAACATTTCAGATGCTGATCTTGTCATAGGTGCTTACGGGTAAGTATTGTGAAAACATTTTAAAGGCTGATACTGTCAAACGTATTGAAGAACCACTGTGAATGTTGACACTGTCAAATGAGGTGTCAACTATGGTTCTGTGGAAACAATGTGAGCACCATACTTGTGACATATGGATCTATATTAAAGTGACTCGCCCAAGAGCAGACCTGAAGGGAAGCCTGATTCAGAGGCACTTCAAACTTCTACCTCTTGGCTCATTGTCTGAAAACTTTGGGGAATCCAGAAATTAGACACATAGTAATTCTTTCTTTCCAAATCACTGTGTGGTCCACAGAAGCAGGAGGAGCCATCAGATGAACAGGCGGAAGATGGGAATCAAAGGTCCCCAGTGCACAGCAAGAATGGGCGGCCTGCATGAGACTGACACCTTTGGGTAAAACTTTCAGGGTCTGGGAACAGTGCGAACAATGGGATGGGTGCTGTCTAGAGGCTCAGCTAACAGTCTGGGGCTTGAATTCTAGGATGCCACAGTTCAGGGCTCAGTCCAGTCATAAGGATTTCAGAGGTGGCATGCCCTCTGTCTCTTGGCATGTATATCTGAAGTGGTAGTAACTGTGGGGTTTTCTAGGATGGCTTGGGTGGTATAACCCGAATCGTACAATACCCACAATTCCACAGCGATGCACTCTTAATCTCCAGAACACTGCAATCGTCTCTCGTGGTATGGATCACTGTGCTCCTGAAAGCTTTCAAAGGAACACAAAAGACAAGATGACTGTGTATCACATTAATTTGTATTTATGAAAAAGAAATTATAATTTAGTTTTACATCTGCTGGTAACATCTTACCTGAAATCAAGTCTCCGAGCTAAGAAATGTACCAAAAGAATCCACTAAGATTTTGGGGCAGTGTCTATAAAGAAACATAAACTGTTTCTACATCCTCTGTTCCACTAATTCCAGTTCTGCAAATTATGCCCTAGAAACTTATACATAATGTGATGATTATGCTGTACAAAGTTTTTTATTGTAGCATCACTTTTTATAGGAAAAATGTGTAAGCTGAATACAGTCAACATCCAATAATGCCGGAAAGATTAAGTCAATTGAGAGCATGAGTCTCTCTCTCTCTCTTTCTCTCTCTCTCTCTCTCTCTCTCTCTCTCTCTCTCTCTCTCTCTCTCTCTCTCTCTCTGTGTGTGTGTGTGTGTGTGTGTATGTGGGGGGGGGTGTTCACTGAAGTAGAGTTCAGGGAAAAGGTCAGGATATGAGGAAATGTTTCTACTAGCATAGATAAAAATCAAGAACACAGCTTTCATATACAGTTGGTGCTTACTTGTAATTAATGATTTTGTAAGTAATTCATAAGTAATTTGATGGTCCGAACTGGATACTGACTATATATATATATATATATATATATATATATATATATATATATATATATATATGCTTTACACTCTCTTGTTTATGATATCTTCTAAGTTTTCTGGACTTTTCCTGGATGCTGACCCTCATCTTCATGGTCTCTGGTGTTGGTCCCTGGTGATTTAATTTTCTAATTATCTTACATTCATTACACATAATGATAGATGTTACAAGGTAACTTCATTCCTGTGTATCATGTGCTTTGACTGTATCCCCTCTCGTGTACCTTCTCCTCCCTTTTTCTCTCCTCTTCCCACTCGCCCTCTTCATCAGAAAAAAAAACTGTTTTGCTTTCCCATACGTGCATGCACGTGCACACACACACACACACACACACACACACACACACACACACACACACACACAACTATGCACATATATGACTTATGGATATATAAGCTCTAAGACCCACATAGGAGATGTTTTCTTTCTGAGATTGGCTTGTTTATCTTAACATGAGCTCCAGCTCAACCTTTTCTCCTACAATAGGCCATTCAGGGTGGGGCTTGGTTTTGTTTATTCAACTTTGATTCTCAATTAACAGGTGCAATGGGAGGTACCATCTTGCAGAAGGAAGTATGTGGCTGGGGTCAGGCTTTGCGAGTTAAAAGCCTCACACTACTTCCAATTTGTTCTCTCTGCTGTGTGCTCGCCCTTGAGGATGCTCTAGCTATCTTGTCTGTCTGCTGCCAAGCCTTCCCACCATAATGGACTCTTATCCCTTTGGTATTGTAAGGCAAAATAAACCCTTCCTTCTGTAAGTAATACTACTTGAGCATAGTATTTTATCACAGCAATAGAAAGTAACTAGTACATCCCTTCACCATGTGGCCCCACCAGCAATCTAGGCATAAGAATTACTTCTTCAATATAATTTAAAGTAAATAGAGACTTAGGCCCTCTCTTCCAGAGGACGTTGGCTAATACAGTAACAGAGAGAATGTGAATTCTACAGAGCTTAACTATATAAGTAATCACAGGTAAGAGGAAGGAATGAAGAAATGTCCTGGAGAGGACACAGCAATCTACTCAGACATGAGACCCTAAAGAGTTCCTTCAAAATGCTTCATGGTAAACAAGCTGTCTACGAAGACATGAGTACTTCCTTTTTTCAGTATGATGCGCCTCTGGCCGTAAGAAGTAACCACAGGACACCCACCTACACCTTCAGTAGTGTCTCTGTGCATGCTGCTTAGTAAGATACCACTACAGGGAAGTGCCACCAAGGGTAACCACAGAGACCCCGTCTGGCTCTGTAGTCCCACAGCCACGAAGGCTCTCCTTAAGATGAGTCAAAAGGAAGAAATCCCATGGGTTGGAAGACATACGGTGCAATGGCATGAACCATCTTCAAAGTCCTACTAGTCGAGTGAGAACTGTTCAGGGTGCTGGCAGCGTTCAGAGCATAGTCCATACAGTGGCTAGAAGGACTGAGATTATTCTGGAACTGATTGTGTCCGTGTGGAAGCATGCACACTGTGGCCAGAACACACCATATGCCAAGAATCTGGTTATTCTGTCAAAAAAAATGGGAGGGAATTAAGGAATTCAGAGTGTGTTTTCCATCTGTAGAAGTACTTTGTTCTTTCCTTAGGATGGGCTGCATGTTAAGACCTCTTTCACAGAAAGCTCCCAGCCATTTAGATATACCTCCTGATACCAGAGCTTGAGAACTCAGACAGCCCCCGTTAGCTGTCATTGATCTACGCATTTCATGAAATTTAGTCATAACAGGTTTTCCAGGAAACTTTTCTGTGGGGAGAAAGCTCTTCTTGTAAGGTGGCAGCTGCTTGCATCCCCCTCTGGAGTCTTCCCAGCTTAAAAATGCTTCTGCAAGCCTGGCTTTGGATCCTCCCTGTGGGACATATTTTACTCATATACTAGTCAATCAGCACTCACGGAACACATGTGCAGATCTTGACCCCCTTGTTTCCGAGTCCTGGTGATGTGGTGATGAAGTCTACATTCTGGCCAGATGTACTCCAGGGGTTTCGGGTAGGCAGGTGTAGATGAGGGGACCCAGACTGTTCACTGGCAACTGCGGTCAGTCCGGGGTAGATCGGAATGATGGATACTTTATTTTAGTTATATTGCAATATTATAAAATGCCTCTCTAAGCATGCTGGATGCAAACAGGCACCTTCCCAATTGATTCTCTCCCTTTAATCACACGCCTCTCCCAGTCCCATCCTTTAACAGCACCTTCATCAAATTTCATAACTTTCTCATCACTTGTGGTTATTAAAAGTCATATATACAGCTTAAAATTTCAACCTCAAACTTAATTTAAATTTTATCTTCTCT
This sequence comes from Rattus norvegicus, assembly GCF_021556685.1. NCBI lineage: Eukaryota > Metazoa > Chordata > Mammalia > Rodentia > Muridae > Rattus > Rattus norvegicus. Next base: position 34,825,461 of record NC_141539.1, on the reverse strand, counting down.
CCCCTGCCACTTCCCAACAAGGCTAGTGGGGATCCTGGCAAATGGATCGGGGACTCTGGTCCCTCAGTCCTCCTATCCTTTCAAGATATGGATGCTCCCCTGTGAGGTCAGAGAGCAAGCTTTGCTATCCACTTCTCTTGACCTCGACCGTCAACACAGAACTTCTGAACAGGGCTATTCCCCTCCCTGCATATGTCCCTAGATGTGACACAGGCTCCTGCTCTTTTCCTTCTGTACCAGCACACATTTGACACATTCTAGGCTCTCCAGGCTGGGCAATGCAACCCACAGGAGCAGGTGACACATGGTGTAGATGGGACATCTCCATCCAACCCACCTTCCGCAACACCCACAGGAACAAAGGCCTGTAGTCATCTATCCCCACCCCGCTTCCTTTCTTCAGGGGAACTCCCGTCACTGTAGACATGGGAACTTGTCAGGAAGCTGGTGACCAGCAACATTTAAGATGGGAATTAGAACAGAATCTGCTGCTACCTTGACTGGGAGCACTCTGTTGTCTTGAGCCTCTTCACGTCGGGGTACGGAGTGGAAGGTGAGATTCTCCTTTCCTGCAGAGTTCAGTGCTGAAATGGCAAAGGTTCATTTTTTCCCTCACCCCTCCCATCTCTCATACGGAGACAAGGGAGGGGCTTGGGACAAAGCTGGTGGCAGCAGCGTGACTGCCGCTCCTGAGTATTAGCAGGCTCAGTAGCAAACACGGGGCTTCTCTGTCCTTTGTCTTAGCCCTGGGACCAATTTCAGACCAGCAGGAAAATACAGTAAGCTTTCTATCATCTGTATGCTTTTAGACTACTGTGTCCAATTGGAAACTCTATTTCTTTTGGACTTATTTCATCTGGTTCACAACCAGAATTAATTATGGTTTCATATGGTCCAAGCCTTTGTTAAAATATAAAGCCCCATGACCAGCAAAAGAAAGGAAGGAAGGAAGGAAGGAAGAAGGAAGGAAGGAAGGAAGGAAGGACGGACGGACGGACGGACGGACGGACAAGTAAACCCCACTCAAAGTCCAACTTCAGAGCATGGGTTAGAAAGAAAGAAATAATAATAATAGAAGCATCCCTTTCTGTGGCCCCAGCACAGCACAGAAGAGGCCTCTAGGTCCCCATCAAGGCTCCATTCTGTGGCAGGAGAGTTGGGTGAAGTGATGCACCAAGGTCTGAGCCAGTTGGCAGGAGAACTAGAAACCACTCCCCACAGCATCCAAATACAGGAGAAGGCAGACACATGGCTCTCAGGGCCCAGCACCAGCTAACTCCTGACCTTCCTTCATCACTGGCCCACTTCATTCTCAGAAGGGCTTTTTCTCCCTTAACAAACAGTTCCTGTTTCTACCACCGTCTGTAAGTTCCTGGCCCAATTCTTGGTTATAGGACATGAGACCCAGGGAATGTAGTAGGTACCTTCAGGACTTGGATCTATGCCTTGCCTGGGTAAATAGCGTTTGATCTCATCCAACATTGTATCCCTATCTTTCACGATGACTAGAAATGATGGAACCTTCTTCAATTTGAGTGAGTGCAAAGTGTCCCCCTCCTGCTTTTCATGACCCCTGTAACCCATTCAGCAATCCTGGGGGCCTTCAAATCCTGTGAAATGGGGCAAAAACAAATATAATTTAATGGTATGTCTGGAGACTAAATGAGTTGATACTATATGTGGATCCTGGAAAGTACTCAGAGTACAGAGAAGCAAAATGGATCCCTTACTTACCTCCCAAAACAAGAGGTCCATGGTCCTCCTGTCTTCATGCCTACCAGTGATCCAGCTTCTTCTCCCTATCTACTCACATCCAGATCTTCCTCATCTCCAAGCTGGCCTGCTGCAGTATCCTCCTGCACCCCACCCCACACACACACATTGACTCCCAGCTTCCACTTGTGCAGTGAGTAGTATCAATTGTCAATGTGCTAGAATCTACAATCACTTGGGAGATGACCCTCTCTGGCAGTGTCTGGAAGGGGTTTTATAGAATAGGTTAATCCGTGTGGTAAAACCGATCCCAACTCTGAGTACCATCATCCCCATGCACTGGAGTTCCAGACTGAACAAAAAAATACAAAATGGATGGAGCATGGGCCCTTTCTTAGCTACCTGAGTTCAGATACAATGTGACTAGGTCCCTCATGCTCTTGTCACCATGTCTTCCCTGCCACCATGGATGGCATGCCTTATAACTATGAAACAAATAAACCCTCCCATCATGAAGCTGCCTTTTCTGGGCTTTTTGTTACACCATGAGAGAAGTGATACACCACACAACTTACTAATTTCTTTCACTGCACCCCGCTCCTTCCTCTATATACATTAGAAGGCTTTGCTTTGTTTGATTCACTGCTGTACTCCCGCATCTGAGACTGTGTCTGGCACATAGCAGGTGCTCAATGAACATATGTTTAATGAGTGACTGAATGAACGGCAAGACACAAGAACTCCTGAGCAGGAGGTATATGACCCAGCTGCTCAGAACTCTGGCTCCCATTTTTCATCAGAGGATAAGGCTGAGAATGAATCAGGAAAAAAAAAATGAAATCGGCTCAGAAGAGACTCAGGCAGAGCAATTAGTCCTCGCTACTCCCCTTCTTAAAATAGACCATAGTCCATTTTAGAAGCATCCTGTTTAGTCATTCCAACCCCCACTTGTCACTTCAAACCCCCACTTGTCACTTCAAACCCCCCACTTGTCTGGGTCTGGGGACGGAAGTCCAAGGCTCTTGCAATGAAAGCTGCATCAAGAACAAACAGAAGTCCAGTGGCTTTTTATCCACTCTTACTTCAGAGGCTAAGTGTGCTGCCAATGCCTCCTGGCTACACCCTGAGGCTCTCTCGGGTACCTGCTGCCAACTCAGAACCTTTACTCACACCTTGAATGGAAGGGATGCAGCAGACCCAGGTGTCGCCTCCTTACACAAACTTCTAGTAAAGGAGTGGCTGGTGTCAGATGGCTATGGTTCTCTGGTAAACACTTTCTCCTTCCATGGGATTTAGACTAAAATAAAGAAACAAATGGCCCCAGTCAAACAAAATACTCTACACCTGAGAACCGCCAGTTCACACCTCGAGTCTCAATTGCAAAATAAGCCTTTGAGCAATGTGGGGAAACAGTAGGCACTTAATGAATGCTCTGCAACAGATGGAGACTAGCATACAGTACTTGCTGGGGTCCCAGGAAGAAGCCTTAACCAATAGCAAAGGGTTCTATTTCAGAAAGGAGCATTCCCATTTTCCACGTACAGTGCAGAGAACTTTCTGCTTTCTCTCTGTGACCCCTAGAACAGTCAGCGTGAAGGTATCCATAAAGCCTCCTGTATAGATGGAGCTGAGCACAAAGCTGGGTCTGAATGTGGAGGAAGGGCAAGCAAAGGGGACACAGAGATGCAGAGACGAGTGGTTCTCACACCCCAGTGTAGCCTCTATCTTGGGCTAGCTTTTGTAACTTGTGTGAGGGGGTTCCACACTTCCCTATCACGTATCATACACACACACTCACACACACAGAGAGAGAGAGAGAGAGAGAAAGAGAGAGAGAGAGAGAGAGAGAGAGAGAGAGAGAGAGAGAGAGAGAGAGAGAGAGAGAAACCTTCCTGTTTCCCATCCAAGTCTGATTAACCCGCTCAGTAGCCTTTAGAAATCCTTGGGACATTTGCTGTGTTAAAACAAGTGTATTTCCATTTTATTGCACCTGTATTTCTTGTAAAGAGCAATTTCATTTTGTGTGTCCATTGTATTCAATCTGACTTTTGCACTCTGAAACTTCTTCAAACAAAGCTTTCCTTCCGAAGCAGGAAACACAGCCTTCAGTCTCCTGATCCCCCAGTGGTTTTTGCCAGGGTGAGAAAAATGTGTAAGGCTCAGCCTGGAGCAGGCTGCCCTATCCAAGGGAAGGCAGAGCAATCCCACAAACAGGGTTGATGGAGTTACCCATCTCAACTCCACTTGTCCCCGCCTCCACCACAGGTTCAGAGTGGAGACTCTGGAGCTGGTGAGCGAGTGGGTAAATACTTGTAGCATTACAACAATCTCTTCAACCATCACCTGCCTGCGATCCCATCTTAACCCCGATCACTCCCAGCCTCAGAAACGGGATGACCACACCTGTCTCGGACTTGAAAGCCTCATGCTTTCAGCTTAAATGTAGTCTTCAGGGACTGGCTTTCCTGAAGGAGCCAGACAATTATCTTGTTTCCTGTCCTCCAGTCAGATCTAGCAATTTCATTTTAGGCATATGTTTTCTAACACCTTTAACACTTTGTCCCTTTGTACCTTTGTCTAGAATAATCTCTCCTCCCACACTCCATCCCATTCGGGGCCCAAACTGGCCCTTGGCTGAGTCAAGAATGGGTGGTAAGTGAAGAGATCAATGGGAAATATTCCTTGAGAGGTTGGGAGAATGAAACAGTTGTACTTGGAGCTTGGGAGTCACCACCAAGCTCCAAAGTCTCTCGGTCTATGACAGGAAGAGAAATCTGCTAGATAGAAAGGTCTTCCATGGCCTCAAGTGTGTGTTCCTGAGAGAGAACACGGTGACGATGAGCCCAGAAGCACCAAGGAGCCAAGAAGTGTCCATCCCTTCCCTGGCTCCCATTTCTCAGAACCTCTCAGTTCTAGTGGGAAAGCAGCATCCCTGGTTGACCAAGGTTTCTCCTCCTCTCTCTTGGTGACCATCCCCCGTGACTATGAAGATCTAGTCCACCAGTGGAACCATGCCACACTGACATGGCTCCTAAGAGCCACCAGAGTTTTGCTAGTTTGCACAGTAGTAACAAAAGTCCTAAATGGTGCTGAGTGATCTGCCAGCAGGACACAAAATATTCCTAAGGAGAGCGTCAAGTGATAACCATTGACCTTGGAGAAGGAAGCTACTTAGACGTCTGCAGAAGGAAGAACTGACTCTCCCCAGAAGTGAGGCCCATGGCTCTAAAAAGGATATACCAGACAACTAAGGATTCATTTTGTGTAACCTTAGGGAGACAGGAATCATCCCCAGGAGAGCATATATCTACCTCATCTTGATCAGAAGTTGCAATGCAGAAACTTGTTTGTAATAAGAAATAGAAAAATCAAGATTTCCTTTAAATTCCTTCTCTCCATTTGAGAGCTCATATGAACAAGCATGTCATGGGTAGATTGCATCTCCCTAACATGTATATGTTGAAGATTTAAATACCTAGCACCTCAGAATGTGATCTTATTGAAAGAGTCACTGAACCACTACTATCCTTGTAAGAGGGGGAAATCTACAGGTCATGGAAGACCATAGGCTGTCACCAATCTACCAGCAGCTAGTGGAGAGAGATAGAGCAGACGTAGCCTTCAAGAAGTGAATTCTATTGACACCCCAATGTGGGACTTCTTAAGAACCTTAATTCAACAATGTTATATGTATGAAACCCCCTATTTTACAAAACTTCATTATGACTGCCATGCAACCATATATCTACAAGGGATAGATCAAGAGACTGCCTTACTCAGTGCCCATCCTAATCCCAGAGAATCCTAAACAGTATATTGATACCACACCCACTGGCCAGTGAGAGCTTCCAAATTGTAGGTTCAACACACGTTTTCTCTGTGCCTCACTCCTAACCATCATGCCATCACACCGACAGGGTCTAGAGTGAAGGACTAGACTGACACAGGTGTGAAAATATGAGCTGTGAAACCAAACTGACCTGTGTTGGAACCTCTTTGTCCCCACTGATGGGATGAACCCAGCTGCCCACTGGTGCCTTTCAGCAATGAGGAGCTAAGAGCAATGTCTCCTTCATGTCCTTGTGAAGAGCACAGGAGGCAGTGTCCATGGGACAAAAGCCCATGATCACTCGTAGTGAACAGTCCCCAAATAGAAGACAGTATTCTGTCATCCCTGTCTAAGGACCAAGGAGGATAAAGTTAAGTTAGGGAACTTCCTTCAGATCATCTTAGAGTAAAAATAAATAAGTCCAAAACTGCAACAAATGTTGGTCAGTGACACAGCCCCACTGGGTCCTTGGCAGTGTATGCTGGCCCAGCAGAGGGACCGCCCTGAGAGCAAGGAAGGGGAGTGAACAGATGGTGGTAATCAGCTACAGGGCTTAGATGGAGGCAACATGTTCATGGTGAGAAGAAAAGGGGAAGCTGGAGGTCAGAGCAACCAGCTTTGCACATGTCTGACAGGCGGTGCCAAGAGAAATAGCAAGCGTCACCTGAAGGTTGATGGGCCTCTCCCCTAACTGAGAGGACGCACAATTCCCAACCTGTAGGGCAGACATGGCAACCTGCCGTGCACCTGCCAGAGCAGAATAAAGAAGAGAATGAATATAGGTCACCCCAAATCAGGAGGTTTCCTGGAAGTCTTCGATAGGACATATGTAAATGGAAGACTCACTACAATCTAGAGATCCCTAGCTCTGAGCTCAGAAAGGACCCTCCCAGGCAACCCTTTCTGCTGTGCTGCTCTTCAGCTACTGACCCCTGGAGGCATTAGCAGGGTCCTGATGTAACCTTTCCTACTGTGGCCAGTTAAAACCTAAGAGTATAACTGGTTAGGGATTAGCTCAGCTGGGATGGTTACCTAGCACTTGCAAGGCTCTGGGTTCAATCCCCAAAACCACCACGATGAGAAAGAGGGTCTTGGCTTACAGGGCCTCATAATCCCAGATACTCAGAAGGCTCATCAGAGGCCATTTAGCGAAACACTACTTCAAAATTCAAAGGTAGAAAGGGGGTAGGGATATAGCCCAGTACTTACCTAGCATCCTCAAAGTTCTGCATTCGATTCCCACAAATGGGAAGGAGGGAAGGAAGGAGAGAAGGAGGAAGAGGGGACATTTCATCAAATTCTGGAAAAGTCAGTTCTTGTGTACCTAGAAACCGGCTCTAGCCCATGCTGAATCATAATTGACAGGAGTGAAGACCCTTGGCCCACGTTAAGGCATCACAGTCATTACTTTCTTTATTGCCAGAGCCAATAAGGAGCAGCTTAAGGGAGGAGTGATTTATTTTGCCTTGTTGTTTGGCAGAGTCCAGTCCTTCAGGAAGGAGAAAGTCCGACAGTGGATGTGGAAGGTGGTTGGCCACACTGTGCCCATATGCAGGAAGCAGAGAATGACAGGAAATGGGGTCTGGCTTTGAAGTTCAAGGCAGGTACCTAGTGATTCCACTTCTTCCAGGAAGGCTCCACCTCCCCAACCTTTCAAAAATAACGCCATTAGCTAGGTAGGCACCCAGTGTGCAAACACATAAACCTCTAGGGAACCGTTTGTATACAAACCACAATAGGTAATACTCATTGTCTACCACCCACATCTGTCCTCCCTGGCCACAGCAAGTTAAAAGATATATCTGTCCTCTGCTCAATACTTGATCTTCTCTGGTGCCTAGTCACTTTCTACACACAGGTGAATTCCTAGCCAGTCATGACAATGTGATTTCAGCCTGGCTGTACATATAGGGAGCCACTGCCAGGCACAGGCAACCTGTAAGAGTTAGGAAGCAGAACCCACAGAGAACTTCAGCTGACATTCTGCAAGTTTCAGTCCAGGCCCAAGGATGCCAGTGGACTCCCCAGCTCGCTTCCCTCAGAGTGTCCTAGGAATGAATCTACTCCTTTCTCTGTCATCCTCAAACCCAGATGTGCCCTGACCTCTGCCATTCTGAGCACCATTCAAAAGGTGCTTCTTTTGGGTTGGGGAGAAGCCTGCAGAAATGTTCTGGACCCACAAAGTTAGCATTAGGTTATATTCATGGCCAACCATCCAGGCTAGGCTGCTCTTTTCCTTCTTGGACAAGATTCAACCTCAGCCTACATGTGCCTGCAGGCTGCTTAGAGGGCAGCTCAATGGATTCGCCGTGAAATCTTCTTTTCTTCTCAAGTAATTAGGTCCACAGGAAAATGTGATCACTAACCAGCCTGCCCAGACAGCGGGGAGAGATAACCCTCCAGCCATGACACCATCATTGAACATGTGGCTGCCTGCGGCCCACCCAGCAGTCAACACTTCTTATTCAGATGTGAGGTGGGCATTGACCCAGGTCAGGGAGGTGACTGAGCACATTGCTAAGTGAGGTGTTGAAGACTACATCAGGCAGGTTTAGGATCTGAGAGCCTGGGATCCTAATCTACCCTCCACCAACTCACACTGACCCTAGATGAATCGACTTTATCCTCTGGGGTTTGGCACCTTCAATGGTACAAATACCTCTTCTTACCTGCTGTGAAAAATTATTAGGAGGAATACATGGCACGAGGGGCATAAAGGCGCTTCCGAGATGATTTACAGCCTGCAGTCCTTAAGAAGTTGTTTACAAAGGCAAAGTAACGCTGGAAATTTGCTAGAGGCAAAAATGGGGTTTTATCCGAAATGCCTTATTGATCATCTAACCATTGCTGACCTCAGTAAATCCCCGGCTTGTTTAGAAGTAGCCAAAATGTTGAGGTAGCAAACACTTCCCCAGTGCCTCTCTCTGCTCAATACTACAAATACCAGAGAATGCAAGATACACCCAGCTGAGGGGAAATGGATCTAAGTGAGTGCCTGCCTCTCTGCGACCCAACCCCACCCACACCCAGCTGAACTGCTATAACCAAAACAGGTCATTCCACAGTTCTGCAAGTAGAGGCCAGTAGAGCCAACAGTGACTGTAGAATGGGGAGAAGCAAAGGATGAATCCACCTCTGTGTGCTGATGCGTGAAAAACCACACAGGGGTTTCTACACATCTCTGTGGACACCCGAAGCCCTACAGCTGTCCCCTCAGTAGGCTAGGTTGGGTCTCGGGAGATAACTGTCTATGAACATGTCTCCTGTGCACATAGCAGGAAATACTCAAATCTGTATAACTGAGACACCGAAGGAAAAATCCCATGGTCCCAGGCCCTGAGTCACCTAAACTCTCACTAAACCAAACTACTCAACAGCTTCGCTTTGTAATTTGACCCTATGTGGAGCTGCAAAACAAAAGTCTTCCTCACGTTGCAGGGTTTGGGAACTAATACATTAGAGAATTGGTAACCTACCAGAGGATGTCCTGTGTATGACCCAATCACTTTTATATTGTGGTTGACTGCATTGATCCATTATAATAATCCTAGGAAGTGATGGCCTCTTTTATTTCCAATATTTAAATGGGGCCGGAAACAATCTTTTTCCAAAGCTATGCAGTGGGAAAAGTGAGTATCTGATAACAGTAGCTGCTGTAACAAATAATGACTAAAAAATGTATACACTTGAAAGAGTAGATACTTGTACCTCATTCATGGGAAGCATAATGGTGGTCAGGAAGAGGTAACACTCAGCACTCTGTTAAGAGAGGCTCTCCCATTCTCACTAGGCAGCCTCTGCGCTTCTCAGAGCATCTACTTTTGGGAGGGAACATGTAGAGCCATGCTTTCAGGCCATACTCAGCCACACAGACCAAGAGACACAAGCAAAAGCTTGAGACTCTGGGTCCTAACTGGATGATCACTTCCCAGTCACCATTCAAAATTATGAAAAGAGAAATACAAATGCATACATAACTGTGTGCATTTATCAGATGCTGTTTCTAGGGGAACTGTAGGCAAGCCACAGCCACAATTCAGGGACTCTATCACACGTCAGTAGGTAACAGAGTTAGGAAGGGTACAAATTATGTAGCTAGGACCAGTTTGTCAGTTTGCAAAAGGAGACAACACTGCACTATTCGGCAGAAGGGTTCATATGGTTTGTAGCTATGAGCACAAATTGTTGGGTGCTTTCAAGAGGTAAAGGCCAGGTGCCTTTCCCTTGAATAGGAGCTGCACTGAGTGACTTGTTTTTAATGAAGGAGAGGAAGCAGACTGGCTCCGTGTGACTTCGGAGACTCAGCTGTGGAGGGCTGAGCTTTCTTGTCCTCATTTTCTTGTGGATCGTGTATGTATGTGCTAATTACTTCTTTCTCTTGCTACGGTGATGAAACACCTGAAAAAGCAACTAAAGAAAGGAAGGGTTTATTTTTAGCTCACAGTCCAAGGGGCTACCGTCCACATTGGGGGGCAGGGGAAGGTTTGGTGGCAGGAACATAGAGCAATCAGGAGTCAGAGCAATGATACCTTTCCCTTTGTATCCATGCTGGACCTCTAGCCCATGGAATAGTCTACCCAGTGATAGTGGGTCTTTCCAACTCAGTTAACATAATCTCTCTCTCTCTCTCTCTCTCTCTCTGTGTGTGTGTGTGTGTGTGTGTGTGTGTGTGTGTGTGTGTGTGTGTGTGTGTGTTCTGTGTTCTTTCTATCATGTTGTATTGGCATCCCAACCTGGAAGGTGACAGAAAGTGCAGGTTACACAATATGCTAGGAAGGTGTTCTGGCCAGTCCGAGAAATGCCCACCATTTTGGTGCCCAGAATAAATAAGTTACATGATTTTACCTCTACCTGCAGGATGCTGGGTCCAACTATTATGGCACAGACCTTGTCTACCTTATCTTAATTAGAGATACTATTGCTGCAATGAGACACTATGATCAAAAGCAACTTTGGGATGAAAGGGCTCATTTGGCTTACACCTCCACATTGTAGTCCATCACTAAAGAAGGTCAGGACAAGAACTCATGCAGGACTGGAATCTGGAGGCAGAAGCTGACCCAGAGGGCATGGAAGGGATGTGGCTTACAGATCAGCCTGCTTTCTTTTGAAACTCCAGAACCACCAGCCCTGGGACGGCACCACCCACAATGGGCTGGGTGCTCCCCCCTTAATCACAATTAAGAAAATTCCCCACAGGCATTCCTACAATCCAATATTATAGAGGTATTTTCTTAATTAAGGTTTCCTCCTCTCAGATGACTTTAGTTGACATAAAACTGCCCAGCACACTTGACCATTTGTCAGCTTGACACACAAACACATCGCCGTTAAACAACAACCTCTCCTTTCTCATCCATCCCCAAGATCTCACATTAAAAATATAAATAACTCCAAAAGTTCTATAGCCTTTACAAATTCAAACATATTAACAGTTCTGTCCCTTTAAAATAACATCTCTTCAAAACTACAAAATCTCTTTTTAATGCTCGAAATCTCTCAACTGTGGGCTCCTATATAAATCAAAATTAAGTTAAATACTTTACTATTTAGAGTAGGAAGAAGCAGTGTGCAGTCATAATCTGAATGAAGCGAAACACTCCAACATTGTAAATAATTCAATGTCCAGTTATATGGGATTCACTCATGATTTTCTGGGCTCTCCTAGGAGGCTTGGGTCACCTCTCCAGCTCTGTCCTCTGTAGCATACTCAGCTTCTTCTAGGCTCTTGCTGGTTCCATTCCACAGCTGCTGCTGTTCTTGGTGGTCAACCCATGGTACAAGTCTCTCTAAAACAGCTGGGATCCCTTGCTGCAAGTTAGATGCATTTTCATTTTCACTGAGCCTGCACTCAGCTCATTTTGGGGATTCCAGTCCTGCTCCTCAGTGCCATGCTTCAGCTGCTCTCCACAATTTGGTGAGGAAAAGATTTATCTGACTTCTATTTCTCCACTGTAGTCCATTATTGAAGAAAGTCAGGACAGGAATTCAAACAGGGTAGGAACCTGGGACAGGAACTGATGCAAAGTTCATGAAGGGGTGCTGCTTACTGGCTTGCTCCTAGTGGCTTGCTAAGCCTGCTTTCTTATAAAACCCAGGACCACCAGTCCAGGGATAGCACCATTCACAAATGAGCTGGGACCTCCCCTATCATATGCTAATTAAGAAAATGCTTAACAGGCCTGCCTACAGCCTGTTCTTTTGAAGGCATTTTCTTAATTGAGGTTCACTCCTCTCAGATTGTTATGGTTTGTGTCAAGTTGACATGAAATTATGTGGTACATATCTGTAATCCCAACACTTAGGGCGCTGCCTGAACTACATTATGAGAAGCACACAGACACAGATACAGAATGACACGAAGAGAAATGTAGTCCAGATGCAAACCAATTCAGACAAAAGGACTGGACACTGATCAGCACTAACAATATCAGTACTCTGATCTAGTCCCCTTTCTTACTCTCACTATAAAAACCCCAACCTCAAGACACAGGTACAGCCTATGGCCACTTGTACAATCATGGAAACCTCGCTATTAAAGCTTGTAGTCACAGGTTGGGGATTTAGCTCAGTGGTAGAGTGCTTGCCTAGCAAGCGCAAGGCCCTGGGTTCGGTCCCCAGCTCCGAAAAAAAGAAAAGAAAAAAAAAAAAAAAGCTTGTAGTCACTGACAGGTGACCACTAAGAAGTGGGGAGAGAGTACAGGCAGGGCTCCCATCCAAACTCCACCTCCACAGTGAATTAGCTGCACAAGGCATTACTATGTGGGTCAAGGAGATAACAGGAGATCTTCCAATAACCACAGACCCAAACCAGGTAAACTCTGGCAACTGCAAGAGTTAACTTACCAAACATTCTCGACTGCAAGTTTGTCTCTCGTTTCCACAGAAAAGGCTTTGTTAATTGCCCATATTTTTCAAAACCTGAGAAGCAAACCTGAAAATTACTGTGTAAATATCACTTTCTTGGGTCATTTATGCTTCGGTTGCATTGGGCCGGACCCCACAGCCCGGGAGAAGACCGGTCTGAGCTTGAGTTGTTGCCAGGAGCGTAAAGGAGAGCCAAAGACAAAGCTCCACAGCTTGTGGCTTATCCCCATCATTTTGAACATGTATTTCATAACCAAATTGTTAAGAACTAAAATAATTAATTAAAATAAAAATTTAAGGGGTTGGGGATTTAGCTCAGTGGTAGAGCGCTTGCCTAGCTGGGTTCGGTCCCCAGCTCCGAAAAAAAAGAAAAAAAATTAAAAACTTAAAAATAATGGTTAAGAGTGAATTCTGTGTTCCCAGTTTAAAAATACAAAGCAAGTACAGTGTAGGTTTGTGCGAGCGTGCGCGCGAGCGCGCGAGCGCGCAAGCGTGCGAGCGAGCCTGTGTGTGTTTAATAAAAACTGTAGGCAACCGCATTTGGCATGTATGTTCCCCAAATGGAATCAGGTACATTCACCCAGTTCTCCTCCATTCACAAGATGTGAATGCCATTTCTTTTTTCCTCTTCCTTTCTTCAAGCAGGAAAGCTGGCCTATCAGCCCCGTGGGTGCTCTGTAATTCCGTAGTGCGTGCTGGAATGCAGTTAGAATGCAAGATGCTGTGGGTAATAAAGTTTATCAGAATGCCTTGTCATTATTTTGCATCATTATACAATTACCGAAGCTTCGGAAGGTAATAAATCACCACCCAGGTGACAACTTGAGAAGCTAAGAAGGACAGTTATTCTCACAGATAAAATAACTGCTGCCACTAACAAGACATGGTGACTTGGTGGTCAACAAGACATGGTGACTCGGTGGTCAACAAGACATGGTGACTTGCTGGTCAACAAGAAGACATGGTGACTCGGTGGTCAACCTTTTAAAAAAACATCCTGTGGACCCCCTGAGAGCCAGGGGGAAAGCAATCTACAGCTGAACACATGCCAAGCCACGATCCAGACCACAGAGGAGCTTGAAACCCCGACAGCTCTAAAATTGAGTGTCCCAGTTTCATGCCTTGACAGCCCAGAGAGAGAATTATAATGCCAACAACCAAATTCTAGTGAGTTCAAATTTCATTGGCTGAATCGTAAATGCCCAGACAGCCCGCTATTCATTCTTCCTGACTTAGAAATCTCCCTAGAGAAGTTGGTATTGTGTGTGATTTTATGAATGCACGCATGTGAGTATATAATGGTATATAATGGATACACTGAACCTGCATGGGTGCTGGGTACATCCGTAGGCACCACGTGTATGTTAGTATGTGTGTATGTTTGCATAGGTGTGAGGTGTAGAGGGTGTTTCTATGTGCATGTGCTGTGATGTGTATGTTACATGTGTACCATGTTCAGCTATGTGTGTGACATGTGTGTCTGCATAAGTATAAGGGGCAAGCATGTGTTTAGGGGGTTATGTGTTTACTGTGTATACATGTACCTTAGGTCTATGAAACACTGTCCTCCAGGCTCTGCCTTCCTAAAGTCAGAGAGAAAAGCACTGATTGCTTGTTTGCTAGCTTGCTTGCTTTTTTCTTTCTTTTTCCTTCCTTCCTTCCTTTCTTTCTTTTTCTTTCTTCTTTTCTTTCTTTTCTTTCCATTTTTCAAAACAGGGTTTCCCTGCATAGCCCTGGCTGTCCTGAAAAGCTCTGCTTAAGCACAGGAGACCCTCATGAAAGCTGAGTCAGTTTACATTGTTCCATGGAAAGGAGATGGGGATCCTTGGATTCTCAACTGAGATTACATCGATTTGTTCCCTCCTGCATCCTTTCAAAGGATGCATTCCAACCCTGCTGCATGTAGCCTTGGGAGGTGCTAGAGTATTTCTGAGATTAACTGAAGGAGAGGTGACATATCTCTGCAGCTGTAGGGAAGCTGTCACCCATTCTGGGGTGGCTTTTCAGAGGTAGGGTCACCCATACTCCTGTAAGTAATTCTGCTCCATGGTCCCATAAGTCAAATAAACTAATTACCCATCAGACTGGAGTTAGATGGTACTGTTTCTTTAGTCTGTCATCACTGCATTATCTGGAGTGACACTGGCTCAGAAAAAGTTAACATAATATAGAGTGTGCATGCACTATGGGTGTTTTTGCCTGGATGGTGTGTGTGCTTTTGTGTGTGTGTGTGTGTGTGTGTGTGTGTGTGCACGCGCGCACACACACACACACACACATGTGCGCGCGCTAATGCTTATTTTAGGTTGTCTGTGTACTATCTGATTCTGTAGGATTTCTAACACATTGAGTTTTGTGATTTTCTTTTATACTCTAACAAAAAAAAAAAGGAGAGCATATTTTCTGCACACTGTTTTAAAAAAAAAAAAAAAACAGATCTCTAGACTGAACTCAAGCAGTTTCAGTCCAAAACGCAGTCCTCCGAGAAAGAATACACAATGTGCCTGTAGGGTGTGGAGGAGGAGAGCGGATTCTATACGACTTTGCTGGTTGAGATGTCACACCCTACCCAAATCCATCGCCAGGCTCCCAGGGTATAAAGAGCTGCTGAGAAAACAGAAAGAACCTCTTTCTGAAGGTCCCAACAATTCCTGGATCTGGGGACCAACCTATAGCACTATTAGAAAAATACCTTTGGTTTTCCATAAGCAAACCAGGGCTTGGATACAGGACATCCCAGCTTGAGAACTTAGCATCCAAAGAAGAGGTTCTCAAGACTCATGCCCAGGCCAAGAGTATCACCTTCACTTTGAAATTAAGAATCAAGGTCTTCTGGGTTGGGGATTTAGCTCAGTGGTAGAGCGCTTGCCTAGGAAGCGCAAGGCCCTGGGTTCGGTCCCCAGCTCCGGAAAAAAAAAAGAACCAAAAAAAAAAAAAAAAAAAGAATCGAGGTCTTAGACTCCACCTGGTTCCACCAAAGCCAAACTCTGTGACTTGGAGTTAGGAGTCTGTTTCAGATACACACACACACACACACACACACACACACACACACACACATACATGCACGAATGCTTACACATATACAAACACGCTACGCACATATACATGCACATATACAAATAAACACGCATGTATACAAATACACATACATTTACACATACACACAGAGATACACACACACACACACAGAGAGAGAGAGAGAGAGAGAGAGAGAGAGAGAGAGAGAGAGAGAGAATTCTGACACAGGCTCCACTTTAAACCATTACTAGAGAGAAATAGGAAATTGGTGTCAGGATTCAAAGGATTCAGGAATCAGATACTTAGACCTGTCTGACTCAGAGTATTACCATGGGTTTTTTCCATCCATGGAGGCCTGTCGTAATCTGGATGCCCACGCTGAGCACTCTGTAAATTATCCATGATCTCGGGCATGATTACAAAGGTAATATGCAGGCCTTTCCTGTTCCTAGGCAATGAACTCCATATGTCCTGAAGGGGTGCTGTTTTCCTAATGTGGGCCTGGTATCAGATAAGCTGGGAGCTAGGCTTATTTTCGCTCTTTATTCAAATGAATCTCGACCTTTGTGATGAAGAGAGATGAACAGCAGGTGGAAATCCAAATCTTAGCTCTTGAGATGGATGGATAAGCAGCTTATCCAGGAAGGGTGACTTCATTCCCTACTGTGACTTCAGTTCACTAAAGCAAAGTTCCCACAGCCAATCTAAAACCAATCATAAAACAAGATCTAGCCTAGGAGCCTTCCTCCAGCTTGTGCCATCCTGAGCCAGGGTTTTTCAACAAGGGAAGTCATTTGCAGTCCTGCTGAATCCTGTCAAGGTCCAGAACTAGGAAACTGGCCCAGATGACAATGGGGGCTGAGTTCTGCACAGGGTCCACTCAAGAGAGCCCTTTTCCATCCAGGGAGAGAGATCAGCACTTACTCTGCAGGACTTGGTGACCTCCTACACAGAGCATCAGTCCTTCCTCCATGTAACTTCTCCAAATCACAGCATCTCCCAGAACAGATGGGGTACCCTTTCCAAATTAAACACAGTTAAGCTGAAAAACATCCTGCTCCTCCTCTACCATAGTCTCTTCCAGAAAGAAGCTTCTAAGCGACTTTCTGCCTGTGCACGCCATGATTCCATTCCATCACTAGGAAACCCATGGGGTTAAGTAGTTTGGTGTAGAGAGGTACTTCCAACCCTCGACTTCCTTCCCTTTGTTCACCCCACGCAGAAAAAAATAATCTCTTTGTGTGGTACACTCTGGGTAATCAATTCCAGTCCCCTGGAGACGTCCTGGGTCTGTTAAGCACATTCATGCTCCAGTTTCTAATCTACGCCTTTGATTTGCACAACTTGAACATACCGTCGTCATTTTAACGGAGAAGAGAGAAGAGGAAATGAGAAAATAAGAGCCGGGGGGCGGGGGAGGACGGTAGGGAGGGAAGGAGGGAGGAGATGGAGCCTACCCTTCTCCCACTTTAGAAATTCCCATCTTTTTCTGTAGCACGGAAATGTCTTTGCCTCCCCCACACTCCACTCTGTCCGGGTCCTAACAGCCTGTATCCAGAACCTGCCCGTTGGCGTCTCTGTGCGTTCTCAAGGGCAAGTTTAATGACAATGATAATATAACGATATCATCATTATCCTCAGAGCTGGGCTGGCCCAGGCTAAATGCTAACATATTCCTTACACTCAGTTTACAGTAGTCTTGCAGAACCAGTTACTATTGTTATTACTACTGCAGTGAGGGGCAAACAAAGAGCCAAGGTGCTTAAAACCCTCACTAAGTTCTGCTAGCTACTCAGTGCAAAACCTGGGGTTAAGAAGTGTTTCCAGTTTGGTTTTCAGTTGCTGTGATAAAACAGGGACCAAAAGTACCTGAAGATAATAATGGACTTATTTGGATTCGCAGGCTACAGTCAATCATCAAGGTGAGTGGAGGTTGGGGTGGTGGGGGACCTCAGGGCAGGAATCTGGAAGCAGGAACTGAAGCAGAGACCATGGAGGAATACCTGACTGGCTTGCTTCCCACGGCTTGCTCAGTGTGCTTTTTAATATACAACCCAGGACCACCTGCACAGAAGGGGCACTGCAGGGGCTAGAACCTACCACATCTATTGTTAATCAAAAAAAAATGCCCCACAGGACAATCTGATGAGGGAAATTCCTCCATTGTGACTTCTTTTCCCAGGTGACTCTAGTTTGTGTCTAGTTGGCAGACTACCCAATGGAGGGATCCTATATTCTGACCTCACATGCCCAACCTCTAAAACAGTCGGTTAACACTTTCTTGGCATAAAATCCCTGGGTCCTTCTAGGCCACATATTTCATAGATACCTTAGAGTACGTGGTCCTCAAACTTCCTAATACTTTGACCCTTTAATATAGTTCCTCATGTGTAGTGACCCCCAACTATAAAATTGGTTTTGCTGCTACTTCATAGCTGTAATTTTGATCCCTTTTGAATTGTAATGTAAAGGTCTGTGTTTTCCAACTCTCCATTTCCTGATCTCTTACTCTATGGTTTGATTTCAAGTTCCTAAACAGAAATACTTATGGGAGATTTCAGAAGTACTCTAGTAACAGCACTACATAACAACTCCCCTCAGAAACTAATGACCTTGTTCCCCATCTTGTGGGTCAGAGTCATTGGGGAAGAGGATGTCTCTGCACTTTTCATTTGATGTTTCTCATGTGGTGTTAGCCAGATGTCAGTTGTACCTGTATGGTGCTTAAAGCTTCAAGTGACCTAGACTTCCAAGTTAGATGACTTGTTTCAGAGCAGGTAGTGACAGGTGCTCTCTAGGAGCTCATCTGTGTCTCTCTGGAAAGATGCCACTGGGTGCCGTGACTCTCGCATGGTACCTGGCTTCTTTCAGAATATATAGTCCATGTAGAAGCTATGTGGTCCCTATGATCTAGCCTTAGACTTTGAAGTCACCCAGCGTAATTTCCACTACGTACCATTAAACAGACACAGACAAACCTAGATTCAGGAAGAAATAATCACATCTCCATGGCTAGGGAATCAAAGAATTCATAGATATTTTTTAGTAATTCCTATTGATCATCTGCCACAGCGTAAATGGAAGTCAGCCTGACTCATTGTGGTAAAGAAAGTCTTCAGAGATGGCTCCTGTTGTTTCCTTCCTTCATTGTGAGTGACATGCATGCCACTTTCATTAGAAGTGAGAGTTCTTTTCCTTCCTTTTAGAATGGGCTGACCATAGCACTTGCTTTGACCAAAAACAAAGCAAGTTTGTATGGTGGTATGGTGGTAGAGTGATTCCACAGTTATGGGTCTAACCTGTAGAAGGATCAGCAGCCTCTATTTCCATGGAGGAAGGCAAACACAGTGTAGTCAGCCTAACTACCCTGAGACCACATGCTGTGAGGAAGTCTAAGCTAGCCTCAAGAAGAGATCACAGAAAAGACAATCAGCCAACTTCTAGAATCAGAGCCAAAAGAAAACCAACAATTAAACCGCTAGAACCATGGGAGCCCATGACGCCTTCTCAAGTCAAAACCAGACATTGTGAAACACACAAACAGGTAACTCTCTCGAATTGCTTTAGCCAGACTCGGAACTCACAGAACCATCAATAAAAAGTGGCCATGGTAAACCATTAAATTTTAAGATCGTCCAGAGAGTATTAGCAGATGATGGGAACACGTTCTACTTCCCAAGATGAGTCAGGAAGTGGTACCAATGGCTGTGTGTTCAGAGAGCAGAGGTGTTGGGGCCAGAGAGCCTGGGAAAGGATGGAGCTGTCACTTGGAAGACACAGAGAAGTTGGATGGACACTGGGTGGGAGTTGCAGAAGGAACCGTGGGAGCAAGCCAAGAATATATCTGCCTGTTTCTGTGTTTTTGGTTTTGTTTTTTTCTAATTTGTTGTTCCAGGGGAAAAAAAATGTGGGAAGGGATCCCATTTTCCCCCTCTTCACCTTCTCCCTCATTGCCCTCAACAATGCTCCCAAGGCCCGGGGAGATCAGCATATGTGTTCAAATGAACTCAGAGTTTACTTTAACTTATATGAGATACATTTCAAACATTCTGAAAATAACAGAAAACAATTTAACAAACACTCTCATACTTACCACCCAGCATTTAAATAGACTGTTGAAGAGTAGCTGAGAATCTTAATCAGTTTTCATAGCATTACTATTTAGGGGAAAGTATGTTCTACCTCCTGAAAAACTGGCATGGCTATGAATTCCTAAGAGACCCCTCAGAGTCAGCCATGGAACTGAAGATCTGCCTCCAGCAGCTTTCAAAACAAGGTCAAAGAATCCACCTTCTAGCTCTGTAGTTTCCCCCTCTTCCACTATCCACGTAGTCACACAATCACACAAGGTCCCCACGGCTGGACTGCTGAACCACCCCATGTCTGAGCCATACTACCATTCTCATCTCACAATGCCTGTCCAGTGTTTCATCCTCAAGACGAATGACAGACTGACCATCTGGTGGAATGTCCCGGACCACTTACTAGAAGGTATGTCACTTTCCCTAAGTTGATATTTGCACGGTGACCAGGTAATACAATGCAACCCACTTCAAGCCCCTGCTGGGGGTTCTAGACACAAGAGGTGGGGGTACACCAAGACCATTTGTTTGTACCTCCATGTCCTCTGTTCACTATTCACTCGGCAGGAGGCTGTCTTCCATGGATTAGGTACAGGACTCCCTTGCTTCTGGTGTTCAGTCCATGGGGAAGGCAGAGATCTGTATCTGCAAGAGATGAGAAATAAGGAGAACAGTTTATTCAGCTGATACCACCATGGGCTGTCCCCTAATTAAAACCTGAGCTCGTCTAAGCAGCCTTTCCAGCTAATACAGTTCCACTTCCCAAGCTCTGGAAACTGCTCTCTGTCCCTGTTTTACAGACCTAGGAATGGTTGAGCTTGCTCCTCCTATTCTGAAACTATCCTCTGAAGATTCCTTCAGCCTGCCTATACCTTTGACAGGAGTCTAATAAAGTCCCCTTAGGTTATTTTCTTTGTGCGCCATCATTTTTCCATTGGGTCAATAGCAAGAACCAACTTGGCACCCCTTAAATCTTGCCACTCTCCTATCTATTAGACAGATGACCTAGACAAAAGCCATCAACACAGGCAGAGTGGCCCTGCCCTATACTCAGTAGAGAAGAAGCATTTTCCAGGATTCTTTCAGCTGCATGCACTCTGGGCACTTTGTCCCTCGTCTCTCTGAGGTGCATGGTAGCATGAGACAGCAGATGAAGATGCCTCTGCACTCCTGTCCCCACAAAATGAAGTCACCCCCAATTCTAAGCAGCGCTTATGCTTTATGCTTCTTCATAAAAGGACAGGGTGTATTATAAGCAAAATAGGCTTGCTAAATATAGTCTATTCAGCCTAGGAAAGGCTAAATTATTCATAACCAGACCAGGATATACAAGGCACGCTCAACACAAATCCATTTTTTATTCTGGTATTTTTTTCTGGGGTTCTATATATTGGATGCCCCTGCATTGATCAGGAGCAACCCTCCTGATGCCTGTATTTGCTGAGGATGAAGAGCTCAGAATCAGTGCCAATTACCAAGCTGTGAATAACCCTGGTCTCACCCTCTGCAGGACAGCGGCCACCACAAGGTCATCAATTGTCCATCCCTTGTAACTGGTGCTAGAGGGACCTGCATCTCTTGAAAGAATCATCAGCTTCCTGCAGAGCCCAAGGATAAGTAAGAAAAAAAAAAGACATCATTGGAGCCCAGACAGCTCAGCATCCATTGCACCATGAAAGGCAAGATGGGACAATGTGACGGTGACAATTAAAGCCACCTCTGAGTCCTAGATATGATCAATGCCAAGGAAACAATGTGTGAATCCCCTTCCTACCAGAGGGCTCAGACTGAGTAGTTCGCTGCAAATGATTTTCAGCCCCAGCTATCTTCACCCAGAAGCTACTGATTAGATTTATTTTTTTTTCCTGCAGTATGAGAACCGCTGTGGAAAATGCAGACACCTCTGAGATACTCACTCCCAGTATTTCCCAAACAGGACAGAATACTATGGACTATAAAGTATCTTTCAGTAAACTCCAACCAACTGTGGTGTTTCCTATCCCAACAGCACAGAGAAATCGGTCCAAACAAATCATCTCACAATAGAAGAAAACTCAAATTTTAGTGAACATATTTGGGGAAAAAAATAGGGAAGATTTGGGAACGGGATGACACTTTGAAATGAAAACAAACAGCAGATTAGTGACACAATCTGTTCTCAGGTTCACTGCCATTGACTGGGGGTGGGGGTGGGGGCATTGAGGTGCAGGTGACTTGTGCTTCCTGGACCTGGGCACTAGCTATGCAGGTCAAAATGACAAACACACTGGTTGCTAACTTGTGTGAATAATTTGAGTCCTAGGTCTCTCAGATCTGACCTAAGCCTGACCTTCAGGCTAGAATCTAAATTGAGAACAGAGGACACCAGCACAACCCACTCTTTCGTCTGTTTCGTGATAGGAGGGGATGCTGCTTACTGTGCAAGACGTGGGCTCACACCTGCTGATGCTTCGTCATGCATGCCTTTTAGCTGCTTTCCCTTCTAATGAGAAGATGTGAGTCAGAGAGCCTAGCACAAGAGATCCTGAAGCATACCTGGAGCTGCCAACCCTTCAGGAAGGGTCTGAACCTTTTACTCCACTGCCTGCATTATTGAGGGAAGAGTTCTAGTGAAACGATGCCAAAAGAACAAGTCCCACCCACAAAGGAAGAAGCAATGGGCCAGGTCTTAGAGCCCTAGTACATGGAAGAGAGGGCCTGGGTTCCAGCTCCTCTTCCTGTCACCGGGAGCCTTGAGCAAGTCTTTCTACCTCTCTTTGATTAGACAAACATAATTCGACAAACGTACTGTAAAAAGCAATGTGTTGGAGCTAGAGACATGGCCCAGCAGATGAAAACAACTGCTGCTTTTACAGAGAATACAGGTTCAGTTCTCAGCACCCATTAGATAACACATAACCACCTATAACTACAATTTCAGTGAATCCAGTACCCTCTTCTGGGCTCTGAAGCCACCAGGCATGCATGTGGTGCACAGATACATATGCAGAGACAATCACATAAAAACCCATAAAAGTCATTTTATTTTGCTATTTAAAAAATATGTTATACAATGCAGGCAGGACATAGCTTGCTTTCTATTGGAAAGCATCATAACCTTCAATCCACACTCAAGGGTTTCCCTCTAAACTCATGTTTCTCAAAGTATAGTCTTCTCAGCAGCATGGCATAGACTAGTTAATAATACTGAGTATCAAGTCCTGCATCCCATGAATCAAAATGCTTAATGAGTTCAAAGGTGAAAATCTCATTGTTTAACCAGCCCTTTTGTGGATTCCACTGTGTACACTAAAGTATGAAAGTGTCCTCCTTAAGGAATTGTGACTTGTCAACTTGTCACACGTTTCCTCCTTGATATGACCTCTACTGACTTCCTTAATCTGTCATGCATCCTCAACGAGGAACAAATGAGGACTGCTATAGAGGCAGACAAGAGACGCCAGTTTGGAAGAAATGTGGATTAAATGTAAGAGGGAGTGGTATCCATGGAGAATGACCAAATGACCAGAGGTCATCAGGGTGTGTGCCAGTCTGCCTTGCGAAGACTGGCACTGCCACAGAGTCTGGTAAGTAGAGGAAGAGCAAACAACGAATCTCTGGGAACTTTAGTCTCGCATGTGGTAAGGCAGAGGAACCTCATGTGTGTTTGGGAACAGACACGTAAACATGAAGTCCTACATAGAAAGTCAGGAGGGAGGGACAAAGGACAGAGAGAACCAAACTTACAGATCCTCAGCTTCCTTTTCAGGGCACCTCTGAACCTGAAGCTAATTTTCTGCATTCAGTTCAGAGGTAGACTCTTAGTAAGCCACACAGGCTTTTCCAAGCTACACAGTGTGCTTAATCCTCAAGCACTCCCCAAATCTATCTCAGCCCTCCCTTCCAACCACATCAGGCCTATAAATAGCGAAGCTTCATGGGAAGGAGTGGCTAGAATTGCATGGTTTATTAGGATGATTATATATTATTTATGCAATAATTACGTACATGATTACATAGCATTGTAATCATGCCTATATTCTAGCTTTATTAACCATAAAATATCAT
Source organism: Rattus norvegicus (assembly GCF_021556685.1). Classification (NCBI taxonomy): domain Eukaryota; kingdom Metazoa; phylum Chordata; class Mammalia; order Rodentia; family Muridae; genus Rattus; species Rattus norvegicus. The sequence continues at coordinate 34,801,902 of NC_141539.1, read as the reverse complement.
TTTTGTTTTCAAGGCTTTTATGGTTTTTTTTTAAGGATTTTAATTATTTGTAATTTTATTTGCATGCACCCTGAGGTTTAAGGATGAAGGATGCTGCTTTAAGAATCTACTAGATAAATAAATATTTGACATCTATTCTCGTTTTGAGAAATTTAGTCTACTATTAAAAGGTTTGAGTATCCCAGCATGTGGCTAAAAACGATGCTGTATTTCTGAAGCCATTATGGGAGAGGCCGTTCATGTATTCATTCACTCACTCATTCACGCCAAGCAAGTACTGTGCATGGAATTCCTGGGATAATGAGTGACTAAGGCCTCCTGTTTCCAGTTCTGTCAGTGGGTGCTTTGACACCCTCCAAAAGAAAGATGTTGGTCATAGTACACTGAAGTTCTGCTCCTTTTTTTTTTTTAATGCTAGGCCCATAATAAGTACTCTGATATGCCTCACTAAAGACTATATAGATTGAGACCAAACTGCAGGGTTTTACTTTGCCACCTGTACTAGCAGTAAAAGTCAGTATAGGAATTCTGAGATCCAAGGGTCAAGGATGGCTAAGGGGGCATTTTCAATGGCTCCTTTGGGACTCTCTCAGTCACTGTATTAGGGAGTCTTATCACTGTGACCAAATGTCTTACATAAAACAGCTGAAGAAGAGGAAGGATTTATTTTGGTGCACATTTTCCAAGAATTCAGTCTGTAGTCCTTGGCTTGATTTCTAGATCAGAGTACGTGGAAACCCCACAGTGGCGTGAGAGTATAGAAGAGGGAGCAGTTGACTTTATGGAAGATATGCAGCAAAGAATGAGAAAGACTGGAGACACCTTCAAACATAGGCTCCCCTCCCCCATGCCTACTCCCTACAGAAAGACTTTACTTCCTGAAGATTTTAGAATCTACAAAAATAGCATGTCCAGTCAGAGGCCAAGGGTTCATCATATAACAGTCACCCCATGCCATGCCTCACAGTTCTGACCAGGTTTTTATTAGCCAACCCAAGCCACAATCAGTACACTAACAAAACCAGGGCATCAGATAGACGCTAGAAAAGAATTCAGCATTTGAAATACTTCAAAACAGATCTGGATCATTATTTTAAAGGAAATGCTTAAATCTTAATACTCTTTTTTTTTTAATTACATAGCAAGGACTCTTTTGCCTGCTTTGCATTTAGTTCCCTAAAGGTTGTCTGAGCAGGAGAAAAGAGATCTAATCATGCTTGCTGTACCTGTCTCTCCCCCACTTAGACATCTGTCAAGGGCAATTCTACAGAAAAAAGAAAACATGCCTGTATTACTGGACATCAGAATATATTCAGGAGATCCATGACGAAGATCTTTTTAATAGACAGTTTAACAGACTCCTTCCCAATCGGGGACATGCTTCTGAGCAAACATAAAAACTGAGTTTTGACCGGAGCTCATGTAAAATCCAGGCAGTAGCACATATCTACAACCCCATCTAGGCGTGGTTAGGCAGTAAAGGATGCAGAAGGCTTCCCAAAGCTCAATGTTCAGGCAACTTAACCAAAACTGTAAGCTTGGGTGAGAGAGAGAGAGAGAGAGAGAGAGAGAGAGAGAGAGAGAGAGAGAGAGAGAGACCCATCTCAAAAATAAGGACAAGACAATTCAAGGAAGACATTCAGTAATTTAATACACATGCACAGGCACATGCACCTGTCCATCACACAGAGACACAGAGAGACACACATAGACAGAGACACACAGAAAGAAACATAGAGGCAGAGAGGTACTCCAATCGAATGTGGAGTGACAACTCCTCTCTCGTGCACCTAAGAAGCCAGGGAGAATATGTGTTGATGGCCTACTCAATCTGTTTCTCTCTCCCCTTTCCACTCAAATCCAGGACTGACTATGGAAGCCAGAGATTTGCCAGAGCAAAACAAAAGACTCTGCAAAACAGAGGAGACTAAATTCATTTCTATAGCAGACAAAGACATGTTGCTGATATCTTAGTGAGAAACAGAAGCTCCAGAATTCCCATCTGAATGGGAGCTTGTGCCAGGGGAGCTGGCCAAGCACACTGGATAAAGACGCAATTTGACGCAATGTAAACAATGACCCTGAGAAATCACATTGGGTGAGACCGAGGAGCCTCCAAATGACTAGTCTGGCTTGGACTTATATAGAACCTGGAACAGCGTGAGATGCTGCAGAACTAACTACTCGTTGACTAGAAATAAAGCCGAAGTGATAGAAGGCAGAGCAAGGGACGGCTGAGAGGAAGTCTGTATCAAATGTTCCTAAGAGATTCCTCAATTCCACTGCAAATGGGACCTACACATTAAATCAGACTCCAAACTTTATAGGACTTCCATAGCCTCACGGTGATACTGATGAACTAGTAAACCCTGCCCACTTATTAGTCGGAGCATCCCCCATTCTGTTTTTTCCTGGTGAGAACTGGGGATTGAACCTAGGTCCTCAGCACATGCTAGGCAATCACTCTGCAGCCCCAGCCTCTGTCTCCTACCATTCTTGCCATTATATTACAGGGTTTGGTTGGTCGTGTTTTATTTTTGCCATTATATACAACATTGTGGAACCAGTTGGGGAATTCCTGCAAATGGACATCCCAGTAAGGAAACCACAACTTGCAACAATGGTCAGCACAACGAAGCCTCAAGTGGACCGATCAATTCACTTAATTCTCTTCCTTAAAAACATCTGAAGAAAGTCCATTCCTGTCTGGAAATGCATGCCTCACCTCAAACTAGTGTAGATCCAGGATGGGGTTGATATTCTGAAAAGAACCTTACCTCTGTCAGTCTGAGACCAAGCTACAAAAAGATGTCTAACTTATGAAGATACACACTGTGCTGGTTGGTTTTTGTCGACTTGATACAAACATATCTTGGAAGAAGGAATCTTAATTGAGAAAATGCCTTCATCCTCCATAAGTTTGGCCTCTAGGCGAGTCTACAGGAATTGTCTTGATTGAAGGCCAAGCCCACTATGGGTGGCACCACCCCTAGGAAGATGACCCTGACTTGTATAAGAATGCAAGCTAAGCAAGCTATGAGAAGTGAGCCTGTACACAGAATCTTTCATGGCACCTACTTCAGTTCTTCCCTCCAGGTTCCTGCCTCTGGGTTCCTGCCTTGAGTTCCTTCTCTGACTTTCCTTCATGATGGACTACGACTACAAGCTGAAATAAACACCACCTTCCCCAGAGTGCTTTTGCTCACAGTCTTTACCATAGCAATAGAAAACAAACCAAAGCAGAGTTCTTCAGGTCTTTGGTCCTGTCAGCTTTCTGAGATTTGATGCCAGGTCTAAAGCAGCCTCCTTCCTTCTAGAACCCACCTCCCCTTTATGTTAAAGGACTCTGACCTGTGCTGTTCTATAGTAAATAAACAAAAGCTGTATCAAATTATAAGTTTTCTAGTAATTCTCCTTTAAGAAACTAGAGTGAAGCAGATGAAATTCACTGGAGTGTATTTTGTTTAACCAGTATATTCAAAATACTACCATTTAGCATATAATCAATAGAGAAACGATTAAGATTTTTTTTCATGTAATTCTTTTCTGCTGGGTCATTGAACTCTAGCATGTACATTCTACAGGTAAGTCATATTTTAACTAAGGCTAACGACATTCTTTGTGTTCGGTGACTCCATGTTCCCACCCTCGCTGGTATCATTTGCCAAAGTGCCTCACCTGCTCCTGTGGTTTGAATCTGAAATGTCTCCCACAGGATCCTGTTTCGATTCTACGTTCCTGGATGGGGGTAGTATTTTTCAGGCTGGGGTAACTTTAGAATGGGGTGTGTAACTAGCAGAGGTAGGTCGTCAAGTGTGGACCTTTAAAAGCTATTCCCACACAGACTCTGGCCATAGCCTCTGCTTCCTGGTCTGCCAAGATGTGAGGGGCCTCTGTGATAGAGTGGTTCTCTGCCTTCCGAATTATGGACCCTCTGAACCCAGGAGCAAAAATAAACTTTTCAGTTGTTTCTGTTGGGTATTTTTGTCACAGCCACACAGAAGGAACTAACACACCTGTTTATCCAACCCGGCACATAGAAAACTGAGCCAGTCAAATCTGCCCAGAAGCCAGAGCCCATCCCCTCAGCCCAGCAAGCTGGTTCTCCTTATTTCAACTCTCCCATCAGAGCCACCAGTCCTTGTACTACTGAAACAGTTAACTATGCTCCAAAAATATCTGAGAGGATGACTTATTTCTCCAAGTGAATTTTAAAAAAAGACCGTATTTTAAATCAAAGAGTGGTCAGTAGAGAGAAGCAAGACCTTAATGGTGACCTGTTAGTGCATTTTGCACTGACCCCCAGAAGAAGCCACGCCACTTCCAGTCAGTGGAGAAGACTCCAGAAGGCAAAGAGATATGAATGGGCTTTTAGAAATGTCCAGGACATTTCTTCAAATCAAATCCATGGTGTGTATTAGGATCATACTCTGCTGTATCTAGAAGTAGGTGCTAGGTACCAGAAATGACTCAGTGACCACTATCACCACCACCCAGGGCTTGCTGAATACCCCAATTAGCACTTCTGCCTAAACCTGAAGGCAGGAACTCCCAGGAGGTATCAGGTGTTGCCACTCGAGAGAGAAAGAGAGATCAAGGCACAAGCTCCCGAAAAAAAAAATACACACACATACACACACACACACACACACACACACACACACACACACACACAGACAAACAGTCTGTAACAGGTAGGCACTGCCTGGGTGCCTTTGTAATGCCAGGCACACCACCATTCAGGGCAACAACCTATTCTTTAGTGTTCTTCAACTTCTCTCAGAACGGACAAGAACCAGCATTACAGAATGGCAGTCAACACAGCTGACAAACCCCCTGAGACGTGAGTAAACCTCGAAGTCACTGAGCCAGTTATCCACATTCCCCACAAATGTATGCTGAACCCCAGGGTCCCAAGTTAACTCCTCAATAAGTCCATCCACTACCCTCAAGGACGGTACTTTAACTGATATTTGGAATTCTGAACCTGGGCGCTCTTCTTTCTCCCTCCCCAACTAAGGGTGCCTTTGGGACTCATGGTGTGAGCACAGTTCTGTGAAACCACAGAGCACTGAGGAAACCCCCACAACCCCCTTCCTTCAGAGCTGTTGGCTAAGTCTTCACAGCAGGGAACATGAAATCCAGGTCCTAAAGGCTGCGTGGGACTTTTCCCACTCTGATGAGAGGCATATCCCAGGCAAAGGGCATGATGGATTATAACTCAATAAAGCAGAGAAATGGGTAAGCAAGATTGGACTCAACTCTAAAGGCTTCATAAGCTGCCCCAGGCTAGTTCAGAGAATACTACACTGAAGGACCCCTGGCTAGAACTGACTTCTTTTGGCACAAGTGAGAGTCAGGATGTATTTGGTTCCTCTGTCTTTCCTCTTGCAAACATCTAATTTCACTTGTTTTCCATCTAAACAAGCACACACAGGGGGGAAAAAATCCCGATTTTGACACACCCAGAACTTCCAGCCAACTCCCAAATCCGTGAGCTGTTCTTACAAACACAAGTGATTTCGACGTTTTTTTCTTCCACCAACACAGCTGTAGCACTTTTAATGTTTACAATCCTGTGTCACCCTGGGTCTGAGATGTTCTTCCAATTAAACCCTGGTTACACTTTTCTTTCCATGTGCGAAAGAATCCAATTAAAGTTAATGAAAGCAATCAGTCTGCAAGTCTCGGGGTGTTCTGCCCCATTTGTGAGTACAGGTAATAACACCACTGACCTCATGGAGAGAGAGGAGGCATCATAGTTCTCTGTAAATGAGCCAGACCTGAGCCAGCCATGGAAACCTGAAATTTAAGAGGTTGCCCTGTTCGGGGCACTCTCCCACCTCTAAGCTCAAGATTCCATTAAGTATTAACTGTGGGAATCTGCCTTCTCTGGAGCTTCAGACTCATTTGGCCGCCATATGGTTTAGGCTTAGCTGTGGCTCTCTTCCCACAAGCCTGAGATCCTAAGGCACCCCCCGTACCCTAATTTTCCAGAGGCACTTCATTGCCTTTAATTTCCTAACCAGCATCAGTGAAGCAGCTCTTATTCCGAAGCACACCCCCATTAGAGCCCCGACAGCCCCTGGGGCTGAGCTAACTGCCTTCCAGCCGTGTTCATAGGACATTTCACAGCCCTGTGCAACCTCAGTGCAGATCTGCTGGAGTTCCGTTCAGAGGGCTAGCCTGGAGTCCTCTAGGAGCCCCACATTGCAGGCTGCTTCCCTGGGACACAGCCCTTACATTGTGTAAAGCCACTGCAAGTGTTCCTGTCTCCATTCATTACCAAAGGGACTTTCTTTCCCATTTCATTCTATGCCACATTGGTCCCTCATTGCTCCGTGTGTATCCCAGTGGCTGACTCACAGTCACTTCTTGGCAGAATCATACTGCTTTGACCTCAAAGTGATTGTCCCCATGGTCTCCATTTTCTCCTATCACCACCCTTCCGTGTGAGAACCTGACCCTGGTCCCACTGGGCTTCAATGAATGACCCTGTCCCTGTTCTCAGGGAGCTCCAGCCCTAGTTGGGAAACAAAGCTGACACTTGTGAACAGTTGGAAAACCGAACAAGGCAGTAAATAATTAAGTGCTACTCAATTACATAATTGATTAATTATAACTAATTGCTACTTAAATGAACTGCTCTAGCTCACATTGATCTTCCTCAGCTCTGACCTCCTCAAGCAGCAGCCATGGTCTAAGCCACTGACTTGACCACTCAGGCTATGTCCAGAACCTACCCTAAGTCTGTCTTGAGTAAGTCTCCCCTCTCAACACCAAGACCTTTGCAACCTGAGGACAGACCTTGAGTTCATGCTTCTCTATTTGCCCTGACAGAATTGGTCCATTCAAAGCCTAAGATTCTCTGTAACAGGCACTGCTGATAAACATCAGAAACATGGATCAGGGTTCATGTAGCCAATATGTCAAGCTTCACATGCCTAAAAGTATAGAGTCCCACAATTCTATCAGTCTTGCTGCATACCTTAGCCACTTGGCACATGCCCTGACTGTGGGATTCCCTGGGGAAAGCCCTGTATGAGTTCTCCTGTCTCTGTATTATTAAGTCACCAGCTACATGTTACTAGTCACACTGGCCTGCTGGGGTCTGTACTGAGGCCTCTGGTTAACAGTTCACCAAAGGCCTTCCCTTCATTCATGCTTTGTTGGTTAGATGGTAAGAAAGGAAAAAGGAACTGGAGCTAACCCACTCACGTAGGCCTACAACTCTCCCAGTTCACACTAGGCTCTGAGCAACCTGAGACATACCTATTCATCATTATTTTAATTTCATAGTTATGTGTCCTCCCCCTTCTCCTTCTTTTCCTACTCCCCTCTCCCCACAAATAACTGTCTTGTTATGTAATTCTAGATGTCCTGGAACTCACTATGAGGACCAGGCTGACTTCAAACTCACAGAGATCTGCCTGCCTCTGCCTCTTGAGTGCTTGGATTAAAGGTGTATACCACTATGCCCAGTGTCATGCCCAGGGTCTTGTATGTTTTCATATGGTCTTTTTTCCTCCACTGACCTCTGCTGAGAAAGACACCAGTCATATTGATTTAGGACCAGCCTATCCATGGGACAGCACTTCACGTTAATTATCTTTTCAAAGGCCTTATCTCCAAGCATAGTCACATCCTGAGAACCTGGGGATTAAAACTTCAATAGACGAATTTGGGGAGATGCACAATTCAGTCCCTAACAACAGGTAGTCATGGTGCTTAATGAATGTGTAGGATGTAGATGGGAAGATGGATGGATGGATGGGAAATGGATGGATAGGTGGATGAATGGATAGATGAGTAGATGGGTGAATTGTTGGATGTGTAAATGGGTTGTGGGTGGATAGGTGGATGGGTGGATAGCAGATAAAAGAGTGTTAAATAAGGGGATGCTGGGGACAGAGCAGAAAGTCAGATGAACAAGTTGAATGATGTGAACCAATGCTGCGACCTTCACACCTAGCCAAATTCTTTCCTTTATTCTTAGGAAAGGCCTAATTTTAAGAACATAAAAAATTTTTATTCCTCCATAGGAGGATACCATGGTAGTTCACACAAGGAAAGGCAATGACAATGGATGTGACTGAGACAATCATGCACACAGGATGCTATCATCCCCATTGCTCCTTAGGAATAGCTTTGCTCTCTTTGCAGGAGAGAGCAGAGGAACTAGGTAGGCCCAGAGGATCATGGGGGTGTCACATACGTAAGAGGCTTGCATGTGAGTGCCTCTGCAGACCTGGTTTCCATATGACACCTGGAAATTCTTTCTAACTCAATAATAAGAACTGAGTTTGTAAATAACCAGCATCAGAAATGGAGACAAAGGCCTTGGAACGAGGCCCCCTTTCCTCTTCATGTTCAGCTAAATCATTCCTGTGGCTGAACGTGACACACTCCCAGTGGCAGGAGAGGCCGTAATTACGGTGGGGCTGAGAGAGCACTCAGGGTCAGCAAAACAAAGAGGAGGAAATTGCTGCACAGATTGGCTCAAATATCAGACTCAACGAAGAAGAAAACACAATTTGTTCATTTGGAAAATGACTCCAGTGACGTGCGTGCCCCGTGTGTAGTTGGAATTCAGAGCATAACAGCGTGAAGGCCCTACGGGGCAGGGGTTCCTCTGGAGAGAAAAGACTGCATGCTGCTAGTAGGCCAGAGGCCATTTTGGTGGGCTGAGCAATGGGCAGCAGATTGGACCCTCTGTTGCATGTGGAAGTTGCTGCATTCATGAGCCACAAGTCAGCCAGGAACAGACCTCTCTGAGGCCAGTGACTGCCATGTCTGGCTTGAGTTTGAAGAACAGGTAATCTTGTGTACACACAGCACAATGTAGATGGATGGCAAAGCCTGGGACACTTGAAAGGAGAACCACAGAGACACCGAAATACACATATAGCTCCCTTACAGCTGAGATCATCCTGGGAACATTTCCTGTGTCTTTCCTCTCCACTTTCTGTTTCAAACCATAGAGCACTGTAAACGTGTGATGACTCAATAGGAAGGGACAGAGGCAGGGAAGTTATAGGTAGAGAGTACTGGAAGCTCTCGATCATCATAACAAGAGACTGCTTTGGGGAAGGTGAGCATTTATTTACCTAAGATGGGCCAGGTTTGTACATACAGCCTTAACTAAAACTAAACATCCAAAAATCCCCATTTGAATAATAACTCAAGCATGTATTCTAATTGTCTGGGTTATTTATGGACACATGTCCCTCTTCCATGCCTTTTTTGCCATGACACTTATGATGGGGCCTAAGCTCTGCCTAGATGAGACACTGTGGATCACACGATGCTAGAGAGACTTCTCCTCAGGAATTATGAATATAGGGCTAATGTGTGGATATCAAAATGACAACCCTAGTTTTTCTGTTAGAACCAATGAGTCACACTATACACAGTTTGATGTGTCACGTGGGTCTGTGAGTCCACAGAACAAGGCACCTAAGCTTGGCTGAGTTCTTACTTGAGTCCCACTCCCAACTTCTCCCGTTCTAAGAACCTATACATTTAAGCACTATCACCAAATATCTGAAGGTCTCTGCTTTAATGTGCTGCCTGGACTCTGACTTCCTGGAACTACCCTGAGACACAGAGACAAGTATCTATTTTCAAAGCTTGCCTGGAGTTTCTATTCTCACCAGAGGCTGGCCAACAGACAGCAAATAAAGGGTTGTTTTGTGAATGAAGTGGTCTGGGTTGGGACTTGAAGAATTAAGAATGTTTTAGGTCTGTGAGGGGGTTGCAGCAAGCAAGACAAGCAGAGTGGAGTAGCACTGATGTGTGAAACCCAGACAACCATGACTAGGCTGAGAGAGGGCACAGAGGGTCCATGGGAGCCAAGCCCCCAACACATCGTGAAGGTCCAGGATGCTTGGCACTCGCTCTCCTTCTCCCTTGGATCCTGCCATCTGCATTAGTCCATGTAATGACATCGCTTGCAATTTAATTGACTCTTAAACATAATGCTGCTATTGTGGACAGTTTAGTTTTAGCTAATTAATTCTTTGAAAATTGAAATAAAGAGAAAAGATGGAAATTCTTGCAACGGTTCAGGGAAATGGAATGATCTCATAATCTGCACAAACCTAAGACCTGTGTGGTCACCTCCCAGGAGATTCTGGCTAGATGGTTCAGGGAATAGGTGAGGTGTTCTTATTGCCTGGGGAAGCTTGGACGAACCTGCTCCAGGCATCTCCCATTCTTCCCTCTCGCATGCCTTTGCAGTGTCCACTGTTTTCATACTTATACAAGAACTGTCTGCTTAGTTTAACGGTCTTTCACATTCCACAGTGTATTCAAGCTCTTCCAGTCTTATTCATGTAAAGGGTGCCCAAAACATCAAAGAGTAAGTTAGATAAAGAGAACCAGTATTCCTTTAGGCAACCTGGAGAAGTCATAGACCATAGGTAATACCTACCATGTGCCAGATAGAAAGCAAATAGGAAGTATTTTTTAATCCAAGCAGCTATTTAAATGATAAACAGTAAATACACATGAAATTATACCAACTAACTGTATTACCAGCAGTCAATTGCTATAGAATAAACATTCTTATTTCCAGGGTGTTCTAATATATTCAAAGACATGGAGAATGGCACCAGAAGAATTTATCACTGACATTTGCTAAATTAGATATTCTCGAGGTTTGCCTGTATAGATGACAACATTTTTAGCACTTCAAGGTCCTTGGAAGAAAAAGTCTGTATAAAAATTCAGGGCAGTATTGTTATCGTGAGCACTTGAAAATTGACTATGATTGTTACAGCAGTTTTAAAATCAAAGAGACCTAAAAGGAAGGGGGGAAATTATACATGTGCTCTAGGTTTGAATTTTTATACATGAGATTTAAAGCATAATATTGTGATGTTTGTTTCAGATGAATTTGTTTTCACTAGTCGTCTCTTCTGAGCCAAAGTCAATGCATAGATTAGCAGACCCACAGGCAAAATAATCTCCATTAACAACCCACCAATTAGCCATGGCATCATGTTTGACAGTTCGGCTCTCAACCTGTTCAACCATGCATTCCACTTTGGCTGCTGTCCTAATTAATGACTAATCTATAAAAGGGGGATAATAATACGTACCTCGCCCATGCCACATGCATAATGATAAGGATCGAACCAGATCACACACACAGCACCTGGCACCGTAGGTGCCTGGTAAATGTTTGGAGTTCTTGTTCCTCCCACTCCTAGAGAGCCTGTACACGTTCGTTTCTCCTTAGTGTTATATTTCCCAGACAACCGAGAAATAAATAATAGCAAACCTAAAGGGTTCTTTTATATGATTCTATCTCCTTCTGTGGACATCATTTAAAGGAACCAAAAGTGAGATCCCAGGTACTCATTTAACACTGTGGATAGCAGGCCCCTGTTGCCACTGGATTAAAACCAAACTTCCAATGTCACCACGTCTCACCCCTATCCCAGAGGACAATCAAAATGGAAAGCTGAGAAAGGGCTGAGGTTCAGATGCTTTTAAAACTTTTCATGGGAAACGTATTATTAATCCTGTATCCTTGTTTCTGCCACTGCATTAGAGTCTCAATCTCCACTTTAAGGAAGCTAGAACAACCATATGGTCACCTACATCATTTTAAGTATAACCCCAAAGGAACCAGAGATGCTTTAACACCCATGTGTACCATGGCACTGGGCTCCAACTGCATAGGTAGCAATGAATAGCCTAGTAAGAGCACCAGTGGAAGGGGAAGCCCTGGGTCCTGCCAAGACTGAACCCCCCAGTGAACATGATTGTTGGGGGGAGGGCGGTAATGGGGGGAGGATGGGGAGGGGAACAACCATACAGAAGGGGAGGGGGAGGGGCTAGGGGGATGTTGGCCTGGAAACTGGGAAGGGGAATAACAATCGAAATGTAAATAAGAAATACTCAAGTTAATAAAGATGAAAAAAGAAAAAGAATAGCTAGTTTATAGAATTGATCTAGTGCTTGTGTTGGTCAATCTACACTGTTAGCTTGATAGAACTTAGAACATGTCTCTGGATATGCCCATGAGGGAGTTTCCAGAAAGGTTTAATTGGTCAGAGAAGACCCACTTCACTTTGAATGTAGGCAGCCTTATCCCATTGGCTAGGGTCCCAGGCTGAACGAACAGAAGAAAGTGAACTAGCGGGTACCAGAGTGCAACTGTCTCTGCCTCCAGAGTGTAGTTTACAATGTGTCCTGACACCTTACACTCCTACTCTCTACCTTCCCTGCCATGACAAACTGTACCCTCTCCTAAACTGCAAATCAAACCAAGCCCTTTCTCCTTTAAGTTGCTTCTTGTCAGGTATGAGGTCAGAGCAATGGAATAAATTCAGTGCCCAAGGGATTGGGGATTTGGCTCAGCGGTAGAGCACTTGCCTAGCGAGCTCAAGGCCCTGGGTTCGGTCCCCAACTCCGAAAAAAAGAAAAAAAAGAAAAAAAATCCAGTGCCCAAGGAATAAATAAAGAAAACCTGGGGTGCAGCTGTAAGAAAGACTAAGACTGTCATTCGCATAAAAATGGATAAGCTTGAAAAACACTACAGGAAGTGAAATAAAGCAGGCTCTGCGGTACAACTAGGATGTTTTGTTTTGTGGGCAGAGTCTAGATTTAAAAACAAAACAACAATGAAAGAAAGTTGGAGATAGAGTATTTAGAAAGAAATAGAAGACACAGAGAGGGTGAAGATGGAGGAGGGCTTGGAGGTGTGATTAAAGTATATTATCCACATCTAGCATCAAGAAACTCCTCATTTTATATAAAGAATATTTGATAACTAACTTTGCAAATAACATGCCACCTTCCCCTACCCTCACCAGCAGACTTGGGATTCCTGGTCACCTGTTCCCCAGTCTTTCTCTCTTCTAGCTTTTTCAGTGACCTCTCAGCTACACTTCTCCCTCTATAAATTCTGTTTGCTAAAGCCGTGAACATGTAATTAAATAGGCAACAAGCTCCAGAATTCACAACCAATATATTTATTCGAGCAAGGCCATGGCTTACCTTTGTTTAAAACCTTCCCTGGGCATGGCCTTAGACAAATCTCAAGAGTCTTTAGCTGAAACAATGCAATATTACCGGAAGATGCTAGTGGCACCCTGATTTGGACGCTGAGCATTATATGAGTAGCTCAAGTGAAGCCAGATCTCAGAAATAAAAGGCTTCACCAGACCTACTCCATTCAGACACAGGTGGCCCTTCCTCAGTGCCACATATAGATGTGAGACTAAGCAGGAAATGTGCAGTTTTAGGCAATGACTCAACCCTGCAATGATCAACATCGGCTGTGAAGAAGAACAAACTATAATTTGCAAGCCTGCCATTAACCATCAATTAAAACCTTCACCCTTGGTCCTATTTATGGATTTTTCCATAACTTTTGCTGTATGAATATGCAGGTACATGCATGAATGCACACACAGTTATATTAACTAATACTTTATGGGCACATAGGACAAAATTACATATCATTTTTCAACATATATAACACCCCATATAAATCACAGACATGGCCTTGAAATGTCTGGGAATGAGACATATCACAATGAAATCATATCCATCAAAGACCCATTTCCAATATAATAGAAGGACACATGAGAATTTGAATCACAAGTTAATGTTCTGATCTGTGGGTAATTCCTAACCACAATTTAAGTTTAACCAACCCCATAACTTTTTTGGCTTCCTTCGGCAGAGGACCCACAATGCATAAAAGTAAAGTGTCTCATCCTGGTTTCTCTCCTCTAGGGTATCCTTTTATGTGAGGAGACATTACATGCTCAGACCCATGAAAAGAAATTAGATTTCTCTGATCGTTTTTATGGGTTGAGGCCATACATGCATCCTGGGAGGCCAAATTCTCTCCTAGCAGACACTTGGGTGCTGGCTGTTTACCACAGCTGACCCCATCATCTCTCAAGCAGTATTATCACACAAGTTGACCAGGCATGGAATATAAAATTTTCTATGTGTTCTACATACCCAGATCAGAGTATGTTTTTATGAACTCCCATTTCTAAAGCAGATCTTCCATTTGAAAACTAACCACAAAAACCAGATACTTATCACCGAACCCTCCTCTGGATTCTCAGCCTGTTAGCAGTATCATGCTGTGCAACTCAACACCCTTTGGCAATGTTAACTGACCCTCCCATGAAATATTAGTAGAAAAACCAGATTCTCAGTTCAAGTTTGAGTCATGAGTTTTGTGCCCGAGAGTCCCTTTGCAGCAAACACATCTTGTATTACACTAGGCAGGATCCCAGGAGTTTGCTGTGGCCCTGCTCTCTAGATGGCACACTGATGTCTTCCACTCCTGTGCTAATGCCAATCTCTCCTCTCATCAGTACACACTCAGAACACTAATGTGCCAAAGTGATTTTCAGCACGGACTCTTTTTCTGCTCTCTCTGACTTCCCGCTCCCTTTGACAAGCAACCCACATTAAAACTATACATGTTAAGCATTTTTTTAAAATCTATAGCTTCGCTACAGCCTTTTAAATAGAAGCCCGAACAACAAACATGAGTAACCCTCTGCCTTGCAAAGCCCTCTGTATTTTACACGACACTCACAGATATTACTCTCCTCTGATCAACTGAGTACACATGAGGCTTATTTGCTCAGAGAGTACGGCATGGGAAAGGTAGAGAAAGCAGATGAACAAAAGAAACCTTCAGTTATTAAAAAAAAAGATTTTAAAATACGAATGGATCTTCACAAAACCATACTTTTTATTTGTGGGTCTAGGTTGACGTGAGAAAGCCTCAGGCCACTTCCTCAACGTGATACACTTTAAGAGCTCAAGGCTTGAAAGATGATCTATCTGTGGGTATAAGAACTTAGGGAACCAATTATTTCTGTGTGCATTGAGGAGAAAAATAGGTTTAGGTCCTCCCTATGAATTAGTCAGCCACAGGTTTGGGGCTGAGTTAAAAGTACCAGGCATGAGCTCTAACGTAAGGAGAAGGCTTTAAATCCAATCAAAAAGTGGTTGGTTACTCCCATAATACGATACCACTACTGCACTTATAGGCATATCTTGCTAGGTCGGTTATTATTGTAGGTCCCAAGGCTACCAGTCGAGTAAGACTATTCATTACTTTTGTCCTCTGGTAGCATGCCTAGAGCCTTCAAGCACTATAATCGCTAAGGGCTTCCAGGTTGGTATGAGCTTAATTTCTCTATGTCCTATGACTCAGGTAGCAACTGAGTTGTAGAGGCTAAGCAAAAACAATAGCATAGCCTAAAATGTTGGGGGAGGGGCTCACAAGAGGTAACTTGGCACAGGTGTTTTTTATTGATAAACTATAGTGTCTAGGAAAAGCATTGTCCCTGTTACAGCATTAATTCTTTTGAACTCCTTTTGTACATGTGTTGCATGTATTTTAGGAAGTTTCTACTGTAATGTTTCCATGTGGATTTTTCAAGTGTTTTTACCCAGCCCTCCTACACCCACCCCGTTTAACCCCTCTGCTTCATTTCATCTTCCAACATTCATCTAAGAAGCTTCTTCTTGCAATAAATGGAGATTAATGCAGAGATAGATGACTGAGAAGTTGGAAGAGAGTAAGAGACCATGGAGTGTTCACACTCTCTCACCCCAGACGCTCAAGAATTGCTGCAGAAGAAGGGGTAGAAAGATTTTAAGAACCTGAGGTAATGGGATCGGCACTCAAACAGTGTTCAATCAAATATTTGATGTTTGACAGGGCCATTGTACGCATAAACTCAGAGAGACCCTGTCTTCTTGTTCAACACCTAAAAGATCAAATCAGCAAAAGACACTGCATGAAATAAAGTGGACTCATGAAGATCCGTCTCTAGCTGTGGGAGTATGGACAATTCATGACTGCTAGCAAAGTGAGACTCAATTTTCTCTAAGGGTGTCATGCTCCAATAGACCACTATACATCTATGCACATACAAACAGCATTAAATGGACTCAATGGGTTTAAAACAAAGTAGGTAATGTAAGGCGAAAAGGTGGTAGGGAATAGAGAAGGAATTGGGGGAAGGATTTGTTCAAAACGTATTATATGCATGTATGGATTCTCTATCAAAAAGTTTCTAAAGAACTGGAGGCTGAGCACCTATCTGAAACGAGTAATCTCAAACCTCTTCTGGGATCCGTCCTTGGACTTTTGAGAGTTACTGACATTGGAGTTTTCAAACAGAAAACTCTCAAAGATTCCCACAGATCCTGCAATTCCTCTGGGAAGGCAAGACAAAGGTTTCGTATTGAGATAGACACTTGAGACTTATCACAGATCTGGAATCCAAGGCAAAGGCCACTGAAGTCATTCGTCCCTCTTCTGACCCATTGGACTGGTGAGAGCTCATGGTTTGGGAGGACAAGGTATCATCTTAAGCTTATAATATCAGCAGAGGTTATGATACCCAAACCATTACCCTCTAACCCTAGATGTGTCAGGTCTGCATGTCGTTCTAACATCTCCCCCTTAGCCGCATGCACATATTACTTAAAAAGCTATAATATGGCTCTACACTTGTGTGTCCTTTTTTAAATGTTCTTTGTTGTATTGTTCTTCCACATGTCTACAGCTCCATGTCACAAGGTTTTCAATCTTTTATAATTTTTCTGGTGTGAGTAGTGGTTATATTATCCTTAGTTTATAAAACAAACAAACTCCCTAGTGACTAACAAGCCATTTCACTAGGGAAGAGCTACTTTGGCCACAAATGGGAAGCATGACCTGATTTGTTAGGTAAAGGCTAGGATGCTGGAGGCACTATTGATCAGAGAAACAGCCCCAAGAAGCCAGAGCTAACCATTGCAACAGCTCAAAGATCCAAAGGTGACTCCATGCTGGAGGGAGAGAGAGACACTGTATCTGGTTCATGGTCATTTGTCTATTCCCTGACTGCTGAGGATAGTTATTTAGGTCCTATGGTTACAATTTGTTATTTATTTCTTTTACTTATGATATAAAATGAGTTTCTTTATGAGACTTTGATACTTGTTTATTATTGTTTGTTTTTTGCCTCATTGGCCTTCTCTTATCCCCTTGAACCATTTCTATTGGTCCTCTTCCTCCTCCCCTTTGATTTACACACACACACACACACACACACACACACACACTCACTCACACACACACACACACACACACACACACACACATACACACAAATTTAAAAAGAAGTTAGCAACATAAATGAGAAATCCAGCAAGAAAATTGAAATGTTTGAAAATTAAAAATGGTCACAACAACAACAAAGAATTTCTGGAAAGAAAAAAGCTCAATAAATCAAATTAAAACATAATGGACCACAATGTATCACCAGTAGACCACACCAAGTAGAAGGTTAACCACAGATTTCCAGATCTCTAGGAATGATTAGGAGGCTAAGGCTAGGAATCTGTGGAGTAAATGGCACTTAGATAAAAACAAAAGGTTATAAAGCCTATTTAATAAAATTAGAGCAGAAGAGTCCCCAAAGCCTGAAAAATAAAAGGACTAGAAAAGTCTGTAAGAAATAGATAAGTTATTAGGCACGTATGACCCATCAAATTCAAAGCAAGAGGACATTAGACACCTTAAATGGGAGTATAATGAACAATAATTTTTTAAAACTTACATATACATATAATGAACAAGAAGTAGTAAAACAATTCTCCCAGTAAAGCAAAGCCCAGAGTGACATGGACTCACTGCCAAAGTCCACCAGACCCTTACAGAAGAACTAACACTACTGCTCCTCAAACAATTTCATATAATAGGTAAATCTACTAACAAACTCATTCTATGAAGCCAGTATTTCTATGATATCAAAAATTGATAAGAAGACAACAACAAAAACAAAGAAAATCATGATAGCCATAGATGTGAAATTCTCAATAAATGCTTGCCAAGTAAACTCAGTAACACATTGAAAATCCCACACACCACAATCGAAGTTGATTTCATTCCAAGAACACAACAATTTCCAACACACACAAATCAATGTAGTATATTATGGCACATGGGAAGATTCAGGGACAGAAGTCACACAATCGGCGCAGAAAATGCCACTGCCAAAGTTCCATATTGCCTCATGATAAAAATGCTCTGAGGGTAGTAGAGATTATAGAAACATATGTCAGCATAATAACGACTACATGCAATAAACTCCAAGTTGTAATAACATATATCAGCATAATAAAGACTACATACCATAAACTTCAAATTATAGCAACATCTATCAGACTATATACAATAAACTTCAAGCCAACATACATTAAATTGAGAAGTGGTAGCATTTGCTCTAAAAATCAGGAACAAGACAAAGGTGTCTACTCTCTCTGTCTGCACTCAACATACTATTTGAAGTCTTAGCCAGAGTAATAAGATAAGGAAAAAAAGAAAAAGAAAAAACAAGACAGATACGAATAGGAAAAGAAATCAAATCAACCCTACTTACAGATTCTATACTTAAAATGCCCTAAAGACTCTTGGATCTGATAAATGTATTCAACAAAGTAGCTGGAGACTACATCAACCAAAAAAGTAGCAGCTTTTCTATATACTAAAAATGAACATGCTGAGAAAGAAATCAGAAAAACAATCCCACACACAATAGCTTCAAAATATTCCTAGGAATAAACCTAAACAAGGAGATTAAAGATCCCTACAGTAGAAATTTGAAAACACTGAAGAGAGAAATTGAAATAAACACTAGTAGGTGGAAAAAACATCTCACATTTATGTATCAACAGAAGTAATGTTGTGAAACTAGCTACATGGTCACAGCGACCTACAGATTCAATGCAATACACATCAGAATCCCAAAGACAGCCTTGCAGAACTGGAAAAACAGTCCAAAAATTCACATGAAAGTAAAAACACCAACTAGCCTAAGCGGTTCCCAAGAAAAGGAGCAAAACTGGCGCTATCACAGCGCCTGATTTCAGATAATACTACAAGGCAGCATGGTGAGAGCATGAAAACAGACATGAGCCTTCGAGGTAGACCAGAAGACCTTGAAATAAACCCGCACTGATGCCAACCACCTGATTTTTTTTCACAATGGTACCAAAAGATGCACTCACTAAAATAAGACAGCGTCTTCAATGAATGTTGCTAGGAAACAGAACATCCATATGTAGAAGAAAAGACATTAGACCCCTTTCTCTCATCCAGTGCAGATGTCAATGTGCAAACCTTAATATAAGACCTGAAACTCTGAAACTGCTGGAGGAAACCATAGGGATGATGCAGCAAGAACTTACTGGGAAGAAAATTATTTGAGCATTGACTAATGGTGTCGTATGAGAGCAAAAGTGTCTGTAACCAAGTAAATAATTGCCAGCATGAAGAGGCAGCTCAGGGAAGGAGACAATTGTTGCCAGCTATATACACCTAGCAGGGGACTAATGTCAACAATATATAAAGAATCAAAAACCTGAATACTAATTCAAATCACCCAACTGATAAATAAACAAATCAATTGGAAATACAGTTCTCAAAAAAAATAGAAATTATAGCTGGTCACTCAGGAGGCAGAAGCAGACAGATCTCTGAGTTCAAGGCCAGCCTAGTCTATAGATCAGGAGGCAAGGCAGCTAGCACTACGCAGAGAAACCCTGTCTTGAAAAACAAAACACAAAACAACAACAAAATGTTCTCTGATCCCCATACATGCAAGCACACACATGCTATAGTTTTTTTTAATTGCCAAATAAAAAAGAAATATGAAAAAGTGTGCACTATCTTTAGCAATCAGGGAAATACACATAAAGACAACACTGAAACTATATCTTACTTCAGTCAGAATGTTTACCATCAATAATAAAAAAAAAAAACTCATGAGAATGTTCAGGAAGAGGAACACTATTCACTGCTGATGGCTATGTAAACAGCTACAATAGAAATAAACCTGGGTGTTTGAAAAAAAAACCTAAAAACAAAAATCCTGTGTGATGTAATTGTACTACCTCTAGGCATGTATTGGTAAAAATGCAAGTAAACAGTCCACAGAAAAACCAGCACATCCATTTTTACTGAGGCACCATTTACAATAGTTAAAATGAAGTCTACAAATTATTAAATATTCAGTAGGAGGGAAGAAGTCACAGCAAGTGACCTGAGTGTTGGTGTTTGCATGTGGCACATGGTACCCAGGGGTCTCAAACATTTGGGGCCACACAGCATAGTTTGAGCTTAGGGCTTTCAGTTCTCATAGCTGTCCTTAAATGATGGCATCTGATTCTGATCACCTAGGATAGAGCTACTGATCACCTAGATGCCCATTGGCAGATGATGACAGGGGAACAAAGTGTGAGGCATACATGCAATTGGTTTTATTTAGCCACAAATAAATATGAAATTATTCCATTTGCAGAAAAATTGATAGAACTAAAAAAAAATCTTCATGTTAAACAGAATAAACCAGACTCAGAAAGATAATTATCTTTTTTCTTTCATATATGGAATCTAGATTTATGTATATATAAAAAAGGAACCCAGAGACCAGACATAAACAATTATCACCTTGCTTTCTTTCATACATGGAATCTAGGTTGTGTATAATAAAGGGAACTGTGTGTGTGTGTGTGTGTGTGTGTGTGTGTGTGTGTGTGTGTGTGTGTAAGAGAGAGAGAGAGAGAGAGAGAGAGAGAGAGAGAGAGAGAGAGAGGCAGACAGACAGAGAGACAGAGAGACAGAGGCAAAGGCAGAAACAGGGACAGATAACTTCTTTATGTCCAAATTCTAAGTTTTGGGATGACTTCCACTTCTAACATAGGTGTTTGAAAGATGTGGAGGGGAATCAGAGTCTTCCCTACTGTTTAGGTTCAGCTGAGCCCCAGGCTGCTCAAGTAAAAGGCTGGCAGGGTTGTTTTCACGATAGCAATTCTCTTCTTTGCACACCAGGAGCCCCTACTGACCTGACCACCCTTAGCTTTACAACCTTCAGGTCAGGTGAGGTTTCCCTGTTCCAGAGGCTCCCCAGTTTGTATGCCATATGCTGGCTAATATCATAACAAAGGCTGTCTCCCTCCCAAGTACATTAGGGAATGGGAGAAGGAAGCTAATCACTAAGAGCTACACTGACCAGTCTCAGTGCTTACAAAGTCTACGAATTATTAAATACCCAGTAGGAGGGAAGAAGCTACAGCGAGTGACCTGAGTGTTGGGGTTGGCACGTGGCACATGTTACTCAGGGGTCTCAAATATTTGGGGCCACACAACATATCTTGAGTTTAGGGCTTTCAGTTCTCACAGTGGTCCTTAAATGGTGGCATCTGATTCTGATCACCTACTCCGGAGTTACTGATCCCTATCCCCTTTAATGATCACGTCCCATTGTCTTAATGTCATAGTATGTCCATGTCCAGCTTTCTGCCTCTCTACAACCGTTAGCCACAGCTATTTCTCATCCAGGAGTTGTGTCAAGTTTCCCACAGGCTTCTTCCCTTGATCTCAGGCCCAAGGGTAGCCCAGCTTTAAACAGACACCCTGTTAGGATGATCCTCATAACCACAGCCTCTGAGATGTGAGGGAAGCCCAAACTGACCTCCTCAACACTGCTGACCGGTGTCACAGTCTCACCAAGTCCCCAGCTGGACCCAAGGATTGATTGTAAGACCTGTGGGTTCCTCCTGTGGAATTGCCCATCTCTTTGCTACAGCTGTCTCAATTAGCTTAATGAAGCCCCTGCAGCTGGAGCAGGATGCAACCCCATCCTTTATTGTGCATTCCCTAACTCTACCTGCACTTTTTAACCATCCTATTACCCACTTTGTGGTTGCTGGTTCTCTTTCAGTCTCTGCCTCTTTGGGTTAGAGATTTCCCTATTTTGACCCTTCATCACACGGAGATCACTTCGAATCTGCTACCTTATCCCAGACATCAATGGAGGTTTTTTTAAATTGTCTTCAGCCCTGAATAAACCTATGTATAAAGACATTACCAAGCTGGGGGCGGGGTGGGGGTAACCACACAGTTGAATACCAGTGACCATATCCAACTGCATGATACCAGAAAGCCCTGCTCAATGACATCACACTAGGGCTTTGGCCTTCTCTTCTTGTCCAACGAATGACCATCCATAGACAAGAAGTAACCTAATTAAAATGTGGCTATTGTTCCACAGAATTGGTTACCTCATTTGTCTACTTAACTCTTATCATTTTGTTATACAAATGATACAAAACTGATACTGTTCCCCCTTTCCAATGAGCAGGACAGTTTATACCTTTAATTACAACAATTTAGAGGTAGAGGCAGGAGATCAGTATCTCAAGGCCAACCTGTGATATGCAGCAAGTTTGGGGCCAGCCCAGGCTACATGAAACTTTGCTTCAAAAATAAATAAATAGTTAACACCTGTGGGTTTGCAAGTAAATTCAGTGAATCAATTAAATAAAATTAGATAGGAGACTTGATGGGAAGAAGAAAGGCTCTGGCAGGAGAGGGAGGAAGGATGAGAGACAGCAGAAACAATCGAAATTCCTTAAGCACATGTATGAAACTGTCAGAGAATAAAAATGAATAAAGTTTGTAAAGGCATTCTAGAATCCCATAACCCAAGTATCTTTTGTGAGACAAAAAAAGCTGAAGGAATTCACCACCAGCAAATTTCTACTATGAGCGATATTAAAGAAAGTCCTTCAAGCAAAAGGCAAGCGATGGTACTGAGAAACTGTAATTGCACAAGGGAAGAAAGAACATGGTAAGTTAATATGTTGTTAAAGAAAGCCACTTCTAAAATGCTGTCTTTCCTCTCCTTCAAAGGTAACTGTTAGCTCTAATACTCCGTTGTCACATCTGTTACTTACTTGGAGATGAATTATAAAATAAAACAGCATGCAGGCTGCATAATGGACGCAGACATATACCATTAGTTAAGTTCTTATACTGGATAATAATGTTTTTCTTCCAAGGCTGTAAAGATAAAGCCAGACACTATAAACAAGGGTCAGCAAACTGCATCTTGCAGGCAAAATGCTACCTGACACTTCTTTCTGTAAATAACATTTTATCAGAACATGAGTACATCCATTTATTCACAACTATGTGTTTATTTATTTATTGTCTGTGGCTCCTTTTCCAGGCTATGATATCAGAGTTCACTGGCTTTGATAGAAACCAAAGTCCACAAGCTCTAAAATATTTACTGTCTTGCTTTTTACAGAAATTATTATCCCTGCTATAAATTTTAACCAACTTCTGAATGCCAAGTGATTATGAACAAGTAAAATCCAATGAAGTGATATCTAAATATCAAATGATGCAAAAGAGATTCTAAGGAGACACTCAGTTGGGAAGTGCTTGCTGCATGTTAGGGCTAGTTTTCATTGTCAACTTGACTCAATTTAAAATCATCTGGGGGGCTGGAGAGATGGCTCAGTGGTTAAGAGCACTGACTGCTCTTCCAGAGGTCCTGAGTTCAATTCCCAGCAACCACATGGTGGCTCACAACCATCTGTAATGAGATCTGATGCCCTCTTCTGGTGTGTCTGAAGACAGCTACAGTGTACTTACATATAAATAAATAAATAAATATTTAAAAAAAATAAAATAAAATCATCTGGGAAGTAAGTCCCAATGGGGACTTGTATTAAATAAGTTGGCCAGTAAACATGCCCAATAGATTTTTTAAATGAATTGATTGAGGTAGGAGGACCATCCATAACATACCTTACATTATTTCGTGGGCTAGGCCCTAGATTGACTGAAAAGGAAAAAAACCAGTGGAGCACATGCATAAATTAGTTTACTGTCCTCTGATTGTCACTCTGTATGTGGTATGGTCATTTCCTTCAAGTTCCTGCCACCTTAACTTCCAGGCAATGGGCTAGGCCTGGAATTGTGAGCCAAATAAACTCTATGTTCCTTAAATTGATTTTCTCAGGGTATTCTTAACACAGTAACGGGAAAGGAAACTAAGACCTAGTGCAAACGTGAGGGCCTGGATTCAGATCACCAGAACTCACGTAAAAATTTCTATGTAACAGCACACATTAGTAATCTGAGTGCTGACACTGGTAGATCAATGGAGCTCACTGACCAGTCAGCCTAGGTTAAACCTAGATTATAGCTCCAGGTTTAGTGAGAGAGCCTGTCTCAAAACAAATGAAATGAAGCGTGATAGAAGACAACCAAGGTCAATCTCAGGCTTTTATATGCACAAGCACATTCACATACATACACATATGCACACACTGTAGAACTATATACACACAAATACATAACAAAAATATGCCACACATACAAACACATACAGAAAATGGAAGCAAAAAATATATGGAGGGAAGAACAGATATAATAAAGAAGAAAATTAAAGAACTTAACTACAATGATTACACTAAATATAAATGGTCTATGCATTCCAGGTAAAAACAGATATTATATGGATGAAAAGAAAGAATAAGAATCATTTCTGTGGAGCTCTCAAGAAACTCCCTGTAAATATAAGTACAGAACTAAGTGTACAAAAACAGATGAACCATTTTAAGGCAAATAAAAAGAAAGTAGTATCACAATAACAATATAAAATAAAGATTTTGTAGCCAAGAATACTACCATGGATAAATAGGAGTTCTTACTACATGAAATGAGTCAACTTTCAGAAAAGAGAGCTGGTGTCTTTCCCCAAATCTATGCATCTTAGGTTGAATTTTAGAATTCATGAAAAGAAATGTATGAAGACTTGGATAATATTACTATTCAATACATACCAATTGATATTTACATAGAACTGCACTGCAGTACAAAATTAACTTACTTAGCAAGTGCACATAAATATAATAGCACACACAGTATATCATGAAATCTCAATAAATTTTAAAATTTTTTATGTAAGACAAAGTATCTTCTTTAATGAGGTTAGAAGCATTAATAAGAATATGAAGAAAAACAATAGAGTGAAAAATAAATTATTAAAATATAATTTGTACCTATTTAGAAAGTGAAATTATATATAAATATATGCATATATAAATATAGATAAATTGTGCTACACAAATGAGAAGTACTTTTCAAGTTATAACTCTATTGTTTTGCACTAAAACTGAAGAAACATCTCAAATCAACAACCACATTAAGAAAAAGAAGAGCCAATTAAACTTTGCATTAAGCAGGGAAAAAAACCAAACACAAAAGGGAGAAATCAATGAAATAGAAAACAGAAAATCAATAAAGAAGATTGATGTAACCCAAATCTAGTTATGTGAGAAGATCAATAAAATTCATAAACCTCTAGCAAGACTAATCAGGAAAAGAATAAAAGACAAATTGCCAATATCAAATGACAGGTGCTATCACTACAACTTCAACATGTTCTAAAAGGGGAAGAAGAGAATATTGTGAATATCCTTATGCTAAAAGTTTTAGTGGTATACATGAAAATAATGAATTACATAAAAGACAAACCACTAAAGGACACTTAAGATGCAACTGATGTCCTTAGAAACTCTACATCTGTCAAAGAAATAAAATTTTATAATTATTAGGTTTTTAACTCACTCCCTTCCTCCACAAAAGACATACTCACTCCAAGAAGGACTCAACAGTGTATCAAACATTTATAGGTGACAGCCAGAAGGATTGACTTACACCTGTAATGCCACCACTTAGAAGGTTCAGACCACCATGAGGACCACCGTGACTTCAAGGTCCTTGAGCAACATAGTGAGTTACAGGCCAGCTTAGGCTGCAGAGTGAAACCCTTCTCAAACCTTAAAATATTGAAAATTTGAATGATATTGATTTCACACAAAGTCTTGAAGAAAACTTAAAAATAGATATTTCCTGCCATTTTCTATAAGTTCAACATTATCTTCTTATCAACTCCAGATAAAGATGTGTAAACTAAGAAAGTCATAGAACTATACCTCTCCTAACATTGATATGAATATTCTAATCAATTTTGGGAAATTGAATAAAATAAAATAGAACAAAAGAGTATATACTATAAACTAGTTAACAAGATCCCCAAAATGCAATGCTGGCATCCATTGGAAAACAGTCATTATGATTCATTATATTAACTAACAGAAGCTATTATATTAACTAACAGGGGCTGAAGAGAAAGCTCAAGGGTCACAGGTATTTCCTCCTCTTCCAAAAGACCTGAATTTGTTCCCAGAAGCTCACAACACCCTGTAACTCCAGTTCTAGAGGACCCGAGGCCCTCTTTGGCTTTCATAAATACCTATACACAGCATATATTTATATAAATAAACATTAATTAATTTTAAATCTTTTCAAAAGAATAACAATGTGGCCATCTCAGAAGATAAAGACAAAAATAACAAAACCCAGCATCCGTTATTACTTTACAAGTAAAAGGACACTGATTCCCAGGGTAAAATGGAAGACTGGATGTTTCTGCCATATGTCTCTTCGAATGAAGTCAAGATAACAAAGAATATGCACTACTATGAAAACAGTGAAAGAGAAATAAAGCAGTAATAAGAAAGATAAAGGGTTCAGGAAGAGTAGAAAGATGATCTAAGAACCAAAAAAAAAAAAAAATCCTGCATTTCTAATCTGGACCACACAAGCCTTAGGAAACAAGATGGCACAGCCACAATCAGCCTTGAAAGGTCAAGCATCCCTGGTGATGGAATGAGAGTCCTTGACCCAGGAGAAACTCAGAGTTCTGTACAGTCTTCAGAGCAGCCAAGGGAGTCTGACCATGACTTCTTCTCCATGGCAGGCTTCCATTAGGGAAAATGCTCATATTACCAAAAGCAATACACACAGGCAAAGCAATTCCCCCCACAACACCAATATGTTCTTCACAAAATATAACACTGATATAGACCCACACACGAATTACATTGCAGAGCCATAGTGATGAAACCATCAGGGTACTGGAAAAAAACAGATAAAGAACCAATGGAGGGGAGTAAAGGATACAGAAATAAATCCACATGACTTCAAACATCTCATTTTCAACCATAAGGACAAAAACAAGTAACTTAAATAAAAAGTACTAACAAATAAAGCTGGGAAAACTGAACATCTATAGTTGAAGACTTAAAAACCAAATCCCTACCTCTAACACTGTACAAGAATCAACTCAAAATGTAGACTGAGACTTAGATGCCACTGGAGGAAAACGACTTTGTATATAGGTGGTAACTTTCTGAGTAAGACTCCAACAGCCCAAGAAATGCTGGTGTAAAGAGAAAAATCAGGATTTCATCGAACTAAAATGCTTCTACACAACCAAAGGAAACAATCTACAGATTACAGAAAATTGCTACCAATAATTCACCTGACAAGGACTTAATGTTAAGGACATATGAATGACAAAAAAAAGAAAGAAACCACTGAAAGTATAAGTTATCTAACCAATATATAGTATAGGCCAATACAATAAATAGACAATTCCTGAGAGAAATAGCTATGGTCAATAAATACATGAAAATCGTCCAGCATCCTTCACAACCAGTGCAATAGAAATCAAAACTGTGTGGTGATTCATCTCACCTCAGCCAGAATGGCTATCATGAAAACAAACAGCAACACTTGCTAACAAAGAAGAGTAGGAAAGGGACCCTCACACACGAGGATGCTCACTAAATACATACATACATACATACATACATACATACATACATACATACATACATACATACATGGATTAAATAAATAAATAGATAAATAACAAAAAAACCAAAATAACAAAAAAGAACAACCACAACTCTAAAATCAGACTCACTGTGTGATCCTACTATGCTATTCCTGCAGAAACAGCCAAAAGGAGCTATATCAGCACACAACACTGATACCTGTTCATTCACAATTACCAGAGCACTGATCACAGTTGGCAAGTTATGGGTCCAGCCTCCATGTCCATCAACATATGAGAGGGCGAAATACCATAGCATGTGGAATCTACCTGAGCCGTAAAGAAGAAAATCATACCAGTTTCAGGAAAGCCAATGGAACCACACAGAGCCTCACTAAGTGAGAGAAGCCAGAGACAATGTCACATACTAGGGTGACACATGGAATCTAGGGTACCCCAATCAAGAAAGTAGGATGGAGACAATTAGGTGTCGAGAAGGGGCTCGGAGACAAGAACTGGGTATATGATAGATGAAACCTGAATGACTATACTCAAAGCCCAGTAAGTGTGTGTGAAGCTGCCATGATAAAATCCAGAATTTTGTAAAATTACTTATCATTATTCAAAATAAAAAATAAATATGCTCCAAAAAATTAAGCAAAAAAAAAAAAATAGAAGGAATTTCATCAACCACCCAAGATGGTCGAAGAGGCCTTTACAAAAAAGCCTGTTTGATGATAAAAGACTGAAGGGTTTTGCTTTCAGAAAAAAAATGAGACACCGTCTCTCATGCCTGCAATCTTGGTACTTAGAATTAGAAGTAGGAGGGCTGTGAATTTCAAGACCAGCTTGTGCTGCATAGTAATTTTTAAAAGAGTAATAATATCTAATTTCTGTACTTCAATATCTTCTCAGAGATCTTACACCATAAATCCATGAGAAAACAAAATCCAAATTGAAGGAGAAATGAAACTTTCTGTATTGACAGATGGCATCTACACTGAAAAACCTATGTCTTTATACAAAAGACTTACAACTCATAACTGTTGGCAAGGCTTCAAGATAGATTCATAAATAAAATCAAATTTTATTTGCATATAATAACAGCAATCAGAAATAGAAATGTGAAAATTTGTAATATAGCACCAGAAATATGAAATACTTAGAGATAAAGTTAGCAGAGAGTTTTTAAAACTTACACAGTAGAAACAGAAAAATAATACTGCTAGATCCCAGAAGGCTATTAGTAAAGTGCCTGCCACACAGGCATGAGGGCCTGAGTTCGAATCACCATTATCTACATAAAAGCTGGGTGCTGTGTCTGCATCTGTAACCCCAGCCCTGGACGGGGCAGAGATAAATGGATTCCTTTAGTTGATCTAGCCAAACTGATGAGCGCTGGGTCCAGTGAGAGACCCTGTCTCAAAAATAGTAGGAAGAAAGTGGAAAGCAATTGAAGAAGATACCTAACATGAGCCACAACTCCACGTGCACATGTGAACACACAAACATGTATATCACAGTGACAGAAAAAGGCAAGGAGCAGAGAGAAACCCATTCTTCCAAACAGATGTTCAGATCTTCAGTAAAACATTGTAGGCTTCTTTTTCTTTTTCTGGCTCTAAAATTCATACAGAATGATCGAGAGGGCGTGTCTGATGTCAACGCTGATTATGAAGGTACAATGATCAAGTCAGGACAGTAGGAGTGTAAATAAGAACTCAGGCTAGAAAGATGGCTAGGTGGTTAAAAACGTGCACTGCTCTTGCCAGGGCCCAGGATTTGGTTCCCAGAATACATGTCAAGCATCCCATAACCATCCGTAACTCACACTCCAGGAGGATCACATCCCTCTGGCCTCCAAGGTCACAGGCACTTGAGGGCACAAACCCATACATGGACACACACAGCACACATATTAAAATAATAATATTTTAAAATAGAAACTTAGATAAATGGATAGCTTGAATAAGTAGAGGATATGGCTTCACACATATAGACGATTATTTTTCTACAGTTTTCAAGTCAATACAGTAGGGAAAATATCTGTCAACAAATGATGTAGGGCAGCTATAAAGCAATATTCAGGGAAAGAACCCCAGCCATATCCTATTCCAAACACTCATAGGTCTAAATGTAAGAATCAGGACTGGCGGAACCTGTGGTCAGTGACAGAGTGCACATGTAACGCCAGCGCTCGGAAGGCTGAGTCAAGAGGATGAGGTCGAGGCCACCCTGAGCTAAAGAGGAAAATGATCTCAAAATATAAATAAATAAACAAACAAACAACAAAACTCTTAGGAGAAAATGCTATTGCCCAAAGGTTTGGAAACATTTTCTTAAATACCAATCCCCGCAACTTAGATTTTAGCACAAGTCAAACTTTTATTCTTCAAATGACACAGTTGCAGAAATGAAAAGGCCATGACACAAAGTCTGAGAACACATTTACGAATGCATCTCAAGGATCAACAAAAATTACATAAAGTCCCTTAGCTCAATAAGGGTGAAACAAGTGACCCAATATAAAACCAGTCAGAGATTTAAACAGACAGTTCACTGAGGAAGACATACAGAGAGCACCTGGACATAGAACAGAGCAATCAACCTCATTAGTCATTGGAAGAATATAAATTAAGACTATGAGGTATCCGTACACAGATATTGGACTGGCTAGCATTTACCAATTGCTGGTAAGAGGGTGGGACAGACAGAATGCAAGAAGGAATGGAAATCTGAACAGTCACTTTGGCAAACAGGTTGGCAATTTCTCCCTAAGTTAAATAAACACCTACCACACCCGCGATCTGCTCTCCTGCCAGGAATTTACCAAATGTATATTTTCACAAAAATACTTATATCTATGTCTGTAGTGATCAAAAACTGGAAATTATCCAAACACCCAGGAGCAGCTGAACAGATCATGGTAATATCCTTGTGGTGGAATATTATCCAGTTACACAAAGAAATGAGCTCCAGGACCATACAGCAACCCAGATACAACTCAGGATAATTATACTGGATGTACAGAGGATACATGTATGAATGATCACAAGTATCTAATTTTCTAGAAAATGCCGTGGAATCCTTTATCACTTAGAGAATGCAGCACAGAGGAGAAAAAAAAAATAAGAATTACTGAGGGGCGGGGAGGATGGCACTTTGGAGAGTGGGGAGCAGATCCGGCTCCTGGATGTTGCCATGACATTGTGAGTGTATACATATGGTAAACTTAACATAATTGTGCACCTCAAACAGTATGCACTTTGTACATACTGTGTAGAGTCCGCTGTTTAAAAATATCAATTATACATTAATGAAGTTCTGAAAGTACATACTTTGAAAAAATACATAACCGCACAGACCCCCTCCAAACACGCATGGGCACCCTTTATTCCTTCGCTTTAAGCATTTCTGTCCACTGAGGAGCAAGAGTAAAGCTATCTCACTGTCACTTAAAACACCTGTGTGTGGTAACCAATGAAATCTGAAATCTTTGCTTTTCTCTCCTCATGATTCTTTGGAGGAATTATAGACTTGCATGCTTCGTTCATTTCTTTTGGCTTGCCCATTTTTCCTGTTTATTTCTTATGTGATTATGTGAGTATATCTTTCCAGACTTCTCTACGTAAATGCACATACTTCTCTTAAACAAAAACAGGATCCTAGTTTATCTCGTATCGTGAAGCCTACTTTACGCTAACATAATGTGACGCTCTCTGCGTATGTGAATGAATGTGAACCCTGTCCCGGTCTTAACAGTTAGAAAAGCAATTCTTGATGCTGCTTCATCATATTCCAGCTTCAGGAGGGGAAGTGAGGCCTCCCCTTAGCTCCAAGGAAGTAGAGAGTAATGTCGTAAATCATGTTTTTTACTTGCTACAGCATCATAGAAATTAGAGCAGACTCCTCTCCAGTTGACAGTCAATATCCCTCCGTCTGAAAGGGAGCTTTGTGGAGGCAACTAACTTTCTCTGTAATCCCCCTAGAACAATGCTATCTGATAGTGACATTTGCAGCCAGCCACACTTCACTTGACAAATTCTGAAAGGATCAATTTTTCCCCATTACTCTCCTCCTCATTAATATCCAGAAAGATACTCACTCTGGTAAGTTGTGGACAACCTTTGGCTCTGCTAGAGATAGATGCCTCTTTGTCAAGATCTTATGAGGAGAAAGTAAGTACATTTTCCTTAAGGTTCAAAAGAAACTTGGATTGGAATTAAAAGCTGCTCCTCTCAAAGGTCATAGAAAAAAAATCTGGTGATGTCCTATGAGAAATAAAATTATTATTCATTTAATGCAATGCATTGCAGTGACATGGGGACTGTGAATTTCAAAGTGGCACAGCTTTGGAATGGAAAGTTACGGTTTACCTAGCAATAGTCATCTATCTTCTTTGCAAGTTACCTTTGAGTGACACTTAATATCCAGGCTCTGTCAACCATTGGTCTGAAAGGCCTCCTCAAATTGGGATCAGTAGAACTGTGCGTAAATTCATCAGTCTGCTCCCTTCTGGATTGTGCTTCAAACAAGCCAACCATACAAAAGAGGAAATATTCAGTCTGAAGGTCAGACTGCCTGACTGACCACACTGGCTAAGATTTTTATGTTTTGAAACCACTGATCAGAAACAAAGCCTTGTTTTTGAAAGGGGAAAAAAATCATGAATCGGGCTGAAATAACCAGTCCATAGCAGTCTAAACCCCTCCACAGCACATCTACTTCTGTTTGCCTTTATCCGGTCTCCACACACCCAGGTCATGATCAGAAAGCCACCGAGTATGGTAAACATCAGGGGCTTCTCTGTGTCCCACACAATCTGGGTACTGCTGAATGTGAAATTAGATACACCATCATCCACAGAGTTGGGTGCAGAGATGTAAAAGGTGGACAGTTCACTCCCTGCTGAAGCTGATAGGGGGATGAGTGCATTGAAAACGATTCCACCAAAAGCATAGCGATGCAGTGGCTGACTGACAGGTGGGAGAAGTTCTGTGAGAGGCTGCCTTTCAGAGTGAGAGCAGAGGAAGCATGGCTATTCAAATCTACCCAGGTCTCCACTTCCCTGTGCATAAAATCAGTGCCAGCAATGACTGTGGTAAGGGACGTTTTTAAATCCTGATGAGAGCTATAATAAATCAAAGGGGGGACAGAGTGTTTTTCTGATAATACCCTTTTTTCATAAAGGTGATAAAAGGCGCTTACACCTCTGTGAGAAAGCTCTCAGTTTGTCTATGACTGTTTCCTTCCCCAGTTTAACACTTTATTAAGCACCCTACAAATGTTAGATGTTCCAAACACGCTAGAAACTTCCAGCTCTTTTGAGAATGAGAGGAGTCCTCTGGACAACATAACCTGCCTGTGAGGACAACCCAGATGCACAAGGACCAGAAAGCCCTCTGATCCAACATCCAGAAATATGGATGGATGGGAAGAAAAGCCATACCCTGAAGGACCTTCCTTGGAACCAAAGATGGGTTCTCTGTAGGAAATAAAGCTAAGTTGAGGCTAAGAGATGGAGTGAGAGGTCGGAATGGGCTTAAAAATGCCATCAAAGGTGCAGTCAGTCTGGACGCTGGGAATGGTTTGGGATTAGGGAATTAGAGCCTTGGGATTGGAAGCTGGGTGACCCTCCCAGAGATCAGAGTTTAGGAAAAAAGTGAACAGAATAACAGAATATATCAGGGAAAGGAACAGAAATGAGGAATGAAGGGGTGTAGTAAGATCTGCCGAAGGGCCTCATGACCATGCTCCTGTGAGATCTCCAGCTGGCTCCCTGCTGGTTCCTCTAAACCAATAGGAGGAAGCCCTAGACTGCGCTATTTGCCAGATCTCCTTCAGGGGCTGTGAAACTTACAAAAGGAGGCAAGAAAAGTTGACTAACAGTATCTAGGATAAATATATTAAACTATGTATTGTCAAAATAATACTAATAGACCAAGAGATAATTCGTATCATTCAAGTAGAGACATGGGTAGCCAAAAAATTAAAGCTCTATTACAGGCTGGGCTTATTGGTCAATGGTAGAACACTCACTTAACATGAAAAGCACTGGGTTTTAGTTTAATCTCCAGGTTTATGAAATGCAAACACACATATAGACACACACAGACCACACAGAGAGAAATACACACACACACACACACACACACACACACACGCACACACACACACACACACACGTCCACACAATGCGTTTCAAGAATTCTCTCTCCTTGGTTATTTAAAAAGAGGAAACAACAACAAAAACATTTAAAAAGCAGAAAATGATACTAGCGTCAGGCTTCTCTATAGCAACATTAAAAGCTAGAATTAAAATGGAATGGCGTCTGCGAGCTTCTGGGGAGAAAATAAAAGTGCGGGGGAAAAAATCATGGGCCGGACGAGGGGGTTATTCAAGTATAAAGGTGTCAGACATGTATTTGCAGACCTGTGAGTACTCAGAAAACACAACGCCCTTTAGTCCCCGATGGGGGAAAAAAAGAAAGAAAGAAAAAGAAAAACCCTGATGGGCAAATCTAGCCATTCAAGAGTGAATGGAGATGGAATCAAAGAACTCCCTAACCGCGTGGGATTGGGTGTTTCCCTGAAGCCGAAAGTCAATTTGGCCTTAGAATACCCAGATTAAACCTGGTTCCTGGGTGTGTCTGTGAGGATGTTCCGGCTATGGTCAGCATTTGAGTTGTGGGCTCTATAAAGTAAATAGCCCTCCCCACCGTGGGTAAGGGCTTCAATCCTCTGAGGGCCCAAAGCAAATGAAAAACCGGGAAGAGAAACAATTTGCTGCTTTGGCCTCCTGCCTGTCTCCTGAGCTAGGACAGCTCAGCTCATCCATTCCTGCCCGGATACTGGGATTTACACCGGCAGCTCCCTTGGTTCTCAGGCCTTCAGATTCAGACCTGATTTACAGCCCCAGCTCTTCTCTTGGGCTTCCAGCTTGCAGAAAGCAAATCATGACACTTCTCAGCATCCATAATCGCAGGTGCTAATTCCTACTCTCTGTGCCCTCTCCTCTGCTTCCTCTGTCCCCGTTGTGTGTGTGTGTGTGTGTGTGTGTGTGTGTGTGTGCAGGTTCTATGAATATATTGTGTATATAGCCATATACATATCTAATTGCTCTTTTTCTCTGAAGAATGCCGAAGAAGCTCTTTTTTAAAAATAAACATACACACAGGTTTGGAGGAGTACTGAAAGGGAAATCAACAAGATGAGTCATGTAGCTAGCTGTGGTGATCTTTAAAGGTGGAGGTAAACACAACGGGAGGGGCAAGCTTGCATAGCTTTTTTGGCCCCCATGGTATATTTAATTGGGATGTAATCAACATGTAATAAATACATAGATTTAAAGCTTATTGTTTGACTTTCTGCTTCAATTCTAATAAATGTACAAACCTATATAATCACTGCCCCAAGCAAATGACAGACATTTTCTCTATACCCACGACATTCTTCCTACTTCCCATTAACTGTGAGGACCTCAGAGGCAAGCTGGTCTAATTTCACCACATTCTCCAGAAGTTTACATAAGAGTGAAAGATTCACGCACATTATTATATGTCAGTGACTTGATTTTACTGTGAGTCACACTCCATAGATGTATGGTGTGTTTGCATGCTCTCCTGTTGACTTGTCTACAGAGAAAGCATTTCATTGATGATTGATTGATTGATTGATTGATTGATTTTTCTAATACTAAATTGACCTTGCATCATTAACATATGGCCCAGTTGGTCCTTTTATTTATAACCTTATAGATTTAGTAGTG
Organism: Rattus norvegicus; assembly: GCF_021556685.1. Taxonomy (NCBI): domain Eukaryota; kingdom Metazoa; phylum Chordata; class Mammalia; order Rodentia; family Muridae; genus Rattus; species Rattus norvegicus. The sequence continues at coordinate 34,766,604 of NC_141539.1, read as the reverse complement.
CCATATGACTGTGCTAGAATTCTACAGGCTCAACGACCCTTTCCATCACTATTAGATTCCTTAACTTTTACCATTCTGCCTGCTGCGATTTTATGGTGTCTTATTCTAACCCACAGTGCTGAGTTTTCTAGCCCAATGTGTTCACTGGCCATCCATGTGGCTTCGTTGGAGAAAATCATGCAGTCCTGTTTCTCAAATCCTTCACCAAGCTTATGCCTGACCGTTGAACTTTCTGAAGGTTGTTTTCAGAAGAGTGGATGTTTTTAATGTTAATGAACATCTATAATGTTAATGTATAATATTGGAATATTATTTTTCTCACTGATTCAGAATTATTAAAGAATTTGTTCTTGTGGTGAGGACAAGAAGTTAGAACATGGTGACTTTACCATGTGTATTTTAGGTTCTTGGACATCAAGAAGAGTTTGCTGTTCATGGAGTGAATTGTGGTTTAAAGTACATAGCGTATTTCTCATATGACTATCCAGTCGTCCTGATATTGTTTATTAAAAGAAATTCTGCTCTCTCTTAAGTCACGTCATCACTGTTGGACATCAAATGGGCATGTTCATATACAATTGACATTTCTTTTAAATCTATACTACTGATCCTTTTGTCTATAAGAAAAGCAGAGATAACTTCAATCCCACCAGCTCTACAAAGTCCTGAAATCAAATAGAGTAAGACTTTGAATTTTGTTCTACTTTTTTTTTAACATTTATATTTTCCTAGATCCTTAGCACTTTCTATAAAGGTTCTAAATGGGTTTGTCAATTTACTTTTTAAGACTGAGGCAATTTAGATTATGTTTATATTTAAACGATGCACAAATTTAAGAAAAGGCATTGTAGTAACATTGGGTCTTTGAGTGTACCACCATGACCAACAGCATTTCGGACCGTCCTTTAATTTGCCTGTCCCATATTATATAGAAGTCAGAATGAAAGTCCAGCACTTTTTCATAAAGGCTACTTTGATGTATTTTGCCTTTAATTCTATGGAAAATGGCATTTTACTCTATTTCATTTTCATTATTAGTTGACAAACCACAGAAGTGTAACTAAATTTTGTATGTTGAACTTTCCCACTGTAGAATCGTTAAATTCACCTATTGTTCTACAGGTTATATAAAACTCATAAAACTCCCTGTATACATTATTATATCATCTAAGCCCAAGTTTTATTTATTCCTTCCCAAGCTTTCTATTTCTTTTAAAGTGATCATCTAGGATCGGTTCAGTCAGGAGTCGAGGAGATAAGGCTGGACAACTTGCCACTCCTCTTGGGGACAAGCAAGTGTTCCTGGTTTAGTGCATGATGTTCAATGTTTAATGTATGACGCTAGGTGTTGATTCTCCACAGATTCTTTTCATCACACTACAAAGTTCCCTTCAATCTCTAATTTGTCAGCAGTTCTTATCATGAGCAGCTTCTCATTTTCTGCATCTCTGGAGAGGATCATGTGAGATTTTTTTTCACTCAGATGACATAGCCAGCCGCATCGATTGGTTTGCTGCTGTTAAACAAGCCTTGCGCTCTCGGGCTAAGTCACAATTGGTACTTTTATACATTCCTGTATTTGATTCGTGAGTAAGCAGCTGATGCCGTTTATCTCCTTGTTTGTAGGGATACTGCTCTGCAATTTTCTTATTTCGTCCCTATTAGGTTTGGACCTTCAGTTCGTCGTTACAGTTTGTCTTCTGTGGCGCCGATGTCTGCTTTTTCTCTTTTCTATCCTTTCATCTTAGTTTGGTGTAGATTTGTTTATTTTCTAGCATTCCTGGGCCAAAGCCGAAATCATTGATTTTATTTTTTTTAAAGTAAATAACGGGTATTTATTTATTTATTTATTTATTTAATTTATTTATTTTTACACTCCAGATTGTATTCCCCTTCCGGTCCACCCTCCGACAGTTCCACATCTCATGTCTCCTCCCGCCACCCCCACCCCAATCCGTCTCCATGAGGATGGCCCTACCCCACCCACCCCACCAGCCCTCTAAACCCCCTTCGGCCTCCAGTCTCTTGAGGATTACGTGCATCTTCTCTGACTGAACCCAGACCCGGGAGTCCTCTGTCGTATATGTGTTGGGGGGGCCTCATCTCAGCTGGTGTAGCTGTTTGGTGATCCAGTGTCTGAGAGATCTCGGGGTCCAGGTTAATTGAGATTCCTGGTCCTCCTACTGGGTCACCCTTCTCCTCAGCTTTTCCCTAATTCAACCAGAGGGGGCAGCAACTTCTTTCTGTTCATCTATTGGGTAAACACTTTTACTTCCAACACAGGCATTTAAAGATACAAATTCCCCCCAGTGATCTACTTCAGCTCCCACCCTCGGACTGTTAGCTTGTGTCTTCACGCTCACTTCATTTGAAATGCTTTCCTATTTCTCCCGTTATTTTCCCCCCAGGGTTTTTAAAGTATCGACTTGGTTCCAAGTTCAAGCAATGAGGCTCTCTACATATTTAATTTCAAATCTTTGGAATTAATCTTATTGTACAGACCAAGACATGAACCAGTGAAAATTCCAAATTCATTTGAAGAATATGGAGAAATTTTTTCCCTGATTTGTGAGATAGGGTAAATTTAGATAACATTGTTGATTCAAACATTCTATATCCTAACTAAACTTTTTGTCTGCTCGTTCTATCACTACATAAACTGTGTTTTAAAAAAGTTCCAGGGATCCCGGCCCGCAGCAGCTCTCTGCTCCCAGACCCGGTGAGAGAGAGACCCAACCGCCTGGTCAGGTGGGCACTCCTGAGGCTGCAGAGCGGAAGAGACCACCAACACTGCTCACCCCTGCCCACATCCCTGGCCCAAGAGGAAACTGTATAAGGCCTCTGGGCACCCGTGGGGGAGGGCCCAGGAGCGGCAGGACCCCTGCCAGAGACACCGCCGGACCCTGAAGGAAACAGACCGGATAAACAGTTCTCTGCACCCAAATCCTGTGGGAGGGAGAGCTAAACCTTCAGAGAGGCAGACAAGCCTGGGAAACCAGAAGAGACTGCTCCCTGCACACACATCTCGGACGCCAGAGGAAAAAGCCAAAGACCATCTGGAACCCTGGTGCACTGAAGCTCCCGGAAGGGGCGGCACAGGTCTTCCTGGTTGCTGCCGCTGCAGAGAGCCCCTGGGCAGCACCCCACGAGCAAACCTGAGCCTCGGGACCACAGGTAAGACCAAATTTTCTGCTGCAAGAAAGCTGCCTGGTGAACTCAAGACACAGGCCCATAGGAACAGCTGAAGACCTGTAGAGAGGAAAAACTACACGCCCGAAAGCAGAACACTCTGTCCCCATAACTGACTGAAAGAGAGGAAAACAGGTCTACAGCACTCCTGACACACAGGCTTATAGGACAGTCTAGCCACTGTCAGAAATAGCAGAACAAAGTAACACTAGAGATAATCTGATGGCGAGAGGCAAGCGCAGGAACCCAAGCAACAGAAACCAAGACTACATGCCATCATCGGAGCCCAATTCTCCCACCAAAACAAACATGGAATATCCAAACACACCAGAAAAGCAAGATCTAGTTTCAAAATCATATTTGATCATGATGCTGGAGGACTTCAAGAAAGACCTGAACACACTTAGGGAAGCACAGGAAAACATTAATAAACAAGTAAAAGCCTACAGAGAGGAATCGCAAAAATCCCTGAAAGAATTCCAGGAAAACACAATCAAACAGTTGAAGGAATTAAAAATGGAAATAGAAGCAATCAAGAAAGAACACATGGAAACAACCCTGGATATAGAAAACCAAAAGAAGAGACAAGGAGCTGTAGATACAAGCTTCACCAACAGAATACAAGAGATGGAAGAGAGAATCTCAGGAGCAGAAGATTCCATAGAAATCATTGACTCAACTGTCAAAGATAATGTAAAGCGGAAAAAGCTACTGGTCCAAAACATACAGGAAATCCAGGACTCAATGAGAAGATCAAACCTAAGGATAATAGGTATAGAAGAGAGTGAAGACTCCCAGCTCAAAGGACCAGTAAATATCTTCAACAAAATCATAGAAGAAAACTTCCCTAACCTAAAAAAAGAGATACCCATAGACATACAAGAAGCCTACAGAACTCCAAATAGATTGGACCAGAAAAGAAACACCTCCCGTCACATAATTGTCAAAACAGCAAACACACAAAATAAAGAAAGAATATTAAAAGCAGTAAGGGAAAAAGGTCAAGTAACATATAAAGGGAGACCTATCAGAATCACAGCAGCCTTCTCGCCAGAAACTATGAAGGCCAGAAGATCCTGGACTGATGTTATACAGACCCTAAGAGAACACAAATGCCAGCCCAGATTACGGTATCCAGCAAAACTCTCAATTAACATTGATGGAGAAACCAAGATATTCCATGACAAAACCAAATTTACACAATATCTTTCTACAAATCCAGCACTACAAAGGATAATAAATGGTAAAGCCCAACATAAGGAGGCAAGCTATACCCTAGAAGAAGCAAGAAACTAATCGTCTTGGCAACAAAACAAAGAGAATGAAAGCACACAAACATAACCTCACATCCAAATATGAATATAACGGGAAGCAATAATCACTATTCCTTAATATCTCTCAATATCAATGGCCTCAACTCCCCAATAAAAAGACATAGATTAACAAACTGGATACGCAATGAGGACCCTGCATTCTGCTGCCTACAGGAAACACACCTCAGAGACAAAGACAGACACTACCTCAGAGTGAAAGGCTGGAAAACAACTTTCCAAGCAAATGGTCAGAAGAAGCAAGCTGGAGTAGCCATTCTAATATCAAATAAAATCAATTTCCAACTAAAAGTCATCAAAAAAGATAAGGAAGGACACTTCATATTCATCAAAGGAAAAATCAACCAAGATGAACTCTCAATCCTAAATATCTATGCCCCAAATACAAGGGCACCTACATACGTAAAAGAAACCTTACTAAAGCTCAAAACACACATTGCACCTCACACAATAATAGTGGGAGATTTCAACACCCCACTCTCATCAATGGACAGATCATGGAAACAGAAATTAAACAGTGATGTAGACAGACTAAGAGAAGTCATGAGCCAAATGGACTTAACGGATATTTATAGAACATTCTATCCTAAAGCAAAAGGATATACCTTCTTCTCAGCTCCTCATGGTACTTTCTCCAAAATTGACCATATAATTGGTCAAAAAACGGGCCTCAACAGGTACAGAAAGATAGAAATAATCCCATGCGTGCTATCGGACCACCACGGCCTAAAACTGGTCTTCAATAACAATAAGGGAAGAATGCCCACATATACGTGGAAATTGAACAATGCTCTACTCAATGATAACCTGGTCAAGGAAGAAATAAAGAAAGAAATTAAAAACTTTTTAGAATTTAATGAAAATGAAGATACAACATACTCAAACTTATGGGACACAATGAAAGCTGTGCTAAAAGGAAAACTCATAGCGCTGAGTGCCTGCAGAAAGAAACAGGAAAGAGCATATGTCAGCAGCTTGACAGCACACCTAAAAGCTCTAGAACAGAAAGAAGCAAATACACCCAGGAGGAGTAGAAGGCAGGAAATAATCAAAATCAGAGCTGGAATCAACCAAGTAGAAACAAAAAGGGCCATAGAAAGAATCAACAGAACCAAAAGTTGGTTCTTTGAGAAAATCAACAAGATAGATAAACCCTTAGCCAGACTAACGAGAGGACACAGAGAGTGTGTCCAAATTAACAAAATCAGAAATGAAAAGGGAGACATAACTACAGATTCGGAGGAAATTCAAAAAATCATCAGATCTTACTATAAAAACCTATATTCAACAAAATTTGAAAATCTTCAGGAAATGGACAATTTCCTAGACAGATACCAGGTATCGAAGTTAAATCAGGAACAGATAAACCAGTTAAACAACCCCATAACTCCTAAGGAAATAGAAGCAGTCATTAAAGGTCTCCCAACCAAAAAGAGCCCAGGTCCAGACGGGTTTAGTGCAGAATTCTATCAAACCTTCATAGAAGACCTCATACCAATATTATCCAAACTATTCCACAAAATTGAAACAGATGGAGCCCTACCGAATTCCTTCTACGAAGCCACAATTACTCTTATACCTAAACCACACAAAGACACAACAAAGAAAGAGAACTTCAGACCAATTTTCCTTATGAATATTGACGCAAAAATACTCAATAAAATTCTGGCAAACCGAATTCAAGAGCACATCAAAACAATCATCCACCATGATCAAGTAGGCTTCATCCCAGGCATGCAGGGATGGTTTAATATACGGAAAACCATCAATGTGATCCATTATATAAACAAACTGAAAGAACAGAACCACATGATCATTTCATTAGATGCTGAGAAAGCATTTGACAAAATTCAACACCCCTTCATGATAAAAGTCCTGGAAAGAATAGGAATTCAAGGCCCATACCTAAACATAGTAAAAGCCATATACAGCAAACCAGTTGCTAACATTAAACTAAATGGAGAGAAACTTGAAGCAATCCCACTAAAATCAGGTACTAGACAAGGCTGCCCACTCTCTCCCTACTTATTCAATATAGTTCTTGAAGTTCTAGCCAGAGCAATCAGACAACAAAAGGAGATCAAAGGGATACAGATCGGAAAAGAAGAGGTCAAAATATCACTATTTGCAGATGACATGATAGTATATTTGAGTGATCCCAAAAGTTCCACCAGAGAACTACTAAAGCTGATAAACAACTTCAGCAAAGTGGCTGGGTATAAAATTAACTCAAATAAATCAGTTGCCTTCCTCTATACAAAAGAGAAACAAGCCGAGAAAGAAATTAGGGAAACGACACCCTTCATAATAGACCCAAATAATATAAAGTACCTCGGTGTGACTTTAACCAAGCAAGTAAAAGATCTGTACAATAAGAACTTCAAGACACTGAGGAAAGAAATTGAAGAAGACCTCAGAAGATGGAAAGATCTCCCATGCTCATGGATTGGCAGGATTAATATGGTAAAAATGGCCATTTTACCAAAAGCAATCTACAGATTCAATGCAATCCCCATCAAAATACCAATCCAATTCTTCAAAGAGTTAGACAGAACAATTTGCAAATTCATCTGGAATAACAAAAAACCCAGGATAGCTAAAGCTATCCTCAACAATAAAAGGACTTCAGGGGGAATCACTATCCCTGAACTCAAGCAGTATTACAGAGCAATAGTGATAAAAACTGCATGGTATTGGTACAGAGACAGACAGATAGACCAATGGAATAGAATTGAAGACCCAGAAATGAACCCACACACCTATGGTCACTTGATTTTTGACAAAGGAGCCAAAACCATCCAATGGAAAAAAGATAGCATTTTCAGCAAATGGTGCTGGTTCAACTGGAGGGCAACATGTAGAAGAATGCAGATCGATCCATCCTTATCACCCTGTACAAAGCTTAAGTCCAAGTGGATCAAGGACCTCCACATCAAACCAGACACACTCAAACTAATAGAAGAAAAACTAGGGAAGCATCTGGAACACATGGGCACTGGAAAAAATTTCCTGAACAAAACACCAATGGCTTATGCTCTAAGATCAAGAATCAACAAATGGGATCTCATAAAACTGCAAAGCTTCTGTAAGGCAAAGGACACTGTGGTTAGGACAAAACGGCAACCAACAGATTGGGAAAAGATCTTTACCAATCCTACAACAGATAGAGGCCTTATATCCAAGATATACAAAGAACTCAAGAAGTTAGACCGCAGGGAAACAAATAACCCTATTAAAAAATGGGGTTCAGAGCTAAACAAAGAATTCACAGCTGAGGAATGCCGAATGGCTGAGAAACACCTAAAGAAATGTTCAACATCTTTAGTCATAAGGGAAATGCAAATCAAAACAACCCTGAGATTTCACCTCACACCAGTGCGATTGGCTAAGATCAAAAACTCAGGTGACAGCAGATGCTGGCGAGGATGTGGAGAAAGAGGAACACTCCTCCATTGTTGGTGGGATTGCAGACTGGTAAAACCATTCTGGAAATCAGTCTGGAGGTTCCTCAGAAAATTGGACATTGAACTGCCTGAGGATCCAGCTATACCTCTCTTGGGCATATACCCAAAAGATGCCTCAACATATAAAAGAGACACGTGCTCCACTATGTTCATCGCAGCCTTATTTATAATAGCCAGAAGCTGGAAAGAACCCAGATGCCCTTCAACAGAGGAATGGATACCGAAAATGTGGTACATCTACACAATGGAATATTACTCAGCTATCAAAAACAACGAGTTTATGAAATTCGTAGGCAAATGGTTGGAACTGGAAAATATCATCCTGAGTGAGCTAACCCAATCACAGAAAGACATACATGGTATGCACTCATTGATAAGTGGCTATTAGCCCAAATGCTTGAATTACCCTAGATCCCTAGAACAAACGAAACTCAAGACGGATGATCAAAATGTGAATGCTTCACTCCTTCTTTAAGTGAGGAAAAAGAATACCCTTGGCAGGGAAGGGAGAGGCAAAGATTAAAACAGAGACTGAAGGAACACCCATTCAGAGCCTGCCCCACATGTGGCCCATACATATACAGCCACCCAATTAGACAAGATGGATGAAGCAAAGAAGTGCAGACCGACAGGAGCCGGATGTAGATCGCTCCTGAGAGACACAGCCAGAATACAGCAAATATAGAGGCGAATGCCAGCAGCAAACCACTGAACTGAGAATAGGTCCCCTATTGAAGGAATCAGAGAAAGAACTGGAAGAGCTTGAAGGGGCTCGAGACCCCAAAAGTACAACAATGCCAAGCAACCAGAGCTTCCAGGGACTAAGCCACTACCTAAAGACTATACATGGACTGACCCTGGACTCTGACCCCATAGGTAGCAATGAATATCCTAGTAAGAGCACCAGTGGAAGGGGAAGCCCTGGGTCCTGCTAAGACTGAACCCCCAGTGAACTAGTCTATGGGGGGAGGGCGGCAATGGGGGGAGGGTTGGGAGGGGAACACCCATAAGGAAAGGGAGGGGGGAGGGGGATGTTTGCCCGGAAACCAGGAAAGGGAATAACACTCGAAATGTATATAAGAAATACTCAAGTTAATAAAAAAAAATAAAATAAAAAAAAATAAAAAAGTTCCAATTTATAACTATTGATTTGTTATATTTCAATGTCTGTTTTCTCAAATTTGGTTCAGGTATTTTTGTTTTCAGATTAACCTATAGTAACTCGTTTCTTTTATAGCCTTATTGTGGTATATAATGAATCCCAAACACAGTATATTTAATGTATAAAACTTGGTGATTGTTGAAAAGTCTATGCATTTGAACTCATTACCAGAATCTGGGCAGTTGATGCGTGCATCATCAGCAAAGGCTTCTGAGATCTCTTTGTGCCTGAAGTCACTCACTCTTTTCCCATCTCGGATATACATGGATCTCATTCTATTTCATAAATATGCCACAATTTACTTAACTATCCACCTGCTAGAAACATTTGGGTTATTTCTAAATTTGAGCTATAATAAATAAAATGACTACGGACAGTCTTGAAAAGAGTCTTTGTGCCATTTGGGGGTGCGCAAAAAGGAATTGAAATGGCCAATTAACTTCTAACAAGATTTAGGAATTCATAACGTCTTAAGTTTAAACTGCCAATTTTTTTCTCAAATGTTTATATAATTTCACATACTTACCAGGAGTTATCAGAATCCAAGTTTTTTTTCTTTTCCTCCCCAATAATTAGTAGTTGGTCTTTATTTTTAGCTCTTTTGGTGGTTGTATTATAAAATGCCTTTGTGGCTTTAAGCCGCCTTTCCTAATGACTGGTTGGCGTTGCCAAGCATCTTGTTAAGAATTCATCTGACATCTATGTATACTCTTTGGGAAAGATATGGTATAAACCTTTTGTCTACTTTTTAATTGAGACACATATCTTTTACAATTGAGAGTGGGGGATTTTCACAAACCCAGCATAAAATCCTCTGTAAGATATACATTTTACAAATATTTTCTTAGAGTGCAACATTTTGTAAGGCTTGCCTTCCTTTTGATGAGTAATTTTGGTCATTTGCCATTAATGATTTTTGTTTATAGTTTGTTTTCTTTGGGACAAATTTTAGAAATATTTGCCAAACCCAAAGACACTGAGGTCTTTTTTCACATTTTTTTCCAAAAGTTCGTAATTTGGTGCTTGGATTTAGGTCTATGATCGACTTCAGATGTATTTTGGTACAGGACATGAAGAAGGTGTTAACCTTCATTTCTCTGCATATCGCAACTGTTCTGGATAGATAGCTCAGTGGTTAGGAGCACTGGCTTCTCTTCCGGAGTAGCTGAGTTCTGTTCCCAGAACCCACACAGCAGCTTAGAGCGGTCTAACGCCAGTTGCAGGGGAACGTGATGCCCTCTTCTGGCTTCTGCAGGCAGTGCATACAAGTGGGACACACACACACACACACATAAAATAACAAAATAATTAAAATGAGTTGATAAATTCCCCATGTACGTGCATAAAGCTATTAATGTACCAATGTGATCCATACCTGAGAGCAGTGAGAGTAGGTCTTGCTGTGTAGACCAGACTGATGTGGCAGCAATCCTTCAGCTGCTGCCTCCCAGGTTCTGAAAGGATAGGTGTGTGCCCCAAAACCCATTCTGTGCTATACTTTGATGTGTCCCCTTGTGTTTTTACACCTTTTTCTGTTCTACATGCAGACTTTTAGTTTTATTAAAGACTCATGGTTTACGTTCGTTATCTTTATTAGCTTTATTTTTCTATCCCATTTGTTTTTGGCCCTTGTGTGTATTTTCTTCTGCCTACTTACGTGAGCTTTCATTTTTTTGTTTGTTTGTTTGTTTTGGATTGTCAACTAAGGAGTCAGCAAATGTTCTCGTGAAAGGTTAAAGAATAATTACTATTTTAGGTTTTGAAATGCATACCTCTAATCAACTTTGTTGTTATTCTGAGAAAACAGCTACAACTAATACATAGGTGGATGAACATGGACTTTAATTGCCAAAAATTTGACATTGTCTTGACTTACCTACTGCAGTTTAAAGCCTGTTAGAGGATTACTTTAAAGCCTTTCCTTTTTTCTAATAGAAATATTTTTTCTTTTATTGGATTTTTAATTTACATTTCAAATGCTATTTCCTTTCCTGATTTCCTAGACATAAGCCCCCTATCCCATCCCCCTCCCCTTCTTCTATAAAGGTGTTCCCCTCCCCATTCACCCCACACACACACATTCCCCTACACTGGGTGGTTCCAACCTTGGTAGGACCAATGACTTCTCCTTCCATTGGTGCCCAAAAAGGCCATCCTCTGCTACATATGCAACTGGAGACATAAATACTTAAGACTATAAATTTTCCTCTAAATTTTGTTTTAGCTGCATTCCAAAAATTTCAATGTGTCAAATTTTAATTTCAACCTTGCTCCTTCATTGTCTGAAGAAATATTTTTAAATATTTCCCTAAATACCTGGGAATTTTCCCAGATTTTGTGATACAACTGAGTTCCAGCTTAAGCCCATTCTGTTCACAGAATAAGTTTGACATAATTTGAATTCTCTCAAATATTTTGTGATCTGTCTTATGACCAAGAATATAAATTTGTTAGATTTCGTTTTCTGGTTTTCCTTGGTAAGTGTGCTGAGTGCACCTGAAGTGAATCTCTGCTTTCATTGAGTGATATGCTCTGTAAATGCAATTAGATGGTTGATTGGCAGGTCATTCAATTCCTCTATGCTGTTCTTGACTTTATGACCATGTTTCCTATCAGTGACTAGGAGGGTTATAAAATTCAAACTATAATAATAGCTGATCTATTCGGGTGTTTTCTGATTCTAAAAATATTCAATTCACTTATATTAATGGATGCTGCGGTTGCTTACTGCCTGTTGCTTCAAATATCTCTTCCTCCTCAAAAATTATCCCACTTATCCCTGATGCTATTGTTTGCTTCTTCCACTTGGCATTGTGGGAAATGGACATTTCCCCTTTCTTTTGATTATTGTTGGTTAGCATGGCATCTATTCCTCTAAACTTTGCTTTAAACTACTTTCCGTGATTTAAGGGAGAATGCGCTTTCCCAGTTCTGCCTCTTAGTAAGCTGTGACCTTCTTTTTAGAATGCTCTCTTTCTCTTTTGTAGAATACACCCTTAATCTGTTACAGCCTTCGAGTGACATTATCACTTCATTTACTTTACATATAGTGTAAGAGCGCTCCTTCCACTCCTGGGTGTGGTACTATTTTATGTCTATGTTATAACCTTCCCATCCCCCCGCCGCCCCATTTTATTCATTGCTTTTACATTAACCAATTACTTTTTAAGGATATGTTTTAAATAATAAAAAGCCTTTTCATCTTGCCTATACAGTTCTCACTTCCTACAGTCTTCATTGCTGTTTGTAGATTCGAAATTGCCTGGAGGATGCTTTTTTTCCCCCATTAATTTATTAATCCATTCACTTTACATCCCTATCACAACACCCACTCCCTCCTCTCCTCCCACTCCCACCCTCACAAATCCCTCCTCCATTTCCCCAATCTCCTTATCTTCAGAGAAGGAAAAGTGCCCTCTTGGGTACCACCCCATTCTGGGACCAGCACAGCAGGACTTAGGTGCATCTTCTCCCACTGAGGCCAGACTGGGCAGTTCAGTTAGAGGAAGGGGATCCAAAGGCAGGCAACAGAGTCAGAGACAGGCCCCACTCTCATTTCTAGGAGACCCTCATGAAGACCAAGCTGTACATCGGCCAGCAGACTTTTTTACACAGCAGTAATTCAGCCAGCAGTAATGATGTCTCTCCACTCTCGTCAGACTTTTGTGTGCCTACATAAGTATCTGGACTTGGTTTTGGAAATAAATTATTGCAGGGTATATAAGTCTAAGCTGATCCTTTTTTCATTTTACTACTTGAAAAGTATCGAGTTACTGTGTTTTAAATTGAATTGTTTCCACTAAGAAGTCTATTCCAGTTTAATTTGAGTTCTTTGTAGGTAATGAGCCTTTTGTCTCTTGCTATCTTAAAGATGATCTTCTGCATTGATTCCCAAGACTACACAAAAAGGGCATTCTTTGACACTGGTTCTGAATACTTGATTTTATGCACTGTGGTATAGTTTTCTTCTTGCTCTCTGGCTTGGTGGTTCATTAATATTCTTGAAACTGTCTCCTTACTATTTTACTTAATCAAAGTTAAAGAGGTTTTACTATTATTATTGTAGTAGTAGTAGTAGTAGTAGTAGTAGTAGTAGTAGTAGTAGTAGTAGTAGTAGTATTTCTCGAATGCTTTCCTGGGATCCACTTCTTTCAGAGGCTCCAGTCATTTGTGTGATAGGCTCCTTCAAGTCATCCCACCATTTCATGGTGCTCAGAGTCTTTTCTCAGCCACTGTGTTGTTGTGTTGCATTGTGGGTACTGGGTGTGGTTCTGTCTTCAAGTACTGTTGCCTTCTCTTCTGCAGTCATATCTACTGCTGAGCCCATATCACCAAGCTCCACTTATAAATAAATGTGTTCTATCACACTTTCTCTCATGGCTCTTTTTAAATATAGAAGAAGGAAGAGAAAGTGGGATAGAAGGAGGGAGGAGAAAGAAGAGGAATCATTGTTCTTAACACTCATGGCACACAAAGCCAGCTCCAACTGGCTGTCTAAGCACGTGTATCAAGTGCATGTTGAGAATGAGCAGGTTATTTTGGGAATATTTGTGTATGTACATATATACATATACGTGTGTCCATATGCATATACGTCATATACATACACATACATACACACATGCAACAACAATTAAAAGAAAGAGAGGGCATAAATCTGAAAGAGAACAAGGAGAGATATATGGAAGGGTTTGGAAAGAGGAAAAGGAGGGAAGAAATTATGTAATTATATTAATCTCAAAAATGAAAGAAAAATGAGAAAAGTGGGGAGATGTAATATAAAGAAAAATAAAAAATTTAAAAAGCAAGCTCCAGGCTGGATGTGGCTCGTAGGCCTTTTTAATAATTCTTACTCTTCTTGAACATATGACATGATATAAGATATATATTCGTGGGACTGAGGCTCAAATCCAGAGCTTTTCTTGCATCCTGGATGAGCTGGCTGCACCCGGTGGTAGACAGATCTCTAATAACTATCCTTCATTCATTCTGTCATCTGTTGTTACTGGGTCTGTTTATATTTATTGACTGATTAATGGATTTACTCACTGCAGTCTGATTCATTTATTGACTAATTGATCCACTGATTTCTTAATTGGGGTCATGATTTTCTTATTACTTAAATACAAGATAATATGGGGGCTGAGTGAATTTTGCTCTGTACTTGGTATTTCCTTAATATTCTTAAGCATTTTGCGGAGACCCACTTAAGTTATTTGCGAACAGCTTGTTCCTTTTGAATCTCTCTCTCTTTTGGGCAGAGCCAGGAAGCTTAGGCAAGAGACAGTGTGGGTCTACCAAGGAGAAAATAACTGGATATTTGACAAGCTGAGTGTTCTATTTGATGCCTACCTATTGTGCTACTTATACACTCTGCCTGGCAAGAATACAATCTATTTCTGACCCCTTGGGATCAAGGCTCATCCCTTTCACTCTCTCCAGTGCTTCTGTTTGGAGCCATATGCAGACCTTACTATGCTAGGCCCCTGAGGAGGATCCCATAGATGACTCTCCTCCCATGTGCTATCGTATCCTAGCTTCCTGCGGATTCCTCTAGATATGTCAGTTGTCTCAGTGTCTACAAAGTCTGAATTCTACCTCCTCAACTCCAGACACTTCTGCCATCTATGAGAACCTCCTCTCCCTACAAGTAGAAACACCCCTGTGGCAGCACCCCAGCAGTCATGACACTGCCATCAACACTTGTCCTCACTCAAAGTCAATATCCCGCACTGCCTGTTGCCCAGTGTCAGAAAACTGCAATTCTGTGCTTGTCCCCTTCAATTCAAGAAGGATGCTCTATCTGGTATATTTTATTCCATCTCGGCTGGTGGCAAAGTCTTGCTTCGTGCGTGCCGAGGTAGAGATGGAAACAGGCTGTACTGATGCACCTACTTTCATACGTGCATCGTACATATGATCGTACGTTCATACGTACTTTCATAGCTCCCCGCTATGTTTTATGCATGCATCTCTTTGGCCTTTCTTTTTAAAAAATCTAGCAAACATTGCCTGACTGTTGGTATTATGGGTAGTGTTTCTAGCACTTAAAAAGTTGGACGAGTTGAAATGCGACCTCCCTCTTAGATAGTCCTATTATATTATTTGCAAATGTTTTGTCACTCAGTAAATGAATAAAATATACAAGTAGGTTACGGAATCTGGGAAGTTCCAATCTGTTGCTCATGAATGCAGGCTGCTTCCTCTTTTGTCCTTAGACCTTCCTGGAACAACTCCCTATCCATTGTCATTAGAGGAGCAATTGAGAAGCTTGAGAAGAAATGCCTCGTGTTCTTCCCCATCTCACTAGACCACACATCTAGCCTTATTTAATGACTGCCACAGCAGCCGGTGGTGAGACCTACCCTAGTGCTTTTGAGCCTTCTTCACACTAACAGCCACTAATGTCCAGGACCTAACATGGCTAGATCAAATCCTGTTGTGTTTGGGAACCTTATTAATACTTTCAGCCTCAAAGAACTGTTGTCTTCTTCGGATTTTATTTTTCTGTAAAGAAACAGAGTCCGCTGTCATACTCTATATTTGACTGCCAATTCCTGACATGGTCCTCATTCGAGAAGGCACGTGTGCTTGTACTGTGCCCTGCCTCGCCAAGCTTGGAGAGCCTTCCTGATTTGATATACATATACAATCAACTAACCAGGATAGCTGTCATTTTTAAGAGGTGTCTATGCCGCATTAAGGTTGTACTTAAACCCTTGGAACTTCTGGAGTGTTTGGAAAATGATGAGTGCCTACCATTCTCAATCACTGCCACATCTGTGGCTCTGAGTTATTCCTTTCTGTGTTTCGCCAAGTGCTCAAAGCCACCTTAGACCTTACTTTTGTCACTGGTGACTAGGCTTCTGTATCAGAGCCTCTTTGGAGCCTGGATGGGAACCTGTGTCAGTTTCCATGGTTTTCGTAGAAATCCAAAACTGCTTTTGAAGTTTCCCTTCTACGACTGTGCCTCCTCTAGGAGACATGTCATACCATCAGTCACTAGCATGAAGCATAGAGTGTCATTTGCATAGACCAGAAGTTAGATGGAATGAATGGAGAAAATGCATTCGTTTGCGTTTGTGTAAAGCAGGCATCAAACCAGAGTGAAACGCGCAAAGGATCTGCAGGAGAAAGCAGAAAAATGGGGCAATCTCGGCCTGGATCTGATGTATCTGAAAGAAGAAAAGAAGAGCCCCAGACAAGGGTACAGTCTTCAAAGCAGCTTGGGAAAGCCATTGGAGCACTTTGAAGTCCAAGTCATTCATGAGAGTCATCCTGCCTCTTGCTAGAATGAGACACCTTAGTACCTACTCTGCACTCAATCTTCGTACAAGGGAGCTTCTAGGAAGATTGCCTTTGTGTCGGTACAGTAGAGAGTTCCAGAAAGTCCTCAGAAGGAACCTCCAAATTGTCCACAGCTGCTGAATTAATCCTGTTCATTAAGAAAATAGATGGGGAAAGCACGTGTCCTGTTGCCTTCTGTTGATTTTTAACTGCTATAGTCATCGAAATGCAATCTCCCTGCTCCCTCTATGAGCCACCAATGCCAATGGTTATCATCTGACATTACAAAGGCCTTCCTCACTTTCCCATGTCTGCCCTTCATGTCTATGATGTCTGACAAACAATACTTGCCATCCATACCTCTTTGCTCTGAAATAAATTGTACAAAACGATACCTTCCCAACATTTTAGTGAAGGTTCCTAAGTGTGCTTTCAGGCACATTGGAGAACAGAGTGGTATCTACTGTCGTATGTGTGGTAGCTGTGAATTTCTATGTTGCCCAGTAACGAGAGGCACTGGAGCATTAAGAAGGCATGAGTTCTGTGTCTGGATGGAAAGCTAGGTTGAGCAATACAGGTCCTTGAAGGTGCTTAGTATTGTCCGGGTGTTTGTGTTTTACCCAAACTCATGTTTTGAAACCTCTTCTCCAAAATGATGAAATTAGGAGGTGGATTTGGGGAGGCAATCAGGTGATGAGAGCAGAACCTAGGTAAATCAGAGTAGTACCCTCATAAAGACACCTCAGAGCATTAATTATCTTACCTCTTCCACCACATGAGGCCGCAAAAGAAGGCACCATCTAAGGAGCAAAGAGTGAACCCTCACCTGATACGAAATCTGCTAGTGGCTTGGTCTTGGATTTCCCAGCTTCAAAGAATAAACAATGATGTTTACAAGCTGCTCTGTTTCTGGTGTTTTCTTTTGCTACTCCAACCCAAAGGGACTAAAACAATATGAAGAACTGATTTAGCCCAGTGGGCTTTCTAGTCTGCATCAAGAGTTAGGACAGTAAAAGTGACAGGATCCAAACCAGTCAGAAGCCAGGCACCCATCCATGCACATTTTTTTAAAAAGATTTATTTATTTATTTATTTATTTATTCATTCATTCATTCATTCATTTATTATAAGTACCTTTCAGCTGTCTTCAGACCCACCAGATTACAGATGGTTGTGAGCCACCATGTGGTTGCTGGGATTTGAACTCAGGACCTCTGGAAAAGCAGTCAGTGCTCTTAACCTCTGAGCCATCTCTCCCTGCACTTAAAAAACATTTCTCACATACTCCAGGAAACCTCCTAGATCCTATAGCCTATTAGTTAAACTGAGGCAGGGGAGTTGAAGTTGAAAGCAAATGACATTCTTTCTGCACAACCTGCCCTCCTGAGTGAGCTATTGGACCACACTGCTGGCTCTTTTCAGAAGCACTGTTGCTAATCTGCCATGCAACGAACATCACTGAAGACCTAACTTATCTCCACTCCCACTGCTAAACTCTGCCTCCCGGTCATTCAAATGCTTTATTAACACCTTTCCACCCTTCAAATCTCTCTGGTTCTCCAGGTATGCATCCTCAGCTTGCAACTAGGCTCTCCTAAGGTGAAGGGTAGAACAATAGGGACATGCCTGCCCATACAGATTAGCCCAGGGCTCTGACCAACTCCTGGCAAAGTCCACAGGTCAGAATTGATTCAATAATCCCCAAGGTTACTTCTCAGTGGTATTTACCTCACAGGCATTTTAACAACCTTCAGAAGTAGCAACAGAATGTTTTCAAGGCTAGCTTTCCTACTTTGTAATTGATTCCTGTATTCATCATATACTGGTCGGAAGTCCTCCTGCTCAATGCCAAACCCCCCTCTGGGTACTCAGATTACAAGAATCAAACAAGCAAAGCACTGTTCAATAGTCTTGGAGCTTGGTTCTAGGTGCAGGGCCATAGAAATGGAAAGGGAAGGGAGCTTTGTGGGTATGGGTGGGTTAAAGAGATAATTGAAAGTATTGAAACTCAACTGTCTTTGAGCTCATGTGTCAGGCAAGGTCAACTACATAACTTGGTGGGGTCTCTTGCCACATAAAAATGTGGGGCTCATCTTTTCTGAAGAAGAAGCAGCTCTTCTTTTCTTGACTCTGTCACCTCATCTCTCAGGACTTCAGCACATTTATGAAGGCTCTCAAGCCAAAGTCAAGTGCCAGAGGATAACTTCTTCCTATTAGAATGGAACTGCCTTAGAAACACTTAGAGATGCCTTAGAAAACATCAGAAACTCTTCTCGCCATGAGGCTCTATGGTAGTCCTTTGCTGAGGTTCTTACCGAGCAAAGGAAGGAGCAGAAGTTTCCAAGCCAAACAAGGAGAACAGACATGTGTAAACATTCAAGAATCCATCCCTGATAATTTGGTAAGAGGGTGGCCCCCCACAACATGCACCATTACCACCTACATGACTTCCTGGTAAAGACAGGTGTGAAAGTAGTTTTATTAAGATTAACAAGTCAACCACTACAGAGCATCAAATGCCTGGGGCAGTGTGTACTCTTGAGACAAGCCTTTGGCTGCTACAATGCTCCCATGACCATGAAGCAGGCTCTGGTTCTGGCCACTGGGTTGGACCTTGTGAGGAAATAATAAGTGAAGTTCATTTCCCACTGGACCCTGGGACAAACAAGGAAATATTAGGATATTCCGATGACTTGAAGAGAGCTTTGACAGAAAATATAGATCTAATTATGTGAACTTTTATCAGCTGTTGATTGAAAACAGGGGTTGGGGGAACCTTCTAGCAGAAGGAATTGCATGTGAAAGGTCTCAGAGCAAGAGAAGCAGATCTGTGGAACTTTCCACTGCTCTAACTCAAAGCAATTGAAGAACAGAAGGAGCAACTAAAATTGAAATATGAAAGGAAAATGAGACAGACCGTAAAGGACCATGAAAAGCATGCTGTGGATTGTTTGATATATTCCACATTCCGTGATGACGGTTATGAGCAAATTGTACTGTAGAAAGAGCACTGTGTCACATGTACAGCCAGATCCTAACTAAGCAGAGTGGGAAAGTGACGTAAAATTCCAGGCAAAAGATCTGGTAGAAGGAAACTGCCAGGGTAGGACAGAGGAAGAATGGCACACCATGGAGCTGATGGGACCAAAGCAAGTAACAGACTGGAGAGACGGAAAGGAAGAGATGTGTTTCTCCGTGTTTGAGTGAACTGCTCAGAAGACATTTTATAGGGGAAACCTAGCAAGAAGCACCAGGAAGAAGGGTACTTGGCATAGAGAGAGGGGTAGATTTCAGGCTCAGGGGCTAAGTCTTTCCAGCACACCTTTGGTAATGGGTGTGAGTAGGAACTGACATCCAATCCCTCAGATACTAAGAATGTCACTTTCCTTGGAGATAAAGGCTTTGCAGTTAAGACGGGGTCATTAGAGTAGCCTAAATTCCTGTAAACATGTCCTGGTAAAACCAGAAAATTCTGGCACAAAGAGACTGCACATAAGTAGAAGACCTTGTGAAGAGGAAGGTGGAGATGGGATGATATAGCCGCAAGCCAAGAAATACAAGGTTGCCAGCAAACCACCAGACGCTCACCATCTCAAAGAAGACGTTCACTTCTCACCCAGAGAGCTACAGCCTCTTGGGATGAGAAACACCATCACTGGTCCTTTTAAGGCAATGCTGGGGTCACATGACTTGAAGAGGCTACAAAACTGCTAACACTTCAGTGAAGCCTGAAAGGTACCAGCCTTCTCTACTGTCTAGTTTATGTTTTCCTCTCACACTGTGAGGAAGTCCAACACAACTTTAGAATCAGATACAGAATTACCAAGGCATCAGGAATACATTCCCAAGAAGCCCTCATATCTCAAGTGATCTGCTGGGGCTTCTCTTGGAAACGCGGATGCCTCTCCTGTCATCTTTCCCCATCTTCTTTATTCCTTCAAATTCTGCTCTCCCAGCTGCCACCTCCCTCCTTCCAGCCTGGCTGCCCTCCTTCCTGCCTGCCCTGATAATTCCCATCATACATCTCCGTGACTGATGAATAAGAAGTTAATCAGAGTGCAGCCGGCTGTTCCTTCAACTCATGGACTCATTCTGAGGTGTCTTAATTGAACCATCTCGCAGGGAAAGATGAACTGGAGATAACTATCGGGAAGGCTTGTGAAAAGGGTAAAGAGATGAGCTTTCTGAAAGGAATATATGTCAAAGCCAGGTGACAGGAGCCTTTGGTTCACCCAAAATCATTCAATTGGACAGTCATTCACTCAGCAAATGTTTGCCATGGGCCCCAGCTGCGTTAGAACAGCTGAGGCTGAGGTGGGAAGTTGTCACTACTCTCAGGCTCTCATCTCTGCACTTTCTGGAGAAAGCTGAGGACCATTCAGGAGGGCTTATCTTGGGATGGGTGGTTCCTCTAACATTAGAGAAAGAAATCGCAGGCTGAGATCGTGGACCAGGTTTTAAAGAGCAAAAGAGACTACAGCCCACCCTAGTTGAATGACTTTCCAAACTGATTTTCCCTTTGTCAGACTGGGCTGTCGGGCTATGTAAGTCCTGGCCAGTGAGATTACAGATAGAAACAATAGGTACTCCTGTAGACCAAATCCAGAAAACCTCCCACGCAGTCTCCCTGCCTCTTTCTCTATTCTGCTATTATAATGAGACAAGACTAAAAATGACTCCAGGACTCTCAAAGTTAGAACAGGTGGAGGAAAGCCTCGTGCCTTCTCAAGCCACTGGTGACTCCATGTTGGATGTAGGATGTTAAGCTCTTGACATCTTACTCACAAAGGAGGGTGGGAGAATCAGCATCCAGAAACTCAGTAGCAGTGGTGCCAGGTAGATTCAGGCCAACCTTCCTCCGGTAAGGGAGAAGCTAGAAAAGGTATGACCTACACAGGGAGGCTGTCAACACTCAATGCCTTCCATTTATCAGCAGAACTATGCCCAGATAAAACCAAACTCTGGGTTTTCAGCTGTAATTCCAACCACTTCAAAGAGAAAAAGCCCATTCTACTTCCCATTTAAAACCAGGGTCTGCAGTCCTTGGAGATAGCAGCTCTCTCAGATTCTTCATCCCCTGCTCAGAAGTCTAGTCATCCAAAATCAGATGGGGACAGAGGCCAAATTTAATTAAAGGTAAATTCCGGTCAGTATCGGCTCAAGAAGAATAATTAGTGGAAGCAATCAGATTCTGTTTATTCTTCTATCGCAAGGACAAACCACTGGTTACTTTCAGTGACTCCGTGAACCCCCATTGTAGATTTCAGTCCCATAGAGCAATCATTTAGCCTGGGCCCCTGCTATGAAAAGCAAGCCCGCTGATATTCAAACATGCATAAACATCATCATTTGCTAATAGTAGCTAATGGCTTTAATCACAGAATAAAACAAATCAATAATTAACCTTAGCTGTAGCAGAGCAAGCTGAATTCAAAAATAATGAATTCACTAATGGTTCTCACTGCCATTAGTACATATATGTCAAGGTAAATATGCAGAAATGTGCCCATTTGCAAGTAGCTAATCTATTCATAAATGATCAGATTATGACTCAAATTGGGATGTGTCTTAAAAGAGGGCAATAAGTAACACTCCACTGAGTAATCTCTGATTTTTTAAGAAAACTATAAGATTATCTGCAAAACCACTTGCTAGCTATCCCTGCTCCATTATGTTCCTGGTTCAGGCAAGAAACACTCAGCAGATAGTCACAAAGCCATCTGGCTAGTCTAGATACATACTTTCTAGGATGTTGGGTTATTACAGCAAGATATAAGGATGGCTCTAGTAGAGGGGTACTTCGATGCTGGGGTTGCATACAAGGAAAAAGCGTATGACCTACTTGGGGAAGTCAAGAAAAAATTGCAGTTTTTTTAAAATATTTTAATTTATTCTTTGCAAATTCATACTTTGATCCTTTCTATTCCCTTTCTCAGAAATAAGACATTGAAGAATGTCTAAAGGTTACTCAAATTGGGATGTGTCTTACACAGAGGCCAAAGGTCAGAGAACAAAAATAAAGACAAAGGAGCATAATGTGCCTCAGAGCTTAAAAGTGTATCTACGTGGCTTCAAAGTCAGAGACTCACAGGGGCAGGAGGCACTGTGCTGGGGAGCCAGAGAAAGCCCACTCATCCAGGGTTTCAGTGTTCCGCTGATATTCTTAGGCTGGTTTTCTTTATTTCTAATAGACAATGAAAAGCACTGAAGGGTTGACGCGTGTGTAATCAGAAGAAAGACACACCAGGGTTGAGAGCTTTAGTTCTATGCCTTTATAATGGGTAAAAGTAGGCTTTATGTGAGCAAATGTGTTTGTTTATCTCTGATCATAAGCAATTACTCTGAAGGCTCAAATGACTGAAATATTTTCAAGGGTTGGGAAGTGCTGAGCTGGAAAACCCCTATGATAAATGCAGAGATTTTTCACCTAAAGGCTAGCCCACACTTGGATCATCGTCAGTTCTATTTACATGTAAATATGATAGTTTTTTTTATTTGTCTTTAACATAAAATTTGAATAGGCGTGATGTCTTTACAGAGAATGTGGAACCATCTCTCCCCTTCTGAGAGCTTCTAAAGCACATATCGGTGATTACCGACCTAGTGGCCACTCTCTTCTTTCAAGCTTGGAAAGCCTTGATTTTATTCCACTGCTTATTTTTTCCTCCTCTAGATGCAAATAAATCCATATTGGTTAAACCCAACATGAAGACTGCATTATCCTTGCTAGTGGCTCCTAGATACAGTCTTGTATCCAGTTTCTGACCAGATACATAAGATAAAATGTACTGGGGTTACTGGGGAAAGTGTTTTTGTTCTGAGATGAATAAGCACATCTTCTCTTTCTCTGTCGTAAGACCTGTTGTGAGGTCGAGGACAATGCCAGATCCTATAACAAGAACTGGAAGAGAAGAGTCTGTGTCCTCCATCATAAAGCTGAGTGCCTGAGGTTACTGAGTAGGAGGGATCTTATCTTCAAACCTCTTGTCTTGGATAATAAACAAAAAATAAAATAAGGCGGGTGGATAAGAGTCCTGACTGGTTGCCTCACGATTGTAGGTGGCTTTGGATAATAGTGGGTCAGTAAATATACATGCAGTACCACCATGCTGATGCTCCTCTGATGAGTAGATTCTTTCCTTCCTCCTTGTCTGGGGGACTTACAGGAATCTCTTGACTCCACATGAGAATCTGAGCTGAGTGTTTCCAGCTGACCACAAATTTTAGTTTATTAGGAGAGAAGTTGTAATGAATCGTGGATTCACTTATTAAAAAGCTCTTGAGCACTTCTTTCATTCATATTAATCATCCTTCTGAGTGGTAAAGAAGACATCTAGAAGACTGATAATAGGCAGTTTATTAATATAAACAGGATAACAATGAAAAGAAGGCAGAAGGTCACAGACCTTCAAGGGCAATCAGATGTAGAGATTCAATGTTGAATTCAATCTTGACTACTAAAGAACTGATGAAGGACTTGCCCGAGTTCTTCCGTGTGTGATCTGGATACAAAGAGAAAGGTGGTAAAGATCAATGTAAGTACTAGCAACCAGCATGAGCTATGTACTTTAGTGAGAGTACTAAGGTCTAACAAGTACTTGGTACTTGGTACTTGGTAGAGGTCAGACAGTTTTTTCAGACCTCTGTATGAAAGAAAACCTCTTCCTTTTTCACTGCTGTCACACGCGGTAGGTATTATTGTCCATGCCATTTACTTGTTAAAGAGAAACGAAATCCCTCAGATTATGATGGTAATATATGCACTCGTGCAGCATAGTGCAGGCACCTACCTTCTTCACCGTCACAGAGGAATGGGCGTGTCTAATGGTGACCATGGCAGGATCAGAGCTGCAAAGCACAGGACTGAGACATGAAAAATCCCAAGGGAAGTTTAGAGAGACGGGTGATAAAACGTCAGAGCTAAACCCTGAGAATCCAGAATAAGAATGTGAGGTTTTAATGTACATGGGAAAGTAAAATGGTCCACTAACTTTCAGATCTTGGAAGAGCATTATCAATCTGTTTTGTCATAATCTATCTGGCCATAGGGCTAAGCAGGGATTTCCCAAGGCTATCTCTGGAAGCAGGAAAGCCACACACTCCTTAAAGGAACAGTGGGAGTAGAGAACAGGAAATAGGCTAGGAATAATTAGGAAGTGAGACCGGAAGCTTTGTGTGATGGTTACTCTCGGCTGCATTGATAGGTGGCCAAGAGATTATTTAAATCCACTTCTGAATGTGCCTTGGGAGACATTTCCAAGGAGGAGTAACTGAGGTAGGAGAACCCATCCTGAATGTGACAACACTATGTAACATTGCCAAGCAACGTTGAAATAAATAGGAAAGCAAAAATCCCATTCACATTACGTGCATTCTTGTTACACTTCTAGACTCTCATGATCTGATCTACTCCCCGCCCCCGCCATGCTCTCCCCACCATCGTTTGTTGAGACCTCCAAAACCATGAGCCGGAATAAATCTTTCTTCTTACGTTGTTTATATCCCATGGCAGCAATAAAAACTGATTGCTGCTCTCTGGGACTCATTGGGTATAAGGAACAGGAACGTGGGAGTGACTGAGATCACCATCAAATCTGAAGCTGAAGAGAAGGTTCAAAATGGTACCAATAGTATAGGCTACTTAAGGAGTCAGGAACGTGTGACTCAGCAAGTGAGGAAGGAGGTGAACATTTCGAGGACCTCTCAAACCTGGTTAGTTAGAGGAAATGACCAATAGGAGGTTGGTCTATCAATACTGTAATACATGGGCTTCACAGAATTGACCTGGACCTGATCTGTGGAGCCACTGGAAAACAAATTATACACAATCACAAAAGATTTGCATTCCTTTTCAAAATTCCTCAGAGTTAGTACTGAGAACTCTTCTCAGGTTAGTGGTGTTGTGATGATGATATTTCCATTATCCAGTATCATTGCCATTGAGTTAGCAATCAGAAGAGATTCTCTTAGCTCTTACAGAATAACAACCAATGGATGTTATTTTAAACCATTTTTTCAATCTTTTGTTAATGTGGCATTTATGATGTATTAAGCCCCTTTCTAAGAATCTCCATGTTCTTAGTCATAATTTCTTTCTGGGTACCTATTTGTCTTACTATGAGGAAGAAATGTCATCGCCATTTTATGAGTGAAGAAAATGAGGCATAGGAAATAATATAATTAGTAGATGATTATAGAATTCAAACCCAAGTAGTCTGCCCTTCTAGATCCATGTTTATTATTTATTCCAGCCATGCTCTTAACAGCTACACCAATGCTACCTCTTCATCTATTAAAATGTGTCCAAACATGAATAAAGTAACCCACCTCAAACTATCTTATGCTACTAGACTCTTAACAATATAATTTCGAAGTCCTGTTTGTCTGTGATTCTAAGTACCTTCCTAATATAAGGCAGGGGCTAGAAATTATATTCTACCAGATTTTTAAAATAAATAGTACAATGCAGAAACACAAAATTCAAAGAAGGAAGTAACTTACCCAGATCCACTAGATTAAAAATAAAAATTAGGAGGGAAGCTTCCCAACCCCAGGCCAGGGCTTAACGACATACAAGCTGCATGTTCTTGCAAAATAGCCACATGGCCACCTTGTTTTATGCTGTATACCTCACACAGATCCTTTGGGTGTTCTCTGTGTGTGTGTCTCTCTGTCACTTTCCCTGTCTCTCTCCCTCTCTTCTTCTCTCCCTATCTTCCTCTCTCTCCATTCCCTCCCTCTCTGTGGATGTGAGAGATGGAGGGTGGAGGGAGGGGTGTTGTGTGCATCTACATGTAGCAGAAAAGGATAAAACAGAGAGAAGAGAGGAAAACCTTCAGAGGACATCGTCAGAGGACATTTCCAGGACAGTACCAGCATCCCTCCCACCTGGCAATTCCCACCTACTCCAAGATCAGAGAGAACTGAAATTATGACAGCCTACCACTGGGCACAAGGACACAAAGCTGTTTCTACAGAAAACCCAAAGGAGTCTAACACTCAGATTCCAGGATTCAGTTTCTGAAAGTCCCTCCCCATCTCCTGCAGATGTGCCTCCTGTCCCCTCTCCCCAACCAGTAACACTCAAGTGGTCACACAAGCAAGGACTAGTGGCTAATGGCTAGGGAGAAAAGGTGAAAATCTGTCCTGGCCTCTTTCCCAGTGTCTCTGCCCTTATTTAAAAGCTATTTCATTACATTAAAAGACCCAAGACACTTGTAACTGTATTGAAAATCAAAGTCACTTAGGAACAAAGAAAGCAGAGATGGCTAGAATCTGGCTTAGAGAAAGTTACAAGAGCAAAACAAGTTACAAGAAGGAAACATAGTCCCTTTATTCAGAAACTAAGGGGTTGTGCCATTGCTGTCTGGTTGTTGCTGTTGGTATTTTGTTGCTGTTATTTTCGACTGGGTTTGGGTTCTTTGTTTTGGTCATCCCTGTCAGGAGTGGCTACAAATTGAGAATTTCAAGAACCCCAGTAATTCCTAGAACCACCTTCCCCCCACGCAGGAGAAGAAACAGAGGGCTATGGCTTTCTAGACAGTGACAGCCCCGACTCACAATCTCCAAAACATGCCCAGCCTTAGGCTAATGTTTGCTGTTGTACATGAACCTCTTCCCCCTTCTTTGACTATAAAGTCCCTTGAGGCTGTAGTGAGAGATTCTTCTCTCAACTCTCATGCCCTGAAAAAGGCTTTAGCCAGGTTGGATACTCACGAGACATTGGATGGTCATGGATTGTCTGAGGGTCTGGGGTAGGTCATGGGTTCTTTCAGTTCCTTTCTTCTCAAGGGAAAGAATTTAGTTGAGAGGCACACAGCCTGTCAAGCAGAATTTTATTTAGCAACACAAATCATGCACATCAAGCAAAGCCTGGAGTGGGCTGTCCTAAGAAAGGAAGCGGCCAGGTGGGATCTACAGTGTGGGCTTTAAATACAGCTTTATGAATATTCATGAGGTTAGGAGTATGCTCATTGGGATAAAGGAACCCACCTCCTACAGCCATGATGGATTGGACCTCAATTTGTGGTATCGCTTCTCATAATCACCCAGAAAAGCCCACAAAGGGTGGGAAGAGGTCAGACTCACAAGGTGACTGGGAAATCAGGGTCTTTGGAGGAAACCGACCCTTTGTTAGCACACACGTGTGGCAATCGGTACCTTCAACTCCAGTAGAGTAAAAGCAGCCGAACTTCAGCCTCAAGGATGTTTGAACAGAGGGGCATTCTCACCATCAGAAGACACGGCGACCAACATGGAGATGCGGTTTTCCCAGTTTCCCCGTGCCTTACTCCATGTTTATCCTGTATTCATATGACATAGAAGCAAAGGAATGAACAACTGAAGCCTTTGTTCTCAGTGGAGGACCCCCTTTCGTGTGCCCTGCATATAGCAGATACATAGTAGTTTCTTTTTTAGGCAAACGTCCTTCCTTCCAGAAAGCCACCAGATGGCTGGTTGTTTCCACTTGCTCAGAGGCACATAGTGTGACTTTAAAACTCTGCCATGCGAGGTAAGTCAGATCCCTCTCTTTAGAAGAGACACTGGGTCTTTCCAAGTGCAAGGAATGGAGGGAAAGTAATTTCCAGTCAACCCTAAAGTACCATCAGGCAATTAAACTCAAGGGGCCTGCTCTAAGGTCAGAAGTGAGTAAAGCCAAATTTCCAAACAAAGTTGGAATCCATTTAAAGGAACGATGTGTAGCGGCTCCAAAGATAGAATAAATTACTGAAGAATGAAGCTTCAGGAACCGGGATTTAACTCGGCAAGGGGCAGTTCTGCAAGAGGAGCTGGGAGCCAGGCAATGAGACAAGGGGATGAGCTCATGCTCTGGCCACCCACAGCTGCTGACCCTGCCTGCTGAGGGCAGAAGAGGTGGACACTTAGACCAGCTTTTAAAAGGTGAAAGAAATGAATGTCACTCGGCTGACCCCCAGGTCCAGAAGAAAGACTTACTTAGATATAGCTAATGCTGCCGGTTCTGAATTAGACAAGATTTTTGAGGTGGGTTTGTTTGCAAAGGAGGCTTTTTTCTTTAAAAGGGGACAGAAAAACAATGTTTAAAAATATTTGCATTGTGATAAAAATCAAATACAGTTTGGCTGAGTGACGGCTTGAAATTTCATCGGATCTATGAACCATCTCCAGAATGGAGGGGAAGGGGCTGGGTTTTATCATGCCCAAAATAAATAAATAAAGCAATCTGGGAAAGAAAAAAAAATTGCCCTGCACTTGGGGCACAGCCAAGCTGACATTTCAGCCCAAGATACATTCCTTTTAAGGGCCAGGATTTTAAAGAATGTGCTTTTCAGCCTCTTGCACAAGCTCACACAGGCAAAGCTGAGCAGAAGGAGCAGTCTGCGCAGCGAGATGTGTTTTTCTCATTTCTCTCAGATGCCTTCCAAGCTTTGTCCGTGAACTCCTCCTTCTTGGCACCTTTCCCAGACAGAGGGGCTTGGCTGGAGGTCTGCAGAGGGGAGCACTTTGCAAAGAAAGGTGAAAGGAAATGTTTTCGGATCTTGCTATACCGGACACTTAGCACAGTGGCGCCTGAGCCGGTTTCTGATGCGTTTAGAAACCAAGGGCTGCGTACTGCCTGGCCTCAGACTGCCACTGGTCTTCCCCACGGCTGTGGAAAGGCTCAAGACTGAATACTGTTCTAGGTGAGCCAAAAGATGTTCATCCACCCCTCACTCATTCACTTGAGAAATCTCTCTCAAAGCCTTCTCTTTACCGAATACATATGGAAGACGTAGCATTTATGCCAGCCCCGGCTGCTTCTCTTTTTCAAAGAATCCCTTGTGAAGGTCCGAGCATGGGCTACAGGGGTTCGCTGTGCTCTGCTGTGGTTTCTTCGTGGGGTGAAAGAAAGGAAATGGACATCTACAAGGGGAAGAGTGGTGGTGGCCAATATCAAAGATGCTGTCAGCCAATCAAGCAGTAAATATGGATCTACCTGTCACCTAGGGGTATATGAGATACAATACATCCCTGGAAAGCTGATGTCAATATTTCAGATCTTACATTGAAGACACGTTGGACAGGCCTGCCTCAGTGCACATTGCTTGTGGTCGAATAACTACAGACAGGTAGAATAGTGATTTCTACCAATTGGGGAGAGGTGGGAGGTAGGGTCAGGAGGGGATAAGAAGAGACTAGATTTGATTGGTACACCCCATACGTGCATTGAAATACAGCACTGAACCCCATCTATGGTAGCCATTGCTGTATATTAATCTAAAATGGTTTTGGGGGGTTGCTTTTTGTTTTTAGAAACCAGTCATCCCAACCCTTCCAAGCACAGCAGACATTCAGCGTTGGTTTATTGGCGAGCTTTGGCTGTTATTCCTCACTTCAAGCCGAACTTTTTCATTATAACAATAGGGGTCCTTTTTCCCTTGCAGGCTTTGAAAATATTCAGCTGCTAAAAGGAAAACATCTCCAGGTAATTTGACAAGTGATTTCTGCATTGGCACCAAAATTACAGATAAAACTAAAGTCTAAGAAAGCCACCAGCCAAGTGTCCTAGAACTCGTTGTCCCACTTCTGAGATACAGTATTGTGTGTGTGTGTGTGTGTGTGTGTGTGTGTGTGTGTGTGTGTTACAGTCTCTGACTTATTCTGCTAACATTATTCTCATTTGGCAAGTATAACATCCCCACACAAAGTTATAAGCCTTTGAAACAGAAACTATTTGTTGGTGTCTATCAAGAGACTTTTGGGTACTGAAAGCCATACACCATGTGACACAGCTGGCAAAATATCAATCCTCATGAGAACACTGAAAACCACATGAAATCATCAGAACCAAAAGAAATGTTGTGGCCCCTTGTCTTCAGACATCCTCAACCAGGTCCAGGCTATCCGCCATGTTTCTTAAGTAGTTTTAATAGGTGCAAAATACTAACAGGTCTAAAGATATCGAGACATTAATCAGCTTTTGGCCATGCAAAGTGTCACTGACTTTGGAAAATGGTAAATAAGCCAAGGTAACTAAGTCAGGCTTAGTTTGTCTGACTGTCTATTTGTTTCTTTTACTACTAGTTTCCAGAACAGCTTAATGGCATGCATTTGCTGTGAATTCTGGGAGCTACACATTGCTTCAGTGCCATCCTTTTTGGGGGACAAAGGGTAACACACTTTCTTCTATGGGAACCACTTGTATAGAAGACAATTATCTTACTCATAAATATTTTTAAAACCATCCTGGTTCTGTGGAATTTTGTGCGACCCATCAATGTAAAATTGATCATTCTCTTATCAGAGTGCCCATAGCACTCTCCATGAATTACTCTGAAAACTGAATATTCTGCTTTAGATACACTGCCCATATTTATACACCCAAATTTACATATATGTAAATTTGAATGTAATATGCACAGCCCGTATCTTCTCTACCAGAATTCGATTTCCTTAAAGGAATAGTGGTGTGCAATTCATCCTAGGTATCCTCGGTGCCTGGAACATGCTCTCCACACATTACTCATGGTGGAAACCACATGCAAACAAACAGACAGAGCTGCAACGAGGCAAACAACCAACTTCACTGAAGCTTCGGGTGTGTCAGAGTCTCTATATTACCTCGCCTGGTATGTGGTTGATACTGACCAATTCGCTTCCTGTGACTTAGCATCCGTGCTGGGTCATATACAGGTCTTTATCAGTGATGAAATAATAACCTTCCTGGTTGTTCTGGAGGCTCCCTGTGGCCTGGCATCAGCTCCTCTGAGGTGGTAACTTTTCACCACTTGTTTCATAGATCCTTCACCTCAGACACACAGCATGATTCTATCACTCCTCAAGCTGGTTGTCACGTCTCTGTCCTTGAGTCTTACCTGCCCTGCCCTCTCCATCCAAAGCCTTTTCACAAATGTCCACCAAGATCTGGACATTCTGCAATGCATCTGGACCAATGGTTGCTATTTTCAATAAAGTCACAGTGGCCACCAGAGTAAGAAACATGCCCTGTGATGTGAAATGTGCCAGGGCTGAGGAACCGGAAGAGCAAAGGCAAATGGAAGCCATTAGGATCCTCGTTGAACTGCATTTCGCTACTGTGCCAGGTCTTCTTCCTTTTCAAACGGGATTTAACTATTAAGACGACAGGCATGGTTTTAATTATGGTTCTACTGCTGTGAGCAGACAGCATGACCAAGTCAACTGTTATAAAGGACAACATTTAACTGGGGCTGGCTTACAGCTTCAGAGGTCCGGTTTGTGATCATCAAGGTGGGAGCAGGGCAGCATCCAGGCAGGCATGATGCAGGCAGAACTGAGAGCTCTACATCTTCATCGGAAGGCTGCTAGTGGAAGACTGGCTTCTAGGCAGCTAAGATGAGGGTATTAAAGCCCACACCCACAATGACACTCCTACTCCAACAAGGCCTCACCTTCTAATACTCCACCCCCTGGGCCGAGCAAATACAAACCAACAGAGGCATCATCATCCATGCATCTAATTAGCTGAGTTATTCCTTAGATTGCTCTATACATGGTAACTGTCTAGGGACCAGAAGGGAAGGGAGTGGATTACCTGGTAGCCTAGCACTCTATGAAGGATGGCATCCTGAAGCATCATCAAACAATGTTTAAGGCATGACATGGCCATTACCCATACTTGAACATACCTGATTGCTGGTCTAATGGCAAGATTAGATGATTGCAAACTTGGGTCTTGTAGCCAACAAGCTTTAACAATGAGATGAATATGAATACTGAGTTCTTACTCAAGAGATCAAGACAGCTTCCTCTCTAGCATATCAGTGAGGGGGGTCAGGGTTGGGCAAGAAGACCAGAGATCAAGAGGAGACACTCTTGATGACTCCATGGCAACCACCACTACAAGATGACCAACCAAGTTGAAGCTTCATATAAAGAGTTGTCATGGGAAGAATAAACATCCCAGTCAGCTTATTTCATTCCTATGTTCATTTAAATATATGTGCATCAGGGTAAATACACATTAAAGAGCTTTCCCAGTCAACATAAAGTAATACTTTTAAGTTGTAAAGGTCTGTGGCGTAGTTTAATTGGCAATATTTTTCCCCCTTAGAGGTGCATGAAACTAAAGGATCTTAAAGTCAGTAGCATCCTAGATGCTCTGAGATTCAGCGTCTTCTCTGATTATCCAGTTAACCCACTGAATCCTGAGTGTAATTAAGTTTTCTCCTTACGTATCGCTCCAGTTGAGTCGAAAGCTTCTCCAGTCCATTAACCATCCGTCTGAGCTCCCAGAAATATGTCAGTGTTCTTTGTGTTCTCTGAAATAGAATAGCAAAATGTGGAGAAAAAAGAGACCTTAATATTTAATGCTGGGCTGTTATGCTCATTCCTGTGTTGGGAATTAGATAGGAATGGCTTCATTGCTCGGCAGGCAACGGTATTGCTGGAATGGGCTTCATTCTGTGCAACAGATGTGCTCCTGCAGAAGATGTGTTTAATTTAAATTTTCAAATTCAATTGTGTTTCTACAGAAAAAAACAGTTTGCTTAAAACATCCACACACACCACACACAACACTCTCACACATACCTAGGCATACACACACAAACACATAAGCATACATACACACACATGCACACACAGAGACAGACAGACAGACACACACACACACAAACTTTTCACTTAAAAAAGCTTACAGACACGGGGAACACAGGTAGTTAGAATGGCCCAGACCTCAAAGCCAGGATTCCTGCCCTGGTTCCCACTCCTGCTGGTTTGAAGGCAATTACCTCTTTAGATTTACAAACTCAGAAAAATTGCCAACTTTTTCCCTGTTACCTCTTGAACGTGGAGCCACACAGTGTTACTAACAAGTATGTAATTCATGTATCTACAAGCTGTTGCTATAGGCTTTTGTGTCAAGAAATAGGAAAAAAGAGAAAAAAGAAACACGGATATTTGGCCTCAAGGAGGGATCGCAATTGATGGAATGTGAAAAAAATGAGAAAATGGTGCAAAGTTCAAGGAAATGGTGTTCGGTCACAGTACCCTCAGAGTGTTCGCTGGGAGGATTTTTCTCCTCCTGTCATTCTGAGAACCTTAATGGATTTGAATTGATTCACTAAGACCTGCCATTGAAGAAGAAGGGAAATGTCAGGACCCTAGATTTCCAGCTATGCCTTTGGGGTTCAGACTGAAATGCACTTCAGGACTTTGAATGTTAAATATGTTTCTGAATAATAATAATAATAATAATAATAATAATAATAATAATAAATCACTTCACCCGTCTTTCCAAGCACAGGTCATGTTCCTCATATCACAGAAGGTCCTTCCTTATGGAATGCAGAAGGTGAGGCTGACCTGGTGGTTGTTCTCAGGGAACCAGACATGACTATATGGGTCTCAGCTTCAGACTTCTACTATGGGAGAGCTACCTTACAGTTTTGTCATCCCAGAAGCCTAGGCTGTAGTTGCTGCAAGACTTATATGTCTGATGTCCTTCTTTCGTTGTGCACAAACACTCGCTCCAAGGAGGATGGTTAGAAGCAGGCAAAGGAAAGGAGCAAGATATATTCACTGGGCCCCTGACATCTATGAAACCCCCTGTCATGCAGGATCTCCTCCATGGGTCTTTCCGCTGCCCTGTCAGGCCCTGGATAGCTTCATGCCCTCTCTCCCTTCACTGCTTAACTTGCACTATCATTTTGGAGACTTCTGATTGCCATTGATCTCAGGTGAGCACAAGTTTGAACCTGAGTGTGGGTCGGTGGACCATGCCAAGGAACTTGGTAGGATTCCCGGGCACCAAGCACCTGCCTGAGACAGTAGGTGGCTCCCTGCCAGATTCCTGGACTGGAACAAGTGCCACACTTCCCACATAAGGAAATGTGACCTTTGGTTAGCAGAGTTCTCCATGCTAAGGAGGTACCTAGAAGCTCTGAGGGTTTAGCCAATAAGCTTCCCTTCCTGGACATTCCCTCATTGCGAAAGGAATTTAATCTCTGGTCCACCCTGAGGAGTTGGTATGCATCCATTTTCCACGACGAACAGTCGATAAATGGTATGGATAAACGTGGACTGTCTCTTTCATGAAGAGCTGGCATTGTGGGGAGCATAGAGAAGGCCTTTGCTTCTAGAGCCGCAGCCTACATCTACAGCAAAAGGATTCTCTGCACTCACTGACAACCACCACTAAGCTAAGGACTTTTGTTGATGAACTAAGCCAGAACAGCCTCTACCCTGCCAACCCCCAAGTCCCAAGCCCCAACCCATCCCCCTGACCACCACTCCAAGATAGTCTCTGTCCTCAGGCTCCTCCCCTATCCCCCCCACCCCTGACTCTGCCTCCAACTCCTTGTGATTCAGCACAGTCTGGGTGTCCAAGACTTTGGGAGCCTCTTAGACTGTGTTGGGTGCAGTGTTTGGTGCTTCCCTGAAGCCAAGGACACCAGAGCAAGGTAAACACAGGCTAGCCCTCCCTGCATTTTCCCTTGAAACTTTGGAGCTTGTGTAAAACTCTTTTTATGAAAATAAGTTTGAACGATCATTAAAATGAATAGTTGTTTTTAAATGACTGTAACTCCATGGAAGGTGCCACAGAATTTTGAATGCGTCCTGTATGGGCTTTGTTTTGGGTTCAACTCTGCATTTACAAAGACAATATTAAGGTTCCAGAACTCTTAGCTCATAATTGGAATCCAAATGTATAATTCTAATGGTAGATTAGTAGAGGATGCAAGAAATCCAAAAGCTTGTATAGTGTTTACAACCAAAGAACACCACAAGGAAATAATCTACTACTTGGAGTTTTGGTTTGTTTTGGTTTGTTTTGGTTTGCTTTGGGTTGGGTTGGGTTGGGTTGGGTTGGGTTGGGTTGATTTGGTTTTGTTTGGTTTGGTTTTTGTATTTGACACATTTTATTTCTTATCACCTGGTGTCTTAGTCAAGGTCTTATTGCTGTGAACAGACACCATGACCAATGTAAGTTTTATAAAGAAGAACATTTAATTGGGGCTGGCTTACAGGTTCAGAGGTTCAGTCCATTATCATCAGGGTGGGAACATGACAGCTTTGCAGCATCCAGGCAGGCATGGTGCAGGAGGAGCTGACTTCTACATCTTAACCAGTAGGAAGCCAGGAACAGACTGAACATCCTCAGCCAGCTAGGAGGAGGGTCTCCAAGCCCACCCCACAGTGACACACTTCCTCCAACAAGGCCACACCTTCTAATAGTGCCACTACCTAGGCCAAGCATATGCAAACCATCACACCTGGATTACAAATGTTTGGTGTCCAGGGCATTGTTGATATCACAGCTGTAAGTCAGACTTCAGATGTCTTAAAGCTACCAAATTTCTTCCTCTTTGTGTCCTCAATTGAAAGTAGACTCTTTTCTCACATACTTTATCCCTTCCCTCTCCTCACTTATAATGGAGTAATGAGGCAAGAGAAGGGAATCACCTCACTGAAGACTCAAACACTACGGGAAACAAAAAATGTCACCCCCAAGACTGGGATTCAGTCAATGCTCAGAAGTTAATCATGGACCCCAGAGTAAAGTGGGAAGGAGATTGGATTATTGAACCTCTCTGCATGCATCTACAGGGGCCCCTCTTCTCCGCTCTTTCAGGCTTTCATCTAAGTAACTGTAGAGATCTCACTGCAAAGAGTGCACGGCCTTAAGGTCAGGATAAATACTCATGACTTAGAAGAGAGAGACCACAAGTGTGGCAGAAGATATGGAGAAGAGAAGGCACACTCCTGAGGACTGGGGACCAAGCTTTCAGGTTCCAACCAACTCAGAAGAATGTTAGTTCCCCACCTGCCCCAGATCAAAAACTGAATCTACATTCCCCTGTAGGTTGATGTCATTATGCAGGTGAAGCTGGTACAGGATAGAATGAGGCCTGTCATTGGACGAGAAGGAAGGATGGGCGGGAGAAAAGTTTTAGGGAGAAGAAGAGACGAGCAAGAAGAGGAAGCAGCCGAGAGAACATTGCAGTGAATGTTAAGATTTCTCTCTGCACATTTATAGGTTGTTACAACTATTCTTAAGGGATGGATGTGTACAGGATTTTGTGTGTCTAGATGAACAAATTGTATCTTATCCAGGTGGGTGGTTTATATCCATATCAATTGGCTGTA
Organism: Rattus norvegicus; assembly: GCF_021556685.1. Classification (NCBI taxonomy): domain Eukaryota; kingdom Metazoa; phylum Chordata; class Mammalia; order Rodentia; family Muridae; genus Rattus; species Rattus norvegicus. The sequence goes on along the minus strand of NC_141539.1, from coordinate 34,730,083 downwards.
AGTTAATTGTGTGAATGTATTATACATTGAGCATTTAACATATAGACCTGGTTGTTGGGTTCCCAGTTTGTTGAGTCATGACTTAACTGGGTTGTTGGGAGTGTGAGCAGAGTCCATGACAGGAAGCCGTGCTAGGCTACAGAATGCTTGGGGCTAGCATGGCGTGGGGCCACATTAGCATGGCCCTTGGAACTCGATGTGTGTATCAGGCATGGTAACAGCTCACCAAGGGGACAGTGTGTGAAAATGGCTGACAGAGAAACATTAGAGCTCAAGGATCCGAGTGGAGTGGGAACTTGCAGGAAACAGGTTGTGCAAGTTTTTAATTATACCGCAACATTCCCCTGAGGTGTGGTTTTAAAGTTCCACCTGCCCACTAATAGTGGGCAGGGGAAAAGCACAGCCTACCAAGAATAAAGCCATCTGACCCAAGCCATCTCTCCTGCTGCTACAACCAACTCTGTGGACTCCCCAGACGCCAAGGGGGAAAATCCAGTTAAAGGTTCTTATGCTGATGAACCCCAATAAAGTACATCGTTTCTGCTCATGTTTGAAAGCCGTCCCAGCTGAAAGCCTCATCTCCGACTCTTCCTTAAAACGTGAAGAGTTTTAAGTTAGAGATATTTCATGTGGATTGCAGAGGATGGGAAAACAGGGATCATCCCTCACATTTCTAACGTACACTTTGCCCAGGGAGTGTCCCCCATCTAAAGCCAAAGTTCCATCATCAGCCTCTTGGTCTGAGGCCAAACAACATTTCCTCCTAACATACTGGATTTCTCCCAAAAATAGGATTACTTACTTGTGAAGTTATTTGGACCTAAACATCGTACAAGCTTTTTCAATTTCTTACAACCCCTACTAATCTACTATTTTATTATACATTTGGTTCCCAATTATAAGCTAAGAGTTAGCTCTAGGGCCCTGATATTGTCTTTGTAAATGCAGAGTTGAACTCAAAACAAAGCCCATAAAGGAGGCATCTAAAATTTCGTGGCACTTCCAAGGAGTTAGAGTCTTGTTTAAAACAACTATTCATTTTAATGACTGTTCAAGTTTATTTTCATAAAATGTGCTTTTACATAAGCTCCCAAGTTTCATATACAATTAATTCCTTTCACAAAGCAATAGTGTTTCAAATCCAGAATGGTCATGCTGGTCCCCGGGACCGTGGAGCTTGTTCCTTTCAAGTTGGAGTTGCCTTTTTAACACTGTAATTAAGCTTGGGGGAAAAATCATAATGCAAACCAAATAAATCCTGCCCTTCATACAATTATGTATGGTATGTGGTGAGGGAAAAAAAGTGATCTATGCTTTGTTCATCTTAAAATACACTTGGCAGCCACTTCACTTAATAAGCTCCTTTCTCTTTCTGAGAACAAGAGAGTCATGAAGTCCAAGCAATAATGGAAAGATGCTGGCAACTCTAGAAGAAGTGCCAGCATCCCACGGCATAGACCTGTGTGCAGGGGTTCAGAGCTCGGCTTGAATCTTGCTGATCCTCAACTGAGGTTTGCCTTGCCTTGAAGCACATCTCTCATTCTACCTTTCTTGTTTCTACCTTTAGTAGAACTACATTTCCATTCTGAGGGAGCAAGGCTCATCGGAAAACTCACAAATCCCTCATCTTCCCTCAAGCCTTCTGGACTTCTCTGGGCTTTAGCAGGCCTGTTCACACCTCATCCTTCAAACTTCACCCTGTCGGGACTGCCCTAATATCCAATCCCAAGAATCTTCACATCCCATGAGTTTCTTTTGTACACACCCTGTCTGGTCTCAAGTCCAATGCCTCTGTCTTTCTTCCCCTCCTGTGTTCACCATCCTAAGAGTATTGTGAGAAGGCCTGAGATGAAACCACATCCTAGCATCTATTCCCCTGGTCCGACCTGGCTGCCATTGCTCAAGGTCAGAAGTCCTAACATGGAATGCCCCAAAGATGCCCAATGTATTTACCATCTCCAAGTCCTGCTCGCTCTACTTGATCAGAATGGTTACTCTAAAACATCCATTCAATCAAACCACATCTTAGCAATTTTCACATTCACCCTGGTGACCAAAGTGTGGGCAGACTGCTATAAGGACATTCAAGAGCCTGGACTTGATCTTTTTGAATGTTTCCTCTTATACACTGTATAGACCAATTAGACTACCCACTAATCCCTGGAAATGGGGCTAGAATTCCTGCCTCTAGACAGTCATTTATGATGCTGTTCCCTTTCGTTGCAAGGCCAAGATAATGTCTGTTTATTCGTATCCCGCTCATTATTCAAGGTTTAGCTCAAATACCACTTCCTCCCCTAAACAAATGTTCCTTCAGCGTATGAACCCTATAAAGCTATAACACAGCTTGCTAAGAGCTCTTACCTGCTTCAACAACAGCAACAAAACAAGCTTACTAGTCATGGTCTGGCCTCTCTGCTATTTATGAGTCTGCCTTGCCTGGCATACCAATCCTTGGGGCAGAAGTCATTTCCTATTAATCTTGATATTTCTTCTGCATAGTAAAGTAGCTTGTGTCTAATAGGCATTAAATATATATTTGTTGACTGAATAACTGAATGAAAGACTTCCCTGGAGTTCTGATTTGTACAGGAGAATGTGAGAGAGAGAGGAGAGGAAATAAGGCTACCTAATTTTATCTAGAATTTTTTGGCACTTATCATACTGAAGTAGGTAACCATTCTTGAAGTATGTCAGGTTAAATGTCACTTCTGGCATATAAGGAGAGGCGGGCTGTTGCCTCTAGACTAGATGGAGTTCTTTTCTTGTGCAATGAATCACACACACACACACACACACACACACACACACACACACTTCTGCGTGAACTCATGCACGGACACACCTGTTGTGAGTAGTCAGTCATACCAGACATACCAGACAGAGGAGCTGGAAAAGGTATTTCTTTCCCACACTGGTTTTCCTCCAAATGAAGTGTAAAGGAATAGCTTCACATTCTCAACATCTCTCCCCAGGTCTACTCATATTTATTGCATTTATTGTCATTTTGATCTTGACCTGGGTCAGGGTATTCTGGGGGCCTCCTTTTCCCTTTGTCATTGAAAAAAAGGTTCCCTACCACATGCCCTTCTAGCACATGGCTGTTCTTCTAAGCTGTGGTTTTTATCTAGATACAAATCCTACTGCAAGGGGCAGCCCCGCCCAAGCTGTCGAGGGAACAGTAGCTAAGTGGGATGGACTATGGGAGTCAGTGTGAAGTAATCAGCATGCCTAAGACATGAGCTCAGTCCTCCCACAGACTCCTGGGTAATATGAGCACTGCCTTGATCCCCATTTGCCTAATCATCTTATCTCCGTCTCAGTTGTCTTTGGACCATCAAGACATACAGAAATGATACTCACTGAACTTTCCTCAAATTGTTCAGTCTTCTCTTCTGACTGCTGTGATGTGGCCATCCGTGTTCCTCTCCTGATTTCTGGCTCCGGGAGGCCTGGCCCATCTCTCCTGTTCCGTGTTTCCAAAGCCTAGCAGTGACAAATGTATTGAATAGTCATCCTTGATAAATACCAGTTTAGATTGAGATTTAATCAACGATGCTAGTGAAAAACTTAAAAGAATGAAATGGGGGAAGTAGCTATGCCACATGATGGTACATCAAAGACTGGAGGGGAAGAGGAAAGAGGAAGAAGAAACAGAGGCAGTAACAGGAAGAGAGGAATAAAAGAGAAAGGGGGAGCTAAAGAGGAATATGGTAAGAGAAGGTTAACCCATAAGGCAAAAGAAGGATGCCCAGGGTTCCCTCTTTACTGTCAGCTATAAAGCCAGGGGATAGAAAGGAGGATCTAGGTGCATTCATCTTGGCTCTATTCCTTTTCTTGTGCAGGGAATCACAAACACTTAGGCGCACACACGCATACATGCACAAGCACAACTGTCCTCAGCTAGAAAGCCAATGGATATTAAAAGACGAAGTAGGTCCACCACCCCTGGCTCTAACCCTTCACTGTCTTGGTGTCTATCACCCATCAGTAAGCAGTCACTTACTGCCCTTCTGTCAGTGGGGCTTCTGGGAAAAGGACAAGGCGAATACAGATGAGAGTGTTTTGGAGGGAGGAAGCCTCATCCAAGAGAAGGAATGACTGTGTTCGGAAGGCAAAAGGTTATCTCCAAATCATGACCCTGAAAAGCCAGACTACCCAGCAAGCTTGGAAAGCAGCCAAACAGCAGCTACCAGCTCTTCCTGCCTCACCTTCCCCAAGGCCAAGGTGCCATCTCCCCGCACAGACTCCCAGTCTTCTGCTGTTCAAGTCTCATTATCTTTCTATTTATCCAGTAGAGCTGGGTACTTGATCAAAGCTATTGGCTCTGTAAGTCACTCAAATGCATCAAAACCTGAGACATTTATGATGGTTCCAGGATATATATCTGTGTGATCTATCTCCTTGGCAAGGTGGCAGGCTCCCGTGGAATCCAGAAACATCTCTTTTCCAAATATGTATGAAAGAAGGAACCTAAGGTCTCCTGGAACTCTGCCTCCTAGCAATTCATCTCCCAGAGCCTGGTGACAAAGGACAAAGGGCAACAGAAGTCCTTGGAAAATACCCAGATAAAATAAGGTGAGCTATTTTCTGTTAGCCTGATGTACAGATGAACTAGCATGGTCAGGCAGCATTCACCAATGAATATTGCCAGAGCCAGGCACAGATTTTCAAAGGAAATGCAGCTCTCCTCATAAGACAGAAGCCATGTTGTTTCCCCTACAAGGTGTTTTACCACAAAATGGTCTTTGAACATTTATAGCCCTGAGGTAGGTTGGTAAGCAAGATTAGCAATGCTATTATTAAATTTTTAATGTTTTTCTCTGTACTTCATGTGACACAAGTATCTTGCTGCACTTGTTTTCTGGGGACATCATAGAAGTAGAAGAGATTGACCAGCTTAAACAGAAAGTCTCCTCCTCACAGGAGAAGGCTGAGGTATTACCACAGCTGGCTTCTGAGGCCTTTCTTGTTAGCTGGTAGATGACTGTGTTCATCTTGTGTTCCCATGGTTTTCCCACTCATTGTTTCTCTGTCCTAATCACTTCTTTTTACAATAACACAGTCAGAGTTTCTTTAAAGACCCTACCACTTTCTTAGGTACTAATATTTAGAGCTTTAAGACTCAAATTGTTGGGAGGAGGTATAATTCATTCCATTATATACCCTGTCTCCGTTTTTTCCCTCATCACAAATAAAAACATGGCTTTCAATTTCTTTCACAAATATGGAAAAAATTCTTACAGATTAGATGCATAACCATGGTCCCACCCTCTTTAGGAGGATTAAGGTGAACCAACTGCCCATTGAAGTAGAAGTCTGTCCAGCTGTGAGGCACTGAGAAGGAAGGGATACCTACCACCAGAGGTGCTACCTCAGCAGCTCATGGTGCTGCAGGAAATGTGCTAGATCTCCATTCCTCTAAAGGACACAACGGGAAAAGGGTTCTAGAGCCCCATTGAGGTTGTCAACAGCGCTGCCCCTCAGTCTTCTCGTATTAAATGATCCACTTACTGTAGCACATGGGGAGGACAAGAGAGTAGCCTCGTCTTCTTGGTATAGTGCCTGGCACTGTGCTCGAGCTCATTAGCTGCAGTAGCAGTGGTCACAGCAGATGGTGGCAGTCTGGGGTTCTGTTAGCCTCCAAGCCAGCTGTTGCTCTGCCCTTTTTCATGGTCTCATTCAGATCTTCCTGTCCATATCATATAGACACCTCCATTGAGAGCCAGCTCTAGCTTCCTTTTTCCTCTCCATTTTCTATAACTTTCTAATACAAACAATCTCTCTGAGCTCCAATGACTCAAGCCAGCAATGTGTATGTCTGGCCGAGAGCATGTGCCATACATGCAGGCCTTGGGCACTAACTTAAAAGTACTCCAAGCTTCTTGCACCTGAAACCCACATCCCCATCTTTTTGTCTTCTCCTTGCACTTTTATCTTCCCACACACCCCGTGATATACCGTGTGTCCTCATGACAATTCTACCTGATGCAAAACCTGACATCCTGGACATAAAGGTAGCTTCAACCAACCTTGGCAGACCCAGGCAACATTCCAAGAGACTCACCGCCTTTGGTAACCATGGTTTCTACCGCTGAATGTTTATTGTACCAAGAACTATAACAGTGGCTTTACATACATTCACTCCTATGTTCACCCTGTGAGATAAATATACCCCATTCTGCAAGTGAGAAACCCAGGCTCTCATGTCAACATGAGGAGAGCAAGTGGTGATCTTCAATGCATCCCTCCAACTAGACCAAAGTGATCCCCAAGAAGGAAATAGATACCTGGCCATGGAGGCCATCCATACACTGGAATACTATACAAGCATAATGAAGAATTCACCACAGACCTGTTCCCAACTTCTACTCTTCAACCCACACACTTTGACTTATGTCAATATAATGTATCATTGTCTCTATCTGGCACGCACAGGAAGTGAATAGCAGGTTCCAGTGAGTCACACGACCTCTGGGAAACAACTGGGCACTGCAAAGTTACCATCAATTAGTTCTGGTGATAGGGTTAAGAGAACAAAGTTCATTTTCACTAGGATATTTTCAGCACAAAGGGAGATCTGAGAAGGGACCTTCATTGTGAGAACAAGGATCACTCTATGCTATAACCCATAGTAGAGCTAAGGAAGCCAGACAAACCACACCTTTGTATATATGAAGCTCAAAGGCAGACAAAGAAAAGTTGCATAGATATGTCAGAATCAGTCATATTTCATATGAATGGGGGTTGGAGTTCAACTGACTTGGAAGGACAGTGGCAAAGCCTCTTGAGGCGCTAAAAACATTTCTTAGATATCTGTGTGGTGTTCAATCAAATGCATGTTGTGAGGAAATCCACTATATCACATGTGAATGTTATACCTCAGAAAGATTTTTAAACATCTCGGGGAGGACATCTGTAGGTTTTTTAAAATATACTCAATATTATAATTCCATATTTGGAAACCAAAAAAAATTAAAAACACTCCTATTCCTTTTGAAACACAAACTTTAAAAGAACTTTCAAGATGTATGTTTCTCCAAAAGAGACATATGTTAAAAAAGACTGAGCCGCTGCACTGCAGAACACACATTCTGCCTCCATTCTCTCGGTTCCTCTAGCTGCTCCACAGACTTGGGCATCTTTGAGGCAAGGTAACATGTTTCTATGGCCATGGGATAAGTCTGCATGATACACTAGAAGAATCTAGAAGGTGGCAGCCACATGAATGTCAGACATTGACTAGATGGCCATTCTCTACCCTTCAGAACTCATAGCAGAAGCAGAGAATCCAGGTCCTAGAATGTTTTCTCAGTCCTGCCCCTCATTCAGCAACATTTGCAGCTCAGTAAGAGAGGAAAACGGCTGCTGTGCCAAGTCTTGCCTGGAAACAGGGGTGGCTGTTCAGTGAGCCTGATGGGGCGCTGGGCTGCTGAGGGTCTGATCCCACCCCAATAATCATATAAAATTTCCTCAGATAATACCCCAGCCCCCTGTAGGCAGGTCACTCTGCATGTTGATTCCAGGCCTGGGAAGCTGCTGGAAGTTGCTCTTGTAGGCAAGGGTCTTTGCTGTTCTTAGAACAAAGCCTTTAATTTGTCTGGCAGGAGGTTTAGCATTTTCACACTGTCATTCCCATCAGGAACTCTCAGGGGCAGAGGGTGATCCTGAACCTTCAGTATTTGCACACACAGCACATAAGGATCCTAAACATGAAGGTTTTACTGCAGAGTGAACGCCCACTCCTCCATTGTCCTAAGAGGAACCCATAATAATAATAATAAAGATGACATGACAGGATTTGGAATGTGCAGTTGGCCAAGACATAGATTTCCCTGGAGAATAAACTCTGCCATGGGAGCTGTCAAGAGGATGAAGTGTCTCTGGTGGGAGTTATCCAAGGAGGGTGAGGAGTTGTGCCATGCTAAGCACTGAAGAATGCACAAGCTGTTTGGCTGTCTTCTAATGAGACACAGCATAGGTCTACAGCCCCATGACACAGCCCCCACTTTGTTTCAGATCTCCAGAAAAGATCCTGCCCGGCTATGAGCTTCAGATTTCAGGTAGACAATAAAGCATTCCTAAGTTACTGGTGCTACACACAGTGCAGGCTCTTGCCTTCCAAACAGATACCTGTCAGGTCTGCCAGAGTTTAGAGTATTAACAAGTTTCTCCTAATACTTTTTATCACTCTTTTAGAGAAGAGTGCTAATCACAAGGTGATTAGAGACACATTATGATCTCAGAGCTGAGGACATTTAATCCTTCTTCCTTTGAACCAGGTGGGCCTCTGTGTATCCCAGAAGGAGCTATGTGCAGTCAAGTGATCATGTGATAGGTAGAAAAGGAGCTGGTAGACCAGAAGGCCCTGTCTGGGGAGACTCAGAAAGTGTATGGTGGACAGTCCTTAAAGAGCTTCTAGCCAATCCTCTTCTCCCAGAGCAGGGCAGTAGTGAATACTTTCCCAGAGATCTCCAGGTAGGAATGGATGTAAGTCTGGGTCTAGTCTGACTCAATACCCAAATCTAAGAGCCAATCTCAGGGTACCTTCTCTCTGCAATAAAACTGCTCCCAATTCAGCTCTGCTGTGGAGTATTCAGAGAGAGTTCTTCAGTTCTCACACAGATCAAAGTAAATGGGGAGGCCTGGGTAATTCTCGCTCCCACCTCGGGTTCACAAGCATACTATAGAAGTTACCCCTGCTGCCATGAGATCTGAAGGCCACCTGGCTAGCAGAGACAGTTCTCATAATTCTCTGAAGCAATTTTCATATCAGTGTAAGTATAAATCTTTTCCAAATCCATCTATGGTTATGTGGAGACATCTCTAGTGGATGAGCCAACCTGAAAGCCATAGGGGTAAAGTAAATGTGTACTCTGCCCACAGATTTTGGATTTGATAAGCAAAGCATAATATTAGCTGAGGTCATCCTGAGACCTGAAAAAGGAGATTCCTCCAAAGTGGGAAGACTGAGAGAAAAGGATCACGGAAGAAGAGAGACTATGTTGAACCTTGAAAGGGAACAAGTGAATGTGTTCAACTATGAAGAGGAACTTGGGACCAAAATAAAGAAATGAGAAAATGTAGAACTCATTCAGCAAAAATTGAGTAATATGGTCTCACTATTCAGAACATCAGAAAAGGAGAAATGGAAGACAGAACCATGTAAGAAACGATGTAAGATGAATCTAATCTCAAAGCACTTTTCTTGGTTTATTTTGTCTTAACCAATGTTCAAAATCATTTTTATTATAATTATAACATGTCTCCCTGCCTTCTCGCCCTCTACGCCCTACCATATTCTCTACTTTGGTATCTTTCATGGCCTCTTTTTTGTTAATTGTTATTGAATACAATAACATGTGTGTGTGTGTGTGTGTGTGTGTGTGTGTGTGTGTGTGTGTGTGTGTGTGTGTCCATCCTTAAATAGAACATGCCCAATCTATATAATGTCATGCCACTTGTATGCATGTTTTCAAGGCTGACCATTTGGTATTGGATAACCAATTGGTATGCTTTTTCCTAGGAGATCATTTCTCTAACTGTCAGCATTCTTTAATCTCCTATAATTCTGTAGGGTTAAGGCCTCCCGAGCTTTTTCCTGTCCACTTTAGCATGTCTGTTGATGCTGTCCCTGGTAAGCTCATGTTTGAGCAGTCATGCTGGTGACTGCAACTGCCAACTATCAGGGAGCACAATCTCACAGCAAACTCCATGATCTTCTGGCTCTAACAATCCTTCTGCTTGTTCATGCTTCCTGGGCCTTAGGTTCAGCAGCGTCTCATATATATATATATATATATATATATATATATATATATATATATATATATAATGTATATTTATATATGTATGTATATATATATTTATATATGTATGTATATATATTTTTTTATATATGTATGTATATATATATGATGTGTGTATGTGCGTGTGTGTGTGCATTTTGATTAGTTGTGGTTTTCTGTAGTAGTGGTCTCTGTTGCAAAGAGAAGTTTCCTTGATAGGAGGGGAATACTACAATTATCTGTGGGTGTAAGGACAAATGCTTATTAACTGTTGTTAGGGACTTTGCTTATTTAGTAAAATAGTAGTTACAGATTCTCCTCCAACATCTGTAAGTTTACTAGCATGTAGGAATTGGTTTTGATTCCAGAACCAGGCGTGTTTTCCCTCTTGTGGACCAGGTCTCAAGTCCAATTAGAGAGCTGTTGGTTAATCATGTCTTGGCAGTAATAGAAACACTTTTGTTATTACGTGGGAGCTTAGAGTTATACAATAAGAAATTATCATGATTGAGGTCATGAGAATAGGAGTTTTAGGAGTGGTTTGAGTATTTCACCTTCAGAAGAAAGATCTAGACGCTTTAGAATCAGGGGCGGAAAATACAAAACCCCCATCTCAGAGGTCCCTGCAACCTTTTCAAGTTTCCAAAATCTACATCATTTAATGTTGTCTTCAGTGTATGTATCCAAACCGACCCCAGATCCTTCTGACTTTTTCCCCTCTGCTCACAAGTACCCAAGTCTATCACTTAAATTAAGAAAATCTAAGTACATAGACTTCCCACTCTCCCACCCCTTTCTTCACACGTAAGCTTCTCAACATGATATCAAATCGCCAAAATAAAAGAACAAATGGATGATTTTGTAGACATTCCACTTCTAAACCATGTTGAATTCACAACATGACCTGTTGGAGTTGGGATAGAAATATTCAAATCTTAACTTTTATTTACCTAAAAATGTATGAGTTAAATTGTGTTTTAATAATTCAGTAGAGCTGTGCCATAATTCATAAGCTGATGCCAAAAAAAAGTCATTCGTGTAAAATTCAGAGTGGTGTTCTTATAAGTTTAATGAAAAATAAAATTAGCAGGTCACTTAGTACTACTTACTAGGAAGCACAGTAGTACCAATTGAAAAGGCATGTTTCTGGACAAGAATATCCGCAAACTTGTTACTAGAGCCTATAGGAGAGAGAAGACAATAGAATATCATTTTCAAAGAGCTTCAATTAAAAAAAGTAATTGTTCACATTGTTGGTAACTTGACAAAGAAGTACCAAGTTTAAATACTTTTTATTAAAGAATCTGTTAAAGAATCATTTCTTCCTCTAAATATAAACAATAAAAATTAAGACAAGAGAAGTTGAAGCCAGGATAGTAAAGTGTAAGGAAAAAAAGCAAGAGAAAGAAATGAGCAGAGAGCTAGAGACACAGTAACTAGGGGCATCAGAGTTAAATTACCAGTGTTTAAAGTTAAACATGTATGACTTTGTTCTTTGGGAGGTCATAGCATAGCAATACTGGAAGCAGAGAAAGGGAGTAGGGGCTGATGTGTGAGAACTTATCCAGCTTCCTCTGCTAAATCAAGATTTTAATCATGTCATCCAAACTTACAACTACTAATATGTTCATTACTGAGAGAAGTGCCTCTGACCTCTATTGATGTTCTTAATAACTCTCTGATATTCACCGTGTATGATTCTAAACAGTATAATAATGAAAATGTGATTAATTTCATAGTCACACAAATCAAGTAAGTACTGAGCAAAATAAACATGATGTGGAAATTATTTTGCTCATGATACTTATAGAGCTATTGACTAACATCGTTGGTCAACGAAGTTTACATAAAATAGTTCTGAGGTAGTCGTTTGTAGATGCGAAATGAATAGGTAACTTTACATCAGTAAACGGCGTAGGAACAATAAATGTTATACACATACATAGAAAGTAGGAAGGGAGAGGAGGAATTTCAAGCAAAGGAAAATCAACAGCATAAATCCAAATATAACAGTCATTACACAAAATGTAGTGGTTAAATTCAACTGTTAAAATCCAGATTGTCAGGCCGGATAGAAAAGTGATTAAACGCCGTTCACGAGACGCAACATTGAAACAGCGCTAATATACGTTGGGGGACGGAGGAAAGCTATGCCGGATAGATACTCACCCTTCAAAGTAAGCCTGACAAAACGGTATCTCAGAGGGAAGCATTCTGGGGAACAAAGATGCTCACTGCCAAAGCAGAATGAAATGGTTTCCCAAGAAGGTACTGTAATTCTATGATGGTTCTTGCCTGGTAACAAAATGCAAGGCATGTAATGCAAAGATGAAATTTCCGTGTGAAACTATGAGACTGGCTATCATCATGGGAATCTCAGAACTTCCCCTGCCTCAACAGTTAACAAGTTCCTGGGCACAGAAATTAGTGGTGGTATAAAAGATATGCATGAGATAACAGAGGTCTCCCTAACTATATTCTACCCACTACCTCGTGTCTTCTTCACTCACCAACCAACTGCTTCCTGCTCTCCTATGCGGGGTCCTCCCAATGATCAAACTGCTGAAACTTTTCTGATGACTGACATCCATAGGCCTGAATCCTTATATTCCTATGCCTTAGAAACACCTCTCTCTCTCTCTCTCTCTCTCTCTCTCTCTCTCTCTCTCTCTCTCTCTCTCTCTCTCTCTTTCTCTCTCTCTCTGACACACACAGCCTTTGAGCATGCACAAGTTAGTGCATGTGCATGTGTTTCTCCCTCCCCACATCCAGCATTGGTTTCAAGTGTTTAGCTGCATCTAGTCATGCAGTATCTGTCTTCGTCTCAGCTCATCCTCGACATTCCTGGCAAGTCTATCTCACATTATGCATTCTTATCTTCTCTGGGGCAAGAATTTTCTTAGGGGCCGCCCAGTTGCAATTGCAGCCCTGACCACCCTGAATAAACAAGCACCAGGCATTGCAGATAGATATAGTCTGTGAGTCCTAGGGTGGTGACAATCTTATCCTAAGTCCAAGACAGGGACCATGAGGACATAACTCACCTCCACAGCCTGCACAGTGCTCACCTATGGTAAAAAAAAAAAAAATCTGACAATCCAGATTTCCTGGATTGAGTGCACTCTTAAATTCTATGTGTCTTCTGAATTGTTCCAAAAATTGTCTGTTGAGAGTCCAAGTTAACCTCATGCAGGGTTTCAGATTATGGCAAGTGCTCTAGTCCAAATAATAGCCAAGGTTATGGTCAAGGGGTTAATGTGAAGCAATGCTCTTATCTTGAATCCCCAGACAAAGCCAATCTTAGGGATCACATGACTGCCTCTGTAAACTCAGAGCACTTCCTTCACCATAACACTGAAGGCATATGCATCCTTTCCTGAATCTCCTCTTCCTCCTTCACACACACACACACACACACACACACACACACACACATCTAAGAAGACACCATCCGTCCCCAAGACTCCAGGACATAGGCATTTAGGGCACAAGTCACTGCAGACCAGGAGGAACCGTCTTCTGGCAAAGCAAAGCGGCCATTTTTTACACACATTTCATAAGCACATAAGCCAAACTACAGGCTTCTGAAAAATCTGTCTCCTGTCCTTTCACATTCCTGCGGCAATAGAAGTTCATTTTCTCATCATATACTGTAAATTACAGGCTGAAAAGGTGGGTCGAGTCTGACTTCAGACTATAAATAGCCGATCTTCCTCGTCCTCCTCCGAGGGGCCATACTTGACAGTGGCTTAGCTCAATGCATCCCAGCAGAGAGACAACACTGCCGGAATAGAAATCAAATCTCCCTCCAGTGAGCCCAGGGGCAGAACCCAGACTTCTCCATGCTTCCGAATTGGAGAAGCCCCTACCCAGTGCACACATATTTTTCTATGAGACAACACCTGGGTAAATCCACTCACAGTCTCTCTTCATCTCTCTCACGCATCCCTTCTGCAAATAGCTCCCAGCACTGCCCTGGCATCTTGTAAAATAAAAATCAAAGCTGAGCAAATAATTTAAGACTCATGTTTAAACCTTTCCCAGGTCCCTGAATTCATTGCCTCTTAAAGGGAAAATGCCTGTGCCAGCGGCTCCTTCAACCGTTCAGGGGGTTGCAGCACTCTCCCTCCCACCATGGAAGGATTCGGGGTTGGCATTTAAGGAGCGCCTCACAGGGCCCACGCAAGTCAGTCTCTAATCAATCAACAATATTATTTATTACTAGCCTCTCGCCCAACACTAAATAGATGTAAAAGAAAACGAAAGCCAGGACTTCTGTCCACAAGAGGCACACAGTCAAGCAGAGTAGACACAATACACCGGGCAAAACGGCAGCAAACACAAGAGAAGCAGGATTAAGTGTTCAACCAAGTGGAACAGACGGGAAGCGTGGTAGGCATTGGACAAGCATGGGCTACGAAGACAGAAGGCTCCGTGCGGGTGGGGATGGAGCTGGCAGGCAGTGGAGAGGCAGGGAAGATTAAAGGAAGTGTGTACAGCTAGGGGAAAGGCACAAACAAGTGCATGGAATCCAAACAAAAAAAAATCATGTCCAAGATGTGTCGCCTGCAGAGAAAATATATGGTCCCCAGAAAGGGCTGAAATCATTCCTCCTCTAAAACATCCATATGTCGAAGCCCTAAACATCACCACTTAGGAATCTTGGCTTTAGTTGAAGATGGGGCCTCTTGAAATATGAGATCACAGGTGGCCTCTAATCCAGCATGACTACTGACTCCTTACAAAGGGGAGATGAGGACAAATATGAACGGAGGGGAGACAGTGAGGGAACAGAAAGGTGACCATCTGCAAACCAAGAAGAGAGAGCTGAGACAACCCTGCCAATATTTTTATTCTAGATTTCTAGCCTCCAAGAGAGTGAGAAAATTAATTTCGTTATTTAAACCACCCCATATTTATAGGGTTCTTTTTTTAAAATGGAGGCTGCAGTAAAGTACAGTACCAGGTTCTCCTGGAAGGAATTTCCCAAGGCAGCAAGAACAAGGCCCTGCTGGCCGAGTGGAGGCAGAAGTGGCGAGAATGTAAATAGACCTGGGATGTGATGGCATTAGAGGCAGTGCAGACTATCCTCCGCACAGGACCCATTGTTGAAGGAAGTCGTGGAGGGAGGAGCCCTTTGAAACCCCATGGAAGAAGGGTGTAGTTTTTTCTAATTTTTTTTGTTGTTCCTTAATGCTTTCATTTCATTTTTTAATTACTACTGTGTTTGCAGGTTATTCATGGTTTCTTTTTTTGTCTGTTTCCTAATAATGGCTCAGGTCAGCTTCTCCTGGCTCAACTGTCACCAACTGTCCCCTCAGTCTGCTAACCCAATTCACTTTCAACTGTCTCTCATTTTCACTTTGTTCAATCTCTTCTCTTCTCTTCTCTAGCCCTAACTAATCTTTTTTCTTCCTACACCAACTGTCTTCTCTTCGGTCTCCTGGACCCTACTTCTGCCTACTCCCCAATCCTCCTACTCTCTCCTTCTCCCCCTCCTCCCCCTCTCCTCCTTCCTCCCTCCCTCCCTACCTCCTTCCCTCCTCCCTCCTCTCTCACATACACTACTACTCTCTCCTCTTCCTCCTCCTCTTCCTCTTCTTCCTCCTCCTCCTCTTCCTCTTCCACCACCTCTGCCTCCTCTCTCTCTCTCTCTCTCTCTCTCTCTCTCTCACACACACACACACACACACACACACACACATATTACTCTCTCCCACCCTCACTCTCAGACTCTGCCAACTTTTATACCCTCCCCTGTTCCCAGAAGTGCAAGAGCCAACTGTCACTGAAGAATGTAGAGTCATTTGAAAGGCCAGGAACAGAAAATATTTCATACTATGGTAGGGGCCTTGGAAAGTAGGCCACTGCTTCAGTTTCCATGATACCAACAGACTGTCTCCAGCACCTCAAATTCCATGCAGACCCACTCTTGGAGCATCATGTTAGGAGAAAGCCCTAAGTCTTAATCATTCCTAACTATGTACCCACTGTGTTATTTTCCTGCACAGCTCTGAGCTGGGTACAAAGTCAGGGGAGAAACGCTTGTTGGGAACTAGTTGTGGGAAGCACTATCTATTCTCCATTCATCTCCTGGAACCCTGAACTCCCCAGCCAATCAGTTCTGAGTATCCCAGCCATCGCCATGGACCACTCTAGCCTCCAGGTGCCAGAGCACTTGCTGGAAACAGAGAATCAGCAAATGGGTTTGGCACTCCTTGGAGAAAAGTAGCACCCAGGGGCATCACCGACATTTTAAGACCTCTAATAAGTCGAAGGTGTTATACTCTGTTTGGGTTCTAAGTGCCTATATTGATTTTTAAAATTTATTTAATTCTCTAAACAGCTCTGATGCCAAGTGAAAGCTATATTGCCAATGCCATGCCACTCTGTACCCACAAGAAGGGCTGCCATCAAAGAAAAACGTCCCAGGCGTTGGTATAGACATGAACAGGTAAAACCTACCTCACCATTAGTTGTAAAAACACTGTAAGCCAGCAATACTTACTAACAGTGAGCATATGTATGCCTTGTGACCCATTCATTCCATTCCTACAGATAGAGATTGAGATAGAAAAAAATCCAATGCAATGTGTGTGTGCACCACAATACAATACAATAGTAGTGCCGTTATACCAGAATGTTCTCCAGTTCAATGTGAATCGATGAGTAACTACAAGAACACGACACAGCAATCTGGAGGAATAGCATGACCTTAATGTTGGAAAGTGAATGGAAGACCACATGTTATATGATTATACCCATGAAGTTCACAGCCCACGCTAATGTCTGTGGGTTTAAAGTTACGTGGGTATTATTCTGTAGGTGGGGAGGTCTGCGAAAGGTCTCTGAGATGCATCTGAAAATGTGCCTCTTGAAATGTGGAGCTTGGGGAACTATCTTGTGCCACTTCCTTGAGAAAGAAAGTATCGTGGCACATGTCTGTACTGACTCCAGTACAAACCCCATAAAGCTCAAATCACATACTTTATGCGTTTAAAGCATATGGCTTATGTGGACTAAATCCCACCAGGCATCACCTTCAATGGGTAGCATAATGGCCACTGTGTAAAAACCATATCATAAAGACAGACAGGAACATTTCTATCGTGGATTCGAATAGACCATACCAAGGCTGGGTTGCCTCCAGGTTGAATTGAACACTTTGCTCTGAAGCAGATGATGGACTCCCCTTCCAGGGACCCTGGCAAATCTATTTCATCCTGGCATTTAGAAAGATATATCCAGGCCTCAGGGACCAACTCACAGGTCAGGAGGCTGCTTGAAGGATTTTGAACACATAATACGGGACGTAGAAGCCAGTAGAAATCAAATTGCACGATTTTTTTCTCTAGAGAAAGCAAGCGTCTGACTTCAGTCCATTCGCTTACGCTCTCAGTCATTTACAAGGCAGTGGCTTCACGCACTGGTACACAGAGGTGGATAAGACACAGTCTGTGCCTGCCACAAGCTCAGGCGATGCAGAGGACTCGGATGGAAAGCCAAGTACTTGACCTCTGTGAGCCTCCGGAAGCTCTCACCTTGCCCTACCTGCCCAGGCAATCAGCCGCGCGTGGAGAAGAGGATTGATACATAGTAAACCCTCCATCATTGGTGGCCGCTTCTCTGTTAAACAATTACGTGTCCCAGAAGCGCGTTTGAGCTTTAATGAGAATTCAGATGAGAAGGCGGTCAGTAGGGATGGAGCAGAATAATCAGAAAATATCTCACAGATCTGATGCCTTGGAGCATTTCAAGGGCATGGACGAGTACGAGGAGAGTTCTGTCTGAAGATTCACTCCTCACCCCTGCCTGGAGCCTCACACTTGCTCAGTCTGGCAGAAAACAAGGGTAACTAGAGCCCAAAGGTACCCTTAGTATTTAGCCCTTCATCAGAAGCTCCGCCCACAGGGGCTGAGCTCTTCTAGAGCACCGGTATCCTTGGCAGACACTCACTGTCCCTACCCCATTAAAGGACACCAAAGAGAATCTGCACCTGCCCCTTTAACTTTACAGAATCAAACACTGGTTTCTGCGGAGAAACTGGTGTTGAACAAACCAAGCTCCAGAGAAGCCATGCTGTCTCAAACCCCTGTTCGATGAGAAGCGGGTACAGAAGGGAGATAAAGCAGGGGGAGGGAAGATAGGACAGAGTGAATCGTGAAAGCAAACATATAAGAACCCTGTTCACACTGCTGAGTTCCCCCAAAGCCCAATCTTAGCTCCTCCTCAGTTGTCCCATGACCCAGAGAGGCTCTGGGCTGGGATACAATCTTGAACACATGCAGAGCGTCTAGGAAGCCTGTCAACACCCACTCTGATTTTTCCCAGGGGAGAAAAAAAGTACCTGTCAGAAATGTGATAGACTTGTCAAAAGGACATCAGAATGGCTATATACATAGTGTAAAAATAACAAAATTTCCATCAAGATGAAAAAGAAAGGCCCCTCTGCAGTGTTTGAAAGGAATACCTAAACAAAAGCCTCAGTGGTTTCCTTCTGAGCAATCTCTTAAATAGGGTGGCCGCTATTCACTCGAATTCTCTCCTCTCTTCTCCGTGTCCCACCGTCGCCTCCCCCCTTATTATCTCACTTCCTTTCCTTCTTTCTCTTCTGCCTGGGACTTTTCTTTTCACCTTTTCCTTTTCCTTTATCTAACATATATAAATATTACATTTCCCTCACCCTCTTTTATCTTCCTTCTCTCTATTTCAACCCCCTCCCTACTGGTCATCCTGCCTTTCTCATATTAATGTCATTTCTTCATATAAATGTCCTGTTTAGAACTAAAACCATCATTTATCCTAACATTTTTTTTCATATATTTACTTGTTTAGTGTGTGGTATGTGGGCGTTTGTACCATGGCACGCGTGTGAAGGTCAGGAGACAATTTACAGAAGTTGGTTCTCTGCTTCCGTCCTGTGAGTTCCGGGAATTAACTCAGTCCTCCAGCTTTGGCTGCAATGACTCTTGCCCACTGAGCCATCTCACTAGCCCAGCCTAGGACATTTTCCATACGTGGTACAGAAAGAAGAAGAGATCGTAATCTCTTGGGCTTAAGACCAAACCAGAAAATTCCCCAGACTTTCTTTCAGCTTCTGCTGCAACATCCCATCCATGGTCAGCACTGGGCCTTCAAACCAGGAGAGTTCATATTAAAAGTTGGCCTAAAAGAAAATTGTGATAGAAGATACACCCCTCCAAGCCATTAAGAAAAATTCCAGAAAGTAGTTACTCTGATCTCTTTATTATCCTCTGTATCATTGATTATCCAAGGCTCCCTGTTCTCCCTCTCAGTTTGGAGCAGGGTTCTTCAAACTCCACCCTCCATCCCCAAACCAATGACTTCCCAAAGGAACAAAGAGCTCAACTAAGGTCTGATGACTAAACGAATCGCCCCAGCTGGTATGCTGATACATAAATGTCTCCATCACAGGAAGGAGAGTATTTATCTTCAGCTGGTGCTTATTTGTATTTTGATATAATTGCCAATAACCCATTGCATATATGACCTAAAATGATCTTACATGTAAAGGAAGACAATGCTGTCTGTGCCTTCTGCCATCCACCAGTGCTGCCCAGAAGACACAGACAGCGACTGCCTTTGTTTACCTATTTCTTCTGAAGTGTACTTTGAACACCTCAATTTAATCCATTTGAGACCTTACATGTTTTTTCCTGGTTACACTGTACAAGGATTAAATGCTCACAGACTACGGAATCCTTGGTTTTCCTCTTCCCTCCCTTCCATTGGGTTTACATGGTATTCAATTTTATTTTGACAGTATTTCCATTATTTGTAAATAGCCTGGGCTTCTAAGACAATGTACCATGATTGTGAAGAGTGAATGACTCCAACTTCATATATGACTGTCAACCAGCTCCTATTTTTCAGACCCCTGTGGTCTTTCACTTCCAGCTCTTAGGCATTTTCCCCCCAGAAGAACAAACCAGCCCACATCTTACAGCTATCACCCTCTGCAAACACTTAAAATTATAACTCCTCTGCCTAGGTGTATTAGCTGCCAGGCCACTCTATTTTTTGTTTTACAATGTCCGTTGTAATTATTTAGCCACTATGGTCTCCATTTCCTTCTTCTTAGAACATTCTCATTGTCTTACTCCCTTGCTCCTGCTTCCGTGGTGTTTCAAGGTGGACGAAGGGAAGTGTGTGTGAATACAGTTACATTTAAGTTAACGCTAAACAGCATGCTATGGATTGCGCAGCTGTATGGTCAATAGAGAACAGCTCAGCTCTTCTCCAACAGAGCCCCAACTCCTTTTTGTTCTGCTGGTGACCATGGATGGAATCTGTGGGATCTCTGCATTCCTGCACATAAAATGGCAGACCAATGAGGCACTGTTTGATGTGTACATTGGCAAGAAAAGAATGGATGAATAATAGTTTAATGGCATCTTCTCAATAAAAAATAAAATCAAGACCCTTTGGTCAACTTCTAGACTTGACTCAGGTCTCAAATCCTCAGCCCTTTCAATAAATGAAAAGCTTGTTCCCACAAGTAAAGACCATGCAGCTTCCTCTTCATATAGCAATGAGTCACCAAAAAGAAAGGCTGGCAGAGAAAGCATACCTCAAAGAAAGAGAAGTACCTCGATGCTCTAAGACTATGGCACAACCTAAGTTGACACTAATACACAGGGAGCTGAGGTGGATTCATGAATCCCTGTGATAGCAGAAAAGGCTGCAATGCACGGAGTCTGCAATGCATGGAGCTATAGCATGTACCCCTGGCATTCTATAGAGAGACCATGCCCTTGCACTAAAGAACCACACTCCACTTTAAAACTAGTACTTGCTCTAAGACAGAGTGTGGCTCACACAAGAACGCCATGTGGGACAGGAACCTAAACCATAAATCAGGCTCTGTCAATCCCTTCAAGTCATAAGGTCAGGTGGGCCTAGCAGTAGCTCATAGTGAGATCTGACTGTACCATCAAGCTTCATGAAGAAATGACTCCAACTCCATTGGCCTACATATAGAGGCTAAAAGGGTCTAATTTCTATTTATAGAAAGATCAGCTTGCTTTGTGAGTGTTAGGCACAAATGAACAGCTACCACAGTGTATCTTTCCTTGAGGCAGTTCTCACTGAGAATTCTCACCCTTGGCAAGGCTGATTGGTAAATGCTCACATAGCCCTTCTGTCTTCAAGTTGCAGTACCTCAGACTGCACTGAGAAAGTGTACGTTCTGGTAAGAAAACCTAACAGCGCTACTGAAACCTCTGAAAATCGAATTCTCAGTGCCCAGGGATACTAATTTACCCAGAGGCAACACTGAGAATTCTATTCTACATGTGCTACATGCAAACCCAGGCTCTGTTCTCCATAGCTTTGAGGCTGCCTCGCCATAGGCTCAAAATGGTGTAGCTGTTTGCAAGTTCAAGTTCTCACGATGGAAGAGGAGGAAAAATGGGCCAAATGAGAAGGCGAAGAAGAGTTTATATGTCTTCTCACCTCAGTCAACATACCCCCAGTGAATGCCTGAAACCAAGCACAGTACCAAGCCCTGTGTAAATTATGTCATGTGTGTGTGTCTGTGTGTGTGTACTATATAGATAGAGAGATAGAAATATAGAGATGTACTTCTTTCAAGATATATATAACTGAAGCACAGAAATTAAGAACAATAATTAATAATAAATATAATATATAGTAAAATAAAACTATAACAGTATAACTATATAACAGAAGTTATAAGAATGAAGTCTCTTATGTTTAAGGATATCTTATTGTACTATACTTACTCTTCTCTTTGTAATGTGAGGTGACCCAATGCCTACATGATCAAATAAAGAAGGGTGCATAATACAAGCATCATGATATAATGTCAAGCTACTATATAATGGTTACTTGATTCAACATAATAACCAAGTGCGCTTGGAAGTGACTAATGGATGAGTAGTGTATACAGCATGGAACACAGATAGAGAGAGATGGTCACTTTGGGCAGGATGAAGCAAAGCAGTATGAACTGTTACTCTACTCAGAAGAGCATCAATTTAAAACTTAGGCATTATTAAACATTCCATCGTGGCAGAGTTTGAATTTGGGCTGCCTAAAGAATAGTAGGACTTCAGAGCATACAAAACTCAACCGTAAAGCTAGATTTTACTAGCCACCCTCTTGGCTCAACTATAAAATAGGAGCAATGAAGACGTTCATAGGAATGTAGTCCTACTTCATTTAGAAAGTATGGTCCACAGCTGACAATAGAATATCTGTGGTATATGTTACATCATATCTAGGCTTTGATGTTTTGTGTTGAGTTGTATCTGGACATGTGCATTTATTTAGAAAAAGTTTTATTCAGTATTATTGCACGTGCATGGCATGTAGACATGCACAGGCTCGTGCCATTCTGAGACTAACTGCTGCAGCTTCTCTCCCTATGAATGTGCTTCTCAGACCAATATTAAAATCAATCAGTTCCCATGAAACTCTAGTCATGCCCTGCCTGAACTACACACACACACACACACACACACACACACACACACACACACACACACAGCATTGTCTACACTTCTATTCCGAATGCAATACATTAGGGGTAGTAGTAATTGATGACACACTTTGCAAGCAGTTGAGGTGAATTAAAAGTTTACCTATAATCCAACATTTGAGAGATCACAACAAGCCCAGAAATTTGGGTTCAGACATATGAGCCATAGGAAGAAGAAATCGCTGAGGTCTGGCAAAGTCAGAGACACTGACCACGGAGCACAAAGATTGTGCAGAAGCCAGTATGAACAGCAAAATCATTATACCACAGTAGCCAAAAGAAAACACATATGCCCAGTTATGGGATGGCTGAGTAAAGAAATAGAGATCACAGGCTGAGGTGATGGAGGCTATCACTATGCTATAGGGAAATACTCAGAACTACGATCTGCCACTACAGGAAGTCAGGTCACATGCCTACACAGGGAATGTCTGAGTATGGTTAGGACAAGACTACTTAACAAAGAAATAAAAAGACAAGTTCAGGGAAGAAAAAAAAGTGTGTGTGTGTGTGTGTGTGTGTGTGTGTGTGTGTGTCTGTGTCTGTGTGTGTGTGTGTGTGTGTGTGTGTGTGTGTGTGTGTGTGTAAGGAAAAGACAAACATATAGAGACCTAAAACTAAAACCCAACTTCCAGACCACAAAGATCAAAAAGCTAGAGATTAGAATGAAAACTTCTTGTATAACTGAGGTCCGTGAGTATGGGGACTCCACCCTGCAGCTGAGAGTAAATGAAGGGTGCTGTCTTCCCACCTAGCCTGTGTGAAGTAGCCTCATGGTCAGTTTCCATTAATCTTAGAGTCAGAGGCAGGAAGAAAAATTAGCAAACAAACGAGGCTGGCTTTGCCATATGTTAAGGGAAGAGTTAGTTCTGGGTGACTTGAGGAACATCTTCCCCTGCACAGTACATGTAGATGAGAAGTTTGCTGAGATTCTGACAAAGTCGTACTACCGTGCCAAAGCAATTATACCTAGCCTTTAGGTGAGGTATTAACTTTAAATTACTGTCAACACTCGTCATTTACACCATAAAGAGTCAATCAAGAGTGGAACACTGCCCCTTAGATGTGCCAGTAAAAGACAGGGGAAGGGGGAGGGGGTATCTTCCAGATTGCAGGCCTGGGTGCAGGGACGAGGTACACAAGAGGATTTCTCTCACAGAAAAGACTCGGGGATATTAAAAGAACACAACCTCGATTCCATGACATTCACTGGGTTGATGGAAGAGAAAGTGGGTCCAAGACTTCTGATTCTTTGAGCATGGAGATACAGTGAGCCGTACCCAGACCTGGTGGCTCAGACTCCGGGATTTAGAGCTGGATGTGTGAACTGGAGATGGATGGTGTTTCTCTAAAGTGTAGGAGGCGGGATGTGTAGAGACTTTGACTCTCCAGGAGCATGGTGGTTTAGTGGGGCCACTAGCTGTCTACCAATTCTTGCTACTGCATGGAGAAGCCACTAGGAGGCAGCCATAAGGTCAGGGGTTGCATTTTCCTTCTGACACCCCCAACCCCACCCCTTGCATTTTCGGTGCGGTCACTCTTACATGTATGGACATTCCCACTCTTCTCAATGCAATGTCCATGGATGTCACATCCGAGCCAGGTTTCCTTTCAGTGTGTGTTTTCACCTCCAGTGTCCTTCTGGGTGCAGAAGACGGAAGGCTTAACTAGTGGTGGAGATTAATGGTGAAAAATCCCCCTAACCACCCTTTGGAGGAACTTCATCTGCCAACAAGAAACACCCAAGTCGACTGTTACATAGGTGAGACATAAACCTATTATATTAGGCCATTGGCATTTGGGTAATAGCTGTCAAGAGCTATAGTCACCCTAACCAATGTGCTGGCAGACTATCTGAAGCTGTATCTGTTCCTAGATTTAAGCACTAGTGACACATTTTCAAATGGTAGAGTTTTCCCAGAACAATTGAAGTGACCACGTTCCGTACAAATGATCTCACTCTTCCCTTTAGCTCCCATATCACTGCCTGAACGAGTTGATTTACTTACTCTGTTCTGTGCAAAGATGAGAAAGTTCTCTTTAGCAGTGAGCAACCTCTCTCCCTTCGGCCCAGATGTGTAGTGATGCTGTCACTCCTGCAAAACATTCTTGTCCCCTACCATGGCCCATGGCCCATGCAGCTCATCAGAAAGACTTGTCATGAACGTTAATTTTACAGACTGTTCAATATTTTGAGTTCACACCTATAAGGATCCACAGCTCCCGCTCTTTTGTCCCTTGGCACACTAGCTGAGACCAGCAATTTCCAGGGTTGTAAATAAGGAGCAGACGTCTAAGCATCCCCTCAAAGAGCTTCTTCAAGTCCAAGGGGCAGGGCCTCAAGTCATTTCATCTGGGATATTTCTTAACTTCCACACACTTGTGAAAATATTTCTGTGAAGTTCAAGTTTGACTTCACGGTTCAAAATAAAGAGGGGTTGAAATTTCTGTTACTATTTCTGAGGGGTAGGTGCCCTGGGATGGAGAATGGGAAAGCCGTTGCTATACCCACAACTAAGCTGAAACAGGCATCAGCCTGTGGTGACAGAAGTACCAAAGTCAACACACATCAAAAATATGAATAAAAATAACTAAAGACATAAATAACTAAACATATACATGCTAAGAATCCAACCAGATGTAGGATTCATACTAAAATGACTTCACCTTCCAGAGTAGTCTTGCCCAGGGAAGAGAAAGTTATTCAAACCAGGCGCATGTTGAAAGATTTATTGACTCTTGAGTAGAAACAGCACATGGCAGTTTATGTCCTAAGACCTTTGAATTCTCCCTCCAGCCCCATTTTCTCAAGGTATTTCATTGTCTCCAGATGGAATTCATCAGATCATGACTCTTGCTTAGTTCTAACCCACCTTCCACCTTGAGAGGTCCACTGTGGCACTGACATCTGTCTTGGTCATTATGCCAGTTGGGTTCCTCCATACTTGGCCAAGCTGGTGTTCTCTTACCACAACACCACAGACTGAATGTCTGGGTCCCACTGAAATTCTTACGTGCATCTAACCGCTAGTGTGATGGGATATGAGGTGTGAGCTGAGAAGGTGTAGATAAAGAATCGAGAGACCTTTTGACTAGGATGAGCACCTGATATGAAGAAGCCAGGGAGAGCTAGCTTTTTCTTTCTCTACTCTCTCGCATTTGCAGACACAATGATGAGACAGCCATCTGCAAACCCAGAAGCATACCTTCAGCATCTTGATCATGAATGTATGATCTTCAGAATCACAAATCAAATGTCTTCTCTTTAAACAATCAGGACAGGTACTGGGGGTTGGAGACAGGAGAGAAGGCCAGAGGGCCAGGAGAATGAATGTAAATATGCAGCTGCTGGGGGTGATGGGACTTTCTCTCTAGTACATGTAAGTAAATAAAAGTAAATATAAATAAATAAAATAGTTAATTAAAAAAAGGATAAAGATCTTTTTCTAGAGAGAAAGTCCCAGAGACATAGGATATGAGAGGCTCCTGGGACTCATCTGGGGGGACATTAGCTGAAATGTCCAACAGTAGGGAAGTGGAACCTGAAGAGACCTCCTCCAAGTAGCAGATAGACAGGGCCTCCAGTGAAGGGATGGGGTCACCAACCCACCTTCAAAATTTCTGACCCAGAATTGTTCCTGTCTAAAAGAAATGCAAGGACAAAAATGGAACAGAGACTAGAGTCATCTGGAAAGTGGGAACCCAATTGAGAAAATGTTTCTATCATATTGGCCCATAGGCAAGACTGTGTACGGGGCATTTTCTTGATTAATGATCGGTGTGGGAGGATCCAGCCAACTGGGCAGGGTCTTCTGAGTGATTTAAGAAAGCAGGCTGAGCAAGCCATGGGGAGCAAGCCAGATAGTGGCTTCAATTCCTGCCTCCAGGTTCCTACCGTGACTTCCTGCCCTGACTTCGCTCAATGACAAGTGCTGACCTGAGAGCTGTAAAAGGAAATAAACCCTTTCTACCCAAAGTTGGCTTTCATCCTGGTGCTTTATCACGGCCAAAGAAACCTAACTAAGAGTGCAATCCAAACTGATCAGGCAGGTAGTAAGTAGTAAACTCAAATCGGTTGTTACTGTGATACCTGGGGGACCCAGTATGTGGTAACATACAGACACATAAACATTCTGGTCCTGCTTCTATGACTGACTCACTGGCTATTTCAGGGAAAGCCTCTTAACCTCTCTGTTGACTTGAAAGATATCTGGGCATGCTACATAGACACATTCTCCTTTACCTCTCTCAGACAGGGCTAATAAGCGTGACATACCACGGCTGGGAGCAAAATTAAAATAACCTGTCAGCAGCACAGGTGTTTGTGTCAGGGATACAACTCACTGAATGGTTAGGTGATTCTTACAAACACCATTGTAAAGCAGACCTCTGGTCAATTAGAAAACAAAAGCCATTTAAACAGAAAAGGAGTTTTGAAAGACAAGGGCTAAAGAATTAGGAGTTATGTTAGGATGAGAAATCTGAAATCCCGGAGCTAAAGAGAAAGGATTTATTTGAACAGTTTTATAAACTTGAGTTATCATTTTTCTTCCCCACA
Source organism: Rattus norvegicus (assembly GCF_021556685.1). NCBI lineage: Eukaryota > Metazoa > Chordata > Mammalia > Rodentia > Muridae > Rattus > Rattus norvegicus. The sequence goes on along the minus strand of NC_141539.1, from coordinate 34,703,214 downwards.
GCCAGCATGCTGCAGCTAATGATGTAAGCATTATTTTATCATGAGATCTAAAAGATCTCTCTCGTCAGTAATGAAATAAACACGTGACAGGGTAGCCAGACGGTTATTGTTTGTACGGAGGTCATTATAATAATTAAGATTAACAGCAATCACTTGTCATGTTTGTAGATTTTTTTTTCCTTGGGAAATAATGGTGGTTCTATTAAATAACTAACTAACACACCTCCATGACTGGCTAAGAATGCACAGAATCACAAAATCCTCTGTATTCTCTGCCTTCACAGAAACGAGTAAATAAACGAATAAGTACGGCCAATCCACTGCTCATATTTTAAAAGGAAATTTGGAAATCAAGCCAGCTGCTAGATTAGTGATGGCACCCAAAGCAACAACTGGGGCTTTATCCCCTTTCTTCTCTTCAGGACCTTGTCAACCCCGCTGACGGAGAGCCAAAGGGAGCCTTCAGGTCCCATTGCTTGGGCATGTACTCATGCGTGCTTTCACACACAGAAAAGTCTACCTCTGGCCTCATGCATGCTGTAAATTGAAATTTGTAATGTTTTAAAAAAAATCTCATACATAGACACAGGTGTGTCTTGACTGTGCCCATCCCCCCACTCCCTCGCTCCAGCCCCCCCCCCCACTTTCCCCAACGTATTCCCCCATTCCCATCCACCCAACTTTAGGTCTGTTTTTAAATAACCCAGCAAATTCAATTAGGGCTGCGCATACAAGCACATGTGGAGGGTCATTCACTGAGGCATGAGAAAGTGACTCTCCTTCCCTCGGCAGCCATCAGCTGCCATTAGCTCCTCAGCCAGGGGTGAGGTCTTACGGACCCTTCCCTGTCCCTGCTGAAAACTTTACTTTTTCTTGGTCTTGCGGGAATAGCGTGTGGGACAGCCAAAGCTGTTGTGAGTTCATGTATGTGCTAGCCATGTCACATTGTAGGACAGCTGGCCGTGCAGCCCCTCCCCCACCCTCCCATTCTTACATTCTTTCCTCAACTTCCGTTATCATACAAAATAATTTTTCCTCCACGTTTTTACGCCTCCGCCACAGCTCTATATGGGAAACCGTGGTGGTAATACCTCCATTCCTTCCCCGCCTTCCCCCCTTCCGGTTTGTACTCAATAAACCTTTTCCTTCCTGTGGGGGAGAGGCGTCTTAATGTTTCAAGTATTAAAACCTTAAAGCCATTTTTATTGAACATTTTCCGGGACAACATGAAAATAGATGAGAACCTCACATCAGAGTTGGTTGTCGTCTGTCTGCTTGCTTGTTTGGATTCTTTCATTTTTTATTTACTTTTTTTTTATTTATTTATTTATTTTTTTTTTTTTTTGGCAAAGGAGGCCTGGCCATGTACATGGCTCATAGCTGTAGGGGAGAGGGGAGGTCAATGGAACCACTTATCTGTACCCCAAGAGGGAAGCCCCTACCAGGAAACACTTGTGGTCATGGCAGCACCTTAGGGGACAGAGAACGTGAGGCTGTGCGAGGAGCTGTGGCCTTCCTGAAGCCTGCTGCTGAGCGAAACAGCATATGTTAATAAAAAAATATTTTGGTGGTGATCTCTCCTACTCTCCGAAATTAGTCTCCATCACAATCTGGGGTCTCAGAATGGTACACAGGGTCCGAAGGGCAGAGACAAACCAGATAGCGAGAGTGTGTATTGCCCATCAAGGTGTGTCCCTTGACTGGCGGCCATTGAATTCATCCCTAAGCCATCCCTTTTCTCCTCTGCCTCACACACAAACATGGAATCACCACCTGGAAAAGCACATACCCTCCATTTCTCCCAGAACTCTCATTTTCAAACAGGTAAATTATATTCATTCCACGGCAAGTGTGTGTTTATGCAGATGGGAGTGGGGAGAGAAATGGAAGATAGAAGAAGATGAAGGGTATTTGTGGACCCTGCTGAGAGAGCCTCTGCTCCCCGCTTTGAGTCTAGGTAAGGATGGCAAAGACATAATTCCTGTTCTCCAGAAAGCCCTAAGAGAGCCCAGGACAGACTGTAAGAGTGGCAGCCTCTCAGGGAACACCACCTAGCTCTACTCATGTTCTCTGAACAAGAGTCCTGAGAGGGGCCTGGTGTGAGGTTGGAACTCTCTCTGGCCTCATCAACTCAACACATACCAGGAGCTACTGGTGACCTCCCCCCACCTCAAGGTGAGCAAACACTGCCCTGGGGTTATAGAATCTGAAACATAACTCACTACCCTCTGACAGAGTAAGGAAGTAGATATAGTGGGAAACCTCCCACAGCCTTGGGATCAAGTCTTCTCCTTACCTAGTTGGTTGACACCCAAGCCACAGAAATCCTGGACCACAACAGCTCTCTAGCTTTGCCCTGGAACACCTATTTCACAGGCCTGCTTGAGTTTCTTGCTTCCTAAAATGAATACATTCTCTGAACCACTTGGGGGACAGGCAGATGCTTGGAGGGTTTCACCTCAGAATCATAATGAGAAGGAGATGTGGTTTAGGATGAAACCCACTCTTTACATCCATGAAATGGACTGATGCTCAAAGTGTCACACTGTCCTAGAGCCTTAACCAGCACACGCCTTATAGCAATGAGACATGCAGGAGAACATTTCCACAGGCACAGCCTCACCTGTAACAAGCCAAAGTGATGAATGTGTAGGCCAAAGGAATGACCAGCTTCTAAGGAGAGCTGATACTGATGTCTTTGCACCTAAGTTCTATAAGCAGAAATATTGTTAAGAAAAGGGGTGGGGGGAGATAGCCAAGCCATGGTGGTACATGCCTTTAATCCCAGCACTCTGGCAGCAAATGTAGTTGAATCTCTTGAGTCTGAAGCCAGCCTGGTTTACAGTGGCAGGGGAGGGAGATGGAGAGGGAGAGGGAGATGGAGAGGGGGAGGGGGAGGGAGAGGGAGAGGGAGATGGAGAGGGGGAGGGGGAGGGAGAGGGAGAGGGAGATGGAGAGGGGGAGGGGGAGGGAGAGGGAGAGGGGGAGGGGGAGGGAGAGGGAGAGGGAGAGGAAGAGGGAGAGGGAGAGGGAGAGTTCAGGAACAGCCAGGACTACGCAGAGAAACCCTGTCTCAATATTTTTTACCCTTTTATTGGTTCTTTATGAATTTCACATCATGCATCGCAATCCTCATTCATCTCTCCATCCCCTCATGCCTGCGTTACACATTGTAACCTCTCCTAAAAAGAGGAAAAACAACTCATGTGGAAACCGTAGTGTGTTATAGTGTGTCCCACAGTATACCACTTTGACCACACTTCTTTGCTTGCAAATGTTCATTTGAAATGACGTGCTGATCTGTTTGTCATGAGGTCTCTGGCTTCTGCTACATCATCAGTACTGGAAGCTCACTGGGACTCCTCTCAGATAACCTGTTGTGTTGTCCTATGTCATGGAAATCCAGTAGTTTTAGATCTGTAGGACCAGCCCCTTCACACAATACAGCAGTTCATAGATGGTGTAGATGTTGGGGTGGTCCAACTCAAAGCCCTAGATCTGGGCCTGAGAGGTATATGAGCTAGTCAGCCCACCAGCTCTCCCATAACCACACCACCAGGATGAGCTCTCTTACCCTGCCCATGCTGGCCCATCTAGCTCCCTGTCTGGGTCCCCTGGTGCTAGACTGTGGTCATCTTAGGCTTGCTCTTGGCCTGGGACTGTCCACATGGCCCCATGCTGGAGGTCATCTATTTCAGGTTTTCTCCTACCCAGGGCCTACAGTCCTACAGTTCCAAAAGGGGTTCTTCTAGTCCACAGCTCTCCCAACCGTCCTCTTTTTCTTTTCTTTTAAGGGAAAGATGGGGGATTAAGAAAAAAGGAATGGGCACTGAGCTGTAAGAGGTATCAATAAGAATCCACAAAGAGGTTTCCACAGAGACCCGGCAAGCTAGAGTGAACAGAAGAGAGGCAGACTACAATGAGTTAGAGGGCTCTAAGCCCTCCGAACTGGCTCATAGATGGAAACTCCACATTCTTAAGGTTCTTGAGGAAATAAGACAGGTACATCACAGGCTCAGAGGATGGCACAGGCGGGGGGAAGGGGACGCTCATGTCAGCTGCATAGGAGAGCAGATGGGAGAGTGAATATGGGTGAGGTCACTACGGAGAAGACAAAGCAAGGTGAGTATTTATCAGAAGATGAACCCCAGAGAAGTCTAATGTACTGGGGCAGGCAGGTGAGAATAGATGAGGACTATGGGAGACAGAAGCAGCAGGACAGCTAAATGGTTGAGCTGCTTAATGACTTAACAGAAGCAAGCAAAAAGTCATACTTGGGTGTAACTGGTTCCTGTTCCTCCCCTCAACACATCCTCCAATCAGGTGTCACGTTAACCCTCTGGACCCGAGATCGTGACACCTGCTTATAAAACATGCCTCAAAAGACCCTCCACCTGGTCTCTGCATTATGAGCTGACAGTCGTAATGTGAATTAGTCTTTGCAGAACTCTCCGCCTCCATCCTTCCAACTCTTCCCTTCTCCAGCTAAACCACACTGCTGGTTCTTCAATATCACCCCAAAATGGTCTGTTTTGTTGTGGTGTTCTGCTTGAAGAATTGTCTTTCCCGCTTCGCGTTTTACCTACTGAAGATGTCAGTGCATGTTCCCTTTAGTCTATCTTATGAGTTCATCCATGGTTGCCCAGAAGCTAACATGTGTGGACTATATACCATAGTAAGTACAGGCATGGTCAGATGGATCAGCCTTTCCTCTGGTCCCATTGGTTAGACTGATTGTGACTAGCATAAGGCCATGGGCATGATATGAAATAGCCCAGACACTTATAAATGCATGGGTATGAGATTATGCCTGACAACCATGATCATTTAGGTGCTTGCTTCAGCACTAGAACAATGGCTCCCAACAGCTATTAAACATCCTGCTGGCTCCTCTCTAGGTCTTCATTGTCTCTCTGGGCAAGAGAAGCCTAGTTGGCATTTGCAATAGCTGGCTTGTGGCTCCTCCAGCTATTGCCTGGAGAAATCAGAGCTCCCCTACAGAGCACTTGGAGATCTCCCAAGGTGAGGCCCAGTACTAGAATTAATAAAAAGCGCGTGTGACTACGTTGCTTTCAGCCCTGACACAGCCTGGGAGTCCTCATCAAACAAACACCAGCCTGGGAGGAGAGGTCACTGTGGATATTCCAGTGCTAACATTCGAACGCTAATAACTTTACCACATAGATTAATTTTAAATGTCAGACCATGTTGCTGTGTAAAGCTAAGGAGCTTGGGAAATAAGGTATATTTGGAGGCTTCCCAATGATCCCAGCACATGTGGTGTTTGATCACTGGTGGGCTGGGCAGGATGTGGGACAGTGTTTCTTTAACAATTGCTACCCCCAGTCTTGCAAACGTGAGGTAGAAACAGCATTTCAAAGCATGCACCATCTAGTTTCTCGACCAGGAAAATGGCCGAAGTGACAGTAATGAGATTTTGCACAGAACGGCGAGGCTGCGCAGTCTGAGACCTTGCCCAGAAGGCTGGGTTCCAAGCCCATACAAATGTGTATGACTTGGTTAGAAGCCCCTGGAAAATAGCATTTGTAATGGAAACCCTGGTAATGCACAGCTGCTGACCCCACCCTGGGGCAGAAAGCAGGGCTGGTCCTGCTACTGAGGGAAGCTCATTGCAGGGAATGAGGAAGAGTGGGAGAGAGGGAGCAGCCCTAGCCCAGGAAAAGGCTAGAGAGGGAAGGAGAGGCAAGGCAGAGGCTGCAGAGGGACAAGGAGGAAGGGGCAGATGCTCACGCAAAACCCACCCCAGGCTGCCAAGATTGCAATTAAAAATTCACATATTTTGGACTGAAATTCTCATATTTTAGGAGAACTTAGGCAAAACCCTCCTCCCACCAATATTAGCAATGCAAAACCAGCAGTCAAGACAGACCCAAATTATCATCCATTTTGCAAAAAGGATGAAAATTGTATAGCATGGAGTCCAAAATTCTTCAGTGAAAACAATCATTAGAGTGCACCTGGCAGCCATTGGTGTCACCCTCCTCCCCCCCACCCTCAGACACCAGGGACCTGGGATAAAGTGCCTGCCTGCTCCCCCAAAAGCTCTGAGCTCCAGATCTGGCACTGCCAAAGTAGCCACCAATCACCAGAAGCACTCCTGACTCTTCTGGTTGAGAAGTCAGCTTTCTGTGGATACGGTGCCTCTTGAATAGAAGAGAGAGAAAGATGATGGTACAATAAATCAAAGGGCAAGCACAGTGCCTTAGATCCCCACACCCTGAGCTGGACCAAAACTTAATGCACCTGGATTGTTTAAGTCATCAAATGGAGTGGGAAAGGGGGAGGGGGACAACCAGAAATGAAAAGAGCAGGATCCCAACCCCAAATAGAGTGAAACTTTCAACCACTGTGTCCTCATGTGGCTGAGAACTTAACTGGCAAGAAGTCTGTGCTGAAGGACGCCTCACGTTGTGGCCCTTCATCCAAAAGGAATCTCAACCTCATCTTCTTGCCTCTTCCCTACCATCACTCTCTCTACTCCAGCCTTCTTCCTCACTGCCTCTAGAGTGATCTTCCACAAATATTCATCTCATAATATCACCACTGTGCTTCGAAGATTCACATGGGGCATGAGAGAGAAGGCTCAGACGTTAAGAGCACTGGCTGCTCTTGCAAAGCACCGGTATGCTTGGTTCCCTGCACCTCGGCACCCACACAGCCACTCACAGTCATCTGTAACTCCAGTTCTAAAGGAATCTGAGGCACTTTTCTGGCCTTTTCAGGCATCAGACATATATATGGTGCATAGACATACATACAGGCAAAATACCTATACACATAAAATAAAAAACAAATAAATTCCTTTTTAAAGCACCTGATATGGTCCCCACTACAAACAGAATCCACTCCCAGGTCTAGCCAGGCTCTCAGAAAGCAAGCCCATGTGATTCTTCCTGCAGGAACAGTTGTAACCAAAAAAAAGTGGAAAAGTGAGCTATGCGATCAGGGGAAACCAGTCTTAGAAAATACATAAGATAATTATATACATAAGTATTTATATATGTAAAGATTATATGTATTAAGTAATAAATATAAATACAATATTAATACGCATGGGTCTGAATTCCAGGAACCATGTTGTAAAGTCATTTACTCTTAGGATACAAAACAGAAAAGCTGCAGCAATGTTTATATGTCCTGTTGGAAGGCCTAGGAGCTGCTGGAATTGCAGCAGGATTGACAGCACCTTCCTATCTCCCTTAACCACTTAGCTGTCCTCCTGCAACAGTGGTTGTGTTCTCTTTGGGGGAGGGTGTTTAACGACCTTTCACAGGGTCAACTAAGACCACTGGAAAACATAGATATTTACATTATGGTGTAATGTAGCAAAATTATAGTACAGCTGTCAGTCACCACAACATGAGGAACTATATTAAAGAGTCACAGCATTGAGAAGGTTGAGAAGTACTGTCCTTTAAGGTAGTTGAAGAGGCAGGGGAATGGAAATCTTCTCTAAATTCATGTACCTAAAGTTTAAACCCAGCCTAACACCTCCATCTACAAGATACCAGTCATGCCACTTACTCTTTCTGAGCCTATGAGATGCCTTAAAAATATCTGGAAACTTGGGAGATGGTTTGGCAATCAAAAGCACTTGTTTCTCGTTCAGTGGGTTTGAATTCTGTTCCCAGAACTGAATACAGTAGCTGACATCAATCTGTAGCTTCAGTTACAGAGGATCTGATCCCTTCTTTTGACCTCTCCAGGTACCAGGCACACATTCACTGGAGCATGCACGCACACACACACACACACACACACACACTGCAGACAAAACACTCAAAATAAATAATCAAAACACAATAGATGCTTTATAGGTTTGCTGGGAGATTTCAACAAGATAACCCACTGAAGTATTTAGTATACTGTCTCAGACCCAATCAATGCTTTTTACATATTCATAATTAAAATATTGCCATCAAAAGGAAAGAGAATACTATCCAAGGTCACTTTAAGCACTAGTACATCGGCAAGACTCACAATCGTGATTCCAGATTTCCCATCCTGGCTTGTCCCCTTTGCTGCAAAGGCTGCGACAGAAACATTACATCAGGAGCCAGGAGATAATAAAGCTAATTGTGCCATTAGGACCAGTCACTTCCCTCTACATTGAGCCTTGGGGGGATGTTATGGGTGATCAATATAATAAATAACACTGCCTAGTCTGAGGCAGCTCTCAAGGGAGCATCTTGGAAACCAGGAGGAAAAGAAGATCAAGATCATAACAAGAGATTGGGATGAAAAGCATGACCTCAGAGTATTACCGAGTTTCTCCCTTGCCTGCCCTGCATCATTCTATGCCAGACACAGGGACACGGGAGTGCCAAAGGCAGAGGTCACAAAGCCTAGGGCTTTGGGTTCTCTAATGGAAGACAGGCAACCTGGGTGCCCTGCGTTCTTCAGCTAAGAGCTGTTCAAGATGCTGCTCACAGCCCAGGCACACCACTGGTGCTCAGGCATAGCCCCATGGCTTAGGAGACCTCATCCTTGAACAAAGGCTTTCTTCTGTCTAGGAAGGTATAGTTTGAATGTGAAACATAGTCTCATGTGTCTGAAGACTTCCCACCCTTAGCTGGAAGCACTGATCTGGGGAAGTTGTGGATGTTGCAAATGTGGAGCTTTAGTGGAGACAACTCAGGCACTATGATAAGCCTGGGTTTTGTAGTTTGACCCAAGTCACTATCCTTTTTCTTCTCACTGACCGTAGGCATGAGCCCATATGACTCACACATATGTTACCATGCCTTCCTCACCATGACAGACTGAATAGCGTCTTACACTGTAGGTGAAAATAAGCCTTTCATGCCTTAAATTGTTCTTCTCAGGGATTTGGCAACAACAACAAGAAGAAAAATAACTAAACAACAGGACTTCAGATTGTAGCAGGTAGTTCTGATGTTAAGGTCCTGTTCCCCAATTGGTTCTTGATCTAGCAGTAAAGATGCCTGGAGCTAATTGCTGGGCAGAAGGAAAGAGGCAGGACTTCTGGGTCCCTGAAGGAGGCTAAGGGAAGCAGGAAGAGAAGGAAGATTTCACCATGATTCGAAGGGAGAAAAGGTGACCAGTCATGTGAGTTCTAGGGCGGAGTGGCCATTGGCCACTTCCCTATCTGGGCCTGGGGCAGCAGGCAGCATATTAGAAACATAATTAAGCTGAGGGCAGATTTAGGGTGCTGAGCTGGGAGTTAAAAAATAGCCAAGGAAGACTTAGAAAAGCCCAGCTATTGAGTCAATAAGGCAGGTTGAAAAATAAGTGTGTGTGTGTGTGTGTGTGTGTGTTTCATCTGCAGATCTGAGGGAACCTGAGCAGGGCTGGTAGAATGCCAGAGTAGCAAAAACCACACATTACATCGGACGCCTGAGAAGCCCCCACAGAGTCCATGCACTCCTTCAGTGGTACCTGTCATCCACAACACATGCCTGCACTCACCAGTATTCAGAACATGTCCTGAACAAACATTTCTCCAATTACCTAGAATAACCCTGACCTCAAAGAATATAATGACCTGTAGAACCACCTTGGAGTTGAGAGGAAGATCCTCTTGGAATCCCTAACAAAACAATGGTCTGTCCCATGTACCAGAGAGGCAGAAGTTCCTACCATTTCCTTGTAAAAGTTATTTGAGTCATGGTCATGTGAGCATAATAGAAGAAGCCCTGAACCACATCATCCCAGATGACCCTAGAGGGCCTAAGTTCAAGAAGAAGTGGAAGTCATGCTTCCTAAGACATTCATGGTGTATATGTCTACCAAAGGAAGACCGTCATGGAGGCTTAGTCACCCGTGGATAGATTACTAGTGTACAGGTATGCATCACAGGAGCACAGAGCCTTCTAGTGTGGCACATTTGGACAACTCCCAGCCAGTAGGGGTGTCCAAAGCCAAAGTGGACAGATAATAGCCAAATGCAAAGCTTCTTCATAGTATACAAGCAAATGTTGAGGACACAGAGCCTTTCAGCAAGTACAGAAGCAGGAAGAGAACCACCTCTGGGTCAAAATGGTAAAGTCTAGAGCTGTCCAGACAAAAGTGGTGCTGGGATACCCCAGACAGGTGGAGTTTTCTTTTTCAAGATTTATTTTTATTTTATGTGTACATTTGCCTTCGTGTATAAATGTGCACCATGTACATGCCTGATGTCTATAGAGATCAGAAGAGGGCACTGGGTCCCCTCTGATTAGAGTTATGGGTGGTTGTGAACTGCCATGTGAATTCTGAGAACCAAACCCCAGTCCTCTGCCAGAGCAACAAGTGCTCTTCATTGTTGAGCCATCTCTGTGGCCCCCGAAGTAGGGAATTTTAGCTAAATCAGAGCAAAGATTGACATCTTAGGAAATCAGCAACAAACCTGGGACTTCATTGAAGAATCTATGCTGTTCTGGTTTATTGTTTCTTGACATCATCACTTGCTCTCAGGTAGCCATCAATGGTTCTTTCTCATCACAGCTTTCTTCGCAAGTCTTATCGACACCTTCATGGAAAATACTTCCCTACCCACTTGCCATTGACAACCCTGCAGTTGCCATGACTGCCGATTTCACCTCAGGATTGGGTCTCAGGATGGGGAAAGACAGAAGAGAAGACTGCTTGAATAACTTAGTCACCAAGGCTTTCTGTCTGAGAGCCTTCCATTACCCACTCACCAAGAGTAGTATACCATGACAAAGTATACACTCAACCTTCAAGAAATCCCACCCAGGCCTTACCTCAGGCCTCCTGACACTCTAGAGCACAGGCTCTCAAGCATCCTAATACTACAACCCTTTAATACAGTTCTTCATGTTGCAGTGACCCACAGCCATAAAATTATTTTCATTGCTACTTGATAACTATAATTTCACTACTATTATAAATTGTAAGGTAAATATTTGTGTTTTCCAATGGTCTTAGGCAACCTCTGTGAAAAGGTGATTAGACCATCAATGGGGTCATGACTACTGCTAGGGTGTCTTATGAGTCACAAATAAGAATCTCTACCATCTTTAGTTCATACCTGATGGAGCACACTAGGTCACAGATCCCAAAGGCAAGCCAAGAAGACCTTGAAGTACTGATTTCCATTAGTGCTCCCCAACACTGGGCTGCACCCTTCTGAAATATCTTCTTCAAAGAGCACCAGGAGGAAAGCCTAGGAAGGCTGTGTATGAAACTGACTGATGCATATGTCAATCTGAACTCCCCCCACACCCCCGGGCCCTGTGCCTTGCCTCCAGGACCTGTGCCATTGTCTGTGCTCTGAGCTTCAAGCTGCCTAAGGCTGGCTGTTCCTACGATCCTGCCCCTGACTTCTTAGATCCGGAGCTTGTCTTTACATAATTGCTCCCTGTTCCTGGAATTATGATTGTTTGATTATACTTGTGGTCACTTCCATTTTAACTGTCTTGGTAACTGTTTCCTGCCATTGTGATTATACCTGTCTACAGAGGTGACTGTCAGAATATTTAACCACTGATCCAGCAATGACCAATCAGAACAAACCCCCATCGTGGACAACTGGTGTGGCTATCTCAGGCAATTTCTGCAGGCTCACGCAGCCTGTTAATCAGTCTCTCTTCTGTGTCATATAATCACAAATATGCTTGATTTTTTTCCCACCTGCTTTCCTCACCCCTGTTCTATCAACCCCCCCCCCCCGCTTCTCAACAATATCTTGAGTGGCTCCCATTGCTTTCTGATCACTCTCTATTATAGGTAGTCTGGTCCATCCCTCGGGCCCTCATCTGATTATAACCAACAATAAATAAGCTGACATCCCCTGAAAAGAGAAAGAAAACACAGGCCTTTCACTCTTCTGCAAATATCTCCTGGTGCAGAAATTAGGGAAGGGGTATGGCAGAGATGGTGTGTACCCTCACAGAGAGCTGTCACCTGTGCTGGTGGAAGGTCACAGTGTTTTGTCCACCTGCAGATAGTTGTAGCCCAGACAAGAGTCACCACAGTTCCCTAATTGCCAAGAGCACTTCCCTTTGTCCCTATTGGCAGTTATCCCATTGCCCCCACTACTAAATTATAGCACCAGTCATCTTGGCATCCCCATGGCCCATGAATCCCACCCGGGTGGCTATAGGAACCACCAAAGCTCCTTCCTTGCCCTATCAGAAAGTAAATAGACCCCAAATTCACATCCTCTTCCACCAGTCACCGCTCCAAGTCCCTTCCTATCAGGACGCAGAAGGTCTGGACTGTCTTCATAAATGCTGACAGTCAAACTTGGAGAGTACTGAGTCATTGTGAGCATTAATCAGAGGACTCAACACCCCTCCCTACACAGGTACTTAAAGAGATGCTTAGATGCTTGCCTGTTTGGAAATTCAAAAGACTAGACAAGAGTGCTGTTGAGCCAACACAGAGTAATGGTGTGTTGGTTTTTGTTAAGAATGGCCTTCACAGGCTTATAGATTTGAATGTTTTGTCACAGTTGGTAAAAACTATTTGGGAAGGACTAGGAGGTGTGGGATTATTAGAGGAGATAAGTCCCTCTCTGCCTTCCTCCTTCCCTTCCTCTTCCTTTCTCTCCCTCCTTCCCCTCCCTAACTCTCTCTGCCTCATGTTCATACGTGTGGATCAGCTGCTGCTCCAGCACCATGCCTGCTTGCCTGCAGCTGTGCTCCCTGCCATGACGGCCATTGATTCCCCCAAATAAATGTTTTCTTTCATAATTTGCCTTATCCTGTGTTTGTCATAGCAACAGAAATTAATGAAGACATGTAACAAGGAAGCCTTCAGAAAAACTGGAACCAAGACCCAGTCTAGAGCCATACCCACTACTATGGACAGTCTAGAGCCATACCCACTACTATGGACAGTCTAGAGCCATACCCACTACTATGGACAGTCTAGAGCCATACCCACTACTATGGACAGTCTAGAGCCATACCCACTACTATGGACAGTCTAGGGACAGTCTAGAACCATACCCACTACTATGGACTCACTTTTCCACTCTTTAGGGCCAGTCTTATCCCCACTCATTGTTGCATGGTAACCCCACAGGTACCTCACCTATAACATCTATAACAGCCTCCCTTCTTCTTACCTGTTTCATAAAGCAGAGGCTTTTATTTATTTTTTCATTATGTGTGCTGTATGTGTGTGTGTTTGCATGCTTGTGTACATGTGCATGTGGCTGTCTAAGACTGGTGTCAGAAACTGTTCTTAACTGATCCTCTACCTTATTCAATGAGGCAATGTCTTACAATAAAACCCAGGGATGGAGCCAGGTGGTAATGGTGCATGCCTGTAATCCCAGCACTCAGGAGGCAGAAGCAAGTGGTTCTCTGTGAGTTTGAGTCCAGCTTGGTCTACAAAGTGAGTTCTAGAACACCCTGGGCTACATAGAGAAACCCTGTCTCAAAAAACCCAAAATATTAATTAATTTATTTATTTGCTTATTTATTTTAAAAATAAAATAAACTCAGGGATGATGGGTGTGGCTAGTCTTGCTATCTGTCTTGCTCTGATAATACCCTGTCTCTGTCTTCTGAGGCCAGCAGGCAACCACACTCAACCACGTTTCCACAGGTCTCTGCAGATCCAAACTCTGATTCTCATGCTTAATAACTAAGCCATCTCCTTGTGCACCAGAGTTGGGGATTAATGATGATAGTCTAATAACAGGCTTAAATTTGAGGAAGAGAAAAATGAAACATTCAGAAAGATAAGACACATATCTGAGAGTGTGGATATGGGCATCTCTGAGGGAAATCCACGGAAAATAAGACACATCAGATTGTGTAGGCACAGACTGGAGAGAGAGAGAGAGAGAGACCCAGACCCAGACCCAGACCCAGACCCAGACCCAGACCCAGACCCAGACCCAGACCCAGACCCAGACCCAGACACAGACACAGACACAGACACAGACACAGACACAGACACAGACCCAGACACAGACCCAGACCCAGACCCAGACCCAGACCCAGACCCAGACCCAGACCCAGACCCAGACCCAGACCCAGACCCAGACCCAGACCCAGACACAGACCCAGACCCAGACCCAGACCCAGACCCAGACCCAGACCCAGACCCAGACCCAGACCCAGACCCAGACCCAGACCCAGACCCAGACCCAGACCCAGACCCAGACCCAGACCCAGACCCAGACCCAGACCCAGACCCAGACCCAGACCCAGACCCAGACCCAGACCCAGACCCAGACACAGACACAGACACAGACACAGACACAGACACAGACACAGACACAGACACAGACACAGACAGAGAGTTGCCCCTTCGTGTTTTAAACCTTACCTTCCAAAGATGACTTCAGGAACAGCTACTTCCAACTCCTGTGCTCATCCTGGCTGCCCCTTCTCTGAACCCAGACTCTGAAACTATAAAACAGTCCTCCAAGACACCCTGGCTGTGCTTCCCAGTCTAAGTGCATTGAATGTTCTGTATGATTGTGTGTCATTCATAGATACACATGAAGGGACACATGCCCCGGGGCGACTCTCCTGTGAGTTCCAGGTAGCCAGCAAACCTTGGGATCCAGGTATGACGAGACACCCTGCCAATGCTTGCTCATATGCAGGAGGCAGGCTGACTTTAAGGCTAGTTCTGATCATTTCAGGGTTCCTGGCAGGAATGGTTCATGTGGACATGGCAAGGGACAGTGATAAACTTGGTTGCACAGTGCATGAATGGCCTCCCAGAACAGGATGAAGGCAATCCTCTAACCACCAGCTAAGGAGAAAATCTCCCAACACCCACCAACCGTTCATTGTAACTGCAGGAACCATAAGGGAAGATGCAGCAAAACCAGCTCGACGAGTAGATTTTTCTGTTCCTTTCATTGCTCTATGTCTTTTTTTTTTTTTTGACTTAAGAAAAAGGTAATATGGCCCTTCCCTTCCTTTAGTTTACAAAGATTTTATTCCTAAATGAATTATGAATAATTAAAAACTCCACTCCATTTTTTCTATATTGTTGTTAATTGAAAAAATTAAAGATGCATGGGCTGTAACCTCCAAGGTGGCCCTGGAGAAGCCAGAGGATGGCTAAGAGGGGGTTGGCAGGGACATGTCCTGTCTCCCAGGCCTGCTGCCAGCACTACCTTCACCAGGGTCCCTGCTGACTTCTGGGATCACTCCTCTTGCCTGTCCCCACCATTTTCCATCAGACACACTGAGAGCGTAATGCCGTTTATTTCCTTAATGCACATTTCTCTAGTGCCTGTGTAAAAGCCAGAAGGTGAGAGGAGTGCAGCCATCATTTGAGAAATGGAGAGAGCTGCCCTTGTTTCTCTCCAGCAGCCTCTTAGGGCAAGCAAGGCCCCGGATGCCAAGGTGACCTGCTGGGTGTGAGGTGGGACTAAGTCTGAAGTCTGAAGGCCAGATTGTCACACTGCCTGGCCCCTGCTACCCTCAGAAGTCAGATATAAACCTAGAGTTGCGGAAAGCAAGGGCCGTGGATTATGTGCCAGTGTGGGAACACACTTGGTAGGCTCCGCCTCTTCTCTTATGCTCTACCTTTTCTCCCCAGAGCTCCCTCTGCTAATATCTGGTTGGGCTCACCCACACTCGATGGTTGCATGAGCAATCCATACCCATTAGGCATGATAAACTAACAGTGTGGCAAACGACTCAGAATCCCAGTGGTCTGGAACTCCTCAGTTACCCACCTCAGTGCAACAGCCCACTGCTCTCTGGGTGGCTTTCAAATAGCAGATCGGATACCCAGGACCCTCTCTTCTTGCAACCTCTTTACTCCTTGCTAGTTCCGGGGAGCATTGTCTATCCAACTGGTGAATTCAAACAATAACAAAGGGTGTTCGGACAAGTTCAGCCTGCCTTTCTACCCTCTCCTCTTCTCGGAGAGAGAGCTATGGACTCACGTCGCCCTCCAAGATCTCAAGACCTGGCCTACTGCTCTGACCTACTCAGCACCAATGATGCGCAGCCTCCCAGGAGTGTTGAAGAATTACCTTGTGCTACTCCTACTTTGAGGATGTTCTTCTCAGCGTTTCCCTGGGATGCTCTGCTTTAACATGCTCCCTGTGGTATAAGATGAGCTATTGCCACTGAGAAGACCCCTACCACTGAGGAGAGAACAGGGCTGTGTGAGACTCGAGATGATCCTCTGGCAGAGACTCCGCCATCTTGGCCGGAGTTCTTCCTTGATAGAAAGAAAAGAGAAACAAAAGACCTTCCCTAACTCTCCTGTCCCAAGATCAGGCTTACATGTCACTACAGATGTGAGCAGCCCTTCCCCAGGCAAGTGTACAGCAAGCAGGACCAGAAAACATGATTACTTCCCCAGGACAATTGCCCAATGGGTGTTTCGTTTCCCTCTGCACTTTTGGCAGTCCTGGGAGGGAGGGAGTTGGAACTCACATCCAGGAGCCCAGGGAGAGCCACAGTCTAATTAGTTGCTTTTCTGCTTGGTTGGTGAGCGGCGCTTGCTCAAGGTTGTGCCTTGCTGTGAGTTCTGCTTTATGCATTTCACTCCTCCACCTTTAATGTTCCCGTGATCCAATTTCCTTCGCAACAAATAAATAAATAAAATTAAACGTTTTAGCTGAATACAAACCCACTCGCCGCAAGAGGCCTGGATGGCGCATTAAACTATGAAAGATTCGTTTTCTTCCTTAAAGTGGCCAGCCCTTAATCTCCACATTTTCTGCCTCCCCATAGTCTGGCTTGCTCGGATGAAAATAAAATCCCAGCCTCTTCTGGGAGTGCTCAGTCTCAGGGATTCAGACACTGTCGAGCCTCACAGCCAGCCCAGGGCATAGAGATAAACAAGCAGATGGGTAGGAATGGGGCTTCTGGAAGCTTCTCTTTGTTTTTCTGTATGTTGCTGCACCAGGAGGCTCCACAGGAAGCATGGTGCTATATACAGGGTGCAGGGAGCGGGGAGCGGGGAGCGGGGAGCAGGTCAGGATATGAGGCCTGGGTTCACTGTACCTGCTTAGGATGTCAACCTGCATAGCCTTGTGTTGCTACTGTGAGCACTGCCTCCTGACAACCTTACCTCCACCATTTCCTCAACACGGCCTCCAGAACATTCCTTATAGGTTCCAGGGAGGCTGTGGCTACACCCCAAAGACCTCTCCCTGCATCCCACACTAACTGTACTGTCACCCGTTGCCAGCCTAATAAGTGGATGGATACAGGGCTGCCTCAGAAGGGACGCTTTTCAGGAAAGCTCGGAAGTGCCTCCGGCCTCCCTCAGGGAACTGAGTGTTTGGCTGAAAAGAGAGGGTCTGGTTAATAATTATCGCTGTCCTGCTCGGCGCAAACTCACCAGGCTTGGCTAATCAAGGCTGAATTTGAACTATTTGCAAGGTTGCCTTAATTAAACCGTGTACGTCTTATTGACCTGAATCAATTAACCACCTGTTGGTGAGTGTGTACGCTGGGCCTAGCACCCCTAAGAAGGGGTGGGATCCAGAGGAAGCCGCTCCTCTTCCTGCTGAAAGCTCAGTTTAGCTGAGTGGACCAGACGCATAATTGAAGAACGAGATGAAACGGGAGCGATTTAAGGCCAAATGAGAAGTTTAAAAGGAGGCAGGAAAAAAAATTACTGCAATAGCTGTTCCCAAATACAGTCCCACTCTATGTCTCCACGACCTTTAATCTTCACAAACACCTTCTGAACTCAGGAGTGGCGTTAGCCCCGCTCCACAGAGAACCCCAGGCCTAGAGATATTATGTAATTTCACTGAGGTCACACAGCTAATGAGTGAGAAATTAGCTATTCTAATTCCACTCAGTGGATTGTAAAGTCCACACACCTAGTCACCATGCAGCTCAAAGGACAAAAACCAGGGGATTACAGTTTCAGGAGTAGCTTAGCTGACAATGACTCTTTAAAAAAATTGTACTTGTATGTGTGTATGTGAGAATGGGATGGGAGAGTGTATCAGGAGAATATCAGGTTCCCTGGAACTGGAGTGACAGGCTCACTCACACCCTATAAAAGGAACTCAGGTCCTCTGCAAGAGCAGTACTACCGAGCATCTCTCTAGCCAAAGGACCCATTTTTTAAATATATTTTTATCCATATTTATTATGTTTGTGTGTATGAACACCTTAGTCTCACGTGGAGGTCAAAGGACAACTTGAAGGAATCAGTTCTCTCCTTCCACTATGAGGACTCTGGAAATTGGAACCATGTCATCAAGCATACGGACCTTCATGGACTGAGTCATCTGGCCAGCCTAAGGACAGTTTTGGCTTTGGTTGTTGTTGTTGCTGCTGCTGCTGTTTTGAATGTTGTTGCTTAATAGCTCATTAACATGCATGGATTTGTTGGTACATTTTCTTACATATGTCATTTGCTTTGTTCTTGTTGCCCCTCCAACAGCCCTCTCTCCCCCTCCCCAACCTGCTGGTCCCTTGCCCATCCCCAACTGTTCCTCTTCTGCTTTTATATCACCTAAGCTCCATTATCCTCTCTTCCCCTTCTCTCTAGATCTCTTGCCCCTTGCATAGTCTCCCTTTATGTTTTTTTTTTTCTAAATCTAGATTCCATATATAAAATTTTTTTTAAAAAAGTTCTGTCTTTCTGAGTCTGGTTCACTTCACCTCACATGATCATCTCCGGCTCTGGCTATTTGCCTACCACAGTTGCTCTTTCTCCTTTATTGACAAATTCAATTTCACTGTGTACATTACCATGTTCTTAACCCATTCTAAGCCAAGTCCTCATGTTGGGTGTTGTGGGTAGGAGTGTAATAAACATGGCTGTGCGGCTATCCCTGTGGAATGCTGACGTAGCATCCTTTGAGTGTATGCCCATCGCTGATCTTTTCTTCCTTTCTGACGAGCTCCATCTTTACTTCGACAGGATGCACTAGTTTACACACCCACCAGCAGTGTGCAAGAATGTCTCTTTACCTACATCTTTACCAGCAATCATAGTCAATTTTTTTTCTTGATGGTGGCCGTTCTGACCTGGGTTTTCATTGCTCTGTTGGAGAAAGATGATGAGCATGGCTTTTCAACTATTCTTTGGCCATTTTCTTTTCTTCCTTTGAATACTATTATACATATTCATTGGCTGGTTGGCCAATTGGATAAGGATATAACAAAAAAGAACACTGTAGACTAATTTCCCTGAGGAACAGAGATGCAAAATGTTCAATAAAACCATCAAAAGTCAAACTCAACAACATCAAGATCACACTTCAGGAAGCCATTGCTAACGCCCAGGATCCCAACAATAAACTAGGTTGTGTGTGGAATAAGTAAGGTGCTCAGAGGCTGCGAAGTCCTCTAGCAAGTGGAGAAGAATCCAGCCTAAAAGAAGACTGGACAAACTCATTCAAATGAGAGATGTGTCATTGTTAGAGACAGAACGTGACAGGCCCAAAATAAGGAGAAGTGGACTCATTGGCAATAATGTAGAATAAGAACTAGAGATGTGTTTGTTTGGCAAAGCTGATGGGCTAAATTAACCAAATCCCCCTCACAATGGACAAGCTCTAGCAAGATGCTGGGGTTAGACTAAAAAACCTGGTTACTAGAAATAGCTTGAACACTTAGAAAGGACGGGGAATATGGGGAGAATTGTGTGTCACATCCTCGAAAAAGCCATAGTACAAAGACAGAAAATCTCAGCATTCAAGGCCATCTGCTCACAAAACTAAGAGATTGGGTCACCATGGGATCAGAAACTGGTTAATAAGGGCAGGCTGGGGTCCTTGGAAATGCGGCTGGCTTCAGGGTCCGTTCCGTGTAGCCTTTCCGGCAGCCAGGTGGTTTGCAGGTACAGGGTTTAGTGACATACAGTGTCACAAGTGGTGGATTCCCTCTCTGCAGTGGGACGGGCCTTACAATCCAGGAAACAGATGACCCCAGAGATGCCCCCACCCACGGCACAGCAGAACCCTGGAATGATGAATAGACAATCAGGCTCAGAGGCCAGAGTGCCCAGCACAGCACAGAGCATGGTGACATGGCTCCTGTCCCAGAACATCCACCTGGGCAGAGACAAGGAAATTGCAGGCCTGAATCTGCTCTTTGCCATTTTCTAGAAAATGGCTTCGCTGGTTCACTTAGAAAAAGAAGGAAAGGAAGGAATACTGGCCAATTTTGAAGGCTAATTGCCTTTGCTCTCAGTGACTGCCCATGCTTTTTCCAGCAAACATTCTCCCCTGTCACTGTGCCGCCAGGACCACTCTCTGTTTCCAATCAGCCCTGAAAATAGTCCTTGATAGAGATAATAGGAAGAACAAAGAGAAATTTGGAGGAGCAGAGAGAGGCAAGCAAAGCCATGTCTAACTGGCGTACAGGGCTTGCTCTCATAAGAGCTCTTCAGTTAGGCCCTGGTACATCTCCAACCACAAGGTATTAAGTAAACCCCAAGAAGCAGACTTGGATCAAGATCAAAGGAACTTTACACTTTTTTTTAGGTCATTGGCTCTTTGGAGAATCTAGAAAAGCCATAGACCCTTTCTTGTTCATCAGGACAAAAATGCACACACACACACACACACACACACACACACACACACCCATTAATTCACAGCTCATGAGTTCCCTGAAAGCCCAATCACAAACTGATTAGAAAGCCATGATATGCACAATCTTTTCTAAGGGCTGTGTGTGTGTGTGTGTGTGTGTGTGTGTGTGTGTGTGTGGTGTATGTCTTTGTGTCTCTATGTGCATGTGTATGAGTGTGTCTCTGTCTATAGGTATGTACATGTGTTTGTCTCTGTGTATATATATGCATAAGTATGTGCCTATATATATGCATGTGTTTATGTGTATGTGTATTGAGTGTATCTATATGTACATATATATGTGTATGTATGATTATGTGTGTAATATGTGCTTAGGTATGTATGTATTTGTGTCTGTCTTTGTATATGTGTGTTTACATTTGTATGTGTCTGTATGTTCATGTGTGTATATCTATATATCTGCTACATGCTTGTGTGTTTATGTTTGTGTGTGTCTGTGTGTAGGTATCAATATATATTGTGTTTATATTTGTGTGTCTCTGGATATATATAGTTGTGTTTATCTGTATCTGTATATATCTGTGTTTGAGTATATATGTATCTGTGTATTGGTATGTATGTGTATGTATATGTGTGTTTATGCTTGTCTGTGTATGTATATGTGTAGCTGTGTTTGTGTTGGTGTATTATAAGAAAAGGGCTGAGTTTCATTTCTTAAAGTAATCGTATGGCCACAGAAGCACTAAAAGTCTTTTTGCAAATAAATGAATGTGGAAGTCTAAGGAACAGGAAGGACATTTGTTCCATATGAGACAAATTCAGCAAAGGCAGACACAAACCACAAGTCCTGCTACTCTAATAGGAGCCTGCATCCCTGACTGTCCTACTCATAGGCATAATCAAGAACAGGTGGTCCACTGAACAAGCAACAAGGACCACAGCCAGGAGAGCTTCCACCCTCAAGCCAGATGAGAGGCTATGCTAGGGCTTAGAACTCCCAGCACATAGGTATACATAGTTAATGCATGGGTTCTGATTCAGCCTGGCACTGGGGTTGCAGTCTTGTCTTTACATCCAGCTCCTGGAAGATGTTGGGGCTACTTTGAACAACAGGAACCAATGTAATTATCAGGTCTAGCCAGAAGCCCCAGCAGAGTCCTTGAACTTTTGTCCTAGAAGACTTCTCTCAGGATGCTACAAGATAGAAATGTTTCTTCAGTTAGGTGAAATGCTGCCCAAACCTCTAACGTGTCTTTATCCAGGGGTTGAGAGTGAGACCTCTTCCTTAGCCAAGCAGGTGTCTTAGCACTAGTTGTTGTAATGAAACACCATGACCAAAAGCAATTTGGGAGGGAAAAGGTATATTTGGTTTACATGTCCTGAGTCACAGTTTATTGAGGAAAGCCAAGACAGGAACTCAAATGGTTCAGGAACCTGGAGACAGGAACTGATGCAGAGGCCATGGAGGGGTGCTACTTACTGCCTTGCTCCTCGGGGCTTGCCCATCCTGCTTTCATATAGGATCCAGGACCAACCCAGGAGTTGCACCACCCACAATGGGCTGGGCCCTCCGCCATCAATCACTAGTTAAGATAATGCCCTGAAGGCTTGCCTACAGCCTGATTTTACAGAGGTATTTCCTCAATTAGGGTTCCCTTCTCTCAGATGTCTCTGCCTTCTGTCAGGTTGACATAAAACTAACCAGTGCTGGTGGTATCATGAGTTCTCTGCAAGTTCCCTACAGTACTGAACTTCTGAAAGGAGGGCATCTAAGGGCCTGTTCATTCTCAGAGGTCTGACTTGAAGGCAAAATACTGTCCAGTAAATCTCCTTTAACTAGGCGCCAGTTGTGCAATCAATTCTGTTCTAGGATATGGGAGATGGGTAAAGAGTAAGAAGAAACCAGAGGTCAAAGAGAAGACCATTCGGAAATTCTGTAGCCCAATCTTGTCATTTTACAGGTAGAAAATACTGAAGCCCAGAAAGACATTTAAGACCTTATAGTTGGCTGACAACTGCACTAGGACCAAGGACAGGTCTCTTGACCCCTTCTAATCTCTACCCTCTTCTGGGATCAGCTAAAGTGCACATAGTGATTCTTAATGAAGGCAAAACGGCAGTTTAAACAAACTAAGCCTGGGGTGCCTGGGGTTGTAGGTCATGTGTCATTCATGGCACCCAGCCAGGGTAGCCTGTGGCAGACAAAGCTAAAACTAAAATAGCTCGGATGGCCCTGATATGGCTGGGGTGTAGCGCTTCAAGCCACCAGAGGTAATATGCTTGGATATAGAGTCCTCTGTTGCCAGGCAGGTCCCCTCTCTAAAGCCTGGGGTCGCGGAAGACAACTCCTGTCTCAGTTTGGCTGCCAAGCAACCCCTACTTGGTCTGGCACGAGCCCCAGCGTATTGTGGGTGTCAGGGAGCATCCTGGATGCAGCAGACAAGGGACAGAAGAGATGCTGACCCAGGAGCAGCATTGACACAGGCCTCTCTAGACACATTACAGACTGTCAGCCTATTAGGCCAGGCGCCAAGCGCCTGGGGGAAGATCAGTTCCAATCAGGCCACTATCTGTGGCCATCAGACAAACCCACAGTGAAGACAGAAGATCTAGCTTTGCCGTGAGAGTCAGCCTGGCCCTCCTGCTCCCTCAAACAAGCTCTGTTCCAGAAATGAGTAAGAAAAATGAAAATTGGATTTCCCCCCACAACCAGTAAAAGAGCCTCTCTTCCACATTTTTTTGTCCAAAAACAGCATTAGGAAGATAACTGAAGGTTTGGCTCCCTTGAGACACTGAGATGCTCAAATATCTATAAACCCCTAGCCAGTGTGGTCCAGGCTTAAACTCCTGACCTTTGCCCAGGGGCCTCAGAGCCACAATCACAATCACAGCCCCTACATGAATAGGCAAGTTTCTTATGAAAACAGGCAATAGTTGGCCACCCCTGAGATCTCAGATCACAAACACCTAATTAAAAGGAACATATGAAGAAACCAGGCAGGCTGGTGCATGTCTGTAATACCAGCACTAGGGCGGATGAGGCAGGAGGATTGTGATTTTCAAAGCCACCCTGAGCTACATATTGACAAAATCTACATAAACAAACAATAAAAGAAGGGATCTTAAGGCATATGGAAGGAGCCAGAGACAGAAAAGGGAAGCTGACTTCTAAAACAGATGCAGAGACAAGTGTCTATCCCTAAGTAGTGGCTCCAATTAGTTCACAAACACCGAACAGTGCCACACTGTGTCCTGGGCAGTCCCAAGGCTGACACAGCGTGCCTGAGCTGGTCTTATCCGATGCAAATTAGAAGAATCTGAAGTTAAGCTGTCTGGCTGCCTACACACAAAACACACTGTGAGGAACTTGGCTGATGTGGCTGCTACATTGCAAATGAACGGCCTCCATTAGCCTTTCAAAGGTGGGCACAAATCCTTCAGAAATCTCAGGCAAGCCACCCTGTGTCAGCCTGAAAACCATCTTTACTATCACCTCCTGCTTCCAACCCACCAGCTTACAGACTCGCACCTCAATGTTCCCCTCTCTTTGAATGCAAAAGTGATTAGTCCTAGTCATAATCCTCAAGAGCCTCAGTTTCCTCAGGGGTGACTGGTACTTACACACTGGGCCCGGTGTGAAAGCACACTTAGCACAGGGACAGGACTGAGAAAGCCCTCGTTAAATGTCAGCCACATTGTCAAAAAGATGAGAGATAGCAAGCAACAGTGAAGATGGAGAAAAGGGAGCTCCATACGTAGGTGAAAGTCTAAATAAGGGAAGGCTGGCAGATTAATGATCAAGCCCGATTTGATCATTCTACAATGATCATGCTGTACTCCGTAAATGTGTATAATTCTTTCTTTCAATCACAAATGAGTAAGTGAGTAGTAGCTATGGCCGTGGTCTTAACAGATAGAGTTGAAGGTGACAGAGGTGGATGCAGACCCTAGCACCTGGTTTCCCTCTCTCTTTCCCATTTTTTTCCGGAGTAAGAAATGGAGACAGTCAAGTCAGAGCTAGAAGTCACTGGATCGTATTCCAGATCGACCCTGATTTCTGGAATATACCATCCTAAGAATGACACCCTTCCCCACCCCTGAGGGGAAGCCAGCTCAGAGGACCACCCTGGTAAGAGGAGACCTCGGGACCGGGCCCAGCCCTGTGATTGAGTTGCCAGTTTGCTGGAGCATGTGATGTGCTCAGCTTTATTAAAACACAACAGAAAATGACTTTATCAATCACTTCCCAGGGAAGGGGGCCTGGCAGAACTCTAAGCCTTCAGTGGTGCTGTTTTCAGAGTCTTGTCTTTTACACAGACTATTTTTAGCATAAATAATGTGCTCTCCATGTATTGTCAAGCTGACAGATGAGCGTGTTCCTGGCACCCACAGACCACTCGTTCACTTGTGCAAATGCTAGAGGGAGCGTTCAATACGCTGCCAACAACCGTGCTGCAAGAACCCTAGCACCCTGAGTGCCAAGACCTCTGAACTCCTACCAGGGACCTCTGCCCTCAGAACTCAGCCCTAGGCGCCATAACCTCTGAACTCTGCAGCAGGGATTGAAACCCCCAGCCCAGCTGGAAGAAGGCAACTCCAGGGACTCCGGATAGGCAGTGCATCGTCAGAACAGTTTATTATAGAATAAAGAGGACATCATAGACTCTCCCATGTCCTCATGGATCTGTGAGACTCAGTGACTCAGAGTTGGGTCCCCTCCTTGGACTTAGCCACTGGTCAAGGTTAGTTAGAGAGTGAACAACTCAGTTGAAGACTCAATTAGCCCATTTCTCAGATCCTGTTGAGATAAATGCTCTCTGTTTTCTCTTCCCCTCTACTCATTACATTCCTTCCAACTACATACTCAAATTATAGTGTCAAGAAGGCTATATATCATGCCCCGAATGCTTCTCCCTACCCCCTCCCAACCCAGGCTCACTCTCCTCACTCCTTAGAGCTCTACGGGAATGTCACCTTTGCAGCCTGGTTATACCTGGCCACCTAACCTAAGTAGAACCTTCCAGTGTTCACTCCCAGAGCATCTATAAAGCCTAACAGCAGTTTGCATTTGTTTCTCTTTATTCTCCCTCATCGGCATGTGAGTTCCCCAAGAGCAGAGATACACTTGTTCTGTTCAACACTGGCTATCAGCACAAGCGCGCAGAGACCCCAGCGTGAAGCATGGATCCATTAAGTGACATTCACTAAGATGAATGAATGAATGAATGAATGAATGAAAAGGGGGGAAGATAGTATAAGTTAAAAGTGTCAGCCTTTCCAGAATTCATCACATTGCTTAACCCATTCCATATCCATTTTTGTCATCTATAACAGATGAAATGTTAGAATGCAATCATCTATCCTTTGGAATGATTGAGAAAGAGACCCAAGATGAGTAGTGAGGACCCGAAACTGTTTCTTCCGACATAGTAAGATCCAGGGAAGACCACACAGGCTTATCACACAGTCTGCTTTCAACCAGTGCTCCATAGACTATGCCTTCCCCACAACACACAATACTGAAAACCCCTCCTAGTTGTCACAGGCCTGCTGACCTCACCTCTTCTGGGCTCCTTTTGTACTTCACCATGCTACAACGGGAACTGGCCTCACTGTACTTGTGTCCCATAGTCCAGTAAAAGATGAACTAGGAGGACCTTCCATTGTGATCATAACTGGGCAGGGAGATGAGAAGCTCATCGAGGCTTGTTAGTTTATTGGTTAATTGTCTGTGAAAGGACAAGAAAGAAAAAATTCTCAATAACATAAAAGAATTTAAAATGTAGACTAGAAACAAAGAGCAGAAAGTAGAGACAGTCCATTCTAGCCACCTCTGTCAGCACAGATTCACATCTGGTCTTATTTTATTTGTTCATTTGAATCACAATGTGTCTGCACTGTGTGCTAGACACAGATCTGGAGTCTGAGTGGGGAAGGCAAATAAGCAGGTGTTTGAGCACAGAGTAAGCAGGGCAAGAATCTGCCTGGAAGGGGCCCGGTCTGGTTAGTGATAGACATTATTGCTGCGACCATTGGAGATAAGTCATACGGAGAGCCAGGGAAGATGGTGAATGTGTCTCACACGTAGTAGAAGCCTCCGATGAGTGTGCTTTCTGTGGGGGCACCCCGGAACATTCTTTTCTCCCTGAGGGTGACAATATGAGAATTACCAAGTGTGGGGTATGGCTAGGCACGAGGGCAAATGGAACATCGCAGATGAAATAAAAGGGGAGAAGAAACAGTGGGCTATGCCTGCTGGAGAGAGGAGGGGGAGAAAACAGACCCATAGGACTTCATGCAAACTATTTCTTGAACATCAGAGACGTCTAGCGTAGATTGGAATCCAAAGACCATCCCAAGATACGGAAGGTGATATCAAATGTCCAGATATCTCTTAAGATGTTGCTAGAGCCATTACCAGGCATGACAAAGGCTTCCTACACGTGAGCAAAATCTTGCCCTCTGTTCTGGACGGTACTGAGTTCCTTTGATAAAGAGTTCACTATGGAGGACTGTAAGGGAAAGACAGGGTTCTATACCTTACCCTACTTGTAGCATCAATACTCAAAGCCCATCAAGCAAGGTGGTTGTGGCATTTTATGGATTCCTTATGCCTGTCTAAGTCCAGATGGCCATGAGGAGGATCAAAGTGTAGAAAGTTGCGTACACAGTGGGTTTGCTTCACACTTGAATGGCCTCAGGGTTAGGAAAGCCAGCCTCATCCAAATGAACGGACACTTACTTGACCTTGGTTCTTAGGAAGACACAGTAAAATAAAATGCCCGCTTAATCCAGAGGGAGAGCTGTGTGTGTCCTTCAAGACTGTTTGCTATGTAAATATTATGTGAAACAGAGGTCCTCATTGCCTCAGCTTACACGCAAAAAGTCTGTGGAGTAATGTCTCTGGTATTCACTTGCCACAAAGAGAAGAGTTCTACCTAACCCTGCCCCTTCTCTAGGTCAGCACAAGGATGGAGAAACTAAGGATGCTGGGAGAAAAAGAAAGTCCAGAAGCTTGAGCAGGAAGAGTAGCAGAGACACCTCGCATACTGGGACAGCTCCTATTATGTTTCCTCTGCGTTCCCCTCTAGAGCATGGGCCAGCAGAATGCAAGGGCAGGGACCTGCAGAAGTAAATAGAATCCCTGACGGCCCCAGAGAGCAAGAAATTCCAGGATTTATTTTAGGATTGCCTAGACTCTGAAGCGTGTTTAAAATCATTCTTCGGGCTCTGAATGAGCAACTCCTTGGAGACCCTGATCTCTTTGCATTCTGTCTTTGGCAAAGCTCATTCCCATTGCCCAGGCATTTCAGCTATCTAGAGAAACTCATAAGCTATGTGCTTCCCAGTCTCATGGGCAGCCGGAGTGAGAAATGTGCCTGCTTCTCACAGAAAGTGAGTGCTAGTGTCAAATAGAAACTCCCTCCCCCAGGGCTCTTTTCTTTGAGACAGGGTTTCTCCATGTGGTCCTGGATGTCCAGAAACTCATTCTGCACACCAGGCTGGTCTCAAACTCAGAGATCTACCAGTCCCTGCCTCCCAAGTGCTGGGACTAAAGGTGTGTGCCACCAACCATAGTGTCAAATCTAGAGTTACTTGTCTTCTCACCTAAGCACTCCAGTGTTAGCTCACAGACCCCACCCACTCTTAGATGGCAGCTAGGAAGCCACCATCGCGATCCTCTCCTCTGTCTGTCTTTTCCTTTGTGTCCTACCCAGAATCCAAATCCCAGGTCACTCCTCTGATCTCCACATTCCAAGGCTCAGCCCAGCCCCAGACCCAGCCCCCAGCCTTCCCTCTTCACTGAGTTCACAGCAGGGAGTCTACAAGGCCCTAATCCTCTCTCCTGCTCTCCCTGGCATCTCTTAAATAAACGTTATATGATCAGTTACGGCATTGCCCTATTTAATTGATTTGTATGCACTTTAAAAAGCTTTACACTGCACAGCAAATACATCTATCACAATGCTTGATTGAACTGAAGAAAGGAGAAGGGAAAGGGGGGGATTAAAATGTATCGAGTGCTTACTATCTGCCAGGTAATGCACACGGCATTTTATGTGTGTTACTGACTTTAGTCTGCACCAATAGTCCATAAGCCGGGTATTTCTCCCTCACAATTGATGAAGACACTGAGACCAGCAGAGGTGAAGGGACTTGGCCATGACAGAGCTACTAGCTCCCAGCAGGATTTACTAGTAGGGCATCTCTGAAGCCTCTGGAAGAAAGCCAACGTAAGCCACAGTACTAATATCAAGTGTCTCTATAAAACGGGACAACACAAAAACAGAGGCCAAGGAGATACCCCCGCAGATAAAGTACTTGCTATATACAAGCATGTGGACTTGAGTTTGGATCTCTAGCACCCATACCAAAGCTATGTGTATGGTGTGGACATTTACAACCCCAGCAGTGGGGGTGCCAGAGACAGGCAAACTTCTGGATCTTGCTGTTTAGCCAGTCTGGCATAATATGAGATATAGGTTTAATGAGAGACCTTATTTCAAAAGATTCGGTAGAGATCAATAAAGGAAGTTACCCAGCATTGACCTCTGGCCTCTGCACATAGATGCATCACAGTAAACATGCATGCATACACAAGACAATGTACACACATATGCACTATAATCGCATGCATATGTATAGACCACGTAAATGAAAAAGTATGGTATACATGAAGAATGCACCCTGTATTAGTAGGGTTCTCTCGAGCCATGGAACTTATGGAATGAATATGGAATTTATTGGAATGACTTACGGGCTATAGTTCAGCTAATCCAACAATGTCTAGCTGTGAAAAGAAAACCCAAGAGTCTAGTAGTTGCTCAGTCCCATAAGGCTGGGTGCCTCAGCTGGTCTTCTGTATAAGCTAGACTCCCAAAGAATGTGTTAGCAAGGTGAGGGCAAGCAGGCAGAGAGCAAAACCTTTCTTCTTCCACATCCTTATATGAGCTTCCAGCAGAAGGTGTGGTCCAGATTAAAAGTGTGTGTCTTCCCACCTCAAGATCTGGATTAGAGATGTGTCTTCCTACTTCAAAGGTCTGGATTAGAAGTGGAGTCACCCACTTCAAACCAAGCAGAGTATCTCCCACAGATGTGTCCTCCATATCTGGTCTGGATTGTAGTTCATTCTAGATATAGTCAAGGTGAAAACCAAGAGTAGCCATCACACACATCCCTTGTCAGAAAGTTTCATTGAGGAAGAAGATGTGACTCTCACTGATGCCTTAGACCCCATCTGTACCTGTGACTAAATGTCCCTGAGTATGCCATTTAAGCTTGAAGGGACATGAGTGGAGTAGGAGGATGAATTATAAACATTTCAAAAGCATAGTTTTCTCTCTAAATGGTAGCACATGTTAGCTATCAAAAAAATCTTGGGGCTGAGAAGATAGTCCAATGCTTACTGTGAAAGCAAAAGACCTGAGTTCAAATCCCCATCACTTACTTTTTAAAGTTAGGCATGGCTACTTATGCCTCAAACCCCAACACTGGGGAGCAAAGACAAGAAGATTTAGGAGCGAGCTGGGAGTCAACCTAGCCAAAACAGTGAGCTTCAGGTTCAGTAAGAGGATCTTTTCTCAAAAAATAAAGTGGAGAGAAATAGAAGACGACTCTTGATCCTGTCCTCTCATCTCTATCTGTGTGTGCATGGGCACATACACCATCACACACACACACACACACACACACACACACACACACACACAAACTACATTCTTCACACACATACACATACTTCACACAAACACATAAACATGCCACACACACATACACACATACCTACACACAAACACATATACACATACTACACACACATATACACAAAACACGCACACGCTATATACACACACTACACATAAACACATACACACATATATGCAAGCACAAATATATACTATACACCCACTATACATAAACACACACATGCATATTACACACAAACACATACACACGTATACACAAACACACATACTATATGCACACACTACAAACAAACACATACACACACATACATAAATGAATACACACATACACACACACGCACAAACACACACACGCACACACACAGATACACACACACATACACACACAGAGAGATACACACACACCAACCTCCTAACAATTTTTATCCAATACTGCTGTGGAAAGGTGGAGAAAACATTGTTTTGATCTGTTTATGAGAGACAGTCTGCACAGTGTGAGCATGCTAGTCAGCTACCTGAGGCCCCTCAAAGTAGGCGTTCTAGAGCTGGAGAGACACAGCACAACTGCAGCAGACAGCTAGGCAGGGGACCAGGAGGTAAATGAGCCGGGGACCCAGTGCCCAGAGAGAGGGCAACACTGACAAAGCAGAGTGACCTTCACTCACGACGTCGGGTGAGCGCCTCAAATTCTTCCTCATGGAACCTGAGGACAAACAAAGCAATGTGTGATGCGTGACACACACTTGGCCCCTGTACTGAAAAGAAGTAAACTTCAGATTACAAATGCAAAATATGCCACTGAGGAAATCATACGGTGTGGCTTTTTTTTCCCTGTAATAGCTATGATGTTACCCATCTCTGCAACCAAATGCCTAATTTAAAGGTAAAATTAAAAAGAGAACAAAAAGGCAACGTAAGGGGAGGGGAATTGATTTTGACTCACAAGAAACAGTTTATCCTGGTGGAGAAGGCATGGCAGAGGGAGTGCCTCACAGCTACGGTGACTGGAGTGTAAGGCTACCCTGCCACAGCTCAGTGGACCAGAAAGGAGAAAACAGTAAAGCAAAAATGGGCCTATAAACTTCAAGATCCACTCCCCAGTGGCCTACTTCCTGCAGGTAGGCCCCTCCCCTGACAGGTTTCACACCTTGCCAAAATGTGCTCAGTGAGCCAGAGGAGGCCATTTTCTATTCAAACATAATGGCGCTCCCCTAACACATCTGTGACACTCTGCCTCGTAGTGTCTCTGCTTCCGATTGGAATCTGGCAACTCTAGCGGTCCCTGCCCTGCACACAGAGGGCCTTTCTTCAGTTCAGATTCACTCTGGGTTTTCAAGAAAGAGAACTGCCCCTGGAATCATAGAATCTTGCCCATAGGCCTTCGAGTAAGATCATCAATGCCTAAGAAATTCCTATGAAAAACCTGTGTGGACATCTGTCCATCTTCTCAGGGGATCTTTTGCCTCCACCCTGATTCTTAGACCTATGATAGAGGAGGGGAACTATTTTAGCTTGCTTTCTGTTCCCATGACTAAAGCAAGCAGAGGAGGAAAGGGTTTATCTCATCTAACACTTCCAGGTCACAGCCTGTCATTGAGAGAAGTCAGGACAGGAACCTGGAGGCAGGAACCATAAAGAAAAGCTGCTTAGGGGCTCGCTCCTCCTGGTGCATGCTCACCCTGCCTTCTTAATTTAACCCAGGAACATTTGCCCAGGGCTGGTTCCTCCCCCATTCAATCAACAATCAAGAAAATGACCCACACACCCACAAGCCAACCCGATTGAAGAAATTCCTGAATTGAGACTCCCCCAGATAATTCTGGGCTGTGTCAAGGTGACAGTTGAGGCTGACTAGGAGAGGAGATTTCTCACTGTAAGAAGACTTTCTGTATCTGGATGAATCAAAGCAAAATTAGTGAACAACATAAGATGCAGATGCATCTACAACTTCAGGGGGTAGGAACCCCAAATGGAGCAAAAGTGAAATCAGCCGCATAGAACTGACATCCCCATACCCCTGAGCTTTCATTTATTTAATTTACCCCAGAAAGAATTAACCTGTTCTCGAGTCAACAGAAGGAAAGTCCTCTGTGATTTCCCATTAGACTGCCAGACAGGTTTCACTACAGAGTTTCCTAAAACAATGGGTTTTTACTTTCATAAAATGATCAGAACATTCAGTCCTTAACCAAGAGGTGTCCATCTCCTGGCTTTGGCACCATTTTGTCAAGTGCGAGTGTCAGATTCTTTGCAGCTTCAAATTAGCAACTCGGAGCCGCAACTCCAGTGTTTGTTTGTTTAAGAAAAAAAAAAAAAACAGCGGAGATTTTTTTTCCTTTGTGTTTGTTTAAGCTTCATTTAATTCGGGCTCCAATCTGCCCGTCTTTGATTGCATTTCCAAATCCTAAAGAAAAATGATAACTCTTTCTGCCAATTGTAACAAACCACTGGTATCATTTATTGCTCTGGGGGAAGAAAAAAAAGCAAGAGGAAGGAAAAAAAAGACAGAGAAAGAAAAAGAAAATCTTTTAATACTCGGCTGACAGCTTCATCCAAAAGCGGGGAGAAAACCCTGGCTTTTCAAAACCACCCGATATATTTGTAACAACCTCTTTACTGAACACATGTATCTTCTTTATTGTTCTTCATAAACAGCCTATTGGATCTCTCCAGCCCGCAATGTGAAAAATGAAAGAATTTCCTCCATCCATGCCTCTCTTATCTCATAATTGTTTTGTTCTGAGAGGTAGGAGAGACCTGTATAAATGTGTCTGCTGTTTTATTTTGTCCTCTCCAAGCCCATTCAGGCTTTCCTCCCGGGCTTTGACTCCTTCTGTTCTGTTGCAGCCTGAATCTGAATCTCTGCTTACAGTTCTCCACCCTGTTCAGCTTTTAGAGATTTCATTTCAGAGAGGGAGGCAGGGGCATTCGGAAGGCCACGCCCACCTGTCTGTGATAGGTAGGGCAAAGGGAGGAGTGACCATCTCATCACAAAGAACCCCAGTTTGCGCATGGGGTGCCTCACCTACCAACACCTACTGTCACCTACTGTCACCTACCGTCACCTACCATCACAGTGAGCATGCAGCCGCTCCCTTCTCTGCTCTCCAAGGAGGTTCAACCAACTAAGTATCTGCGCCTTGTTGCACCGTCAAAGAACCCTCATCTCTCTGAATTCCACTTGCTCAGTGTTGCCATACACCTGACGTCTTCCCAGCATAGGCAAAGGGGTTGTCAGCCGCAGACAGGAGGACTGAGAGGCCAAAAGTGGCTCAGTGGGAGGGAGTGGAACCTTATAAATGGGGTGGATTATCCCGTGGGTCTGAACAATGAGTACTTCAGGAAAAGGTCATGGAAGGAGTAATACATGGAAAAGGGGGGAAACCCTTTCCTAAATCTGGATGGTACAAAACAAAGCAATGATCTCTGCCTGACACTCTCAACACAGAGGTCCAGGCAATGCAGTCCATGCAAAACCATAGCCTACCCATCAGTTAGTTCTTCTATGAGAATGTTGTCTGTCAGGTACTCCCCCAAGTCTTGGAGCCTTACAGCAAAAGACTTTCTTTGCATTTATGACTTTGCAGGGTTTCTGGGGTTGGCCGCACTGGGTTGAGCTTGCGTGGGGTCCATTGCTTGAGTTTTTTCTTTCTGTGATTCTGACTTATCCAGATTATCTCAGGCTGACAGGAGGAGCACAAGAATGCAGACACCAGTGGCCCAAGCCTAGGCACACTCTCACCTCTATACACTGTTCTCGGGGTGAAAGGGATGCTCCATCCTGGGAAGGAAGAAAGAGGAAACACTGAGTGGTTTGTTTACTCAATAATCATCCAGTCTACAGACAGGGCAATCAACTGGCTGTGTAGACAAAAGGACCAGAAGTTAATTCCTAGCACCCATGCACGGGGCCAGGCATAAAGGCAAACATCTGCAATGGCAGCTACAGAGCAGCAGAGACAGGAGGATCCCAGAGTTCACCAGCTGCCCAGTGTAGTTTAATCAGTGATCTCCTGCTCCCAGTGACACACACACACACACATGAACACAAATATACACAAAAAATGACCCAGTCTGCTAAAGTTACCCAAGGCCAAGGGGTGTGTGTGTGTGTGTGTGTGTGTGTGTGTGTGTGTGCGTGCGTGCGCGCGCGCGCGCGTGTTGGGGGAAGTGTCTCAAAGACAAAAAGTAATAAATATGTGAGGTAGGACTATCTTCCTACTTTTCCCTGCTTATTGAACTACCCTCCAAAGACATTTCAGAATCATTTTTGAATGTGCAGATATTTCAATCTGATAGTAGCTTCAAAGGTCATCGAGCCCCATAGCCTCCCCAAAGGAAATTTCTAGTATCATCTCCACTGATGATATCACTTCCTTTAAGACCTGCTACACACACACACACACACACACACACACACACACACACACACACACACACCTCTTTCTACAATAGGGCAAGGCTCCAGCATCTATGGGCAGCTGTTAGGAATCCCCAAGCCTTCTGTCTCATTACCGTTGCCAACTGAACACAGCCTAGACTCATCTAAGAGGAAAGCATAAGTCAGATTGGCTTGTGAGCCTATCTTGGGGAGTTGTCTTGAATGGTAATTGATGTAGGAAGGCCCAACCCACAGTGGGCGACATCATCCCCAGACAGGTGGTCCTGAGCTGTTTAACAAAGCTAGCTAATCATGAGCACATGAGCGACCCAGCAAGCTGACTCCCTCTATGGCTCCTGCTCCAAGCTCCTGTTCTGATTCACCTCCATGGTAGACTAAGACCTAGAGGTATAAGACGAATAAATCCTTCCTTCCCCTAGGTCTCTCTTTGTCAGTATTTTATTACGGCAACCAAAAGGACACTGGGATGCCTTCCCCTCTCAAAGTAAGAAATATAATGCCAAGTTACTTTTCCTTACAGCCCTGGTTTCCAGCCACCATGTTTCCCACACATGTACGCATTTATAACTAACACATGTATATATTTAAAATGTATAATTTTGTTATTGCTACTATGCTAAGAGCCTGTGTCTGGGCTCAGTGCTCCGAAACACCAGTCAGAAAGTGACAGGTTATGGCTTCCTTGGGTTGAGGTTAAGTCACTTAGAGTACAGAACATTCTTATACATGTTGCTCAGCTACTCATCTGTTGACTATGAACCGTTGCATTCTTAGCAGTATTTTGGGGGTATGCAGTGGTAAATATATCCGATGTGACCCAACTCACATGAAGGCTACTTGGAGACATAGATAATAGATTCGTTTTTTGGTTCGTTTGTTTTTCTAAGTAACATAGAGAGGTGGATACCATAACCAGGGAAGACTTCTCTGAAGAGGCAACACCTTGGCTGAGACCTGAAGCACGGAAAGGAAGCTGGCCAAGGGGATAATGGAATGTGGGACATTCAGGGACACCTGACTGAACAGTGCTGGGTCTTCAGTGTGGGAAAGAGCATGGGGTATTCAGACACTGATGCAGGATGGGCAGAGACGAAGCACCCCAATGACAAGATGGAGATCTATAGATATGGCCGACTGTTGAAGGAGCCCAGGACATATTCTATGCACGATAGGAAGCCATTGCTGTCACTGAAATAAGTAAGGGTGTGATATCACCCAGATTCACATTTTCTGTACATGTATCCATGCTGGAGAGAAAGCCTACTCAAAGAACTTGATAAATTAGGCTCCATTGATTCAGTCTGCTAGCCTGCAAGCCCTACCTTTCCCCCAAGACACACATGGCAGACACAGCTGCTCCAGACTTTACACAAAGACCATAAAGAGGTGAGCAGCAGTGCCCCCAGGAGAGACGGGGGAGTATAATAGTCTCAGGAGAACTGAAAAGTAGGAATAAACCATAGGTGATAAGAACCACGTGTGCAAAGTGCAAACTCAGGAACCCAATAATGAGAGCATCTGTCGGAGGAGCGGGGGGCCATGCACGGCTGCTGCTTCCTCCCATCAAGTGTCTCTGGATTATAGTCTCACCCAGCCCAGGAGTTCCAACTTTGTGATGTGCTTCTCATCCAGGTTTCATCAACATGTTGGTCAAGACAACCTGCTTGGTGGCCCAGGGTTATACAAAGATGCATCTAACTTCTCCTTCCCATGACTGTCACAGCTACTCTCATTACTGGCCACTTTCCTTGATGATATGGAAAGGGTGTGTGACATCATCGGTTCTTAAAGTTTAGACCACTAGCCAAGGAGACTCGGAATTGAGACAGTAGAAGAAGAATCATGAGACAAGCCAAGGAAGCTCTGAGCGTAATTACAAGCTTGGTGTATCGCAACAAGAAGGAACTTGGTATAGACAAGGAGCCACCAGGAAGCCTTCAGAAGCCAAGTCAACAGGTATAGACCTGGCTGTAATTAGGGAATAGACAGATATAGATAGATATAAACATATAAATACAGATAATAAAGATATGGATTAGACAGATGTAGATACAGAGATACATACATACATACATACATACACACACACATACATACATGATAGATAATAAGTGATAGATAAATGATTGATATCTTCCCTAATAATTCTCTTTTGTTATTGTTGTTGGACTATGGCCTGCCTCAAGAATCAAGGAACTCTGGGAAGTGGCTATCACATTCAGGAACTACACCAAGGGACAGTCACAGCTTTTGCACAAGTGGGGATTGCCCTGTGTACTCTATTCTTGGCTCCTCTCCTGCCCAGTCCACAGTGGCTCTGTCATAGCCCCAGGTCCCATCATTTCCTTCCTGTCATTTTGTCATCACTCCAGCCTACCACTCCCTTCCTCACCTTACTTCAAAGATGCACAGACTTCTGGGAATCAGACCCAAACTACTGAAGTAGTGCTTCCAATAATCAGCCCCACCATATTCTTCAAAGGAGGGAAACAAGTTTCTTCTCTCTCTCTCTCTCTGTCTCTCTCTCTCTCTCTCTCTCTCTCTCTCTCTCTCTGTCTCTCTCTCTCTCTGTCTCTCTCTCTGTGTGTGTGTGTGTGTGTGTGTGTGTGTGTGTGTGTGTGTGTGTGTGTGTGGTGTATAGTAGATATTTAATACAGTAAAAATTTTTTTTTGGTTCTTTTTTTCAGAGCTGGGGACCGAACCCAGGGCCTTGCGCTTCCTAGGCAAGCACTCTACCACTGAGCTAAATCCCCAACCCCACAGTAAAAATATTTTATATGGCAATTATAACCACAGAGCTATATGTATGCACATATATGTCACATGTGTATGTTACATATAGAGTGGGTGAAAGGTGACAGGTATTTCTAACTTTCCATTTTGAGTGCATCTATCCACTCCCACAACCATGGGGACCTTCTATACTAGGCACAGCATAGAGTTCATGTGCCGAACGTTTGGTTCATACCACTGACTTGGTGGTTTTTATTCTATTTCTTTCTGTATATCTGTTTTCTCATTCTGTGAGTGAACATATAATGACAGTGTATCAAAAAGAGAAAGAAGGGACAGCTTCGAAGCTGACCTTGGCCTGGGGTGAACTCTGCACCCAGCACCCTTAGCTTTCGCCACTGAGCAAGGCTGACCTTCAGTCTTCTGCTGTTGTACCAGAGCCTCAGCTTCTGACTCCATCATTCTCCACTGATCTCAAAATGACTGCTCGTTGCCCACACGATGCCCCTCCCTCTCAGGCTCCAAGAGCTCTGAGCTGGGGTTGGACAGCTGTGCAGAGCCCCATGTTCTCACAGAAGCAATGGAGCTCTTGGTTCACCCAGCAGTGGAGAGGCAGCAAACGCGCTAGATGGAATTTCTGCTCCATGCATTGGTGCCGTGAATAAATAAGGCTTTTCCTCTAAAGACCTGAAATCTGTCTGCTCATTCCAACACACAAAATTATGCATTTAATTAGTCCTCCTCATTGACATAAAGTAGGTAAGGATTTACTAATCATTAACCCCATTTTGCAGACTGGAAAACCAAGACCTAGAAGAGAACTGAAGCTCGTAAGCCCTGGCAGGGCTTGTTATTTTGCTTGACTGGACAGCATCCTACTTAGGGAGAGGGCAATCATAGTCCCCATGCTAGCATGGTAAACAAGGAAGAGGAGCCCTCCTCTAGGTCCCCAGGGATCTGTATTTTTTTTTTGGAGCTGGGGACCGAACCCAGGGCCTTGCGGTTGCTAGGCAAGCGCTCTACCACTGAGTCAAATCCCCAACCCCAGGATCTGTATTAATCTATAGGGAGCTCTGTGACCACCATCCTTCTCTCACTACGAACTCCCTGAGGGCCAGCCCCAGCCCCAATCCTTCCCTCTTCTCAGTTCTCCTAGGACCTAGCAGAATGAAAAAGGACCCCTGACTTGTGGCTCATCAGAACGCTTGCAAAACATCTTCTCTAGTCCAGGATCTCCTAGCCTGGTAAGGTTTCCAGGCCATCTTCCCCTGCTCTGTCTCCAACTGTCAGAGCTCCCAGCCTCCAGGTAACCATGGCAATCACCAACACTCACAACAGCAGTGACAGGAGCCTCACCAGGCCCATGCTGACCTGCTCTGCTGCGGCTGGGGTACCATCTTCCTGAAGCTTCTGTGGAAAGCTATGAGTGGGCACATGTCCAGCACCTACCCCTTATACAGCTGCTGCCTATGCTCAGTGGCTGCTAAGAGAATCTGCCTCCCAGACTCAAGAGCCAGTGCAGGAAGAAGATGAGGTTTGAGTCTCCTGCTGTTGGAGTACGGCTTGGGTCATATGAGAGGTAGGATGTGGTTCAAGAACATAGTGGGAGCCAAAAATGAAGCTTTTGCCCTGAACACCTACCACTTCCAGTCTTAGTCATGCTTCTAGAGGTCAGCTACCATGAGAGGCTGGCTCAACTGAATGGAGTGGAGTGGGGAGGTATCACGCCAAAACACCAAGGCCATGCAGTAGATCTCCCATGTAACCCTTACCCAGTATTATAAGGCCAAAGCCGCACCCACCACAGAGTCTGTCCTAGCTGTACAGTCAGGACCCTGCAGCCTGCTAAAAGCTACTGCAACCCTCTAGCTTCACGCCCCTCCCCCTTTGTTTTGTCAGCCTGTTCTCCAAGCTCTTTCCAGTTCTCTCACACTCGCAGGACATCTACCAGTCTGGCCTCACTTTCTCTGTTTTCACCACTTCCTATTAACCACTCCAGGGTTATACGGGCCTCAGCAGGCAGGCCAAACTCAAGGCCCACAAAATGGGGGTGTGGGGCAGGGAAGTGCTCTGAGAACCCTGCCGGAAACTAGGATTTTAGGGTCCCGTTTCTTCTGAGAAATTATAAACGGAAAGAGCAAAGGTGAAGAAAATGAATTTCTTAGGAACATCCCCTCCCCCACTGCCAAAGCCCTGGCTTCTGGCCAGTCCGCTTGGCTTCGCAGCCCAGAGAGCCCAGTGCGGGTGATGTAGAACGTCACAGTGCTCCCTCTAGCGGTGAATGTCTCGCACAGAGGCTGCCGTAGCTCTACCGCTAGGACCATGCAGCCGACTGGCTAAAAGAGACCGCAACCCCCTAGCCTGAGAGAGACAATCATTTGCCACAAAACAGGCGTCCTCAGCTAGATCCCCTGGTCTAGGAGAGGGTTCCATTCTATTCTACCCTGATCAGGCAAGTCAGGAATGAAGAAAACTGCCCAGCCAGCCTCAAACTGAGCTGTCCACTAAACAAAAACATTTGAGCTACCTCACCAAGCCAACTAGCTAGTCTGCAGGCTTGTTCTGTTTGTTTGTTTGCTTGTTTGTTTGTTTGTTTGTTTGTTTGTTTGTTTGTTTCGGTGGGTGGGTGGTTGCTTGCTTGCTTTACCCAATATTAACTTCTTAGGACGCTGTCCTGGAAAAGACCCCACCCCTATCCCAGGCTTCTGACCCCTGTACATCATTGTTGTGTGCCCCGCCCTCAGCACTAAAGAGGCCCTTTTGTCTCTGCACCTCATTCATCCACAGAGTGGGTGTCTGCTAAAGTCACATAAAGAACTCTTTTAGCATATTTGCTGTGACTGAAGATGTCCCTAAACCCACAATATCCTCTTGCTGAACCTCCAGAATGTCCACTGACCGCATCCTATTTCTATCCCTTACACACCTCTTTACCACTCTGCTGGCCACACCTCAGCTCAGCTCTTGGAAGATAATCACCACACACACACACACACACACACACACACACACACACACACACTCATCTCTGGGTCAAGGTTCCAAAAGATTTAAATGTGAGCTGGAAGGAGGGAGAGAGGGAAGGAGGAAGGGGTGATCAATTATCCATATCTAATCAAAGCTGGCATTTGACACAAAGCCCCACTCACTCCCTGCTCAGTCATGCTGTCATCAGAGAGCCAGGCTGCTCTCACATTAATTCAATAAATTAATTAATTTGAACAGCTTTATTGAAATATAATTCACATACCATTAGAATTCACCCATTGAAAATATAATTCTGTACTTTTTACTATATGCAAAAAGTTGAACATCTATCACCACCATCCATTTTAGAGCATTTTCATTACCCCAAATAGAAATGCCACATCCATTAGCAGTCACTCCAAATTCCCTCCAAACTCCGCAGCCCAAGGCTACGAGTGGTCTACTTTCTGTCTACTTCCGACTCTGCAGCATAGCTTGGCCTCCTACATGGCCGGCTTCTCCCCCATGGATGTTGCGATATGTATTGACACATCATTTTTTTTATTGCTGAATGATGCTCTGTTGTGTGGATTCGACTCTACACACATATTATTCATGCACTCATCAGTTGATATATAATTGGGTTATTTCTACTTTGGGCTATTATGAGCCAAATGAATATGCATAATGATGAATAATCAAATGAGTATCTTTATGATATTAGGAACACAGGCTTTCCTTTCTCCCTCCAAGAATGAGAGGCAGTCTACCACGAGAAACAGTCAGGATGGTAAAATATAAGAGTATTACAGGACATTTGCATTTAATTTTGGACTTCTCTGTATAAGGCAGGATGTTAAGTCTCTTCAGATAACATCTAATTTTAACAGAAAACTTGGTGCTAATTTTTTTTCATGACAATCGAGTCCATGTTTATCTTTAAACAGCTGAGACAAAAAAAAAAAACAGAATAAGCATAAGAAATTTTAAGTGACAAACTTGCCCACTGTCACCCCTGTGGGGCTGCAGCCATGTCTGGAATTAGGACAGCAAGGCTGTCTTGTGTGTTCCCTCAGTCTTAGCACTTCTTCCCAAATGTCACCAGCACCTGCTTGTTTCAATTTATGGGCTCAAAATTCACGGCGCTGCCCTTGGCGTGATGAAGGAGATGCGTACAGTGTTGATCTCGTGAACTCACGGGCCAGGCAGGGAGCCAGGCCGTGGGGAAATGGACAAGCAGGTCATTCCACAATGTGGAGCGCTCTGAGTAATACACAAGGAATCTACACCTGGTCTATCACAGTGGGCAGCAAAGAAACTCCCGGGGAGTGGCTCGGACAGACACAGGAAGGATATATTCCAAGGGGGAGGATGATGCTCACTGCAGAGAAGCCCACAAGCAAGCAAATGTACTTCAAACAAATGAAAGCCATTAGAACTCTCCCACTAGAATATAGTTCAGGGCTAAGGCTGTTTGCCTAGCAGGCATGAGGCCCTGGAATCTATTCCCAGTATAGTAAAGGGGGTGAGAGAGAGGTGGGATAGTGTAGCCGAGAACAAGGGAGAGCCACTGAGGAGGAGAGTAAGCGCAAGGAAGCACAGGACAGGGTCCCAGAGTTGTTCAAGGACCTTGCAGGTCTCTACACAGAATGCAAGCATTATTCTAACTGCACCAGGAATCCAACGATGAGTTTTGGCAAGGTGAGTGTTCTGGTCCAACTTCAGTTTTAAGAAGTCTTCTATATAGAGAATGAACCAGAAAATAGATTCTGGAAGCAGAATCACCAGAATTGCTACATGTGTTGGCATACATCTGTAATCTCAGTACCTGGAAGGTGTGTGTGTGATGGGGGAATCCATCAGCCACAATAGGAAGTTTGAGGGCACACTGGGATACATGAGATTTTGTCACAATTAAATAAACAAAAGAAAAGCATTAGCAAAAGAACTGGCTAGTGGATGGACCAAAGGGAATGGGGCAGAAACAGGAGAAAAGAGATACAGGAGGCGTCTAGATTCTGGCCTATGTGGTCAATGATTTGAGGGGACATCCAGAGTTCTGTTAACAGAGATGGTGTTTTAAGATCAGGTACAGCAACCATGTGGAGACTTCAAGCAGGTGGCTGCATGCAGGAAACAGGAGCACCAAGAGAGGAAGCTTTCCTGGAGAGGGAACTCAAGTTGGGGTTGGGGTTGGGTGTCAGGATGAGGCAAACATTTTTAGGCATGGGTATAGGTGAGATTTCCCCATGAGAGATCACTGAAGCTTCTGACGCTTTCTCTGTATCTCTCAGGTATGAAAGCAATGAGTCACTTCCATAACAGTTTAGTGGGGGTGGGGGTAGGGCAACTCGCAGACGAGTCTGACTGCTTGATGTCGTGTAAATCTCACAGTAAGTTTTCCAGTCATGAGCATCTCTCAATACAGGATACATAAAACATTCACACTCCCTGGCTAGATGAATAGTGAAACAGGGACTTGGCAGCTGGCCTGACTCCAGACAGCATGTAGGCTAGCCCCCATCATGGGGGGGGGGGAAATGTCCTATCATAGTTAGATGGCATTTCAACAGGTTACCACAGCAACAGAGAAGTTATCACAACACAACCATGGCTAACCAGCCTCGCAGATCAGGATGACACGTTTGAGACAATGAGGAAACAAGAGACTAAAATTCCGTGTGTCGATACTCCATCGTGAAAGAGAAAATGGGTCCAGCCAGTTCTGACCACACACTCGCCACTATGCCTGCCACCACCATTGACACTGTCACTATTAAATTTGTAACAGAAGAGATGGGCTGCATTTTTTTTAATTCTATGGAAAAAGGCCCAAGTCCTTATTTTCCCAAAGAATCATCATTTGCCCTGGCTACACTGAGGAAGGATGGCACATTACAGTTCTGAAACATGGCTGCGGCCTTTTCATTGGGTGAAAAGATTTCTCAGAGACAAAGCAACTGTATCCTTACTGCCTATAAGCAGGATGACCCAGCAGCCTCTCGGCCACGGAGACTTTACCTGGGAAGGAGCGAGGCAGTGAGTGCAAGCTGAACTGGAAGAAAAGGAATTAGCTGGGTCACGTTCCGATTTGGCTTCGTCCAATCAGTCTTTGAATGATGAGGGTAATTCAGATATAAACGAACTAGTGTCAGTTGGGTTTTAGTTTATGGAGGGAAAGAAAGACGCCATCCATCACCCAGATGTCAGTTATTGATCGCCATGATGGACGGAGACCCAAGGTGGATGACGGAGGAACGGGGAAGAGAGAAATGTGGTGGCCTACGCATCAGGAAATCAAAGAACACTAGAGGTGAGAGCAAGGCCCAAGTCCTCTGTAGAGGGTGGTCGAGCCCATGGCACCCATTGGTAGTGTACTGAGGGTATAGATTAATCCT
The DNA here is from genome assembly GCF_021556685.1 of Rattus norvegicus. Classification (NCBI taxonomy): domain Eukaryota; kingdom Metazoa; phylum Chordata; class Mammalia; order Rodentia; family Muridae; genus Rattus; species Rattus norvegicus. Next base: position 34,659,576 of record NC_141539.1, on the reverse strand, counting down.
TCAGGGACAATGCAGGCAGCCCTGAGCAGAGAACACCTGGATTTGGAGGGCATCTTTAAGAGGACCCAGAAAATGGGAGGTGGCTCCCCATGAGCAGGGAAGAGATTAGAACACATTTACACAGCCCTTTAATTCCACAGCTGGAAGGTGAGGCTGGGTTTGGGGGAAGCATCAGCAAGATCAGCATGAGTAGACAGGAGGGAAGGAAGTCAGAAGGCCAAGTGATAAGGGGAGTTTGCAGAGGAGGGACAAAAACCAAAACAAAACTGCATTCAGATAATGCGGGTCTAATTGCCTACTTCTTTCTGTGATTCACTCAGTCCCCCAGGAGCCCCACAGTGCCCACCATGAGCTCTGTTCTAACTCCACATTCTCCCTTCAAACCTGGGAGGGTAGCCATTGCCGGTCTGAACCACGATGCAATTTGTCCAAAGGCAAACCTGACCCTCTTATGCTAGCTTTGTCATTGCAGGTGCCAGGGATGGTTATGGGAAGCAGCGTGACAGATTTGTGTTTCTATCCCAAAGTAAAACAAGAACTCCTCTGCCAGCCCTGTCTCTGTGATAACAGACTCTTATAGAGCCATTGCTTTTATACCACCCACGAGCCATATTTATTTATAAACACCATAAAGATTTCCCAGGTTACAGGGCACAGACCGCCTTCAGGGCTGCTTATTTACTGAAGGCTTGACCCAGAATGAGCAAAAACTTGTTATTTTGTGTTATTTTTTTTTAAAAAAAAACATATATAAAGAGAACACTTTCAGAATATTTTTGTCTGGATGTAAGCAAAGGAACACCAGGAATTAAGACCGTAAATGTGAAACCCTCTACCTATATCAAAATTCTGCTCGGTGTACTCAAAAGCACAAATTTTGGACAGGCATTTCTATACTAAGTGGGCTGGGCCCATAAAGAAACTGGGGCTGGAAGGGTGGTCCGTGGAGTTGCTCTATGTATGACGTTTGGCTGCAAGGCCTTCTATGAACATGTAAGAAGGGTATATGTCTTAGCCAACCAGTTCTGCAGCTCTAGGAAACATGCTCGAAGGTGACTAAGTGACCCTGTCTAAGGTGATCTTCCATCCATTCTGTCACGGACACTACAAAATACCACGGCATTTGGGAAATGACAGAGGGAACAAAAAGAAATCACATTTTGGAAATTAAATTTCACTAAGCCAGTTTTTGGGGGGTTTTCATTTTTCTCCGCCCTGCATCCCTTCTGCTGGTCGAGATTAAAGGGTTTGTTGCCTTATTGGAGGTAGAGGGAGGCATGGGAGAAGGTCACAGAACATGCAGGCAGGATGTGGCATAGATGTACCCCCAATGAATTTAAAAATGAAAGTGAGCATCCTCAGTGTGATAGCAGAGGCAGGAGAAGAAGAACAGAGACTAAGAACTCCAGGGCCCTCCTAGCACTTGGAACCCCAAGGGTAGTGTGAACTTGACAGTCACTCTGACAGCTTCACTAGGAAGTCCCAGCACACGCCAGTGAACTCCAGAACTCTCTGGACTAGCCCAGGAAAATCAGTATGCTGTGCCAGGAATCCAGCATGGTAGAGAATGGTAAATCAGAATTGGCTGGGGGAGTTTCCCAAGCAGTTGAAAACCTTATCCCTCCTCATCCTCTCCTATCTTGCGTACTGGGTAGGAACTAACACCTGACACCAAAGACTTGAGATCATTCACAAGGCTCAGCTCCGGTCAAGAAAACAGGCCACAAGGTTTCCATCAGCTGTGGCCAAACAATCTAACAGAAGAGGTGGACACGGATGCCCTGGGACAAGGAGGCAGATGAACCCAATAAAGTCAGGAGACACGGACATGTCTTAAGCCCAGACATCTTTTCAGGAAGACTAGACAGAGGAGGTGGGGGAAAGATAGAGCCTACTTAAGTCACAGATCAAAGGTGGAGGGTAGGAACTGTCCCGGACTCATTCTTTCTCCTGGGCATTTTGAACTAGAGGGGATCTGCCTAACTGGTCTTGGTGGTGAGAGCCGTAAGCATGGAGGGCATCTTTGTTGTCCCTGCCATTTTTCCTACTGTCCCAAGAAAGCAAGATCAAACCAGTCTTGGCAATTTCCTGAAGCTTCATTTTCTTGCATCGATATTGCCCGTGAAGCTCAACCCTTCCACCACCTACCGCAGCCTAGAACATCTATTATAAAAGGGTATACACCACTGCCAAAGTCCCCTTGGTGACAGCGGCTTTAGTCCACCCCGGGTCCAGCTTTCTTGAAAGGGCACTTTAGCATCAGTCACAGGCACGGGACCTAGTCTTTAGCAGAACCAGATGCAAAGTCCAGCCAGGCACTCAGAGCAATGACAAATGAAGACCCAGGCTAGTAATCAGCATAGATAACCTGTAGAACCAGCAGTGACAGTCTGGAGAGACACGCTGGGGGTTCTAAGAAGAGACAGCATTGTGGGGTTAGAGGGAGGCGTTGACCTCTACTACATATCCTCACTGTTAGCAACTTTAGTACCCACTTCTGATAGCACACCGCCCACGTTGGAGGGCTTGACTCCTAGAGAAACAAAGCTCAGTCCCCAAAGAAGCCAGCTTCCCTGTTCTCTTCCTCCTTCCTTCTCCCGCAGCACATGACGAGAGGAGATACTGGATTCAAAAGCACAAACGGCATAAACTTTGAAGTACTGTACAGAAGCTAGCATAATTATTAATATTAGCAGTGGGATTTTCCCCCCAAGACACAGAGACGCCAGCATGCACATGTTGATGAACCCATAAAAAGATGTTCTGCCTGGGCCTCTCTTCCGTTCTCTTCCTATGACCTGTGAAGTTCTCAATGAATCATCCTAGTGTGTAATTTCCTTTTCTTATAGTAAATGGAGAGTCACCCACCTCAGAGACCCAGACCACAGGAGGCCTTTGATCCAGACAGGTGGAGCTAAATAGAACCACCCCTAGGCTAGTATGGGAAAGCTTGGGCAAGTAGCAGGATAACCTCAGCCAACACTGCCTGAGGCTATCCCACCATATGAGGGTGAGCCTTATCTCTGCAGTAATTCCTAAGGACAATACCTCTCAACCACCATCGCCCATGCCCGGATACACTTAATAGATATCACAAGGGAGACATGGGCCACATGGGTCACAGCTCTGGTTCTTAACCGCCAGATTTAATACGTGACATTGGATAAACCCCGCTTGTTCTCTGGACTTCCGTGTCTTCATCTGTAAACTTAAGAAAGTGAGCAAAAAAAGTGTTGCTGTGTGAACTCGCATCCCAGGATCTCATCTATGCCCCTAATCTCCTGGGTAACGCAAACAAAACAAAATCCAGCAAAATAATCTCCACAATTTAGAAAAAAAAAAAAAAAGAGCAGCCCTCGTCTTAATGAGATTCCAATGAGGTTAAGGCTGGCTTTTATTAGATTCTGCAACTGTTTAATGCTATTAGAATATTGTTTGCAGAATGATTAAAATTATGAATAAAATGTAAATAAATGATTCATTGAAATCCGAATCCAAAGAGGCGAGAGAGCCACAGAGGATGTGGAGTGCGGTCTATTAGGGAAGGCAAGAGGTTGGTAGGTCCAGAGCTTGCAGCGCTGGCTCACCATGAGACTCACCTGCAGCCTCATGGATGGACACGGCGAGGAGAGACCTCCGGGCCCTTTTCCCAGATTTGTTTTTCAGAATTTACAACGAAATGCTAAATCACGCTTGGCATATTTTGAGCCTTTAGTGAGTGTGCGCGCGCGCGCGCACGCACACACACACACACACACACACACACACCCCTCTAAAAATCTTTGGAAATTTTGGTCTTAAGCTACGGAAGAACTAAGTAAACCCTTGACTTTGGATGTTACCTACATTCAGCCATAAGAAGCCATCATCTAGGGCCCACGGTGTGATGCATCCTCAACAGATGCTACCAAGGAGGCAGAGGAGGAGGAAGGAGGAGAAGGGAAGGATGAGAGGAAGGGACATGGAGGGGAATAGTGACTGGACTGACAGAAGGAGGACAAGGAACCCAGAACAAGAAGATTTAGCCCAGATTAGAAGCCAACAGTCCTTCCAGGAGGAAGTGACAATTTGACCAAGCAAAGTAGTAAGAAACCTCCCTTTTCCACTTCCACATGGGTCAGGCTGGCTGCCAGGAAGGCCTTTCAGTGATGTGACTTTAATCTGGTCCCTATGTGACCCTCCTAGAAACCCCACACCCAAGCTTTGGACTTCAGCCCTTCTGCTTTACTTCCAGGCCCACTCACTCCCGGCCTGTCTCATTGCAGGACTGAGTATGTGAGCCCCTGGAAATAAACCTTTGATGTGAGTCTGTTTCCTAGGCTCTGCTCTGGTCTCTTTATCTGCTAGGACCTCTTTTCATCATACATCATCGCTGAGTCAAATGACATGGACTGATTAACTGAGTAGTCCTCTGTGGAATAGGAAACTGAGGCACAGACTGACTTAGCCAACTTTACTGTGCCCTAGCTCAGTATGTTTCAACGTGCCTTAGTTAAAGAATCCGGAGCTATCTTGCCCACAAGGCTGTGACCATGGCAAGGTCACAGACATGACCTTTCTCATCCATAGTTATATCCCTTAGCACAGTCATCAGAGTATCCATCCATGTCTCAATCAATATTTGTTAGATGAAGTAATAATATTGTTCATCTTGGGAGGTGATAAAGGAATTATTACAGTATTCTAGTGGCTCAGCCAATCAAAATCTAAATAAGGAGATATCTGCCCTCCAGGTACCCAAACAGAGCATGCTGAACAGTGCTAATGTCTACTATTCCTGGTAAAGGAGTTAGGAAAGAGCAGAGGCCCCAGATGCCCTGAATGAGCACAGTCCAGACCTCCTGGTACCCGAAGACTGGTGAAAAAAGAAAAGCCAGGGGGTTTCTTGAGCTGGGGTTCAAATCACCCAGTAATGCTCAGAATACCGCTAGTCCATCTTGGAAGAGACAGGAGCATGCAAGTTAAAGCGTCTGCTGAGGACTGGTCCAAGGCAGTGGGGAAGGGGAAGATACGGTGACTTCCCATTGCTTCCTGTCCTCCATTTCTTTGTGGTACTCCTTAGCTAAATCCAGCCAAGAATCACTCGAAAGGCAGCTTTGATCTGCCAACTTCCTATAACATGGAGCTGAACAGGGCAAAAGAAAGAACATCTCTGACACAGCACAATGGCTGATTCCAAACCCAAGACTTGAACTTGGGTCAGTATTTTGGAGGGCTTCTCCTACCAGAATATATATAAGTCATTGAGAGGAAGATTCTTTGAACAAAGTTGGAATAGCCATTCCTAGATGTGAGAGTCCCATCAGATCTGGTTGAATGATGAAGGTTGGAGACTTGATGCTACATGAGATGTTGTTGATCTCGCAGGAGCCCCTATGAGACCCACTGGCTTGTTACATATCCCCTTTCCACACTGATAACAGACCCCACAGTCACAAGGCCAGCCAATTTAAGAGAATAAGTTCTGTGGCCCTAAGAACCATTAAAGTGTCCTGTTGTTTCACCAAGTTTCTTCCACCCAAATAATAAAATCCAGACTCATCAACAGGGTCAGAAGGACCCCATGACCATTGCCTACTTCCTCTCCATCACCCAGGTTTCCAATAAGGACACTGGCAGCCAGGGACTAGAAGAGGCTTCACAGTGATCAAGAAGAATCAATGTTGACCATAAGAGGAAGGGGGTTAAGTGTATGTGTACACACTTGTGTGTTTGTGCGTGTGTATGTTTCAAACTAAATGCCTCACAGTCTTATAAAAGAAAAGACTGTGGACTCGGAGGAGAGTTGTAGAAAAGGTGTTAGAGGAAAGTGAGTGGTCCCATGAAGCATAATCATACTTGGCATATCAATCTCAATTTTAAAACACTGCTTGCTAATACCACTCGGCGATACTTACTAAGATGTGTTGTTGATGGTACTGAAGACACCAAAAGACCTTGCCAGCCCCCTACTGGGGATGCCTCCTACAGATTCAGAAGATACAGCTGAATGTGCAATGGCCTCAGGACATGTCCTGAAAACCACTTTTAAAAATAAATCTCTGGAGACTTTGCTTTCTGTCTGTGACAGAGTGGTGTGTGTCAGGTTAACTGTCCTGCAGAGAACAACTATAAAAGCTAAATATATTGCAGAAAACAGCTGTTAGGAGTCATCAGAGAGTCATAAAAGCAAGCAGGACTTTAGGGACCAAGATACCGAAGCCAAGGGAAACACAGTGAGAGAGCCTTCCATTTCTCTCCAAGCTTCCCCTCCAGTTCCCAACAGGTGTCATGAGACTGTAGGGAAATATTGGCCTAGAGCTACAGTAATCATGCTAGTCTAAGTGGACAAAACCTAGAGCTCGTAGCCAGTAAGAGAACCCTGACTCTGGAGAAAGAGACCATCCAATTGTCTTTGATTTCCTCTCAAAGAATCGTATGACTCCTGAACATGGCATAGAAGGAAGAAACCAGGAAACAGGCTGCAAGAAGTTTCTAGAAGTCTGGGAAGGCAGGATTAGAAGTACTCTCAAAGTAATGGAGAGAAAGCTGGGGACACAGGAGGAAGAAGGGCACTGTCCAGTAACCCAGACTACAGTGGAGACAGCAGAAAGGTTATGTGCCAAGAGAGAAGACAAGCCCAAACGCAGCCCATCCCCACCAAAGCCCAAAACTCAAAACCCAGGCTCAAAATCTCTCACTTCTTGATTGGATCAAGGTGATCTATCATTTCTTAACCCCCTGCTAGGAAAAAGAAAAGACAGGAGGAGCAAAAAACAAAAGTCCTCTGTGAATGAAGGCAGCATCTAAGGGCTCAACGGCTTTTCGTTTATAGTGCCTAAGTTTCAGTCAGGCATCACCCAGCCTGCCAAGAGCCATAGAATGAAAGTGAGTTTTAAAAATTACACTAGAGAGAGACATACTTCCAAATACTTTAAATGCCTATGATGAATAAACAGTTTAATTTGTTAATATTAATAAATATTTTCATCCAAACAAACTGAGAGGATGCAGAAGAGAAGTATGAATTGTGGAGCTGAGGAAAAAAAAATAACTAGCAAAGAATTCAGTAGATTTGTTTAACAGCAAAAGACAGGGCTTTTAAGCCAGAAATTAGGTCAGTAGAAAAACAGAGATGGAAGGAGAGGGTAAGGGGCCAAACAGCAGGTCTGTACTACAGAAATGGAAAGAGGAAAAGAGGGAGGAAGAGTGAGAGACAGAGGGGAGAGAGGAGGGAAGGGCAGAGAAGGTGAGGGAGGAAGAAGGGAGAGGAGAGGAAGAAGAGGGAGGGAGGGAAGCAACAGATATGGATCCAGCAGGATAAAAGGATAGAGGGGGGAAAATGGTACAGACACGACACTTTACAAAAGGTCAAGAACAGTATCAATCTACAAGCTCAAAGAACTGTAAGAACAAGCAAATACAAAGAGGACCTTCCAGAAACACAGAGCAGTTAGCACAACAAAGGCAAAAGAAAACTGAGGGAAGCAGTGTGATCTTCCCCAACAAGCAGGCAACAGGGGACGGGGAGGAAGAAATTTTATACCCAGTGAAAATACCCTTAATAAAAGCATAACTGGGGGTTGGGGATTTAGCTCAGTGGTAGAGCGCTTGCCTAGCAAGCACAAGGCCCTGGGTTCGGTCCCCAGCTCCAGAAAAAAAAAAGCATAACTGGGCAAATTAGCACACACCTCTAATCCCAGCACTCACTGGCAGAGGCAGGCAGATCTCTGTGAGTTCAAAGCCTGGTCTATAGAGCCAATGCTAGGCCCCCTAAGGTTATACTTTTAAAAATTGGTTTGAAGAAAATAAAAAAAACAAAGAAATGTGTTATCAATATCTGACACTCTGATGGGGTAAAGGCAGGGAACTAAACAGTAGGCTTGGAAAGAAGAAGACATTTAGCAGACACGGAAGGGGTGATAGAGGAGAATGGGGTGGAGATACTGTGAAGATGCATTGAATGCTCCTAGGAACTAAAGAACACATTTTAATCTGTGCTTTTATTTTGTTGTTTAAAAACGAACACTAAAGAAGTTATCCGGGAGCAAAAGAAAAAGATCCCAATTTGAATAGTGAAGCAGAAAGCCCCAGAGAGAGCCAAAGTAGCAAACTTAAGAATGAGGGTAATTGAGTCTGGACTACTTCAAACAGCAATGTCTTGGAGGATCTTAAATACGTGAAGGAGTAACGTGCATGACCAAGATAGCATAGCAGGAGAAGAGTCAGGAAATGGGATTAAAGTTTGCAAGGCCCATGTATTGTTTAAGAAGCATGAAATTATTAATTGAAGGGTGAGTTCTGTTGAGACATACGGAGAATCTGCAGCAGGGGCTGACAGACTATCAGCAAGGCCCACAGTCTATCTGTCTATCCTGGAAGCTTAGAAAGAGTTCTGCATTAAAAAAAGAAAAGGAAAGAAAAAAGGAAGGGAGGGAGGGAGGGAGGGAGAGAGGGAGAGACAGAGAGACAGACAGAGAAAGAGAGGGGGGATGGAGAGAGAGAGAGAGAGAGAGAGAGAGAGAGAGAGAGAGAGAGAGAGAGAGAGAGAGGGCCAAGGTGGAGATGGGGAAGGAGGAGAAAAAAGAGCTAGGGGTTGCCTATGGTCATCAAAGCTTATATAAAGCATCAAAAAATAAAATAAAATAAGGACATAGAGTGAACTCTAGAAACATCTGGAATCCATTTGATTTAAGTGGACTCAACATCTAATTAAAATGGATTGTCAGACCACAAAACAAACAAACCAGCTACATGATATCTGAAACAGAGTAAAAAAAAAAAAAACAACAAAAAAAAAAAAACCAACATTAAGTGAGAAGATATAAAACACTATGTCATGAAGACACTCACCCAGAGAAAGCTGGCTTAGCTCTGCCGATATCAGAGGAAACAAGGTTGTGAAGCAGAAAAGGAAAAAAAAAAAGGCGAAAAGTATTCCTGCAGATAAAGAGGAAGCGCTCGCAATGACAAAAAGTCAAATCAGCAGGGAGATTGGATCATCTGAAGCCCGTGCGTCTCTAAGACATGCAAAGCAAAGGGAAGGCAAATCAATTATCATAGGTGACGATTTCCAACACGTCCTTCAGTGACGGATAGAAAAGCTTACAGACAGTAAGTCCAGAAAGATAAAGACTTGAGCTACACGATAAACAAAGTTGACCTCCATGGCATATGTAACAGGAGGCTCGACAACAATAGGGCTGCGTTCTTTTCAAGTGTGTGTGTAACATCCCACAAAGGAAATTTCAAAGCCAATTTCAAAGGACTGAACTCAAAGTATGTCCTCTGACAAGAAAGAAAATACACTGGAAATCAATAGGAAGTGCTTTTAAAGCCCCCCCAAAATGCTTGAAAATCACTAAGTACTTCCAAGGAATCTATGTTTCAAAATTAGTTTAATTAATTTTTTAATTAAAAAAATAGAAATGTCAACTGAAGTTAGAAAAACATCTCTGGATGGAATGATATTGAACAGACGATATTTTCAGTATGGGGAGATGGCTTAGTGCTGTACAGTTCCTAGGTAAAGGCAGGGATGAGAGGCACCTAGTCTCTAAGCTCAGCCCTAAGGGCTGGAAACAGGTAGAGCCCAGGCTCTTGTTGACTAACCAGTCTAGCCAGTGGGTAAATTCCAAGCTCGGTGAGAGAATGTCTCCAAAACACAAGGCAGAGAGAAATAGAAAGAGACATCAAACATTAACCTCTGACCTGCATATACGGGCATTTGGCAAAAACCAAAAAGAACCTACAGGATAAAGCGTACCCTTAAGCCAGGATGGGTAGCTAGCTAACGCCTATGACGCCACACTTAAAGAAGGAGGGCTGGCAACAACCTGGGCTACAGAGTGAGCTCTAGAGCAGCCTGAGCCACCAAGGGAGACCCTATCTCGAAGCAAGCAAGCGAACAAAAAGAACTCTGCTCCCAAACATATATATTGGGGGGCAGGGAGGGAAGAATAACAGAAAGGCAAGGAGCTAGGAAAGAACACCAAATTTAAGGCAAATGGATTGGATAGAAATAAATAGTAAATATTTAAGCAGGAAAAGGGAACTAGAAGAACAGCATAAGATAAGAACAATGATCAACATAGTCAAAACTTGTTTCTTCAAAAAGTAATAAAATTCACAAATTTCTAGGAAAGAGAAAAAGGAAACTATTAATAAAAACAACGAAAGAACTGCAGCCCCTAGATACATAGATAGTAACCGTTCATGAGATAGCATTATGAACAGTTTTGCACCGATAATAAAATATACAATTTGGACGAAGCGGACATTTCTCATAGGGTCGTGGTTTGATATGCAATAGACCCATAAGCTCACGTTTAAACACTAGTCCCCAACTGGTGGCACCGCTTGGGAAGATTGGGAAACCTTCGGGAGATGGAGACGAGTTGGAAGAAGTTAGGGAGTGATCTTGAGATTTTACAAGTCCCACCCTTCATCTGCTCTAGTCCTCCTGCAGGTGCTATGCGGCCAGCTACTTCATGTGTCTGCTACTGTGCCTTTCCCGCCATGATGTACTGCATCCCTTCATAAACTAAGTCAACTTCTACGATGGAAAACCATACAATAAATGTAAAAACTGAGCCATTGCCAGCATGGTGGCACACGCTTATAATTCTAACACTCAGGGGGCAGAGGCAAAAGGATTATGTCAAATTCAAGTCCTACTTAGAGAGTTCTAGGCCAGCCAGGGCTGGACAAACCCTGTCTCAGAAAAACTCAAACAAAGGGCAACTGTTGTAGGAATAGCAGGATGAGTTTCGCAGACACTGAAATTCAGTGAAAACAATCCCTTTTTTTTTTTAAACACATGCTGTGTGATTCTATTTATACAGCAAAAAAGTAATCAGTTTTGATAGGAAACAGATGTTGGTGACTTTCCAGAGGTAATGATTGGGCTGGACATCAGAGAAGTCGGGAGATATATTTTGTTCCATACCTTGACATGAGTTTATTCACAGTGTAAAAATGCATTAGCCTGTTCCTTTAAGGTAGTGAACCTTTGTGACTGTGTGATAAATTCAGTTTTTAATTTAAAAAGAAGCCTGAGAAGCAAGTTTAGTTTGGGGTATCTGTGTCTTTCTCATTAAAGTAGACAGTAGCACAATGTCCACTCTCCATATCCTGGAGACAGGACTCCAGGGCATCAGAGGGGTTTTTAACATAAGATCATGCATTTTGTTTTGTTTAGTTTTGTTTTCTCAACTTTGATAGGAAAACTGATTCTGTTTCACCTAGGGACAGGTTTCATATTTCATGAACCTATAGTCTAACAACAGAGAAAGCTAATGAAAAACAGGGATGTGGTGTGTTCTCTCCCTCCCTCCCTCCCTCCCTCCCTCCCTCCCTCCCTCCCTCCCTCCCTGTCTCTCTGTCTCCCTGTCTCTCTTTCTCTCTGTCTCTGTCTCTCTGACTCTCTCTCTCTCTCTCTCTCTCTCTCTCTCTCTCTCTCTCTCTCTCTCTCTCTCTCTCTCTCTCTCTGTCAGGGTTTCCATTGCTATGAAGAGACACCACGACCCAAGGCAACTCTTATAAAGGACAACATTTAATTGGGGCTGGCTTACAATTTAGAGGTTCAGTCCGTTATCATCTTGGCAGGAAGCACAGCATCCAGGCAGGCATGACATGGGAAGAGCTGAGAGTTCTACCTCTTCATCTGAAGACCACTAGAAGATTGGCTCCGACATGGTGGGCTCGTGGCCCACCCCCGCAATGACACACTTTCTCTAACAAGGCCACATCTCCTAATAGTACCACCCCTGAGTCAAGCATATTCAAACCACCATACCCTCTCTACATCCCTCCCTCCCTCCCTCTCTCTCTGCCTCCCTCCCTCCCTCCCTCCCTCCCTCCCTCACATCAGGGTCTGAATCCAGGGCTTCATGCATACTATACAAATGTTCTACCACTGGGATACATCCCCAGCCCTCATTTTTCTTCTCAGTTTCAAATAGATCTCCCTAAGTTGTTCAGGTTGACCTTGAACCTGCTCTGTAGCCCAGGCAGGCCGACCTTGCACTTGTGATCCTCCTGCCTCAACCTTCTGAATAACTAACATTACAGGACCATACCAATAAGCTCAGCTGACTATTGAGTTTCCTAAAATGTCTGTGTGTGTGTGGTAGAAACCACGGGAGTACCCACAACGCAGTGTTCTCTTCTCTCTTGAGGGCCTGGTGACTTCCTAGCACCTTTTATACTGTGAGTGGCCAGTTTCACAAAGGCTTGGAATCGGGGTGCTTCTCACCAAACAAGTCTTGCACCTAAATAGTCACTTGTGGAGAGGAAAAAAAATCTGACTGGAAATAAATAAATTAAATTAAAAGGATTTAAAAGAAAAAAAGAAAGAGAAGAAAAAGGTAACGCTGTTTTTACCATGGTAACGAAGGTTTGCCCATATCTCTAATTCCTTCATGGACTAGAGTAGTTTTGTGGGTGTAAGTGATTTTTGAAGAGCAAATTAAAAAGACTTCTTATATGTCCCAATAGGCAAAAACACAGCGCTGGCTAATGGCACTTCCCATCTCTAAAATAATTACTTTTGTAATAATCTGTTTATTAATGAAGTGTTCCACAAAATAGATAATGATTTCTTAAGATTTTAAGCACACGATTCTTCTCCCTTCCGCTCCATTTTACTTGTTTCTCCCCCAAAGCATACCATGAAGTAACTACTCAAAATACACTGGCGGATTTTCCTAGGTGCGACCACTTTCAGTAACGTGTGTTCCCGTAAGCCAAGCGAGCCCCATCCACAGCGCTGTGCCCTTAAATTATTCTCTCTGATAATTGAAACGTTCTGAAACTGGATATGAGGGCAGTTGCACGTTTCTATAAACTTGCTAAAGTTCATTTCATTCCAAACTTAAAATAGATGGATTTTATGGTATATAAATTAGAACTTAATAAAATATTTTGTAAAGAAAATCAATTCAATAGCTTTAAAAGTTATTTCGTGTTCCTCCATCTTATCACAGACATGCTGACTGTGAGGATGGAAACCTTCCGGGGAACGACGGTGATCAGGAAAAGCTGATTAGACCCACACAGAGGAAGATTAGGGAGAACGCATTACTACTGCTATTTTGCTGAAAGGACATAGTACCAAACTGCCTTCTAAATGCCCATCCTCATACCCATAGAGTTCTGTAATGCTCACCCCTCATCAGAGAAGCTTCTTATAGTAGATGTTGGTTGTTGCAGAAACTCACAACTGGTCAAAGCACAGAGAATAAATGACTGTGGGCTGCTCAGCCCTAAATGGGCTGTATCAAACATCGTCCTTGCTCAAGGCTCAGGGAACACTGCAGAAGAAGGGCCATACACATAAAGAGCCAGAGGTTCAAGAGTACCAGTCCCAAGGCTATCTACCAGACATGGCAGGACTGTTGCATTCGTAAACTTATAGTAGATGTGTTTGCCTGCACAAGATAGGCAGAAGATGAAGCCAGTGAACATGTGTGTTGGGGGTAGCTCACTGACCTTGGAAAGGGATAGTCATATTTTTTTTCAAGAGCGTGGCCAGTGGTAGGTTGCCCATATTCCAGTAGCTGGTCCTACCCCTATGCACACATGACAGGCACTAATTGGACTCATTGGATTGGGGGGGGGGGCATTGGTTCTGTGTGGTTCTGGGTTCAAGTTGTTGCAGTGTGTGTGTGTGTGTGGCAGGACAGAGAGAGAGAGAGAGAGAGAGAGAGAGAGAGAGAGAGAGAGAGAGTGTGTGTGTGTGTGTGTGTGTGTGTGCCATAGCCTTAATATCCCAGTGCTGGCATAAAAATAGAGGAGTGGTGCTCCCAAACACAGGTCTCTTTCACTTATTCCTTATTGCCCTTGCTGTAACCTTTATTGTCCCTGAAAAATGCCCTGTCCACTTCCTTCGTTGTCTGGAGTTGGAACCTTAGGCTTGTGGAGCTTGATCTGAGAGAGTTGCCTTGTGTTCTTCCCTGTGTCCAGAATCAGTGTGTGTCACAAAATAGATATTCAGGGAGGGCAGTTTCTGTCCTAGCTCTCTGTCTGGCTTTTTTTAAAATGTCCTTCCTTCCTAGAATCTGGGGCCTTCTGTCCATGGTGGAGCCCATGCTGTGGACTTGACAAACTCTTTGTGGCAGTGCTCAGAAATCACAGACTCAGGCAGTCAGGTAGTTCCCACGGTTGAACGAGATCTGAACCCAGTGGACAGGAAGACTGTCAACTGTCCTTCCCCACCACAGTGGACACAGCTCCTAACTTGAAGCCATCCCTTCCTGTGTCCTAGGAACTCTTTCACTCGCTTGCCTGATGCTGGCAGACACTTCCTGTTATCCTGCTCACCCCCACCCCCCACCTCACGTATGTGCACAGCGCCTTTCTCCATCCAGCTGGGCACAGTCCATATGCAATTCTGCTTTGTTCCAGGGCCCATTATAGCACAGCATAGGGCACACCTGGGTTTCGAGAAAATGATGAAGCCGTTAGGGGTCGAAGCGGAAAGTGATGCAAAGAAGACCAGAGAAAAGGTGTAAGTCACTCTCTGCCCCAGGAACAGACTAGAACCCAGGCTCCTGAACTTGCCTAACTCTTTATGGTTATGTAAGCAGCTAGCGTTTGAGCCTCAGGGTGCCATCTGTAGAATGGGACCCTCATTTTATTTTTTTCTGCCTTTGTATGGATATGGGAATAAGGTTCAGCACTGGGGGCCTGAACAGCACTTGCTCACTGCCTACCTCTGCAGGGCTTGAGGACCTGGATAGGGAAAGCAGGAGCTCCCACTGAATGTTGGGATTTCAGATCCCCCACGCTAGCCTGTGGGGACAACATCGCTATTGTTGGCTGCCCGAAAGAATTGCAAGGCTTTTAACCAGCATTTCTGTTACCCTTCTATGCTCCCCGTGACAACTCTATTACTTTGGGTTAAAAACAAGTTTATGCAGTTGTGCAACCTTTAGTCTGCAAAGACTGTCAGATCCTAACTCAGAAAATAGCACTGGTCCAAACTCCTGTAGCTGAGAAGGCCCAAGGTGACATAATCCAGGAGGGGAAGAAGCTGACGATGTGAAGAAGGTAACAGGAGGAGACCAGTTACATTTCATATTAACCAGACATGTCTGACTTACGTTACAGTTTAGAAAAATAAACCACAATAGTGCCACAAAGAAGTTAACACTATTAAGGAAGCACTATCATTAGTGCTTGAAATTTCTGGCTGAGCACAGGAAAACACAATGATACAACCCACAGAGGCTCAGGGCCTGACACTTAGCTAGAACCAGGTTCAAATCCCAGTCACACCTAAGCATGGCACTGTGGGTCTACTAACTGTCCTGAACTGCTTTTCTGTTGGAATGGAAATGATGCCCAATGCCCTAAACCAATGAGAACTTAAATTAAATAAATCAAGATATAAAGGGCCCGAGTGGAAAAAAATAATGGTTCTCTAAATTCTGGTGTTAATTCCGAACCCCCCCCCAAAGCTGTGAACGTCTTGCTTTACATGAAAAGGGAACTACCCAGAGATGGTTCAAGGCCTTGAAAATTAATGATAAATTGTGACTACCCAGATGGACCCACACAATACCAAGAATTCTTCAGAGAGAGGGCCGGATGCTCAGAATCAGAGACTGCAAAATCAAGATATGCGTTGCTGCAGGCCTTGAAGACACAGGAAGGACTAGGAACCACTGAATGGAGAAAGACACTTAAAAGCTTGAAGAGAAAGAGAAAGGTTTCTCTTCTGGAGTATGCCGAAGGAACAGGTCCTGAAAATGCTGTAAGTTCTGAGTTCCCATATACAATAAAACATTTACAATGTGTCAAGACCATGGTCCTGTGGTAATTTGCCACACACCACTGGAAAACAAGACAGCATTTGAGCCTGTTCTAAGTAATGCTGGGCACATGTTTCATTCTTAGAAATGGCAGCCAGTAATTGCAGTTACTGATACGCGGAAGGAGGTCAGATATCCTTCTCTTCTAAGTCGCTACACAAATGGACCATCTATTCCCTGCTCTCAGTCCATCCTTATGGGTAGCTGATAGATGGTTACAGAGAATTCATTTCTCCGAAGCACCTCCCATTGGCCACTAGACCATTTTTTCTAAGCCCCATTGCTTCTGACACTCCCCTCAGATAAGCATGTACAGGTCTCTGGTGACCCCAGAGGCTTCCCTTAAACGCTGCATTTCCTAGACATCAGACCCACTTTTCTCAGTTCTTTAGAAATTTTTCAAATGAAAAGATTCAACATATCTCCAACAGGTGAAGCTCTGGTAGGCATTCTCTGGACATCTTGAGCATGGGACGTCATAACTAAACTCCACATTCCAGGTAGGGCATGCCTCCTAGTGTATCTAAAGGGCTATTCCATCAGGCTCCCCCAATTAAACCTACAATGGCTTTGTGACTGGAGCAGCTAAACAACATGGCTGAGTAATGCCATGATGTCATGGGCTGTGATCTCTAGTAACGAGGTGATGTCTTCTCTTGTATTGTAACTGATTGCTCTCAACCTAACCTAGCAGGGGAGTCTTTAAGGCTTGGATGTCCAATAATACCATTTCTTTGTTGCACCTTATATGATTAGATTTAGTTTAGTACTCTCGACTATTCTTTGGGTCTTGTCATGTCAGTAAAAGTACTTTCTGTGTTTCATCTAAAAGTCTATCTGTTAAGTGTGAACTGAGTTATCTGTGTCTGTAATCCTAGTAAGAATATCAATTGTATTTTTCTGCAGTGGCATTGGTCAGCATATTTGAGTGTGGTCATAAAACCACTCTAAATTTACCTGGTGGGTACTCTAGTATGCAGTAAAAATTACAATTGTTGTCTGCTGCTTTCCTGGGAAGTATTCTAGGACCTCAGCAAATATAAAACCCGAGGACGCTCAAATCCCTGTGTGCATCATTGCATACCATCCACACGCATGCCTCTATGCATGCTGTATTGTTTCTAGATCACTTATGATGCCTAACACAATGAAAATGAAATATGAATAGTCACCCTGTGATAATATTTAGGGAATAATAACCAAAGCACCAATCTATTTATGTTCAACAGATATATAATTTCCCCCAATAGTTACAATTCTTGGTTTGTTCTACCTGCAAATGTGGAAGGCCCACCGTCCTTCATCTTATGCACAAATTCCTTGTGAGCTACCGTAACGGTATCCAGCCTTGGTGTGCTTTATGTCTACCCGGCTAAAACAGCTCCCTCACATAACAATCTAGCAAGCTGTCTTTGTTTGCTTTCTACTAATGTAATAAAACACCAAAAGCAATGTAGGGGAAGAAAGGGTTTATTTAGCTTACACTTCCCAGTCACAGTCCATCACTGACAGAAGCCAAGGCAAGAACTCAAGCAGGACAGGAAAGTAGAGGCAGGCACTGAAGGAGGATGCTGCTTACTGGCTTGCTCCACCCCCACCATGGCTTGCTCAGCGTATTTTGTTTATACACCTGCCCGGGGTGTCACTGTCTATAGTTTTCTGGGACCTCCCACACCAACTATTAATCAAGACTTGCCCACAGGCCAGAGATGAGGCATTTTCTAATTGAAGTTCCCTCTTACCAGATAAGCTTGTGTTGTGCTAACAAAGACTAACCAGTACACGGGCCTCGCATAAAACTGGGAATACAGCTACTATGTCAGGGCTTTGCTTTTCGCTTCTAGAGAGTTTTGTTCCATTTTTTTTTAAATGTGCTCATGAATTATCCTCAATAATCAGATTGGGGAATTTAATGAGGATGGATAGGAGAAACTTGCTTCTGTAGTTGCAAGTTCTTTTCCCATCTTTAAAAATCAGAGTTGTTTTGCCATCTCCAGCAATCCAGATTCCTGTTGGCTCTACATTCCTTAAACATCACCCGTGGAAGATCCATACTACATCTTCAGTGGTGAGCTCTCTCTACTCTCTGGAGTACAATTTGTCCTGGCCAAGAGACTTGAGCTCAATTACAGCAGCTTGTTGCTGTTAGAATATCTTTACTCATCTTAAACTTCAATTTTCTCTTACCCGAGTTCTCTTTTCTTTTCCAGTCAGATTGTTCTCTTTGGCAAAGATAAGAAGGCAAAAATTCTTCTCTGTCCTCCCTATCCTATAAGGCCAATAGCATCGTGTTACTTGATCTGCCATAAATCTGCAAGGGCCTGGGTCTGCTTTGCCTCCAGCACTAATTCTCAAACTCTCCTGGGGTACTTGCCAAAAAATGTATTATATAAATAAATAGTTCTCCAAATCTCTTCTCAGAGTCTGAGTCAATTGCTGTGTTAAGGGAAGAGTAGGTGTGAAAACCCATCCCAGTGTGCATGGTAGCTCAGTAAAAGAATTTATTCCTCATTCTCATAAAGTACACAAATGAATGAACCAGATCAGTGGGCAGTCGTCTCCAAAGTTTTCTCCAAATTTGATGATCTGCCAGTCTTCAACACTGAACTTCTAAGGTATCTACATTTGTCTATAACAACATTAAAAATGAGGAGGAGGAGGAGGAGGGGGGAGGGGGAGGGGGAGGGGGAGGGGGAGGAGGAAGAGGTGGTAGTGGTAGTGGTGAAGGTCAAATTTTAATGGAGCAGATCAGGAGATGGCACAGGTTACTCCCACTTCCGTGCCATTGGCTAACTCTCAGTCACATGAGTACACCTAACTGTAAAGTTGACTATAGGAAATAGCATATCATAGCTGCAAAGATTGGTGGGAAATGTAGTCTAACTGCAAAGGAGACTGGGAAATGTAGTCTAGCCACAAAGGAGTCTGGGGAAGGTAGTGTAATATAGGAAGAGAATTACAGTGAAGAAAGCTGCTAAAGTGGATGAAAGGTTAGACTTAGGAATCTGTGTTTTCAGGATTCCCACTTGATTCTTAGTAGGTCCTGCTTTGTATAACTCTGCTCTGCCTGTTCTGAACTCTGTTCGGGTTCCCAGGGATCTGTAACGAGTCCTCCATGTTGTTCTCAAACCCGTGATTCACATGCTGTAACCATGTAAGGCATCAGCAGCTACCACGGCTCCTGCGTTCTGCTCTACCTACATGTTGGATGGCTCTTGTTTTCTCTATCTTTCTTCCTTCTGACTGCTTGGCAAATTCCTACTAAGATTCTTGGCCAAAGTTGTTCTTCCATGACTCCCCTGCCCCTCGGGGGCCACTGATGGAGCCTTTACTCTCCCTGTTCTACCTGGACTGCATCTCATTATGGTATTGATCATGCTGAGTGGCCTTCATTTAGGTTTGCGATCCCATTAGACAGGGAGATCCTCAAGGGCAGTGTCCTTTTCTTAATTATCTCCATCTCCTCAGCACCTGGCACTTTGCCTGGTACATGGTGGCACTCAGTAAGAGTTAGCTCTGCAGAAATCCTTACCATTAGACATCTTTCTGCAATCACTTATCTGTTTCTTTTATTATTTCCCACTCATGCCAAATAAGAAAAGCTTTTCATTGTGCTTACAATATCGCTATCTTGATTAACCTAATTAGCAACGGTTTATGTGACTCAGTTATATTTATGGCCCTTCATTCCCACTCCCAACCCCCACTGCCATTTCTACTCTACCCAAAGGTGACCTTCCACATGAGCCACTATGATCTCAACAATAGGCATTCCAAGACCGGTAATTACACATTAAGAATTTTATTAAAATAACCCCTGCCTTCTAGAGCCATCTTCATTTTCAAGTTTAACAGTCCCTAATTTTTTTTGAAGATCTTCAAAATCCTGAATTCTTGAGATCTAGGAAGTACATCAACTGATTGGACACAATGGAATCTAAGATAGCGGTTGAAATGGCCAGCCTCCAAGATGCTCTCTGAACTCTGTAACTCTCTCTCTCTCTTTCTCTCTCTCTCTCTCTCTCTCTCTCTCTCTCTCTCTCTCTCTCTCTCTCTCACACACACACACACACACACACACACACACCCTTTATTCTACACCTTGAAGTAGCCACGTAAAGATATACTAATTGAAAAGGGCCTAAGGCCTACAGCCAATATTCTTATGAATGAACTTGGAAATTAATCCTTTGACTCAGCCCAGCCTTAAGAGTACAGAATCTCCAGGCAAGTGATGTGTCTCTGGATGTAAAGCTGATGTCCTAATTTTCATCCCTAGAACACACATAGTAGGGAAAATATATATATATATATCATATTAATTTCCAAACATTAGGTCATACTTCAGTAGATGCAGCCATCATCCAAGAGCACCCAAAGGTTACCTGAGGCAAGGTACAGTCTAACTTCCATTTATGGGTTTGAGATGTGTGTCTGCAAGGAACCAACCACATCCTCCACCTGTAAGATGGCTCGGACTCTCTGGTAAAGGCTATGGTCCTTCTCTCTGTGTGTCTGCACTGAAAAGTTTATGCTCAAGATTCATCGATTTCCACTTGTTTTGACATAAGGATTAAGAAAAAACAATTTAACATTTAAAAAAAAGGAAGAAGTAAAAAGGAGTTTTGAACAGTGTTTGACATACAGTAAGTGCTAAATGAATGCCTGTTGTTATTGGCATTTTCATCATTGGTACATCTTTGTTTTATATATTTTTTTCACCTCAACTCATAGGTCTGCTGCCTTTGAATATGCATGTACCACTGTGTGTCACTATTCCTAATAAAACAGTCCTGATCATTATTGGATTTTAACTGCCACCATTTTGAAATCTTAAGTCTGCTGAATTGAATTTATCCTGTAGGTTGCTGTACAAAGATCCCAGAAGCCAACCAGTATTCAGTTTTTGAGCCACGTCCGAGCTGTTCCAATCCCATCTCTTTTCGTGTTTAAATCCTAATTGCTTATATAAAACTTTTATGTCATCCGGAACTCTCAAGATATTCCTGAAGTTTTCTAAACCTGTCCCGACATGACTGAGGGCTTCGATGCCAGTGAGAAGGTACCTGTGGCTGTCTAGGAAGATGCACAGCCATCTACAGGAAGTGTATCTCATTTGCCCTGTTCCCTGAATCTGCACCCAGACAATCTGTAAAGGATCAGCGTCTTTTAGTGAAAACCCTCTGGTAAATATCTCTCAAAGCTCTGAGAGTCATGAAGAAGGCAAAGGCACGGGGTTGTGATAGCATGACACCTTCTTTCCACGATGTTAGAGCTGAAACCTTTTTATCTCAAGAATACTCCATTCTTCCAGTGACAATAGTATCATGTTTAAGTAGTTTCCACTCAGAGCATTTTATGACATGATAAAAAAAAAATGCCTTCCTTTGTATAATCAGACGATGTGGCAGGCCTGCCCTTGTCTTCTGCTACAGCCTAATTGTTCTGGTTTTTATACTTTGACCTGAGGCTTCGTCCCCATCTCTTCCTTTTAGGTGTCATCTACTCTGCTACGGTCTAGAAGACCTCCTTTCACTGCGTGTCTTAACCTATGAGTTGTTTCGGACCTCTTAGAAGTAGGTAAGTGTTAGGTCTTAAATAAATAAAGAAAACGTGTTTCCCAGCAGTTGTACGTGAGTAGAATTTTCAATTAAACAAGCACTGATGGAGCATCCAAGAGAAGAGCTTCCCTTGGTAAGGGGAGCCCATATATCTTTTGGGCCTGCAAGCTAGCAGAGTTTCCGCTTTATCATTTAGAATTTTCATCTCCTGTTTCCTTATAGAAAGGTACTCTTAGACCAGATGGTGGCTTGTTTCACAGATTTGGGGCTATTTTAAGACACTTGGTAGGATGCAGTGGACACTCGGTGGCCTTTTTGTGAGGCTAAATAAGTCATTTTTCCTCTTACTTGTCACCCTTGTTCCCTGGAGTGGAGCCTCTGTGCAACACTGTTGATGCTTATCTTTCCACTGGACAGGGACTCAAGACTTCTTCCTCCCAGGTTCCTCTGTGCAGAAAATGCATGGTGCTGCTTCAGAAATTCTGACAGAGATCAATAGGAAGATGAAGTGAAAATTTACACATTCCAAAAGATCCCAAGCAGCTGAAACCATTAGGTAGATGCTTGGCACTGCAGAAACAGATGCATCTCAAAATTTCATTGACTCTTAGGCATCTCGTGCTCAGCTTTTCCATTTGTGGGGAAAATAAAGGATCTGTTTCCTAGAGGAAGGACTGTCTGTTACTTGTGCATCCCACAGGATACC
This sequence comes from Rattus norvegicus, assembly GCF_021556685.1. NCBI lineage: Eukaryota > Metazoa > Chordata > Mammalia > Rodentia > Muridae > Rattus > Rattus norvegicus. Next base: position 34,637,515 of record NC_141539.1, on the reverse strand, counting down.
TCTGCTTTGGGGGTGCAGACAAACAGTAACCCCTCGGACAAAGCCTTGGCCCAGTCTCAACTGTTCAATGACTCATAAAAATGAGATGTGTTGCCTAAAGCTGGACACTATGTCCTCTTACCTCTGCCTGTTATTCCTCCAAAGCACATAGTCAGACTGCCTGACTCTTAGAGAAGACCAGGGAACACGGCGATAAAGCAGTGGTTTCCAACTTGTGGGTTGCAACCCATTAGGGGTCAAGACTCTCCTGGGAGTCCAATGACCCTTTCACAGGGATTGCATATCAGATATTCACATTGGGATTCATAAAAGTAGCAAACTTACAGTTACGAAGTAGTAAAGAAGATAATTTTATGGTTGGGGGTTCACCCCGACGTGAGGAACTGTTTTAAAGGGTTGCATCAGTAGGAAGGCTGAGAACCGCTGCTTTATTTATTGAGAAGAAAGAGCAAAGAGACTCCAAGAGCTGGGGGATGGGAAAGAGTGGCATGAACTCTGTCTTCTGAGTATGGTATAGCCATTCCACCAACAACTCCCAACAGCTGTGGCTACCTGCACAAGACCCACACAAGATGGGGCCTCCAGAGTGGATGAGGAATGGACTCCCAGTGCCCTGCACATCCCAGAACCACTGTCAGCAACTGAAGGTTGCTGGGAGCGGATGAGTCATTTTCCTCCATGCTGTAGCCATTGCTTAGATACCCATGCTCCAGTAAATAATCTCTCACTCGGGTAAACAGCCCTAATTAAACCCAGTGGGCCACGAAAAACAAAACAAACAAACAAGCAAACAAAAATGTCAGGCAAAAACGATGGAAGAGACTTGGAGGGAAAGAGTTAAGCAGGAGTGGAAAGGGATGGGAACAGGGGGACGGAGGATAAAAATGGACAAATTATATTATGCACAGTTCTTAAATTGTCAAAAAGTAATAAATAAATGGATAAATAAGTAAGACAAGGAACAATCTGGGTCCCTGTTCTAGATCGGAAGCCACTGCCCTGCTTCTGGTCTCATTCAAGGCTCCAAAATGACCAGTCATGACATCCCAGTCTTTAGCCCTGCCAAAAACCCAGAGGGAGTTGACAGTGGCATCAATGGACTGGGGAACACAGCAGGGGTCAGGAAAGCTCATTGCCTCTTTATTCTTAAAAACAGCTCAGAAATGTCAGGAGCCATTGGGGGGGCGGCGGGGCTCAATCCTCTCTCTCTCTCTCTCTCTCTCTCTCTCTCTCTCTCTCTCTCTCTCTCAAGTCTCCTGGATTTTACCCTCACTGTGGAGGCTTCATCGAGGAAGAGAATCTTCTAAAATGCAATTAAATTTCCCTTTCCAGATCCTACCAATCATTCGGGTTTTTTTTTTGGGGGGGTTCTTTTTTTTTTGGAGCTGGGGACCGAACCCAGGGCCTTGTGCTTCCTAGGTAAGCGCTCTACCACTGAGCTAAATCCCCAGCCCCTCGGGTTTTATTTTTATACTCTCTCATAAACACTGGCCTCTAATTAAACATTGAAAAGTAAAGTTGAAGTTTGATCATTATAAATAATTCATCAACCAATAACTGGGTTCTGAGCTGCATCCCTTCAACATCCCCCCCCCAACCCCCCACCCCGTGGAGGCGGCAAGGCATCAATGAGGAGTGATCTCAGAAGCACACAGACTGTGTCTCCTGCCAGTTTGGGAGTCAGAGCCACCCAGGAAAATTGTTAGTGGCTCTGTTTAATTAGCACTCCTGCCACCTGCAAACAAGTGGTACTAAAAAAGGTGCTGAATTCTTGCCATTGAGAATCCAAAAGAAGACAGCATCAGCTCCATTCTGAGCCTTAGAATCTAATATTTCACTGATTTAGGCAACCGAGGAGTTATACTTTCATTTGCACACACCACCATACGCAAAATTAACAATGAGTTATGCTTCAGAAACTGTCTCCAGAACCAGTTTCTTAATCCAATGCTCCTACTATCCCTGATCTGCTAAATCCTCCTTTTCCAAGAAGCCACCCTGACCAGCCTTTCTCTTAGAGATATTTATTACCCCCTCGGAGACTCTCCTCCACATCTGAACACGAAGTTATGTTTCTTACTAACACTGTTGTTATTATAACCCTCAGAATGAACGCGTCAAAATTGTTACCTAGTTGCCTTAATCCCTTTGGGTGAATAAGCAGGGAGAGAATGATGACGATCAAACCATCTTCAGAAAAGTCCCCAGCTTAACTGGATGGCATGTGCCTTGGGGACATAGCCCGAGAACAATTCAACAATTGTGACTTACTTCTTTCAATCAATGGTGTGGGCTGGATTGCAGGACACACAGTAGGTGCTAAGCGGATTTTTATAGATTTGATTTAGCCACTGGAAGAACAGTTGGTTAAGTGGGATTTATTAATGGTTTTGATGCCAAGCAGGGGTCATTTTAGTGGAGCACTATGTTAGGAAAAAACAGGTTGTGATGGACGCACAAACTCCAGCTAGCACAGAGGCTGGCAACTGCTCTGTTTATATCCACTGTGATGCTGGAGACGGATGTCCTGTTAAACCTGAGGGTTCTGATGAGGCTCCCACCCTTCCAAGTAACCCATGAGTTCACGAATCAAAGATTCACTTGCCCGGCGTCTACATGAGTGCTCCGTATTCTACAACTGTTTCCAGTTCTGGGTCCAGAACTGACTATGATTAAAAGCAAAAATCAGCTCCACAGAGTTCACTGCAAGGGGAAGATGTTGAGCTAAATGGAAAAAGAAATTGCACTGGTATTTTCAGTGGAGTAAAACAAACAAACAAACAAACAAACAAACAAAAACAAGAACACCACCACCACCACCACCACCACAAGAACATTAGCTTTGGAAGTAAGCAGGCTGAAATTCCAGTTCTCTTACCTGCTTGCTGTGTGACTGCCAGAGCTCACCTTACCCTCTCTGGACTTAGCCAGTGAATCATATCAATTCTATAGGCTGCCGTGACCAACGAGGTAGCATTAGTAAGAGACAACAGTAGTCTCGGCACGCAGTAGCCACCAAGTAAGTGTTTATGTTGCTGAGGTCGTGGCTCTACACACAAATCAAAAGTCCATCCTGGCACAGAAGGTATGGGTGGCTCCCTGGTCATCCTGATGGTGGCTTCCTATGGATAAGAGCAGGGGATTTTCCAACACAGAGCCCTTGTCTGCTCAGCTGCACCTGGAATGCCATACATTCGGAGTAAGAAACAAATGTTTCAGAGGGTTCCAATGTACTTCCCCGAGTATTGTGAGTTCGTTCTTTCCTCACGAATCCACTTCATGAATGTGTATTAATCCTGACTCTAGAATCCAGCTTATGACTCAGCACAGGAAGGGTTTGCTATGGGAATGCACGCCACAGAGACAACTGGGAAATCCTCAACTATGACCAAAGAGGCCCCTGTGCAAACCAGACAGCTCTCAAGTACCATCTGTGGCAAATGGAGAGCTTGCCCCAGGGACCACGGAACAGGGGAGTGAATGGCCCAGAAGGGATCCACACAGAAGTGACATTTATGATGGCTGGTAAGAGATCTCTCACACCACATGGACGCAAGCCCTGGGTGCACTGGGGGTGGTGGAATGAACTACAGTGACCCGGATGAAAGGACGTCCATGAGTGGACCAGGGCTGTTCTACTCTGCTTTCTGTTGATGGGATAAACACCACAAGCAAAAGAAACCTCGAGAGAAAAGGGTTTATTTCACCTTGCAGCTAACACCTCTCCATCATAAAGTGAAATCGGGGCAAGATCCCAAGGCAGGAACATAGAGGCAGAAACTGAAAAGATCCTACAGGATTGCTTCCATGGCTTGCTCAGCCTACTTTATTTAGAACCTGGGTCTACCTGCCCAGGGATAGCATCGCTCACAATGGACTGAGTTCTCTAACATTAATCATCCCCTCAAGAAAATCTACCTGGAGGCCAATCTGATGGAGGCAATTTCTCAGTTGAGGGTCTCCTTCTTCCCAAATGACTCTAGCTTGTGACAAGTTGAAAAAAAACCCAAAACAACACAATTGATCTCTCGTCAATCTGAAACACAAACACACCACCATTAAACCAATAACCTCCTCTTTCTGATTTGTTCCAAGATCTCCTGCTCATGTCACAATGTAAAACTCCTTGTAACCGTTTTTTTTTTTTAAGTCCAAGTTCCATAAAAGCCCAATGTCTCTTTTGAAACCCACAATCTCTCAATTTTGGGTTTCTAGAAAAAAAATGTTAAATACTTTCTTACTGCAAGAAGGAAGATCAGGGCATAGCCCAAACCAAAGCAAAGCGAACTAATCTGCAACGTTGTAAATAATTCAGTGTTCAACATTCTGAACTCCACAGTCTTTTGGGCTCCAAATGACTTGTGTAGACCCACATCGCCAGCCGGCTCTGCCACCCACAGCACATGTAGCTTTTCCCCCCTAGGCTTAAGTCAGTCAACACCACTTGCACCACTGTCCTTGGTAGTTATCCCGTGGTCCTGGGCTCTCCACTGAGACTGAAGCTGACATTCACCACCAGCCTCTCCTGGACTCTCTAAAGACTCTGACCCTGCCACCTGTGACACGACCCAGACCTTCCTACTGATCATCCAAGCGGAAGTGTTTTCTCAATCAAGGTTCCCTCTTAGCAAGTGACTCAAAAAAAACCACAACACCTAGCCAGCCTAAGGGCAGACCTTTGTAATAAACAGTAGGGCTTCACCGCAAAGAGTAGCTAGACATAATTCCACAAAAGAAGATCTGGTTTCTCGAAATCCTATTTGCATTCGGGCTCAGAGGAAAAGAGGGTTGGGTGAGAAAAATGTGGACACACCCTCTGGGATTCTAATCTATACAGCTCATCTCTTTTCCCCTGACATTTTGACCCCATTGCTATTACAAAAAAAAAAAAAAAAAGCTTTCTTCTGGGTGGGGATTCCCGTCTGCTTCCCTTCTCCAACAATGCTTAGCAAGCCAACTGGGAGAATTTTTCTATCCTCACCTAAAGGGAGCGGAGAAAGGATTCTTGGAGTTCACTGCCCCTTCACTCAATGGAGGACCATTCAAAACAATTGGTCAGAAGCTACACATATCCAAATTGCCAGGTTTTAACCTATTCTAGACCCTACAAACCTGCATTGCCTACGGCTATCATACAGGAAACTGCTCAGTATGTAGCTAGTGGACTCCTTGTTCTGCTGGTGAGCACACACGGATCACCTCTGAAGCTGGCCTCCCATGGAATGTGGCTTCGTCTTTCTTCTCTTTGCATTGAGTGGCCTGAGATGTTGCCCATGTCTCTATTTTAAACCCCAAGCGATTCCTGCCTCACTTCCGTGCTCTCTATACGTTTCTGGTACCTCGTTTACCATCTTGTCATCTTAGTATTCAAACCACACTTACACTTCACCTTACCTTGAGTACCTTTGGGGACTGTTTTCCCCCCAACTTCCACCCTATCTCCCTCCGAGAAGCCTCTGTCACTGCCTTAATGTCACACTGGCTGTCCTCCATGTCCTCCTACAGGGGTAGATTCCTCCAGGATGCAAGCACTGTGCATTCCCGGCCCACATCAAGCTTTCATACATTGAAACTTCATCTGATCTCCCCACACCCAGAAACGCAGTTATTCTAACACCAACGGCCCATCTCCCTGCTGTCTTCCCCCCTCTTCACTGCCCCCTCGGCAGCAGATTATTATTATTTATTATTTATCAACCATGACACTGTACTGTGCTTCCTACAAGACATTAAAGGACACACAACCCCTGCACTGACTTTACAGCCAAAACAGCAGAGATGTGGATCTGACATCACAGGAGGCCCGTGAGAGAAAGGACCTCTGGCAAAGTCCTCTCTCCTCCCTGGCAAAGACATGAGTAAAGCCTTTCCAGGACAGCCGTAAGAACCAGTTATATCCCTCCCCGATTACCCACACACCCCCAGTTTGAAATAAACCTTAGAGTATTTTCCTAAATGGCGTGGGTGTTATGGGGGAGGAGAAATGAAGAAGGAACCCGCCCACTGTTAACTTCAGACTTTAACCTTCAGACTTGCCTGAAAGATGGAGGGGAACTGAACCACAGGCTTTTCCTCTGAACGACAGAACAGGTGAGGGGGTCTGTGGGTCTGGAAATAAGAAACAGACCTGCAGAGTTAGCAACCCAAGGAAGACAGGCACAGAAACACCCACACGGGGTAGCCACAGGTCTCCAGCCAAAGTTTCCTCTTAGTGTTCCAGTCTGCGAAGACAGCACGCAGAGCCAGAGGGGAAGACTCGGGCAGTGTGGACCTTGGGAGGGTTGGCTGAAGTTGGAGTGTCAAAGCAGGCAGACAGGCCTGTGTGGTCTGAGCAACCCAGGGAGGTCTGCGAAGACAGGAAAGTTCGCATATGCTCAGGAGTCAGGGCAGATGCAAGAAGACAGGACTGGCGTGGCTCGCGGTGGTCTTTCGGAGATCTGGGCATTTCCTCCTACTCCTTCTCAAGGCTGGAGTGACATAGGGAGGGCGGAAGCTGAAAGACGATTGGACTTTTCTTTCTCAAACTTTTCCACCAGTTTCCTCGGGTGTTGAGAGCAGAAGGGAAGCTCCCTTCAGTCCGGATCCTTCAATCCTGGGCTCTCGGAACCCGGAGGCCAGGGCCCAGCAGCCCGGCCACGCGCCGTGAGTCTACCCGGCGCAGCCAAAGAGCCGGGCGAGCCGGGAGTCATCGCAGGGGGCGGGGGCGGCGGACCTACGATGGACACACCCGCTGGCACTGAGCCTGGGGCCCGGCGCGCGGCTGCCGGGGATCCCTGGGGCCCCCGGAGCCGAGCGCTGAGCCGGGCCGGGGGCGCCCCGCCTCCCCCACCCTCCGCCCCCGCCTACTCGGGCATCTGTGATTGGCTCCGCCCGCCCCTGGCTGCGCGCCGAAGCCCGCCTCCCTCGCAGCTAAAGCAGACGGTACCCGGAGAGGAGCGAGCCAGAAGGGAGCATGGTCCCCGCGCCGCGGCCGCGCCAACCCCCGCGCCGCCGCCGCCGTCGCCGCTGTCCCTGCCACCGCCGCTCTAGCCGCAGCTCCAACCCCGGCGCCGGCTACTCAGCGCACGTCCGCAGCCCCGGCCATCGCCGAGCCTGAGCTCAGCCCCCGCCCGGAGCCCGAGCCCGGAGCCCGGAGCCAGCCCCAGCCCCGCGGCCGCCGCGGCTGCGGGGAGAGGGCGGGGGCGATGCTGCCGGAGCCGCCGCCGCTGCCGCCGCCTCGATGAGAGCCGCGCCGCACCGCGCATAGTCGCGCAGGCTGACAGGCAGAAGGACTGACTTCCCTCTCCCGGGCATCCTCCCTGGGCTGCCGGGAGGCGGCGGCGGCGGGGGAGGAGGAGGGAAAGGGGGAGAAGGCGGAGAGCAGGAACGCGAGGAGGTGGACCTGGATCCCTTTCTCCCGGCCAGGACGCGAGCGGCCCCAGCTACCGCTACCCGCCGGCGCCGTCCCCTATCCATCAACCCTCCTGCACCCATCCGCGACCCTGGGCTCTCTGCGCGTCGGGCCGGGGCCGGAGCGGCGCGGCCGCAGGTAAGAGCCGGGTCAGGTTGGGGCTCTTGGGATGCCGAGCCGGGCGGAGGGGAGGGGGCGAGGGTTCCCAGGGTCCTGGTAGCTTCTGGGCTAGGCAGGAGTGGGGCCCAGAGCCTGGAACGCTGGGCTCGGCTCTGGCAGTGGCGGCGGCTGGAGCTGGAGCTGGAGCCTCCCGCGTCTGGGCTCGCAAGCCTGCAGAAGCCCTTGCGCCTGCGCTGCTCCGGGGATGGAAAAAAAAAGGGGGAAAAAACTTCCTGCCCCCGGGTGTGTTATGCAGGGAATGCCTGGGGGGAACTAGCGCGGTGGTCGAAGGTGCTGGAAGCAAATATGACACCGGAGCCGAGTAGCGCTGGGCCGGGCCGAGCCGTGTGCGCCCCTCTCCTGGCCACCTCCCCCTGCGCGGCCCAGGGCCCCAGCAGTGCCGGGGCACCCAGAAAGCACTGGAAAGCTGGTCCCCAGGGCAGCCGTGTGCCCTGCCGGCTTGGGAGGTGCGCGCCTGTGTGCCAATGGAAGCTAGATGATGGGTTCTGCCCCTCGCGTTCTCAGACCTAGCATTTGGGGACCGGGTTTCTTCACTAGATCCCAAGTAACTTTCGAGGTGGAAGAGCTTGAAAATCATCTGAATGGAACCCACACAGACCGTGTTGTGACCTCCCCCTTAATTCCCTTGACACCTTGTGGTTTCCAGCGGGGGTTGGAGGTGGGAGGACAGCTTCAGGGATGCAAAGGGCGGGGAGGTGATGGCGAGTGGGGAGGGGTTGTTTATGTGTGGGATAGTGGACCCTGAGACACGTAGGTGGGAGTGTGGCCGCGCGCCCAGACTGCCACGGGCGATGCGGGCTGACCGCCGGCTCACGTCCGGGTCTCCATGGCCTGGAGCTGGCCGAAAGCAGGAGGGTTATCTGTGTCGCGCGCTGGTGCCCTCGCTGGGCAGTGTCGGCCCCAGGCCCCAGGGGAGAGAGGCGTGCTGGCTCCAGCCCAGATCTCGGAACCCGCAGCCCAGTTTCGTTCCGAGGCTGCTCCCGGGGCAGGTTCGGTGTGCGTTGCCTGGGGAAGGTGGAGGCGCACTGCCTGCCTGCGGCTGTTCTCCCAGGACCCGGCGACTGCAAAGCGCGAGTCTTGGATGCCTGGGTCCGCCTGCTGAGAAGCCCGTTCTCTCATCACTGGCTTCTGGAACCGAAAGGCAGCAGCGGTCAGTTGACAGATCTCCCGCGGGTCCCCTGGGATGATGATGGGTGAGGAGCAGCCGGTGCTGCTACACGCGCGGCTCTGCGAAGCGTATCTCTCTCCCTATGGTGTTTGCGACGCGGCGCGCCCGGGGCGAATCGTGAACGCAGATATTTATGTAGCATTAGGCGAGACCTCTTCGCCGGAGGGACTAGACGTAGAGGACGCCGGGCTGCGGCTGCCGAGAAACTTCCACTCCTCAGTTCTGGGACATTCATGCTCCGCCACTGCAGGCTCCAGCCCCTCATGAGCTGAGCAACGCTAGGATTTGGATTCCTCTTGCAGTGACAGATCTGTCCTGGTTACAGCTGTATTTATCCTCGTTTCAGTCTCTTTAAAGCCATTTGTCTAGTCACTACAGAGTTTCTCCCCTGCGGTGGTCTTACTGCTAACGCAGCCCGGGGAGGGCAGGTTTGAGACATTCTCTCCGTTCAGGATGAGTGATAGCACATTTAATTAGCCCACCTCGTTCCTGACTTTTAAAATTTAAATTAAGGGTTGGGGGGAGGAGGAGAGCTAACTTTCTAGTTCTTTTTCACTTGGGGGTGGTGGTGTTTAACAATTGTATAGATTGTTCATACTGATACTTAGAGCAAACGTATGTGGTAAACACAGAATAATTTAAGGGTTGGTTGTCATGCATGCATATGATATTCTGCCAGTTCCTACATGTTTGGAGAAGTGGGTCTATGTTCCCATATATTGTTCTGGAGTGCACTGGATTTCTCACATTGCTACAAATCAGGAAATCATTAGCATGTGTGCCCTTAAACCCTATATGAATTTAATAATGTTTAACTTGGCTTATGGGCTGATGCATTTAGTTGATTTTAATAATTTTTCTGCACAGGGATCTTACTAGTCCACAATTAAGAAAAACATCGTCTTTGGTCCAGTCTTCCCATTCCCACTATAGTTGTGGAAAGGAGTAGGTCTCCAACTTTCATTTGCAAGCAACAATCCGAACGAAATACCTAAGAGTTTTAGTGAAATAAAATATCCTATGGTAGCCATGGAAACAAATAGATTAAGGGTTATTGGTTTCTTCTGTGTGTGGTGGGGGTGGGGCCCTAATGTTGGGTCTCTCGAGTTATGTTTCTAATGAGTGGCGGTCACACTCCAAATGCTCAGTGTGAGAGATAAACCATACCAGCATTCAGTTTTGTGAGGAGTTTAGTAGAACAAAGACTACGGAGAGAAGCCTGAGAGAATGACTTCTCCTAACTGCAGCTTCTCACATCCAGAACACAAATGCATAAAGCCATTTTTGTTTTGTGTTCTCTCAAGTGGATGAGAATTGAGTCTGGTTTGTTTTGTTTTGGTTTTTTTTGGTTTTTTTTTTTTGTTTTTTGTTTTTTTAAGACTGGAAGATGTATTTTGCTTGTAAGCTGTTACTAAAGGAATCCTCAAGTCCAGCCTCTATTTTCTAGGAATAAATATGTTGAAGCATAAATGTTGGTGTAGATGGAGTGTGTCACAGTTACTATCAAGACCTGTCAGTCGGAGTGAGGCAAATCATTACTCTATTCAAATCTTGCCTGTTTCAATATTCATACAGTTCCATGGTGATCCATTCTGGTTTTGTTTACCTAATCAACCTTATAAATCTTTGGCATCAATTTCAGTTGTGCCGTCTTTCCCCTTCCATTTATCATTTGATTTGGCTGCAGCACCTTCCTAATTGAAAGCATTTCCCTGTCTCCCTTAACTAGTTTCCAAAAGTTTATGTGATTCAAGGTAACACAGAGATAAAAGAGTTAATTCAGATAGCACCATCAGAATCTCATTTGTTATGGCTGTGGGGTGTGTGTGTCTGTGTCTGTGTGTGTGTGTGTGTGTATGTGTGTGTGTGTGTCTGTGTCTGTGTATCTGTGTGTCTGTATGTCTGTGTGTGTCTGTATCTGTGTGTGTGTCTGTGTCTGTGTGTATCTGTGTGTGTGTCTGTGTGTGTATCTGTGTGTGTGTCTGTGTGTGTGTCTGTGTGTGTGTGTCTGTGTTTGTGTGTGTGTGTCTGTGTCTGTGTGTGTGTGTCTGTGTCTGTGTGTCTGTGTGTGTTTTTCCTTTTCTTCCCACAGGCTTACTATAAAGGCTTCTTATTTAATGGCCAGAAGATGTCAGTTTTAATCTAACAGAATTGACTAAAGTTTTTCCTCTCCACTTTTTTCTCCGTTTCCTCTTCCCTCTTATCCTCTCTTCCCACTCCCCCTCCTCCTTTCGTGGCCTAAGAATTCTTTTGTGTCTTTAGCTCTATCAGGCTTGAAGCGCCATCAAAGCCGTGTATTAGAGTCGGCTTGTCCTTCTCGTTTCTCTTTGAGTAATGGATCAAGCCAGAAGGTTCCGGAATATCAGAGTATTTTTCCAAGTATAGCATATACTTAGCAGTAGCGCCGTGTCTCTAGGATCACAGTAACATTGTAAGTCTTCGGAACAGGCCATTTTACTTAACTGCAAGTGATGATTTCGCTCATCCGCTTTCAACTTTGCTTTCTAATGATGCAATCCCATGCTAATCGCAGCCCTGTATATTTCAGAAATATCAAGGCAAGCATTTGCACGCTAGTGACTTATTAGGATCAGGCAAAGTAATTGGAACACTTTAAGTTCAAAGTCAGAAGGAGAAATGAAATTATAGCCAACCTTATGATTCTATAATCAGCCAACTAAGCGCCTACTTGGGAGTGGGAGGAGGAAGAAACACCAGGAATCCAGCCTTGGACGGCCACGGATGAAGCCAAACTGATGTCGTTGCAGTGTAAGGTGATTAGAGAAAGAGACGTCTCTGAAACAGATATGCCCCCCACAGACCTTTCTTGGCGTTAGGCACATCTCAACTGAAATGTTTAGCCCTAGGCTAATACTTCTACTTGATACAGAAGAGTAATTTTTATTGCTCAAAAATATATCTAAGATCCTCTCCTAGTATTTGCAAACAGTTAGGTAGTATGCTCCCTGAAAAGTATTTCACATGCAGACTTTTACCCTAGAAAATGGATCTAATCATTTGGATTAGTAAGGAGAGGCCTGTATCAGAATTCTTCACTAGAATCTAGGATCAAAAATGTTTGAGATCACAACCATCCTAAAATCAAACTCTTCAAGTTCTTCCTCCAACGGTTACCTCCTTGCTCTCCTCAGGTCTGGGGTCAGAAAGGAAGATCCTATTCTCTTCCAGGAAACCATCTGAAACCAGGAGAACTGAAGCTTCCAGTTAAGAGGAGGCCAGTTGATCATCAGAAGCTGCAACAGAGTAGCAGCTGTGAAATGAGCTTCATTGTTCCGGAGGGTATCTCTACCTTTAGGGTGAGGAAGGAGAGTTTTCTCCTGCGACAGTAGCTTTGCGAAATACAAATGGTTCTGAGACTCCATGCTGCAGCTTCACGGACACCTAAGCAAAATCCTGGAGCAGGGCCATGCGCAGGGCATCTGGGTTAGATGAAAAGGACAGAGCTTCAGACATTCAAGGCTACCGCCGGCCCTACAGGTGTCTCTTTTGAGCGTTCGTGTTAGGAAGTATGGCAAACATTTAAATCACTGACCAATTTGAGATCAGTAAATATACACACATACACATATAGAGAGAAACATGTATTTATCTTCATACACACACAAATATATTCTGCCATTCTAAAAAGAAAACACGGGTTAAAATAATAACAGAATTTACCGTCTTCACCATTTTTATTTGAACACTGTAGTGGTATTCTTACTTATGTTATTGAGCAATGGTTCTCCAAAACTTATTCATCTTGTCGTGTGGAAATCTTAAATGCCAGTGTTTATTCTCTCCCTCTGCTGGGCAGCCACCAATTCTATTTTGTGTTATAATAAACTTGACCGTTTTAGATGCCACATGTAAATTAAATAAAACGTTTATCATTTCATAATTAGCTCATTCCATTCAGTGTCACACAGTCATGTTTTCATCCCCGCGGTCTCATATGTCAGAATTTCCTTCCCTTTGAAGACGGGTTGATACTCCATCGAGTGTATGTATATTTTGTTTGTTCATCTGCCGGCGAGTGCATGGGTCATTTCCACTTCTCGCAACTGCGAATAATGCTGCAGTGAATTTAATTGTGTAGATATCACTTGAAATGAGGGTTTTCGTTCTTTGACAGCATATACCCGGAAACAAGATCACTGCATTCTGACGCTTTAGCACTAACAAATGTAGATCTCTCATTTTAAGAACTTGGTAGGAATGCAGTCAGTTGAACGATGTCAGATACCGAACACAGTTGGTATTACTGACATTTGTCCTGATATATGCTTTCCCTCGAAAGCCTCTCCTGTGTCCCACGCTTTGCTTTGGAGGTTTGGCTGAATTTGGGTGACAGTACAGAATGGGTGGCTGCAGGGGGTTCATGTGGAAGTTGGAGTCCAGTCTCTGTGTAACACTGAGAAGAACCTTTGTCTCACAATGCCTCTGCTTATAAAAGTGGAAGGGAACACGGTAGATGTCTAGGGCTAGAAGAAGGGAACCCCCTGCCCCATTGGTCTGGTGAGATGGCTTAGTGAAATGATTCTCAACAGAGGCCACATATCACATATCAGTGGCAAGGAAAATAATTTTATGATTTGGGATCACCACAACATGAGGAACTGTATTAAAGGGTCGCAGCACTAGAAAGGTTGAGAAATGCTGACTTAGTAGGTAAGGGCACTCGCCACCAAGCCTGACAACCTGAGTTAGATCCTCGGAATCCACGTGCTGCAATGTGACACGTGCATACACAATTAATATTTTTTTAAAAAAGATTCTCACCCACAAGATTGAGTTAACTTAAAATATCTTTTTCTTGCAAAATGAAGAGGGAACCCTGCTGAAACCTGTACCACACGGAGACACTCCACACAGCAGATCTCTGCAGCATGAGAGACAGAGATGACAGCAGGCCGTGGAGCTGATTGAAGTGGGACCCCGAGCCCTCCGGGTGTTAATCTTAAGTATTTTAATGATAAGTCAGGGTGTGTCTGCACTGCAGTCTGTGAGCCTCCTGTGATACGAGTTCTGAGAAGCACACGATGATTTGCATCCCAACAGTTCAAATACCTTGCATGGGTTTGATGTATGACTTTTTAATTCCATTTTTAGTATCATAGTTTTAGCGTCGTTGTCATGGACTTCAGAGGTCAGCTAATCCACCTATTATTCAATCAGGCAAACCTTTCTAAAGTCCCAATAATAAAATAATCATAGCTTCTGGTTATGGCTGCCCACCATATTTTAGTACTTTACATGTATTATCTCTAATCCTCATATCAACGCCACGAAATAGGGATTATCCACACTTTACAAATGAGGATGAAGCTCAGAGGTAATCAACTAGCTTATACTCACAAGCCCAGACCTCTCATACTACAGGGTTCGAACACAGAACCCTCAGCTGCTAATTCGTGTGTGTGTGTGTGTGTGTGTGTGTGTGTGTGTGCATATGTGTGCATGCATGAGCTATCAAGCTGGCTTACCTGGTGCTGAGGATGAAACCCAGGGCTTCATGCAAACTGGGTAAAACACTCTACCAATTAAACTAGATCCCCAGCCCTGCGTGCATTTCTGATGGTATACTTGCAGTCTGTGTACTTGTCCATTTCTGCTGCCTTTCCAGTATGGGGAGATACCTTATTGTCTATGGCAATTAACTTACTTTTCCCCCATTTTGACACAATGTCTCACTATGTAACCCCCTCCCATTAGCGTAGAACTAGCTATGGAGACCAGGCTGGCCTTGAACCCACAGAGCTCCTCCTCCCACCTCTGTTTCCTGAGTACTGGGATTAAAGGCATAGCCGACCATGCCTCACTCTTGCTAATTAATATTTTAATGTAAAACGATAACATTAGAAGGAATATGAGTTTAAGACTGTGAATGTGAGTTTAAGACTGTGAATGTGAGTTTAAGACTGTTAACGTGGTCTTGCCAACATTCACTGTCATTTTTTTTGGGGGGGGTGGGGGATCGGACTACCTGCTTCCATTGACTCCGGGAAGGCTAATGAGAACAACTTGCATATGCTTGAATGGGACCTGTTTTCATCGTGAGTCTGTGCAAAAAAGAAATAGCTACTAAGAAAAATAGTTAAGGATATACTTAGACCTCCTAAAGGTTAACTGGACTTAACTTTTTTTTTTTAATGTCAGGATCGTCTAGCACAGTGTCTGGCATTAAACTCCTCTCTATGAAAATGTTCATCTGTGTGCATTTGCACCCAGAGAACGTATCAGGTGATAAACATCAAAGCCTACATTTCAGATTTTCTTTTCACTCAGTGACTGTGTAATTCCACGTTTGGAGTTTTGTCATTGTGTGGAATTTTAGATGCTATATTTGGGCCTATATCTATTAAATATGCTTGTTGATGAATTCTAAGTAATCTAAATGGAATCTTGGAGGATTTATGACTTGAGACTTTGAAGACTAATTTTCTCTTGGAACTGCATCATTCCAGTGATAACTGGATCTATGTGGGACTTTGGAGAGCCCACACAGAGTCTTGTCTTTCATATTGGGCTCACTTACGAAGTGTCTTTCCTGTGCAGATTTTACAATTTGTAATGTTTCAGCCGCTACCAATCACAGAGACAGCCATGGGAGATGGGTAGCACTGCGTTTGCCATGAGTCTGTGCTGCTTTTTACTCCTTGCATTCGTCTTCTGTGAGACAGGAAGGGGTGTGAACAGAGCCTCCCGCAGCAGCACCACCGCAGAATGGTCCCTGCTCCCTCTTTTAAGGCTTCCAACTCAGAGGCACGCAGGCTCACTGGAAGAGGAACATTCATTCCAGACCTGAGGTCAAGCCTGTGAGGAAGCCATAACATGGCACTGCTGAGCAAGGGTGGCTACTGCCAGAACTGGCCATTTCTGGGCTGGCAGACCACTCCTATATGCCCTTCCAGTCACCATGCCACCGGTGCCTTCTCCCTTCCTGGCATAAAGGGCAGTGGTTCTCAACCTTCCTAATGCTGTAACCCTTTAATACCCCCAACCATGAAAGTATTTTTGTTGCTACTTCATAACTGTAATTTTGCTACTGTTATGAACTGTAATGTAAATATCTGATATCTGACAGGTGGCCTCTGATAAGCCCAAAAGGAGTCACAACCCACAGGTTGAGAACCTCTGTTGAAGATGGTAACTTGGGGAGCCTCTTTACCTTTAAAGCATCCAAGTTTGAAAAGATGACTGAAGAGATCACACAGCAGGGTGCTGCGGATGATTTTTGAAAACCAAATGCCAGTCACAGACTTAACAGCTTCCTTTTTGGTCACTTAGAAACATTGACAAGTGTCCAGGAATCCGGAAGCTTGGCATTGAGAAAACTGATACAATGTTACCTTTCTCTTTCACTTTCTGTGTTCACTAACAGCAGGAGACACTGGCTTCTGAATCACAATCATTATTAAAGCACTGAGGGAATCTTACTGGTAAATGTTTGGTACCTTGAAGGTAGATGCAGTTCCTGTTTGCAGAGAAGCACCAAGGAATGAATCCTCCTTGCCCTGTGGTACCTCACCCTGTTGCTCCCCTGTGGTGTGAGTGGTGTCGTTCCCATTTTGTGTATGAATTAGAAAGGCAGACATGTGCCCAAGGTCAGATCCGGTATGGAAGATAGGTACGAGATATCCAGGCCTACAGTCTACACAACTGCTTGCCTATAGAGAAAGGAGACGGTCAATGTGCCCTTCTATAGGAACTACAAACGGCCTGTTGTATAACAAAAACCCTCCCATGTTTAACCACATTGCTTCCTGATTACCACAGGTGACATTATAAGTCGAGGTCCAGTTAATTTTCTCTTCAGTAGTGACATAAACTCAAAGAAACAGAGACCTGCTATGCAATTTCAAATACCTTCACACATAAACTTATTACCATTATCTTTAAAAATTGAGAAAAAGTTTAAGTATGAGGCTACATCTGAGACGTAAATCCCCCTGGTGCCTACTCTTTGAAGCCAGAGGCCCCTGGAGTGCTCACTTGAATATATGAGAATTGGAGATTTTAGGATTAATAAATTCTTATTTGCAAAGCACTTAGCCACAGCTTATCCCAAATATTGGAAGTAAGATATTGTTTCTGGAAAGATAGAGTCTGTGGTCCTACAGGGACAAAGGAGGGTCCTTAGATTTAGGTTTGGGCTGGCATGGCTTGATATTTATTGGTAAGATACACTGTGGAATCTCGGGTCTACCTGGAAATTGAGTGATGTTCTAAGGAGGAGATCTGGCTCGTGATGGCAGTGTTGCTCTGACCCCTGGGGTCCAATCTTGTACCGTGCAAGTACAAGGACCTGAGTTCAGATCCGTAGTACTCACGTCAAAAGTTGGATTATGTCATATGTTCCCCAGTGCTGGAGAAGGAGTGGGATGAGGACAGGAGGCTTCGTCCATTTCTGGCGGCTAATCTAGCTGAAGATAATTCGCTCCAGGATCGTCGGGAGACCCTGTCTCCAGAGTGAAGACAGATGGGTAAAGGATGACATCTGCAACCCCCGACCCCGATACCTACAGTGGGCACCTGAAACCCAGTGCCCATAGAAACACAGTGCACCCATGCACACACGAAGAATTAACTGAAGAGACCAGAAAGATTGCTTGTTGTTTAGGAGAGAACACAGGTTTAATTCTCAGCATCCGCCACACAATGTCTCACAAGTGTCTATAACTCCAGTTCCAGGGCCTCTGAAGGTACCTGACAGGTATGCAATCAGAAAAAAAAAAAAAAAAAAAAAGCCCATACACATAAAATGAATACATTTTTGTAAATAAGTATTAAAATTAAGAAAAAAAATCCCCCACACTTGATTATCACTGAAAGAGATAGAGAACAACATAGAAACCTAAATATAGCTGTTTGGTCAAAGCATGGGCAAGATTTTTAGAACACTTGGAACGTGGAATCCCTTATTATTGAAGCCGGGTTTTCCGCCACTGAGGGTAACAACAGGTGAGGTGACTTCCGCCTAGTCCACCAATGCCCAATTTAGCAGGGGCAGCTGCCTCCCGTCCTCTGTCTAACACAAGAGTGCCATTCCTGGTAACTGCAAGGAGGCCATGTGCTCTGGCTTCCTGCGCATGCTCAGTGGTCTCTCTCATGTGACCCTGAGGCTCCTCGCTCAGGCACCTCCCACCCACTATACCCACCCACTTCCGCCTTGAAACCATTTTGTTAAAATGCCTTTCCTCGAACTCTGGGAGGATTGTTTTGTCATGGTAGTTGCTTCTTGAAGTGATAGAAAGGAATTACTCTGACCTTACTCAGAGAGCCCGAATCTGGTCTCTGAGCAAAACTCAAGGGCCATAGAGTTTGGGAAGGACAAGGGCCACATTTTGAAACCAGGCTCGTTAGACCAGGAGGCCCCGTGCAGCAGTATAGCTAGTCCGTCCTTTTAGTGAAGAGCCTCCTGTGAGTGGAATGCTATAATCTATTTGGTTCATGCTGTTCCAGCCAGCTTTAATCATCAAAACTGGAAAAATATTCCAACTGCGAAAGGAGCACAGCTCTTGCCGAAGCCTCGACGTGCCACAGGGACACGCCAGAGCCTCTCAATCCACCGGTCCACGCAGCACGCTGTCAAAAAGGAGTGTGTGGATCACTTCATGCGGTGTGAGGCAGCTGGCTTTTTCCACAGCAAAATGGCACGAAGACTTAACAGTTCCTCTTCCCTCCGATGAGAAAAATGGTTTTCCTGGAAACCATGTTCGAAGAAGTCACGTTTTGCTCTATGCAGTCTTCATCCCTCTTGTGACAGGGAGGGGCATTTCCTCACCAGCCCCAGGTGTCTGGCTAAGTCTGCTCTGGCAGCCCCAGTGTCAGATGGTACAGTAGACAGAGCTCCCAGGAGAGAAGAGATTTCGCTGCGATGCTGGTAGGCACCATGAACTTGGACACAGAAGAGAAGGAAGCAGGGCAGACCAGTATACCCAAAGCAGCTCTCGCTGCTGTCTGGCCAAGATAAAGATACATCAGCTCCACACTGGCTGTGAGCTGTGTCCTCAGGCAAGGTTTGCAGCCCTGGGTTCTAGCTGAGGAAGGTGACGAGCTTCTCGTCTCTTTACTGTTATTCCTAATGGGCTCTCCTTCCAATGTATGAGAGACTATGGTGAGCTTTCTTTACAATGAGAGAGAGGGAGAGGGGGAGGGAGGGAGGGAGGGAGGGAGGGAGGGAGAGAGAGAGAGAGAGAGAGAGAGAGAGAGAGAGAGAGAGAGAGAGAGAATGAGAATGAATATGAATCTCGATCTGAGACCAGAACCTTGGCCCTGATCTGGTTCTCACCTAAGAATCTAAAATTTAATTCAATATAGCAGAAACCACACAAAAAGCTGACTTTAAGAGTCCTAGGGGAGGTTCTAGGGGTGGGTGGCTTTCACTGAACTGCAGAGTCCCAATTCAAGGGCTTGACATTGTTCTTCTTGGTTTGCCTCCCAGAATGTCTGGTCTCCAGACACTTTCTTTTTCTTTCACTGTTTAGAAGAGACACCCGGGCCACTTGCCTCTCCCTGGTCCTAAGAAAAGAGAAAAGCAGTTTACCACCTGGTGCTTGTTTCTGTGCTAGTTGTGACCCATGTGCCCCCTGGGAAAAAGAACTGGGTAAGAAGGAATAGGGACTGAAAATTATTGTCTAGAGACTGAGCATTCTAGAGGATTCTGTCCTCAGGACTTCCTCATAACAATGAAACACTGATTTTTTTTCAACTCAACAACAATATGATTAAAAGATGAGCAAAGGATTTGAGTGCACATTTCTCCAGAGAAGATAGATCAGTGTCCACTAAGCACATAAAAACATATTCAACGTCACAGGTTTGAGGGAAACTCATGTCAGAAACACAGTGAGATGTCACTTGGTGCACATTAGGATAACTGTTACCAAACAAACAAAACCAGAGCAAGTGTAGGGAGGGATGTGGAGAAACTGCAAGCCTCGCACACCGATGGCACAAATGCACAATGGGGCAGCCACTGTGGAGAACACAGCGGTTCCTTAAAAAGCTGAACATAGAATTGTCATGTGCTGTAGCAGTTCCACTTCTGAGCATGGACCATGAAGAAGTGAAAGCTGAAACTGGACCCTGGTCCCGTACGCCAGTGTGGCTCATAGCAGCAGAAGTAATCATGATTTCCAAAGGTGGAAGAAGACAGTCCATCAGTAGATGCAGTACCAGCATAGAGAGGAATAGCATCCAGGATGCAGTACCATCATAGAGAGGAATAGCATCCAGGATGCAGTACCAGCATAGAGAGGAATAGCATCCAGGATGCAGTACCAGCATAGAGAGGAATAGCATCCAGGATGCAGGGCCTGCATACTGGGGAATAGCATCCAGCCTTGGGAAGGAAGGGAATCTTCTCACATGCGTGAGATTAGGGGCTTTATGATAAGTGAAATGCCCCAGTCACTAAAGGACAAGTGCCGTGTGTGTCCACATGTGTGAGGTATTTAAATTAGCCATATGCACAGGAAGAAAACAGAATGGTAGCAGTCAGGAAGCTATTGTTTGATGGATTTACAACTTCCATTTAGAAAAATAAATGTTCTGTGTAAGAGAGTCTACGGAAGGTCACAGAACTGTACATTGAAAAAATAGCTGAAAGACTAGATTATTTTTATTATGATGAAAACAGACTTCTAAATATTCCCAACTGATTTGTTTTTGTTTTTATTTTTTTTTTTTTATTTTATGTGTATGGATGTTTTGTCTGTGTGTGTGTATCTGTGCACCACCTGCATGCAGTGCTCAAGGAGGCCAGAAGAGGGCCACTGTCCCTCTGAGACTGGAGCATCCGTTCAGTTATGGATTTGTCTGGAAGTCAATCCCGGCTCCTCTGGATTCAACCACTGAGCTATCTCCCCAGCCCACCTCCAAACTAATTCTTTATT
Organism: Rattus norvegicus; assembly: GCF_021556685.1. NCBI lineage: Eukaryota > Metazoa > Chordata > Mammalia > Rodentia > Muridae > Rattus > Rattus norvegicus. Next base: position 34,616,877 of record NC_141539.1, on the reverse strand, counting down.
TGCATTATTTTCAGAATTCACAAGTTCAAGAGTTCAATGTTTATCTGTATACCCCATCCCAGTCCCGTGCTGGGCATGTAGTGAATTGATTTATTTTGTAACAGTTGAGGCAATATAATGAAATTCATAGATCTGAATGTTCATTACACCCAGAGTTTCAATAATTGCAAAGGCCTACGTGGTCATCATTCAAAACAGTGAAAGTCGCTCACTACTCCACAAGTTCTCTTGTGACCTCTCTAATCAATCTTTCTTCCTGGCCCAAACACTTCCTTACTCCTTACTGGACTCCTGCGTGGTCGGAGCTAAAGGCATTTTGTGGCTACTTCTCTCTAGAAGGGCAGCAACCAGAGGGCTAGATACTTGTGTTGCTGCTAAGCAGACATCACCCCGGCAGGAAGCTGAAGCACGCTCAGGAGGCTACTTGGTGATCACATTGGAGATAAGGACATGGTGGGTGGCCTCACGTGTTGATGTCCCTGAACTGGACTGGTCTGACATACCCATTTGTCCCTAGATAATTCTGGCAGTTACCCACAGACCCAACCAGACAGACACCCATGTCCTTCAGGCAGAGGGGTCGGTCGGTTAGCCAGTCTCCAGCACAGCATCGTGTTTTATGGCCTGAACCTTGGGGCTCGTTGATACATTCTTTAGCCACGTTGATGCCTTTAGTCTGGGAGTGAGGCACAGAATCCAGTTCTGCGAGCCAAGGCCTGGATACGGGGGACCTATGGCAGAGGAAACCACCCACTTTTTAAAGAGATTTGCTTTCCCGGAGCAGCTGGAAGCTCAGAACAGTCACGGTTGAGCAAGGGAACCTCTGGCTCACTAAATAACTGCACTTCCCCTGCCCTCCCCCTGTGTCTGCTCTCCTGTTTGGGTCCTACTCACTCTTCTAGGCTGGTAGGGACTCCGTACAGGTGGTGCTTCCCTGCCGGAAGCCTCCTGCTGGCTGGCCTGTCTTATGCTCCTAGGGTGAAATGGTGGCCTCATCTTTCCTGTATGATGCTTTGTTGATTTGTCTCTAAAGATCTGGGCCAATGCTTGTGTATTACAGTTTGGACACACGAGGCATAGAAAAGGCTGTCACTCTAAGATAGGCTAGGTAGAGCCAGAGCCAGTCCCAACAAGCTAGCAGGCAAGAGCCCGGAACAGCCAGGCCTCATCTCCCGAGCTCCCACCAATGCTTCCAGCAGTCCTGGGAAGGAAAAGTATAAAAACCCAGTAGAATTTCCTCTCTGACCATGTTAGCGGTTGTCACATGCTAATAAGGATGATTTCGTAAAATGTGTGACTTGATAAGGGATCCCTTCAGCAGGGTGTGAAATGACTGAATCAGACCCAGGAAAGATAATCATTGGTCCATTTCCCCGCAGGCTGGCTAAGAGTCTTTCAGTAAGCTAACCTCAGGTTGGGAAGTCCTTAGAGTTCCCAAGTCCAGCCTGTGTTTGACTGTCCATGTTCCCATCTCCTCTCTCCTTTGAGTTATGTCTCCCTCGAATGTACCAGTATACCATTCTGCCTGATCATGAACCATAAAGGCTGGCTTATCTTGGGAAGGACTTGTTCTTCTGAGGTTTTAAAAAGTAGCATGATATTCTCTCTCTCTCTCTCTCTCTCTCTCTCTCTCTCTCTCTCTCTCTCTCTCTCTCTCTCTCGGAGTCCTAGGAAAAACAGAAAGCACTTCTTTGAAAATTGAGAATGAAGTTTCTAACGTGACTTTATCACATGTTTGGCTGAAAGAATAGTTCTTAATTATGATGGAAACTTGGTTAATTAATTGAATTCAGAAACATAATTACCTGTATACTACGATGAAACTGTAGCACATACACAGAAATAAAGCCTGAAAATACAATATAATGCTGACGTCAGCTATCTCCCTATTTTAAAAATTCCCAATTATTAAGATAGCCCTCATATAGTTTATGCTGAAAGGAAAACTTACCCAACCCAGGAATGAAATGTTGCTGTAGGAGTAAGGATACTATTGCCACTTCTTTGTCCCTAGGGAGAGCAGTAAGTGGCTGTGCCCACATTATCAGAGGCAGGGAAATACCAGCTCGTAGTATAGGAGAGAAATTTAAACAGCCATTTTTTTTAAGGGATGACCAATCAGATTCATATATCTACTACACAAAAAATCTTCATTTTGAGCTATTGTAGACTCCCCTTAATTTTTTTCCCATTTTAGGGCTCTTAATAAGAGGTTTGTGGACTATCTTAACAGTAGCTAAGCAAGCTTCAGATCTGAGGCACCCGACTCTCACAACCACGGCAGAATTCTCAAATAACTGTGCCCCAAAGTGGTCACAGCGACCTGTAAATAATATCCAGCAAAAAAGGTGGCCGTTAACCAGGTGTTGGATTGCAGAGTCTGCAACTTAATAATCCTAATGAAAATAGCAATATAGGAAAGGGGGGCGGGGAAGTAAGAAGAGGGAGAAAGAGGCCTTTGCGTGTTTGTTTGGGGTGTGAATAGGTATGTGTGTGAGTGTGCCTGTACCTGTGGGTTCGTGGGCGCGTGGGTGTGTGTAAAAGATAGTGAAAGAGAGAAGAATTGTCGCGATGTTTTCCTTCCTGCGGCTTCTTGTAAAAAAGATGGTTCTCTCTCTGTGTGTGTGTGTGTGTGTGTGTGTGTTTGAAAGATAGAGAAAGAGGGAAGAATTGTTTCGATGTTTTTTTTCCTATGGCTTCTTGTAAAAACGATCTCTCTCTCTCCCTCTCTCTCTCTCTCTCTCTCTCTCTCTCTCTCTCTGTGTGTGTGTGTGTGTGTGTGTGTGTGTGTGTGTGTGTGTGTTTGAAAGATAGTGAAAGAGGGAAGATTGTTTCGATGTTTTTCCCCCCCATGGCTTCTTGTAAAAACGATCTCTCTCTCTCTCTCTCTTTCTCTCTCTCTCTCTCTCTCTCTCTCTCTCTCTCTCTCTCTCTCTCTGTGTGTCTGTCTGTCTGTCTGTCTGTCTGTCTGTCCGTCCATGTGCAGGAGTGTGGGACTGGCCAGCAGAGCTGGGGTAGGTATGGGCAGAGCCCTCCCTAGAATCAGGAGGCTGCATCCTCTTTCTTGGGAGCATCCTTGGTGCCTTTGACAAACTGCTTCTTTGCAGCAGTAGCTCCATGATAGTCTCCTTGGCAGCCTGCCAGAGGCTGCGAGCACACCGAGAATTGTGTTTTAATAGAAGGCTTTACCTCTGATACAGATTTAAAATGAGGAAGAAACTTTCTGTCCTCAGCCGGAGCAAAATGCATTTTGCTTCTTGTGAAATGCAGGTGATTACAAGCTCATCTTACATAATTTTATTATTTTCAATTGCTGCCTGTCAATCTCAGGTGATGGGTTCCTGGAGCAGAAAGGAGGCAGATTCTGGGCGATGATTAGAGGGAGAAAAAAGTCACCCAGTCATTATCAAATCGCACAGAAGTTTAGAAAAGAGAATAATTATCTTTGTGGCGACGTAGATCAGCAGAACTTGCTAAGTTAGACCCGGCAGACATGAGGAGAGGATCATTTAATAGCTTCTCACAAAATGTATCTGAGCTTCAACAAAGGGTCAGTGTTTGAGAATTAAAAAAAAAAAGCAAAAAACAAAAAACAAAAAAACACATGTTCAAACCAAATGACGGAATTCTCTCGAACGACCAGATTTTCAGAAATCTTTGACACTGTGGAGGTGGTCCACTGTCACGCCCACAAGAGGGCATTTTCTCATCAACTACTGTAAAAGAGATTTGTTTTCAGAGAGAAGCAGAGAGGTCTGGGGTGAGGCGAGTGTTAATCAGAGGGAGAGAGGGGACTGGAGAGCTGTTTGTAAGAGAGGCATGTGTCAGCCTCCATTTACCACGGCTTGCTGTGTGCAAGCCAGTAATACCAGCCAGCAATGCTCTCTACCTATATTCACTCCTCTTCAAATGTCTTAGTCCTTCCGCAACTGAGATGTGAAGGAATCCTTTACAAGAGTTATCTCTAACCCAAGATCCCAGGGGCTCGTCTGAAGCTGAACCCATCCGAGAGTTTGCCACTGAATTTGAGTATCTCCTATTTTGAGACTCTGATCAAAGACTATCAGTCCAGTGAGCCATTGCCATTTCCCACTTCCAGTTCCTTCCCTATTTATTTAACTCATATTTATCAAGTATCTACCCCATGTCAATATTAAGCCCAACTAAATTTATCTTCATGGAATGTATGCTTTCCGTAGGGAGATTTGACATAAAAAAAAAAATAAAAGGAAAAGAAGAAGATACCAGTCAGAATGCAGTTTAGGTAATTGTAAATGTTACAAGAAAATCTAACTAGCGAAAGAAAAAAAAAAGTATGTTTTATTGAGGAGTTAGGGATGCTTCTCTGATGAGTAACCAATATTCCAGATCTGTTTAATTGGCACTAATGTTTGCTTACAAAGGGTAATAAATTTTTTCACTCCTCCCATTCAAGAAAAAGTTAGCCTCAATATTTATTCTTTTATGGAACCGAAAACATGGAAAGTAGTAGGAGCAATGTGCGACTGTCAGGTACCAGCTTGATAAATAATGCTGAGAATTTCCCCTCTATCCCTCATTATTTCAAATCACAGTAGGCATTTACCACCAAAGCCCAGAATTTAGAATAGTTAAATAAATTTAGTGTTTTTGAAAATTCCCTGTATTTTCTGATCCCTTTTGTTTGGTTTGTTAGTTCATCTTGGACAGGCAGGCCATGGTCAGCAGCCAATATTGAGGCCCACGGCTTCTGTTCATGATATCATCTCTGCCGTCCCCCACCATGAAGACCAGGCCACACTCAGCAATGGCGTTTCTGTGGGCTCCAGTTCTGCCAGCCTACCCAGTTCACAGCCACAGCATGGGAGGCTCCAGGGGAGGTCTAGGACCTCGATAGGGAGTTCAGTCCAAGAGCCACGGTGTGCATGAGAGAGTGAAGCCATAAGTCAAAGCTTCACTTCACGGTTGCTGGATATTTATTCTTTGTTTGGGTGGGCACACGCATGCCTTTGTGCAGGTGTGGGACCCAGGGGACATCTTTCAGGAGTCAGTTCTCTCCTTCTACCTTCTGGGGACCAAACTCGGGTTGTCAGCAAATACCCTCAGACCTGTGGAACCATCACTGCAAGTCCTAAGCTTCACCTGGAACTCCCTGGTCTGAACAAATCAAGGAGTGCTTCATGGAGGAAGTAAACCTTGAACTTGGCCGTAGGGCATTTGGTAGAGATCAGGAAGAAAGGTGTAGGGCTAAATAAATATTTACCATTTAAGGTTAGTGTGGAGCAGATTTTGACACTTAAAGTGATACCTATTATGTAGACGTCCAGGTCTGAAGTAATGATGTCTAGTAAACTTACTCTGTGGAGATAGCTACTGTTAATGTATTGCATTATATTTTCCCCAGCCTACTGGTTTACATTTTCAACGGGGCCATACTTGCATATGAATTTTTGCATTTTACTCTTTTAATCCAGTATAAGATAAATATCATCCCGTCATTAAAACTAATTCTCAAATATCCTTGTTGGATAGCTGTGTGCTATTCTACCACACCTCCGTGCAGAGTTGCTCAGCCATCCCCACAGAATGGTTTTCCTCTCCTGTGACACCGTGGTGGATATTCTTATAGGCTGTTTTGGTTCACAATTTTGGTGACAGGCAGATCAGCCGAGGCCCAGTTCTGAGGGCAATATTTGGCTCACCATGTTAAGGCACCAAGATCTCGATTGTACACACGACAAGGTAATCGGACCAGGCTATGGGATGGCTGAGTGTTAAATGACATCATGTTTGGATGGAATTCTAGAAATAGAATCACCAAGATTTGAACTTTTAAAAATTATGTAACTTTCCAATTATAAAAGTAGTGTTCTTTATGGGAAAATCTTACAGAAAGGAAAACCAAGTGTAACCTTTCCACTCAGAAATAAAAACAATTAATGTTTTACAATCTACTGTGTTTCACCCTCAGCAGAATTAGGGCGGAACTGTGTATCATTTTATGTCCTGCTTTTTTTTCCCTTCTGCGTCTTGTATTGATTTTGCCTTGTCATTCACTCATTCAGGAAGAAATTATCTTAGAAGGCTGTATTTCTTTATATTCCATTGTGCTAATGTGTCACGTTTTATTTAATTTACTATTTTTTTTGGATATTCAGATCATATGGTTACTTAAATACTATAAAAATTTACTACGAGATATACTGCAATAAGATAGCATTGAACAAATATCTTTGAACTCCGGAGTATTTCTTTAGGATTAATTCCGGGAAATGGCAGTCACTACAACAGAGATAGGCACATACTGAAGGTCTGTATTGCTGTGTTGTCCCCGAAGAGCTGGGCTCTTCTACCCCCTATTCCCACCCCATAATCGGTGTGAACACTCATTTCGCCCCACCTCCTGCCTTTTGTAATTTTTAAGTTGGAGTCCGTTAGGTGGGTGAGTAATGGGATCTCGTGGTCTCACTTTGTATTTCCTTAATTACCAGTGAGCTGGGGTATTTGTCTCGGCGTTTATTGACATTCCTGTCCTTTGCTTTTCTTCTACTTATATTTATCCTTTTTCCCCCTATTGATTTATAAGAACTCTTTATGCATAAGAGGATATTAACCTTTTGGTGTAACGCTGGAATATCTCTCGGGTTTGTCATTTGTCTTTTAAATTCATTTATGGCTTCTCGGGTGCACTGAGGGCCTTATTTGTGGGTCCTATTCATCAGCCTTGCGTGCTGGGTTCTCTTGTTTTTATGCTTACAGGATCCTTCCCGTTCCTGGCTTCAGATATCTGCTCATTTGCATTTTCTTCTGCTTGTTGGAGGATTCATTTTGCACATTCAACTTTTTGTCCTGGTTTCTCGTTTTGTTCTCAGCCATAAGAGAAATTTAACTTTTTCTTAATGGCTAATTCTTCCAGCTCTGATTAGGAAAGGATTTTTTTTTTTGTTGGCCCTACTGATTTAAATCACTGCCTCTCTTACACTAAATTCTTGTAGGCAAGCATGTATTTTTAGCCCATTTATTCCTTCCAGTCTGACCAAATACGAAACCACATTGTTTTAATTATAGAATTTTTATTTGCGTATTAAAACCTGGTAGTGCAGACTATCTCTGGCAGTATTATTTTCCAGAAATAATTGTTGGCTACTGTATCTGACACAACTAGAAGACCAGTTGAACTTTACAGTCATCTTTTTTCTCCAAACTAAAAAAAAAAACAGCTTGTTGAGTTAACGTGACATGATGTCTGCCTGAATTAGATGATAGCTATAAATTGATTTATAAAGAATTGACATCCTACCGACAATATTGAGTCTTCTCCTTCAGGAATATGCGCTTCCATTTACTCTGTTTATTTGAACCTGCTTTCATATGCTCGGTAAACATCTGTGAGTTTCCTCATAAGAGCTCTGCACTGTTCTTTAAAAACCTCATCCCTAGACGTTGCATAGAGTTAGAGATCTGTCTGTCTTGCCTCACCCTGTTCTCTACTGATTCCTTACTGATGAATAGGAAAAGCTGTTAATATATTTCTTTTGTTACTGAAGTCATTTTGGCTAGGCTTTTGTTTTGTTTTGTTTTGCTTTGTTTTCTTTTTCTTTTTTTTCTTTCTTTCTTTTTTTTTTTTTTTGATTTGGTTTTGGTTTTTCAAGACAGGATTTCTCTGTGTAGCCCTGGCTGTCTCAGAAGTTGCTCAGTAGACCAAGCTAGCTCAAACTCAGAGATCTCTGCCCATCTCTGCCTCCCAAGTGCTGGGAATAAAGGTATGTGCCTCCCCTGACTGTCAGATGACTAGACTTTTTCAAGGCTCTGGAAAGATGCTGATAATTTTCGTATATTCAATCCATAGTATCTAGGAAAGCTGGTATTAACAGTTTTCAGGCATCTATATTTCTTTGAAGGCTAATGGCCTCTTGTACACATTCCAATGTAGTTTCTTTCTGACTCGAGACCCAAGACCTAGAAATGGGTTTTCTTGGGGCATACCATCTCATCATGAATCGTAGTTGCTTTTAGGCCTCCCTTGAAGTAAGTAGCCATGGTGACTCTGGTGGGCTGAAAGGGGACAATCTGTAGATAGGTGTTTGCGGTTCACAACCCTGCTTTGTGAGAGAGTGGAAAGAGCTGGTCATAAAGAATCACATGGGAGCTGGCTCTGGATGTCTGTCCCAGATGAGTAGAGAGAGCCCTACTGATTGATATTAGCACTGGGTTTTACTTTACCCAGATGTACGCTCACAGCCAGACAAACTCGAATGCGAAGAAACAGTAAGGCATCCCATGCTCCTAGAGTTGATCCCCGGTGGATACTCAAAATTGTCATTCACAGCATTAAACGGAACCAACCTTGAAGGGAGAAACAGAGAGAAGGAATGGCCAGGAATATGGCTGTACTTTCAAACACACTTCATGCCCAGACCCTATCCCAGGCTCACTTGGTGCTGTCACCTTCTCCACATTAAGACCTCCTCTCTGGAGTGGAGGAAGAATTTCTCCTACCCGGTTCTCCCTGGCATATGGCGTCAGGTGGGGGTGGGATCTCCCCACATCCCACACAGACGGCTTGCGAATGTTCCAATCGTGTGCATTTCCTCTGTTGGACGAACAACTCATCTTTTACTCTTGGATTCCTATGCCAGTTGGGGAAGGTTGTTTTTCTCCCACTTGAAAACCTTCCTCGGAAGGAATATGTTGCCGTCAGCAATGCCTCTGTGTTGTAACTGTCTCCTATGAAGCCAGACTGCAAGGCAGCATGTCGTCCCTCGATAGAAACCCAAACCCATTATTTCAAGCTTCAACAAATATCCGAGTGCCTTCTGGGTGCCCAACGCTGTGTGCGGTACTAGAACTGGGCAAACAACACAAGGATGGCTGGTCCTTTCACACAAGGATAGCAGTTCTCGACCTGTGGGTCCCAAAATACCTCTTTGCAGCGGTTGCCTAAGAGCATTGAAAAACACAGATATTTATATTACAATTCATAACAGTAGTAGAATTACTATAGTGAAGTAGCAACAAAAATAATTTTAGGGTTGGGGGTCACCACAAGAAGGAACCGTATTAAAGGGTCACATAAGGAAGTTTGAGAACCATTGGACTTAGTTCTGCTGGAAAATGTTTATCAGGCAGCACTGGCAGCAGTGACACCAGGAAGGAAGATACACTGTGCCTTTACATGGAGCCTTGCCTCGTCTCAGATTCAGAGAGTGGGTGGTGACTGATCTGAGACTTAAAAGAGCTGCTAACCTTGATATAACTGTTACAGCTGAGTTTTAAGGGGGGATGGGCTAGAGCAGTTGCTTCTCAACCTTCTTAACGCTGTGACCCTTTAATACAGTTCCTCATGCTGTGGTGACCCCCCCCCAACCATAAAATTATTTTGTCGCTACTTCATAACTGTAAGTTTGCTACTTTTATGAATCATGATGTAAATGTCTGATATGCAAGACATCTGCAGATCACGAAAAGGGCATTTGGCTCCAAAGAGGTTGCGACCCACAGGTTAAGAACTCTGTGCTACAGACCACATGAAGCTCAAGAAGAAGAAAGACCAAAGTGTGGATGCTTCGGTCCTTAGAAGGGGGAACAAAAATACTCACAGGAGGAAATATGGAGACAAAGTGTGGAGCAAAGACCGAAGGGGAATCCATCCCATATGCAGCCACCAAGCCCAGACAATATTGCTGATGCCAAAATGTGCATGCTGACAGGAGCCTGATATAGCTGTCTCCTGAGAGACTTGGCCAGAGCCTGACAAATACAGAGGCCGATGCTCACAGCCAACCATTGAACTGAGAACAGGGTCTCCAATGGAAGAGTTAGAGAAAGGACTGAAGGAGCTTAAGGGGTTTGCAACCCCATAAGAACAACAAAAATAACAACCAACCAGACCCCTCCCCCAGAGCTCCCAGGGACTAAAGCACCATCCCAGAGTACACAGGGATGGAACTATGGCTCCAGCTGCATATGTAGCAGAGGATGGCCTTGTCAGGCATCAGTGAAAGGAGAGGCTCTTGGTCCTGTCAAGGCTCAATGCCCCAGTGTAGGGGAATGTCAGGGCAGGGAGGTGGGAGGGAGTGGGTGGATGGGTGGGGAATACCCTCATAGAAGTAGAGGGAGACAGCCGGTTTCTGGAGAGGAAATCAGGAAAGGGAATAACATATGAAATGTAAATTTAAAAAATCCAATAAAAATGTCTAAAGAAAAAACCCTCTGTGCTAGAGGTAGGGTGGATAGTGGACTAAGCAGAGAGGTTCATGTATGGGAGCGACTATGAGACTTTAACAAAAGAGAGGCAGCCACTGATGCCTTAGCATCAGTGAATTAATTTGACAGGGAGTACGGAGCAGGGAGATGCCATTGTAGAGTTCTGCTGGCCACTTACCACACAATCTGTCCTAATTGTCGGATGCGGACCGATTTTGCTGGCTTTTAAGAGTGTGTCACTTTTGGCAGGTAAGATGGCTCAGTGGTAAAGGCATCTGTCTCTAACAGACCTGGTAACCTGAGTTCAATATCTGGGTCCCACCGGGTGTAAGGAGAGAAATAAGTTCTACTAAGGACTGAGCTGAGAGGGCCCCTAAGATTCACGGTGGGCAGTCAAATGTCTAAGTCTGGCTCATTAAGAGTGAGTAGGGTCAGGGACATACATTTGCATAGATCGCCCGTGCAGTTTGTGGTGGGTGGCATCTTAGTGCTAAGGGACGTGCTATTTGCCCCCAGTCCACCAATAACCAGCCACTCCCTAATTCCAGAGGTGATGCTTTCCTGGCTGGGAAAGAGATCTCCTGTGTGCCATCACCAGGTACTGCTGCAGCAGAGCTTAAGATTAACACATGACGCTAAGGAACCCTGGATGCCAACTCTTGGTCACTCTCCAGACTCCCAAGTCCTCTCTTGAAGGATACTCCTGACTTCAGAGTGGGAAGCCGGAGAACCTCTCTTTCCCTTCCTCTCATCTGTCCTGAGTTCACCCTCCCTCAGGGCCCAGTCCAGAACCACGAACTTCAAAATATATTGAATATATTTAAATATATTTAAAATGTATCTTGTACCTAGGCCAGGAAGAAAATTAACTTTTCTTAAAATTCGACATCACATATACATTGGACATTCAATAAGTACTCATTAAATAAAGCTGACAGGATTAGAATACTAATGGGACAAATATTGAAAAGGAAGGATATCCAAAATCCCTTGTGAGGCCAGGTGAGGGAGGTAGCATTCAGCTGAGCTAAGGTAACTAAGGATGTGGGTGATTTAGAAGGAGCTGGGGATTAGGGTGGGGACATGTGAGGGCAGAAGAAGCAGGAAGTCCTGGGGGGGACATGGAGAGGTATCTGTGGCTGGAGCATATCACGTCTCTTGGAAAGGGGCGTGTCAAGAGTAGAAGCAGAGGTCCAGGTAACCATCCATGGAGGGGATACAGGAGTGTGGGTTAGGGTGTCTAAGCAGCCAAGGTGAACAGTTTAAGCAAGACCTCAAGAAGAGAGCCATGGGCAGGCCCGATTTCCTTCTGTTACATATGCCGGAAGAGTTTTCTCAGTCTTCCTGCTGTCAGGAGATGAAACAAGACAAAAATATCCTTGTTCTCCCTGCACTGGGGCATGAAGGCTTGGGCTAGGATTTTAATAGGTACTGATAACATCTGATGTCACTTTCCCCAGATGTGAAAATGGCAGCTCCCAAGTGTCAGCAATGTTGAGTGATTGACTCTGAGGGTCTCCTAGGACTCTTTAGGCAACGTACAGATAGATTCTAGTCAGGATCACGTAAGCTATACGCAGGCCCAGTCTAGTAACCAACACACTAGGGGGGGGCCAAGATTTTAGTCATGGATGTTTTCTGACTCACGTGGACATTGGTGTGACCTTTAGTTCCTTTAGGCTCCTTAGGAACTGCCACATGGCTCTGACCTAGGACAATTAGAGCTGGCCTCCCTTCAGCACTCTGAATGACGTCAGAGCCTAGCAAGGTCTGTTGACTGCCCATGTCATGCCTGGTTCTGCTCAGAGTCTGCCAGTGATTGAGGAATTATAGGGTTAATGCAAACAAGTCCATACCATTGCTCTGAATCCATGGCCCTACAGCGTCGATGCCTCCTGGACTACAGAGAAGGACAGCGGTAGGAGTCTGCTAACCGATGCTGATGTGGGTCAGTGTTGTTTCATGGGTCACACTCCAAAGCTGGGAAGAGGAAAGAGGATTACAATCTTGAAAGAAGGACCCAGAATTCTTAGAGACAGAGTAGAGCTATGAGAATCAGGGACACTAAACAACACTGTGGACCGGATGCATCTTGGAAAGTTTCCCAAACACCTGGGCCTGGACAAAAAGCATTTCACAGTTCCTTTAAAAGCGAATCATCCTGCATTCATCAGATGGGAAAGAAGGAAGTAGGTGCCAGCATCAAGCTAATGCAGGGGTCAAAGGTCAGTACTGTAAAAGTTCTCTTCCAGGCCGGCCAGGCTGTCCCCCACGAGGTTCCGAGGATCACTTGTCTCTCTTCAGATAGCTTGCAGCCCAGGTATCCATTCACAAATGGGAAAATGGCCAGTGTTGGGCCTGTCATGGGAGATGGCAGGTTTGGGCTGGCCCAGGTGCCCTTTTCTCTCTCCTTCTGACTGGTTGTCTGTTTCTAAGTCACCTTTAAATGTTGTAAACCACTGCTTGTCACCTTGCCAAATTTCCATGCTCTTACTTAAAAGTGATTCGCACACTAGATGTTTTTGACATTTGAAGATGACTGGCTTCTTTGGGCAATTTTCTTGTTTGCCATCAGGAAAACGCCTGTAGTTCTCTATTCATTTGGGGGAAAGGTGAGGTGCAGGATGTGTGGAAGAAACTGGTAGGAGTAGAAAGGGGTCAGGAGAAGTGACCTGTGAACTGTACGTAAGGTATAAGATTCTTGCTAATACAAGGATTATAGTGACTTCTTGATGTCACGTTAGGGATCGTTTTTAAGTAGCAATCATTCATCTACAGTGAGGCTGGCATTGGGTTGACCACAAAAAGCCCATCTCTCTGAAGAAGCTAACCATGGGATGGGTTCACAGATGGAGAAGCAGTAAAGGCCTACTGTTTCTACTCTAACAATGCCCCAATGCTGTGTGTCATATTTCTCTAGGACAAAGAGCTTGTTGCTCCAGACCCATGGCCATGGTTCCTGGAAAATCATCCTTTCTTCTCTACTGAACTGGGATGATGTTGATTAGGAACTATGGCTAGAGAATTGGCCAGTGTGCAAAGCACTTACCACACAAGCACGAGTGGCAAGTTTAAGTCTCCAGAACCCACACAAACTGGGCCGGTTAGCACATGTCTATAATCACAATACATCTACTGTGAGAAGGCCACTGGAGAACCCCTAGATGATCACAGACCAACTAGCCTGGTGTGTATACTATTAAACAGCAAAAAGACTGTCTCAGACCATGGTGCAAGACGAGAACCAACACTTGAGGTTGCCTTTTGACCTCTACACATATGCCTTGGCAAGACACTTGAAAGAATATATATGTAAGTATCCACTCACACATTAAGGTGTCCCCTTTCTATCTTTCTCTAAATCGAGACACAGGAGGGGACAAGAGAAGAATGACTCCAGACTTTTATTTAAGAAACCAGAGCAACTAGTGAGATAAGAGTGAAAACCCTAGCTTCCTAACTAGTTTTATCCCAAAATGTCCTGGGTTCCTTCTCCTTATCAATTCCCTGTTTACACCTTGCATTTCTTCCCACAAAATGCAGTGCTGGGCTTGATATTGGAGGACCTTGTTTTGTTCCTGGCTATCTGGTCTCCCCTGGAGCTGATCCTGTTTCATAATGGGTTCGGTGGGACCAGGTACTCTGTTGTGGGTAGGGTAGCATCAGGCTAAGAGGTGGTGACCTGAGGCTGGTTTTGCTCAAAAGGAAGATCATTTCACCTGGCAAACGATGTGAGAAGAAGCTGCTCTTCTTGACGATGCCTGTAAACCCCATGCCTGGACTCTTCAGCCCTCCTAGCTATGTAGTTCCCGGATGGAGTCCACTCCATAAAAGGACCGGAAAATAGAACTCTTGAGGACAGGATAAAGGATTAGGGATAATTTCATCTCGAAAGAAACAGTCTGAGGAGGAACTTAATTGTCTTTGAAGGATCCTCCAGCAGAGGACAGAGATGGGTTGATCTCCAGCTCACTGAGACAGAAGACAAAGTGGATCTCAAATAGATGGGCAAAACCTCCAGTCTCTTTCATGGAAAGCTCTGGAAGACTGGATAGACAAGGTGGCTGGCTATGAGAGGAGATTTTATTGGAATGAAAACAGTTTAAAGCAAGGAATTCGTACAGAGGGCAAGGCTGGAATACCTCAGGAGCTGGAGAGAACATGAGGGGCAGAAGCAGTGAGTGTGGAGAGGACTGTTAGTACTATTGAAACGTGGGTTTGTGTTGACTGCCCTACAAAGAGTGGAACCCCCACCTCCACCCCAGAAAAAGAATAGGGCAGGAGGCGTGGTTTTGAGGGGAATACAAAAGGCCTGGAGATGCCAGGTGAAGCCTCTACCATAAGCATGGCAGACACCAGTAATGCTTTACCCATTATGATAAATGCTTTACCCTGGATTCTGGCTTATAAGCCAGATCCTTTGTGGGAGGCAGACAAGGACTGACCCAAACTGCAGAACCTGGCCCATCTCACATGGGTCTGCAGCCAAAGGAGGAAAATGCAGACACAGCAATTTCTGTAAAACTAAATGCACTCTACTTGAAGTGCTGGCCTTTGTTCTGACTGTGGCCCATCAGTCAGGACTCTTTGTTGCAAGCAACAGGAATGGATTCTAGCTAACTGAAGCAGAAAGGAGAATTAAAAGGACATTAGGCAGTTCAGTGTCTTGAGGAAGGTAGAACGCCAGGCTCACTGGCCATGTGGCCAAGAATGAATGACACCTAGTCACACCCAGATCTGGCCCAGTAAAAACCCCTTTGCTGCTTCTCCCCCAATCTACCAGCATGTTCCAGGAGCACACTAGTCCCAGATAGTGGGTGCTACTACCAGAATCATGCCACACTGGTCACACTCCTTTGCATCATTGGCATTGGCGTGAAAATGTGCCTCTGTGTCAAATTGGTGGAATAGGGGAAGCAAGCTGACTTGTTGTTTGCCTACACAAGTCCAAGTGTGCATGTGTGAGTGTTCAACATGTTTTTTCTCTTATTAAGATGTTTGATTAGCCCAGGATTATTACTTTGCAAAACTTGATGTTGATGGCCTATTAATGTATCCCTAGATGATTTAAGAGCCTGGTGGTCCATGAGACCCAAAAGAATGAGATTTAGGTGCTGGACTACCTGAGTCTAAATACCAGGACAACTATTTATGAGAACAGGCTTCTCTGGGTAACACAGCATCCTTCTGTCCCATTTCCCATCTGCAAATAATACTCACTGCTCAGGATCGTAGCGAGCAGTGAATGAGAAAACATGAATAAAGTGTGGATAACCAGCAACCAGGAAGAGATTACTAGGAACTTAGGATTGAAACTGATCGGACCAACTCTCTGAAGGCAGACCCCAAATCATACAGGACACTCGAGAACCAGCTCTTGTGCCTGCTAGAGGTATACCACTACAGTTATTGGTCCCTAGGGATATGCAGAGTCCCCAAGGGAGGTTACTTATTTCTTCTCTGCTTTTACCTGTAGGCTAGAAGGATGCTGTTGTATTCTCAAATACTATAGATCGTCTTGGGTTCAGAGACTTTAACCCATAGAGACAGAGGATGGTCTCCCAGTGGGTGAGCTGATGACAGAGTCCAGGCTGAAGCTCAGGTTTGTCCTGACTGGAGGGCTCCAGACACCTTCGTTCTGTGAGGTTCATGCTGTGTTATTTAAGATACCCCCAATCTTCTGTCAACAGATCTACTGCCCAGACATGTATAGAAAGCTCTCCTATAGGAGCTATTTAATATTTTGCTGCCTGTCCAGTAAGGTAAATGTCTGGAATGGTTGCCAGCTTCATGGTCCTCACACTCCTGGACAGGCTCACTTTCTTTTCCTGTCTGGGGCCCCCATCTTTGTTTTTCTTACTCTGCCTATTTTTCTTGAGCCTTGTTCATGCTCGAAAGAGAAGTTGTTACCATGTCTTCCTCTTTAGCAGACCTCACTATTAACTGTAAGATTTGTCACACTGGCCGGGAAAAGTCACCTCCTCCTAGCTTCATGCCCTTCTTGCTCCCTATGTCTCTATCGCATAGCCCAGCAGAAGACCCTAGAGTCTTCTGGAACCTTCTTTCCTCTGATTCCCACAACTGGCACCCTTCAGACCATGCATTCTTCCTATTCCCACAGCTGCCTTCTCTTCTCTGGTTCCTACATGGGTACAGGCTCCATCTTCTTTCCTTGGGTTTGGAACAGCCCTGCCTCTGAATTTGTTCCTTCTCATCAGCCTGTGACCAAAATCATCCATCAGGGATGTAAAACCTATTCAGACATATCTAGCAGCCATAGCTTTGAGATACCATTTGGAGAACAACTCATTGGCATTGCCCTCATGTCAAAAGAATGCAGACCACCACCCTCCCGTCTTTTGGTCCATGAATTAATAGAGGACAAGATATGCCCTGTTCATTTCTATGTAACACTCAACTGGGGCGCAATCCTGGCACATTATGGACACACCAAGAGAACCCATTGTAGGGGAGAATAATCCATATACTCCACTGTATGATCTTGCCTGCTCAGTGAAGCAGTGGGTTTCCCAAACTGGAGACACCTTGTCCTTGAAACCCACCCCTGTCTGAGCTTCCCTCCCATCTCACCTGGACTTCTCAATGGACTAGGGAGCCTGATCCCTATATCAGATGGATTAGGTAAGGGCTCAGTTGTGTCCACCCGCTTTGGAAGTGAATATCCCATAGTTGGCAGCCGTCAACTGAGTCTCTGAGTGAATCCCTTCCAACCTTCTGCCTCTCCATGTTCTGCCTTCCCCCGAGCCGGCCAGCAGCAACCTGTGACCTACAGAAAGTCCTCCTGGGAAGCTGCCAGGAGGCAGCAGACCAGGAGCTTTGCTTTGGAAATGTTAGGCCTCGGTATGATTTAGTGGCCTGGCATTTCTGGGCTAGTTTACAGTAATCGGGCATTTGTTAATGCTCACCTTCTCCTCCATGGACTGTTGCTGACACAGGAACTTTTCTTTGTTGATTAGAGTTCAGTGTGTACTAAACGGTAACCAGTGCTGGGTGGTACAGACCCCAGCAGCTGCGGCAGTGTGCAGAACACAGTGTGGTTGCCCCGCCACTGCCCCGGCTAACTTTGTTAGCAGCTTAACCCTGAGGTCCCAGCTATTTCATCAGTGAGACACAGACAGTCACACCTTCTACCTTAGCGGTAGTAAGAAGATTAAAAGAGAAAGAAACACTCAAAGCTTGCATCATAGAAGTTCTTAAAACTCCAGATTCCTGTTTTCCTTGCCCTTCAATGGTCATGCCAGGTCTGACTTACTGGAACAACAGGACCAATTGTAATAGGACCAAGTGAATCAACATTCTGTCCCTTAACATGGTACTCCCTGAGATAATCAAGTTAGACAGACAAAAGGCGTGTTGACTCCAGGCCCCAGAGATTTCAGTCGGTCCTCCTGTGTTTGGGTCTATGATGTAGAGCATAAACTATAACAAAGTTTCCCTAATGACTGGGAAGGAAAACGGAGAGGAAGGTGAGGGTCTCAGGCCCCGCCATAACCCCCAACAGCATGTCTCCAGAGACCTGAAGAGCTATGACCTGCTGTGCCCCACCTCTGAAAGCTTCCTGAAAGAAGTAACTTAGCTGAACACTAAGCCTTCACAGGGATGTTTGCAGCACATTTCAGATCCAGATTCTAGCAGAGCCCTGATGAATGAGGGGATCTGTAGGTTATGAAGGGATTTCCCTTTTCTCCCAGAACCTGTGTCCTGTCCCACTGACTATCAGGGGTTTTTGGTTTACGCTTTTAGATAGGAAATAATGGTAAACTGTCCTACCAACTGAAAGTGAGTTCAGTGAGGGAGTCTGTCTTCTAGATTCCCAGGCCGATGTGGCTCACTGCCAACAGAGAGCTTCTAGGAGTCCATTCTAGGACTTAAAGTTCCCCTCAGTATGAATACTACCAGCTCCACCCTCCACCCTGCTGAGACACGTCTCACAACTGTCCCCTGGTTTTTTGTTGTTTTGGGGTTTTTTGGCTTCCCCCCCCCTCTTACATTCTGTACATTGTTCTTGATGCATCCCAGAGCCAGTGAAAGTGGAGTCCAGGTGAGGACACCGTGTCCCTAGTGGCATTGCCCCTGGCTGGAGGGTCCTAGTTAGGGTGCAGACAACCACAATAGAACTGCTCGTCCACCGTTTTCATGGAGCCTCGCCTGGGACAGTGTGGCTGCACGGGCCGCAAGGCTCCCGCTGTCCTTGTCTGTCTCAGATCATGCTTGATTTAACATCCTTTAATCACTCTGGGACTTGGGCGTTTTATATTTTCAGGATGTCTGCTCAATTCCTTTCTGAAAGTATGCCTTTACTGCATTCAGAATAGATTTTTAATTGCCCTTTCCCTGAAAAAAATGTTGAGCAAAGTGACTATTCAGGATAACAGTAACCTTAATGAGGAGCCCAGGGCTCAGCTTAGCACCTTCCAGCCCTGCTGAAAAGCTTCAGGCAGGCAGGCATGCATGCTGCACTTTGAGGAGTGGCCAGGGTTGTTTATTATTATTATCATTATTATTATTATTATTATTATTATTATTATTATTATATTATTAGTCTCTCTCTCTCTCTCTCTCTCTCTGTGTGTGTGTGTGTGTGTGTGTGCTCGCGCGCACACAGTTGTGCACCATCATTACCTCAGTTCCAGGGACTCTGTCTAGCTTGGGATTACTTTATTGAGAGAAAAGGCGTTGGGGCTAATTCCTTGGCTTAGACTTGGAATACCTATGAAAGCTTGGTCTTTGTGTGGCTTGGGTGTCTTTCACATCCTCTCTTAGCCTCAGAGACCTAATAGACAATGCCCAGGGAGGTTAGATGTGTGTTTCTTGATTTCTTTTTTTAATCCTTGTATGCAGAATGTTTTCCCACACCCTAGGATCCAGGCTCCTCGTGGGACAACCCTGGATTATTTGGCTGCTCAGGCACTGAGGAGATGATGTTAGCACTGGGTACCCCACACTTTCGATCACTATGGGACCCTCCGGACAAGGTGCCCTTGAAGAGTCTGCTTAGTTCATGTCCTCTTCTGTCTAGTTCTACCCATTGACCCTCACTGACTCACCCCATGATCCATTACGTAAAGTCAGTTCCTAGCTGTGCACTGCTGGAATTCACAAAGCTCTGCTTGACCCCCAAATGGTCCCTTGCCTTCCTCCAAACTCCCCATATCCCTTCCACCTCTCACCTGTAATTCTCACCATAAGGGGTCCCAGTTGACAAATGAGTCAAGATTCACATAGGTTTACCCAGAGAAAGGAGCTTGTTCTGCGGACTGCTGGGTTCCAGCAGGGACTAGAGTCTGATCCCTCCACGGACGTTAGTCCCCTTTGCTGGCTACAGGCATTGTGTGTCTTCATCCCAGTGTTGTGTAGACAGGCATCCACACTCTCAGCCCAGCCTTTCATCTCGTGTCTTGCTTGTACTGCTCCTGCTACCAGCCGATGTGTTTTAGTTAACTACTGCTGCTCCTCAGGGTGGAGTCCATTGTGCAGGGGACTCTTCTCCATATGGCCCAACCGTGGCCCCTCATTGTCTACCCCTCATGGCAGCAGCAATGCACTGCTGTCCCCTCTTTCTCGGTGGAGCCTCTAGTTATGACAGACATGATGAGTCGCATGCATAGCATGCATTCTCTAGTCATCCCTTTACTTAAGCCCTGCCTGCTTAATGGATCAGAGCATGAGCGGATTCTGGGTCTGCAATGATCTGTCCAGTTTGGCTGTCACCTTTGACCGAGGCCATAGTCAGTGGGCCAGGTGCAGGCTAGATGTATCCCTTAAGACTCTGTGCTCCATCTTATGTCGAGTCCTAGTATCTCTTCAGTGAAATCAAGGATGCTTTAGGCCATCTTATATCTCCTGGATGCCTGGGTCTTAGGAGTCTATAGTTTATCCACTGCTAGAAGGAAAGTGGGGGTCAAGTTCTAGGCAGTCCTATCCTCTCATCCTCTGCCTGCTCGCTAACTCCTAGAAGGAAGAAGAGATTTCTGCTCCACAGCATGCTCTGCTTGTTTGGAGTGTTGGAAGTAAAGCTTCATTAAATGATGGTTCTCTCTCTCTCTCTCTCTCTCTCTCTCTCTCTCTCTCTCTCCCCCCTCCCTCCCTCCCTCCCTCCCTCCCCCCCTCACACACACACACACACACACACACACACACACACACACACATACACACACACACACAAACAGAGAGAGGGGGGAGGGAGAGAGAGAGAGAAAGAGAAAGAGAGAGAGAGAAGAAACACTGTGACCAAAAATCCAGTTGGGGAGGAAAGGTTTTATCGCACTCTAGTCCATCACTGAAGGAAATCAGGATAGGAACTCAAACAGGGTAGGAACCTGGTGACAGCAGCTGATGCAGAGGTCATCATGGAGGGATACTTCTTACTGGCTTGCTCTCATGATTTGCTCAGCCTGCTTTCTTAGAGAACTCAGGTCTACCAAGCCCAGGGATGGATGGTACCACCCACAATGGGCTGGGCCCTCCTCATCAAACAGAAAATTCCCTATAGCTGGATCTTACGGGGGCATTTTCTCAGTCGATGTTCCCTCCCTTAAGATAACTTAGTAAGTTGACATAAGACTAGCCAGCACAATACATAAACCAAGTTGTATGGGTGTTTATGTATGAGTGTGAGAACATCTGTGTGTCTGTATGACCTTTACTGTGTCTCTCTGTGTATTTATAAATATATGTGTGTGGGTCATGTGTGCCTCTGTATGTGAATGAAGTATATCTGTGTAAATGTATATTCATGTGTATGAGGGTCTGCGTATGACTGTAATTAATATATGTGTGTGTTTCTATGTGAATGAGTTATCTGTTGTCTATGTATGTGCTCGTGTATATGAGTATGTCTGTCTATATATGTCTGTGTGTTTCATGAGTGTCTGTGTGTATATATGAGTGTGCCTGTGTAAATGTATGAGCAGGCGGGCAGACAGGCAGGCAGAGCCTGGTTCCTAAATTTCACTGATGATGCCATGGCCCTTCAGGAGCCTCTAATTTTCTGTTTGTACTGTGCCAGGCCTGTGAGGGATCCAGTCACTTGCCCACGCCTCTGTCTGTAAAATGCCAACCAGCCATTTATATTCCAGTTTCTTAGAAAATGAAAAACTCCAGTCATTCAGCAAAGGCAGCCTGTGAATGGGCCCTCCTGACTTGCCTTTCAGGGCCTTGAGGGCCAGCATCTGAGAATGGAGACTCAGCTAGGCCTCAGGCCCACAACTGCATAGGTAAGCAAAGCATGCTGGGACCTGAAGGCCTGTAGATGGATCTGGACGTGGGCGTGTGCTGAGAGCGGAATGTCTCAACGTGTGGTGCTTGGCTTGTGCTTGGCTGTGCCTAAGGGTGGGAGGACCTAGGAAGAACTGGGTCAGGCTGAGCCCTGGCTGGGTAGGATCTGCCTTCAGAGACAGTGGGAGTCCAGGTCCCTGGGCAGAGGGCACGCACACTGAATCCCAAGGAGTGATGATATGTTTTGGGGTGACTGAGAGGAAGGGGGTTTTCTGATGACTCTGGATCTATTTTAGCACTGTCCAAGTGGCGACCTCCTAGAGGACCTTAGTAAGGGAGAAGGCATGGGCAGACAGAACTGCGATCAAAGCCTGTGGTAGAGTCACCAGCCTCAGCTGGGTTGTACATTTGACTGTGGCCCCTAGAGAAGATGTTTTGGGGTTCTCTCCCACCTGCACTCTCTTCTTTTTCTCTCTGGAATACCAGAAGCTGCTATGCTGGGCCAGACCTCCACTAGGGACATAAGAGGTGACTGCCAGCTACCACAGCTCAGCCTAGCCACAAGACCTCGGGGACAGGCTAGCTTCTGTCCTGGCCTACAGCTTCTCAGGTACTTGATTTCACACCCTCTCTCAGGACTTCCTAAACTGCTGTGCGATAGTGTTCCCTCCCAGATTCTCGGAGGATCTAAAGGCCCTAACCCTAACCCTCTAGTCTGGCGTCTTGTTCAGAGAGACAGCCTCTGATTGCTCCCATATCTGATCCCCACTCCAGTTCAAACTATGTTGATGGTGACTAGGTTAGCCACAGAAGCTTGGTCTCAGATTGGTTGTGGATAGCAAGGGCATAGCCCCCCCTCCCCCGCATCCCCATAAACTCCCCCTGACCCCCACCCATGCCTTTATTAGCTCAGGTATGTGGGAGTTAGCAGACAGAAGCAGTGCTCAAGACTTGCCCCTTTTTCCGGAGCATCCTAGCCATGGAGCCCCCACACTGTTCTGTCCCCTCAGCACCCAGGCTCCAGCAGGAATGCATACTACACAACGGCGGGTCATGTGTCTCTTTGAGGAAGAATGCACAGCTTTCTCAAAGGGGCTGCAGCCAGCAGTGCCTATCATATTACCACACTGCATCCAGAGTCCCATTGGAGGCTCTCACTTGGACATTTTCTAGACTAGATCACAGCTCAAACCTCTCTTAGACTCTGCTTGTTATCTTCTGTGATGTAGCCAATGGCTCTACCCCACCCCACCCCCATACACACACACTCCATTCCTTTGCCCAGGAAAGGCAAAGGAATATCCATATCTCCATATCTCTCACCTACCGCAGGCCTGACTTTCCATCTGCTCCCTGAAGGACAACATCACTCTTCTATCTCTTCCTATTATAAATGACAGTACCACCCATCTCTTCTCCATGAGGAAGGATAGACGCAGTACTTAAAGAATAGATGCTTAGAGCTGCTGTTTAGAAAGGCAGGAAGTGCACCAGATCCAAAGTATTATTAAAATCCACTAAATGGATAGGTATAATTGCACCTAAAATTGAACTTGGGTGGCCTCTGTGCCCAGCTGTGTGTATACAGCCTCCCCTCTGCGTGTGTGTGTGTGTGTGTGTGTGTGTGTGTGCGCACACACATGCGCCTGTGCGTGCACGCTCACACTTTGAGCAAGTGCACAGCTAATGGCCATCAGACCCAGCCACCAATTAGTTTCTCGCTTTGCTTCCTTTTGGTTGTCGTAAGCTCTTAAGTTGTCTTTATTGTTTGTCGGATATGGTTTTGCTCATAACCAACGTAAACCAGTTCGGCAATAGAAAGTGACAATGGCAGGAGTTTACGCCGAGCCACCCCCAAGTTAATGAGGAGCGGAGGAATGAGAATTCTGTAAATTTACCTCAAGGTTATTTTTACCAGCTCCATAAGTTAGGATCACCTGATCCAAGTCCTTATGTAGGTCATTGAAATGTCTTTAGTATATCAAATGAGGGAAGAGGTGGGGTGGGGGAAGGGAGAGACAGGCAATGCACAGACCACCTGATTTGCCTTTTTATCGATTGAAAAAAACTCTATGATCGATGTGTGCATTTGGAAGGATATATGACCGCCTCTGAATCTTGCATTATCTTTTCATTTAGATAGCATGAATGTTGCAAATAAAAAAAAAATCACAGCTGAATTTTCTGAAGCTCAAAATGCACAGATTCTAAACATCAGGTCACAAAATAGTTTATAAATCTACTTTTGAAACTGATGCATAATTAAGTTTTAATTATGTTTTAGACATAATCTCTCTGTCCAAGAACCAAGAGCGCCATTTTTTAAAATGTGTCAGCAAATTCATCCTTTCTTGCACAACTAGCTCAAAGGAAGTGGGATGTTGCGTGTAACTTATTAAATGGAAAATGTTGAAATGTGCCCCACGCGATGAACTTTATTAAAAATAGCCTTTTAATATAATCTTTGAGTAATATTCTCATATAAAATATTTAACTTAAAATCTTTTTCATGTAAGCCATGCAAAAGTGAGAAAATGATTTTTTTTAATTGTAGAGGTTTATAAAATTATAGATGACTGTGAAAGGAGCTCATTAGTCAAAAGCCGTATTAGAAGTACAAACCCGGTGACACCCGGTAGGAAGTGCGGACAGAGTGAGGACAGAAGAGATAACCACACCTGCATGGCATGAGCAGAAAGACTTCCTCGCTGGACTCTGGCAAATGCCTGTCACCCACCAGCCACTATACTCAGACCCAGCAACAAATGCCAAAAGTTAAGCAGAGGCAAGGGCATTTATAACCTTGTCTTTACTTCATTTCCTCGAAGCAGATCACACCGAAACACGCATCTTTAGAAGAGCACAGTCCCCACAGATATCTTGGGGCTGGGTCCTACGCTCCACCCTGTTCTACGGGTGGACAGTGGGTTTCAGTCACAGATGGACTGGAGCTGTCCCACACACAGCCGTCGGGAAGGAGCATCCTCCTGCTGATCCCAGATAAGCTGCTTTGCCAGGCTGCCTTAGATTTATTCGGGAATACCCAGGGCAGGCAAAGTCATTTCTGAGAACTGGCCGTCACGTGACTTGGCAGGACAATAGCATCCGGGCAGGGTTTCATCCCCTGCACTGTTTGTGCAAGTGGGAAAGGACCGCAGGACACTGGTCACTGAAGCAAGTTCTCTCGGTTTTATTAGAAACAAATCAAAGCTTTGAGGTGGGAGGAGGTTGCCCAGGGCCTTAAACAAAATCCAATAGCATCCCAAATGCACGTTCTTCCAGGAAACCTTCAAGAGTGGCCTGGGGCGGGAATGCCCGTCATTTGAAGAGTTCTAATCGTGGAAGATGATGGTGCCCTTCCTGTGCCCTGGAAATGCTTTGAGCGCAGGGAGGTGACCTTGGGGTCATGGAAAAGGCTCTTGGGAGGCATAGCCCAGACCCTGGTGGACAGCCTGGAAGTGGGAGGCAGGCCGTGTTTCTCAGCAGCTGCAGACACTACCATGGTCAGCGCTCCGTAGGTATTTTGTGGCCCATCCTGCGGGAACATTTATTTGTATCTATTCCAGTTGGTTGACCTGCCACAGCCCATCCTCAAATATATCAATCCAAGGTACCATTATTTATAGACTCATTGACTCACGAGCTCCTTACAGGCTCTCCTGCCAAGTGACTTCCCCACCTCTGCTGGTCACCTCCAGGGACGAGAGCAAACTGCCCGGCTGTCCATTCCTGCAGATCCAGTCTGAAGGAGGGGAAGTCTCCCCATCCACTAGTCCTCTCTGCTTCTGGTTCTTTCTGCCCCATGGATCACCTGCTGTACATCGGAGGATCACCTCTCAGAGCTGTACAGACAGTGTCCTCCCCACTTCTGCCAATAAATGCCAAGGCTGCAGTAATGCCTCCTCCTTGCTCTTCAAGCTGAGTTTTCATGTCCTCTTAGCATCCCGGTCACGAGTCTCTAAACGGCCCATAGTTTGTAGCCATCCTCCGGAGCGCATGGCCTGAGAAGCAAATGTAGCTGGAACAGCCACCAGGA
Source organism: Rattus norvegicus (assembly GCF_021556685.1). Classification (NCBI taxonomy): domain Eukaryota; kingdom Metazoa; phylum Chordata; class Mammalia; order Rodentia; family Muridae; genus Rattus; species Rattus norvegicus. Next base: position 34,591,415 of record NC_141539.1, on the reverse strand, counting down.
CAGCAAAGGGCAACCTTGCCAGGTCCCTGTGCCAAGATCTCAGAGCACAGCTGGTCCCTGCTACAGCTGACGGCTCTTCTGGAGGCTTCTGTGTTCTAGCAGAGGTAATACAAATTGCTCTGAGGGCGACCTGTGCCGTGGGGGTGGGGGGTGGGGAGGGTGGTGGCTGGAGAATCTAGTGGCTAGATCTGATGTTCAGAAAGACGGCGTTTTAACTAGTTCTATCTTAAGTCGACTTTACTGTCTTTGGTTTTGTTTGCTTTGTACAGTGTGGCATGGACTTGAGTTGTTCCTCTATTAATAAAATCGTACTCAGGTCTTTTGATCCGGGGTTTCATATGTCAGGTGACCACAAAGCATGCCTACTCTCTTTCCCAAACCGAGGATTTACTGAGGCTCTAAGCCCAGGTCCCCTGAAATGTCACCGAAGACGTCATCTAACTATACCATGGGAAGCTTCAGGAACTGCTTCTGAACCCCCCCCCCTGAAGGATTGTCCCAGGCTGGGTGTTATTACAGTGCACTATGGTTACACCAAAATGGAGGTGAATGGAACCATGTGGCTGTTACCACAGGAAATAATGAATCCGTTCAAAAAAAAAAAAAAAAAACCTCTTTACTGAATGGCTTTAACCTTGGCTTGGGCTGCCCAAAAAAAAGTCTGCCACAGTGAGAAGGCCTGACTTAAAGGATGTGTCCCGAATAAAAACCGATAGTGATAGGAATCATCTTTTTAAAATGTATAGATATTGACAGTAACTTTGCATTCTTGACAAGAAGGCTTTTGGGATATGGGGACTCTGTGCGTCCGCACCCATGTTTGTGAGTTTTATAACCGTCTGCCGTGGCTCTCCATCATCTCAGCGAAATTGCAACCTTTCGAGGCCCGAGGACAGTCGGGTTAAAATGGCTTTGAGGGAGACATGGCTCATGTGGTCAGACAGTTTGATGTCACACTCAATTGGCTAAACACAGTCATTTTGGGTTCTATTATTGACTAATTTGGGTAATTCACCTACTGGGAAATATTTAAAGATAAAAATGTAAAACCCTGTCAGCGCGCGAGCGAGGTCCTCGCCGTCAATTTTGTGACATATTTTTAAACACGAGCAACTGTTCTGAGGGATATTCTGTCGTGTCGTAGTTAAGTGAAGCAGTGTTGGAAAGCCCTCAGCTGTCTGCCGGCCCCTCTCTCTGAGCTCACACAGGTTCCTATCAAGGGTGGCTATTTTACACCTGGGCGGCTCTAGTTTAATGGAGAATGCCATTAACAAGTGTGCCAGAGTGTGTCCCTGTCTGCAGCCTTGATTAGCCATCGGCACGCTTGCAAGCTCTTTCCTTGATTGGTGTTGAAATATGTCACACCCTGACAGAGCATCGCAGGCTGTCACTGCTGATGGATTAATGACAGAGCACCTGCTGTACGTCCTCACGACGGCCACGGGCCCCGGAGAAGTGCCTCAGCCACGGGCTTTCACGGCACTGTGCTAGGGCTCTCCTTTGGCTTTCGGAGTGCGAGACTACTTCCAGCAAAAGTTTCTCAGAACCAGAAAGGAAGGGAAGAAACCAGCCGCCGCTCCTCTGCTCCTACAGCCTCTGCGAGCGCTAGCGTGTGTTGGTTTCCTTTGGGAGACTTTCCGATATAGACATACTTCCGTGATACTTGGCACAGGCACTCCATGTAGATTGACTACTGGAATCAAGCACCCCGAGAATCCCCCTAGATAGGAACTACTGATGCTCATGTTATTATAGACAGGAAAAGCAATGCCATATGGTGAGTTCCCGGGTATGACCAACTGCTAGGTCTTAGATTTGAACCCCTTTCCTTCCACTAGCGTTGCGTCATAGTGTGTCATATAATGGTCACCTGGAAGGCTTGTCAGTCACATATCACTTGCTTTTTGGAGGGGTTTGCTTTTTGAGACAGGGTGTGTCCCCTGGTTGTCCTGGAACCTACCCTGTAGACTAGACTGGCTTCGAACTCAGAAAGATCCTCCTGCCTCTGCCTCCTGAGTGCTGGGATTAAAGGTGTGAGCCACCACTGCCCAACTGTTGCTGGGTTTCTAATTCAACAGATCTAGGTCTGAGATGAGATTTATAGTCTATGCCATGCCTGCCATGCAGCCAGCATGGAGACCTCACACGGAGAAAGCCTGGGCTCACCCACACTGCCGTCTTGTACAGACTTGTTTCTATATCCTGGTACTCCCACCCACCCACCCCTTCATGCTCTGAAAGAAGTCCCTGATGCTGGTATTTGGCAGCATAGACCTTGCTTTTGGCAGCCACCGGATATGGTGCAGGCTCTGTAAAATTATCTCTACTGATAATTTGGAGCTCTGGGATTCACAAACCCGCCCTCAGCTTGGAACCCTAGAAAATCATCCATGGCTAAGGTCTGTCTTGAAAAGGAAGGTCCCTGGGCGCTCCACCTGGCTGAAAGGCGCTCAACACCGTCCTGTTTAGCTGGCACCTTGTCGGGAGGTCCACCCTGCTCAGGCCAGCCCACAGGGATCTCATTTTTTTGCCGAGCTCCTGATGTCTGTGCTGAGGCAGCCGATAATCTAACTTAGCACCTCGAAAGTAACTTATCGTCTTCAAGAGTGTAATTCTCTGGTGCTGGAGCAGCAGCCTGTCAACGCCACAAAACCTTCGCCTCCAACAGCCTCTCTTGATCGATGGCGAAACTGAAGTGCAGAAACAAGGTATTATACCAGACTCCATAGCGCATAGTCCATTTTAAATCAACTCATGGTAACCATAGATTTGGTCTTTGTCCTTGCAGTTGATTTTCACTTACTGCCGGCGAAGTGGCTCTCTAGCTATCTCGACACCCAGTGAACGTAGACGTGGTACAGTCCACGTGCAGCAGCTCTCCTCCCCTCCCTGGCATGTGAACTGGAAACTGTCCCCAGAGCCACTGGTGAGGTCTTAGGCAGGATCTCGTTCTGGATGTTTATGAGGTGTCCAGTGGATCCAAGGCTCCATTAGCTCTTCCCAGGATTAGGGCTGAGAGCCCAGGTGCCTGGTGCTGACAAACGGGTCCCTCCTCTAACCGTGGAGCCCAGTGTTCAGAACCGGTGGAGAATACCAGCAGACGATAACATGGAAGGAAGCCACAGCTGGTCTCTCTCCATGGGAAGAAATATGCCCGGGGGCTTCTGCTCTGATTAGCTAACAAGTATATTTTCTCTGAGGTCAGCTCAAAACAGGAAGCGACTTGTTACTCCCAACAGTTCCATCCAGGGACTATCTTACCAGGCTCTTTGTGCGCCCAGCCCCTCCACCACCCCACCTCCCATGACTCCTCAGCCGGGGGTGTGAATCCGCGCAGGACATTTCTCTTCCTCCCACTGTACTCTAGCTTTTCCTTCTTATGAAGGCAATATGCATTCATTATTTAAATATCAGAAAATACGAACAAAAGAAATCAATCGGAACACATCGTACCACCTGCCTCGGAAGTAAACACAGCCACCGGGCTCGAGCGCTGATCACCCTTTCTCCAATTTCCCTTGCTCTCGTTTAAGGTTTTTGGTGCACATATGTATGTGTGCATTATTGATATTAGAAAGTTTTTTTAAAAAAAACCGTCAATGAATCATGCCTATGCATACTCTAACCTGCTTTTGTTATAATATCTTGGGCATCTTTCCACACCAGTGCTTGAATAACTAGCTCATCCATGCTAAATAGCATTCAATAATTAATCATGCCAAAGCCCTGATTGACATGAGCCCTCTTTTGTTGGCTATGTAAATTATTATCTTTTCAACACCTCCCCCCCCCCAACAGTAACTGGCACATGTGCCCTTGTCCAGTTACCTCAAGTTATTTCTCAGGTTCTTTTGCAAATGGTGGGACGTATTTATTCATTTATGAAAGCAAATATTTACTGAGCACCTGCTGCGTGCCAGCCACGGTGGCGCATGCGGGGGACACGGTGGGGCGCACAAGAGTCCTGTCCTTTTACTTCTGGAAAGGAGGGAGGCACAGGTCTTAAATATGAAGTATGTCGCTTTAAAAGCTCATTTTAGATGGTGATGAATCACAGTAAAACTCCACAGGATGACGATGGGGTCATTAGGGGAGGAAGTGGGGGTCTGCTGGGGACAAGGTTTGTGAGGAACCTTGCTAGAGAACATGTTTGAGCTGAGACCTGCAGGGAGTGAAGCTGGTGTGGTTAGGGATGAGGACAACATGGGGTGGGAGGTGGTGGGGTGGCTTTGGCCTTCAGCCTAACAAGAGAACGCAGTTGTCAGAAGTCAGAGCATCGCTCACTGTGCTGGCTACTTTTTTTTTGTCACCGGGACAGAAGCTAGAGTCATTTAGGAAGGGGGACCTCAGTTGAGAAAATGCCCCATCAGATCAGCCCCTAGGTAAGTCTGTGAGGCATTGTCTTGATTAATGATTAGTATGGGAGGGCCCTGGCCACTATGGGCAATGTCACCTCAGCTAGTTCTGATTGTATAAGAAAGCAAGTTTAGTGAGCCTAGAGAAGCAAACCCGTAAGCCATTTTTACATGGTCTCTGCTTCAGTTCCTGCCTCAGGTTCTTGCCCTGAGTTTCTTCCCTGGCTTCCCTCTGGGGTAGGCTGGGCTGCTATCTGGAAGTGTAAGTCAGGTTAACCCTTTCCTCCAAAAGCAATCAGGGGTGGGGTAATGCAGAAACAGGAGAGGGTTTGGGGGGTTGTTTCAGACATGGTGAAAGTGGCTGAAGGGAGCTGGCCTGTTGCTTTCTAGAATCATAGCCTGAGTTATCACAGCGGTTGTACACATGGTCTACCACCCCAGGCCAGTGCCTGTTTGTGGGTCTCGGGTCTTACCTCACATGCCTGCCCCCATGGGGCTTCCCAGAGCAATTAGCTTAGCAGAGAGGAGCCCCTGGAAACTATCCTTTTACACTGTTATCAGAGAGTCTTGGTGGCTACAGACCCAGCAGGAGCCTTCATCAGAGCGAGAAGAAGCTCTTTCTCTTGACTCTTTTTGCCTGTGTTGGGGAGTGGGGCAGGTAGCAGCCACAAAGGACCCAGGGACAAACACAAACTGGCAGTGCTGTCTAGGTGACCCATCTCCCATTGAACAGGGGACTGGGGAAAAAGCTCGAAGGACAGCTGGTAGGAGAGATGTGCTGAGAAGGGGGCACTTCATGCCCTGGGACAGAGCCCCTGTATACAATCCTCACTCAAAGTAACTCTTCCCCTCTGAATGCCGGGGGTGTTTGGGAGTGTTCAGGGTCATTTAAAGGACCCCCTACTTGAGCCAGGATGCTAGTATAAGTCTCTACTGTCCACGTTCCAGAGGTTGAAGTAGCGGGATCACAAATCCAAGGCTAGCTACACAGAGCTACACAGAAAGAACCTCTCTCAAAAAAAGCAAAGACTGAGCTGAGTGGCAAAGCACAGCTTCTCCACATAACACAGCTTGTCCCTGCTCAGACTTCCCCTTGGCTTAGGGTACCAGTAAGGACTGTAACCCTAATTAAACCCCCAGGTGGTCCACAAACCCTGGAGTCGATGAATGACTAATATTCTCCCAATTTCCTGCTTGGGCCTTTTAGACAGGAAGAAAGAAATGGGAAGATTAAGATTCCTTCCCCCAGGCCATTTCTGGTGAGCCAGTTACGGGTATCTTATATACACATTTTGTACAGAAGGACAAATATTTGGGTCAGATGAAGTGTCTTTGCAGGGGGCCTGGGTTTTGACATGCTATAAATGGATCTCCGTAATGGGGTAAGACCAGCTTTGCTTATCCTTGGCTAGAATTAAGTTCTCCTCCTGAGGCCTGATGGCCATCAGTCTAGATGTGAATGGAGCACCACTTCCGGGTATCATGTGGTTGAGTTAGGCTATGGCTGCCCAAGCCTGGGGAAGGGCAGTCAGTATCAGTGGCTGTTTTACCTCCTGTCATGGCCTCCACTGGGCCTGGCTGAAGAGACTGATGGCATTGGTAGTGACAAGACAGCGGCCATTTCCCCTTGCACACAGGCACGAAAGGTCCCCTGCGACCTCACAACTCTGCACACTCAGGATCAGTGTAACAGCATCCTGACCTGGGGAGATGGCTCAGCCAATAAGGTGTTGACTAGGCAAGTGTGGGGCCCTACGTTCAGATCCTCCAATCTTAGACAAATCCGGCTATGGTGGCACATGTTGGCAATCCCACTAATCGATGGGGTGATGAAGGTAAAGACAGGATGTTCCCTGGAAGCTCATAAGCCAAGCTGGCACACACAGCTATCAACAACAAAGAGATTCTGTCCCCGATGAGGAAGAAGGCAAGGACCAACACACAGAGTTATCCTCTGACCTCCAGATTGGTACCATGACATCTGCATCGTCTCTTCTACCGTCACACACACACACACACACACACACACACACACACACCACACCACACACCACATACACACACACACCACATACACACACACACCACATACACACACACACCACACACCACATACACACACACACACACACACACACACACACACACACACACACACACACACACTAGGGAAAAAAGGAGGAAAAGTGGCCTTCAGAATCAGTGCCTATCTCCATTGAGCTAGAAACTCTATGGGAGGGAGGCAGTGAAGCCAGGTTTTAGGTGACCTGGAGGCTGTTCTAAACTGTGTCTCCTTCTGAGTACAGGGAGCCCCTTTGGGTGCTGTATCAGCACTGGGCTACAGGTACACACTGAAAAACAGTTTTGTCACACAAAGGCCAAGTTAGACTAGACAAGGCTACTGGAGGCCAGAGTGTCCTGGAGACATGATTGTTGGAGGGCATATAACAGTTCCCGAGCCTTGAGAAGTGATGGGGAAGTTAAGTTCAAACCCCATGCTTTGGGAATGAGCTGCTTTTGCAGATAAATGAGTTTCCAACTCCGCTAAGTTTATGCATTCATATGCCCAAACTTAGAGGAACTCTTTTATGGATGGCGAGTTTTCTAAATAGTGACCACTGGACACCATCTCCTGCTTATTTCAAACAATGAATATAGAACTTGGGGCCACAGCATGAGGGAACATCGCTATGAATAGTTGTAACTGTCCTCACTGCCCTCCTTGAGTTGCCTCAAGGCCTGTGGAGATGTTTGGGTCCCTTTGCCCCATACTTAGTGGCCCCAGGCTATTGTACTTGGCTGGGTCAGTAGCTTCTATTTAAGACAACAAAACTATTGCTCCCTTCCCAGCTCTGACTTCCTTCGCTGTCAGGTATCATTTCATTTCTCGATTCATCCTCCTGCTATTTCTAATCTTCTGCCCCAAGCTTTTCAAATCCGTACCTTTTCTTAAAACACAGCCCATAGCTATTGTGGTGTTTATTCCCTTCATTAGCCAGTGAGTCTCTTACCAGTATTTCTACTTCTGTGGCTCTAGTTAAGAAAACTGGGCACTGAGAATACGGGGGCATTACCCATAATGCCTAGAACTGAGCACATTATCCATAGTCCATAACATCTGTGGACAAGTTTATTTTTCTCTTCTAAGGAATCTACCATTAGTCCCTTGACAGTTGGCATTTCAGAGTCATATATATATATATATGCAAGTTTTCCCCTCCCTCAAACGCAGTGTTAATAGTGTGGCAGCAGCCTGAGACACTGAGTGGCAGGCTGGGCTACAGGATCCAATCAACTCTGACTTCCTTCCTGTCTGTGGGTTTAGGCACCCTGGGAATGAGTCCCAAGTGCGGATCTGCCAGGCAGCTCTTACGTTAGCAGCACAAAGCCACAGGTGTTCATTCAATGCTGCAAAGCAAGAAGAGATGACTGGACGACTGTGTGGGTCTAGGTCAAGTTAGTTACATGGAGACTTGAAAATGGTTTAGAGAGAAAATGCCGCCAGTCTTCCGCAGCCATGGAGAAATGAGAATGATTCTGCTGTTTGCCATCAGGGCACCATTTAAGCCCACATCTTGCTAGGTCAACGTTTTTTATGCCCTGAGCTATAAATTAAAAAGATGACTTAGACTTGGGTGCTGCTTCCCCGACTTGAGGCTGTGTCCATTTATTCCCTGGCAGCTACTGGAAGCATGGTAGACCCAGAAGGAAGGGAACCGAGGATGAATAATTTTAAGCACATTTTCCAAGAATAATGAAACCACAAACACATTCTCACAGCACAGAAAAGAACTGGTTTCCTCCCAGTGGCGTAGAAAAAGCTCATGGTAAGATCAGGACCCTGAGAATCAATCCCCTGGGCTATGGGTTAGCTGAGCCAGTGGCTTAATGGAAGCCCCGGTTCAGCAGAATATATAGACAGAGTGTAACAAACAGGCCAAGCTAACATCTGAATCACACTTAAAACAATAGCCCTGGGTGGAATCAACAACCATGCTCATCCCAATGACCTGGGAGAAGTTATCTATCTCACAGAACTGCACTTAGTTGGCTGAGAGATACAGGCAGGCTTCCTGATTAGTGAGCTTATGACTTCCTGTGGTATTCTAGCCCTCCTACATTATATTATGATCGCTGTTTGATTTCATCCCCCTTTTAGAACACTTAGAGGCCTCCCTCTTGCTAAAGGGAGAGGAAGAAAGACACTGTCTTCTAATGGGTAGTCTAACTTTTGTTTTCACAGACAAATAGATAATGGGCTCTCCTTTGGAATCATTATCATAATCAAGGGTGGATGGCAGTAAGGCAAAGCCAAAGTTAACATGCTTAATAGTCTATATTCTCCAATGTTTCATTGGTTCAAAGCAAACAACCATCTCAATTTGGATGTTATCATTTTTTAAAAAAATCTACCTCACAACATAGTAGCATAAGAGAACAGCAGTCTTTCATTTCCTTGTTATTTGGGAAGGGCTCAGCGGCGTGGTTATCTACACTGACTGGACCAGGAATAGATGCCTTTCCAAGATGGCGCCTTTCCAAGATGGCGCACTTGCTCATTCACACCCTGGTAAGTTATGCTGGGTGCACAACAGGGCCTATTACCGCAAGGCTTGCTTCTCTTCATGTGGCCTCCCCACTGCCTGATTTGGGCTCTTCACTGCATGGCAGCTGGTTCTAAAGGAGGATCCTAAAGGGAAAACATGGAAGAGGAAGTGTGAGCTGTTATCAGGCCTCTGCTTGTATCTCATTGACTGTCCCAGCGTCTGTCCCAGCACAGTGGATCCCAAAGATGTCCACACCGGAATCCTGACTGTGGCACCTTTAGGGAATGGGGATTTTGCCGTTTTCATCCTACAGAGTCTATAGATAGTCCCATAGATAGAAACATTGGCTTCTGTTACTTGGATAGGCTGAAGTTATTACACAGGCCCTTAAAAGAGTCGGGAGAGCCTGGTCACAGAGAAAGGTAGTAACAGTAGCATTGGTTTTGGAGATGGAAGAACGGACGATAAGCCAAAGAGAGCAGACAACTTTTCAAGGATAAAAATGGCCAGAAATGTGCTTCCCCCCCAGAGACTCCGGAAGGGACCTCACTTCTGGTATTTTGAGTTTATCTTCAGAGGATTCACCCAAATCAGAATATCATCTTCAGAAAGTAATTTCTACAAATGTGGGTATTTAATGGGTGTCTTGGAGGAATTTTTCTAGTACAGAAGTAAGTACCTACTCTCTGTAGTAAATTCAAGCTAACATTTATCCTGACTTGTGAAATGTGACACCGTTTTAGCCCTTGGATCAGGACCATTCTAAGAGTTGTCTTCTCTCTTACAAAGCCTGAGACAGTGTCTGACTATGTAACCAAAGCTGGCTTTTAAACAACATTCTGCCCCAGCCTTCCACGTGCTGAGATATTGGGCACGCACCAACTCACCCGATTCTTTTCCTAAGTTTTTGTTAGGAAAAAAAAGCAATTTAACTAGGTTTGGTTCACACTCACAGTTCCATTATCAGGAGGCAGAGGCAGGAGGCCAGCCTGAGTTACCTAGCAAGACTTTGTCTCAGGAAAAAAGTATTTTTTCAAATATTAAGAAAACCTTAAGAATACTACAAGGCTAAAGACGGAGCTCAGGTTGGGATGTTTGCCTGGTGTGTGATCCCAAGACTGCACATTTAAAGAAGGAGAAGAAAAAAAATACGACAAAGTACCAGACAGCAGACGCCTAGATCTAATAGCTGCTAATAGTTGCCATATTGGACTAATTGATATGTGCACGCACACGCATGTAAATGAAGGAAGTATGGTTCGCTCTGTGTGCAGACTGCTGAACTGTTCAAACTGTCAGGTGCTGAGTCTCTTAGAGCACGCCACATAGCTGTAGAGATGTTTCACTCTTATCACCACACTGCTCCATAACAGCTAAGAACATTAATAATTCATGTCACATAGGTCTGGATTCAGCTCTCCCCATGAACCCAAAGCCCTTTGGTCCATCATGTATCTGTTTGTCTGTAGCACTGACCTGTTATCTGATTCTTGTTCTAAAGCAGCCCTGCTAACTTGCTTTCCTTTTGCACGGCCATTGACTTCCCTGGGGTATCGATCCATCTGCCCTTTACCCTATGTGTGCCCTGTTACTCTCTTCCTCTGACCTGTCCACCGCTGCCACATTCCCTGTAAGTTGGAGTTATGCTTGAAGGCTACACAAATGAGGGTGAGCACTCCGAGCATGAAGTTTACATATACATACGTGATGCTGTGTGTAACATCACATTTAGAGGCTCCATGTCCCATGTCAACTTTCAGGTGAAGTGACTTCAGTCCCTGGGTTAAAGTGGGGATCATGAAGTCACACCGTGAAGAAAAGGACTTTTTTCCCCTCTGAAACTATCAGAACTATAAGGCTAGAGCCGTTCCTTGGCCTCTCTCCTCGAGATGGCTGTTGCTCTCTTTGATAACCTGAATTGGACAACTGGTGATTTCTTTTGGCTTTGTTTTTCCAGATAGTGTTTCTCTGTGTAGCCCAGGCGGTCCTGTAACTCAGAAAGATCCTCCTGTCTCTGCTTCCCAAGTGCTGGGACTAAAGGTGTGTGCCACCCCCAGCCTGGCAATAATTTGTTTAAACTGTTATTCTTTCTATGTTTATTAGCTAAAATTTGTTATTTTTGAGCCACTTTGTAGGTTTACACAGACTTTATATTTCCACTCTTTCAAACCTTGAATCAGTCCCTTTTTCTGAGCTATTTTGTCTCTTTTTAACAAGAAACTTAAAAATCAAGATCAAGCCCTCCTTAGAGATCGGAGACCCCTTACTAGAGAAAGCTAAGAAACACATTTTTATAGTCAACCACATCTCAGACCAAATTTAACACATCAAGTATTTCTCAAAAGGTTTTAGCTTTTAAGTATTTTTGTGTCGTATCTTCCCCAACTGGAATTTTGATTCTCATATATGAATAAGTTCACATGAAGATTCTTACATAAAAGAGCTTCAAATCGATAACTCAGATATTATTACTGGCAATAAAGTGACCAAGTGACATTTTCTTCATTGTGATTTGTATTCGTGTGTCTTTAGGACATATCCCACTACAGACGCAGAGCGCTGGGCTTAAACCCTGTGTCTTTAGTCATTTCTTTGTGTGTTCGTATTATCAATCTGATAAACAGGTCCTTTTGAAGATTTTTTTTTTAGTTGTGTGTGTGTGCATGCATATCTGTCTGTGGAAACATGCATGTTAGTGGAATAAAAGGGTGTCAAACTTCCTGGAGCAGAAGTTACGGGCTGTCGTGAGCCACTTGACATGGTACTGGAACCTGCGGACCCATGGCTCCAGCCCCAGGCTCTGTGTGTGTGTGTGTGTGTGTGTGTGTGTGTGTGTGTGTGTGTGTGTGTGTGTGTGTGTAAAATCACCTATTAGGTCCCTTTCCCCAAATTAGTATTTTCAGACAATGTAAAATATTTTCATGACATAACTACATAATATAATAACTTCATAGGAATCGGCCAACCCCCCCCCCCCCCCACACACACACACAAGCCTGTGTTCCTTTTTGTTTAGCCTTTTTGTCTTCTGGTAAAATAAACATCTTTTGTGTCCATTCTCATTTCCCTTTCTCTCAGACAGGATAAGCACGCCCTGTGTGCCTTCTTCACCCTGCCCTGGCTGCTTTTCCGGACAGCCTGGAATTCATTCCTGAGCAACCACGAGGGCTGTCTTCTTTCTCTTTCGTGTGTAATGGTTCACTGGGTGGGTGGACGTGAGTGGATTCAGCCAGCCCTGTCTCGATTGACTCCTGGGTTGTTTCTTATCTTTTATCTGACAGACAGCGAGGCAGTGAGTCCTCTCCAGAGCCGTACCGTACTTGCACCCATGAAGGTGTGTCCTCAAGTGCAAATGATGGCCGGAAAAAGATGAAAATTGCCAAGGCTCTCTTGTTTTGTTTTGTTTCTTTTTGTTTGGTGTGACTCAGCTCTCCATCCAGACATAACAGGGCTTGGTACTTTCCCATCCTTAAGAATATGTGGACATGTCTGTGTGTCCACGGGCAAACTGATTCTCAGAATTTTTGTTCTTCGTCAGTAGGATAACTGAGGAATAATATCTCAGCTTAGTTTTTTGTTCATTCGGTTACCAGAAAAGTTGTACAGTTTGTGTTAAGTACGGAGGGGCATTTCTCTCTGCTCCCAGTAAATGATACACATCTCTTATTTATCTTTGTGTTACGCTTTAGTCTTTTTTAGTCTCCATTATAAGAGCTTTTTCTAATCGTAGTGATATTAAACTCTTGTTTCTGACATAAATTGCCAGAGATTTTCGATCTTAGTTTGGCTTTGCCTTTTGACTTTTCTTTTTTAAAAATGTCTTCTCTTAGCAGTGCATTCATTTGATTTTACTTTCTAATAGCCGGTTTTTATCAGTCTTGTGAACAAATTTATCAATCTTGCATAGCAAATTGTAGTTTCAAGGGTCTTTTTTCCCCCTCACTTCTGTTATTAAGGACTTGCCCATGCTGCTACTCAAGACACGCCGAATTTCATTGTCTACAAAATATCCAACATGTTTGAAGGTTTTTTTCTGATGAGTACCGAGATAGTTGGATTGGATTTGATGCTAGTCTGTAAGACCACCCATCCTCCCACACACCCGAAAATTTAGATACCAAATTTCTACGTGTTTGTCAACTTCCTGTTCTGTCCACTGATCCATCAAACCCCGAGAATTTTCAAGATTGCCTTGGTATATATCTGTCAGTAGAGGGACAGAACACCTTACCATGCTCTCCACAGCTGGAACCAGGCCAGCTCCAGATGGTACAGGCCCATCATGGAGCACTTAGCCTGTATTGTAGAGTAGCCGTGGTCTATACTATTAAACCTGTAATTGACATCATACCAGACTCTGCAATCCACATCTACCAACGGATTCATCAAAGGCAGCAGTATCTTCAGAAGGAGCCTGGGGACAGCTGGCACATCCTTTCCTCAGAGGTACATGCTCTCAGAGCTCTTCCTGAAGCATGCTGGGCTCTCTGGGTACCATGTGCTAGTCTACACTCTTTGGCTCCCTGTGGAATTGCTTTTGATGTGCAATAGTGTAGTGACAGGGTCAGGGTTCTATATTGAGAGATGTGCTAAGAAAAAACTCTGTGAAACTCAAGAGTGCTGGGAATTCATTAGATCATTCTCCAGCTCCTGGTTTTATATTATTTCTTCTATATTTATCCTGATTTCCTTACATTACTTTCTGTTCCTCATTTATACACATCTTTGCAAGCTGTTTTGGAGTACAGGATGCATTCTTGTGGGAGGAAGAGAGGAAGCAAGGGAATCACACAAGACCGGTGGCTTCATGACGCTGAAACATTTGAAGAATGCACAGTCCTTGGTTTCAGGCCAGATTTACTGGACTCTTCAAAGCCTCCACTGCTGGACAAGTTTAGTTCATGCAGAAAAATACCTTTGTTTCAGGTCAAATGGGTTTCGTCTTTTAAATCTTACGGTTTTACACAGGGTGCGAATAGGTGCAGAAGGATGTTTAAGTCTACACAGGTGCAGACGGGGACTTTAGTGACCAGTCAGCTTGGGCATTGGCTTTGATTTTGTTGGATGAATCTGCATCTTGGCTTGTCTCTGTTACCATGCAGGTGTGTTTGAGTGAAAGCTGTTTCTTCCCTGTGATCAGATGGTCTTTCTGCTGGGCCTTCACCGCACACACTCTCTAGCCTCCTGCTTTTGTGAAGGATGGGTGCCTCCCTCTCCACAGGACGTTTGATGACCTAACAGCCCACCTAACCTGTGCATGGGCTTCAGGAGAAATTGTTGCCTGCCTGTGCCCTTTATGTTTCCCTGTGTTCTAGTCTAACAGCCCTTTGGGGAGTGCCTGTACTGTTGCATTTGAGCAAACATCCTTGTGGACATAAAAAGGCAACCCTCCCCTAAATCAGCCTGAACACGTCCCCGACACCGGTAATGACTTTGTTTGGAGCCGAGGTGAGGTCCTTCATAAATGACTATGCTTCCCAGCACTTACACTACCGTGTTCTTGGTCTTTATCTAAAGGACCTATTTCATAGAGCTCTGAAATGGAATAAACTCTGGAAGCAGAGAAAAGGACCCAGACTGCCACAGGCAAGTGTTTGCCATTGCCTTGGCCTTTGCTTTGGACATATTACTGTGGTGCTGGGGTGTCAGATGGCTTTTGCCATCTGACTTCCAAGACAAACACTGTCCAGAGCTCTAGAGTAATGGACTGCAGTTCTGGAGAAAGCCAGAGAGGTTCAAGATAGTCTGTCAACTGACTTAAAGAGACGGTCAAGATGACTCCTTCATAGAAATGGTCCCTTTCCTGGGAGGAATGTGATACCTAAGACTAAAACTACTCAGGCCTTATTAGCATAGCAGGACTTTGCTTCCCTTAGAAGATCTGGGGCAGACATGAACCCCTGGGAAAGGGTCTGAAACTCAGGGTGAATGTTTTTTAGTACCAAGAGTTCTCTTTAATCTCAGAGTGCCCTGCCACCAGCTGTTCTCTGCCTCTACAAGTCTAAACAGTAAGATCTTGAACCTTTGTCTGTGTGTCAGGCACCGCTGCCAGTATTTTATATGGCTAACCCAATCAAGTCTTTAGACAACAGTTCTTTGAGGCAGTTGATCTCCGAATCCTTTACAGATAAGGAACCAGAGGTATGTGGAGGTGAAGGGAGTCCACTACAGTTGACCAGGAAACAGAAACCCCTGCCTGGGAAGTGACATAGGCAGAGATAAGGAAGGGCCTGAGAATTTCCCTAATGGTCAGCTGACACTGCGGAACTAGACCCCAGGAATGCTCTGCTCCCACCCTGGGAATGCTAGAAGTCAAAACTTGCTCCCTGGGAGCTATCAACTGTAGGGACATTCACCTCAGCCGCCATCTGGAATCCTGGAAGGGTCGCTATGTTTGTTTGCATAATTATGTCACTTATACGGGTTCTCTAGGGCTTTTCAACACACCCATAAAACCAGTAGCTGCTCTCCTTGCCTCTGCTCGCCAGAGAACTGAGAAACCTGCAGCCATGTGGTTCCTCTCATGCCCATAGACCCTCAGATCTACTTACGTGCATCTGCTAGGTAGATCTAAAATCACATCTAGAGCCTGGCAGTGCGAGGGAGTAAGCTGTTGCTGCTTTCTCAACTCGGAAACGCAGGAAGGAACATCAGGAAGACGGTATAATTGACATTGAGTGAGTCTGTCTGCCTCGCCCCCAGCAATAGTTCTACAGAGTTGTACCAGGATTTGAAGCCAGGGTCTGAGCTTGGCAACCTGCTCAGCCTCTCCCACCTCATATGCTCAGGACTACGGGCTGACCATGCTATGGAGTATTCCCACTGCCCTCCTTCAGCAGGTCTGCAGTTGGACCTTATATGGCCTCTCTGAGTTCGGAGCTGGCCTCCGAATCCTGTGTAGGGCTGGGATTGATGCTTTGCACTTAGCATCAGTTGGCCAAGGGTATCAGTTACTTACTGGTAAAATGATGCTTCGTATGCAGTAAGTGTCCCTAAACTCACTGATTTAAACAGCAAGCGCAGATTTGATTGTTTTTTCCCCCTCTGTAGATTAGCTAGGCCTTTTGTCCTTGCCTGGTTCCATTCATGCACATGTGGTGAGCTGCAGGTGATGGGGTAGTCTTGTCTGGGGTCTCTCATGTACTTGGAGAGAGTTGACAGATCATGTACTTGGTAAGCTAGTCCCTCCACCGTCTTGGCCTGAGATAGAAAAGGAAGTAGAAGGTCACATGCGTCTCTCCCAAGGCAAATTAGATGGCCATACTCAAACAATGTCAAGGTAGGAAAAGCCTACAAACTCAACAGGGTAAAGGGTGAGGTACAGGGAGTCATTTCCAAGGACTATCGGTGCAAGCATTGGCCTCATTCGGGGACTTTAAGGCTCAATGTTCAACTGAGCACCTTAGAAGGCATGAAAGGTCATGTGCTCTGGACGCACACAGGTAAAATCCAATGCAGACTCAGCACCTAGGAGCTACCCAGCAAGGCTCCGTACAGGCCTGTTCCTTCTGGCTCTGAGCTGTGTTCAAGCCAGGGCTTCTCCAAGCTCCCGTGAACTCAGGGACACAGCCATTAACTGGCAGGGCCTCTGCTTAACAGAGCCGCTCCTCATCAGTTTGACATCACAAGTAACACACTCAATTGCCAATTAAAAGGCCCATGTCCTCAGTGTGACAAATAGCAGGGAAAACAATTCTACAATTCAGAACACACTCAGGAGAACATGAAGCACGTTCATCACAACCCCGGCGCCGGCCTTGTACAGTGGCTTTCATCTGCCTCTCGGCAAGACAGAACATGACACTCCCAGGATTTCAAGGGTTGGCTCAATCTGGCCAGGCACGACTTGCTGCTGCCAATCACAGAGTGCTTGCCCCAGCCTCTCAGGATCATGTGAGGGGTCAGGATTGTTTTTCTGTAGCTTAGACATCCGCTTGCCCATCTGATGTTTTCTTAGTTCATATGTAATTACTAGCTGTCCCCTAAGAGAGCAAGGGACCGTGACCTAATGAAACCTGATCCTCTACGGAGTATGGAGGACTGCCTGGAGTCCCCAGGACTGGAGCCGGGCAGTTAGCAGCTCTGGTACTGAAAGAATCTAGAGAAAGTAGACATGTCTCGTGTTTTTCTTTTGCAGCCATTTCCCTTAAAGTAAAGTTGTCTATCCTGGTCCCCACGTGGCTGTCATCTCGGATCTCTTTTAAGTAAAATGATTAATGATGATGATGATGACTTTCATTGAGATGCAGTTTACACTCTATACAATTCACCCACTTGAAGCTTACAATTGAGTGCTTTTTTAAATATGTCCACAGATATGCACACCATGGACATGACAGCCAGCCTCAGAATATTTTCATCTCCTCAAAAAGCATCCTCGTCCCCATTACACATTATCCCCACCCCCATTTCCCTGGCAACCACTAATCCACTTCCATTTCCCTGATTTCCCTATTGTGGATCAATGGTGTGAAAGGAATCGGGCAGCATGGGATCTTTGGTTGACTGTGTTCTTTCACGTACCATAAGCCAGGTAACATTTTAAAACGTAGTTAGCATATATATGTGGTATGCATGCGTGTTTGAAAGTATATGGGTAGACACGTGTGCAGAGGTAGGGGTGTGTGTGTGTGTGTGTGTGTGTGTGTGTGTGTCTGTGTGTCTGTGTGTGTGTGTGTGCACGCAACTTACATGTACACACCAGAGGTTGACATCAGGTAACTTCCTTGGTCATTCACCGCCTTTTATAATAAGGCACAGCCTCTCAATTAAAGTGGGAACTAGGAGGATCTATCTACTTGACAGCTTTCTCCAGGAATCTTCTGTCTTTTCCTCCCAGTTGATTGGATTACAGACTGGCTGCAGTGGCTACCCAGCATTTCTGTGGGTGCTGGGGACATACACCCCAGTCCTCCTGCTTGTGTGGCATGCTCTTTACTAACCTGTCTCCCTGCTCCCAAGTAATACTTTTTTTAAAAAAAATACCGTGCTATGAATCCTGGCTTCACAACCAATTGGCTACATGGTTTTAAGCAAATGACTTTTATCTTTCCTGTGCCTATTTTTCCATTGTAATAGAGGAAGAGTTCTGATGCTCATTCCAGCGGGGCTCCTGGGGCTTCAGGCCGTGCCTGGGACATGGGAAGGGCCTCGGAAAGATGGAAAAATGTTCACTGTTTTTCTGATGGTATTTTTTTTTGGAATACACTGTGTGTGTGTGTGTGTGTGTGTGTGTGTGTGTGTGTGTGTGTGTGTGTCTATCTCTCTGTCTCTCTGTCTCTGTCTCTCTTTGTGTGTGTGTGTCTGTCTCTCTGTCTCTCTGTCTCTCTGTCTCTCTGTCTCTCTCTGTCTCTGTCTCTCTCTGTCTCTGTGTGTGTGTGTGTGTGTGTGTGTGTGTGTGTGTGTTTTCTCCCTCTCTGTGTGTTTTCGTCTTTCCAAGCAAACATTTCCAGCAGTTTACAGATTTTCCCATATGGACCATACTATGTCCTAGACACAAAGGAGCCTTGTGCATACCTTGCAAATTCTCACTTGTTCAGAAACTACTGCACACATACCTCCTCTCTCAGGACAATCTAGTGGTCCCTCTTTGACTCTGGAGTTCTGCTGTTGAAAACCTACTAAAAAAATTTCCCACGATCCCAGTGAAAACACCTGCTTCTTTGCTCTGGTCTGTGAGACTTGCCTGATGCCTGGCACCCTGTTTGTGGCCCCTAGATTGGGAAGGTTTGGGGTTGGCTCTAGTCTATTCTGTCATCCTTCCTGTGTTGTGTCTGTAGGAAGAGTAGAGGGGAGGTCTTTAACTTGGAAAACCTGTCTGTTGTTCTGCAGGCTGCTAGTGGGTGGGAAAGTAGGGGAAAAATCACAGCTGATCCTAAAATAGTTTGGGAACATTGGCTGGAAATAGACCTGAGCCCACTCAGGCTGCTGACCACGATCGTGTCCTCAAGGCTGAGGTTGTGAGAAGGGCAAGTGTGACCGCAGCCCTGCTGAAAGAAGCCTTTATCACACCACACTTCCCCTTGGCAGCATCTCACAGTGACTGGTGACCCGCAGTGATGTGCTGACCGTTAACATCAACTGCAGAAGTGACACCAACACATTTAGGAAATCAGAGGATAGAAGAAAGGGGAATACACCCTTCAACCCAACGCACTCACTGGCCTTGCGTTTGAGTATCCTTCCCGTGTGTAGTCCAGCAGAGCATTGTGACGATCAGTGGAGTCCGCTGGGTACTCAGAATGAGACCTGGAGAGCTAGCTCAGGGCTTCTGAGTGAAGCACTCGGTTTACACTGGAGCCGTGGTTTCTTTGTGCATTTTTTATGTCCTTTCTCATCTGGCTTTGTCTCCCCTGAAGATTGATTGTCAACTTGTACAGACCAAGAGCTGCCGTTGTGTCCTTTCACAGGAGTGTGCATTTTGTCAGAAAAAAGTAGATTTTTTTAAAAAAATGTTTATGCCTACAATGTACTTTTATCGACTTGTGGATACAGATGTTGTCTCTGGAAAGTGGCAAATGCCTGTGGACCTCTCCTCATTGGCCAGTTGACATAATCCCAAAGAAACTCAGCTTCGACCAAAGCTGTGTTTCTGTGACTATCCTTGCTCCCTGGGACTTCTGACGCTTGCGTGATGTGACAGAAAACCTGTCCGTGTATTTTAGGGCCAAGGAGCAAGGACTCGCTGCAGTTTCTAGACATTGCTGGTGCTTTGGTTCCCGTAATGGAACTTTAGAAACACTGTTGGATCGTGAGGAAGAGTCTCCCTGCTGTATGGGGATTCTGGAGAAAGAACCCACCAAGCAGAGCCATCCTTGCCTGGAGTAGGGAGCCTTCCTCCATGACTGTGACTCTTGTCTCTCTGAACACATTGAGAAATGGAATCCAGCGTACCTGATACGCAAAGACACCATTTCAATTAAGCTAGAGAAACAGGATATATGACCAGCATGTTTTCTGTCACAGGTGGTGGCTTGAAAAAGTCAGCTTATATGAACATTTGAAGAAAAAAAAAAGACCATAAAATAAGAACTTGGTATTTTGCTTTTTGAGGTGTTTTGTTTTTCTTTCCTATGAGGAGGAAAATCGAGGCACAGCAGTAACTTGCTACTAACAAGCCCTAGCACCTGCCACTTCAGTTACCATTAGACTTTTAGAAGGAAGCTGTTTGGGAACTTGTTTGAAGAGCCCTTCTATGTGGAAGGATGTGACAGTGTTGGGACCCAGGTCAGTGAGACCTGTACTTGCTATGTCTGTTCCTTAACAGCTGATGCCCACAGAGAGGGTGAGTTATGAGTACAGGCCTGCTTTTAAAGTGTCTAGTCCATGCTGAATCGTTCTGTATTGTTCCAGGATGACTCCTGTTTCGTTAGGGCCTTTAAACCTGTGAGTCATCTTTGGATCAGTTCTCCTTTTGAGACTTCTGTTGGCTCCCCTTTGTCCAAAGATGAAGCCCAGGATCCTTGACATTGCATCAGACCCTGTAGGCATTGGACACTGCCTTTCTTATCAACCTCCAAGCTCTGCCTCCCTCCTTCCCCCCCCCAACCCTGTCCCCAAAGTAGCGAGACGCAGTGGATTACGCTATAGGATGAGCTTAGGAAAAGATTAAGCTGGTATGTTTATTCTTTATTTCATATAGTAATTGTTTTTAAAAAAAAGAAAAGAAAAAGAATCCTATTTTTATGCTTAGTAGAATGGATTTTACTTAAACCTCCAGGCGGACTCCGTTTAAATTCGTCTAGAAAATGTATAGCCTTGATGTTTTTGTGGAACCTTGATATATGTTCTTTACAAAATCCTGATTTTTTTTTAAAAAGATGCAGATTATACATTTTAAAGCAGTTATTTAGCCAGCGCTTTCTGATTCTTCCTATAATCATATCAGAAAACAGAACAATGATTCTGTTATTGCGTTTGCAGCCTCCCATGCCTGCCAGAAGGCCCCTCTTGGAGCTTCTCTGTCATTTTTGCAGTTTTTCCATTCGCACAATTTTTTTTCCTAACCCCTCCCTAACCCAGATCTCTTTTATGGTAATTTTTTTTAAAACAACAGATTACCTTGTGGTACCTCTTGCTTGTCTGACCTGTGCCACCACGTTGTATGCAGATCATACAACCACACCACCCACCCCGGCACGTGGCACCCAACTGCCTCTGGATTGAAGAGAGTGAGGAGATTTGAGTCAGGTTTGACAATGTGTAGTCACAGGAGCTGGGATGGGGGCACATTTGCTTCTTCTCTTGTATGACACCATTGTGCAGTAAATTTGAAGCCTTTAAAGCTACATCGGTAGCGAATTAAAGACTAGCCTTCACTCCTCGAATGACAGTTCTTCTCAAACCTGACTCCTGCTTCAGCTGATGACGTCAGTCTCTTACGTAAACAGTGGCAATGGTAGATATAAAATTAGCTAACTCTCAAACTAATTAGTTAACTCATGAAACTGGACCACTTGGTCCATGATCTCTTAGGACTGATTAAAAGCTCTGTTTAAAGAAAGTCAACTGAAAAATTGTATGTGTTTGTATCTCTGTGTGCATGCATGTGTGTGGGTGTGCGTGTGTGTCAGTGTGTGTAGACACAAGTGCAAGTTCTTTTATAGCCCAGACGAGGGTCTACCATATGTAGGAGATGGAGTTACAGGCAGTTAGGAGCTGCTCAAAGCACGTCCTGGAAAATAAACTCCAGTCCTCTGCAATGGAAGAAAATGTTCTTAACTACTGAGCCTTCTCTCAAGCCCCTATTTTTTATTAAAAAAATAAATAATCAAACGTTATGCGTTGTGATTGAGAGTTTCATTTTGAGTCAAATGTTTTTCAAACTCAACCAACTTGAAAACTGTGGTTTTGCTCAATCGGATTGGTTGCTGGTTACTGTTAACACAATTAGTGCTGTCATCAACCTTGACGTGTCTGGTTTTCACGAAGGCCTGTGTTCAAAAAAAAAAAAAGCAACTAGAAGTGGAAATGCATGAGTTTAAGATATTTGAAGCTTGGGGTTTGTTCAAATGTCTGCTGAAGAACTTCCTGAGGTCAGGCAGAAGTTTGCTCTTGTATAGTAAAGAGCAGAGGTACGCATGCGTTCCCAAGCCTGTTAGTGCTGCCGTGACACGGGCAAGCATTCCCAGGCTCTTCTGACTCCAATGGTTACAAGAAGCATCATCTCCCCCAGACCCATACTCTGCAAAGGCCTCCTGTCCAAATACAGTCACAGTGTTTGTGAGGAAGGTTACATACGTCATATGGGAACATCCCAATCCACCTGAATAGTGACATTATGGAACGAAGAACCAGGGACCACCAGACAGAAGACCAAGTGACGTTACATGGAGACAGTAACTGCCTGCAAACTGTGGAGAGGGCACTTCAGGAGAAAGCCAACAGGCTGACGCTAATCTTGGACTCACCAACCACAAGGAAAACTATTTTTGTCGTTTAAACTACCAAGCCTGGGGTGTTTTGTTACGCATTGCTAGCAAACTCTTGAAGCCAGTGTCCCCATCTTAAAGAAGACCCCTTCTTAGCAGCTTCCTGTGTAGTAACAGGGGCCAGCTTTCTCCCTTGTTCATAGCTGGAGAAGCAAAAGCAGAGAAGACCCCAGGGCACTTGGCACAGTAGGGCAGTGCCAGCCACAGACTGATCAGGAGCCATTTCCACAGAAGTCAGCCAGGTCCCACAGGCAGAGTGCCCGTGGAGCTGTGTGGATGACCTGAGAAGAATCAAGTGGAAGCATTTGTTCAAGGGTCCTCGGAGCAGGGAACCGGCCTTTTTACTAGAGGACTCTGCCTCCCTCTCCTCTATGGATCCTAACGTCTGAGAACTAATTCTGAGACTCCCTCTAGTAAAGCTGCGTGATGTGCGTCTAGCACCCACGAGCGAGGAGCGGAAACATTCCTCTGCCAGTTGGGCAGGTTTTTGGCGATTTGTGCTCAAGTTGCGTTTTCCGTTCCTGCCACGTTGCGCGCTTCCGCCACATGCAGCTTTGCCACAGTGACTGAGGCTCTTTGACAACTCATGAGTGTTAAGCTATTAGAGTCTGCCCCCGCTGTAAAATACCAGAGAGGTGGCTACTTCTCAGTTTCCAAAGTTTCCCAGGGTGGCATCTCAGAAGCAACCTTAATAAATGCCAGTTCTCCGTGGGCAGGCCATGAATAAGGCTTTTCTTGTGATCCGCATCCTGTTCCAAATGTGCTGAAGGGCTCTGGGGAAAACCAGAATGACTGAAGTCAGAAGACAGACACATCTGCACAAGCCAGTGCAGAAGAAGCAGGCAGGAGCAGAAGGGAGCAGGGCATCCATGAACTTCACACGTGTCTCGGGCAGAAGAGCATGTGACAAAGTGTATTCAAGACCCTTCCCCAGGCATCTACTGAGTCCCAATTTAATGCCTGGTTCTATGCCATCCTGATGGAGGGTTGGAACCAGACGGAACTGGTACCAGTCTCTGGAAGAGGACAGGGCAGGACCTCAGGGAGAAAGCACAGGAGAGATGGTAATCGTGTGCAGGGTGTGTCCGTAGCAGATGAGATCATCTAGACTGAGTTCACATGGACTCAGAACAAGGAATGCCCAGGTCTTTGGGGCTGGAGTTGCCTCCTTTCCTGTGGGAAGCAGGGCTACGAACTCACACGGACCTGGAGGAGAGGTGGTCAGTGGTTGCTATTTCTTACCTCTACCCTTCCTTCCCCTTGATTCCTCTTCACCCTGGGGGGTTCTGTAAAAGTCCTGGGTTGCTTTCTCACTTAGAGCCCCTTCTGTTCCCCAGAACCCCTTCTCCCCAAGCTAGGTGTTGGCTTTGGAGTTGTCACAAGAACTGATTGGAATACAAGTTCCTCTCAGCATGGATCCTTTTGTTGAAGATCAAGCCCCTAACTGGTGGTAGCGCCCTTCTGGTGGTGGGAGCCTCGCTGGGGAAGCTGGTCACTGGAGAGTCCACCCTGAGATCCCATTGGCTTCCTGTATTCTTCGCCCCGCCTTCTGCCTGCATAAGAAGATCAGCTTTCCCACGGGTTCTCACCTTAGGCTCTGCCTCACATGCAGGCCCTGAAGCCATGGAGCCACTGCCGACTGTTTGAGTTGGGAATTTTACTGCAGCAACAAACAGCTGAACCGCGCTGTTGGCGGCTGTGCCCACAGACTGTGTGCAGGTGGCCAGCATTACCTGAGAGATGGGACATTGAAGTCTCTCATACACTGCAGGCTCTAAGGATCTACTTGAAGCTCCTATCTCCAGAGTGCTCCTTTAAGTATCCGTTTAACAAGCACGCACTGAATGCCTGCCTCCTGCTAGGCACTCAGACCAAAACAGGGTCGGAAGACTTCTTTCGCAAGTCAGTATTTTGGGTTTTGAGGACCACATCATGTGTCCATCCCAGCTGCTCAGTTCACAAAAGTTAAAGGCAGCCATACACAGCGCATGCATGCGTATCGGAATGTAGCTTTGGAGTTTTGTTTTGTTTTGTTTTTGGTCTGGTTTGGTTTTTGGTTTGGGTTTTAATTTGCTGAGACCTGGTTTTTCTGTGTAGCCTTGGCTGTCCTGGAACTCACGCCATAGACCAGACTAGTCTCACATTCAGAGAAATCCACCTGCCTCTGCTTCCTGAGTGCTGGGATGAAAGGCACGGCCTCCTCTGCCCTAGGCCTTAGGATGGCTTTGGCCGACAAGATGGTTGACTGACCTCTGAGCTAGAAACAGATATAAACAAATGAGGACATTGTCTGCGTGGAGCCTGAACTTGAGGAAGGAACTGATCAGAAGTAATCATAAGTTATCATCAGGAACAAGATTCATGGCCCTCCAGGGAGGTTTAATCATCTCGGGTCAAGAAGGGTTTGATGTGCGTTAGAATCTGAATCATCAACTGTGATTGGGTGAAAAGAAAGAGCAGACACTGTGTGGGTGTGTTTTGAGGCATGACTACAGAGTATAGAGAACCACGAGAAGGCGGTGGAAATGGTGCCGGGTAATCCAGAGAGGCATGAAGTGCTCAGATTGGGGAGCGATAGCCAGTTCATGCACAGCCCTGGGTCACTCCGTACCTCCCGTCTTCATCTGCGTCTCATGGGAAAAGCCGAAAGCAGAGAAGAAATGGGGTCGGGTTGCAGTTTGAAAAAACTAATCTGTGCACGACAACATGACAGCCGGTTGGGGAATGAGGAGGACAGAGGATCGTCATAAAGAAGGAAGTGGAGTGGAAGGCAAAGGAAGATGCGTCACAAAGGGGTGACAGTAGCTGTATATGAAAGACAGGAGTCTGCAGGATGGCTGTAGGTATTGAGTTGACAATTAGGGGGTTGGCAGTGCTGACCAGGAGGGGCCAGGGAGCCCATGGCTCTTTGGTTTTGTTCATTTGTTTTGCATGTGTCTGTGTGTGTTCATGGGGGTGACTCATAGGTATATGCAGATTCATGTGCATGTGTGTATATGCACATGGAGCCCAAAGTTGATGCCAGGAGTTTTTCTAGATCACTCTCCACTTTATAACTTGACACACAGTATTTCACTGAGCCTGGGGCTCACCAATCTTGCCTACTAGTCAACTCGCCTGAGGGAGTATCTGTCTCTGTCTCTCTTAATGCTGGGATTACAAGCGGCCACCATACCTGCTTGGTTCTCACATGGGGCAAGTGCTTTATCCAGTTAAGCCATCTCTCCAACCTGCTCTTTTTAGAGTGTGTGTGTGTGTGTGTGTGTGTGTGTGTGTGTGTGTGTGTGTGTGTGTGTGTGTGTAGGAGTACACACATATGTGCTGCATGCGTGCATGCGTGCGGGCATGTGTGTGTGTAGACCAGAGGGATCTCGCTTTCCGTCTCATTTTTTGAGACAGTCTCTCGTTGAACCTGGAGCTCACTATAAGGCTAGACTAGCTGGCCAGTGAGTGTCAGAGATCCTCCTATTTCTGTCTTCACAGCACTAGGATTACAGGTGCAGACCACCACACTCAGCTCTTTCGTTTCTCACATGGGTGCTGGGGATTAGAACTCAGATCCTCTTGCTAGTGCAGCAAGCCCCTTTACTGACTGAGCCCAGCTCTGCTTCTTTATTTTTGAGTTGTTTGAATCAGAGAATGACACAATGGGCTTGCGTCACCTTTGAGACATAGGGTAGAGGTGTCACATAAGCAGGTCAGATGCACAGCTGTGGCAGTTGGAGGTGGGATTGGAGATAACATGTCTGGTCGGTCATCAATCTGTGGAAGGAAGTTATTGAACACTGATCGGAAATTAGATCTCAAGGAGAATGGCAGAGTTTAGAAGAGAAGAGGGAATAAGGAAACATCCTGAAGGCCCTGGTGCTCAATAACGAGGACAGAAGATGCATTCTGATAGACCAGGAGGTAACCCTAGTGATGGAGAAAGCAGGCACAGTGGGAGGGTTAAGGATTCTCAGGACCATTCGCATTGGCCAGAGTGCCCAGGCCATTGCCAGCCATTGGGCATCTCAGTTATCCTTCCTGGAGAATGGGTTCCAGCGTTAGAGGCTTTTTGGGATAACAGGCAAGCAGAAACCGTCCGATAACTTAACAACATGGAGAGGCCTGCAGACCTCAGCCAGAGAATGGTGGGAGGCAAGGAAGTAGACAGGAAACCCAGACAACACTGCCAGAAGTCTACTGTCCTGTGGAAGAGCTGCACAGGACACATAGAGGGGGCATTGGAAGAGGCCGTGGGATTGGAATTCCATTTTAAAATGATGGGAAACTGGCAGTTAGGTATTTATTCAAAATACTCGTGCATTTATTCATTTTGTAAACTGTATCTCACTTATTTAATCTAAACCACCCATTGTGCCTTTTGAGCAGTGTGTTTACTGTGGGCCCTAACCTCAGTTTTAGTTCATTCCTTTCTTTCCTTGTGAACAGGCATTTATTGAGCACGTACTTTCTACCAACCATGAAGCAAGGTCCCAGAGACGGCCGTGAGTTAGATACAGCTTGCCGGTTTGTGAGACATACGGCTTAGTTTACTTCAGTTTACTTCGCTGGTTCTCTCACAAAGAGGGCTTTATTTTCCTCTTCACCTTCAGGGACATGGAGTCAAGTCAGAAGATGTTTTTGATTTCTCCGACTCAGGGGAAGAAGTACTACTGGCCCCTAGTGGGTAAAGGCCAGAAATGCTGATAAACATCTTCCAGGACCTGGGGTGGGGAGACCCAGGACCAAGAATACACAATGTGTGTGCATAGTATGTACAGGGCTCAGAGGGTAGGCGTTTATGTGGATAGAGAAACTGAAGGTGAGGAGGTGATGAGGAAGAGGGGAATACAGGTATGCACAGATGTGATGTGACCCAGAGTGACCCAAGCCAGGAGTCTCCAGGAAGTCAGAATAGAGGCACCGTTGCTGGTAAGGGCAGAAGTATGGATGTAGCCCTAGAAACCATGCTAGGTGCTTAGTGTTTGTGAGTTAGTGAGTGAGGAACGACTACAGAATTCCACATGAGAGGAACCACATCCACATCCTAAGAATGGTATTTTTTAATCTTAATAATAATTGTTTATTTGTCTGTGTGTGTGTGTTTGTGTGTGTGTGTGTGTGTTTTGCGTGTAACTAGTTACTGAAGGATCAGAGTCTTGACTTCAAGATGATGTTTATGAACAACCTGAGCTAGCCTGTGGTTCTCTCCGCATCTCCTTTGGATCTTGTCTCCAGAACCAGCTTCGAGCATCCGTCAGACCTCCGTTTATACCTCTTACGCACCAGCGCTTCCTGTGGGCATTCCAAAGAGTCTGTGCCTCCAGGTTTCAGAGCAGTGGCCTTTAGGCAGCCCCATCAATTCCTCCTGATTGAGAGTTCTCACACAGCTGTTCAGGTCTAGGCACCCTGGCTGCAGTGGCCTTTGCACAGAGAAACGCTTCAGGGATGTGCTCATGGGCAATCACAGTCACCGCTGCCTTGATCTGTGTGTGAACCGGTGCCCTCCAGTGACCCCTGTACTGTGTTCTGCCTCCTTCAGAGGACACCCTACTCCACCCCACCACCACCCAGTACATCTCTTCTCCTTCATCCCGGGAAGAAAGGTGGCTCTGCATAGTAAATGAAATTTGAAGGAGGCTTTGCCTCCCAAATCCGTATCCAGTGCACATCACACTTTGAAGCTGCCCTTCCTGTTAGGAGACTGACTGTATATCACAGTCTCTCATTGCCCAGAGACCAATTGGGAGAGACCTAGACTTGCAGGTAGACGGGGCTGGTGGGGTCAAGAAGATCAAAGTTGTATCTAAATTTCCATTGCTCAGGGAAGCCAGGGGTAAGAGACACGTGAGACAGTCCCACCTGGAAGATTTCATTGCTAAATCTCCCATTAGGAAAGAAGCACTGAAGCATGTTTGCTTGTTCAATAGACACATTTTTCTTTTCTTTGTATAAGCAAGAGAGGGATTTGGATAGGACCTAGGAATTACTACCTGCTCTATGATGGGGGAAGGAACAACTTCCTAAAGAAAGTACAGGCACACTGGCACGTCAGTGGTTAGCAGAGTTCCCTGCAGAGGAAGTCTCTGATAATGGCTTAAAAGCTGGGAGTCCACAGCCTAGGACCATCCCTATCTGGAAATGAAGACAAGCCAGAGACCAGGAACTGGATCATAGTTGAGAACATGGGAGAAGCTAGCTCTGATGCTTTCTTCTGTCTTCTTCCCATAATGATTTCATTATAGGGTACAGAATTCTCCCGGGTTTCAGTTTTCCCATGTGCAAAATGAAGGGATTGTCGAACTAAAGAACTTCTGGAGCTCCTGGTGGCTTTGACCTATATATTAAATTCCACTTTGGCCAGGGTGTCACTTGCCCACCTGTAGAACTAAGAAAATTAATTTTACGCCCAGCTTCCCCCTTTACTGAAAGAAAAGGTCTCAAAAACTTTAATAATGCAAATATCTAGGGCTTTTATGCAAATACTGATAGAATTTTAAAATTTTGTTTATTTGTACCACTTAATTCCTTGGACTACATATGTTTAATGTTATAAACTATATAAGCGGTTAACTTATAAACCCCGCCCTTTTCACTTAAATTTCACGAGTCATTAGTTGCACTTCTCCTTCCCAGCTTCACCTCCAGTGTTTGTGGTTCTGTGTATTTTCTCAATCACTGGGAAGCTTCTGGATTCCTCTCCCAATTTCCCACGGCCTCAGAGAGACAGCGCTTTGAGAATCTGAGAGTCAGTTAACCCTTCCTCGAAATTCTTACCGCAAACCATAGGCCTCAACTCCCCAAAGTGAATTCTTGGGGGATGCCTTAGAGATGAATATTTATGATACCTTGCAGCAATTAATGTCTGCTTGGGGTGCTTTTTAAATGATCCGAAAGATTTGTCTATACATGTGGAGAGGTGACTAAGATGCCTGCTGCTCTTTCAGAGGATAGGAGTTCATTTTCTAGCACCCAAGTTGGGTGACTACAACCCCAGTGACTCCAGCTCCATGGAATCCCTGTGCTCTCTGTTAGCACACATTTGTGTGTATACACACACGCACACGTGTGCGCGCGCGCACACACACACACACACACACACACAAATGAAAATAAAAAAAAGTTTTCTATATCAAGTAAATTATGTACTTGCGTGAAAAATGACCTCATGTAACCTGGCACAACATAATTAATAGAGAAAGAAAAAAGAAAAAAAATGTTTATAGCTCTACCAAAATGGTGAGGTTATAATCCCAAGACTAATTACTATGGCTATGTCAAATAAATTAATTACTGAGTCCTTTTTACTTTTATGTGTTCTGTTAATTGATATAATTGCCTGTTATTAAATAAGAGGCATCATACTTTTTGAGGGATAATGAGGGATGGCAGAAAGATGGCCGTGTACATAGACATAGACAAAAGTGTTAATATGTAGAATTCTCACTTAAAGCACATTAGCGTGTTATATGGCACACTGATGCATTTCTTATTGGCCCCTCGGTCACCGATGCCTGTGAAATAGGTCTCTAAGGAAGCCAAAGGACAGAGAGTAGGCTGGGTTTGCTGGGCCCCCTAAGAACTCGGGTCCACGTTTCCTCCATTCCAAATACCAGGAAGTGTGAGACCCTTCTGACCGCTTTCTGCGGACCCACCACTGGGCTTTTGTGTCAATTAATGAGCTCAGAGTCATTTGGAAATATGCACTGTGCTCCACAAAAGGAAGTAGTAATATAATCAGAAATGATTCTGTCTCAGCACTTCAGCTCGATTGTGACTATTAATGCCCATTATCACTGGGTTACCTGAAATGTGTTTAACAATCACAGTCACTAATCAGGGTGCCTGTCCTGGAAAATGTGCATTCTCTCCGTCTGGATCCCACTAGGTATTGTGCCATTTACTGTTTTAAATGTTTTTTTTTTTTTTCAGATAATTGGAACCTGCTACCTCAGACTTTGAAAAGGAATGTAGCGGGTGGTTGGGGATTTAGCTCAGCGGTAGAGCGCTTGCCTAGCGAGCACAAGCCCCTGGGTTCGGTCCCCAGCTCCGAAAGAAAAAAAAAAAAAAAAAAAAAAAAAAAAAAAAAAAAAAAAGGAATGTAGCGGGTGACGCCCCGAGAGGTTCAAAGCCAGTACTTCCACCAGGGAAAACAATGCAGTTTTCATGCATGATGATTATAATATTATTCCATGATTGCATGGGGGTTGGGGGGTAGTCTGGTTTTGTCAGACTTTTGAAAGTAGCAAATTGAGTCCCATCCAAGTAATCAGAGGTTAGGAGTCCCTAGCACAGAGTGTTTGCACTTGTTTGCGCCTCTGTCCCCAGAGCCCTTTGCTGACCACTTGGGGCTGACCAGTGGAGTGCCAAGGAGTTCATTCCCTGACGGTAACCCTCAGCCAAGGACAAATGGAAGTTGAACAAAATGTTCCAACTTCCTGGCCTCTGTGAGGAGACAAGAGGACGATGCACTCTGCTCTCAGAGGCTCCCCGTGGGATTAACTCACCCACCCACACTATATCGTGTTCAGCTATGGCAATTTCTCTTGGCTCCCTTCCCTTTCTACCTTACATCCCTAAAGCCCTTCTGGAGCATCGAGTAAGGCACTTTGACTAAGGCTCTTGCCTCCCATCCCTTTTCCAGCTCCGCCTGACGGGGGAGGGTCCACCCGACCATCCCGCTCTCCGTCCTCTCTTTCTGGAGAAATCTGGAGTCTCACGACCCCGACCCTGTATGTGGAGGAGCTTGGCAACCCCCGGACATCTTGGCATTTTAAGTCATCATCTTGAAAAATGAAAACACACAGTGTTTCTTCGGGCCTGGCAGGTGGCAGGCATAATTTCTTTTTCCCACCTCTTCTCTTAAACATCACTACTCCATTCAAGTGAGGCAAGATGAATTAATCCAGGCCCGATGTAAAATGCCCAAGATCGGTGCCCTCCTTCCGAACATGTA
The DNA here is from genome assembly GCF_021556685.1 of Rattus norvegicus. Classification (NCBI taxonomy): domain Eukaryota; kingdom Metazoa; phylum Chordata; class Mammalia; order Rodentia; family Muridae; genus Rattus; species Rattus norvegicus. The sequence goes on along the minus strand of NC_141539.1, from coordinate 34,560,142 downwards.
TCCATGTACTCTTAGATAATTTATGTATAATTTTAATAGATTTGTCAACAGCGGCCCTTCTTCATCTAAAAAGGCCGCTTACAGACAGACCACTTAATTTGCTCCTCAATGGTATTTTTCATACATGGTTACTGCTCGGCCGACAGATACCAGATGATCCCATTATAAACACATTTGACATGGCTTCTGCTGAGGGGATGGGCACGCTCAAGGTCTGCTACACTGTGTACAACAGTTCACCCCCCTCACGTAACAGTCTGAGAGCAGGCACTGAGGCCAGAGTCCCTATCAGTGTGCATGTATTACTGATGAGAGCCGAATTCTGCCACTGGAACCGAGGGAGGGAGTGGTCACCTGCCACCAACTCCCACTTCTTAACTGTCTCTGCATGAGGAGGATTAGCTCACCCTCCTAGCTCTCAGCCTAGCCTGGGGGCAGGCTAGGGTGTGTGGGGTAGAGCATTCTGCACCAGTTATAGGTGGAACATGGTGGGAAGTATCTTCATGCCTTGGTGGACAGGTCTGAGGTGCTCCTCCCTCCTAAGTCCAGCTTGTTCACAATGGTAATCTGCTTGCTAATATACTCACCGTTATTCCCTCCTGCCCTTTCTTACATCCCCATTAGCTCATGATGCTTCCTGAATTAACTCCCAATGGGAGAATTTAAATCTGAATCCTTATTTCGGGACAGGGGTTCTTCTGAGTAACTCCCTATCAGTCTGTTCTTCTGGGCTCTCTCCAGTGACCAGACTGTATTGGCATATGCCCTCCTGTTCCCTCTAGCCCAGAGCTCTCCCACCACCAACCACAGTCAGTCTGGCTAGCAAATAGGATGGAGGCGGGTCAAAATCTGAGGCAGAGGCCAACTGAACCTGCTTCCAGCTGACTCTTGAGTATTTGATTCAGAGGTGAAGGAGCTCTGTCCAGGTCGTCAATTTGGAATGAAGACTAGAAATGGAAGGCCATAGGTAGGTAATGCCAAGAGTAGACTCTTTAGAGGGAGCGATGCTCCCTTCCTTCCACAGACTGATGGGGATGCAGATGAATTGCTTGAGCCATTTCTATCCACGGTGGTAACTGCAAGACGTTGCCCAGGATTCTAAAGGAAAACTGTTCTCTGGATGTGGCAGTCATTGCCACGCTTCCTTGTGACAGAGAAAGCAACATCACCTTCTAAATTTTCTCAATGGAGTACGATGTGTGTAATGTGTAATAAAATATAAATAGGCCTTTCGGAAGCATCTATGTGTTTCGTTTTATCAACCTTTAGATGCGTTAAAGCCAAGTACAGTTTTATATGAGTTCTAGATGACATGTAGTATTTTTATTTGCTACTTCATTGCTAAATGTTTCATATAAAACTGAAGAGGAAAAAAAATACACAGTCCCACATACAAAAGAAAAAGCAGATGGCTAAATGTGACCGTGGGAAGAGGCAGAGAATTAAGGGCCCCTCCTTGCTGGGGAGGGACAGAAGTAGAGTAACTCACTCATTAGCCATTTGCTTCTACTGTGTTGGGAGTCGACTATTACTATTCATAAGAATCTACAGGTGTCTCTGCTATTTTTTTATCCTTTAAATGTACATATAAATGAGTATGTATTATTTATAGATGTCTTTGAATTTAGAAACATCAAGCTTAAAAAGAAGTGCAGCAAGGAATATTTGATTTAATGCTCACTGGAGAATGGAGAAGGGATTCTCGGCAGGAAGGCTGTGCTGTGATCTAACCTTTTCGAGGGACTTTGCCACCAGCTCTTTTGGTGACAGTTCAAGTGTAGAAAGATTCTCAGGTGGAAGAAGCCACGGGAGCCAAAGAACTAAGAGGGCCAGGCTCGAGTTGCAGCCTTCCTCCTGGCTAGTCGTGTGACCTTGAGCCTACTCTGCACACTGTCTCGAAGTTGTTTTTCCTGCCTGCATCAGGACACCATCCACGGCAGTCTATGGTCTTGACACCACATAGGTACCCAGAGGCAGTCCTAGGCCTGGCCTGACTCACACTCTACGCTTTAGTTTGCACAAGAGCAGTGACATTGGTGAACCATGGTGGTGGTGGTGGTGGTGGTGGTGGTGGTGGTGGTGTGTGTGTGTGTGTGTGTGTGTGTGTGTGTGTGTGTGTGTCTGTCTGTCTGTCTGTCTGTCTGTCTATGTCTTCCTCTGCACATGTACATACTGGAGATTCAGCACAGGGCATTATGTCTACTAAGCAAGCACTCAGCCATTGAGCTACACCCCCAGCCCGGCTCCACGGTTTTTTGAGGACCCATGAAGCCTTGGTACATCCAAGCCACTTACCTACACACGTTAGTAGCGATCAGGAAAACCGAGTCAGCCTTTCGTTCTGTTTTCATTTCCTCAGCAGCTTCTACGTTGGCCAAGAAAAACAGCGTACTTACTGAAATTCCTGGTAATAACTGCTTTCTGCTTGAGTATGGAGAAACATGCCTGTCTGTGGTTTATTTTTTGAATGGATAATTCATCATATCTAGATAAAAAAATCTCATAATCTCCATAGACTTTTCTTTCACAATTTTGTTTCCTTTGAGAGTATAGGAACAGCCTCAGATCCATTCAAGTAAGATGCTTCTTTAGTGGCTGAGGAAGCAGTGCCTTCCAGGTCCATTTGAGGCTAAAAACGGGGGAGGGGGTGTCTCAGCTCTAGCCTTAGAGACTTGGGCTCTGGGCCTGGACTTTGATTTACCAGTTGCTGGGGACAGGATGGGGCCAGAGACCCAACCTGAACATTAATGAACTCTCAGAACAACCTTGATATTTACTGCTCTCGTCCCTTTCAGGTGGATGAGACTCAGGAGGGTGGGAAAGGTGGGCGGTGACGTCGCCTGTTGCTAAGTAGCAGAGCTGAGACTTAGAGCAGTGGTTCTCAACCTTCCGAATGCTGAGACCCCTTAATACAATCCCTCATGTTGTAGTGACCTCCAGCCATAAAATTATTTTTGTTACTGTTTCATAACTATAATTTTGCAACTGTTGTGAATCTTCACGTAAATACTTGTTTTCCAATGGTCTAAGGTGACCCCTGTGAAAGGGTCACGACCCACAGGTTGAGAACATGTCTTAGGCAGTGCATCTCCTACCTGTAATACAGACTGAGCTGACCTCCTGAACCAGTGCATCTGAGACATGAAACTCCAACTCTGCCAGGCAACCTATGAGCCAGACACTAGATCCTACACTTAAAGAAGGACCCAGGCCTCTCTTTATCTCTTTGAGGATGCAGAAATGTACGGAGCCTGAAGCCTCTCTGGCAGTACCCTGTAAGGATCCTTTCTGCCAACATTCCTCTTCAAAGCTCTTAAGAAGTCAAGGCCTGGGGTTGGGGATTTAGCTCAGTGGTAGAGCGCTTGCCTAGCAAGCGCAAGGCCCTGGGTTCGGTCCCCAGCTCCGAAAAAAAGAAAAAAAAAAAAAAGAAGTCAAGGCCTAGGGACAGGGGATGCTGAGGGACCCTGAGCAGTACCAGGTGCAGCTAAACCAAGGTAACCCATTCCAGATCCTGGAATTAGGCTGGAAGGTTGCCTAGCCCCTCTGTTTCTGATACTGTCTCCAGCCCCCTGACACTGATACACTGGCTACTTGGGTGTTTGATGTGTGGACTGCAGGCACCCCCAAATAACCAGGCAAGTGTTCCTAGGGAAAAATAGGCTTTGGATGAGAAGAAACTCCTGCTCTTCTTGGGCCCGAACTTATATCGTGCTTTTGGCTGCATGAGTTCCCCTGGGACTGATACCTGGTACTGAGGTACACCTTCCTGCTGAGGCATGGCTGTCCTACAAAGCTAAGCTGAGCCTAGCCAGAGCCAGGGCTCCCTGAGAATAGGCTAGAGGCCAGTGTGCCTGTCTGTGGGTTACTTTCCTTCCATGGCTTCCCCCCTGGCCCCTCCCCTCCTGCCTCCTGGCCTATTGTTTGGTTTCATTCCCCAAGACTCTCAGGCAAGTCTTGATTAAATGTTACAGCCTGGCCCCAGGAGCTGTCAAGGGGAATCCAGGGGAGAAGCTTGTCTACAGTTGAGTCAGAGCTTTAAAGAGACAGCATCCCCAAGAGCCGAGTGAAACAGGAGTGGACATGACCACTGCACCTGTCTACCTAGACAGGGCTGGACAAAGGGATGCCATGTGTCTCCCTACACAAGGGAAGAAAGGAGCTCACAGCCACCCTGGTCTGCTTGGTACAGCAGCAGCTGGCCTGCCTGTCCGTGAATTAGGGATGTTGGTGCTGTCCCGCCTCTCAGGGCACTTGAGTCAGTCTAATGAGGCAGAGGAGGTGCAGAAACGCTCCAAACAGTCCACAGAGCCAGGCAAATGTGAGGCGTCATCATGAAAAGCTTAAATTTATGGTTCTGAAGGAGATGCAACATCTGGGAAGGAATTATTGCAATTTAAAGGGAGGATGTGGGTCTGTTTATAAGTGCGGAATCTGGAAGCGATGTCTGGTTTCTTTTTTTTTTTTTTTTAACCAACTAATTTGTATTCCAGTCAGAAAACTATGGTGTGACTATCTTCCAGATGTTCAGAAGAAAATTGTAGAAGATGAGTTCCATCTCGGATGCATTTTCTGTCTTTCAATAGGCTTCACTGGGCATCTACTACTTGCCAGGTGTACCCCTCTGCTGACATCTTTGATGCCACAGTGGGCGAGTCAGGCTACGAGAAGTCCAGTCGGTGCTTTCAGTGTCCCTTCACTGTGGAGACTTTAGGAAGTACAAGGTCCTGCCCCAGTGACAGAAACATCTATGTAACCATGTGGCGGGGACAGAGGTTGTGTGCTGCCGTTGAGTGGTATGACCGAGTTGGGCACATCACTGTTAACTTCTGAAGGGTTGGCTGTTTAATGGGAAACATAGATTGGGTAGTGTGATCTGTAAACTTTATTGCCTGGAATGCTTGAGTCTAGATTTCTGGCAGTTTGTGGCAGCACAATAGGATCCCTTCAAGCCATGAGCACCCCATTTTCCTTGTCTCTACATTCTTTTCACCCCAAGACAATGAAGAGTAATTATGGGTCCATTAATGCTAGCTTGGCCTGTTCGGAAGGCCATGGGTTTCATGGGTGAGGCACATGCCGGTACTGTGGCAGTCCCGTGTTTGCAGGCAAAGTGTCTGTGCTCCAGACAGTGCTGTGAAACTTCTAGGGGGAGGGGCAGCTGAATGTCCAGTTACAGAGACAAGCTGGGGAGTCTGGGATCAGGACACTAGGAAGAGCTTCATTTGCCTGAACTCACCAGGATCCCGGGACCATAAGTGATGCCTCTTTGTTGTGCTAAACCTCAGGATTTAGCACAATCCCTATGGCGGCAATGAGACTACCTCAGGGAGCCTGTTGTTGTCATGAGGCAGGTGTGACTTGACTCAAGCTGACATCACGGAATGCCACAGTCTGGGAAGCTTCACCACTGACGGTGACATCATGGTTCTGCATGCTGGAGAGCCCCAGAGCAGTCCTCCACAGGCAGCTTCTAGAGTAGTGCTCTCCCGGCCTCAAGCTGAAACCCTCTTCTTGTGGCCTCTTAGGGAGGTGACGGGGGAGACTTATTAATGATGCTCCATCTTTTATGAAGGTACCAGTTCAAACTCTGTGGCAGGTTCGGTCCTACTACTAGGACCAGTGTAACTACTGCTCTGGAGTCCCTACTTTCAAATACAGCCATGTAAGGAATTAGGGTTTCAACATAGATGGGGTAGGGAACACACAAATCAGTCTGTATAGTAAGATGAGAGATGAAGTGGCCTAATTCAAGCGTCGATGATCGCTAATGTGACTGCGGAACATTCTGAACAGTGAGTGTTCTGTGTGTCACAGAGGACAGAGAGAGAGAGGAATCGGGGTTTTCATGAAAGGTAGGTGGCGAAAGTCATGCCCTGAAATAAGAATCTAGGAATGGAGTCAGTCCATGCACATCATCATCACTGTCTTGATGGAGAGAGAGAGGAGGGACCAAGAGTTGACCCAAGGGTGGGTAAAAATTGGTTCCTGGAGTAGGGAGAGGGTGAAAAATTTCTCACACATCAATGGCTTCTGGCTCCAAAGCACTCTGACAAAAATCTTCCTCTTCAGAACTTAATTCCTCTTATTAGGAAGAATTTAAATGTCATTTAACTCAACTTTTGTCTTGTGGGGCGGAGGATGGTAATGAAGAGACTGAATGGGGAACGCTGGGTTAATCATCTTACTGATTGCAAAGAACTGAAGAAGGTGTTGACAAGCCTGAAGCAGGTGGAGAAGGGGAGCTTTGAGGCAGGGCGAGGTCACCTAACCTAACCAGGCTTTTGGGAGCTGAGTGGGGTGTAGATTCACCATGGGCTGACTGAAATGAGGGTGGTCCCTCCCACCTTTACTCTCCTTTTATTCAGTCAGGGGGACAACTGTGCAGCCAGCATAGAGCCCCGCCTAGGATCCTTAGTGACAGGTCCGTCCTCCTCCAGAGCAAAGGTATATAAATACCCAGAGTCCCAGTCCTGTCTCCCTATTGACTCTCTGTGAGACTTGGGATGTCTCTTATTTGTCGAGAGCCTCTGTTCCCTCACTTGTAGAATGGGAGATAATAAAAGTACTCGGTTCATCAACCTGTTAGAAGGTAAAGGAGAAAAATGCGTGGGAGTTGGGTTTTGCAAACCTCGAGCATCGTGGAAATTTTGCTATATCTCTAAACAAGCAGCATGGCCCCAGTAGACACAAGCTTGCTTTAAGGAATATATGTCCACAATAAAGCTCTCCAGGCAGGGCCCTGCTAGCAGTTGAAAACAAGTCAGTCATGGATCTCATCAGTGGCCAACTCTGGACCTTAATGGAAATGGGAAATCTCTGTGTGGTGCCGGGCGGACTTTCAGAGCGAGCTCTGTCTTTGCATCTCCACTCTCCACTCTCCGTCCTAAAAGCAGAGCCTTCCGGACCCCTCGGCCCAGTGAACTGTTGTGAACTTAATGGATAAACCTGATGCTTACTTTTGTATTGGCGAGACGCCTGCAGGCTTTGGTGAGCCCATGGTTGATATTATTAATGGATGGCCTGTTTTTCCGTTTTCTTGAAAGAAAGCAAGTATGAATGAGCGTTCCCTCTACGGGATGTGTTTGGAGTGGATGTCTGAGCCTCATGCCAAGGCTGCTGGGGAACCCTGCATCCAGGCTGGCAGGAGGTAGGCTTGAGGCTACTTTGCTCCTTCCAGCTTATAGCCTCCAGCTCCTTTCCTTTGCTTTCCAAGGAAGAGGGAATCTCTGTTCCCCAGCCAGCCGAAGGGTGTTGGACTGCTGAGTGCTAGAACCATAATTGGGGTGCATGGTCAAGAGTCAGGCATAGCTGCTGTCTGATCCTGTATCAAACTGGAGACTCCCTAATTGGTTTCTCTTCTCTGCAGGCAGTTTCTCTCCCCCCACCCTCCCCCCACCAAAAAAAAAAGAAAAGAAAAAACCATGGTGTCTTTTATAGAGATGTTAAAAACTCCTAGGGCCCTTGTTTATAATTCTCTCGGCTATCAGTTTGGTTCATGTCAGGAATCATCTGGACTCACAGATTTTGAGTTAAAACGGTTTCCTGACTTAAATTTTGAAATCTTTTCAGCATTTAACCCAGCAGCCCATTCTGGTTCTTGTTTTCATAAATGGTCTTTGTCTTGTCAAAGTCAGTCTCCTCTGCTGAGTACCCTGAGATGTGGAGGTTACAGAGCTCATTTGCAAGCAGTGACATTACCTGGTGTGGTTTTTAAAGAGAACCCTCTGTCCTTTTGTCTTCTTAATGTCATTTTTGTTAAGACTTGAAATTGTCCCCTAGTAGTTCAATTAACAGAAGAGAAGGGATCAATTTCACCTGAAATAACCGGGATCAAGTCCCCAAGTGAGGTATTACTATTCTGCTCCCTGCGACTTCTTAGAATCTACCCTGAGACTTTCCCCAGGCCGTGATCCTCTGAAACTGAAGGGTTTAAAAGTGTTGATTTTTGGATCAGAATTCTTACCAGAGCTAGACATAGTGGTGCACTTCTTGAAAACTCAGCACTCAGGAAGCAGAGACAGGAGGATCTCTGTGAGTTCGAGTCCAGCTAGTTCTATATAGCAAGCTCTGGGACATCTTTGTGTGGAGAGACTGTGTTTAAAACAACGAAATATTACTAGAAAAGGGATATCCACTTTTTAATTTATTATTTTGTAATTAAAATCACACCACATCATTTTCTTCCTTCCCCTTCCTTCCTTCACTCCCTCTCAAAATCAAAGCCTCCTTCTTTAAACATGCGCGCGCACGCACACACACACACACACACACACACACACAAGCACACACAAGTACACACACACAAGCACACACACACACAAGCACACACACACAAGCACACAATGCCTAAATATATAAATCAACCTGCTCTATCCTTTTAGCGTTACTCATATGATGTATATGATATGATGGCCAAGCATGTGGTACTAATAACCAATTGGGGGGCTCGTCCCTGGAAAAGAGTCATTCTTCTTCTCAGAATCCCTTAGTTTCCTGTGGTTCTTTGTCTATGAGTAGTAGGGCCCTGTGGGATTTCTCCCTTTACATGTTAGCCTGTCTGTTGGGGCGTTGTTGTTCAGATTTTAAGCAGCCATATTGTTGAGGTGTCATGAGTGAGGCCTCCCTGTCATTTCTAGGAGACACAATCTCACAACAGACTTCCTAGTCCTCACAAGGTCTCAGCCTCCTCTTCTGTAAAGCTCCTCAAGCCTTAGGTCGGGCACTGTGCTGTACATGTGTCAGACAGGCTGAGCACTCCACGTTGACTTGTTCTCTGCATTTTAACCCGTTGTGGTTTTCCATAACCGTCTCCATATGCTTCAATGAGAAATTTCTTTGATGAGGGGTGAGAGCTATACTTACCTGCGGTCTAAGGATACATACTTAGGATGCAGTCAGGAATTAGCTCGTTAAGTACGGTGGTGGTAATAGTTTCTCCTCTAAGATCCCCAGCCTTATTGGCCCAGGTTGGTTGGCTAGATTTCTAGTGCCAGCCAGGTTTGCCCTCTTGTTAAGTACCATTGGTTAGTGCCAAGAGATGAGCATCACTATTGCATCCTTAGGGCTAACGCACCGTGCCAGCCATCGTTGTGGTCCGTAAGCATAGAGATAGGTTTCTGATCATTGAAACTGGGTTTCCTAATAACTTAAAATCATTTTCCATGCCAAGTAGCTCATTAAGGCAGAATATGCATGGGCGAGTGGGTATAATTTGTAGACCATCTAAGAAGAAAAGCCTTACCATCTGTTGTGTGCTGCTGTGTCATGGGTGCCAAGGACCTGAGAGTTGAGTATTAAGGTACTATCTGTTTTCAGATTCAGATCTGACTGTAGGACATGGAGGTTGGATGGGACGAAAAGCAGCAAGGAAGGAAAGATATGACTAGATAAATAGCACCACAAAGCAGATTGGGACTAGATATAAGTTAAGAACAGTTAAACTGCCCGTAAGGGAGGAGTACCCAGTGGGAATGGGCCAAAGCTTCATGACTTGGGAGCTCCTTGCTGGGGACATGGAATGACTGGCCACCCTATCAAGCGGGGACAGTGCTCATGAGAAGTCCAAGAGCTCATAAAGCATGTTCTCTAGTTTGAGAAACAAGAAGTGGATTCATAGGAATTAAATAACTTACGGGTATCATGAAACCATGTGGTTATATAAAGAATCCCCATTGTATAGTCGTTTGTTTAATCCTCTCCAAAAGTAACAAATAGGTTCAAATGTGTCATTTGAAGAGAGTCAAACAAAGGAACAGATCACAGAAGCATAGATATGGTATAAAGATACAGCAGTACAATATCTCAACCCTAATGAACATTGACGTAATCACTCTCTATAAGCTGCAGGTAGGAATGGAAGGTAGCTATTACTGACCTCTCCCTTGTATACCATTGTCCCCTTCATCTGAGGGATACAGATAGCATTTGAAGACAGATACAACAGGGTCAAGGCCAACCCATACCCAGCTTCTTACTGATATCCACATAGGTTGAACCTAGCAAGAGTCATAGGATATCAGAGCCATAGTGATACCCAATATAGATCAGGTGTGCTTCAAAGGACCCAAAGCAGGTGGTAGGGTGAGGAACTGACCTGAATGGATAGAATGGCTCCTGCACACTAGCAAATGGGTCATTTTTTATCAGGAAAAGAAGCCTGCTTTGCATGTGGCTTAATCCGTTCCTCACAAGTGGTGTCGAACACAATAAGATTAGGAACATAGGGCCATTGTTGTAAGAGTATGTCAGAGACTGTTCTCTTAGGCCTTCCTCACTACTGCTCCGTGACCTCCTGTCTGGCCTGTGCCACATTCATTCAGGTACAAACTGGTACATGAGTATTGTCTGGCTGGAATGACATGAACCTACCTGGATGGAGAAGAAGAAAAATCAGATAATTGGATTTCTAAGAGATCTTTCTCAGGTGTCTGGGAGTCAGGGTTCTTGTGCTTTTAATGAACAGCCTTTACAGTGGCCTACAAGTCCCTCCACAATCAGAATAGCCAGCTTCCAGAAGATGTTTGGAATGTCCCAGTCACAGAGACTTTCTCACTGATCTTAGAACCACGTCCCAGTTCCCAAAGCCCTTTGCGCTAGCTCTTCCCTCTGTCCTAGACTCCTTTGTGACACATTCCCCACTCCCTTCCAATATGTACATAATGTCGTACGCTATGATGTTGACACACTCTACTGAAATTAGACAGTGGTCCCCACGTAGCAACATGTTCCACTTCATCCCTATAAATAGTACTCACCTCCTTCTAATGCAATTTTCGCCTATTATGTTCATTGTTTCTTGTTTGTTTCTTCCCACTAGGCTGCAGACTCCATGAGACTAGTGATATTTCTTTTGTTCTGTTCATTCATGAATTTCCATTGCCTAGAACATGGCCTAAATGCTGTAGATGCTTGTCAGTAATTGAATGACTGAGAAATGAATGAATGAATGAATGATGAATGAATGAATGAATGAGGTTCTTGAGAACCTAAAATCAGTGTGACCACTATCTTTTAGACTTCTCTCTTCACCAACACCTATCTGCTGAGGATCTTTCCCAGAAATTCATTGATCTTCCAATCACCATTGTTGCCAATACCTTGTGGCTGGAGTGATCGATGTCTCTGCATGCGTCACACTGGCTTGGTGGAGGAAATGTATTCACGACTTTGGCTCAGTGTCAAAATTAAATGGTGACCTTGGCTCACTTTGCCTCCCCACAGAGGTTATTTCTTAATCATAAAGGGAACACTCTGTCCTTGGGAAAAGTAATATTTCTGCCACCTTCAGCTTTCAAAAGGCTATTTGATATGGCTCACGGGTGTCCCTGTCAGAGCCCGCTGAAAAAGCTTAGGTAGAGAGGATCAGCAAATGACCTGTCGTGTCGTCAGATGCTGGCCATGAGGTGAGATTCGTTTACAATAACTTATTTACCTGTCCAAATCCTTCATACCACATTAAAGCCTTCTCCTGCTAGCTAGGACCCTGGAGTGCTAAGAGGAAAAAGGAAAATCAATTGCTAATGATATATTCCATTAAAAAAATATATTGATTCCCAGGTAATGACGGTCCTGTGCTTTCGTAGGGAGGATGCCATTTCCCATCATGGCGATGGCTTTCTCATATATTACGTTTGAAAAGAGTGAACAAGGAATCACTCTTCCTTCCCATAATAGATAGCCTCTTTCTAGTAGGTATTAAATCTATATTTAAAACATTTCTCTCTAGGGATTCCATTCTTCGCCTCCTCAAGGTCTTCTTCCCCCGTTGTCTAAAAGAAGTAATGATTTGTTATTGTAATTCCAGACGTTACGGCCTTTTTCAGCATTAGATTGAAGACCAAATTTCTTGCAGTCTCCCATCTTGAACAGCTTTGTAGGGATTGGGTGGGCAACAGTGCGATCATTCTTACTTATGTCCTGCTAATGGCTCCGTGGTGGAGATTAGAACTAGCCTGCTTGGAAGATGGGGAAGATGACGGGGTACTGCTCACTGTACCCCGTCATCTGTGTATGCTACAGTAGGGTTTGGTACTCTTGTTCAAGAGCGTCCACAGGAGGAGGGGTCAGCATCATGGAAAAACTTGAGGTAGAGACAAGCATCCATTAAGGGTGTATGGGGGGATCATCTATGAACTCAAAGTTGATAGTTCACAAAAAAATGATAGTTGTTCCCCACCCCAACCCCATTCTTTTCCCCTCTCTCTCCCTCTCCAGACTGTCTGGCTTCCCCACTATGCCCATGCTTTGCTAAGTGCTGGTGGCCGTCGAAGTTTTTGCATCCTGGGGACGAATCCTGAGCTTACCAGAGACGGACGGCGCAAGGTAAGTCTCTGCTTAACCATTCTGGGATGAGAGAGCCATCTCACGTGGACAAAGCCGGGTGTCTGTCCTCATGCTGAAGGGCTGGGGAAGAGGGCAATGGAACTGTTCACTTACTTAACGGTCGATGAGGGTTTTACCATGAATCACAGGTGCCCAGGGCTCCCTCAGCCATCTTGGCCTCAACCAGATCTTGAGTGTCTGGTAGGGAGAAAGATCTGGAGGTGACCAGCAGCTACATGACCTTAAAAAACCAAAAACTGTTCCTCTTCTGGTTGGAAAAGTTCAACTCTTACAGTTCAGTTTTTTTGTTACTAAAATGTATTATTAGGCATCATGAAAATATTGTGTTTTGAGAGATCATCTCTAAGAGCTGAGGGCAGCTCATTGGCAGAAGGAAGTCTTAGAATACACAAGGCCCCAAATTCAACCTCCAACACCAAAAATCCATACATGTATCTGTGTACATAGTCATATAGAGAAAAACCTAAAGTCATATAAATGATACAATTGTATTTTATGGAGAGTAACATTTTGCTGTCTCTTTTTTTCTCATGTACATACATAAAATGTGCACATATGTCTGCGTGTCCACATACATGGAATCACCCCGTACCCACTACTACTTAGTGTTTTGACTCAAGAGTATGTTAAAATAGCATTTTATCTCAGGGATCAGAAATCTATATCACTTATTAAAGCTTCTTATGCTAGGGATATAATAATTGAGTATATATACACATATTACATATACATTGCCTACTTAATGCCCTAGAAATAGACTTCTAAGATATTTTGAACCAACTACTGGAGCAGCACCACAAAATACATTTCTGAGAACATACTTTGCATAGCATTTATGTCCTGATGTTAAATTTAGAGAGATCTGTCCTGACATTTAGATTCAGGACTGTCAATCCAGGTGTTGTGTGTGTGTAGGGGTGGGGGGTGACCTACCTGACGAGAGCATGGATCTTACGCAAAGCAACTTCAGCTTTGTTCTTTCAGCTTCAAACAAGCCAGCAAAGGGAGCCAGTAATGGAGCCTGCAACTGGACTTGCCCACACTCACACATCTGCTACCACTAAAGGGGAAGACCCTAGCCTGCAATGAAGGAGGATGAGGGTGGGGTGGGAGTGAAGGGCTTCAGGATAGCTAAGGCTCACCTGAACTAGCCTCATGTTCTTGGGCACCTCTGACCTTACAGCATCTGCCTAGGATTAGCAGATACTCTGCGCTTACCTTCAAGCATCAGGCTAGCAAGGGTTCCTTCCCCGGCAAGATTCTCTGTTGGTCAGTGACTGTTGGTCCGTTGCCTTGGAACTCAGTGACAGTGTGATTGGAGATAATAGTCTGGGATTCATCACAGAGACAGATAAAAACATGTGTTTCTATGATCCCAGGTTACAGGTACCAGAGATGGCAATCAGGAAGTTAGAGGAAGCTACAGGCTGGGCCTGGATCAGATGCCACCATAAAGGTGCCCACCATCCAACTATGCCTCCAGCAGTTGCCTCCTAGTAATGTAGAAGGCATAGCACAGAGAAGAACTGATGGGCTCCTGACCCAGAGAGCTGGTAGACTGTTGCCATGAATCTAATACAACCTCTGACTTGGATTTGGGGTGGAGGGACTGTCTGGTCTATAGTCCTAGACCTCGGGGGATGTTTTGCTCATGTGGCTGTTAGGTCAGTGGAGTGTGGGGTTTGGGAACCATCTCCTTCCCAGCAAACAGAAGGATAAGAAATAAATTTGGAGGTACACTTCACCATAGGACAGATTTCATTGGGTTATTCTGCACTGTTCGTGTGCCAGGAAAGAGGTGATTGAGGAGGCCCTGGAGTAGTGATTTTGGTTCCTTAAATGATTGCCCTTAGCTTGGTTCTTCTTATACACTGTTGCCATTACAGGTTGGCATGGAACTTGGATTTTCCCCAACTTTGGGCAAACATGAATAGATTTGGGATGGGGATGGAGGTTGATCTGACAGTTCTTGCTAGGCCTACCAGATAGAGTCCACTTTTGAGGGCTTTAGTGTCTGCATGCCCCAGACTGATATCCCTGTAGTGGGTATTTATCTGGCCTACCATTAGTCCGTTCTGAAGGGTAGGAACCGTGTCGATTGCCATTCTGAAATTTATGTCTTTCCACATCTCGCCAACACCAACTCTGCCCACTAGCCAGGACTGTCCCTCTGAGTACCCACCATATATGGGCCCAGAACCGCATATGTTCTTTATTCCTGATCATAATACTCGCTCATACTCCCGAAGATAGGAGACGATGAAGCTCAGTGTGGCCCCTGTTGACCGGCAGAAGCATCTCTGAACCAGTTTACTGAGTCCTGTTACAAAGCAGGCCAGTTCAGGAGCAATGTGAGGAGAGCGGCTGCCTGACCTCTGAAGTCAGATGGAAATTACCCAAGTAAGAGTAAAAAGTCCCAGGAATGGTGACAGAGGAATCTGCCCTCTGTGCTGGAGAGCTGGAGAATCAAGGATGTGCAGAACTGAAGACTAGGTTAAGAGTGGTAGGAACAGACCTCTGAGCTCTGGAGCGGTTGGAAAGCCAAAGCCAGTCTCCTTGGCACTGAGAACACCCTGTACCTCTGTCACTGAGGCTGTGCAACCACCCCATACAGTCAGTCCTTTCCCCAACCAGTAAAATCCCCGCATATCCTATACCTTCAAGGTCACAACCCCTGCCTGGGTGAGTGGAAGCTGTCCACGTGCGGGCTCTGGGTGTCCATACTTACTACAGTTCACATCTCCTGAGTTGATTGTGTAGATGCCCTCTGACCAAGCTCGGTCCTCTGCCAGCCTCCACTCCCCACTTAGGTGAGCCTTGTTTCCCTGAGGTCCCCGGTTCTTCCTCTCCTGTTCTGACTCCTTACCCAGCTCTGTTAGACCTCTGTGGTCCCTACCTCAAGGATGGGCCATGAAGACATCCCAGTACTGCTCTGGCCACCATATATGCTCAGTCATTCCCGCTTGCTTTTGCTGTCTTTCCTGGCCCATCCTGGGGACCTCCATAGCCCATATCCTCCACTAAATATCTGAGTGCTCAGTTCCTTGAGAAAGCAATGTGCCCATGGCCACCATCTGAACACAGTTCCTTACTGAGGCCTTGACCCTGGCTGGAGTGCTCTTGCCCATTATCTTTCTAGGACCCTCTATGTGTTTCCATCAAGTTTGCCCAAGACTTTAGTGGCTTCCGTCTTATCTTTATAGAGTCACACAACCTTGCCCTCCTTTGCTGTGTGAACTGAAAATCTCTGGCTCTTCATCTTCCTAAGGCAGTGGTTCTCAACCTTTCTAGTGCTGAGACTTTAATACAGTCCCTCGTGTCGTAGTGATCCCCAGCCATAAAATTATTTTTGTTACTACTTCATAACTACAGCTTGCTGTATTATGAATCATACTGTGAATATCTGACATACAGGATATCTGATAAGGACCCCCACTCAAAAGGGTCAAACCCACAGGTTGAGAACCAATGCCCTAAGGCTTCCTCCCAGTTCTCCATCTCTCTAGTATTCACTGTTCTTTTCTGCCTTACCTGTGCCTTGGTCTTGACCCTCAGCTGGGTCCTTTGTCTCTATTTATGTTACATTCCAGAGTCCTTCTTGAATTAAACCTATCTAAAATAAAGTAACTTTGCTCCTGTTTTCCGTGCCCTTACCAGGGGATTCCTTGGCACTCCGCATTCCCTGGCTACGTCTGTATCCTCTGTTTTGGGAGGGGGGGGTGTCTCATCTTCCTGCTCTGACCATTAGCTTCCAGAGAGCAGGGTCTATCCTCTTCTCTCGTCTCAGAACAGGGCTGAGTCAATACAGAACGGTATAATATCATGTTCTGCCAGATACTGCAAACCTTATCCTAGATGGAGAGGACTCTGGAACTGGAGACCGTCCACTAACGGTGCACTGTAGCAGTAACCGTGAGAGCCATCTCTCAGAATGAGACTAACTCTGAACTCCTCTGAGGAGACGGAGGGAAGATGAGGGGAGACTAGGGGGGGCAATGATACTGGGGAAACTAAGGAGATACTGTGAGGGGACACAGAGGGAAGGGGTCAGTTATGCCACCTGACCAGTGGGCCCAGCCTCTGGGAACAGGGTCATGACCCAGACATCTTTACCAGAGGCCTGGGCCTGTCCACCAAGAATTCTAATTGAATTGCTCTTACTACATGGTATCTAGCTTGAGTTGCTGCTTCCAGTTGAAAATGCCAGCAAATACCTGGGCCATCAGAAGGCAGGAGATATCCAGGGAGCTCAGAGCCTGTATGTGCATAGTAATTCCATTTAGCTGGTGACAGCTTGGGTGAAAGAACACCCCAGTTCCTTCTGTCTTCAAAACCTCGTTTGTCACCTAGGCTAGAAATAGCTTCTCTGAAAACCCCAGAGTTTGTTTTTGTGTCAAAGTTTGACTTTCTAAGTGGCCTTCCTTAGCTTGTGGGCATCCTCCCTGGTAGCCAAGACTGCTGGGAAGAGTTGAGAATTTGTCGTCTTTGTGAAGACAGCCAAGGGTAAAGCATAGAGGCTACTCTCAGCCCGGACTCTGTGCGGCGCTTAGAGTGGAACACCTTTCAAAAAAGAAAAGCAAGAGGCTCATAACGGTCTTGCCAGCCCTGCTCTCGTAAAGGACCACGCGTGTGTTTTTGAGTGACCATGCTCCTGTGAATCCTTATCCATGATAGACAATCTCACTGACCCACAATTAAAAACTGTTCAAAAGTACTTTTAATCCGTTCTGTTGATATACGCCTCTAAGCCTGGTACTAAGGTAGCAGAGAAAAGTGGATCTTGATTTGGAAGTCAGCCTGGGCTGCACATTGAGATACTGTCTCATTAAAACAAGTAGAATATTCCTTTAAACTTTTATCATCCTGGATTTCTCTCCGCTCGCTCCCTCCACCATGACCGCTGCCAGAAGCAGTGGGGGTGGGGGGGCAGTGCAAACTCAGCACACTGTGAAGCAAGAGGTTTCTGTAGTGCTCACTCCCTCATTCCTTGAAGCACTTATTGGCAGCCACCCTATGTATTATGTCACATCTGCTATCCAGAGAGCTTCGACCAATGCTCTGCCCTTAACACGCTTTCCTGCAGGGAGACCAGCATCCAAACACACACAGTGATAACATATGAAGGGTGCAGCAGGAATTTACCCTAAGTGCTTTGGGAGAACATGCTTAACAAATGTCTCTTATGCAATTTCTATCAGGCCAGGTACCACCACACCAAGAACTGGGAATATTGCAGTAACCGTATGAGAAGAATCCCCAACCCAACGCTTCTGTTGGAAACAGAAGTGCCATCCGTGCCTGCAGACCCTGCGGCTTGCTTCTGGATCCTCCTCCAATCTAGGCCACTTGGAAGCTCACCCGTTCGTTACAGCTGCTAATCGGTATTTTTACTCACACTTTCAGGCAAGCTGGATGCGAGAGGATGGAGATATTTAAGCCTCATTCACAGAGCTGAAGCTTGCCTTCCCACCCGTGTGAGACCGAAGCAGCCTAGCAACCCTCATGGGCCCCTTCCTTTGATTTGTAGCAACTCATTTAGATAAAGGCATCTGGATTGTAAGGTAGCAGCAACAAAAAGAAATCATTAAAGCACATTTCTGCTTTTACACAGTAAACTTAATAACAGCACAGAGGTAGCAATTAATCCACCCCCGCCCCCTTCCCCAGGTACCCAGGCAGATGCTGACCATGGGAAATAAAATCAGAACACACAGAGTCTTCAGAAGCCCTCTTCTGGGGCTCCGTGCTCCGCTGTGTGCATGAGGCAGCCCAGTTGAAGCTGGAGCCCCGCCTTCCCATTAGCACGTAGAGTGGTACCCTGCCTCTCCATCCCAGAATAAATTGTGTGATTATTTATTTAACACCAGTTCTGAGGCTTTCTAACATGCATTGGGAGTTCTCTGCCATCTTTCGTAGGCACGCGCCTAGGTGCAGCCGCTGACACATTTGGATCCAACGAGAGTACTCTGCTCCGTGCCAGCCAGTGATGGACTTTGTTCCTTTCTTGACTGCCGGGCTAATGTACTCCTTGGAGCACTTTGTCCTCTTAAACCTAAATGTCTCATCTTCCCTAGCACTGTGCTTCTGTGAGAACTCTCTCCTCTACTGAAGCCCTGAGGCTGGGACACTCCCATCACCCACTCAGCCAGGGCTCCTCTCAGTGCCACTTTGGGTCTTCTACTCTTTCCTGTGTATCTGGTTCCTCATCTAGCTCATGGCCTCCTCTAGCATGTGAGGGAGCCCTGCAGAGCCCACACACCAGGAACTGCTGACTGAGTACACACACACTCACCAGTACTGGGCCCTGGTCCCACCCCATCATAGGACCCTCCTGAGGACAGTGGCTGGAACTCCCATCTCCAGGACACTCCCTGAGGTGTGTTACAAAGAGAACTTGGAAATGTGGTTTATGGTTTGGGAGTCAGGACGATCTCTCCACACTTGGCTGTAACCAGACCCTTGGTAAACCATCTCACGTTCAAGCCACACTTAGAAATGTGCAAACAATAACCGTGCATTCCATCCATGACTAGACACATTTCTAGCAAGCCGCAGAGGTTCAAATCGTAGTTGCCAGCGTCCAGACCGCCCGGATTCAAATACCAGCATTGCTTCCTTCCCGGCCTCGCTAACTCCAGCTGCAAATAAGTGTTCTGGAAATGTTTTTTGTATAAAGTAGTATCAGGAAGAGTGCCTAAAGTGTGGTACCATGTAGACATTTACTATTAGTCTAAAGGGCAAGGGTCCCAGCAGGGAACGGGAACCTAACTCCTGCTCTCCTCGGGACCAAACATACCTTCAGAGATGTCCTGGCTGTGCCTATCCACAGGCCTTCACTAGTCCGTCATTCTGCTACCGTGGCTTACTGCACACACCAGTGAGCAGGTGGCCTCGGTGTCTAGGAGGTGAGAGTGGCCCACCTCCACACAGAAGCATCCCAGACAGCCTCCAAAGTGTACCCAGCTCCATTTCCCATGGACACACACCCCCTTTGAACTGATTGGAGCCTGTTTTCTTTACCTATGTCATAGGGGTTGGGGGAGGGTTCACTGTAGATCCCCAAGGGCCTGTCAGGCCTGTCCCCAGGAGTGGCGCTGGCTATGTCCCCATGAGAGCTTCTGGGACTCCACCACAATTAGCACTGTAGCTTTAGAAGACGTGTCAGAATGTCCTTGGGGCATCTCTCATTAACAATTATGAAGTCATTATCTGGCAAATAATTCATAACCCGGGAGATGGAATAAACTGCCAATAAACAATAATCCATTTAAATGAGGCTCGGCAGGGTGAGGGTGTGGCCACAAGGAAGTTCTGAAGGGCAGTTCCCCACTCACCCTCCAATGTAGTTTGCCTGACCCTAAGAGCCCTGGGAGAGGAGGCCTGGCCTCTTCTCTGAAATCACACTTTGCCACCCATCCAAAGGTGTTGCCTGGCCCTGAGCTCAGCAATCTGTGGTACAAAGTGCTTTCTGTGTTTGCCCCTGAGTCCCACCCCATTGTCACCCTACCCCCGCCTTGTACATGTCAGTAATGCCGTTAATGCCGCACTCTTTACAGAGCAATGAATTTGGGTCAGGGCGAGCTGTTGTGTAACTTGCCACAGTCGCTGTGTTAGAACCCTGGGTCTGGAATCCAAGTTCCTCTGACATGAGAGCTGTCAGGATTGGCTAGTACCCCACTCCCTTCTAGGACTCTCTCATCACTTGTCTCTGGGTGACCTGTGACTCCCCATTACAGCAGTGAGCATGGAAGGCTCATGTCCTCCTCCAGTCCTCTAACTGGGTTGGACCTCAAGGGTACCCGCAGAGACCAACCCGCCTGGATTCGTAATTATGTAGTTAGGAATCTTAGTGGTATTTGAAGGCCAAACTATGGGCACCCGCGAGACAACAGATTTCTTCAGGACACTAAGCCTGGAGAAAGTCCATCTTCTAACAGTTCTTATCAGTTTCCACCCACCAGGGCTGAGACTGCAGCCTCTGGCTGTGCACAGAACCCGCTACCTTAGTGTACCGTCTACCATAGTTCTGGCTGTGAGTTGGTGATTAAGAGCAAGTCAGCTCTGTTTAAAGTTCCCCTCTCCTGCCTGGTCCATCATCCTACCCACAGAGCTGGTTCCACCCTCTATCCGCAGGGCCACTTCAGGAATCTGCCAGAGACTCTCGGGGCTCCAACCTCACTGCTAAGAGACTCCATCCTTCCTTCTCCTGAATAGTGGCAGAGCAGACAGCATCCTTCCAAAGGCCTGGATTTGTGAAACATCCTCTCCAGGCTTCTCAAGCAACTGGAGTCTTGAGCTGTAATTGTCATACATCTGGAATGCTGTACAGACCTCTGTGGTCAGGCTCTGTGGTAAAGGCGGCCACAGTGGTTTTTAGACGTGCTTATTTCTCCATAGCCACACTAACCAGCCCCAGTGTGGCCTTTTAACCTCTCCTCCTGCAGCCAGCAGGGTGGTCAGGCAAATGAGGGCATGAAGGCAGGCAAATGGGTCACTGGCTTCTTTCTAGAAGAGCTTAGAGCAGCCGGAGCCCTCATCCCCATCCCCTCACCCCTACCTCTGAACTGTGTTGCCTCTTGGGAGGCACTGGCCCTGACTTAATTAATGGTTAGGCTACCACCGTGGCATATTCTCTGCTTGGTGCCGAGCCCATTACTTTCAGGCTTGAGAGTCGGCTCTTCTACCTAGACATCCATCTTTGACCTCTCCATGGCCAATTCAAATCGCCTGCAATTTCCCACAATGAGTATCCTAGAAGGGAAGTTGCTACCTTCATTCCTGGGGCCTGGAAAGGCTGGACCCAGCCCCTTAGCCATGTATGTGCATGAAGCACCAACCCCTCCCCCACATATCCCATGCTTAGTTCTAGAAAAGATTCAGGGGACACAGAGGGACCTATTAAGGCATCATAAATCAAAACAGGAGTGAGAACAGGCATAGGGTAACCTGTGGAGCCAAGATTGTCACCTATGTCAATATAGACATAGATACTGTGAGATATATATATATATATGTGTGTGTGTGTATATATATATATGTGTGTGTGTATGTATATGTATATATACACATATATATTGATATACCCCACATATGGACTATAGACTGTCACAAACCTGCCTCCAGGCCTGCAATCCTGGTGATGAATGTGAAACCTTCTACCTGTTTTTTGCCATACAGGAGAGAGAGTGTACGTACAAAAATGAATGCTCAGAGGCTTGCTGTAGATGAGTAGTACTCCCCGCTCCTTCTCAAGCTTGGATGGTCCCGTGGAAGCTGGGGAGTTGTTGTCACTCCAGCCCACTGAACTGGGTCTTTGTGTGCTTTGGCTGTGGATAGATGGATGGGGAAGGCAACTGTGTTGCAGGTAGGGGCAAGGATGAGGTTTAATCCCAGTAAAGTGAATGAGAGAAACTAGCTTGTATCGCAAGGCAGAGAGCATGGCTTCTCTATGGGATACAGCAGAGAGGAAATCCTGACAGCCCCAGGGACTGATGCTCAGTGTCAAGACATGTTCACATACATGTCTTCCGTTCTCAGTGAGGGATCCTCTGGGCTGCTAAGTGGTGTTCCTGGAGAAGCATACTCAGAGGTCAACCCTCCTCTCCCTCCCCCTCCTTCTACAGCAAGCCCTGGGGATGGATTGTCTCTGACACTAAAGCCTCTGCCCAGAGATCTCCAGGGAAGGAAATTCCATCAGCTCCCAAAGACCCGTTCCAGTGGCTCCTGCAGGCTTTTCTTCTATCTGACCTAAATCTCCCTTGCTGCAATTTAAGCCCATTTTCCCTTGTTTTGTTTTGAGTGGGAATAGAGAACAGCTAGTCCCCAGATGCCTTGGAAGGCCGGGTGAATTAGGAGCTCTACTCTATCTCCTGCCACACTCAAGTGTGTTCAGAATCCCGTTGAATCAGTCTCTGTGGCTTGTCCAGAGAGAACAGCCCTCACAGCAACGACAAGGTCTCATCCTAGTGGGGTGCAGGGAGTGAGGGAGTGAGCGTAGCAAATGCCAAGGTGCCCACAAGCAAGGGTGTGGTTCCTGTGGGGCCAGGAAGACAGGCATGTGACCAGAGCGGGATGCTTGAAAGCTGAGTCTGCTTGAGCCTCCAGGTCCTCCTCAGGAGGATGTGCTATATGGGTTGCCAAGTTCTAAAGACAGCAAGGCGTCACAAAGAGTTTGGTCAACTCCAGGTCACAGGCTAAGGTTTGAGAAAACAACCTTCTTGTTTGGAGTCCCCTCTACTCTAGTGCTTAGGTGGGCACTCCCAGATCTCCGCAGCTGATGAATATCCTAAGGTTTGCATTCACTTGATGAAGTCTGTGGAAAAGGGGTGCCTCAGGCGAGGAGATCAACGCGGATGTGTATTTCCTTTAGAGGTTTCTGCTGACCTCTTGGCTTCTTGGACCACTCGGTTTCTCTCTTGTCTTTTGTACTTTTTTTTTCTTTTAAACTTCTGGGAGTAACTAACATCCCCTTGTTTGGGCTAAAGATTAGCTATTTTGTAGGCCACTAGAGCCAGTTCCTGGAAGAGCTGGGTTCCTAGCGTGTTTGCGTGTTTGTCTATGCTGATCCGGAAGCGGTAGATCACATGCAGCAGCCATGTCTAAAAGGTAACAAGGATGAATAGCCCCGACAGCACTCAGGTAGCTCATAATGAATGCAAGAGAAGAATCTTTATTTTTCCCAGGCCAATGGAATCCAAACCTTCCTCCTCTACAGGAGGAACGGAGAGAAACCGAATCCTTTTTCCTTCATGGTTATCTTGCTGCAGTCCTGAGACATGAGCAAGGTCATTAGACTTTTTTTTCCATCGCTTGGTCAGAAGTGCCCCCCCCACAACTTGGCTTCAGTACAGTAGAGGAGGGGGGCATGCAGTCTGCATTGATTGAATTTAAATAATGGAATTGCCATTAATATCTTCCATAAAAGATGATTGATTCTGACTTGGATTTATGGGAAGTTGGGGCTTATGAAAATAAACAGAGTGGCAGTCGTTCAATACCAAGACTGGTTTATGCACCAGTTCCCCCTCAGGGCTGGTTAAAAGGATGGGCTCCCAGCCTAAGCCCCCCTATGCCAGCAGCTGGGTCATGAGTGTCCCTGCAGGCTTTGGAAGGCTGCCTAGGTTAATCCAGGAGACAGGCTGAGCTCTCCCCCCTCCCTCCTTCCTTCCATCAGCTCTGAGAGTGAAACTCTCTGACTTTGTTCCCAGGGATGGCAGCTTCTATCCCTGTCCTATGGAAGCCTGCTGCCCCCCTGTACGGCCGAGTATCCCTGGTGGCACAGAACATTTGCCCTGCTCCTTTTACCTGATGCACAGAGGCCCCAGGCCCTGTGACAGGTGGGTGCATGGGTAAGAGCATCTCCTGAGCTGTGTTTTCTAGAACCTGAGAGTTCATGACAGTATTGGCTTTTCCTCTGGGTGTTAGAAATCAGGCACTCCCCCAGCCTGCCCTCTACAACTCAGTGGCAGTAGTCAGGTCATCGCCAGCCATGAACACGTGTACTTTTTCAAAGCACCACCCCATCAGGACCCAGTCCTTTGCTCACTCACTCTCTTGTGCTCTCTCTCTCTCTCTCTCTCTCTCTCTCTCTCTCTCTCTCTCTCTCATGCTCCTACTCTGAGATGACCCTTTGGTCACCCCCACGCCCTGCAATGAAACTCTTTCGTGAACTCTGTTGTGTGCTGTGGTCATAATGGCATCCTTTGGCTCCAACTCTCCAAGCCACACTGCCACAAAACCCTAACAATAGGGGCTTCGGTGCTGCCTGGTGACCCAGAACGAGTTTAACAAGTTTTTCCAGTGATTTGCCTCCTGCTTGGGAAAAAGACCCCCAAGAAAGGAGTCAGGGACCCAGAGGAGCCTGGATGAGGGATGGATAGGGCTGGGGATTTCAATGCATTAAGTTTTCGAACCCCAGAGTCTAGGACTGGTGGCTTGCACAGGTGTTAGGCTCTCTGGTGCAGGCCATCAGCCCCTAATCCTCTTACTCTCAGGTGGCCCCTTTTATCCCTGCAGGTCTGGATTTCTTATCACTCTCTTCCAGCCTTCCAAGTACTATTGATCTCCTGTCCCTCACCTATAAACCACCGGCAACTCCCAAACCTGTCCCTAACTGCCTGCCCCACATGTCCATCCACTCGCCCCCCACCAAAGTGCCCTCTCAGTGCCATAGCCTTGCCTAGACTCACCTCTGTCCTGAAGCCCCCTTCCTACCAGGAATGTCATCATCACCTACTGAGACCCAGGTCACCTAGGCTTTCCCTCCCTGTGTCTCTATGCCACTCCCAGACTCTAGGCTCTCTCCTACCTACACCTTATGTCTCCTTCCTCTCTATTCTCTGCTGCTCTTGACTTTTCCCACAGGATTCTAGCCCAAGTAACCACTGAGCTCCCCAGCCTCTACCAGCTCATCCCGCTCACTGGCCCCGTCACACGGTTAGATTCCCTTATTCCCTGTAGGCAAAGGCAAACACGGATACTCGCTTCTATTGTGCTGAAAACACACCAGAGGGTCAGTGCTCCTAGCCTCTCATTTACCGTTTTCTCTGCTTAGAACTTTGCTTCTGCCACCCTCGTTAGCCACTGGCTACACTTCTAGGTGCGGGAGAGGAAAAGAAACGTTTGATAGCCTCCTCCAATACATATGACTAGGGACACCTGCCTTCCCCACCCCAGCCCATAAAGCAGCTTGAACGCACCCAGTACCAGCTCTTGGCTACAGGTCATATGGTCTCAGCAGACTGGAGCTGATATCAGAGTCAGAGGACTCCCCTCACTTCCTGGATTTAAGAAATGAGCTGTAACAATGGGGTCTCTGGAATGGAGATGGGGAGCTAAGGGTGCCCCTGTTTCAGTACTGAGAAGTTTCCATGCAGTTGCCCTCTTCCTTTTCTCAAAGGCACTGATCTTAGTCAACGTTGTGCCTCTCTGCTTTGGTCACCACAGCTACTGGCAAAATGCAGGCGCTCATATGTCCTGATGGGACTTTTGCCGTCCATAGAAATAGCATTAGATTCCGTCCGAGCACACAAACCAGAATGCAAGCCCGTCCCCCGCCCCTCTCATGTATTGTGTAACCTTGAAAAGCAAGTTCCTTCCACCTCTCTTTCCTCTGCCACGATGGAAACCGTCCAAGGCGTAATGGGCCATTCAACAAGATGTTCTCCAAGGGTCTTTTCTGCATCTCATGGCTCAGTCGTCCTGCCCTGCCATCTCCCCATAATGGCAGGAAATGCTGCACAAGTGTGGCACGAAGTTTGTCCCAACCTGGACCCACTAGCAGCGCTACCTCTTTACTGCCAGCCAAGCTCCCAGGTGGCCCCGGGCCAGGAGTTTTGCTGCCTCTGCCTCTTGGTGTGCCGTGGCTAGGCAGACCACAGTTTCCGTGCACCCCCGACGGCAGCCTTACCTAATGAGAGTGAGATGCTTACACATATTTTCATTTTAAAAAAATCGGCTATTAATTTGTCAGAATTATTCATATTTTACTGATGATATTTTCCATGTATCTAATCAAGGAGCTCATGAATAGAAATGAAACTATTTAAATACAGAGATGGTGTACATTGTAAGATCTTGTTTTCTCAAGCTGTTCATAATGCAGTGAATACATTTATTTCTTCTAAAAACAGGTTTTGCAGCCATCAAAAAAACATTTTTGAAATCCTTGTTTAAATACGACTCTATTCAAATATGCTAAATTAGCTCGAGCCGTGGACGGGAGCGGTGTGTGTGCACATGGGTGCACCCTTGTATGTGTCTGTGTGGCACCAGAAGCAAGTGCTTTGTCTTCCGGCCTTCTTGCTGAGGACTGGAGATTGTTCTCTGTTGAGAAAACTGAAAAGGAAGCACACATACACACACATACACACACACACACACACACACACACACATACACACACACATACATACACACACATACATACATACACACATACACACACACCACACACATACACACACACATACACACACACCACACATACACCACACACACACATACACACACATACATACACACACACATACACACACACATACACACACATACATACATACACACATACACACATACACACACACCACACACACACACACACATACACACACACACATACACACAAACACACACAATTCTGCATCAAATCTTAAGGACAGATAGATGGCAAAGTGGAGGTACAAATTGAAATTGGACTGAATAATATTCAGGATAATTATTTGCACAATGTAGACTTTTCGACGGCTCAGAATTCCAGCAGCACTTACCTACCTTGAAGGAGGGCTAGAATCATTAAACAAAGCCAGATATTAAATATACTACTGCTATCTCTCGAAACATTAGCAAGTAATGTAAAACACATGGCGTCTACTCAATGGAAAATCTGAGAATACAAATTATAATAGTTGTCTTAAAAGACCTCTGGGAAGCTTGAGCTAAATTGCTTAATTCCATTAATAACAAACTATTACTCTAGCTATTAGAGTAACATAAGGTAATAGAGATCATGTCGAGAGATTGTGCCGAGGCTTTCTTCACCTAGCACAAATTTATTCAGGGGCATTGATAGATTTTAATTGACTATGGCAACTGAATAGCAACAAAGGAAATTGAACGTCTTTTTGAAAAGCTCCACATTTTGTAGAAGCAACTAGCAACACCAAAATGAGGGTTTGGGGGAGCCCGGATAGGCGGGAAAGGATGTTGGGAACATCTGCTCCAGCTGTTCCTCCGAGAGAACGCCTTCTTGTGACCCTAAGGAGAAGCTGTGTGGCAACAGGCCCATCACCGCCAAGCTTCCCTTTCAGATCGGAGCACACCAACTCAAGCTGCTGGGAAGCAGGCGACTCCTCATGAATACCCCTTGGGCACTTTTCCAAGAGACAAGACTGAAGGGACCTGGGGGGTGGGGGGGAGCTGGGCTGCTGAGCTCTCTCTAGAGAATAGTACTTATCCTTCCTTAAAGCTTTGACAGTGGTGTCGATAGCCCCTCATAGCAGCCTACTGATAGAGTGGGTGACCCTCGTGGTACCCCGTAAGGCAGCAATGCAGTGAGTAGCACCTAGTGCTAATTCTGGGCCTAGAGGAGGGGCTTGTCACTCTAGATGCCCTCAGCTCCATCTACATGCATGTCTGTTTCCTGCTGGCTATCTCCATCCTGCCTCTAGGGAAGAGGGAGTGCCTGTTTGATCCCCTGAGGGGCTGGCCTCTTTCCTCACAGTCTCTAACCTCGGTTCCCGTGACTACAGGCCACTAGGCAACTGGGTCACTGTTGGAAACTCATTTTAAAGGAAACTGGAAGTTGTCCCTTAAGGGTGGTCACAGGAGGTCATAGGAATCCCCGGTCACACCTTGCTTTGCTATTACTGAGGCGGGCTCCTGGCCACTGCTGTCACTGGTCCTGAGGCCGGTGACAGGTCCTGCTGCTGAGGTGTAGGTTGGTCTTCTGTTGTCTACTGGATTTTTTCCTCGTTGCTTTTGGGAGCATCCTGAATGGCATCTCATGAAAAGCTGTCCAGTGTTATTCATCTCTACTGTGTCTCTGGACTTTCTTCCTCCAGTTCTCCATTGGTTCCAGCTCTGGAAATCTAGCTCAGGCTGCACCCCACCCCCCCTTGGTGGCCTCACACCTCCAGCCAGGCGGTAGCCCTTTTTCTACTGCATCAGAACCAGAGCTCTGGGGCGTGCCGCTCAGAAGCAGGCTCTGACTTGAGGACACCTACTCCATTGGCACCGATAGACTCTAATCCCACCATGCCTGCCGCACTCGCATGTGTTTGAAAACCTCCTTGGCAGGCAGGACCTCCTAATTTTTTTTCCACTTCTTGTGATTAGCGTTGCAGACTAATCCTAGCACCAGACTCAACACCAGCTGTTCTTCCCCCAAAGCTCGTTCTTACTTATAAACCAAATCCTGGAGCCGCTGCCCGTTTCCTGTGCCCAACTGCAGCCAGTCACCTATGGTGTGGACTCGGGTCAGTGCTCTTTCCGCCTGCATGCCTTCGCCGAGCCTGCCATGTCTTGGGGGTATAGGAGGGGCACACTCATTGCAAAGAGGGTGTTGGCTTCCCTCATATGCTAAGCTGCGTAGGGAAGCGAGAGTGATCTTAGCATTTGGAGTTTTGCTTCCCTGCATACCACAGACAAGTTTTACAAGACAGGACGCATTTTGAAATAGTATGTGCAACACTTAGACGCATTTTTCTAAAATAACAGTGATATGCACGGACACGAGCCCATCCTACCTCTGAATTTAAGACCCGGGACATCACTGGGTTGTTGAAATTACCAGTTTTCCTCCTCTCTTCCTTGCAGGTCCTCTTGAATTTGGAAATAGGGGTGAAAAAAAACTCCCCCAGCCCCCTACCTATGCACCATCCCCCTTCCCAAAGTATGGCAACAAACCTCCCTCCAAGTATCCATTAAGACTTGGGCTTTAGAGCAGCTGTGCTGTATAAGGAAACTAGGACAAGGCCAGGGAGCTCTCAGTGCTGTGCCTGTCTCTGGTATCCTCCCCTCTTTCCCTGGCGCTTCTGGGTAGAGATGGCTGCCTACTGAACACAGACAAGGGGGTTGTTGTTCCTGAACCCGCTCCCTGCACTGTCATATTCCTAGAAGACTGTCTCTCATACCCACCAAACCTGACAAACCAATCAGGGAGTGTGGCAGATGGGACTTTGGCCCTCCCAACGCTCCAGCATCAAGGAGAATTGTTGACTGTCAGGAATACTATACCCCCGTTGGAAGCACATGAAGTCAGCCCTGTAAACTGGGAAAAGGAAGTCACATTTTATATTTATTCTGTAACCGCATGCGAATCACGAGTTTCTCATATGGTAGAGGAGGGAAAATAAAACTGCAGGCCTTTTAAAATGACTTAATGTCCAGTCATAGTCACTCCTACCCAGAACTGTTTCTCTTGGTAGGGAACCCTGGCTCTTGTCAGGCCTGGTATCGTGGCTGAGCTGATTTCCTTCTTGGCAGCTGTGATCACTTGGACACAGGACGAAAGAGAATCTCTCCTTTTTCTGTCTGGCAGTCTACCCATGTTTTGCCTCTCCAGCACACTGCCCATTTGATCTACGATTCCTCCTTCCCTTACTTAGTGTTGAAGCTCTAATGCAGGGCCAGTGCAGGGATCCAGGGTTTCTTAGGACAGAGCAATCATCTGTCTCTTGAGCAATGCACATAGGCTCAAATAGACCTGAAAGCATTTGAGTGTACAGACTTATAGGAGGTAACCCCCAGACAGGGTTAACCTGTGGACCCAGCTTACAAAATAAATAGGGAACTTACTCTCTCTGCCAGGAGTCACGGGTACTGCACACACTTAGAAGAGGGGCTGGCACAAAGGACTAGGGTATCTGGGAAAGTCCCTGTGCCCCAGAGTGTCTTCCCCTGGGTCCTAAAGGTATAAAACCCTGAACTCCATGAGAAAGAGGAAAAATATAAGCTATCCCCAAAGAGAGGCTGGGTTGAGGCTGACATGTGTTCAGACATGAAGTAGACCTGAGCTGGTGTGCAGACTGGTGAAGGGTGGGAGCTTAGGCTACTGTAGAGATGCCCAGTTATAGGACACTGGCTGAGTAGTACTGGGGACAGATTGGGTCTTAAAGGGTGGGGAGCCAACTCAGGATTTTAGACTAGTATCTTAAGATTGTTCCGCAAATTTAAAGTATACCAGATGTTTTGATATGCTTGTGCGTAATGAGATGGGATACACGGATACCCTTTTGTGTACCCGATAAGAGCTGAGAATCCACATCCTTAGCAGACTTACAGTATAGGATTAGTAATCATGTGCTAGCATTGAACCAGCTCCTATGAATTCTCAGGGCCAATATGGGCCCCATAGACTCGTACACTTGAATGCTGAGTCGTCGGGAGTGGCACTATTAGAAAGGTTCACCATTAAGAAGAGTGGCCTTGTTTGAGAAGGTGTAGCCTTGTTGGAGGAAGAGTGTCACTGAGGTCTCCCTCCCTCCCTCCTCTTCCTCCTCCTCCTCTTCCTTCCCCTCTCTCTCTCTCTCTCTCTCTCTCTCTCTCTCTCTGTCTCTCTCTCTCTCTCTGTCTCTCTCTCTCTCTGTCTCCCTCCCTTTGTCTTTATCTAAGGCCCATAGGGCAGAGGGAAGCCCCTTAACTGGGGTGCAAAAATGGTTACGAAGTTGGGGAGCAAACTGGAAAGAGAACTTGACCCTGCTGTAGCCAGCGTCTAGATTTCTTCATGCTTTAGGCAAATCTAGAAAAAAAACAAATCAGGAACATTCTGGAACACGGCCCACCACAGCCCAGACCCCTTCAGCAGTTATGAGCTGTTCTATATCATGCTGCTAAATGCTACCAAAAGCTCTGGGTGTGCTTCGTGACTGGAGACGGGGGCTTGTGACTACTGCATTAGGCACAATAACCCTGGAAGGCCCAAGGCAGGGCCCTAGTGAGGATAAAGACGATAGACATCAGATCTTTCTGCTTGTCATTTACCACTGTTCAAAGTGACACAGCATACAGAGCCCTCAGAGGAATTTCCTGGAAAACGATGCTGAATGGACCATGCACAGGGCTCTGCCACCCAGCCTTTTCTACAGTGGCAGAGAGTCACATCAGACTTACATTAGGTCATGCCAGGTTTTCCCAAAAACCCTTCTCTCCTGCTGCATGAAGCTTCCTCTGCTGCGGCTGCCTGAGGAAAGCCGTTTTCATGGCTTTAATATTTGTGTTTTGAGGCACATGTGCTAAAGTTGTACCTGACTACCAACTTAGCATTTGGTTTCTGGCTGCTTGGTGTTTGCTCAGGCCTGGGGTGGTAGGATCTCTTGCAGCTAGCTAGACTGTGACATTAATGTTGGCTCCTCCCACTGCTCCCTTTCTTGGGGTGACTGGGAGGGACTTATAGGACCCATGACCACCACTCATGAGGAATTTGCAAACTGAAATATTTGGGGGGGGGCATAACTTTTTTCCATCTTTATTAAATTGGGTATTTCTTATTTACATTTCAAATGTTATTCCCTTTCCCGGTTTCCGGGCCAACATCCCCCCAACCCCTCCCACTCCCCTTCTATATGGGTGTCCCCCTCCCCACCTTGCCCCCATTACCGCCCTTCCCCCAAGAATCCCATTCACTGGGGGTCCAACCTTGGCAGGACCAAGGGCTTCCCCTTCCACTGGTGCCCTTACTAAGCTGTTCATTGCTACCTATGCAGTTGGAGCCCAGGGTCAGTCAATGTATAGTCTTTGGGTAGTGGCTTAGTCCCTGGAAGCTCTGGTTGGTTGATAATGTTGTTCATATGGGGTCTCAAGCCCTTTCAAGCTCTTTCAGTCCTTTCTTTGATTCCTTCAACGGGGTCCCATTCTCAGTTCAGTGGTTTGCTGCTGGCATTCGCCTTTGTATTTGCCGTATTCTGACTGTGTCTCTCAGGAGAAATCTACATCCGGGTCCTGTCAGCCTGCACTTCTTTGCTTCATCCATCTTATCTAGTTTGGTGGCTGTATATGTTTGGACCACATGTGGGGCAGGCTCTGAATGGGTGTTCCTTCAGTCTCTGTTCTAAACTTTGCCTCCCTATCCCCTCCTAAGGGTATTCTTGTTCCCCTTTTAAAGAAGGAGTGAAGCATTCACATTTTGATCATCCATCTTGAGTTTCATTTGTTCTAGGCATCTAGGGTAATTCGAGCATTTGGGCTAATAGCCACTTATCAATGAGTGCAAACCATGTGTGTTTTTCTGTGATTGGGTTACCTCACTCAGGATGATATTTTTCAGTTCCATCCATTTGCCTATGAATTTCATAAAGTCATTGTTTTTGATAGCTGAGTAGTATTCCATTGTGTAGATGTACCACATTTTCTGTATCCATTCCTCTGTTGAAGGGCATCTGGGTTCTTTCCAGCTTCTGGCTATTATAAATAAGGCTGCTATGAACATAGTGGAGAATGTGTCTTTGTTATATGTTGGAGCATCTTTTAGGTATATGCCCAAGAGAGGTATAGCTGGGTCCTCAGGTAGTGCAATGTCCAATTTTCTGAGGAACCTCCAGACTGATTTCCAGAATGGTTGTACCAGTCTGCAATCCCACCAACAATAGAGGAGTGTTCCTGTTTCTCCACATCCTTGCCAGCATCTGCTGTTGCTGGGGTTTTTTATCTTAGCTATTCTGACTGATGTGAGGTGAAATCTCAGGGTTGTTTTGATTTGCATTTCCCTTATGACTAAAGATGGTGAACATTTCTTTAGGTGCTTCTCAGCCATTCAACATTCCTCAGCTGTGAATTCTTTGTTTAGCTCTATCAGTTGTAGGATTGGTAAAGATCTTTTCCCAGTCTGTTGGTTGCCGTTTTGTCCTAACCACAGTATCCTTTGCCTTACAGAAGCTTTGCAGTTTTATGAGATCCCATTTGTCGATTCTTGATCTTAGTGTATAAGCCACTGGTGTTTTGTTCATTTTTCCAGTGCCCGTGTGTTTGAGATTCTTCCCCACTTTTTCTTCTATTAGTTTGAGAGTATCTGGTTTAATGTGGAGTTCCTTGATCCACTTGGACTTAAGCTTTGTACAGGGTGATAAGAATGGATCAATCTGCATTCTTGTACATGTTGACCTCCAGTTGAACCAGCACCATTTGCTGAAAATGCTATCTTTTTTTCCATTGGCTCCTTTGTCAAAAATCAAGTGACCATGGGTATGTGGGTTCATTTCCGGGTCTTCAATTCTATTCCACTGGTCTATCTGTCTGTCTCTGTACCAATACCATACAGTTTTTATCACTATTGCTCTGTAATACTGCTTGAGTTCAGGGATAGTGATTCCCCTGGAAGTCCTTTTATTGTTGAGGATAGTTTTAGCCATCCTGGGTTTTTTGTTATTCCAGATGAATTTACAAATTGTTCTGTATAACTCTATGAAGAATTGGATTTGAATTTTGATGGGGATTGCATTGAATCTGTAGATCGCTTTTGGTAAAATGGCCATTTTTACTATATTAATCCTGCCAATCCATGAGCATGGGAGATCTTTCCATCTTCTGAGGTCTTCTTCAGTTTCTTTCTTCAGAGGCTTGAAGTTCTTATCATACAGATCTTTCACTTGCTTGGTTAAAGTCACACTGAGGTGTTTTATATTATTTGGAACTATTATGAAGGGTGTCATTTCCCTAATTTCTTTCTCGGCTTGTTTCTCTTTTGTGTAGAGGAAGGCTACTGATTTATTTGAGTTAATATTATACCCAGCCACTTTGCTGAAGGTGTTTATCAGGTTTAGTAGTTCTCTGGTGGAACTTTTGGGATCACTTAAATATACTATCATATCATCTGCAAATAGTGATATTTTGACTTCTTCTTTTCCGATCTGTATCCCCTTGACCTCCTTTTGTTGTCTGATTGCTCTGGCTAGAACTTCAAGAACTATATTGAATAAGTAGGGAGAGAGTGGGCAGCCTTGCCTAGTCCCTGATTTTAGTGGGATTGCTTCAAGTTTCTCTCCATTTAGTTTAATGTTAGCGACTGGTTTGCTATATGTGGCTTTTAGGATTCCACTCACGGGCCTGTCTCTTCTGGTGTAAATTGGGACTTCTGGTCTTGGTGTTGATTTTCTTGCTTCAGGGTTGTTAGACAGCTGTAGCTGGAAGGTCTGATGATATTCCCTGGGCTCTGGGATAATCAAAATTATCCAGTCTGAGAAATCCAACTCCTTGGAGGGTCTCATAAAATGGTTTGGGAGGGGTTAGGTGAGGATGGTGGTAAAGATCTCGTTCCACAAGCATGAGGACCTAAACTATGATCCCCGAACCCACATAAAGCTGAGGGCAACAGCACATATCTATGAGGAGACAGAAGGCAGAAATAAGAGAATCTTCAGAAGCACACAGGTAGCTGGCTTCTGTGCAGCAGCAGAACAAGAGACCCTGTGTCAAGGTAGACTTGAGGAAGGGCACCTGAGGTGTCTTCTGAACACACATGTTCTGTGTGTTGTGTGTGTCTATATTTTTACATGGGTTTACACACAGAGAAACACACACATACATGCATACATACACACACACACACACACACACACACACACACACACACACACACCTCCTTAGAATTGGACAGGGTCCTACTGTATAGGCCAAGCAGGTTTCAAACTTATGGAAATCCTCTGCTTCCTGTTCAGTCTTCTGGACGCTAGAGTA
Source organism: Rattus norvegicus (assembly GCF_021556685.1). Classification (NCBI taxonomy): domain Eukaryota; kingdom Metazoa; phylum Chordata; class Mammalia; order Rodentia; family Muridae; genus Rattus; species Rattus norvegicus. The sequence goes on along the minus strand of NC_141539.1, from coordinate 34,525,633 downwards.
ACAAGTGTGCCATTTCCATACTCATCAAGATACAGATCTTCAGGCAGCAGGGACTTGGAGCAGACCCTAAGCTCATGAAAGCCAAAGGAGGCTCTGACATCCTGACTCTACAGGCCTGGGCCATGTCCTAGTGAGTAAGGGTACCAAAGCGGTGTAGCAACCTTGCTGTGGTTGTGCCACATCTTCTCCCATGTGCTGCGTCTAGATGACTTGTTGAGGTTCAGAGAACATATCAGTAGGACACATTGGTTTTCACTAGGCACGCTAGCCTCCTGGTTTGTTGAGTGTGTTTATTTCAGACTCAGCACTATAAGAATCTTGCTCCAGGTGATGCTCTTGTACCTGCAAATTCTTATCGCTGCCCCCTTCACCAGTCAGCTGAGCGTGAGCTTTCCACCAAAGAGTTAGCAGTGACTGAGGATCTCTCTTTGTAGCATTTCCCAGCATGGCCAGGGAGGCAGAAAGGAAGGAGAAGGTACTTAGTGCACCAGCAAGGAAGGACACAGTGGGATACATTCATGGTAGCCAAGGATGCCCAGAGGCAGATGTCCCGGATGTCTTCATGGAGAGGGAGAATTGAGGTAAGCAGCAGACATCTGAAGTCTAGGAAGAACGTGAAGAACTCTTCACGAGTCAGAAGAAAGGGTAGAGAGAATAAAGCTGCAGGTTAAGTATTGCGAGGTACGAAGAACGTTTTGCTTCCCACCGTGGTTCCTGCTTGTGTTGGTGCATCTGATGCTTTATGCTTTGTGAATTTACACTTCCACCTGGTTGCATTTTATTAAGTCCTAGCTTTGTGTTTCTGACAGCTGCAATCAGCATCAGGAAAGCCATGTCCTCACTGCTTAGAGACCACTAATTACCACCTTCTTCTCCCTCCCCATCCCCCGCCCCTCATCCCCCTCTTGAAAGTTGAAGAAATGCCCAACAGTGACCACAGGATGTTGATGTGACTCAGGGGTCCCTTTAACATACTTTTTCTGATTTAAGAACCTATTTGATATTTTGGGAATTGTCTAGGTTGGTTTGTTTGTTTGTTTGTTTGTTTGTTTTGCTTTCGAAACTGGACACTTGTATGTTTGGAAGTATAATTTTTAAAAGCCCAATTTCTCAACCCCACATCTTTTTCATTCAGTTTGGAAATGGAGGGGAGGGGGATCACACATGTGGCATAGAAAGGCCCCTCTGAGTCCACTGCCCAAGGCTGCACTCTGACACACTTCACGAGATATGAATGTCTTGATAAATCATGATTATGCCGCTTTTTCCCTGAGAACAGAAGTGGAACTGGCATCTGCTTGTCTGCCACAGAGCATCTCCAGGCCTGGGCGTGCTGTAACCGTCTTGATGAGCTCAAATTGCTTCCTGTACTAGTTTAGGGGCAGCAGTCCCGGGATGAACCGGGTCATCTTGGAGATCTGAGATGCAGAAGTCACTCTGAGTCTCAGAGAGGCTGCTGGTCCAGACTCGTGCCACAGATACCTAGAGCCTCCCCACAGGGTCATGTGAACCAGCTTTCATTTGCAGGCTGGATGGAGAGCTTGGGTTCTGTCTCTTGATGGGCTTTGAGCTCCTCTGGGTCTGTGGCTTGGAGTCATCCACATTGATGGGAGCCTGGCTTCAAGGCCCTGTGGGGACCGCTGCTTTGTGAGGATAGGGCTGATCCAGCCCAGGCAGACTGTGTAAAGTTAGGGCTGACAGCGTGGAAATAGTCCTGCAATGTGAACATGCAGGGCACCACCCTGGATCAAACTTATTCCGTTCATTAGTGTCTCAGCGCTGTACCTGATGTCCTCCCTGATGTCTGGGTTGAAAGCACGGATTGACAAAAGAATTTAAATAATTAGATTTTTTTTATTTACTAATCTTTTGCGTTACCCTTTCCAAATAGCAAAACTATTTTTATATCTTTACAACGTTGCTATTCTTATCCAGAAAGTTCTCTGACCTGCATCTCTTACCTTACCCTGACAGATGGCCTGAAACTCCTCTAAACAGAATTCTTTTTATAACTTTTATACAGAAATAAGTCCAGATCTAAGGCATGCGATTCAATCAGTCTTGCATGGACCTGTGCCGACCTCTGTTGCATACATCCCTGTCAGGAAAAGGAACATTTCCATCCACCGCCTTGGAGGCCAACATCCCAAACCAGAAGCAGTGAGTGATTTGTTTTGAACACGCCTTTTAGCGTGGTGGCTTTTAAAACTTCACCTGAGTTTGGAAAACGAACGTCTTCCTCTGAGGACAGTCTGCTGCTCTCTCCTGGGCACCGGATTCCATCGTTGTAGGCAGGTCAGAAGGGCATTCTTTCCATGTTGTGAGGTCCCCTGGCTGGGACTCAGAGGTCCTGAAGTCTAGTCAGTGGCATGTTTCTACCTGGAACTGCAGGCACTCCCAGTGCCTCCAGAACAAGGGATGGCAAGAAAGCTTATTCTGTTTCCAGGATCGTTTGTCTGCGATTGTGCCCGCTGAGTAGGACTCCAGATTAGAGGAAAAAATGAGAGAGGCCCACTCATCGGCCTGCATAATCAACACTGAACAGATTTCTGCTCCAACAAAGAGAACAGTGTGTTCCCGAGACTCTGCTGTGCAGGCCGAGGCTCGCTGGTGGGCGGTTCTCCTGTGAGGGAATAGAGATTTTTCAGCACCCCCTCCCATCCACCACTTCCCTTTGTGTTGGCCCCAGACTTTCTGGCTCCTGAGATGTGGTTATTGTCCTGAGGCCTGGAGAGGACAGAGGTGGCTCTGGTTATCTGTGCCTCTTCATCCTGACTTTCTATACATACCCCAGGCGTGCGCGCACACACACATACACACACACACACATACACACACACACACACACACACACACACACACACACACACACACACAAAAGCAAAGCCCCGTGAGCCCACCTGTGTGACCAACCTGCTCAGGTCACTGGCTGGTCAGTGAGCGTTCAAACCACCATCCGACCCCTTCGCTTGCCTTCTCTTCTCATGCCAGTGGCCACTCCATTTGCTTACAGGGACTGTGCTCCAACTGCACCCTTGGTGACCCCCCACCCCTGCCCCAGGGAAATCCTAATCTGCACTCTCCTGGGTGTTGTGTGCGAACGCTTCCAGATAGAATCAGTCAGACTGCTGACTTTCAAGACACCAAGCAAGAACAGCCAGACTGCTGTTTGATTTTAGGCCCTCGTGAGTCTCTCTTCTGTGACCCTCGGCAGGTGATTCTTTCTGTCTGGTTCAAATGGTTAAAAATTCCATGGCTCAGGGCTGTTTGGAATAGCCAAGATTAAGAGTGTGTGTGTGTGTGTGTGTGTGTGTGTGTGTGTGTGTGTGTGTGTGTGTGTGTGTGTGGTGTGTGTGTGGTGTGGTGTGGTGTGTGTGTGTGGTGTGTGTGTGTGTGGTGTGGTATGTGTGGTGTGTGTGTGTGTGTATGTGGTGTGCGTGTTATGTGTGTGTGTGTGTCACAAGCACGAGCGTCTCTCTCGCAATTGTTATTTTCCTCTTTAATCAAAGGGATTTAAATGGCCTTAGAATGTATGTGCTCTTTTTTGAATGTCAGAGTTGTGCCCTTTGTAAAATTACCCCAGGGTATGAGAAGAGAACGTGTAAGCAATTAAAATGCACAGGACTGCAGCAGGGGAGAACAACAGCAGAAGCTGCTGCCTGCCTGGAGCACCCAAGGGGCCTGAGTCCTGGGTTGGGGGGTAAAGGAGGCCCAGGCCCACCCCTTGCTCTCTTGCTAGGGCTCTCGCATGACTCTGACCTTTGACAAACTGCCCGCTCCTCAGTGACCCTGTCAGAATGCAGATGTTGGACTAATGGTCACTTAAGATACATGTTCCTTTAAGTGTTGGCTGTGATCACTGCCAATTAGACTGCAAACGCTTAGGTTTTAGATACTCAGACCGGTCGTAGATGCTCCCCTCCGTCAGTGGTGTGGGATTTATGCACATTCATCATCGTGTCACTGTCACCGGCCTTGGGAGCCGAACCAAGACTGTCAAAAAGCCCTGTTATCCACAGTACAGCACTGTGCACTCATGGCCGCTTCCCTTGGGCAGGGGCCGTCCTCGGGTGTACTCTGGCTCCCCTCAAGCTCCTGAGAAAGGCCCCCAGTGAGCGGGGAGGAAAGGGACAAAGTCTTTGAGCCCAGCTTCCAGACCTGAGTCTCCAAAAGCTCCAGACCCTGCCCACATTGCTGACTCTGTTTATGTTGGAAGAGGGACCAAGCTCTGCCCATCGTCCCCACCCCCACCCCTTCTCAGGGTTGTCTTGTTCTAGCCCGCTGCCTATGAAGTTCACAGAAAAATTGCTCTTGGAGCTAGCCAAAGACCATGGAGCAGGAACCATTCAGCCTTCACGGTGATCCCTGGGAGCCTGCTCAGAGGCCACTCGAGTTCAGAGGCAATGAAGCAAGCGTTCTTTGGAACAATCTGTGGTCATCCAGGTCTAACACATTTTAGAAGTGCTTTTCAGTCAAACTTGTTGAATTAATATTCAAGTCTTTAAGGGACAAATGTCAAGGACCTATAAATCCTCTCATTTGGATGAAGCTGGGGCAAGACTCAAAGCAGGTGCTCGGTGGCCATCAGCCACAGTCTTCCAGAGCAGAGCCCAGGGCGCAAGAGTCGCTGTGAATATGTAGCTGACTTCACCAGCTCTAACTGCTCTGTGGCTACACTGTAGTTTCCATGGTTAAGGTCAGAATGTTTATGTCCACGAAGGCTGGGGGTCAGGAGATAGCGGGCTGGGTCTAGGACAGAGGTCCAGTCTTCTCGTGGAAGGGTCACGGCTCCCACTTACAGTTGGAGCTAGAGAAATGGGTATGAGTGGGGCTGGTTAAAGATCCCACCTGTCCAGTGCCAGATTAAACTCAAAGTTCTGACGTTCTGGAGGAGGGCCGTCCTTGAGCCAGTAGGTGACTGGGGGGCCTCTACTGATGGCCACCGTCACCTGTTCTCCCAAGCAGCTCACGCGAAACCCCTCCGGGTTATGCATCTTTAATGTGCCACCCCCTAATCCTCAGAGCATCGTTCATCTTTTACTTTACCCGGGAACAAACATCCCCCGCCCTTTCACTCCCTCCTCCTTCCTCCAAAAACCCTTTCTTTTCTCTTATTACGGACTTCCAGGGGCTAAGGTTGAACATTTCTTACCTTTCAAGGTAGTTTGCCATTGTCCCTTTGATTCTGTGGTTGGCATAAGCCTTCCCAAGTGGAGAACCTAAGGTCCTGCGGGATCCTGAGGAGACAGTTGAGACCCTAATATTCAGGGGGTTCATTAAACACTCTCCCCAGATTGTTCCCCAGCCCTGTAGACTGTTTGCTTCTCCTGCTTCCAGGAGGTGTCCCCAGAACTGTGCTTAGACATTCCCCCTGCTTAGATGGGATACTGGGGCCCTGCAGTCCCCGGGTCCCTAGACTCCCCCTCCTCCTCCCCCTCGGTGTCCTCAGCAGCTCCCCTTCATCAAGCAGGGTGTGTGCTGCCTCCCCTGCCCTTCTACTCCCCTCCTGCCATTACCTGGTTCCATCCATCTCCTCTCAAGGGAGACATTTTCGTCACACTGTCTGAGCAACTCTCAGGACAGCAAAGCACACAGGATGCCGTCACTGCGTCCTCAACGGGTTCTCAAGACCGAGTTATTCAGATCACCCCAAACACTCGTAGAGAGCATCGTGAACACAGCCTCTCTGTGTGGTTCAGAAGAAAGACCAGAGACAGGCGGGGACTTTAGACCTAGATGTGCTTCTAGGTTCACATCCCCAATGTCTGGGCTTCACGAGATGCCTGGCCCAGTTCAGAAGCCACACCCCAGGCCTGGAGGTCTCTGAAAAGATATTCCTTCTGTCACCACAGTCACCAGGCAGCTCTAGGCATAGCTAATTAGGTCAGCTTCTCCCTCTTCCTCTGCAGCCTGTGGCTGACCACAAGGACCAGCCTCCAGAGTAAGGAAAGGACTTCAGCTTCATTCCGCAGCTCCACACCGGGTCTCTCAACAACAGGGTGCTTTGAGCTGAGAGCCCCTGCAATCCTTTTGCCTTTCCTTTCAAGAAATCAGTGAGAAAACAGGCCAGCTCTTCCAGGAGCAGTGGGCAGGTCCAGCTATATTCCTGATGGTCAGAATCTGGTTGCTTTCCCTCACAGGCTCTTGAGTGAGATTCTTCCATGACTAGAGATGATGGACTGGCATTTCTTAGAGACACTGAAGGTGCAGGAAGCCCTGCATCCTGGCCCTTCGACCGTGCGGACCTGTCACCATGATGCCTTTGCCTCACACCTGCTGTGTTCCTTAGTGAAATAAGGTCCTCTGCCTCCAGTTTGCAATGAAGACAGTCCCCACACGGAGGACGGCCACGGGAGCACTCACCCCCAGTCCTGAGAGCCACCGTTCTCATAGTCATCACTTGGTAATTTGTGTCACTCCATTCTTTTGCCAAGGACTCCGGCCCTATCCCTTTTAATACAGTGGCCTAAATGGCAGGTGCTGGGTTCTAGCTCCTCCTCGGTTGCTGCGATGTAGTGAAACGATGGCAGGGTGTTCAAAGTAGCGGCCTCAAAGGCCAGAGAAGGAGGACACAGAATGTCACACAGCTGGACGTCTGACTCCTCCCACACATGTGTTTCCACTAAGAACAAGCCAGCTCCTGCTTTCTGGGGTCTAGCCATGTATTGGCTACCACCATAATGGTGTTCACACCTGCATCGTCTCCCACATGAGCAGAAGAGGGGTAGAAAGCCTCAAAGCCAGGCTAGGCCAGGCTCTTTACCCACAGGTCCCACGGGTTGGTCAGCTCTCCCTACTAATACTACAGATGTGAGCAGTCTAGACTGAATTCCAGGCTTGCGCCAGAGAGCGCATGCACTCAAGTCTTTCCAGTTGCTCTTTACAATGTGGCACCAGCCAATCAGCCTCCCTGGCTCCATAGAGCTCAGGGAACCTCATCTTTGTGTCAGTTTTGGGTGTAACTTCATCCATTTAGCCCAGACTGAGAACTCAGGATGTCCACAGGGCAACCTCCATCTGTCCTACCGCCTTGCTGTCTGCCAGATTCCTCTTCCCACTTAGTTTCCCAGCAAAGATCTGGTCCAAAGGTCCACCAGATCCTTCCTAGACCAGGGAGAAGTTATCGATGCCAGGCACCAAGGGGACCATACCTCAATGCCCATTTTAGTAGACATGCGACTGCCCCGAAACTAGGGGGTACTGATTCTCTGTGAGTCAGGACTCGACGCCATACAGAGCTGGGGGAGTTTGTCCTCACCCACATGAAACCTCAGCTGGGAACACCTGGAGGATGGATGGTTCACTTACACGGACCAGGGACCATCCAGAAGGCTAGAGCTTGAGTATGAAGCTCCCCAAATAATCCCATAATCGAGGGCTCGATCTCTGCTGTACAAGGTACTTTGGGGAGACAGTGTACAGTTTCAAAGGATCTGGCTGGAGGAAGAGGGTTATGGAGGGTGGTCTTTTGGAGGTGCCAGCCCTGGTCCATTTCCTGTCCCTGTCTCTCTACTTCCTGTCTGGCATGAGATGAATAGCTCTCCCCACAGCCTCCTATTGTTAATGGTATTGTCCCTACACAGATGGGACAAACAACCCCAGACCAAAAACCATGAGCAAGAATAAATCCTTATTTGTTTCTTTCAGTTTTTTTTTTGTTTTGTTGTTGTTGTTGTTGTTGTTCCCATGACTTTCTTAGTTAGGGTTTTATTGCTGTGAAGAGACACCGTGACCACAGTTAACTCTTATAAAGGAAAAAGCTTTAACTGGGGCTAGCATACAGTTCAGAGGTTTAGTCCATTATCATCGCGGTGGAGAACATGGACGGCATACAGGCAGACGTGGTGCTAGAGAAGGGACTGAGAGTTTTACACCTCGATCCTCAGCAAAAAGAGACTGTGTCGCTGGCCATGGCTTGAACATGTATGAGACCTCAAAGCCCACCTTCACAGTGGCCCACCTCCTAACAAGGCCAAACCTACTGCAGCAAAGCCGTACCTCCTATGGGCCAAGCATTCAAACTCAAGAATCTTACAGGGGTCACTTTATTCAAACCATCACAGTGACTCTGGAGGAATTGGCATGCGGGCACCCTCATTGCTGTGGCTGAGCTGAGCCCCCGACAGTGATGTCCACTATCCACTCAGAGCCCGGATGGCAGATCCCAGATGACAGGTCAGGGCTGTGCCACTTTTCACGGGATGGCTTCAGAGTCAAGTCCTGTCACTCAATCTTTGTTCTTCAACTCATTCACAAATCAGAGAAAGGAGAACACGGACTCTGCTCCTTGGTGGGCACGGGGTGACCACAGGGTTGTAAAATAACCTCAGGTTACAACCTGACACAGCCCCTCTGCTGCTGCAGAGGCAACCCAAGACCTCAGCGAAAAGCCTTGTGAGTCTTTGGTGTGCAGATCGCCTGAGTGTGACCACACTGGGGTTCCCACCTCGGTTTCTATAGTCCATGGTCTCGGTCCAAGCCATTCCAGCAAAGATTTCTCCGTCACTTTTTTCCTGCATCTCAAACTGAATTACTGGTTCCAGTCTTGCATCTGCTCCCCACCGCTTCACCTTGAACAAGTTACCAGAACTCCCTGTGCCTCAGATCCCTTGTCTGAAGGCTATAAGTAATGAGAATAAAGCCCCAGCTACGAGAATCAAATGAGCTTTCAGATACGTCTTTTTGGATGTGTGTTGCCTGTGATCCCTCTTACACAAACACGGGGTCTGTCACTTCTTTAGGTCTGGAGTGTGTGCTGGTCAGTGCTCAGAGTATTTTTCTCAAAGATTTGGGGCAGGAAGAAGCTGCTATAACGTCCATGGGCTGGCGGAGTCTCGAGGACATAGGTCATTTCTGACTCCGTGTTGCCAGGACTCAACTTTAATGAGAACATCGAATCACTCCCACATGGGCCATGATGTGCAGTAGTGTCTGTGTGTGTGATGCAGGGAATATGTGCAGTGAGACTGGCTGCCAAGGTCTTGCCTAGGATTACAAGATGGAGACTTCTCCCACCCACACACATACCTTTGCGTGTGTGTGTGTGTGTGTGTGTGTGTGTGTGTGTGTGTGTAAGTTCACAACTTATCCTCATCCATGGATTTGAGAGCATGTAAGAGAGGAGCCAATGATGTCTTTAATTAAATATTGCCACTCCCTCCTCCTTAAGGTCATTACAGTCGATAAGGGGGAGGAGAAATATCTCTTTAGAAGGCCTTTCAAATGAAAAGGGAAATGAACCACTGAATGCAAAAACATCCTTATCTCGACAGCATCCTTCCTTCGGCTGTGATTTAATATGTGCCTAGTGCTATACAGAAATACAAAGCAGCTTGGGAAAAAGTCTCAGCCCTAAGAATCTCACTGTGTTAAAACTCAAGTAATCCCGCACAAAAGAAAAATACAGTAAAGCCTGAGCCCTGCTCCTGCAGACCTGAACACCTCGGCCCCTGTAACTCAGGGGCCGTGGGACATCTCCAGAGTCACTGCAAGCTACTTTTGACAGCTGAATTTTATTAACTGTTTTTTTTTTTTCATTACTCCTGACGGACTCAGCAATGAACTCTTATCAGTGTATTGTGGCTAGTACAAGTCAATTAATTTCTTTTAAATAACTTCAACTGGAAATCTTACTTGATTTATATTCCAAAAATGATTTCCATTCCATTCCTTCCTGAGATTGTAGCCCAAGTGAAGTTAATCATACCGGCTCCAAAACCATCCATACCCTAGGGAGAAAACAAGATCGAGGGGAGGAGGAAATGAGGAAGAGGAAAAGCTGAATGTCCCAAAGACCCTTTATATAGCATGAGGCCTCGTGACAGTGACCAAAGAGCTGGTTTAACTCTTACCTTCCAAAAGCTTAACTCTAGTCCTCATCCTGAGGATGAATTGAGTGTAGCCCAAAGCTATAAAGACAATGGAGAAGAAGCCAGTAACCAGTGACCAACACCCGCTATGGTTGCTGTAATTTGATGTGGAGTCTCTTTCTTGTTTGGTACCCAGAGTCTAATGTAAGTATGGCTTCAGGAACCTCATGCTTGACCACGCCTGGCTCTGAGCACTTATGCTGTTGAAAACCTGCTACTGTGTAAGGCCATCACAGGCAAAGTGTGGGTCACTGTGGTTTGGACTGTCACTCTGAGCAGCTTTGCTGTGGCTCTCACCACCTCCCAGATATAAGCAGAGACTAGCAAAGGTGTCACCTTCTGGAAAGTCTGCCCTCAGGGCACTGATCGCCAGCAGCCTATCCTTATAGGTGATAATACTGGGCTTATCTAGCAGACTGGAAGGGCAACCACACCCTGCCCAAGGAGGTGGCATGAATAACGGCTGTAGTAAATGCTGAGTGTTGAAAGGTTGGAGCTCTAGCAGGAGAATGACTTCTGCCCTCAGGGAGAAGTCAGTGGCTGAAACCGAAGGTGGACAGGTGTAGGGCTGATGAGAGATGGCGTGTCAAGCCATCTTCTCTGCCAACACCGGGCTACCATATAGAGTCTGTCCAACTGCTGAGCCAAGCAGGGCAGTAGGAAAACTCCAGTGATGGATAAAGGCAACTAAATAGCTTGGCAAAAAAGAAACCAAAAAGAAAAATGTATGTATCTGCTGTGGATGGTGGGTTCATTTACTAGAGTTGTCACAGCAAAGGAGTATGGGATAGAGGGCCAACTCCACAGAAAGGTGTCCTCTGGAGGGCAGATAAGAAAGCTCACAATGGCAGCATGACTACTTCCTACTGAAGGTTACCGCAGTGCCAAGCTCAGAAGCTTCTAAAGCATTTGATAGATAGATAGATAGATAGATAGATAGATAGATAGATAGATAGATAGATAGATATGAGAGAGAGAGAGAGAGAGAGAGAGAGAGAGAGAGAGAGAGAGGATGTGAGCTCTAAAGACACATACCCTAAATGCAAAGTCTCAGGCTGGAGAGATTGCTCAGCCATTAAAGACTAGGCTCACAACTAAAAACATAAATAATTAAAAAACAAACAAACAAAGCCTCTAAGAGAGATTGTAGAGACGTCTCTAATGTCAGGGCACTTGATATACGAACATGAAGACCTGAGTTTAAATCCCTGGCATCCATGTAAAGAGTCGGCCATTCTCATGCTCATACTTACAACCCTAGTACTAAAGGAGCCTGACAGGAGAGTCACTAGGGATTGTTGCCTGCTAGCCTAGCCTAGCTCTAGGTTCAGGGAGAGACTCCATCTCAAACTACAAAGGGAGAATGGTAGCAGGTCATCCAACATCTTCCTGTGGCCTTCAGAGAGGTGGGCATGGGCCTACACACATGCATACATAAGCAGCACACACATAAATGGAGGAGAAGAAAAAAAACTCATAAGAATGTAGACCACGATTTGACATTTTTCTGGGAACTTCAGGTGTTCACAGAGGTTCTGCTCTCTGGATGAGGAAACAAGCCCTCGTGAGACAAGTAAAGGAAACATAAGACTTCCTGTGCTGGAGTGGCCAATGGATGCATGACAGAGACACAGCACCTTGAAGATAGGGAGGAAGGTCGCCAGAAGAGCTGGGAGGCTTAGAGACACCATGTTCCTCAAGTGTCCACGTAGGAAGGATTCAAGGCTGAGGGCTAGAAACATTTGTAGACAGGGACAACGTTGTCTTTATCAAAAAGCAAATTTTGCATTTTCTGAAATCGGCGTTTGCTGTCTGGGGATGTGCTCTCAGAGCATGGCACATCAACGCCTGACAAGGACCTGCCACCTTGATGGTTTCAGATGCTCTGCATGACTCAGACTCTGACCAACCTCTGTCTCGAGAGGGAGAGAGTTAGCTGGGAGGAGATGGGGAGACCAGTGAACAGTATCCAGCCAGGGTTTGAATGATGAAGAATGTCAATGCTGTTGTTTTAAGTGGCATTTGTCCTGTCTTTGTATACACGTATTGATCCAGCCACCACAGACCTGAGGAAACCTCACAGAGAGAAGGTTGGCAGGGCTTGCAATAGAAAAGAATGCGTGTAGACAGGTAGAAAGCACACCAAGTTCTGTGCGCTTCAGGACAGAGTTCACACCCATGTCAGCACACAAACTAACTTCTCTGTGACTCAGTTTCCCCCATCTTTATTACAGATGTTCACCTAATGTAAGAACACTGTCACCCAGCCTGGGGAGAGTTAAACCAGCTAATTGTGGAAGGAGTTTAAAATAGCACCTAGAATATACATCCTCAGTAAATGTTAACAATCAATACGTTTTCTTTTTCCACCTAGACAAGTGGTGTTCAGAGAATTTACTGCAAGCAAGATATCATGGCTGTTCTCGGAGGACTGGGCAGTCACTAACAAATCCATTTTTCTTATCGGGATCTGAATAGTTCAGTGATCTTTCTGCTCTCTGCTCCAAGCTAAGAACAGAGAGCTTTGCCTCACAACCTGAAATTACATGTCAGCTGGTACAGAGCTATGTGTGTCCCTTTCAATCTCCAGGGCCCAGGGACTGGTGTTGGTTAAAGGGGTCTCTTTTAAGGTCCCCAGAGATTCCAGAAGATGCAGCTTCAGTGCGCATGTGGAAGCTTCATGAGATGGGAGAAATTTCCAAATGTACTCTTTCCCTTCAGTTTAATCAAGTCCCGGAGTTATCACCAGGGTAGCTTGGAGCAGGCTAGCCACTGTCTCCCATATTGGACCTAGAACACAGTGATTTCGAATAAGGCGAGGATAAGAGCATCAGAGTGTCTGTTCTGACCCCAGGGTCTCATCCCTGAGCTGTTAAAATCAGGGGGAGATATTGAATTCAGTGGAGGAGGGGTTAGGTCAGAAGCAGAATTTACTGGAATTTATTGAAAGATTAATTCTAGTCTTTCCCCAAACAATCTCATGGAAACCAACTCCTGACAATAAATAAAATCAATTCCCTAGGTGAAGCAGGTGTAGCCCTTTCAGGGGTCACTAAAACGCCTGTCTACGATCCTTGGGTTTCTCTGAATCCAGCTTGAGAATATCTACTTTGACCTGAGAATTGCCCTTGCTTCCTAATCTCATGCCCTGCTGCTGGGCCTCTGTTCCTTGAACAGTAGATAGAGTTGCAAAAATCAAGAAGTCAAGGGTCACTTAGGCCAGACAAAGCAAGCTTTTATTTGGGGGAGGGGGAGGCTCCCCGCAGACCTCGCAGCTCAGATGTGCCGTTTCAGCTTAGCTTTGGACTCTGCCAGAATCTAGCCGCAAGAGCCAACTGAGGCCAGAATGGGTACATTGCACAGCTTGACTCGACAAGCCAGACTGTTACTCAGCCCACTCCAATTACCCGTCTCCTCCTCCTCCATCACTGAGGAGGAGAGTGGGAGAAGTGCTGGGCATCCGGAAGTGAGAATTCACTTAGGAAGCGTGAGGCAGAGGCCCAGGCCCTATCTTGGGAGCTTCACATCAGCCTACAACTACCCCAAATTTTCTATTATTATTGTCTTAACACCACCACGGCCCTATTTTTAAAATCTGCTGCGTTTGAGCAATTTTGTCTGACGTCAGCCAACTGCCAGCAACTCTGGCTTGAAAAATAAGAATAACCAAATCTTTTAAAGAGTCGTGCCAAACCTGCTTGGAACACAATACATCACACACACACAAATATACACACACAGACACACACACTCACACGCACACACACTCACACACACGCACACACTCACACATACACACACATACACGCACACACTCACACACACATACACACACATATACACACACACGCACACACATTCACACACGAACACACACACACATACACACGCACACGCATGCACACACATGCGCACACATACCATTGTTTATGATAAGTGGTATCTTATTGCTGTTAGAACCTGTGTTTATTGCTTTTGTGTGTTATGGTCTGTTGTAATTTGGACAGCCAGGAATTATATTCCTTTATGCAGTGCGTAGGAAGGGTTTGTAAGGATGGAGACATTTGTAATTATGCTACAGGGGAGTGGGGCTGCGGAGCCTCCGGAGAGCAATTGCCCATTGGCCATCTGAGGAACTTTGCCTTGTACTCTCTGCTTTCACCCTTCTCGAAGCCCTCCAGGTACCTCCAAGAGACCTGGCAAGGGATAGCAACATCTAGGGAATCTTGGAGCCAGGAAGTCCTGATCTGAGAAGCCTTAAGTAGATTCAGGAAGCAGAGCATGGGGTAGGCAGGCAAGGAGCTGGGAAGGTTCCCGCAACGCCCTGCCTACTCCATGCTCTTCCTTCTCGGTGGCCTATCCTGAAGGGTGCTCGTCGGGCTTTGCAGGTGAGGCTTGCTGATCCCGAGGATCCAAGAACACCTGGCAGCGGCAGTTTGGCTCCTCGTTCTGCAAACTTTGAGAAGCTACTTGCTTGACAGCCTAAGATGCACGGCCATCATTGGCTAGCAAAGAGATGCCGTTGAATTTCTTTCTGGTGCAATGAAACAGGAGGGGAGGACAGTGCTTGGGGCTGTTGTCTGTGTTTACTATTACTTAAGGCCCCTAGACTCTAAAAATAGGATCTAGTCTTTCTCTTGGCAGAAGCTCTTTGGCCATGAGCCTCTGTTCTTACTGCTTTTCCTTACTTGGTTCTCCAGTGTGGAATGCTCACTCCTGTCTATATCCACTATCTAAAGCCGGCCCACGCTTCACGCTCCTGCACGCCCACTAAAGACTTCCCTGAAGTTCCTCCCCTAGCTTTCTCCATCTCTTTTGCATTTCAATACCAGCTCTCTGCTCCCTCAAACGTACAAGCTAGGATTCACCTGTGGTGGGTCACTGCCTCCAATCCATGGTGGCCTGGTAGGCATAGGTCCTCAAGAAGTACTTGATGAATCAATGAGTGAACGTGAGAGCCAGTCACCTGCCAGGGCTCACCAGAATCACTTCTGGATATTTCTCCAGAATATTGATCTCTCCATTCTGACCATCCCGGCCCTAGGGAAGGTTCTTATTAGCTCTCAGTTATCCTGAGATACTCATCAGTGTCGCCCCGCCTCCCCTGGCTGTCTGTGATTGTGCAGTTTGAGGCATGACCCTGTCTATTTTGTTCCTTTACTTAAACCCTTCCCACTCTGTTTTCATCACTAACCATATCTTTTCTGCACTGGACACCCATCCCCCTCCTCACCTTGCTGAAGTCAGGCTTCACCTCCTCCAAGAAGCTTGTTCCCCTCTGTGGCTACAGGCCTTCAGGACGTTTCGTCCCTGTTCTGTAACACCCATGTTTCTCTGTAATTATTCTTATCACAATTGCAACAAGCCCCTGATAGCCCCCTGGAAAGGTCTGAATACTCTGCTGTCTGTCCCATCGTGACAGCCCCAGGACCCTGCACAATGCCCGATGGAAGAAGGTCTCCCATGAATGAAGTCATAAACAGAACCGACAGCAGCTCTCGAAACGGCATGCGAAGGGCAGGGTGCAGCTCAGCATGGCATTGTTTGCAATTGTGTGCTGGCTTAGAACAAGTTCATAGGCAGCTCGCCAACAGAACAGGCCCTCCCTCTGCATAAAGGCAATAATGTCTCATCGAGCCCATCAGTGGCCCCAGTACAGCCGTCTTCCCCAAGGACCTCAGCCCTCTTTTAGAACAAGGAGGAAGTATTGCCTAGGAAATTACAGCCCCAAGCAGCATCTAACTGGGAGCTTGTTTTCTTTAGCCGCTCCATGAGTAAGTGGGTCTGACGCACTGATTAACATGTATCCCCAGCAAAGCCTGGAACCAGACCTGTGTGCTTTATTCAATAAACCCGTTTTATTTAATAAATAAATAAAACAGTTCTATAAGCCAGAAGCTGTGGGTTTCTAGTCCAAGCACCCAAACCCTGGCATTAATTAGACTCTGAGCTGAATAGCAGGGTCTCTTATCCCACCTTAGTGCTGAGAAGGGTTCTCTGAAGCTCCTAAATTTGAGCTTCTGGATGACATATGGACACCCCTGCCCGACTTAGTCTTTGGAGCTGAGGCGTAAGAGACATGTGGAGAGAAGCCAAGGCAGGGTTACACTTCCAAGACATATAAAGCAGGGACATGAATGCTCCAAGGTGTGTCGGAGGGGAAGGTGTTTATTGTAGATATAAGGAGAGTATAACCAGAGGCGTCTGGAAGAATCCAGAGCGGGGAGAGGAAGCAGTAGACTGAACATGACAAGTACATTGGACCAGACCATGAGAGGACGGGGTCGTGGAGCAAGAGAAGAGGAAGAAGAGGAGAAGACAAAAGAGGAGGGGACCAGAAAGGAAGGCAGAGGGCATAGGGCTGAAATGGCAGGTTGTGTAGGAATGAGACGCTGGGGTAGGAGAGTCCAGGAGCAGAAGTTTAGGGTAGAAGCAGAGTGAGCCAAGTGGAAAGCCGAGAGGAGCCAGGATGCCAGCATGGGCTCTGAACCAGGTATTTTCAATGCTTAGAGGCAAGCAATCACTTTGCCATACTAAGAAGTGTGACAGACATTTGTCCCAAGTTTCCTTTGGACATGACTTAGACCCTCAAATCTGGAGGTGCCACTGAAGTTTCCTGGGCAGGGTCAGTCGGCCAGCATCCTACACACCAGCTCAACGGTTTTGCTTCTCAAGTCAAAGCATCATGACTTATCTGTTTACTCTTAGTTTCCCTCCCTTCTGCGTCCTGCCTACGCTGGCACCAACAAGTAGAGTAGACATGATTCTTCCTCTTCTTCCACCATGACCATCACCACCACCACCACCACCACCATCACCATCATCATCATCAATTATTATTGTGTGTGTGTGTGAGAGAGAGAGAGAGAGAGAGAGAGAGAGAGAGAGAGAGAGAGAGAAGGGAAAACAATGTCACATCATGCATGTGAAAGTCAGACAACTACATGGAGTCACTTTACTCCTCCCATCTCTACAGCGGTTCCAGGAATCAAAACTCACTGAGTCATTGACCCGCTTTCTCTCCCTCTTCCTACCTGCACTGCAGGCACCCTTGCACCATGGCTCAGCAAACTAGACTGCAGCTATATCCACCTCCTGGGTCGAGTCAGGCACCTCGTGACCGCAGTCGGCTTTGTTTCCACAGCAAAGAATAATCTGAGTTGCAGACAGCTGGCTGCCTGGCAGTGGATTTAGAATGCGTGCTGTTTATGAGCAAGAGCTTGGGAAGTGGACCCTGAGGCCAGTTGGACAACCAGCAAATCCTCTGTCATTCCAGTCCTGGCCTGGTCTGGGCGCTGGGGAGATGAGGAATTAGCGAGCAGACCCCAGCTTGTCGTATGCTACTAGGCTGATTAGGGGTGGCACAGGGATGAAGGACCTCCCGGGCTGTGGAGGCAGAACCTCATTTTCAGCATCCACACCAAGGCTGGCTCCAGGGAAGGGGAGGCAGAGGAGGTAATAGCCGTCCTGAGAGCAGGAACCTCTCCACCAAGCCTGCCTATTACACAGATCAGCCGCTTCATAGCACAAAGGCCTCACAGTCCACAGAGAAGCCTCATCCAAAAAACCATGTTCTTCCCAGGCTGCTGTGGGCACGAAGAGAATAGAACCCTGTCTCGGTTGCTCTCCTCCGGCCATCTGCTGCCCTTTTTCCCCCTCCTTGAAACTCAGAAACATAAACAGTATGATGTTTTTAAAGAACCTAATTAATATGAACTTAGGAGTTCCTGGCCTTCCAGACTCTTTGCCCATCTTTCCAGCCGAGCAGATAGTGGGTTGCTGTGTAGTTTTGGTTTTTCTCCTAATGAGACTGTACTACGTTCGTGCTTCCATGTGTCATCAGAGCCTGGTGACTGGATGGCCATTAAGGAACCGTCACTTCTAGCTTATGCACCACCTCTTTATGTAAAAGATGCTGGCCCCACTCCCACCCCTTGAAAAACACAGTTACAATATCTTTCTCAAAACGCTCCTGTGTTCCAGTCTTTGAGCTTATGTAGCTAACTGTCAGGTCCAAAGCAAACTCTTTATTTCTCCAAATTCCAAAAGGCAAAGGGGACAAATGGCTTGCCGTGATGCCTATTAGCATACCCACATGCATGCCAGCCTCCAGGCTTCCCCAGTATCACAAGTACCTGTCACACATTTCAGAGTCCAGGCTGGCATTCGAGCCCATCTCACATCCTCCCTTACCCTAAGCTCCTCCAGCTAATGGGTTCCCCTCCCCCACCCCAGCCACTCATTATAACCCTGGTATTTCAGCTATGCTGTTCTCTTTGTCTTCCCACCCCTCCTCTCTGTCTCATCTTCCTCCTCCCCTTCTCTCTGCTCTCCTGTGCTCTCCTCTCTCTGCTTCAGCTTCTCTCATGGCCAGGTCCAGTCTGCTGGCCCCTGTTAGTCTACTGCCTCTCTCTCTCCTCCAGACCAAATTTTGTGCATTCTCTCTCTCTCTCTCTCTCTCTCTCTCTCTCTCTCTCCTCCCTCTCACACACACCTACATACACACATATGCATATACATATACATACACACATATACATATACATACGTGCGCGCGCGCACACATACACACACACACACACACACACACACACACACACACACACACACAACAGTATCATGGAACAATTGTATCATCAGATTAGATGCCAGTAGATAGAAGGGTGAAGTTGGCCCATTTCTTTCCCTTGGGTTATATGGGTTCAAAACTTGACCCCATTGGCTACTTTATGAAAAAGTCATTTGTTACCTCTAATTCCGTTTTCTTATCTACAACATGGAGATACTGGGAATATCTATCTCAGAGTATTTAATCCCAGGTTCAATGAGATAAGATATGTCACATGAACAATGTTCAAAAGGGATTAGTATAGAAGTACTAATTGTAACTGTGACTTTTAGTAGCTGCAGTAACATTGAAATGCAGTTTTGTGAGCTAAGAACTTACTTTCCCATCACATCTACAGTCTTCAGGAACACAGGCTTAGCTGTTGTGAACCCTGGCCTTAGCCTTGAAACTCTTCCTCAGCAACTCTGTGCTGATGCCAAGTGGTGGAGAAGCCATTAAAGGTGGTCCATGATTCCTTTCTTCTTCAAGTAACCCTGCCCCTGCCCCTGCCCCTGCCCCTGACCCTGACCCTGACCCTGACCCTGACCTTGACCCTGACCCTTGAGGAGTTGTAGAATATTCTTTGTGGGAGGGAGACTGAGGGAAACATTTTTCATTTTTATTTTTCTTACTTGGAAATAAACACAAGCCATGCCTGCCACACCTTACAAGTGGCTAGTATTAGAACACAGTTGTTCTCTGGAAGGGTCAGTATCTGGGCCACAGGGCTTGGGGAGCTCAAATGAAGCTGTAAAGAACTGGGGAGCTGCTTCCTGCAAATGCTGAGGTAGACTCAGGCCTGATCACCTCTGTCTGCCATACCCCCTGTCTTACTCAGACCTGTACTTATGACTTCTTGTTGGCCTAGAAAGACAACCTGGACATCCTGCCAAGACTTGGGTCCTGACATCTCTCTGAGGATAGCTATATATTTCCTCCATCCTGGGGAAGGCTCCCTGCAGCCCAGTCCCCACTGACACCCTTCCTGGTGTGCTATGCTTGGTACCTCAACACTGTCAGATCTGCATCAAGGCCTAGAACATCTCTCAGACCTTTGTGACATCCTGTGGTCCTCACTGGGTACACACATAGCTGTGCACCTAACACACATCCCTGATCCTGAGTTACATCCAGCCCCTAACCACCATAGTCACTCCAAGCTCCATTCCTGATGAATCAGGTGATACCCCAGAATGTGGTTGAGGGTGCCATGTTCCAGGTGTCAGAAGCAGGTGGCATCTCCATGGAGTCCTTTGGGAAATACTCTGTGGAAGTGACTTCTTGTGGTCAGTCCTTGTGACAGGCAAAGGCTGGGCCCCTTCTGATGCCAGTCAATTCCAGAGAACTAGCTCTAGGATCCTGCATCAAGTGCTACCTAAAGTGTAATCTCCAGCTCAGGGTTCCTCTCAGGCCTATACCCATACAGTCCCCAACCTCCCACCTAGGGCCTTTTCATAGCTAAAGTCTAGCTCCTTTTTGTCAGCCTTTGAGACTCTCCAGGATCCCCACCACAGACCCTCATTGCCCCCCCCTCAGGGTTCTCCCACTTCCAAGCTCAGTCCATACAACCAACCTCTATGGTATCTGATAATAATTTTTGCTGGCCAGGGCAGAACAGCCTGATACAGCACCACCAGTTCAGGCCTACCCAGAAGAGCAAGCTATGATGAACTCAGCCCTGATATGTCACCCCACGTGGGATCTGTCATCAGAGAAGGTGTCAATATTAACCCTTTTGGGATTTCACCCACCAAGCCTTGGAGAAAAGCAAGGCAAAGAAGTAACAGAGAGACCAGGATGAATTGAAAACCTCCCAGTTCCACTGAAGGTGAACATCCCAAAAGAGAGTGAAGCTTCATTAGATAGACTGCTGTCCACCCATCTATCCAAAGTAGTGGTTCTCAATCTTTCTAATGCTGCAACCCTTTAGTACAGTTCCTCATGTCGTGGTGATTCCCCACCCCCACCCCCACCCCCAACCATAAATTTATTTTGTTGTACTTCATACTGTAGTTTTGCTACTGTTGTGAACCATAATGTAAATATCTGCTATACAGGATAGCTGATATGTGATCCACAGATTGAGAACTGCTGAACTCCACTTAGATGGTACTAAATAGAGTACCCTGGGGGATGTGTGCTGTGTTCATTTTGCCCACTTTGGCCTTCACAGTTTCAAGGGACCTGGGACAAGCACCTGCTGTTGCCCTATCTGTGGAGTGGGAACATTGCAGGGAGAGGGGTTGAGGGACCTTTCTATCTAGCCTTCTGGGTTCACTGATTACTGTCAACAGAAGCAGAGCCTCCTGGGAGGAGGAAGGCACTGAGAACAGAGCATATTGTGTTGAACTCTGTGAGTGGATTCCTGGAATTCCCCCCTCTGGTGAGAGGCCAAGGTTCAGGCCACTGCCCTGGTCTCTGTTTCCTGGGCCCTAAGACTGTGGTACCAACAGAACCCTCTGGGGGAAGCAAGAGCTGGTGATTAATGCCAGGCATCTTTTCCTTCAGGAAACTAGTTACATACCCCACACTTGAGCTGAGTCACAGCCACGTGAACGTTTTCCTTTGTTTAAGGCCACTTTTTCATACACTTCTTATTATGACAAGTTCCTATCATAGATATCTCTGTGTTTTAGCAGAAGGAACTTTAGCCCCAGTATTAAGAGACCCCTCACCCCCAAATAAAGTTCCATTCATTTGCATCTTTTCCCTTTCTGGATATTATGACCACTAAAAATGTTACATTATCGCCCACCGAAGCTGAGGTGGCACAGACAGAGGGCTTCAACAATGGTTCTTTGTTTCCACATTACAAATACTGCCACAGCCCCCGTGTCGCTCACTCGGATGTTTCCATCTTCACAGACATTTTCTTCACTGCCCTGAACTTAGAGTCAACAGGAGTGGGTAGAAGAAGAAATATATATATGGTGGTGTCTTGTATGTTGAAAATTCCTTCTGCCTGGAACATGGGGCAAGAGCCTATGATGGGGTCATGTGCAGGTTAAATGTCAGGGGGTGGGTGCATGTGACTCCCTTAAGGGACTCTCCTATAGCAATCAAAAGGGACCCTCAGAAGGCCCTGGGCCCAATCCCTCCTGGCTGGCCCACCTGTAGGAGATGGGGCCTCAGTACGCAGAGCTTTTGGGAGTAGGGTTCCATCCACTGGAAGTTTTCAGGTTCTTCTCTTTCAACCATGTAAGAAAACTTCTAATAAGACCAATGCTATGACTTCGCCAAGGGGTCTCAGAGTCCCTACCTGCCCCCCAGTACACTGAAGCTGCAACCAGCTATAGCTTATCCTTTAGGCTCACTTACTGGCATTAGAGTTGGCTGAGCAGGTATGCACTCACTCCCGAGCCTGCTCAGGCTGGACTGCTCTTCTTGCTGCTGATCTGGCTCTAAAGTAGATAATTCAGCGTCTGAACCCTGGTTATGAGATGTGTAGCCTTGGGAGAGCCCCTTCACGCCTGTGCAAGATCCATCGTCAGTCAATAGTTTTTACAGCTGCAACGGAGCTTGGAGGTTGAAGTTTGATCCACCCCGTCAAGCCCCTCACTGAGTACTTGGAATCCGGGATGGGTCTTGAGGAAATAGGGGTTGTACCTCCCTTGCCTCCCCACACCGACACCCGCATCTTCTGGCTTCTCTTTACTTTGTCATCTTTTTACTCCCATTAAAGATCTAGAGTTTTAGTTTAGCCATACTGGGGAGATCTTTTAGGAAGAGAACCAGCTCTCTGTTTGTTCCCCTCATCCTCAGTACTTTGTGCACAGGGTATAGCTTCTACAGGAGCCAGGCAGTCAGCATCTTCCAGTACCCTGCTTCCCCAACTTAGGGAAGGAACAGCTTTGGTCCCCATTTCTTGAGATGAATGTCAGAGACTGGATACCAAGGCTATTCAGAAACCCACAGTCTTAAAGGACCATTGCCTTAGTAGAAGCGTTTGTTATACATTGATTCTCTGGAGTCTGGAGAGATGGTTAGCACATTGGCCCCTGAACCAAATGGCCAAAGCTGGCTATGCTTGCTGAACTGCGTGCCTGCTCTTCACAGACTTCCCGAATCTTTTCTCCTTGTATCTTTTAAGCTTGCTATGGTCCTTGTTCTTACCTGAAGCAACAACTTCTCAGTTTCTCTGGACCTGCTCACTGGAGTTCTGTACAGACGCTTCTCATGGTGTGAGTAATCAGGGGATGCTTTCCTATGAACAAACACCAAGCTTCCATACTGTGACGTCGAGACATCCTTCGGTAGTTTCTTCCAGGGCTTTGGCTCCTTGGCTTTTGGGTATGTTTAGAATAAACAAAGGAGTCTTTTTGGTTCTTTGCTTTTCTTTTCTCAGTTCTGGGTATCCAGCACATGTGTTAGGCAAGCATTCTACTATTAAGCTCTATCCCCATCTGTAAAGTGACTATTTTTCATTTTGAACATATTAGATACTCAAAAAAGTCAAGATTGGGTTTCCCTGAGTAACCTGGATCTCACTCTGTAGATAAGGCTAGCCTCAAACTCAGAGGTCCGCCTGTCTCTGCCTCTCAGGTGCTGAGATTAGAGTCATGGGCAATCACCTCTGAATACATTTTTCTTTTAAAAGGCTTAATCAGAAAATAGCTATGAGGCAGGTCACAGAGTCATTCAGGTTGGACAGGAAGACAAGTTAACCTGATTCCCTTCACTCCTCAATGGCCAGCCTCTGGGGAGGGAGCCTTGCCTCTTCCAGCTCATGCTTGACTTTAGCTCATAGTTATTCTGCATGGTGACAGAGTCAACTCTCTCCACATAGAGTAAAGCCTTCCGCTATCAGTCCCCGCCCTGCCCCTGTCAAATGGTCATGCTACCCAGAGCAGCCCCCGAGGTTTACGCAGGGCGAACCCACCCTACAGATGGGACAAGCTGTATGGAGATGTGTGAGCTGGACTTGTTCTTACCATTCCTGTGTCACGATGACATGCCGAAGGCTGGAGCTGTCCCTAGAGAACAGGGTGTGAGAATTCCGTGCCTGCCTTCTGGTGTTTATAGACACTGGGAGGAGAGAAAGTTCCTTTCCAGAACAAGGGATTTGGGATAGCACGGGCCTTCTGAACTGCCCGGTATTCTGACAACCACTCACTCCTTTACCTGTATCTGTATCAATGTCCATGTTGTTCAGAAAACTCCCAACCCAGGACACTTGCCACCTGGCTGCCAGCCCAAGACAGCACAACACATCTGTGAGCAGGTGACCCACGTCCCACGGGGAGAGCAGAAAGGGGACAGAGTATCTGAAGAGCAAATTTCCACGCCGTCTATGATCCTCTCTCCATTCTAAAGCAAAGGGCATGCGTGCTAACTCAGGCCCTTGCCAACGCTGATGAGGAAAACCAGAGAACGCAGGAGTCTTAAAAAAAAAAAAAATCCCAGAACTTCAGTCTTATCACCAATGCAACATAATAGAGTAAGTCCGTTAATTCTAATCTCCCTGGGCTCCCCCCAGAATCCCTTTCAGCTAATGCTGGCAAGAATGAGCCGCCCACTTGCTGCAGACGGGAGCCAAGTCTGATTTGGATTCTGTCCCTCGCCTAGGCTTCAAATAGCGACTGTCTAGTTTGAGTGGACATGGCTTTGCCCCCTTGGCTACCTTTGCAGTTATTCAGTCCCACAATGAGTAGGAGCCTACTGTGTGCAAGGCACCGTCTAAGACGCTAGGAAATGTCAGAGTCCGACTGAGTTCATCTCTCAGCGTGAGCCAGTAAGCCGAGGAGAACATAGTGATTTATAGGCCAAGCCTGCCAGCCGACCTTGTCCCCAGCAAAGTCTCATTTCTACAAGCCTCTCTTCTAAGCGATTATTTGCTGTTTGTGCTGCTTGGGGCTTGGCATACTTCTGCAATTCCTTTGACCAAAGAGAAAACGGGAACCTTGAAGTAAGTACTTATTTCAAAAAGAGAAAGCTGGTGGAGGCAGAGCCGTGCCTCTTGTTGGGGAGTCTGCCTGGCCACCTCAGTGCTGTACTTTAATGATAATGGATTTCTTCAGTCAAAGCTTTACTCTGAAGAAACCCTTCCTCACTCAGGGTTTTTTTTTTCTCCCCCTCCTCCTCACCTCTCGGAGGCAAAGAAAGCCTCACCAGGCCAGGGAGGTGGTTGTCTGCCTTGTACGAGGGTGTAGCAGAGCCCGCCCAAACTGGAGTGCTCAGCTTTTATCTGCATCTCTTTCCACTACACCAAACCCAGAGCTGGCAAGAGGGTAGAAGAGACACAGGCCCCGTGCCTGCTTCACCAGCTAAGAGCACCGGGAAAGATGGGAGGTGTCTGACCCCGAAGTGATGTGCCGAGCTGCCCTGGATCAGGAGGTGCCAAGGGGAAGAGAAGCCGTGAGTCACGGTGATGGATGTTCACGGCTCATGGGTGGGTAACCGTGCGCGCACTGGTGCCAGTGTGGCCCAGGGTTGGCAGGAGAGGGCGGGTGTCCCGTTTCGGCAATCCGATCTCACTATAGTCTGAGAAAGGAGGAACGTGTAATCTGGTGTTTGTGGCCTTCGACTCGGAGAGGGGCTAGAGCAGGTGGAGGGACCCAGACATGGGAGGGACATCATTGCTACTAGCTGGTGTCATGATAGCCCTAGAGGACAGGACTTGCTGTGCGTCTTTTCCAACGTCTCAATAAGAACATTCACTTCAAAAGTCTCTGAGGGACTTGAGAGTACAAGGAGCAGGTGTGGCCTGGAAATATTACAAGAAGACAGAGCTTCTCCATTCCCTGGCTTCTAAGCAGAACCATGGGGTGGAGAGGGAATGGGGAAACACCTCGTTCTCCACAGGTGGAGTTTAAAAGTAAGTTCTGCACTATGTTTTTCATCCACACGAGGGTTATTGATGACTTGGTTTGATGACGTAGTGGTCGAGTAAGAATCCATACTGTTACTTCAGAGCATGGCCAAGTGGTCCAGGTACAGCCCTCCTGCTGGCACTCAGGCCAAATCCATGACTGACTTCTACGGCTGAGAGCTAAGTATTCCTGTCTAGACACCTAGGAGGGAGGAAAGGGCCTGAGGGAACCTGGACTCTGAAGCTTCGAGCTAGAGCCAAGCCTGGCCTGGGAGAAAAGTCCCCTTTTATTCCACCGCCCACTGTTTTTCCTGAGCCTGCAGTCTGGAGGGCAGGGGAGATGGCGGGGATTGGCCTTGAAGACGCCTTTCTTCTTTTCCGACTTACCACATGACCGCAGAGCATGGCATTTCTATTTGATGCTGTCAGTGCCTTGGTCTGAGGAGAATGTCTGTGTTCCCAGGTCCCTCGGCCAAGAAGTACTGCCCAGAGCTCACTGGCATCTGTTCATGCCCTGTCTCCTTCCCTCTCCCACGTGACCCAGTAGCTCAGGGACAGTTCCTTCCGCCTATGCAATAAGACACAGCCAAAAGGGAGGAGATTCAGGGCCAGTTCCCAAACCCCATCTAGATCTTTTATGAGGGGCAGCGTCTGCTTTGCCTGGAAAGGGGAAGGTACTGGAACAAAGTCTTGTCTCCCTCCTCTAAACTTAATAAGTAGCCATGGGGCCCTGCTCAGAGGGAGCCTGCAGAGCCAGGGCCCCCAGCTATTTTTAGAAAGCGATCAGGTACACAGTACCCAGTTGTCTTTTCCACCTGTTGGGCTCATTACAGTGATCCAGTGTCTCTGTTCCAGTCCCTGCCAGTTTTTCGGCGGAGTTCAGCCGCAGCTTAGGTCAGCATGTGTAAGACAACAGAGCCTCTGCATTCCCTAGTGTCCAAGCAGAACCAGGAGGCGGGTAACTCCATCTTTTTGGTCCCGTCTGGCCATGCAAGTGACATCACCAAGACTCTTGGGAAAATAGTTATTTTGTCCCTAAACATGGATATTGACACCGATGCTAGCTTCCTCTGCTTTGACAGGCAGGGAAAGGCCAGGAGGTAAAGACATTTCCGGAAGATTTCTTGAATTAGAAGTCTACCATAAGGAGAGTTGAGTCACGAAGCAGAAGGTTCCAGAGTCTTTGTTTTATATCAAGAAAATGCGGGGCTGGGGATTTAGCTCAGTGGTAGAGCACTTACCTAGGAAGCGCAAGGCCCTGGGTTCGGTCCCCAGCTCCGAAAAAAAAAAAAAAAAAAGAACCAAAAAAAAAAGAAAGAAAAGAAAATGCACAGAGCACACAGAGGAGCTGAGAAATACCCATGAGCGCTGTCACCTACAAATGCAGAGTACTGTGGGTATTCAGGAAATTATAGAGAAAGAGGCTCGGTGTGTGCCCTGGAAGGACACTGGGCAGTGGCAGGAACTGCAGGAGGGCCAGCAGAGGGGTTGCAAAAGCTGCACTCATGGCCAGGAAAATCATGACCAGGACCTTGGAGGAAAGAGATGCAAGGCTCTGGTGCGGAGAGCTCCTCAGAGACTCAGGGTTTCTATTGCTATGAGGAATGGCAATAAGCAAGTTGGAGAGGGAAAGATTTATTCCACATCCATCACTGAGGGAAGCTAGGACAGGAATTCAAACAGGGTTGGAACCTGGAGGCAGGAGCTGGTGCAGAGGCCACGGAAAGATGCTACTTACTGGCTTGCTCAGCCTGCCTTATTACAAAACCCAGGACCACCAGCCAGGGATGGCACCACCCACAATGGGTTGGGCCCTCCTCCGTCAGTCGCTAATTTTAAAAATGCCTTACAGCAGGATCTTACGGAGGTGTCTTCTCAACTGAGGCTCCCTCCTTTCAGATAACAATAGTCTATGTGTCAAGTTTGTGCCAGCACAGAGACCTGTGAGGTAAGAAGAGCAGTAACAAGTGTGAAAACCAAGGAATTCTAGGGAAGGTTGTGAGAACTCAGGCAGTGCCTCTGGGGGTCAATGCAGACACACAGTGGTGTGACAGCCTGGCGGCTGCTCTGCTCCCTACCCTCCAGAATGTCCTGGAGTCCTCTCAGCTGAAGCAGCATCAGGCTTAGAGAGCTTCTTCACATGTAATGAGCTGGAATCGGGGAGTAGAGCTGGCCGGACTGGCTTCTGTGAGCCCATTGTTAACGTCTCTGCCCAGCTTCACCTTCTGGGCCATCACATTGGTAGTATTTATGCCACGGAAGCCAGTGAACGCTTCTAATCAGGGACAGGGTGGGTTTTGTCCGTCTTTGTTGCTGTCGCGACCACAGCTGGGTGTTAAATGTTTATCAGTACAGCTCTGGGAACGGGGAGCCCACAGGGGTTTTATGCTGAGGGCTCACCTGATTGGATCAGCGGCAACCATAAGCACTGGTATAATGTGTTTGGGGAGACGTGTGAGACCTGAGTCCCTGTTGATGCGTCTGGAGGATGGGAGTAGGATCCTGGCCATTAGTCATTTGCTGTCCTATAATTCTGAAGCCCAACTTCTTAACACTGACTCCTAGACCACAGACATTAAACACACCACACCACACACACACACACACACACACACACACACACACAGAAGGGAGGAGGGAGAGAGACAGAGAGAGATAGACAGACAGACACAGTCAGACAGACAGACAGTGTCTGTATTTGCCTTTCTTCTCCCCTATCTGAGCACGCTTTGCCTTGGCCCCATGAAAATTCTTTGAGCTCCTTAAATGTGACTTGCTATTGATAGGTAGTCTTTAACACAATTCTGTGCTTCAGGGGCAGGAACTGGGGTGCTGTCCAGACACATGAGTGCCTGTCAGTAGCTCCCCTGTTGTGTATATACAAAGCAGAGGAGTCTGCTGGCTTAGAGAAGGTCCGCAGGTCTTAGGGGCTGCTGGACTTTTGAGCACAGAACTGGTGTACACATACCAGGGCAACAAGCAGAGTTAGTGCTGACCACCAGGTAAGGGCAGCAGGATTTCTTCAGTGATTTTAAACTACCAAACGGCTCTTAATAACCTTGTATGGTGAGAAGGGTCCCCATTGTAAAGATAAGGAAATTAGTGGTGCACACATGGTAAGCTCTCATGCCAAGGCTGCGGGAGAGAATTAGGTAGACCTCAGGCCTCAAACCTGACTCCGGGGATCTCAAATGCTATGTCAGTTCCCTACACTAAGGGCTTTATGTGATTGGTCCAGAAAAATCCAGACACCAGAAGCCAGCAGTGGTCTGCAGGCTGTGCCAGCACAGTCCCTGTGGGACTTGCTTCTCAAAACTGGACATTAACCAGCCGTAATGAATAACACTGTTGCGTTTTGTTGCTCTTTTGGAAAAAAAGAAAACCTGGCTTCTTAGAGCTGTTGTATTTTATTTTTCTATAAAGAAGGAATTAATTTTAGTCTTTCTTTTTGGTTTAAAATGTTGTTCTTTGCTTTTTCCGCCCTACAATTTAAAAGGAAACATTTGTCTGTTGAGAAAAGAAATGATAATTATAGACTAAAAATTGTTTCTATTCTGATTTGAAAAAGTGACAAAAAAAAATTCTATCGCACAGATGGGGCCCTGCTGACAGAGGGTGTTTAGCAATGAGGCCCTGGGCCAGTTCGGGGCTCGGAATGGCATTCAAGGGGACTTTGGACTTAGTGTATTGTTGGGCCAAGGGTCTGTTTTCAGGACTGTAGTCCTTCCAGTGGGCCCGTGAAACTGCATCACTCTTCTGTGGCTCACCAAGAAGAGAATGGTGTCTGTGGGGAGGTGTCCTCTGAGTGGCATGACCCATGTCAGGTAAGCTGTGTGCAAGAAAAGCCAGGAGCTTTCTTGAATATGTCTGAGCCCATAGAACCACCAGCTTTACTCTTTCGGCCTGGAGCTCTGCCTTTCAGCCTCACACAATTACAATTACTCCAAGTCTTTCAATCGATATAGCAGGAAACTGATTAGACTGTGAAATTAAACTAATAATGCCTCGCTATTAACCCTCAATCAATAGGGAATGAGCTCAGAGGGAAGGCTATTTCCTGGATCCGTATCAACCTCTATATGCACATATGTGCTTTCTGGAAGACACTTCAAGGTGTTCACACACACTGACCACCTTCCTATTCTGCAGAAGCTTCGTGGTTCACAGTGCTATCTATCTCTGGCCATCCTGGCGAGGCTGACAGCATGGAGTGTTACATGGGGGTCAGGACAGGGAGGCACAGATTTGAAGGTTGACTGCAGCAGGGCAGAATGGGCTTTGGGATGACTGGGAACTCTTCTCAAAGCATCTGCTGTGGGAGTGATCCCCCAGAGCTCCTGTCCAACCTTGGCTGCCCCTTATGGCTAAAGAATATATATATATATGTGTGTATATATATATATATACACATATATATACATATATATACACATACACACATGTATGTATGCTTATGTATATGTATGTAATATATTATATATGTTATGTGTATATATTATAATAGCATATGTATATATTACATATGTTGTATGTATATGTGCATTGCATAATATATATGTTATATGCATTTTTATATGTGTTTGCAATAAATATAATGCATATGTGTATATAATATATTATTGTATAGCATCACAATATATATAAATGTATATTTGCACATACATATATGTGTATATGTGTGTACAATGTATATATTATATAATATACACACATACATAGTTTTGGAAGCTGGGAAATACAGTATCAAGGTACCGGGTGTCAGGTGAGGATCATTGTGCTGTGTCATCCTATGGCACGAGGCAGAAGGGCAAGAGAGCCTGCACAAGGGAGATGGGAGAGCAGAAAGGCAGCATTTTGTCTCATAATCATTAGCCCATGGCAGCACTGATGTCATTAATCCCTTCCTGAGAGTGAAGCCCTCATGAACTAAACACGTCCCAGTAGCTTCCACCTCCCAACACATTGGGGCATAAATGTCCAACATCCAAACTTTAGCAAGTACCTTCAAACCATAGCCTTGAGTCACCTGTTAACCAGGGTATGGACCCCAGTGTGTGGGGTTCTGCATGGGTAGGGAGATTGGGCCATGACTGTGTTTTCTTTCCAAAGAACTCTTTGTGCTCAGCTTCAGGAAACGGCAGTGTTCCGTCCCCCTCACATTCCTCCCCTTCTCCCTCAGCTGTCCATCTGCCCCAGGTGGTAGAGAAAACAAGCAGTTGAAAGCAGGGGACGATGCTGTGACTGTTAGCTGAGTGACACAGCTCACCACTGAGACCTAACTCGGGAAACAGTGTCTGTCTGGTCCAAAATCCCAGTACTCATCTTGGACAGCCTCCCACTCTGAGCCTGCCCCTGGAGTTCATTGAGATCCCTTGGGCCAGGCCCCAACCCTGAGCTAATGTCCTTTCGGTCAGGACATAGGCAACCTGAGTGGACCCACCACTTGCACACTACCAGTGACACCTAACACTGTGTCAGGGGCTGCATCTCAGGCATTTCTGTGTCCTGAGAAGCTACTGCTTGTCGCTCTGTAGTAGCAAGGAAGGATTTCTGAACCCTGGGCAAGCATCAAGAGCAGCTGAGCTACCGGATGGTAGCACTGGACTTCCTTACATTTCCTCATAGCCTCATCCCAGTGGACCACTGAGGGCAGTTGCTAACCCCAGTAAATAGAATTTACTTGGGGTGGGGGTGTGTGTGATCAGGGAGTTAGTAGGTCGGTTGCCCAGATTCTCATCAAGGGCTAGCCTTGAATTTGCATGGCTTTTATCTTCTTTTGTCCAGGACTTTGAGAAGGAGGGATGCCTTTACCACAAGCCCTCCCCACCCCATTCCCGGCTAGGTCACCCACCAACCCTATCGGTTCCATCACGGTGGAGTGTTGCCAAGGATCAGACCCCCACTCTAAAAGTGGTGATGGTATTTAATAACTAATTACTCTAATGATCCTGCAGAAATTCCGGAGACCTGTTTTAGGAGAGATGTCAATTAGAGCCATCTGCACGGTGAATAAAGGAGCCCTACCCCAGCTGTACTGTTGAAACATGTTAGCGTTTTCCTACCAGCGGCCATATGGTACTTAACGAAAGTGAATTGTTCACACTGCACAGCCCGCGCCTCCTGATGAATACTAGCATTTTGTTTTGGAAAATAGTTCTCCCATCGTGTGGAATATTTTTCAATGCAGTAAACAGCAAGTTGGAAGCCGGTGAGCCCCAGAATGGAAAAAAAAAAAGATTTCCCATTACCTTACGATGCCCTTACTTCAAACCCAGCCCCGCTGGCCCGCCTCACCCAGCTCAACACCCCACCTGGACCCAGATCGAAGCATCTGTTTCTGAATCTGTTCTGGGAGCAGGGGCCACGGAAGGTCCCCACCCTACCCATCTCTGCTTTTCTCCTCTCAGGAAATCAGGGGCAGGAGGTCTGCAGCTGTGTGGAGCTAGAACCCCATGTTCCATCTGGAAGGGCACAGACCTTGGTCAAGGGTCTCCCCCACCAGAGCTGAAACGTAGAGAAAAAAAACGTTTTACCGTCTGCGTAGTTTGAGAGGAGGTCCGTTTCTATATGGAATCTGCTTGCTGTCAGAAGTGCCAAGCGGACAGGAGAGGTGGCTCAGTGAATAGAGCGCTTGCATAGACGTGCTGAGACTGGAGTTTAAATCCTAGAACCCACGTAAAAGCCAGGCAAGCATGGAAGAGATGGGATTCTTGGGGCAGCCTGGCTCTCTAGCCTGTACAGAATCAGTGGGGTTCAACCATTCAGTAAACGGAAGGGTGACTGAAGAGAACACTCACAGTCAACGTTGGGCCTCTACATGGATGTGTGCCCACACACACTTTAAACAATAATCAGAGAACACAATCAGAGAAAAGCACAGATTGACATGTGGGTACTCAGTGAGACTTAGAGAGTTGGAACTGTTGCTAGTGAGGCAGGAGACTGGCTGGAAGCATTCTCTTCCTCCTCACCAGTGTTGGCAAACTTCAAAGCCATGGGGGACAAGAGCCACGTACATGCCAGACAGCTGGGACTAGATATGGCCACCGTCTGAACTGAGGAGAGACATGTTGAGGTTTTGTCATGTTTGAAACAGTGTTGAACTCAGAACTGCTTCCTTCTACTGCTCTGTGCTCCATGTGTGATAAAGAAGCCGGTCAGGGTGATGATGCTTTGCCCTTCTGTCAGACAGTGCTGGGTAAGGGTGTTTGTCACCTCCTAGAATTCCATGATAGCCACCAATGGAAGGGCCTGCTACCAGAGCTTCTTCGTGGAGGGAACTGATTCAGCGCACTCTGCTCTAGGACCAACAAGATCTCGGTCCAAAGCAATAGCTGTTCTGGGGCTTCCCCTGAAGCCTAAGTCACTTATTAAAACAATGAACAGCAAGCTTGACTGTGGTTGGCAGTAGAGAGGGGCTGCTGCAGGTTGGAGACCTGAGACATTCTTCACACAGCTCTGGGTCCATAAATCTCACTTATTTCCAGCTCAGAGACAACTGATCCTACGTTATAGAAATGGTCACAGGTTCTGCTGCACGGGTCTTCAAAGGAAATTCTTTGGGGTTTTAAAAAAATTTCAGAAACATGTTTCTCACGTGTCCCTCATCCAGAGGCTACACTGTCTAGTTTCATGTCTGCGTACAAGGTATTTTCCCATGCCTTGATAGATATGTCCTAAAATAACCACGTCACCAAGACTCCCGGGTAACTTCTCCCCATGGCACCTCAACAAAGCCCACAAGACCCTGCTGCCCTTGTCCATGGAAGGTGCATGCCATCCACCTTCCTTTATCCCCTATCCCTATAGAATCCCACCGACAAGAACCAGCCATATATATTTGGCCAAGCCTAGCAATTCCCTGGGAAATCAACCTTTCATAAACTGGGGGATACCAGGTGCAATGTAACATATGCTGCCTGGCCTGAACTTGAGAACTGTGTTCAGACACTGGATTTGATTAATTGCATTATAAAATTTAAAAAGAAATTTGAAACTCAATTAACTTCCTACAGTGGCCTCCTGGAGCACAAAGGCAGTGTTGCTCACTGATTGGGGTGGGAAACATTCCATCTTGCAGGGTGCTTGGCTTTGCAGCATGGAGGCTAAGGGAGCAGGAACAGCAGCTATCGCCAGGCCACACCCCTTTTGCACCTTTCCCTCTCACCCATACGCAGGGCACGACTGATAGGCCTGGATGGGATGCTTGTCATCAAGAGCAGACGTGGGCTCGCGCTTGTGCTCAAATCTAAATTTGTTTTCTTTTGAGGTTGAAACACTTCCTTCAAAGATGGACCACAGAAGCTGAGCCAGTCAGCTTGAGAGGTTGAGTCAGGAGGGTTGCAAATCCAAGGATTGCCTGGGCTACAGAGTGAACTCAAAGTCAGTCTGGCCATGTTAGCAAGGCCCTATCTTAAACGTAAAAAGACGACTAGACTAAGGGTGTAGCTGAGCCGAAGAGTGCTCGCTGAGCATTTTAGAAGCACTCGACTCAATCCGTGGTGCTGGGAAAGGGAGAAGCAACCACGAGAGTGACAAGACTATAGGGTTTTCTTAATTAGAAGGGGTTGTGGGGAACCTGGAGACACGAGTGGCCTGTGGTCTGGGGGTTGGCATATGAGTGTCAGGCTGAACAAGTCTGGGTCACCCACACTTAGGAAGAAGGGCCAGAGCAGGGCTTCTACAAACTGAGAAACATTTAGAGAGTGAAGATTATTGGCTCAGCTCCAGGCCACCAACTGCAGAGGGATGGACTCTTGTTGGGAGGGGAGACGGCCCTGCAGCTGTGTGGGCACATGAGCTGAGAGACAGGGCTCAGCTGGCATCAGGAAGGCTCAGGGGATGAGAGGAGAACCCCCTGTCTGTGCCTGCCGCTCAGCAAACCCTGAGTTATAGAGTAAGAGATTCTGCATGGCTTCTGATCTTTGAGGAGTTCAGAAGAGTTGCTACCTCTCCAGAAGGACTGCCCAGGCCTTCTCATGCAGAAAGTATGTTGTGGAGATGCTTGGGAAGGAAATGCATGTCCATAGGATGTCCAAAGGCAGCAGAGAAGCCATTTATACATGAGTGTGTGTGTTGAAGGGAGAAGGTGCGTAGGTCTGTGCATATACTAGCAAACTGTATCCCCTCTCTGATATCTTCTGAATCTGTCAGTTAGCATGAATGCTTGGATCTAGGAACTGGCTTTGTGGAAGTGTCTTTCAAATCAGTAGAGAAATGACTTGTTTAAGGGGATCCTTGACAACTGGTGTCCTCCTGTTTTAAGGCTAGGGTGAACTGGGTCAGGGTACCAAGGAGTCTCAAAGCTCCCAGCTCAGAAGGACTAGCTTGTGGCACCAAAGGACACACACACACACACACACACACACACACACACACACACACACACACACATATCTTGGGAGCCAGGCAGCTGATGCAACCCAAGACGCTCTTGAGTCAAGGATACCTTCTCACATAGGCTCTCTAGAGTCTTGGCAACAGGGAGTAGCCATGTTACCAGGGCATCTGCTTGGGTGGGGCATCCAGGGTGGGTGGAGAAATGGTGTCTGTAATAGCTCGAGGACTCCTCCTCTCAGGGGATGAGCAGTGTTAATAGAAATTAAGTTTTGCAGGAGTGGAAAGAACTGGATCTCTTTGTGGTTACCCACTGTCCATAGTCTCGGACAGTTAGAATACTAATTACAAGCCAGCTATGCCTGCAACCTCTGTGAACCTGTTTGGAACTATTTTGCATAAATAAGACTGCTCTTAGTACAAAAACAATTTTACTAATTAACTTTGTTTTAAATACATGAGGTTTCCAGTGGAGTTATACAATATAAGGTTTATACAACTCTTTTTGTGGATACAGTGTTACTCCCGCCATCTTTAACTGCCAAGTGAGGAATCAGTCGTCATGAAGTCTTCATTTGATGTGGCTGATTGGTTAGAGCTTGGTGGGGTTTGTTTTGTTTTGTTTTGTAAGTAGCTGAGGATGATCTTGAACTTCTGACCCTCTTGCCTCCACCTGTCAAGTATTGGGACTGCAGGTGTGTCCCGCCAGTCTTGGCTTTATGTGTATGTGGAAGTGTTGTACTGACGGCGGTAACTCCCCAGTTTTCAGGACACCATTCAAGGAAGACAAGCGTTCCTTTCCTCATTGCCCACATTAGCACCCCAACGAGCATCTGATGCTTCCAGTTTCGTGTTATCTTTTGCCACGAGGCAGAAAACAGAACTGCGTGACGTTTCAAAGCTGCCCTGACCTCTCTCAGATTCCGGTGTGATGTTCTGTGAACCCAGGGAGTCACTGGCTGAAGTGCACGGGCAAGGTTTACCTTGTCAGAGACTCCAGACCATCACCATTTCGCTTTTGTTTAAAAAAAAAAAAAAGTCACGGGTTTTTCAACCCCTTATCCTGTGCCTATCTCTTCACAACCGTGCATTAAATGGTTGTTCTCACAGTGTGCCCCTCTCAACCTTTGGCTGAAATCTTAGGCATTCTTTTTTAAAAGGAGCCTGCTTTGAATACCCCTGTCTCAGAAAAAGCCTCCAATGTTTGCCTTGGCCTTTAAAGCGCTACAAGATTGCAGCTCGTGTTCCAGCCCAGATGGTTTCCTTCCTCTGCTCCGTCTCCCTAACTGAACTCAGCTTCTCGCCTCCTGTTTACCTGTTTCTCGCCACAGCAGTGCCCAGCCCCATGCCCTGACGCAGAGTTCACTGAAGACGGACTTGGGAAGTAGACGCATGCTGGATTACTGAGTGAACGGGGGAGAGGGGGCGGGGACCACTCCGTCTATTTAGGGCTTGAGGGCTTCAACGTGTCCCTTGCCAGGCAACCGCAGGTGGCTAATCAGCTGGAGAATTAAAAATGAAAAGTGCCGCCGTTTGCGGTAACTTGGTGCTGGAGGCATCATCCAGGTTGCAGCTAGATCTCCCACCGGGCTTTGCCAGCCCCTCTGCCCATTGCAGCTGCAGTGAATCTCTGTCTCTAAAAGAGGGGCCACGGAAGGAAAGTACACCCTGGCAGAAGAAACCTAGGCTAATGGAATTGGCCCCTATCCTGACTTGGGTCGTGGTTGGACAAATGCATACATTCGTCAGAACTCATCAAATTATACACTTCGGATGTGAATAGTTACTCTATGGAAATTATACCTCCATAAAATCAGCTAATTAAAAGAAAAATGTGGCCAGACTAGATAGGGTTGGTACACAGCGGCCTCTCTCTCTGGCCTTCCTTCTGTGATCTGGCCTCTGCCGAGGGAGAGGTGGCGTTAAGAAGTATAGCTAAAGGTGGCATGTCACAGGATTGCTCTGGAGGGAAAGGACAGAAGAGCTTCTGTGTTTGTGGGGCTGTAATCCTTTAAGTCATGATCTGGGGCTCCCTGCATAGGCACCTCCCTGTCCTCCCCAAAGACTTTGTCCTCACCTGCCCCAAAAGTCCTCAGAGTCAAGCCTCAGACAGTTTTGAGCAGGAGGTACCTCCCCAAGAGTGGGGTGGCTTTGAATTCATGAAAAACCCAAGGGGCCTCTGACAGAGATAGAATACCATGCTTCCAGAAACACCACTCACAACATACAACATGTAAAAATAAAAATAAAAAAACCAGCCCCCGGTGTCCACCCGCAAAGGAGTGCGTAAATAACGTGTGACTGGTACGCACCCTGGAGCGTGATCCGGCCATGAGAGGGAAAGACACTTCAGGTTGGGAAAGTGGCTCGGTGGATGGTGTGTGCTGGACCAGTATTGAAACTGGAGCTCAGATCAGTCAGCACCCATTGAAAAAACTACCTGGGCATGACAGCTCGCCTGTAACCCCAGTTCTTGGTAGATGGAACGAGGGGTCCCTGAGACAAGCTGGCTAGCTAGACTATCCAAAACTGTGACCTCTAGATTGAGGCTGAGACACTGCCTCAGTAAGTAAGGGGAAGAAAGATCAAGGAGGATACAAACACACACACACACACACACACACACACACACACACACACACACTAATATATATATTGTCCCTGAACATTTAAGAGGGACTGGAATGTAACTTTTATTATATATCTCCACAATAAAAACCCAAGGACTGAGCCCACCTTCTGGTTGTCTAAAATCCCTGGTGGATTAGAGATTTCAGTTTCCAGGGCTAAAAACCACGGGGTAGAAAACGAAGACTATGATTGCCGGTGCCTTTCTTCAAATCAGAATGACACCCCTTTAGCCAGGTAAGAGTCCTTCCTAAACACCCAGAGCCCTTTAGTTGAGACAAAGCCATTCTGTTACACCCTGGCTAACTTGATTTCCTCGGGTTGACTAGCTTAGGCGATGTGAGGCCTCAACCTGACAACCGAGGAGTGGATTATATTTTATCACTCTGGCAACTTACAGAGTCATAATTGGGGTGACCCCATGCTGAAGACCCAAGGGGCTCTAAGCTGATGTAGAAATTAGAGCACATTCTATAGACTGTAACCCGGCTGTCAGGGTAGGTTGGGTGGTTCCCTGTAATGCAGAGTGACAGGCAAGCTCTTGTCACAGCAGGAAGTCTGGTACTGGTGCTGTTGGTGTCCTGCTGGGCACTCATTGGGTACAGCCTAGAGGTTTTAAAGAAGGCTGCTCTCCCACCTTTGCAGGGCCTGGCATTTGGTGTGTTCTTGGCAGGAGTAACCTGCACCCCTCTGCATCTGCTCTGCGGCTCGGAGGAGAGAAAGCCTGGAGGGCAGAGAGTCGGAGGGGCCCTCTGACCTTTGTGTTTGCAAAACAGAAGTGGAATTCTCAGTCCCAGTATCACTCCATAAAAGGCTTGTTGCATTTGGGCCTTTATAGAAGAAAGAGAACCTATGGAAAATTGCGACACCTGTTCTATAAGAGACAGCACGTCCCTTACCCTAGGAGTGATGGACATGGTAGGGTTATGGGGTCCCACGTCTGCTCTGCCACAGGGCTCAGCCACTTGGGGAGGCAGGATGTGGGCAGTTGACTGTGCTTACCCCACACTGCCGCTGGGCAGGTGTTAGGCTGTAGGGAAGCCAAGGGGGTAGGGGGCACAGTTAATGGCGCTGGACAGCTGGAGTTGACTCAGGAGTCCCCAAGCCTGTGGAGAGGCTGGGGCTATCTGGTTCTCAGGCTTTCAGATACCCAGGTACCAGTGGATGCACTGAGAACAGAGTGGCGGCCCTCAGGCTGGACCTAGCCCAGGGCCAGGTAGGTAGGGGTTCCGGCTGGTCCAGCAGGGGAGTCCTTGACTTGAGTCTTGGCTTGGGCTTGGCAGTGGTCATGGCTGGGAGCACAGAAAGACCTTCTATGGGAGATTAGATGGCAGCTCTGTAGGCATAGGCGAAGGCCTTATCCATGGCTCCCCACTTCGGATCCCGATGAAAAGAAGCAGTCCATGGTTTTAGGGCATTTATTGTCATGAGTAAAACCATACTCCACTTCTCAGGGTGGGCCTGAGATTAAATACCTTTTGCAGAGAGAATGTCTGGAAAGGAAAGCTTATTGGCTAAGCCCTTCAGGCCTTTAGATACCTCATTAAAATGGAGATCTGTCTTGAGATCATGTCCTCTACTTGTGGAGGGGCTTGGGACCTTGCCCATATGTGACTAATGGCCGCAAATCTATGGGGGGCGGCAGCTATGCGGGCCTGGTACCCAGGAATCAGGAGAAACTCCTACTGTCCCTTCAGAGTCGCCGATGTTTCGAACCTTAACTCAACTGGGAACCAGACTATCTTTCACAGTCCCACAGTATATAAGAGTGAAATGGTGAAAAACAGAACACACACGTACACACGCACACACACGTACACACACTCATGCACACAGCCTCCCATCTAGACTGTACATCTGGACTGTGCTATACCTGATTGGTATTCCCCTTCTGTCTGCCTTTTCTCTCTCTTCTGAAAAGACTTGACATATATACATTGTGCTTGTCCCACGCCAGCCCATCTCTGGATGCCACTTTCCCTGCAATGTGGCTTCTGTATCTGCTTTGGCTCTGAGTTCCTTTTGGAGTCCATTGGTAGCACTCAGGTTCAGTTGGTGATTCCTGCTGCAGGCATGGGATTAGGGCTGCACCAGACCTGCCTCTGGCTTCTTGGACACCCTGTGGCCTCAAAGGAGGAGTCTGTCCACCCCTTTTTTCTTTTCATTATACCACTGTGAAAGAAAGGACATTTAAAGGCTTTTAGGGTCACGGCCAGAGGCAAGTATGAACAAAGTACATGAAAATGTCATAATGAAACCCAGTATTTTATAATGGTAGTTCTTAAAAATGCTGTAAAAAAAATAATAATTACAAAGGCCTATAGCCAGCACAACTCACTCTCAACTGGGTTGGACCTGTATGGTGGACAGAAAACATGAACTCCATGTTGAAGAGAGGGGAAGGAGAGAAGGGATCCCCTGCAGCCTGTGTAACCACCCACTTCCCACTCGGTCTTGCTGTATCAGTTTAGGTGCTAGGGAGGCAAAGTTGGACCCATGTGATACACCAGCAGCCACTGGGCAAACAAGAAACACAGAGAGCAAGGCTAAAGGAAACAGGAGGGCTCACTGGGTACTTGGCACAGGCTAGTCTGTGGGCCCCTTGCTATGCTTCAATGCAGTTTAAGTTGGTCTAGCTCAAAGGAGCTTTGTGTTGAAGGACAGTTAAAGAGTCAGGACAGGGACTCGGAGGAGCTGGCCCTGTAGACCTGGTAAGGAGAGAAGGGTTGGCCTCTCATGACTTGCAAAGCATCTTGGTTTGATATTCCAGGAGACTGGAATGCGTCTAGACAGTTAGAATTCATTCTTGAACCTTTATGGTGTACCACAAATTCCCCATTGTGAAGGAAAGGAGCTGTGTGGCCTGCAAAGGAAGGTTGCTGTGGAGAGGCTGAATGCCTGGGGACATGGCATCAAGGCGGAGGACGTGGGTGGACCTTAGGCTGATTGTGTTGGGCCCCCAAAGACAGGAGCCATGAATGAGAAAGAGCATTTCTAAGTGCGTGCCACCAGTGGACATGTGAGACAGAACCCCTGCTCAGCGGACTCTAACCAGCTCTCAAGCAAAGGAGTTGCTGTGGAATTTAGGGCCACGCGTTGAGAAAACAGATGCATGCATCAAGGTTCATTCACAGGGAGGCCAGGCACGCTTTAGTGCAAGGCTGGACTTCCCAGTTCTCCATGACAGTTCAGTTGCCCCTCTCTGCTGTGCTGATGTGTTCAAAACCACTTTCTCAGACCTGCAACAAGGAAACTATCTGACCCTTTGTCGGCTCCTTGCTGCCCAGGCCCCACGCTCCCTCTCTGATGTGCAGGAGCAGGATTCCTGACCAAATTGTGTGTTCAGTCAGACCCTGGTGGATTTTCCTTGTGGCTTTGTGGAGTTGAACATGAGTGGTGATCTTTGTTTGTGGCAGGGGATAGGATGTGGCTATGTCAGTCATCTGGACTCAAGTACAGAGTCTGCCCTTCACATTGGTGACTGTACCGCTGATCTCTTTCACAATAACAACGCATCTATGGTTAGAGTGCTGGGGGCTCTGACTATTCCACCCAGTCTGACTGGTCTTGGATTTTCTCTCAAAGCTTAGGAATCCAGATTGAACAAGGGCAGATGCTACCCTCTAAGAGAGTGTCCGTTCAAGTAGGAAGCATGGCATGTGAGCACCTCTTCCTTCATCATCAGCCATCTCTCAGGATTTAATTCAGAATTGTTCTTAAAAGCAAAAGGATTGCTGATCTGGATTACAGATGCAAAGCAAATTCTGCAAATTTCTGACCCTGGCAAGGGCGAAGAAGAGGCAGTTAGAAAAGATAACAGCAACAAGAACTTGTTGAAGCTTGTCCTGCTGAGTTTCTTATTGCTGTAACCAAATACCACAGGCTGGATGCTCTATAAAGAAAAGAAGTTTTAGCTCATGACTTCATGGCTCTGAAGTCTTGGGAGTCCATGAACACAATGCTGGCATCTTGGCTGCCGATGAGAACCACATGCTATGTCAAAACATGGCAGAAGAGCAGAAAGACCAGCAGGTCTATGCAGAGAGAGCAAACAAGGGTCAGGCTCGCCTTATGACTACTCTCAAGATACTGAATCCCGTCCCACAGGAAAGGTGCTGTTCTTCCTAAGGAGTTGATCACCTTTCCCAAATCCCACTTTCCAGAACTCAGCAACTAAATTCCAACATGACAAGGACAGACCTCGTTCCTGACACGGCAAAGCTAGCCAGAGGTAAAACTATTGAAAAGCTGACAACCCCATAAACACAGCCCCTGAGGCCGATTAGCATAGGGTCACAGACTCATCAGGCCCAGGTTTTCTGCTGTATCGGATTCTCTCCCACATACCAGGAAGCACATAGAAGAAGCTGTCTTTTAAACGGATCAAACGTTTGGTCCATAAGACCCAACACGGAAAGAAATAAATTTTCAGAGATCTGAAAAACATGTCAGCACATGAGAAAGCTGTCACCATCCTTGATTGGGCTGTTCCTCCCTTGTTCCATCTCCTGTGTCCCTCTCACGTGCCCCACCCCCACCGGCCCCTCATCTTAGTACTCTCCACGGTGCTAGCCTTCACTGTACTTTTCCTTTCTTTAGTGCGACCAAAACTGAACTCCTAATGATTCATAAAGAAAAAAATGTGTTTCTCTGGGCTTCTGATGCCTGCCTTGGTGTCCTCCCATTCAACCCATGTCCAAATGCAGAATACACGCACGCACGCACGCACACATACACGCACGCACACACACACACACACGCACGCACCACAGATGCACACCATATATACACTTCTTTCTCAAACCTGCAAACCTTTTCTCATCCCTGACTTCTATGAGTAGGTCACCAGCTGTGGACCTAAGAGTGAACTCAGCTGACCTCCCTCTTTGTACTTTCTCATTTCCCGTCCCTCCTGGTCTTCTCCACAACATAATGCCTCCTTGATTTCCCCCTGGCTCATTTTCACCGGTGTTCCAATGTCCTCCAGTCTCCACCTTTCTATACTCCAGACAGGCTCCAGCAAATCTGCTCTAGCTCCCCCCACATCTTCTCCGTACTCGGGCAAGCCAATATAGTGGCCACTAGCCGGGTGTTCTATTTAACATACTTAAAAATATAAATCAATTTTAAAATTCACTCCCTCAGTCACACAAGTCAATTTTCTGGTTGTTTTGCTTCATTTTGTTTTGTTCTGTGGTGCTGGGGTGCCAGGCAGGGATTCACCATTAAGCTACTCCCTCAACTCTTTGAGTCAGTTTTTTTAGTGCTCAACAACTAACTGCGGCCCATGGCCACCAATTGGATACCACTCATTACAGCGTACCTTATTATCACAGAAGTTACACTGGGTGTGAAAGTGGTGGTCCACTTTCCCCTCATCTTCAGCACCTCTCTGTCTCTGTGCTTCTCTCTGAAGTCTCCCTCTCTCCCTGAGTCACAAAGATGTAGCCTTGTATCCCAGACCTCATCTCTAGCAGCCCAGGACTTGCTGTGTCTCTGAGGATATATTAGAGCACTGAATGCTTTGCGGCACAGCATATAGATGGGAAAGCAGCTCACGCTAACTGAAGCACAAAAGGGAGATGCGTTGGCTCTTGTCACTGAAAAATCCAGCAGAAGCTTTTGCACAGCTAGATCCAGTAGTTCATAGGACCGTAAGACTGCCAGCCCCTCATCGGCTCCTCTTCTAGGCTGGCTTCACTCTCTGCCTCTGCCCTACGTGCCGCTTCCTCCCAACTAGAGGAGAAGAGATAGCTGGGGAGTAGGCCCGGTCTTCAGCATTCTTGATTTTGAAGGAAGAACATTTTCTAAGCTCATACATCAGATTCAGAGATTTGGATCCATCTGAAGACTGGACCTCAGTTCACTGATCATGGCCAGGAGATAAAATGCATTAATGAGGCTGGCCGGACCACAGCTTTTCCCTGACTGTGAGTTAGAACAGCCAAACTATAGCCCGCAGACTCGGCATGGGGGCATTCAGTGAGGGGAGAAGGGATATCAGATAACGCAAAGTCCACCCGTGCTTCTGTCGGGATCTCCCTTGCCTTCCTCGTCTGACCATAATCTGCATGTCTGATGAAGTATCTAATGGGATGGCCGGTGTCTGCCGTGTTAATGGGTGAGAAGTGAGCCAATGGGCAGGCGGGGAGTGAGTGGGCGGGTAGACAGACAGGTGGATGGGTGAGTGAGTAGATGCGTAAATGAATGAATAGGTAACATGGACGAGAGGGGTGGATGGTGGTGGAGTGATGGACAGATGGTTATAGGTAGGTGAATTCGACAGTGAATCGCTGCATAGAAACCTGGGCAGTTACCCACCTACCTTCCTGTAGGGAAGGCGAAAGAAGACTATGCTTCAAGGGAGTCAGACCAGTGCCTAGCAGAAGACA
Source organism: Rattus norvegicus (assembly GCF_021556685.1). Lineage (NCBI taxonomy): Eukaryota > Metazoa > Chordata > Mammalia > Rodentia > Muridae > Rattus > Rattus norvegicus. Next base: position 34,481,992 of record NC_141539.1, on the reverse strand, counting down.
CTGATCTTGTAACCCAGAGCTTCCCCTCAAACAGCGGTCCTCAACCTTCCTAATGCGGCCAGCCTTTAATACAGTTCCTCATGGTGTGCTGACCCCCCACCCCTGCCCATCATAAAGTTATCTCACTTGTATTTCATAATTTTGCTACTGTTGTAGATTTGAATGTAAATATTTGATATGCAGGATATCTGATATGTAACCCCCAAAGGGGTCTTGACCCACAGGTTGAAAACCACTGCCCTAAAGAATGGTCCGGCCCTTCCAGATAGAGCAGCCCTTAGCCAGCTTAACTCTCCTGCCCCTCACTGCCCCCAACACAGAGCCGTGGACCCAGCCAGTCCTGGCTAGAGGACTGAAAGTCTAGCCAGAAGCTCTGTGCATCTCTTTGTTTCAGCTGGACAGTAGGAGCTAGCCAGCAGAGGAGCGTGAGTCTGGGTGTCTGAGGCAGCCACTTTCCCAGGACTCCTGTTCTCAAATGCACACTTGCCATTACGACTCAAGTCCCTAGCAATTAAACCAATGTTCTTAAGAAAGAAAGGAGTAGGGTGGGGGGAGAGTTGTAGCCTAAGAAACCACATAATTGGTACCCCCAAAGGAAGCAACAAGGCTAGAACCTCCATGTGCAAGAGGATTTGCAGATTCTGGCCCCAGGTCCAGATCCCGGGAAACAGTAGGTGTGTCTTTCTTCCAGAAGCCCTTGTTTCTGGCAGTGGCTAGCTGCTGGAACTGTCTAGCAAGCTGCAAAATTAATCCTGGGAGGTAATTAGCACTCCTGGGAGGGGTGGTCTCTGGATGCCTGTTGTTATAGCATTGTCTTCCCACCAGTGGCCTTGGGAGACAGCATCCAGGCGCCTGAAGGGCTCAGGCAAGCACCTGGGGTGGTGGTGTTTCCTTTTGTTTTGTTTTAATTTCCATCCCTGTAATCTCTTGTCTAAAATAGCCTCTCAGAACTTGGCAATCGTGTTCCTTCCCTGGTTCGTCCCTCTTTCCATCCTCACTTTAATTGCGTCTTTCTCTGTGCATGTGTTTATTAAGGAGCAAAAATGAGCTAGGCATTTAGAGGACTTATTTCAGTCTCATTAGACCCGCCCGACTGGAAGATTGGATGCCCAGAGCAGCTTCTGCAGATGAGAGGGCACAGTCTGTGCAGGGATTAGCCCCTGGGCTGTCACCGGGTCTGATGGGGGTGGCTGTCCCTTCTTAGACTCACTGCTTCTCCAAGCTAAGCTCTTGGTTGGTATCTGTGGGGTATGTGTGTGCTACATGGGGCAGCCTTCTCAGGGTTCGGCTATTTGAGGAACTGCTGAGCCTCCTGCTTTCTGGTCTTGACCTTTGCTGCAGAGCACGTGCTGTCCTTGGGGCTTGTCAGCATTTGGAAGGAGCCTGTCCCCAGGGAGCCAGCATCCAGCCTCTGTCCTTCCTGCTTTTCTCCCCAAAGTGGAGTCAGAGAAAGGACAGGTCTTGCAGGAACATTCCTGACTGCATCTTCACTGTTCCCCACCTGACCCACCTACGAGTTGCTCAGCCCGAAGGGATTGAACTTGGAAAATGGACTAAAAACAGCTTTATAAAGAATGTATCTGGGACGCTTCAGGTGGAACCAGGTCTAGTTAACATAGCATTTATTTAAATGAATTCGGGGGTTTTTGTGACCTTGGGCAAGTGACTTCTAACTCCGGATCTGTGGTTTTTTTCCACCTGATACATTAAAATCAAGCTTGTCTGAGTTGGTACAGGTTAGCCACTAGGACACCAACCCAGAGCTGTAACGGCTTCTTATTTCTTTCCCAGGTCACAGTTTTGGGTGGGCTGATGAGAGGTAATGTACTGGGAGCCCAACAGGGACCAAGGCTCCTGCTGTGGTTTGTCCCTGTCATTCTTCTCTGCAATGATCAGGGGAAAAGAAGAAAGGCAACACACTTGCCTTTAACTAGCCAAGCCCAGGGGTGGGGCTGGGGGACCCAATTCACCTACACACATGAGCATAACCCCAGGCAAAAACAAAGCTGGGCTCGCACATGTCCTCAAGATAGAGGAGGACAGGAACATAGAGCTTCTGGTGGCCTCTATCTTAGAGATGGTGACGTAGCAACACAGAGTGTGTGTGGATGTGAGGTTATAGGTGTGTGTGTATGCACAGTAGGTGTACATGTGCATAGACACGCACATCTGCTGCTTGCAAGAGTAAAAGGTAAAATGCAGTCATTCTTCAGGTGGGATGCCTGGCCCCCAGTAGACAGGCAGATTTTGTTATTTTTCTTGTCTCTCCCCTACTGGTTCATCTCTTGAGGTGTATGCAAATAATAGACCAAAGCAAGAAATTTAAATACACATCCCTCACCTCTGAAGTTCCTTATTTCCGTGTTCCTCGCAGTGTAACATTTCATTAGACCTTCTAGATGGGGAGAGAGCAAGCTGATTAAAAATCAGACAGCACCTACAAGCTGCTTCATTGGTTTGGGGGAATGTCTAGAGCTTCAGGGCGACTTAGTGGGTGTACTTGTGTTTTAATAAATGTCCGCCGAAGTCCTTGTCCTAGAAAGAATTGCACAATGGATGTGTGTGCCCCGGGGAGAGAAGGATCCTCACAGTGTCCTTGTACCCTTGCATTAGGGCTGGATGGTTGGGGTGCTAGCGGTGTTAACACCCAGACCCTGGGTCTCAGACTTTCTAGGACACAGGAACGGTTGAGTAGAAGCCTGAATGTACCTGGTGAGCCTTAGGCCCAGCTCAAAAGTACATGTTCTGTCCAACTTGGATTGACTCTGCTCTATGATCAAGATCAAAAAGAGCCACTATGAGACTCCAGGGAGAATCTTCCTTTCACGTTCCTTGACTATGACTGCTCCCATCAGAGGTGGGCAGTCTGGTGACTGGGATGAGCAAGGAGAGACAGCAGAAAGTCTGGCCAGCCTATCTGCTTCTGTCAGAGGAGATGGGCAGTGGGGCATCGTGGTGTAGAATTACAGCATTCATTCACCATTTTTACTGATCCCTCCGAGGTGCCAGGGACTGTTTGAGCCCTGACACACAGGGAACAGAGATGTCAGGGATCATAGTGAGAGAACTCAAGGGTTTCACTGCCTTTGTGCAGGTCCCGTCTGCCGCTTTCTAGCCGAATAACTTTGGTCAAGTCAATACAGTGACACCTGCCTGTCATCTCAGAGGCAGAAGGACCAGTAGTTCAAGGTTGGCCTCAGCAATACAGTTCAAGGCTATCCTGAGCTACATGATACAGAGATGTTTATCTCATAAAAGAAACAAAATAAATAGAATGACCGGGAAAGGCCTCACTGATCTGAGAAAGGGGCTTGAAGGAAATGACAGCGCTAACCATCTGGCTAACCGGCAGAGGATTAGTATGCTGTATGGAGTCTTAAGGCAAGAAGGGTTCTGTGCTGGGAAACCTGGAGGAGTCCAGTCTGCCGGAGGAGAATTGGCGAGGGAGCAGAAGGTTGAGATGAGAAAGTGGGCACCACAGGCTTTTGAAGCTTTAAGGGTTTGGGAACCACTGCAGGACTTGGGGAGCATGAGATGGTCTAACTCGCACATGGCTGTGTTATGGAAGATGTGTGCAGGATGGAGGGAGACCGGTTAGAAGACCAGCAGAAATCCTGGTGAGAGGCTCAGGTGAGGGTGGCCAAGGTAGAGGTCAATGAGAAACATGATTGGAGTCTCGAGGTCACCCACAGCTGTGAGCCATGGGCTTGATCTATAAAGAGCATGTTTGTCAGAGGGTTGCAGGTCTGCAAGCCAGGCAAGCAGGGAGCTGCGGCAAGATTCGGTGACCCCCAAGAGGGTGTAGAAAGAGACCCAGTGCGGAGCTGAGCTTTCTTCCTGGAACCAACATTTGCTCCTTCGTGGCCGCCGGGGACCAGTCTTCTAATCTCAGAGCCTTAGTTTGCCCCTCCATAAAATGTAAAATTCTCCCTCGTGCTGTAACAGATTCCTCTTGGCTGGTGTGCGTGTAAGCACTGTCCTGTAAATGCTCCCTGCCTGTTCTGCCTTCATCATCTTGCTCTGGTATGAAACACACAGCAGAGAGCAGCACCAGGTCAGGAGAAGGATACCAGCAAAGGTCAGGGGTGTGGAACAGGACGGCAAGAAAAAGAGTGGGAGGGCTCCCTGCTGATGTCATCATGAAATCTCCCCTTTCTGTGGGGATATACCATGAGGACCATGGAATATCTGAGTGAGTAGACCAGAACACACTGCTCCCGTAAGTTGAGTCACTTCCTATGTGTCTGGGAATAGGGAAGCAGGCCCAGCATCTTCTTCTTCTTCTACAGAAAGGACACTACTAGCTCCTAGGTCATCCTGAGGGTGCCTTGTGGACACCCTCCCATCCAAAGCCCAATGTCTGAAGCACCTGTGTTGAACTCATTAAACACCTGGACGAGCCCTGCTCTGTAAGCCATGACTTCTGGCTGTAAACGGACTGCTGTATACGCAGGTGGAGACAGGCTAAGCCAAGAACAGAGGGTCACCTCCTCATTCCAGGGCCTACCACAGGCAGTTGAGCCTATTGGCTTGTTTGTAGTTCCCCAGATCAGACTCAGTGGCCCTGACCTTACATTCCCAGTTCTCTACGGGGCTTGGTTCTCTTGCATTCAGGAGACCCTAGATCTGCACACAGGTAGTTCTGGATGGGTTTGTGAATGAGGCTGTACCCAGGACTATCCCTTAAAAAACTGGCAGAGTTGGCAATGTCATATGACTTCAGAGTGTGGCATGTGATGAGACATATAGGACCCTATGGAGTGAGGGCCAGAAAGGTTAGGGGACACAGGATGGGGACACAGAGAATCATAGAATCACCAGGCTCTTAGAAGAGAAGTGGAAAGTCAGGGTGGACTTGATCACAGCAGGGCGTTAACTAAGGCCTCTATGCAGGACTCTCAACTGAGGAACAGGCTGAACATGAAGAGGCCCCCGCTGAAAAAGAGGGATTGGCAACTTTAGGGCCCCTCAGAATTCCCCCAGAGGTTGATCGTGCATGGTAAGGTGTGCCTATGATCTCCAGAGGCCAAGACAGAAAGATCACAAGCTCCAGGCAAACCCTGGCTAAGTATAGCCAGCCTGGGCTACAGAGCGGGGGAAAAAGATGTAGGGGGGGGAGAAAAAATAAAGAAGAAATAATAGTTAAGAAGTACAAAAAAATAAAGGATGCTGAGAACAGAGTTTGGAGGGAATATAGGTGTGTGCCCTTCCCCACGGGAGGAGCTCCTGCCTATTACTACTCACCACAGCATTTGATCCTTCAAGCCTTTAAGTATATAAGCCTCTCCATGCCTCAGTTTAACAAAAGCACCCCCACCCCCACCACCGGAGGTTTGGCCCTCTGAAGAAGGGGCTGATGCAATGTTGGGCCCATAGTTCAATGCCAGCCATAGCTTGCTTTCGGTTCAGTTCATGTTGGCTTTCTGAGGTAGCTATAGTTACAGCAGCACCAGCTATGGTGACTGGGGTGCCCACTAGTTACCCCAAGAATAGTTTGGGTCAGACAGGGTGCATTGAGATGTAAGCAATGGGAGACAGAAGAAAAAAATCTGACAGCTGCTGACATCTACTGAGTCAAGCTGGGTAAAGGACTGGCTCCGTAACCATTGTGTCATAGGGTGAGAGCTAGGGAGGCCTGGCATCACCATCCTCACAGGCTGGGTAATCAGTAAGGCCCAAACAGTGCAGGGGTTATAGGTCGAGATACCTTGAGGGAAGAACACAGTCAGAGTTCCTTTTCATTCACACCCCTCCCACAGGCCAGGGCAGCTCAATGAAGCTTCTGCAGTATGCCAGGGTGGCACCCTGAGGGCCATGAGGTGAGACCCTCTGCCTTCAATGGTGTGGCAGCTCTGCTGGACTAAAGACAAAGGTCCCAGATGTGGTAGGGTCATATTCCTTAATGTCAAGTCAGTCACAGCCGTGTGACTTGCTTTGGCCAATGACAAGAAATAATCAAGGAACCGGTGAGTGAGTGACCAAGCCATCTTTCCCTTTGCCCCAGTGGCCAGCCATACCCAGGTGTCCTGGACAAAGGCTGCCCTCCAGCAGGGCCCCTGCTGACCTGCTAAGATGTTCACTGTCAAATATTCATTACAGCCTTATCGGGGTTGACGGAAACTTAGTGCCTTTAGTAGAACACATGCCGGAAAATAAAGTAAGGTGTTGCTGAGGCTAAGGCTAGTCGAGGCTATATCATTTAAAAAAAAAAAAGAGTGATAGATTTAAAATTTAAAGGAACCCTTAAAAATGGCCGGAGAAGGCTCTGCTTGAATCTTCTTTCTGAGCTTTGGGTCTTGCTCTATTTTAGTTCTCTTGTCCCAGGCATGAGTGGATGCTCCTGGTCTCTTTGTGGGTCAGCACCAGGTTGAAAAGAGTAGAAGAGAGACCTGGTCTCTGCTCACCCCGTCTCCCAGAGATGCTCTGAAATCCGAGCAAAGCAAAGGAGGCTTCAGAAGCCTGGACGTGGGGGCAGCCCTCCTTCCTCGGCTTCCTTGTCTGGAGCCCTGGGTCAGAACGATGATCGCGGTGGAAGGCCACTTCTGCTCGGAGTCAGACAGGAAAATCCAGAAGACCCTGAGGACACAGGATGTTAGCATACACCGGGCCAGCAGTCCTGGGCTGCCCGACGGGGTCCAAATGGCAGCCGAGAAACCAAGTATCCCTGCTTGGTTAATCTAAAAATAAACAGAAAGGCAACAAAAATCTATGTTTCAATTACTGCACACAAGCTGTTCAAACAGCCAGCTCCGCACTGGAGATGTGAACTTGTCAACGAAGGCCGCCTCGTTTGCATGCTTCGGTGGTGATAGAACTCAACCTCGCAACAGGCTGCCCCCTGCTCTCAGCCACTGCATTTTTTTTAATTTAATTAAAAACATGGACATAAAGTCGAGACAAGGAAAAATCGTAGGCAAATATACCAGGGTGATGGCTTCTAAACAAAGACAGAGACTGTGTGGCCTGAGAGAGGCTTGGTGTTGGTGTGGAGATCGGTCACAGGGTGGAGAAAACAGGTGGTCAATGGCCAGGACAAAATACATAAATCTCTCCCATGTGGCCCCAAGCTCTTTTCCCTTGAGACTCATTACAGACCCTGAGGAACCATGGGGCCCTTGGGTTCCTAAAGCCAATGGGGGTCATTTGTTCAGGAGAGAGATCTTATCAGGGTACATGACTGACGGGCAAAGCTAGGGCTTCTGTCCCCAGCCACACTGCCTGTATTCACTCACGTGCAGCCCTAAGGAAGACATAGTCTCCTCTCCAGTGTGAACAGACTCCAGCTCAACTGCCTTGGTCTGGCTGAGGCTGGCTGCTACCTCCTCAGAGCCATAAAGGTCTTCTGCCTTCTGTCTACGCCGTGTTTCTAAGTAGCAGTATCCCTCTGCAGACGGGAACCAGTGGGATCCTGCTCTTACCTGCCTCTTGGTGTCTTTGAGTGAGCCAAATGTGATGGGGAAGAAAGAGAGCCGTGCCTCCAGGGGGTTAGGCTAGAAAGGGGCAGTGGGTAAGCTCACCCGGAGGAGCATGCGTAGGGATTTGAATGGGAGGGAAAGGGTACAAGGTTCCACCTCACAGAAGAGAAAACCACATTAGCCAGGAAGGATTTGTGTAAGCAGGACACCTCCATCCCAGGTCCCACCAGAGAGAGGAGCCTAGAGAACCAAGCACGTGCACCTAGCTCTGGTAAATCCTGCGTGCTAGAGTAGCTGTCTGTTCCGTATTCACTCCGGATAGGGACTTTAATGTCCCCAGTCCTAGGAGCAATTCTGCAGCCATCAGCCCAGACGCTAGTTACTCGGTGAAATAAAAGAGCAGTCGAGTCTTTCCCAAGGAAGATAATATCCTGTCATAGGCAGTATGATCTGCCGGCCATGTGACGGCTGTTCCCTAATGTTTCCAAATAGACTTTTGAATAGACTCTTGTCTAGAAGAAAGCAAATTGCGAGAGCATTTTTGGCAGCCAAATAGAGCACGCGCATCCGTCTTTCTCTCTCTGCAACTGGCTGCTGGGTCTGGTTCCAGGCACCGAGTAGGATCCATTCATCAGCCCGGGTCACTGATGGACACCATTTCCTGTGGAGCGCTAGCGTGTTGAGTTAGTCAATTCTCCAAGACTCGGAATAATCAGGCCTGCCCGAGAGGCAGCCAGGAGCAAGTAGGAGGACCCACTCAGAGAACAGAACCAACTGCAGAATTCCGCTCTGAAGACCTCTATGTCAGGGCTTTGCAAGACTGCGGGGGCGGGGGGGACCAGGGATCCAATTTCAGGACTTCTATCCTCTACAGAGCCACAAGAACACGAACCAGAAGGAGCCAAGATGGTTATTCCTAATGAGAACACTAGTTAATCCTCCCAGACCCGCCATAGCTCCCTCATCGATCCTGGTGTTTACAAGCGTCTAATTTATCCGAGCCTCCCCTCTTCCCTCGGTTTATGCTGATATTATGTTGCTAACTGTCATTTCCAATATCTTTTTTATTTTTCATTATCACCATTATAATGATTTACACCAGAAGCGATAGCACAAATGCCTAGTCAATTAGTCCCGTGAGAAAAGTCTCTGAATCATGTATGCTTTTGGGGGGGAAAAAATCACTACTACATCAAAACCCACAGCCAGAATCTCGCAAACCGAAGGTGCACAGAGGAAGGGAGGGGACGAGAAAGACCGCTCTTTCAATATCGCTCATTTGAAGCCGGCACTGGATACATGGATACAACCTCTCCCAGACAAGGAGATTGCTTTTTTTTTTTTTTTTTTAATGAGAAATTGGGCCCAGAAAAAAAAAAAAAAAAAAAGGGAATCCGTGGCATTTTTCCTTCAAACCTATCATCAGAAAAGCATTTTGAACATTTGTCATTTTGGGTCATACATTAAGCCCTGTAATTATGGAATGCGGGTTTTCCCAAAAATACCTCTGCTCTCCCCAACTCCACGGGGCCATCCAGAGTACTGAAAGCCCAGCCTCAGGGCTGAATCCTGGCTGGCAAAGCCAAATGATTCATAGGCTGGTGTATCCTACCTACAAACTGTTAAAACACAGTCTGAGAAGCGGTGCTAGTGAGAGCTCTTTCTTCCGCTATGTTCTGTTTCTCTTCTTGGTTTTTCGAGGCAGGATTTCTGTGTGTGGCACTGGCCATCTTGAAACTCAGTCTGTAGACCAGGCTGGTCCCAAACTCACAGGAGCTTCTGCCTCCACCACCACCACCACCACCACCACCACCACCACCACCACCACCACCACCACCACCTCTTTGAAAGAGGACCGAGAGGCCCTGTCTCCAGCCATAGGCTTCTCCCTCTTCCTCACTTACAAAATCCCAAAGTGAATGCTACCCTACCTCCATTATCCGAGAGGCTGTGGAGAAAACGTGATGGCTTTGTAATAAGCTTGTATTGGGGGGGGGGCGGTTTTTTGAGTCCCCTCCAAGCACAGGCAGAAGACAGTTCGAATGCACTGTGGCTTGTCACCTGTGATAGGACCCTTTGAGTCACCACACTTTCTTTCCTTCTGCATACCTGAGATCTGTGTAGCCTTTGAGCAGCACCTCCTGGTTTACAAGTGCTTACCACAAAAGGAAGAAAGGGGGAGCAGTCAGAATGGGCATTTGAAGGTGACAGCCACTTTTGTGGTTTTCCTGGTAGCTTCTGGGGTACACATCCAATCACATCAAGGTCTATACACTAAATATTTGTATCTCCTTCTGTGTCAGCTGTGTCCGATCATTTATCTCATACCAATTTAAAAGACTAACGCCCTTTAAGGGGGAGTCACAGATATGTGTCCATAAGGCCAGGTTACTGTCATAGTAACCCGATGGGTATTTAACACAGGGTTCCCTCCTACTTGCTGTCTCATCTACCACCTGCTACTGAGAAAGCTCTCAGTTTTCTGGATGGGCTGGGGTCAGGAAGATGTTGTAGGATTTGCTGGCTTTGGAGAAAACGGGCTCTGCTCATCTTTAAATAACGAAGACAATGCTCTGAAACTCTCTATTGCAGAGACTCCTGCCACCTGGGGTCCGGGAGTAGACAAGAGGTCACAGGTCACAGCTCTGGTTTCTAATTGGATGTGTGGCATCCCCTGCTCCCCTCTCCACTGCCCTCTGCCCCCAACCTCAGGGGTCTAAGGGAGGCTGCTTAGATAGGTCCAGATCTTGTAACCTATAGTAAGGTTTACTGGAACCTCCTGGATACTGAGCCTCAGGGAAAGGGTGAGCCTTTCTAGCCTGGTACTAAGCTAACCATTGTCCAGATGGGGTCTTAGTGGGTGAGGTCTCATGGAGGGGGTGGGGGGTGGGGGGTGTCAATGTCTTAACTGGGCAAGGCATGGGGAAAGAAAAAATCTCTTTCAGAACACAGGTTACATATGACAGCAATACCATATGTGGTTTATCTTGAGCTTTGCTATTTTAAGTAAAAGAACTAAAAAGGCCACTGCCCCTCAAGTTCCCTCCCCCTCAGAGGGGTGAGGGAGGCTGAGTAATCTAGAGTTGTCTCAGCTTTTGTTCATACAGAGGATTTGAGTGTGTCACCTGTCCCAGGTAGACATCTACATGTGACCCCATGACTCATGTCCATGTAGAATCCTGCTCTCCCTGGGGAACATGTCAACCTTGGTGTGGAGTCCAGGGCCAAGACTGGAGCCTTGCTCATAACACACAATCTGGGGTTACCCCTGTCCAGGCTTTGTAAGTGGAAGTGGACCCCAAGAGCAAGGCACGCCCAAATCTTGGCACCAGGTGCCTCCCTCATCTCTAAACCTTGTCTCTGCCCTCCCCAGTGCTCCATGATAAAGAGCACTTGTCACTTAGGTCTGGACTCTCTTGGTCCCTGCCCTTGGATGCCCTATCAGCCGTGATGAAGGAAGCAGCAGAAGCAGTTCTGACCGCAGGGGTGGTGCCAGAACCCATGCGGGGAGTAGGGCATGCCAGTCCATCCCTGAGGTATACGCCTGGTTGTCGAGACTCTGGCTCTGTGAATAGAGGCCTGGCCAGAGGAAGCCGGAGGGAGCAAGATGAGGCCCACATACATGAATCTTTTAGTGACTGGAGTTGCTTAGTGGGCACGAGGGTCTCCTCCCTAGGTGAATTGAAAGTACTTCGAGGAAGTACGAAGGCATTTTCCAGGGGCGTTCTCAGCTCCCACCAACATCCACACCAAGCTGTGGCCAACCTGGCTCCTTAAAAGGCACCCAGAGAATTCCTTTGTGTTGCATTTGACAAGATGGTGCTCTGGCTGCTGGGTAATGTTTTGCTCCAGAAGAAAAGCTAAAAGATGCAGCGAAAAGGACGGAAATAATAAAGATGGGCACAGGCTGTTCCAATTGACTTGGCAGCACGTCTCCCCCAAATGAGGCAATCATCCATTTTCCAATCGGGCTGGACGTCCATGGCTCATTCCTCAGCCAGCCACCTCGGCTCCCCGAGTCTGGAGGCAGCAAGGGCTCCCCTGCCTTCCCGTGGATTAATCACGCCTTCAGGGCTCTCGCAGCCAGCAGCCCACTCCTTCTGCGTGTCTTAATGATAAGAACGAGGAAAGGGTCATTAGCCACCTGTGATCCTGTGTGCAGTGTGTATACACCACGAATGTTAATATGTGAGGGCCGGCGCTGACATCCAGAAAACACAGTGAGCCACCGGACACAGACCACAGCTATCCTGCTTGTGTATTCAAGTAGACACAGCATACTGGTCCCGAACAGGATTTTAAGGGGCCAGTACCCAGAACTCAAGAGATACTACTCTCTGGGCTCCAACCCTATATAGGCAACACCACACACACACACACACACACACACACACACACAGTGACACATGGCAATCCTTAATTATTTACTCATGAATAATTCATGATGCAGGCTTTCCAGGCAAATCTGTGTAGCAGAGCTGCTGATCTGGTATCTAGCAAGTGTCTAACAAGTGTCCAGGAGGCGGAGCCCAGTCATCAGCTGCTAAGAAATCAATGGCTGGGCACCAGGGCTGAGTATGGATGTCAGCTGATTCCTCTGTGATGTCCATTCTTTGCCTCCCAGGCCTTCTCAGAACTATTGTGGTCCTCTCTAGGCTACAGGGAGAAGTTCATCCATCAAGGCAGCTCTTAGGACTAGGGCCACTATTCCCAATATCACGGACTTTAGCTAAAGATCACTTTCCTCCTATTAGCAATCTGTTGCCTTCCTGTGGCCCTGGGCGAGACCACCCTAAGGTTTCCCAGATGCCTTGCACAGGAGGTCTTAGTGTCTGTGTGCATTTGCAGACACCAGCCATTCACTCAGCCTCAAGATTGACAGTTTCCTGTGAACTCAGTGCAAGAGCCTGCCAGTTCCTGCTGCCCTTGAGGCATCGGGCCTATCCTCCCTACCTTAACTATGGCTAGGACCATCCTCCAATGATGGGCTCTTTCTCAAAGGCAGAGTTCCACAAGATACATTTCTCAACTCTCGCCACAGTTCAGGGAAAGGGACTGGTTTTCCAATGTTGGAGAGCAGCCGGGGTAGGAGGGTCCTAGGACCAGGTGACAAGTGATTTGGGGAGGGTCGAAGTGAGGGACTGCGGTCACTTCGATTTCCTCAATTTGATCCTTAATGATAGCTGGTGTCTCCTTCAGGAAAAGGGCACGGAGCAAAGACTGGCCCTTCCTCCTCCATTCCTGGATGTTTCAGACGCTCTGGCTTCTGGTAGTATTGGGCACAGTGAGGGCTTAGTCCCACTGGTCATCAGGAAGCAAACTACTTGTTTCTATCCACTCCCAGTGAATGGGGAGCCTGGAAGGAGGTGGATTCATGGAGCCACCAAGTCAAGCAGTGCACTTACCTGAAGAAGCAGAACAGCCCTTTGCCCTCACCAAGTAAGGGTCAGTGGAAGAGAGAAGGCCCTCTTCATGCTAATGATACCCAAAAGGTGGCCTTTGTACTGACTTATGGGGTAGCTACATTTTACCTCCCCGAGTTCCTAAGAACTGGTTGGTGAGACTTCGTGCTCACATTTGGTGTGCTTCTGTGCGCGAGATACGGTAGCACAGGCAGTTAGTGATAGACTAGGGGCTGGATTGCTAGCAGTGACCACATTTTCAGAGCAGAGCTTCTTCCTATTCTCTGTGATGCTATAAGGAGTCTTCTTCCTTAGGGAAGGAGAGGGGATCGAGAAGAAGAGAGTGGAAAGAAAACCGAAGGCCTGACCCAGCTCCCTGAGCTGTGCGCAGAGCCCAGGTTCCAAGTCCTGAACTGGATGGAGTCCTGAGAAGCAACCAGTGGGGTGTCCACTGATACAGTGCTATAAAGATACACAGGCAAAATCATGGAGGTGCATGCTTGTTCTGGAGCCATAGAGTCTATAAATACGAAGCGTACGTATTTATACGTATCTATGCCTCACCCCAGAAAGTGGTCTGGCCTTCTTCCCTCCTCTCCTGGCTCAGCATACCTGGGATAATTCAAGGACAGTACTTAAGTGGGGAAAGAGTTTTGTCTCGAACAAGATCCAGAGCCAAGGTCACGGATTCCATGTTTGTCAGTGAGCATTCGGAATTAACCTGGGGCGTGAACAAACCATGGTCTCCGACCTGGATCTCTGTGCGAGCGTCCTCCACTGACTGATAGACGATTTCTTAGACTCTCCAGCTCCGTTCCTTCCTTTCAAGGTAAGGTCTCAAGCTACAGCCTTGGCTGGCTTTGAACTCCCTGTGTAGCCAGGGCTGGACTCAAAGCCCTGGTCATGTCACCCCAGCCTCTCCACTGCTGACACTGTGCCGCTCTGCCTCAAGCATTTCATCACAGATGTGTGTCACATAAACAGGTGCTGGCAAGGCTCCCTCACCCAGGCATAAGGGCTGGATCCTCTGCAGACTGTCCCCTCCACACCACAGGCAGGCAAGGCAGCATCGGCTGCTCACACCCTCCCTTCTTGGTTCAGGGCCCCGTGCCAGGTTCCACCACTGCACAGGCACCCTGCCAGGAAAGGGCACTCTTTCAACAAGGAAGCATTTTTCTGTGTTTTGTCTGGAATTGCTTAACCAGTCTGGTCTGAGGTACCGTGTGTCCATTCGGGGCCTTCTTCCTCGGCTCAGGCACTTCCTGTGCTTCCTGCAGTACCATTCAGGTACACGTGCGTGTGCACATGAGACCTCTGTGACACGCTGGCTCCGTGCCCAGCAGGAAATACTTACATTGCCACCTCTGGAGCTGGCCCTCTGCCGACTGGCTCGGAGTACACTGCACCATGTTTCGTTCATTGGTTTGAAAGGGGAAATTAAACTAAGGAATGAGGTCTGACCCGAGTGCTTGCATGCAAATAGTTGACCTTTGTTTTGAATACACTTAATGAGACTGAAACCAGATTGTGTGGCCTCCAGCTGCCTGAGTCTCCACCTCCTCCCTGGCATTTGAAGGAGACTGAAAAGGGGTGGCAAAAGGCTGGGGACTGTAGGAGGTGTGGATTGTGGGTCTTGTTTTTCCTCTTAGACACTAGAACTATGGGGCCCAGCGCGTGGCCCCCGGGGATAAGCAGCTAGCCACATCCAAAGACATCCCTTTGACCTGATCCCAGGTTGCTCAGATGCCTGGAGACACACCTTGGTACAGGGGTCCTGACCTCCCCAAACCTCTATGCTCCCTGAGAGGAAATGATTTCCCTGCCACTCTATGAGGCTGTGTTGCTCTGTGGAAAGGTAGGGGCTGACGGAACGCATCGGTCTAGCTAGATGAGGTTTTGCTGAAGTAACAAGCAGACTGCCGCTCTCAACAAACGGACCTGATACAGATTTGTGTCACGTGAAGCCTGGCGCAGTCAGGGCGGCCTCTGTCAGGGAACAGCTGCACTTTCGGGAAGGTGTGACTTCCAAAGCTGACAGGTGGCAGAGGAAACTAGGGAGTCATGGGAAATGTTTGGGGGGTGGGAGCTAAGGAGATGGTGGAATTCGATTGGTCTTCAAAAGAAGACCTAAATTCAATCCTGCTGAGCGTGGACTCGCTCCCTTGTAATCCCATTGCTGGGGAGGTGGACGCTCCCTTGCTGCCTGAAGAGTCTAGCCTCGTGGTGAGCTTCTTCAGCCGAATGAGGGGCCCTGTTCAGTAGAGGGAGCTGCCATCCCTGAAGACAAGATGTGAAGTCATTCTTTCATGGGCCCTCAAACTCACCCATATGAGCATGTACATACGTGTATTTTTTTTTAAAAAAAATCTTAATATTTTTAATTATTTATGTATTTGGGCACAAGCACATACCCATGCTCACACGTGCTGTGGCACAACTGTGGGGGTCAGAGGATAACTCTCTGGAGTCATTTCTCTCTTCCCACCAAAGGAGACCCAGGGACGGAGTCCAGGTCTTCAGGCTTGGCAGCGGGTACCTTTACTCACTGAGCTAGCTTGCTAGTCCAAAAGAAGAAAATATTTTTATTTAGCCAAGTCTGGAAGCCATCTTCGTTGCCTACCCACACTTTTTGTCTGCCAGATCCAGATGAGTCAACAACCAAGGCGAGAGAGATCTTCCTGGGTGCTTAGAATGAGAACCCAGAGCATGGTGTGGCAGATACATGGCGTAGACTCCGCCCACTCAGGACCCAGCCGAGGGAAGCAAAAACCTGAGACGCTGGCCCTTGGTGGGCAAAATCGGGGAGACAAGAGCCCAAGTTATGGGGTCCAGTGTGCCCCCAAAATGCAGACTAACCTACAGAACTGCCCCTGGAGGCTCAAGTCCTACTGGCTAGAAAGCTAGGCCATTGTTTTAATGTAATGCCTCCGAATTGCCAGTCCAGAGACTACAGGATTAATGTCTGAGGTCTCCCCCTTCCACACAGATGTGTGGAAATGGTCAGTTACAAAAGAATAAGTACTGGAGGTGGCTTCATGCCAGATGCTGCATATTGGATGGATGGGCATTGCCTGTGCATTGGGAGTAAGAGAAGATTCTAGAACAGTGGGCCAGTCCAGACTCTCCAGTATCTTCTGAGCCATCAGGGGGAGTTAGAGGCTTAATCTAAAGGATGGGCCTTATTCATGGAAAAGTAACAAATTGTAACGGGATCTCTGCTTTTAAAACGGGTCAGCCTCAGCGACAGCAAATTCTAGGCTTGCCTGTGAAGCCTGGGGAGACCCTATGGAAAGATTACATAGGGGAAGTGGCCAGTAAGTAGATGGGGCCAGATTTAACAGCCTATGGGATAATAGGATCTCAGTTGCCACTGTGACAAGATGGCTGTCTCTGAGGCAGAGACATTTAGGGCATTAGGGCATTTAGGCTGAATTGTGCTCAGTTGTGGACAAGTGGCCTTTAGGAAACTGGAGTGCAGATAGATGGTACAGGGCAGGCTCAGGGAAGAGACATACTGAGAAAGTAGCTATGAGTGGCACAGAGAAAGAGGAGCTGTTAGGTGAGATCATCCAAGGAGAGCTGGTTCTACAGCTGGGGAGCAGGGATGAACCCCAAAAGAGAAAGGTCGATGGTACACGATGTGAAAGAACGTAAGGAATGACATATCCATGCATTGTGTTTAACAAACAGCCATCTGTGTTCTGAGCAAGAGCACGTTCCCCTGGGGTGGGCACATATGGACCATAGGGGAGCAGGTTCCGGGGCAAACAGGGGTCAAGAAAATAGAACGGAGTCTAGACCACTCCCCCATAAACCTCCAGTGGAAAATGTGAGGGATGGCCGGGGGGTGGAGAGCAATCTTTTTTTTCACTGTGCAATGCTGAGTCAATATTTTAAATGAATTTTCGTGACACTTTATAAATCTGGATGCACAATGATGAACTGGGCAGGGAACCGACATCCATCCTCCAAGGTAGCAGTCATCTCTGCCACAGGTTGGGGTAGGTTCAGCCCAGACTGCGCTTAGTCTCTTCCAGTGCACCTTACAGAACGACTCCCAGAGCTGGGCCACCACGTAAGCAGAACATGGCTGCATGTTTCCTGAGCTGGGTACAGCCTCTGACTCCCAAACACAAGCTCTGGGCAAGGACAGCAGATATGCAAAGACCAGAGGAGGCTCGGGTTTTATAGACCTCTTAAAAATAAGTGGCCCTTCTGGTAGCCAGCCGCTTCAGAACTGGGCTAGGCAGCATGGAAGATGCAAGCCTATAACATAGACTGGAGGTAGATGGCAAATGGGATAGGATCAAGCCTCCCGGAGACATTCTTAAGCCACACCCAGGACTGTGGGCGGGAAGTGTAGAGCAAACCCTCACCTTTAACCACTTGTCTCTACCATGCCTTCTCCCCTCGGCCCTTGCCTCTCCCCACCCAGCCTTGTGTCTTTCCTGACTGGCATAACTGGTCCCTGTGAGAGTAGGAGCCAGCGCTATCTCGGAGATGCTCAGCAAAATACAGTTCTCGGTGACTCAGAAGGCCCTTCCCATACCATGGTGCGTCTAGTCTCCATGACAACCCTGAAAGGCCTTCTGTTCAGACACTCGGGAAGCCGCGTGGGAGATGCAGGGAGTGGAGGCCAGACTACCCAGGTCCCAGAAGTGTGGCACTGAATCCTAAGGTTGGGGTTTTGAGGGAGGACCAGAACCCCGGAAGCTAACATCTTTCGGAGACATCGTGACCTTTTATTTACCTGTTAGTGCCCTGCCCTCAGCGGGGATCACTTATTCTCTGTGAGTCTCCTTGTCTATAAACTGGGGACCAAACGTGCATTCCCACCTCATGGGTACTGTATGGAATAAGTGAGGTTTTAGTCAAGGCTGTGTCCACTGTACAGTGAGTGCACACGTGGGTCCTGTGACCTGTGCTTGGAGGATTGCAGTCAGAGGTCTTCTGTCACAGTGGGGGGGAATGCTGCCCCCGCCATGACAAAGATGTATGTACACCTCTTGTCGCTCAGGGTGGGGAGTCATGGCAGAGTGTGAGTGGGTTCAAATCCTGCTTACTGCGTTCAGCAGTGTGCTCGTGAACAACCAATCCTTCATCAGCTGAGAAGTGGGGCTGATAAAAGACGGAGGACTCACCAACTTGCTGAAACTCTGAAGCTGGCCAGTATTTGAAAACCCATTTCTGGACCCAGAGCAGGGGCCGAACACATGCTAATGGTGGTGGCCACCTCCCTATGGTTAGGCAGAGGTACTCTTTGCTTAAACCACCCTCCTGTGTTCTCTGCTGACAGGTCCGGGCTCTGGTTCCCTGTGAGAAGCTGCCACGGCCCACCGAGATGTCCAGGCACCATAGCCGCTTCGAAAGAGATTACCGCGTGGGCTGGGACCGCCGTGAGTGGAGTGTCAATGGGACCCATGGGGCCACCAGCGTCTGCAGCGTCACCTCCGGTGCCGGTGGAGGCACAGCCAGCAGTCTCAGCGCACGGCCGGGCCTCCTGCCGCTGCCCGTGGTACCCTCCCGGCTGCCCACACCCGCCACAGCGCCTGCTCCCTGCACGACCGGCAACAGTGAAGCTATCACCAGTCTTGTGGCCAGCTCGGCCTCCGCTGTCACCACCAAGGTAAGACCTGCTATCCTCTCTGGGAGGGGGCCAGGCAGCAGCCCAGGCCCAGGACAGCACTTGTCCCCCGGTCTTTGTCCAGAGGGCCATGGCCTCCGCGGAGTGCATGCAGTTGTTTCTGAAGGCTAATGGCCTTTTTGTTTACCAGACAGTCTATCTGTAACCAACTTGTAGGAAGACCAGCAGGTGCCAGCACCACACGCTTTGCTGATTAAAAGCTCCTGCTTGAGTGAGGAAGGGGTGTCGCCAACTTGGCAGTCCTCATCTACCAAAATAGGAGAACTAAAAACATAAGGCCCCCGGGGGTCATCAGTGGCTGGAGTTTGCAGCCATACTAGCCACACGGGGTCGAGAGCCCATTATGGCGTCATCACCATGGTGGGTTTTCTCATGTCTACACTCCCTGAGAGCCTCACAACAAGCCTGTCAGATTGCCGAGAGTCCCCAGACGTAGTAGTTACAGGAGCTGCTGCTGTAGGGACCCAGAATTCATTCCACCAATGACTGCAGGTTATTAGCACCCGTAATGATTCTGCTTTCTGGAGGGTTATGGGGGTGTTAAGAGTTCCTCGGGAATAGAGGCAGAAGCCAGCCTGTATAAAATGGAATGTGGAAATTAATGTCCCCAAGGTTCTTGGCTGGCTTTGGGCTGAACTGAGGGACTCTGAGACACCCCCACACCCCCACCCGCCGCCTTGTATGTTGTGCAGAGCCCTTCAGGCAGACTGAGCCACAGAGGGACAGCTGGTGGCCAAGGCAAGAAACACAGTCATCCCTTCACTCCCCTCAGCCAAGCCGAGGCTCTGCAGGCTGCCTTTGCCTCTGCCAGCCATTCAGAACCACTTCCCAGGGGCCCTCTCAGGGCCTGCGTGTGTGCGTGCGTATGAGTGTGTCTGTGTGTGCCGCGTGCGTGCGCGCACGCTTTTCTTTTCCTGCTCTCATAAAGGTTGCAGGAGAAATTAAAGGCGGGAAGCCCCAGGCTGGCCATTGTGAGGTAGCTGTGGTGGTGGACGATGCTCTCCAGGTGCTCTGTGCTTTTGTCTCTGCAATTTTCAAAACTCCCTTTCAGCCCTGCTTCCCATTAATAACAGCACTGCTGGCCGCAGAGCCCGGCGGAGACCCGAGACAATGGAGCTATTGGAGACCAGCTTGCAGCACACTGACATCTTGCTGCAGTGTCTTATTGATTTTATTTTCCTGTTATGAAAACACCACCCCACCAAGGCAGGCAAGGAAGTAACACTAGACAGGAGCAGAGATGGAGGATGACCCAAGCACACTTCCCCAGGCCAGCCAAACACATTCCCGTCCTGGGCACCAGGCCCTGGCCACTCTGAATTGGTGACCTCTATCCAGGACGGCCTGCTTGCCAGCCCAGCTGGCCACATCTGGCAGGCGATCGTCGAGGCCAGCTGTTCGCCATCTGGAGAATGGCGGCCTCTGGCGCCAACAGCCAGGGCTCCAGGTGAGAGAGGCTGGACCTGCAGGTCCGTTTGAAGACTTCCATCCCTTCAGGATGAGTACCTTTGAGCCAGTACTGAGCTGCTTCTGGGGATATAACCTAGGCTTCTGCCAGGTAAAAGACAGTGCCCATGGCTCTCTGAAGGGATACCCTGCCTCTGCACCTGATTTTCTCCGAAATAGCTCAGCATATTCGCTAGCCCTTCTCTCTAGCCAGACCCCAAACCACAGCCATAGGAGAGGTAAAGAGCAAACCACAGACAGAAAACCACAGCTGGGACAAGGGCTGAGCCAGGAGCCAACCAGTAGTGGGAAAAAGGACCAAAGTTCAGACCTGAAGGCCAGCTCTATGGTGCGTGACAGCATGGAGACCAACTGCAATCTCTGCTGTGAGCAGCTCAGCTCAGGTCCATACTTGTAGGTTTCAGTTAGGGTCTGGTCAGGGCCCTAGTTCTTGGGGTTGCTAGAGAACTGTGTGCAGGGAAAGCATCAGACAGTAGCAAGGTAGCTGCCCATAGTGGTTTCTGCCGAGGGCCCTGGTCTTAGATGTAAGCCAGCTGTTCTTAACCTGTGGGTCGCGCCTTTCGCGGGGGTCACATTATCAGGCATTCCGTCTATCAGATATCTACATTGTGATTCACAACAGTAGCAAAATTACAGTTATGAGGTGGCAACGAACATAATTTTGTGGCTGGGAGTCACCACAACATGAAGGGCTGATTTAAAGGGTCACAGGCAGCATTAGGAAGGTTGAGAGCCACGCTGTCTAAGGCGGTGATGCCTCCTGTTATCCTGACCTTGCTGCTGCTGGCCCAGATGCCTGTCCTCTAGCCTGTGTGTCTACCTTTATGCCTTGATCACATCAGTTGACACCCAGGCCAAACCCCGGTGTCAACCAGTAGTTTCCCTGGTCAACCAGTGAGATCTTCACCAAGCGGCCACTAAAGAGCTGGCTCTTGTCATTGGGGAAATCATAGGCCAGTGTATAAGTGAATGTGTGAGCCTACAAGTCAGCGTCTCACCTATTGGAGTTCTTGGTGGAGTAGATAAAAGGAGACTTCAAAGACTGTCTAGATTCTAATTCCAATCAACCTCTTGCTGAGTGATGCTGGATAAATTGCCTGGCCCCTCTGGGCCCCTGTTCCAGGATTAGTGCCTGATTACCAGACTCACTACGAGGACCCTTATGCACAGAATTCCTCAGAAAGTGCTCGGAATAGAACAGGTGCTAATTGGTGCTTCATCCTCTAGACAATGAGGTCACCCCTTCGCCGGTGCCATCAGGCACTGAGCCTGGAAGAACAAGGCTGTCCTACTGTGAGGAGAGGTGCTCACTTCTACTGTCACCTAGGAAAAAAAAGTGGTACAGGGATCTCTTCAGATGAAGCGCAAAAGCCGGAGCCCTGAGCAGGTGGAGAAGGAAATTGTTTAAGTGTTTGGGGTTCAAGGTGACCAGGAAGTAAGACTAGAGCTGGGAGGGGAGAAGAAAGAGAAGAGGCGATGGAAAAGGACAGCGGCTTCTTGGCCCCAACTTGAAACTGAATCCGCATACCTGGCAAGCAGGTGATTGAGGCAGAGGATGTAAAAGCTTTTTATCAGCCCAGAGGGCTCTTTCCTCAAAGGAAAGTATAGATCCCACCATCCCAGAGGGTGAGGGAAGCAGGGAGCACCACTACAATCAGAGCAGGACTAAATTCCTGCTACCCCTGAGTGTGTGGAAGCTGCTTGAAGTCACTGACCTGGCTGTGGGTGTAAAACACCAGTGCCACTGCCCGTGAGCCAGGACCACCCCTAGGAACCCAGCATGCTGACTCAGAGACAAGGGGCAGCTCTCAGGCCTTTGGGGACATCCTTTTGTTGTCAGATAGGAAGCAGATTGAACATTCCAAGCTCTGGTACTCAGGGCACCCTGCCACTCTCTATGTCCAGTGCTAGGGTCTGCCCCTCCTCAGCTAGGACTGAGGCTCTGGACTCTTATCTGGAAAGACATTCATGCTCCCAGAGACTAGGTAGCAAGATGACGACAATGCTTTCTGTCATGGCTACCTTCGGGCCTGATTTGACTTTTCTGTGTCTTCAGTTGCCAGTGGCCTAACAAGTCCCTGCCTATTTTGATGAAAGGCCAGTTGAGTAAACACAGACTCCTGGGCTACTGAGATAGCAGGAGGGTCTAGCAGGCTATGCCCTACCTCTCCCCCAACACATAGGCATTGCCCTCAAACCTCCAGGGCATGCATGAGTAGCTAGAGCTGGAGGAGAGCTTTCTTGGAGACCACCTGCCCTAATTTTGCATCTAAGACTAGTGAAGCCCAGAGAAAATACAATGTAACTATTTCCCAAGCCGGAACCAGCCTGGGCCAGCTTTCTCCACCCCAGGCTGCATAGCAGCATCTATTCACCATGGAAACCTTGATTGCAAGAGAATGACAGGGCTTTGCCATCATGAGTCCACCTAGTGACCGTCAATTCTGAATTTCAGGCCAGAAAGTGGGCACGTTTTGCTTCTCATGTCGTAGAAGGGGAGAATGTTAAGTCAAAGATTACGTCACCTCTCACTGCACAGACTGGCAAGAGCCTCTGGATTAGACAGACTGGAATTGAATCCTGCCATTAGCAAGTGGGGCTTCCGGTTCTGTGTCTACAAAGTGAAAATGATAACAGTATCTTTAACATAAGGGTTATGTAAATTAATATGTGTAGAAAACTCCAGGAGGATACGAGCCACTGAGAAAGCATTCAATCAAAGTTCACTCTAGGGCTGGGAAGATAGTTCGGTTGATAAAATGCCTACTGTGGACCAGAGTTTCCCTAGCACCCACATGAAAGGCCAGGTGTGCAGCACATGCCTGTGACCACAGTGTTAGGTGGGCAAGGACAGGTGTGTCCCTGGGGCTTACTGTATGGCCAGCCAGTCTAGCTAAATGAAGGGGCTTTAGGTTCAGTGAGGAAAACAAGGTGAAGAAGGATGGAGGAAGACACCTCATGTCCACATCTGACCTCTGTATGTATCTACACGCACGCACGCACACTCACACACACTCACACACATACACTCACACACACACTCACTCACACTCACACACACATACACTCACACATACACACTCACACATACACTCACACTCACACACACATATACTCACTCTCACACACACTCACACACATACACACACTCACACACATACTCATACACACACACTCACACTGACACACACTCACACACACGCACTCACACACACACTCACACACACATACACTCACACACACACTCACACACTCACACACACTCACACATACACTCACACACACATACACTCACACATACTCATACACACACTCACACTCACACACACTCACTCACACACACACACACTCACACACACACACATACTCATACACTCACACACACTCACACACACACTCACACACACATACACTCACACACACTCACACACACTCACACACTCATACACACACTCACACTCACTCACACTCACATACATACTCATACACTCATACTCACACACATTCACACACACACATACACTCACACTCACACACACATACACTCACACACATACACTCACTCACACACACACACTCACACACTCACACACACTCACATACACTCACACACTCACACACATACTCATACACACACTCACACTCACACACACTCACTCACACACTCACTCACACACACTCACACTCACACACACACACGCACACAGAGCAGGGAGGCGGGGACAACTAGGAAGTGGGTCTGAAAAGCTCTTCATCTGGGGACAATCAGCCTAGTGATTGTTGCTTGGAGATTGAAGAGCTGCCCTGTCCCCCTCTGATGTGGCAGGAGATGAACCTGAGGAGCTGGGCCAGTACCACATTCCTACTCCCACTGGCTGTCTGGGCACTGGGGGAAGCATGGCCCCATGCCAGGCCTGTTTGTTCGAACGCAAGGGAGGCACCAATGCCCTGCAGTTGCTGCTGCGTGAAATTTAAATTATTCTCCGCAAACCTGCCTGACAGAAAAGGGACGGCTTCATAAAATGCAATTCTGTTACTGAAAGAATAAACTGGAAATCCTCACAGATGCCTGCAAAATAAATGTATGAGGACCTCTTTTTCCTTGTGGTCAGGGGCATTCAGGCTGAGACATTCCCATCACCCCTTGGAGCTCAGCCTTTGAACATAAATCTGGCTAAGAAACAGCAGAGTCGCCTGTGTTGGAAGCCTGAGGAAAGCTTAGAAGGGCTGGGAAATCGGCGTTCAGAGTACCAAGCACCTAGGGCTTGACATTTATGAGCACCGGGGGCTGTCGGGCTTGGAAACATAAAAAATGTGTCTGCCCAGGGGTACACCTCAGCTTCCCAGGGAATGCTTCTCTTGAGGGGGATGACCTGGGGTCCCCATAGACGTCGTGGGAGCAACCATCAAGCCTAATGTACAACCCCTGCTATCCTGCAGTTCTAGGATCTGGGAATGATGATGGAGAAGCCCTTTCAGGTCTCCTGTCCCTTGTATTCATGTTAGAAATCAAGGCTACAGAGCAGTGTACTTGGGAGAGCAGCTCCAACCCTTTTCGTAGCTCATTTCCTGACTGTGGGTGATTTTCAGCCCCAAGGCCATGGCTTGATCCACCAACAAGTAGTCTTGATTTCCCTCGTGATAAATTATCGGGTCAGATAAAGCATAGTGAGACAGCTTGCGCGTGTTAGTACCGAGCTAATGGCTTCTGCCTGCACCTTGAGTCACGTTTACACTGTGGATTGTATCTTCATCGACTTAAAACCCATCTGTCAGTCACAAAAGTGTGTACAGAAATGAGAAATGTCACCTCTCCAAAACACCCATTTCAAGACTGCCTTTTGGAGAGGGCAAACCTAAGTGGTTGAACTTCAGTTTTTGACTAAAGAAGGTGTGTTTTACCACATTTCTAAAAGATAAGTCAGGACAAAAGGCGGAGAGGAATTACAAAGTGGAGGCACAACAGACAAGAGTCGTAGGGTGTATACGTTAGTTTTGCTTCATAACAATGACTTTTAGACTTTGTGGCTTGATCTCCCGACAAGTTTGAGGGTACCGCTACAGCTGGCTCAGCTGGGTTCCAGTGATGAGGTTGCCCTGCCCCTCTATCTATGCCTTGTGGTTGGTCAAGCCAGGGACCTGGTTCTCGGCATGACTTCCATCCGTCTGGCTCAGCCTCGTTCACAGGGTGCTTTGGGTTTTTAAAAGCAGCAAGAAGTCAAGGCTAATGCCCAGGTGCTGTTCTAGCCTTGATGTGGAGCTAAAACCCCATCATCGGTCAAAGCCAGAGTCCAAGAAAGAGGGAGAAAGACTATGGAATCATGTTACTGTTACAAGAAGTAGGCATCCTAGATACTGACTGGTGATCACTTTCATGACGTAACCTAAGTCCCCAGCACATTTTATTTTTGTCAACATTTTTATCGATCCTTTGGGAATCTCTTATCATACACACTGATCACACTCACTTCCCAGTCTTTCCATGTCTGCCCTACTACATATGTGACACACACACACACACACACACACACACACACACACACACACACTGCCGCCAAAATGAAAATGAAAATGAAAAGGAATTCAATTTGTGCTATCTACGTACTCACTGGTGCATGGTCAAACTCTCAGTGGCCTGCCCCTTAAATAGAGCTGAGTCTTCTCCCTCCCACACTTCTACCAGAAGCCACCAGTTGTGGAGAGCTACAGGCACTTCCATAGCTTCCTGTTTAGACTGTTATTTTATGACGGGAAGGGTTGTCCCAGAAGCCTTCCATGTCTCTTTCTCAACTGCCCAACACATTTATTTAGGCAAGGTTATCTGCCCTCTAGCTTCTGGTTAAGGCTTTTTCTGCCCCGGGCAGAAAGCTAGAATCTACTTAATATTCCCACCACCTTGCCTGAGATAGGGTGTCAAGCTAAGTCCCTCAGGACTTAGACGTCCCAATGTTACGTCCTTCCTACACAGGACACTGCTGAAGAGGTGTCAGACACACAGAAGGAGCTATGCTGCTAAGAATCAGCCTGATCCCTTGGCTTCTAGGGGACAGACCTTAAAGGAGCATTTACCACATGAACCCACAACTGGGCCAAGATTTTTCCCCTTATCCTGAAGGCCATATTTGACCCAGTCACTGTCCCCAGGGTTAGAGAGACACAGGGATACTTCTGTCCCTGGGACATGGACAAACCTACCTAAATGCTAACCTCCCAGTATGGGGATGATGATGTTGCTACTGTTTCAGTTGGTTGGTTTCTTTTCTTTCTTTTTATTTGTTTTGATGTTTGTTCAGTTGTTTGTTTGTTGAGATAGGGTCTCAGTCTGAACCCCAGGCTAGCCTGAGTCTCTGTGTGGTTCAGACTGGCCTCAAAGTCACCGCGGTTTTCTTGCCTCGGCCACCCAAGAGCTAAGAATTACAGGCATGTACCTCCATTCCTAGCCTGCTGATTTTAAATTAAAATAAAAACCACCCGAAGGAGATGCCCTTCATGGGCTTGTCCGCATGGAAACTCACAGAGGGAAACATTCTTTCAGGAAGATTTTGGGAGGAGAGGGAAGTCAGGAAGGCCAGCTAGCAACGTGACACAAATGTTCAACAGCCTCAGATTCAGAGTCTGATGCCACTTTCCCCTGATAGAGTGGATCTGATACATTCTCCCCCATTCTCCCAACATGGCCCCTTCTCCCAGCAGGATTTTGGGAATAGCATCCTTCAAGATCCACACAGATCTACTTCTCATTCAGTTATAACGCTCAGTGTTTCATTTAATTACATTGCAATTAAACTTTTTTTTTTCCCCTCACTGCACGAGGACAGCATTTTAACTACATTACGGGTCAAATGGGCTTTGGAGGACTAACCTGGAAGTCTCATCGCCATTTGTCACATTTGGTTTTTTCAAAGGGAAACAATGTTGCAAAATCTAAACAGCCAAAGCACGAATGAACTTTCAGAGCCCAGCCCATTTGTTACAGGGAGCTGTCTGCAGGGCCAAAAATAACCCAGGGAAACAAATACCAGGATGGCTTCTGACACTTAGGTGTCATTTCTTCTCCACTGGCCCCACAGAGTCCCCTCCATCAGTGAGGGAAACATGGTGTGTTGACTTGTGTTGTGACTTCCCCTCTCTGGAATCCATGGATCAGAACTTCATTTTCCTCTGGTAAATAAGGAGCCCTGAGAACTGGGCCAGGCGTGTGGGCAGGGCACCAGGATGTATCACACACCCCTCCTCTGCTTCCTGGAGAAAGTAAGTGAATACTGTGTAGCCGTCAGCACCAAGAGGAGGAGGAGGCTATGTAGCTGGGTCTGGAGCTAGATGCTTATGTAGGAGGCAGAAACTAATGTGTCCCTGAGCCTGACTCAAATGCAATCTACTGGCTACTATCCACCTCTGGGAAACTGCTCCTACTGGCACCCACACCACCTCCCGAGGCTCCAAGTGTCTTGAGTTACTCAAACAGCATGTTCCTCAAATCATGTCCTCTTTGTTCTGGGGGTAGGTTAGCACAGGTTAGCTTTGTTTCCCATTGGCTATGTGAGGTAGGTCAGTACCTCCCAATGCTCAAGGTGAACATTTTTGACAAGAGGATGTAACCAGAGTGCCTAAGGTATCTAGCCCTGGGCTACAGCACTGACATCTTATACAGTCATCCCTGCTAGCCTATAAGGACTTCATACTTGAGGTTCACCTGACTAAGGGCCAGACCAGCACAGAACACAATCTCAGTTGTTGACCTGCTACTTAGAGAATCCTGGCTTCAGGTCAGAAGTGGCCCTCTGGCAGGTGGGAGCGATAGGATGTGGGGGTGATATGGTAATGGGCTCAGGGGTGAGCCGAGCTAGAAACAATTCTAGGCCTGAAAAGACACTGTCCTTGACTGTGGCAGATGTCACTGATCCCCTGCCTAGCATCTGTTCTTTCTCCATCCACCCTCCTAGTGGAACTCTTTCTGGCTCAGCTTCTAATGCCTACGTCTCAACAACTGATCAACTTCTGGTCCCAGCTGGGATTACAATGACTCCGAAGGAGGTGTGTGATCCTATTGTTGCTGCCCATTTTGAGTTCTGAAAGAGTCGTGTGACCCTGTTCTGGCCAATAGATCCTGAGGAATTCTGGGAGAGCTTTTCTTGCCTCTAAGGAAGAGTCCCAAGAAAAATAAAAAATAACTCCTACCTCTGGTCATGTCAATTCTGGAGGTGAGATCTCGGCTTGCTGTGGCCATCCACCTGAGGATGGAGCCAACACACAGGAAGGGAAAATGGCAGGAGCATTCCAGAAACCTGACACGAGAGCCATGGTGCCAGCGTACCTCAGGGATTCTTGTATACATAGACTAAGAAATAAATAGGTGGAAACCACCTTTGTTCTAGGGGCAGCTCATAAGGAACAGTTAGGAGTCCATCCCTTCACCTGCCAGACCTCACCTGGCTCCTGGGTCCCTAAAACAGCTGCAGCAGCCGCTGTGAGCACTCTCTCCCTAGTATCCACCCACGAGTACTTACTGCTGCATGCAGGAAGTTTACTCCCAAATACTTCCCACAATGCCAACAGCCATAGCACGGTTTTGCTGTTCTCTTAATCTTACTTTTAGGCCCTCTGAGAATCAGCTTGTGTCTGAGGAAAATCCCCCAACACCACACACACACACACACACACACACACACACACACACATGCACACACACACTCACATGCACACACACTCACATGCACACACACTCACATGCACACACTCACACACATTCACATGCGCACACACACTCACATGCACACACTCACACACACTCCCATGCACACACACACTCACATGCACACACACACTCACATGCACACACACTCACATGCACACACTCACACACACTCACATGCGCACACACACACTTACATGCACACACACACATGCACACACACTCACATGCACACACACTCACAGACACACACACACTCACACAGGGCTACAATTCTTGACGCTATGCAGATCTCTCGAAGCCCAGGGACTTTGCACTTGCTTGTTCTTCTTTCGAATCATAATTCCTTCACTTGTCTGCCCAGAAGATTTCTTATTCTTTCTACCACTGGCAGCCTAAGTATGACCATGTCCGTGGTGGGAAATTTTGCTAGTATTTCTCTCATTCCCATAACGGCGTTGCTATGGTGCTATTAGAATAGCTGTGTAATACATGTCCTCTTGACTCCTTACTAAACGTAAGCTCCAGGCGAGACTCGGCACGTAGGGGTTCTCAGTGCCTGTTTGAGAACAGAATGAATGAATGCATTGATTCACTCAGACGCCTCTACTGTTGGGTAAAGGAAGATGATTATTTTTTACGTCATCCTTTCCTTTCTGTTAATGTAAGGACCGTGGTGGAGCAGCCATCGTTCAAACAAAGAGTGGTTTCTGGGGATGCTCATGATGAGGATGAGGAGGGCAGAACCACCACGTGTCGAGCTGCGTGGCTCGGGGTGGGTACTGCACTCAGGTG
The DNA here is from genome assembly GCF_021556685.1 of Rattus norvegicus. Lineage (NCBI taxonomy): Eukaryota > Metazoa > Chordata > Mammalia > Rodentia > Muridae > Rattus > Rattus norvegicus. The sequence continues at coordinate 34,452,577 of NC_141539.1, read as the reverse complement.
GTGTGGTGGTGTTAGCAGTGTGCATTTCAGACCACTGAAGCATCTCCTTTCTCTAGGTCCTCCATTTCTCCCACGGCGTGTGGGATCCTAGTGTTATAACCTTTTCCTTTAAGCCTTTACATTTTCTTCTGGTGGTGAACTGCAGCTTTGTAAATCTCTCTTTTTCTATGTGGTGTGTGTGTGTGTGTGTGTGTGTGTGCGCGCGCGCACATGCGTGCGCACATGTGCGCGCACAAGAGTAAATCTGTGAGAGTGGGTCCAGGTGTCTGTGTCAGTATATTTTGCTCCAAGATGTTACTCAAGGCTGGCTGGCCAGATGCTATGCTTCTGGGCTTCAGTAGCTTGGTTCCAACATGAGTTAGTAGCTTGGAATGTAGGGAAGCACTCCTGAGGAGTGGGCTTCAAGATGGCCCATCCTGGGGGAGAGCTTCCTGGGCAATTGTCAGGAATGTCCTCCATGAGGAAGCACACGGACCCAGCAGGTGATGGATGGTCCAGAGGAGAAAATCTCTCAGCTCCCCCATTTGCTCTTCCCCAACCATAGCAACTCCAGAGGCACTTGGCTCCCACTCACAGTTGGCGCAGTAGGAGAACCAGGCCATGAATCAGGAGTGCTCTGGAGAGTGCTGGAGTCATCAAGGACTAAAGGACTGTATTCAAAATCAGTGCCTCCATCACTGCCAAGGGCCTCAGCTGTACTGGGGGTTGAGGGGTGGTTACAACCTCACCCTCTTCAAGAGGCTCCCTGGCAGTGATCTTACAAACCATCTTAGAAACTGATTAAGGGTGACACCCAACCAGCCAAGTCCCAAAATGTGCCCCTGGGTTTGTTCCATTGTCTTCTTCTCCGTCACGAGTGTTTGAGTGCTTGCTACAAGCTAGCCACAGTTCCCAGAGAGTCTTGCCTTTCGTCACTGTGTCCTCACAACTGTATGAGTTCAGTGCCATAATTGTTCTTATGTAATATCTGGGACGTCCCTTGATATTCAGGGTTACATGGCCAGCAAAGGGACACCTAAGGCCTCCATATGCAAGTCCTGCATTTGAGTCGCGATACAATGACTGCTCTGATTAGGGTAGAATCTTCGATTCTGTTGATGAGAAGGAAGCAGTGGGGGAGGGAAGATACAATATCCAGGTACTAGAATCTTGTCTTCTACCCAAACACACCCAGCCAGGAATACCTGACCCGGCAAAGGAACCAACTTCGTGCCCCACCCTTACCTTCCGTCAGAAATATGCTGAGGGTATGCTTTTCATTCCCTCAAAATATTAGGCTGGGGAAATTATATTGGGCAAAATATATTGCGCCCGTAATTCATATTAATGGGAATTCAATAGTGGCAACTTGTCATCTGCTAAGATTAGGGGAGAATGTTGAGAATATTGTATTATAAAGGCATTAAAGCACGTCGTGAATTAGACTTCATTACAGCGCATCGTGTTCCTCGTAAATAATTGGGGAAGTTAACCGGTGTTTGAGATTGGGGCTGATCCGTTTCTGAGACCCCAGCCGTTTCCCTCACCAGGCTGACAAAGTCTGTCGATCTGACAGTCCTTCAGGGGAGATGTGCACCTGGCAGGTCTGCAGGCAAAATGAGCGTTTTGCTTCCTCCCAGCAGAAATTAGTAACTGCCACATCCAACACTAGACTATGGGTTTCTCTTGCCAAATCTTCCCAAGTCCAGATATCTCATGTCCCTTGCCTCCCATCCTAGAACAACATTAGTTTCACGGTTGGCATCCAGGTGGGCTCTGAGAGCGTCACAGAGTTAGCAGCTGCCTCTCCACCACATGCCCACCTCCGGGACCCTGAGTTATGAAGACTTGAGATCCAAACAAACCCACAGGCAGGCTATCAGTCATGTACCAGCAGCTTCTCCATCCCTGGAGGACGGACTCTGGTTGGCCAACACCCGTTTTCTGGTTGCTCCCCAGCCCTGCTATCCTAGCCCACTAATCCCTGGCTGTCCCTGTCTATGTGCTTTGATCCCGTAGGCTCTGACTGAAAGGTGGCCTGAAGTTTCTCAGGATGCTCCCCTGGGATCCTCAAGTTTAGCTCAGGCTCCATAAAAGATACCACATGACTCCATCAAAGACAGGCATAGCTCCCTGGATGGGACCAGGTTCTGTCCTTCATTATCAAGTCCACGAACTTAGGTTGGAGCAGAGGTGGACACCCATAGACAGCCTGCATGGAGGTTAGGAGAGGGAGTCAAGGCTGTGCACTCATCACAGTCTTCGGTTTTCACTGTTCAGAATACACTCTGATTGACATCCTAATCCAGGGGCTCCAAGAGATCTGGGTCTACTGTGAAACAGAAGGACACTGGTAAATGGCACATTTCCACCTTGTCGTGTTGGTTGTCCCACAATTTCCCCCTTGTCTTTTGTCTGATGATGTGCCTGAGGGCTAGAAAAGGAGGAGGAAGAGAAGGGGGAGGGGAGGAGGAGAAGGGGGAAGGGGAGGGGGAAGGAGGAGGAGGAGGAGAACGGGAGGCAGCATTGATGCCTGGAAGGCAATCAGGTCCAACAAGTTATCTGTATATACACATAGCATGAAAAGATCAGTTGGTCAGCCCACCACATCAGCCAGGCCCAGTGCGGATGCCAGTTGCACACCAGTTATAAACATTAATTAGTACACCTCTGTCTACACAGTGATGGGTTAGCAGCCCTGACCAATCAAATGACCCAAGCCTGAATCCTCATTCTGTGTCCTCTCCATGTGACTTTAGCCTGTTAATTTCCTCTCTCAGCTGCCCGGTTTCCTCTCCTCTATAAAAAGAAATCACGGTCCTGCCGGTTCCGTTGAGTTGCAGAGGTTCTTAAATAATTTAGAGCTGTGACAATAGTGTCTAAGATGTGCTCTGTGCTCTGTTATTTTGACCATGGCCTTCTTTGTGTGACCTTCTCCTCTCAACTCATCTGTCTCCCTCCAGAATGTAGGTCCTTGAGACAAAAGACCTTGTCTTCGTAGGTTTTTGAATTGCTCAAACCTCACACTTGCCTGTCAGGCGCTCGGTAAATATGTGTTCAATGATCACGTTGAATTGTGGGTAGAAGGTGTAGTCATGGAAATTCATTCGACTCACACACACACACAATAAAAAATAGCTATGCACTTCTGAAGTTGTATTCAGCCTTTCCTCGGTGGTGGTCTCATTTCTGAGCAGCTCCATGGCTGCCTCTTGTTCTCCCTGTGACATCATGGTGGCGGCAGCCAATTTTCTACAGCTAAGTCAAATCCATACAGGAACACACATACCAACACCACCTGGTTAAAGGAATCCCAAGCTAAGGCATTTTTCCAAAGCAACTGCTATACTCCCATGAAACGAGGGGTCACCCACTCTCTCCCCCATCTCAAATCCAGAACCTGTGTCCTCAACAATCCTCAGTTCTGACCCATGTTCTGTGTTAGTGGTTGTGATTTTAGTAGTGTGTTCTTCTTTTCTTCTGTCTTGTTATGTAAAAGCATTTACCAAGACAGGTACTGTGTCAAGAGCTTTACACATTTCGTCTGAGATCTTACAACAAACCAAGTGGTGAGTGCCCTCATTAACACTGAGAAACCGAGGCTCAGAAAACCTGGGAGCTTGCTCCGTGTTGTAGCTTTAAATACATGGGACATGAGGTTTGAACTCAGAATAAGTCCCTCAAACCCCATGATTCTAGTTTCAAAATCTTTTCCCTGAAACCCATCCAAGGTAAAATGCCCAGAGTCCAGCTCTGTGTATCACCCTACACTATGGTTTCCCACTATATGCCTGGTTCAGGGACCAGGCCTGCTACCCACCTAGCTATGTAATCCGGAAGGCATCTCACCTTGACTCCTCCTACTCCCTTTCCACCCTCACTTTGGCAGGACAACCTCCACTATTTCAGCAGGCTGTCATCCATTCCGTTTCTCCTCCTGCTACGCAGTTCAGGTCCCCGCTGTGTCTCACCAGAGGGACAGAGAGACTCTCCCAGCTTCCTATCTTCCATCAATCTTCTTTATCTCCTAATTAATATATTTGCACTCACATCCCTAAGCCTTGTCTCTCACCTCTGCCCAGGCACATGCGCACACTCAAACGCACATGCACACATAGACCCTCCCAGCTGGATACCAGCTGCACGCATCCACTTCTCGCACAGGTGAGCCGTAGCAAACGTGTCCAATAGAAAGATGTGAGGTAGAGCATATGCCGAGAAGCACGTAAGTCGGGAAGCCTGGGTTGGTTGCTTCACCGTCCTGCGATCTTACTCATCTCAAAACCGAGGAAGTTTGGGTGTATTCAAGAAATGCTAAGCAAGGGGCTGAGGATTTAGCTCAGTGGTAGAGCGCTTACCTAGGAAGCGCAAGGCCCTGGGTTCGGTCCCCAGCTCCGAAAAAAAGAACCAAAAAAAAAAAAAAAAAAAAAAAAGAAATGCTAAGCAAAAAGTGGAGTCTATCACTGGGCCAACGGTCAGGAGACAACAGCTGGTGGTGCTGGTGGTGACTGTATGTGAGTTACAAGTCTTACCTTATGAATACATTCCTTTGAGAGGCAGACGTCTGAGAAAATGGAAGGCGTGAGCATTCAAGGACTCGCTGGTGCTTCCTGTTCTTGGGATGGCATCAACTTATCTCTTGTGCTACGGTCCAGCCCCACGCAGCTTTGGCCTTTCCTAGTTTACGGCTGCTCTTTACTCTGGTCTTCCTCTCCTAGCCCACCCTGTCTTCCCTTCTACCGTCTTGGATTCTTCATCTTTTTCTGATTTCAACCAGCCTCCCTATTTCCGTCATTTAGCAGGTTACCACAACTGACCTCTAGGGGCTTGTGTGAAATCAGCTTTAATGCTAGAGAATGACTTCATTTGTAGCATGGAGACACTTTACACAGTGGGGACACACATGCACACCTATGGTGCCAACAAAGCATGGAGCCCTTCCTTGGTGCCATCGTTCACCAGCGGCCTCGTCCAGGAACGATTTTGCCTCGTCTACCTCCTCCTCCTTCTCCTCCTCCAGCCTTCCCACCTCAGCAGTTTGTTCATCCAAGCAGACCACAAAATGAGGAAGAAAAATCTTTTTAGACTGGAAAAAAATAGGGCTGCTGCTGTTTTATGGTGGGGTGGTTTATGGTTTTCAAACATTTTAATTAGTTTCATTTTTTAATATAAATGCACCCTGATGTTTCGTGCAGGAAGGGCACCATTCTTAAAGTCTCCGAAATAAAGTAGGAAAGTGATGGATTGGCTATTAAAGCGTCACACTCAGATGTGTTATTATTATTATTGTTATTTAACATTTCTAAGCCCCAGCACTGAGCTAAGAGTAGGTGAGAGGGCCCAAGGTTCCTACAGTTCAGGGAATGGAGTGGAGGGTTTGGTGGGCTGGCAACAGCTTTGTCAGCTACCTGGGTTGTTTCCCACCATGGGGACCTTCTCGGAATGCCAAATGCCGATGGAGGGAGGTCTGCACTCCACGTTACATCTGTGTCCACCTCACTTGTGAGTTCGCTGAGGTCTCTCAGTGCCCAGTCTCACTCAGATAAATAACAGAGCTGTATTTTAGGGTGAGCCCCTTCCAAAGAGATTGGACTCATCTTTCTAATAGTTAAATGAATGACAAAGTGGAGTGTGGGTGCTCCCTGTGTGGTAAATGGCTACATTGTAGTAGATTAAATATTAACCGCTCAAGCTTCATCCACCTAGGATCTTTAGTCATGACCTTAGTGCGTCTACCCTGCTGACCTGGCTCAGTGGTCAGGCCCATCTTCCTCTAAGCTTTGAAAACCAGAAGGGAGAGTGCCCCACCACCCTCCTCTCTCATGCATGCTGTTCCCAGGACTGTCAATCACCCATCAAAGGCTCACTTTCAGATATTTCTGTTAGAGCTGGGGTTTTGACAGGTCTAATTGAGGCCACACCTACAAGGCTAGGCCTTCTAAAACAATACAAGTGGACTGATGTATTCACTAATGGAAGATACCATGTACAGCCAGAGGCAGAGATTGGAGTGAGGCCATCAAAAGTCCAGGAACTTCTGGAGGTACCAGAAGCCCATAGGAAGAAATCATTCTTCCTGAAATCTAGCCTAGCCAACTCCTGGATTTTGGACTTCTGGCCCTAAAGCCATAAGAGAACCAACCTCTGCCCTTTGAGGTACCCAGTCTATGGTCCTTCATTGCCCAAGGTCCTCCTGAGTGGGGCCATGAGTTCAAGCCCAGAGCCAATGGCCTGCAGGCCTGCCCACTGCTGGGTAGAAAGAAAACACCTTCAGCCTTTCTCTTCACGTAGAATGTTTTCACTGTGTGCTTCCTGGAACATATGAACTCCAGTCTGGCAGCCTTCCAAAGGGCAATTAAAACAGAAAGAAATCTGCACCACTAGCAAATACCCCTCGCTACCCACAGCAGTGTCCCTCAGGAAATGCCGAGGGCTTGTACACCACCTCTATGTTCAGAGTCTGCCAAAGGGTACGGAGTGGGGAGTCAAGGGTGAGACTTCCCCACGGCCTCCATTTACAGCAAGCCCTCAGTGGGATTCCTTGCTGTATCAGAGAAAGAAAACGAGCATCGCTAGTCTTGGATGCCCTTTTGAATTGGGAGAGCCACCAAGGACGTTCTTGAAATCAAAACACCACAACAGACCAAACAAAAAGTCCAACTACTGACCATTTTCCTCTTGTGACCATGGTCATTCATAAGAACATTCTCTCCGTCACCATATCTGCTTCTTGGTATCATTGGAATGGAAAAAATATTTTATAATATATATATAATATATACATGGCAGACTGTGACTGTGACACTCTTTCCGTTAAGCATTTGTCCCGAGTGGGCTGTTTCCAGCTGCTCTACTGTAGTTACCACAGGAAGTACGTCCATGATCCAGAGTGAGCCCTCTGTGGTGCGGAAGGCCTTGGCATACCCACATACCTGCCTAGAGGAAACTGGACCCAAATGTCAGCCAAGACTTACGGGCCTATGGCAGAAGATGTGGGATTCCGAGCAGACTTCTGCCGACCCCTAGCATCTGTGATGCGGCTTTACCCAGTGCCCCTGAAGTCTGGGCATGGAATTAGAGTGCAGTTGACTTGTTTGCCCAGCTGCTGCTGAACCCGGTGCCGTAGTAGGGCGGTCGTCATCGCCACTCGAAGGGTATTTGTCTTTAGTCACTCAGGGATAGCCAGCAGAGCTGTGCACGGTGCCCTGAAGGAAGGCATCACACGCGTGCACACACACACACACACACACACACACACACACACACACCTGCTTTGCCCATTAGGGGTTAGAATGCAGAAGCCCTGGGTGTGGGGAGGCCTGCATTTGCACAGCATCAATGCTTCTCAGCGTTCACACTGATAATTTAAGTATTGGAGGTAATGTAATGATTGAGTTTCTCTGGGGGACAGTGAATTTTGTCCACACTGTTAATTCCAAGCTGACCAAACTGAAGCAAAGCTTTCAATGTGCTGTGGGCACAGAGGCCAGAAGAATTACCGGGGTTAGGGGATAGATAAGAATTCGAGGAAGGAGCATTTTGTCTAGAAAGAAGATTGGTGTCGTGGTTCAGTCAATAACGTAGTTGCCTTGCAAGGGTGTGGTCCTGAGTTAGGTCCCCGGAACCCACATTAACAAAAGAGGACATGGTGGCACACACCTGTGACCCTAAGCAGCAGAGATGAGAAACAGGAAGAACAATCCCTGGGGCTCACGTTCCAGCTATACCCTCACCTACCTGGCCAGTGAGACCTTCCGTCTTCAAAATCAAGGAGGGCAGTGCTTGAGGAAGACTACCTGAGGTAGTCCTCTGACATGCACACACACGCTTACACATATATATGTCTGCATGCATACATGTGCATGCATACATGTGCACTCTTGCATGCATACATGTGCACTCTTGCATGCATACTTGTGCACTCGTGCATGCACACATGCACTCACACCAATATACACCACAACACACACACACAACACACACACACACACACCAATATATACACACCACTACCACCAGAGGAAGACACACGTGCCAAAGATGCCAAGCAGGTCCTCAGCGAAGCTCAGGAATGAGGGAATAACTGGGCTTAGTCAGCCTAATCGGCAAGCAGCCGCTCTAGGAGGGGAGCCCGGAAAGGTCAGGGCGCTTCTCCCAAGTGCTCTGCAACATGGCAGCTGAGATGGGCGTAAGAAAGGAGATAGATGGCAGGCAGCAGGATCCCTTCCTGAAAGATTCTTGGAGTCTAGTAGTGATAGCGACAGCTCACTGCTAACCAGGAGATTTATGTGACAAGATTATCGATGGTATTAAGCACATTTAGAAGAGAGGATTAGACCTACTTCTGGGTCACTTCGATGCCACCAGGCCCCGGTCTGGCCAGTGTGTTAACAGATGGATGGCTGACTGCTGGCTGCTGGCTGCATGGAGGTGAAGCTAAACATTTGCTCAGTCACAGGAAGGGGGCGGCTCAAAGGAGTTCAAAGCCAGGGGGCGGGGGGGGGGGGGGGCGGGATGGCTAAGTTCAAACCCAAGGGAAGGCTCTGGCTTCAGTCTTTGCCAATGCTGTCTCTTCCACCCCTCTCTCTCTTCTCCCCAGCTTCTCACTCCTTACCCACCCCTGCCAGCCTGCCCAGATTCTTGGCTTAGTGAACTCCCTCACCAAGTGGAGGGACCCATATGTAAGTGGGAGCAAAACGTTGGGGGAGGGGACGGCAGCATTTGGGAGGCTTCAAGGAGTGACAGGAAGGAGACAATGCCAAGCCACCAGCCGCCCTCCCAGAAATGAACTTCTAGCTAGGCATCGAAGCCCTCAACTCGGGAGGAGGAGCGGCTTTGCCATGGGAAAGAATTTAAAATTAGACCAAGCACAGAGCTCAAGAGGATATGCGGCTGAGGCCACGCCTCGTGACCCTCGGGGACAGTGGCTGACATGTGGCCCCCATAGGCTTCTTCCACCTTTTGGCCAGCTAAGAGACAGAACTCTGTGGGACAGGATGGGGACAACTGACCCTCCCCCAACAGCACAGACTTGGGGGTTGTTAGGAGAACTCATGAAGTGACTGTTGAGTAGGACTTTCACGGGCAGTGACCTCAGGAAACCTCGGGTTTATTTTTAGATGTACCAAACTACATGCAAAATAACATTTGCCATCTGAAAGGGTATAGTGCAGTATGTTGAGAAGGTCCCCATGACTGAGGCCACGACTGCTGCCTAGTTCCAAGCGATCTTTTTACTGAAAAGGAAGTTCTATCCACAAGGTGCAGCTGTTTCCCAGCTCCTACCTTGGTGGAAGGGTCCTTGCTGTCAAAAAGCATTATGTGGGCTTGGGGGACAGCTCCATGGAAAAAGTGGCTACCCCACAGGCACAAGTACCTGTATTTGACCCCCAGAATTCATGGTGATGCCTCTGCCTGAACTACCAGTGACAGAGACAGGAGACTCTTGGGGCTACCTCAGACTAGTCAGAGAACCTGTCTCAAAAAACCTGTTCCAAGAAACCCCTCCAAAGATTGGCTTCAAGCTCTACGCATGTGCTTGGACCATAGACACATACAAGTGTGTACAAGCACGGGTACACACACACACACACACACACACACATGCACGCATGCACACGCACACACACGCACACACATACACATACACCCACTTACATGCACACATATACACACACATGCATGTACTCACGCACGCGCACACACACAAAGGATCATGGACTGGCCTCAGGAAATAGTCACTTAGCCAATATGATGAGGGGATAATATCTTGTGCTTGAGGCATCTGCTGCTCCCCTCAGTGTCCTGCAGCCACTCGCCAGACGGAACATCGCTCTCTTAGCAAACATGATACTACATTTAGTCTAAACTCCACAATCTCCTTCCTCCCTGTGACCCCAGCCCCTAAAGCCACCCCTGTAACAATGAGCCTCAGTCACATACACCGGACAGAAGGACACCAGACCACTAATTTGGTGGCTGCTCTGTCCCCTCTCATCGTTTGGGGGACAGAGCTCCTTGTCCTCATGTTGTCATACGTTTGATTCCCTGCACAGAAAGATGTAAAACTCAGACCCGAAAGAAAAGGCCGTTCATGTCGCTCCTTTTAATTAGCCGCACTGTTAAATGGCTGCAGTTTTGCACGGCGCTTCCCTCGCAGCATGCTGAGACTCCAGTGGTGCTCCTAACCCAAGCGTCTCTCCCCTCCTCTCTCAAAGGCCAATTTGCTCTTTTTTTTTCCCTAAGACATTTTCCTTTTCCTGCTCTGCCGTTTGGAGAGATTTGTGTATATAACAATGCTGTGTTCACAAAGGTTAGTGTGTGGTGTGTGGGGACGGGGGCGCCACTAATCACTGATGGAGGGGGACAGGAAGGATCCATGACTCTACCTCATAGTCTGAAGAAATCCCCCCTCCTCTCGCTCTCTTACAAGGAGACAGGAGCAGGAAGACCTCTCCCTCTCCCCCTAGCCTCCCTACCTCCACCCCCATCCACCCTCTGCTCCCTGGTGGGACCTGGAAAGATCAAAGGGACAGATGACAGTGCTTGGTACCCATTTGTCACTCCATTGGAGGGAACCAGTCGCAGTGTTAACCGTCAGGCCCAGTCCCATGTTTCATGAATATTTTAGACTGTTTGCTGGCAGAATTCTAACTGCACCGTGTCCTCGGCAGCCTACGTGTCCCCCATATTCCAGAGTTTAATCGGAGCTCTGGGGGAAGGAAACATTCACCATTAGCTTCCTTTATTATCCTAAAACATGCCGGCTAAGCTGTTCCGTGTCCAGGGTCTAAAAGTCTGTGTGGTCCTCCTCAGCGCTGCTCCTCCTTGAATCCTGACACGTGGGAGGGCAGGGGAAGTGGCTTTGTTTTTATTGATTGATAATTTAGGGGCTCAGGATGGGACAACCTGTATGCTACACACTCTCTCTCTCTCTCTCTCTCTCTCTCTCTCTCTCTCTCTCTCTCTCTCCCTCCCCCTCCCTCCCCCCCCTCTCTCTCATCCCCCTTCCCAACCCCTGGAATTTCCCCCCCTCAGGTGGTTTCTAGCAGGTTTTTTTTTTCTGGATTCGTTTTCTAGAATGGCTCCTGCCCTGCCCGCTACACCCAGACCATACCTGTCCAACATTTCCTACGGTGGCCCACACAGCCTATCAGTGTCACAGTGACCTCTTCTAATTTGGCCCCCATTCCTAAGAGTGCCCCCCAGTGCCAGAAAGTTCCCATTTTCATGTCACAGGCTCTATACTCGTTGGGGACAAAGTCCAGAAAAACCGACTTGTCAAAAAGACAAATGTCTCCCCCTCCTTGTCTGAGGGAAAGGCACCCTGACACAGTTGGGGATAGGCCTCAGTACCACAATGGCCTCTACTTGTCCCACCCTAGTCCACAGGGATACCCACACACTGGGGGTCTTGTGGGCATCCCCTGGGGGACTTAGTCCTTGTAGCCATGGGCTACACTAACAGGGCAGTCTGTTGGCTGTGTGTGGTTTTCTCTTCACAGAGATAGTGGTTCTCTCAGCCTCTCCCCAGACTTCTGCCCTAGATGTCCCAGTTGAGCACTGTGACCCAAGTACCCTCAGGCCCCTGAGGGGTTCATCTCTTAGGCAGACCTTCAGACATACCAGCCGTTATTGATTCTGCTTCTCCAGAACTGTGGCCAAGATTTGTATCTTTAACCAACTCCCCCAGGACCTCTTATGCACTGAGGTTTATATTCAGGGCTCGTCCAGACCCCACTGGCAGAGGCAGAGAGATCATAACTGCACACACACACACACACACACACACACACACACACACACACACCACCCTCCCTCCCACCTCCAGGGAAGCCGGCTCAAGAATGCCCTGGGTAGCATGGCGAAGGGGAGGGCTGTGCCTAAAGGCAGGTGCTTCAGGCTCTGGGTCTCCAGCAATATCCTAACTACCCACATTTATGTCCGCCATGGCAGATGGTTTAAGGGTCTGTCTCCTGGTGTCCACCTCCTGGTTACCTGCGAACTCCCAGACTCAAGGTGTGTCTTATTCATCCTCCTGGCCCTGCTGGCTTTGAAACATTGAAGGTTCAATAGTAAATGCCTGCCGAATTTAATGTAATCAAATTGCTGGGTTGAGGCAGAAAGTGTGTGTACTGGTAGACATTGGTTCCCCATCCCGGGCCCAGGACTGGGCCAGGAGAAGGTAAAAAGGGCCTGACCTGCAGTCTGAAGACCCTACGCCTCCCCTAGTGAAAGAAATATTGATTCTGCTGTTTGTTTTACAAGGAAGCTGTCCCTACAGGGACAGCCAGATCTGGTGCGAGTGAAATGGAAACTCGGAGGAAGGCTGGGCTTGTAGCTGAACTATTAATAGGACTGCCCGAGCCCTGCAGTGCCAAGAAGAGGCTATGTCTGTGTGATGCCCCTAGACAGTGGCTTGGGAGGGCAGAATTATTGGGGGTCCTGCCCTCCATGACTGTTCACCTCAGTTCTGCTCTTTTCTGCAGTCCATGGTAACTTCCTTGACAGGATGCTTTAGTTGGGAGCCCAGGACCCCAGGCAGGAGTACCTGCCACCAGTTTGCCATATCAGAAGGGTCAGCATGCAAAAGGCACATTTGGGATCTGAAGGTGGCCAGGGTTGGGAAGCAAACTTTTTTACTCTGCCTCGGAGGAAATTCTGAGTTCAGCAAAGACGGGCCAACTCAAACAGCTCTGAGTACTGCACAGGGTGGATGTTAACTCTGCCACCCCAGGTCTGAAGATCTTCCCCCAGTTTAAGACTCAACGATCTTTAGAAGGGGGTGCTGATGACATCCAAGAACAGGGCAGAAGAGGCTGCTAGGTACAACTCTACAGCGCTGTACACTTAACAGCTCTCAACAGCCATGCTGGTGCCTACCATATTATGACAGCCTGCAGAGGCACACAGCTGATCGTGGGAGACCTTTGCTGTTCTGCTGAAGAAGGGCTCCCTGTTTAAACCCCTCCCCTTAAAAGACCACAAGCCTCTATGCCAGTGATTCCCAAGCTTCCTAATGCTGAGTGACCCTTTAATACAGCTCCTCTTGGTGTGGTGACCCTGCCCCCCACCATAAAGTTATCTTGTTGCTACTTTAATTTTGCTACCATTAGAAATTGTTATACATTGTAATGTGATTTGTGACCCTGTGGGAATCACCACTTACAGGGTGAGAGCCACTGCTGTACACAGCATCTATGGTGAGCCTGTCTGGGTAGCGGGGTTGTCTTACACCTTTTTTATCCTATATTTCCCTTACAGTTTACCTGCCGTGGTACCCGTGTCGTAGCTCATATTCTGAAGTTGGAATGCAACACTCTAGGCTCTGGTTTCTCTACAAGGCCCTGGTTTGGCTTGGCCCTTTTCCCTGCTCTGTTTGCCCAGCTCTGGCTTGTGTATTTGTGCATTTCATGCTCTGCCTCCAGATTTCCCCAGTTTGTTTCCTGTGGGTTTCGATTTGGGTGTTTTTCATATCTATCCCCCCCACAAAAATATGTGAACTGCTATTCAAGACCTTAAAACTCAGGAAGCCTGGGGTGCAATAAATTCCATCCACACTCCAGGCACGTTGCCCAGGCTCCACATTCCTTTGCAGACCTATTAGAAGGTCTGAATGTGGCCAACCCTAAGCTGAGATCCCCCACCTACAGAGAGGCCAGACTGTCTCTCTAGGCCTGGACTTCGGGGGCAGCATCTGCTGTTAGCCCTCCAGCAGCCCAGTACCCCTATAAGTCCTCATGGCTTCAGTGGCCTATGCCCAGAGCCAGGCTAGCAGGGCACACCATGCAGAGTGAGCAGCAAATCGAAGTGTTCTTTATTTGGGGAAGGGTGGTGGAGCTCTAAGAGAACGTTCATTTGTTTATGCGGACTCTACATAGGCATCTCCTCCTTTTACTGGGCATTAAGAACTGGAATGGAACCAAGCCTCTGCCTTTGTACTTTCTTGATACTACACAGAGACAGATACGATTTTAAAAAAAAAAAGCCAAGTCTAGCTAAAAATACATACTGCGTAGTTCGACATAGTGGCTTACGCCTTTAATCCCAGCACTCAGAAGGAAGAGGCAGATGGATCTCTGAGTTCAAGGCCAGCCTGGTCCAGAACAGCCAGAGCTGCACAGAGAAACCCTGTCTCAAAAAAGCAAAAACAAAAAAAGTACGTACTGCTCTTGTAGAGAATCCAAGTTCAGACCCGATCACCCACACTAGATACCTCATAACTGCCTGTAGCTCCAATTCCAGAGGACACAGCGCCCCCTTCTGGACTCTGTGGGTACCTGCGCTTACATGTACACATACAAACATACGCATGTATTTTTTTTTTAAATAAAAATAAATCTTTTTAAAAAAAGGAACTCTCAGGAAGATGAAATATTAACCCAGGAAAAGAAGTTAGAGATGCCAAGATGGGAGGTCAGTTTGAGACTTAACAGATATCAGAGTTGTCTGTGTGGTAGCCACGCCCTGGAGCTATGGCAAAATATCTTAGGCTGGGTGACTTGTAAATCACATACATTCTAGAAACCAGAGAGTCCAAGATCAGGGCATTAGCACAGTTAATGTTCAAGAGAGGCCCTTTCCTTCCAATATGGTACCTCCTGGGTATGTCAAAACCTGGCGTAGGGTCCTAATCCTCTTCAGGAAGGCTCCACACTCCTGACATAAGCACCAACAAAGCCCCCATCTTCACACACTGTCGCCTTGGAGTACGCTAGATCTTGAGGGGAAGCACTCAGACCACGGCCCCAGTGAGCACGTGTTAGGCTGTGCCAGGCTGTCCGCTGAAAGAGACAAGGGCAAAGCTGGACTCCATTCATCCCGCCTCTCTGTCATCTCAGCTCTCCCTGGGATCCACACTCTGCTTTCTGGGCAAGCCATGGGGCTCAAGAGCACTTGTCATACTTCTCCCACATGACCCCATGACCCTTCATAGCCCAATACCCTCCTGAAGGTTCCCCTTCCTGCTACTGTTCTGCACTCCTCACCCAGGCATTGTTTCTGGGTCTCTCTTCCTACTCCTCCTACAGGGAAGTTGATGTGTCCCTGCTCGAAGCTTGGTGTGGAAATTTGGCTCTTGACCCCAGAGATATCACTTTCCCTCTCCCCCACCCTCTCTGTCTGTCTCTGTGTTTCTGTCTGTGTGTGTATGTGTTTTTCTGTCTCTGCGTGTGGACATGTGCCTGCATGTGTAGACCAGAGCTCAACCTCTCCTGTGTCACCCCTCTGGTACCCACCTTGCTTCTTGAAAAAGCAGGGCCTCTCACTGGCCTAAAATTTACCAGGCAGGATATGCTGGCTGGCAGCTGTCTTCCCACCCCAACCCCCAAAAGCCTTTGTGTCGGGGGAGAGAGGGGAGGGGAGGGAGAGAGGGAGACAGAGAGGGAGAGAAAAAGAGAGAGACACAGAAAGAGAGACAGGGAGAGTCAGAGAAGAGGGAGAGAGAGAGGTGGGGGGAGAGAGAGGTATTTTACCATTTAAAGTCCTCCTGACTCTTCGGGGACATTGTTTTTCCAAATCAAGCACAATGGCCTTTGGATTCATTGTGGAATCACAGGGAAATGACCAGGTAGAAGCAGGCGAGGACATTTAACATCCCCCAAATTGGAAGTTACTTCAGCTTTCTGGTGGAAGGGGATTTCCAGGAGTCCTTGGCTGGACAAAGAACATTCCGATCCCCAGGGAGCCTCGGATGGAGGCGTCCGGACTGGTCAGTGGTTTCCACTCTCTGGTTCAAAAATGCAGAAAATCAGTCACAGCCCTGAGTTTTCACAACAAACCTGTGTTATTCAGACATGGGGGCGTGGGCGGGCTGTGGATTAGATTTCTTCCATTCTTCTCCGCCTAAAAGACTGGCAGTCCACATCAGAGATGAACATGGTCGTTTTTGGGTGGTCATACAGACCCTTCTCTCTCCTTGAGGCCCTGTCTCCCCAACGTGCCGGGGTGATCCTGGGTCCCCTTGAAGAGCATAGTTTTGGGGGTCTCTATTTCTTAGGGTGGGGTGGTGTAAAAAAAATAATAAAGTCCATTTTTCTCTCAGCCCCTGCTCCCAGAATGATGACTCTGAGACCAATTATTTATTATAAATGCCTAGGTCATAGCTTTTGCTTACTTTCCCTGACCAGCTCCTAACTTATTTAACCCATTCAAACTATTCTCTGTCTACCACCTGGTTAGTTACCTGCCCCTCAGTCCCAGACTGCTTCTTTCTTCGAGTCTCCTCTTTTTGTGTCTTCTCAGTCTCTCCCTTGAATCTCTCCCTAGTCTCTTCTCCATTCTACCCCAAGTTCAGATCCCTCTTGGTTTACGTCCTTCTCCCCAGTGTTCCCAGGTGAATCTCTTGCTTATATTCTATTTCCCAGAATCCTCTCTCTTCCTGCCAGTGTCCCACCTCCTATTTCCTGCCTCAGCTCATTGGCTATTGGCTTTTTTATTGACACGTGATACTTACAAGAGATTCTCAGAGTGGTACATCCCACTACTCCTTTGGAACAGTTGTGAGAGGGAGAGGTGCTAAGGGGGCACTAGGAGACAGGAGGCCAGGGCCAGGATGGTCCAAGGAGTCTGCTGCCTGCATAGTTGTATCAACACACAAAATTCAGACTTTGAAACACAGTGAAAATGATTCTAGGATGGTTTGAATATGCTTGTCCCAAGGAGTGGCACTATTAAGAGGTGCGACCTTGTTGGAGTAGATGTTGTCTTGTTGGAGTAGGTGTGTTGTTGTGAGCTTGGGCTTTAATAACCTCACCCTAACTGCCTGGAAGCCAGTCTTCTCCTGTTTGCTTTTGGAAAAAGGGGTGGAATTCTCAGCTCCTCCAGCACCATAACTGTCTGGATGCTGCCATGGCCCCACTTTGATGCTAATGGACTGAACTTCTGGACCTGTAAGCCAGCCCCAAGTGTTGTTCTTGTAAGACAACATACGTTGGTCATGGTGTCTGTTCACAGCAGTAAAACCCTAAGACGGGCCCTGTGTGCAATTTTTCCTACTTAGCTTAGAAATACTGAATTCCAGAAAAGGAACCTCGGTTTAAATATAAGGGACAGGAGAACCAGGCTGCAACTGAGACACATGTAATCCCCTAAATGCTTATTGTCCATAAATAAGCCTTCCTTTGAGGGTTTTAGAAGTCTCTGATAAAGGAGAATTCAGGCCTGATACAAGGCACCAATACCTTCCCTGCCATTTCCTCAACTGTGGGCTCAGTGCCTCGGTTTCCCTAAATGTGAGAGGCAAACAACCACCTCTGCCCTACCTCACAAGGTAGTAACGAGATTGGAATGAGAGGCTGTGGGTCGTAGCCCTTAGAGGATGGTCCAAAGGAGAAGCCTGCTGGTAAGTGCCTCAGACCCTGGCATCGACAGCATCCGAGCTTTCCACCCAGCGCAAGTAACAGTCGCCCTGTTACTATACTAGCCTGACCTGGGAAGGGTGGGGCTTCAAGAGCAGGCTTCATGGAACACGCAGCAGTTAGACTGTATAGCGGGACAATCAGCCATCAGAGGGAAGGGCATCTGCATCTGGAACCGATCGATATTCCCCCAAATTAAGACTGTCCTCAGACTTCCTGCCCTGGAACTGTTGTCACCCTGGACCCAAGACTGGGGACATTTCATTCCAGCTGGATGGTCCGTATTCCAAGGTCTCCAGAACTCACAGCAGCCAGCGCTCTGCCAGGCAGTGCCAATATCTTTTCCGATTGTCTCTGTGAACATGTCAAAAACTGCCTTCCGATCCTCCCATTCTCTGCCTGCCTCTCCTGCCGTGTTCTGGCCTCCCCTGATTTCAGCCTCCAGGAGTGCAATTCTTCCTGCTGCCCTCCATGAGGAATTGGTGGAACAGAAAACGCAGGAAATTAATGTCCCAGCCTCGAGGCTCCACACAGCATTAGATGGAATTAGAGTAGGATAATGAGTTGATACACATACAATGCTGTTGTTCTTTGATTTTTTTTTTTCCTTTCAAAATTCATGTAGTGAACACTCCTGCCATTCCACACCGTCTTGGGCTGGAAGCCTTGCTATCGTCCTGAATGAATTTACATACCAAATGGGTTTTAATTTTATATTTTCGCTTAAGGTCAGGACATTTATTTATTATCATTATTTATTACTGAAGCACGAGTGGTTTTAATTATTTTGGTGTCCCTCCTACAAAGCGGGATTGCCGCTAGCTACGGAACATTTTCCGTTTCCGCTCACATAAATAATATAGTTTTTAATTTCATGAAGATTTAGTATTCATCTGCTTTGTAAATTAAAGTCATCGTTTACCACAACAGAGACGGAGTGTTTGGTATGTCCTGGTAGGTAGACTTCCTCTGCCCATCACTTTTCCTAACTTCGGTTTGCCGGTGAGCACCTAGACAAGAGCAGGCCGGTGTCACCCAGCACCGGGAATTCATTCAGATGTGCTGAAGTCATTCGACCTCATGAGCTCTTACATCATGGGCTTGCCTCTGCCGAGGTTCTCCGTTCCCTCCCATTTCGCCTCTCCATCTCGTCTCTGTTGGGAAGGCTGTCATACCAATAAGTTGTGTGTTCTTGGATCATGGCGAGATGGTGACCCAATCATATGGCGACTCCATGACCGTCCTTGCCGACGCATGACTTTCCTGAGGTAGCTTCCTCCTCAGATGCATCCGTGAGATGTTTGCGTGCTTGATGTTGTTTGTGACGAGGACATTGTTTCATGCCACTGGGTTTATGTCTGCTGCCAGCATAGCCTCTGGAACATACAGGCTGTTTGTGGTTGCCATGGAGAAGAGATGCTGATTGGTGTTTTAAACTGTGCTGTGTGTATGATAGAATGCCCTCACCCACCAGCCGGGCAGCAGGCCTGTGACAGGGCAGCAGTATCACACTCGGGGGCTCTCCCAGGGCTTCGGGTACCCTCTGCTTGGACACACACAAGAAGCTGTCCCTTAGGGCAAACATCCGATTAAAAGCATATTAGATCTAAATGGCGCCAGCTTCATTCTGCAGAGGTTTTCTTGAGTCCTCTTCCAGTTACCAGCGAGCCCCTGGGAGCTTCAGTCTCCAAGCAGAAAGCCTGTTTCCTAGTAGCTGTGTCCCCGGGGAGAGGATGAGACATCCTTATCACCTGAACATCTTCATGCTCATGTCAGAGAGCAGCAGACAGAGTTACTGGCAGCCTCCTGGGGATCTGTCAAGGACCAGGCCAACTGTCCTTGAACACACCAAAGCTTACGTATAAACAGAAAGCAGGCCTCCTCATGCTGAGTCATCCTTCTGCATCAAGGAGAAGAGGAAATGAGTTAGTGTTTAGGGGAGCACACTGCTGTCAGGCATCTCCTTCTGAATAGGGGGCAGAGCATCTCCCACGCACAATAGCAAGACTTGTCTCAGAAGCCAGCTTCCCAGGAGGGTGTAAAGAAAGAGGAAATTGCAGGTGCATACTTTAGTCCCCTTTCAGATTTCCTGCCTCCTTACCTTGGTGCTGACAGAGAGTCACTTGTGGACTGAATCAGCCATCTAGGAGCCTGGGGGCCTAGCGCGTCTCTACACTGTTTAGAAACCAGCAGGACTAAGGGCAAAAGAGCCTCTTCCCCCTGAAACAGGAAGTGAAATACCACTGAGAGTTGACTGGCTCACTCCATTGTACAGAGACTCTACTTTGGGGAGGCGGGGTCCTTGTGGAGCACAGAAGCAGATTTAAAGTAGTCAGAAGATACTTTCAACCAAAAAAAAAAAAAAAAATGCAATCAGGCATCTGTAGGCCATTTTCCCTATAGATCAGATGAGGAGGTTGACATCGCTGGGAAGAGACAGTGCCCCCTACTGCACCCTCAAAGGTACTATTTTTGCCACTCTGCCTCGTACCACAAAGGCCCTGTAATCCTGCCATGGAGATAGACAAGCCACAACAAAGGTCAGAGAGCAAAATAAGGCCACCTATAGCTATGGCGACAGCTCCAGCAGACATCACAGCTATCCTAAAGGCAGACAGAGGAGCGGAAGGACAGCATGACGGCTGGGGAAAAAAAAAAGTCCACCAAGCAAGCAGGAGCAGAGGGTACTGCTCTCTGAGAAAGATGAGACCATACGAATGGGTGACAGGGGAAGAACTGGGGCTCTAAAATCCTGGGGGAGATTTGGACCAAACCCAACAAGGGAGTCCCTGTTAGGGAAAGCAAGAGATGAAGAACTAGGGCAGCGAACTCCTCAAGGTTGGGTCTCAAACTCACCAGGACTATTGCCCATTTCTAAAACAAGAGTCTACAAGGTTCCCTCTAGCCCTGACCTGAGATGGATGGATAGGTAGGTTCTTCTATAGACTGGAGTCCTCCTCCTGCTTCCTTCCACACCCCTGCCGTACAGCTCAGGGCTTTTATACCCTCTCTGGAATAGTTCTTGCCTGGGTTCTGAGGTGCAGAATGAGGCTCTAGTCAGTGAGAGAGGAGGCCGGGCCGCTCCAGAGGACGCGGATCTGGAAAGAGCATCCTCGGCAGCGATCAGCACCAGACTGTGCAAGCGAAGCCGTAAAGAGGAGCAGCCGTGGCGGTGGTTGGCATTTGTTGCCTCTTTACTACCTGCCAGGTGTGAGTAAGTGCCTCGCACGTATTAGCATTGAATCCTGCGGGCCAGGTGATCATCACCACTATTTTAAGATGAAAAACTGAGGGTTAGGGGAATTTTTCTTTTGGATCGGATCATCCGTAAGGCAAAGACCCTTACAAGAACTTGAACTCAGGGCAGACCCGATCCCAGACAAAGTGCAAATGCTTACCATACGCAAAAAATACATACAAATTCGAGTGACTTTCCCTGAACCGTAAGAGCACACGCACTTGCTTACACAACCATGCACAAGCGCACACACCCCTTCCTTGCTTGAATTCGCATCCCATGATGCACAGGACCTCTGCAGCCAAGCCTGGCTGTCTGAGAGCCATTAGCGCCACACAGTCACAGAACACAAAGATCATTGCCCCTCGCTGGTATCAGCTGGTAACAGCATCTGCGGCAGAGACGACTCTGGAGGCACATGGAGACTCGCAGCCTGCAAATCCGTGGGAAGGCTTCAGCTTTGCTGTTTTGATATGGTAGACAGGGTCCCATCATGTAATCCAGGCTGGCTTTGATCTCATGATCCTCCTGCCTCAGCCTCCCACATGCTAAGCTAATAGGCTTACACCACCATACCCAAATGAACTGGGGCCTCTTACCGTTCTGAGAACCTGGGTTACCCTACTTGCAGTTTGCGTATGGGGAGCCTGATAGACCACAATGGCTAATCCTGAGCACTACAAGGTGTCTGGTGGCTCATGGGACAGGAAGGGGGACAGGTAGCATGGGAATGAAAATGCCGAGTGTGGCATGCCACCCCTCAGAAGCTGCCACCGTCCACCCACCGAGCTTGCTTAGAGAAGGGCCCTAAGAAACCTTGGCTCTTATCCCAAGCATCCTTCCCAGTTCCAGGGTTGCTCATTCCTGAAGCTGAGGCCCTGGAGCAGGTGGAGGCAGAGAAAAGGGCAATGCTGATTTCCATTTGAAACAGTGAAGCTGGCATCAGGGACGCTGGCCTGGCCTCCAGCTGCAGGTTCAGGGCCATGGGCGCCCCTACCTTGCCTGTGTCTTTGAGTGCGTTCTTAGCTGCTTAGCATTTCCTATTAAGGGAAGAAAATAAAATGGACTTCACGAGGAGCTACAAAAAAAAATGTCAAGGAGCTCTTCAAATGAGAAAGCCAGGGCCTTTTTCATCAACACTAACAAAGAGGACAAGTCGTGGGAGGGGGTGTCTGCTTCTGTAGCCACACTTTCAGGAATCCTCAACTCCTAAAGCAATGGCGTAGCCTCATATATGATATTTATAGTATACCTTAATATATATTTTGTATGTTTAAAATATTAAAAATAATGTTTTATACATCATATTGTAAATGATCATTATTCCTAACAGTCACTATTGATTTTTACATTATAAGTAATTATGATTGCCTATATTCTAAACTGTGTGTGTGTGTGTGTGTGTGTGTGTGTGTGTGTGTGTGTGTGTATACCTGGACACAGACGATGCATTTTAGAAAAACATATGACTTCTAAATATGAGTGCCAGAACTCCTCTCAATGGCAAATGTGGGTTTTTTTTTCTTCTTCTGGTACCCTCCATACTGTAGCCAGAGAGAGTGTGTGTTTCTGTCTGCCATTTTAAAATAAAAGACACAGGATCCTGGCCTCTGTGCCCGCACCTAGATTCCATGTCCCTCACCCCACCACACGGCTGCCTAGCATAGCTCTGTGTTCAACCTCAGCTGCCCAGGTGCCTCGTTCCGTGGCCTTCCTTTTGGGTCCCTCTTATGTTCTGCAGGCATGTACCACTTCAGGCAAGGCAGCACACTCGCCCGGAGATTTTCTCCTATTTTAAGTGCAGGGTTAGGGGAGAGCTGAAGAGGGAATTTGTTCTCACATCTTAGCTGGAATGCAGGCTGAGCTGGAGGTCGATGACACTGGAATAATTGGAGGTAAGAGCTGTGAGGCCATTAAGATAAATTTTTGACATAAAAATGTAGGCTGGTTCATAAAAGGTTGCAATGACAATAGGTTATAGTGACAACTTTTCAACAGTTGTATAAGCCTCCAGATGGAGGGGAATGTGGTGTGATGAATTATGGGCAATTGGGATAACGTAGCCTCCTTTTATAGGCATGGATGTAAGGAGGAAACAAGGTTATTCAGACTGCCCATATTAACTAACATCATTGGGGAAGCATGGGGTAGAGAAAGAGTGAGCACATTATAGGCTTAGGGACTCCGCTCCCCGCGCTAAAATGCCTTGATCTTCCAACCTGAGCTCACAGCTCAGTTCTCCGGTCTAATGAGCATCTTTGTCAGCCAAATATCAAGGCTGAACCTCTACACCCTGCTGTCAGGGCCTTCCGAATGAGGAGGTCCTGTTCCACCCCCACCCCAGCCTGGCTGTTGTGCAGTTTTGCCCCTGGCGTTAAATAGCCTTTCTTGACTCCCAGGTAAGACACATGGGGACCCTTCTTATAAAGTGCTCTCTGGATAAGAGTCTCCTGCCCAGAGAAAAGGAAGCTTCTTGGGGAAGGAAAGAGAAAGACATGGCTCCCAGGAAGCCCACACACCTACAGATCAGCTCTCTGCTCTAAGTCAGCTAGTAGAAGCCACCAATGCACCCCCGACCATCTCTACTAAGAATATAAATGACTACACGGTGACCATCACTGCTTACCCACAGTGGATCCAGAAGTCTGTAAGCACTTCTCGGAACCTTGTTAAAACTCACAATAATCCTAATGTAGATATTGTTACCCCATTTTACTACTGAGAACATTGAACCCTAGAGATGTTAACCTATAGCAAGCAAGTATGCAAATTGTTGAAGAGTTCAGACTGCAGTCTGTGCAAGCCCCTGACCACTCATTGAGCTACAGTGACCTGTGAATACTTACACACACACACACACACACACACACAGAGAGAGAGAGAGAGAGAGAGAGAGAGGTGGGGAGAGGAGGAGGAAGAGGAGGAGAAAGAAGAGGAAGAAGAAGAGGAGGAGGAGGAAGAGGAGGAAGAGGAGGAGGAAGAGGAGGAGGAGGAGGAGGAAGAGGAGGAGGAAGAAGGGTAACATCAACAGGCCTAAAGCATTTATGAACACCTAGGACCATTGAGGTGTTCAGCAAATGGGAATACAAGATTTGTTCAAGTGATGAAGTTCATTTTAAATAGGTTTTGGATAGGAGGAAAGCGTCCTTGATAGCCTAATTTCTGCACTCAATGAGTGTGAGACCCTGAAAGGCAGCCTGGTTCCTGGTTGAGCTAAGGCTGGAAACCCTGAAGACCCTGAAGGGATGAATGGTAGGCACTTCTTTGCCTGTTCCCCAGTACCAGGCCCCTGTCACTAGTCACAGCCACCCCCATAGGTCTGTGGTCATCAGTCACTAAGGGCAACACTCCAAGCCCCTCCACATGTTCAGGATGTGACCTGTGGTCATGTAGGCTCAAGACAGATCTCCATTTTAATGAGGTACCTAAAGACCTGGAGGGCTTAGCCAATGAATTTCCCTTCCCTGCAAAAGGTATTTAATCTCAGGCCCACCCTGAGAAGTAGGGTATGGTTCTACACATCCACTTTCCACCATGACAATAAATGCCTTAAATCCGTGGACTGCCTCTTTTCATCGGGATCCACAGTGGAGAGCCACAGAGAAGGCCTTCGCCTACAGAGCCATCCATCTAGTCTCCCATAGAAGGCCTCTCTGTGCCCCCAGCCACAACCACTACCAAGCCCAAGCCTGCCACAGTCAAGGCAAAGACTCTCCCCATGGAACCAGCCAGAGCTCCACCCTTTTCCTCCCAGCCCCAGGCTAGATCTGGTCTGTGGGCCCTCACTCTGTTCTCAGCTCTTCTGTGACATCCTGCAGCCTCAGCTTCCTCGTAGGCCTGGGGACCCCCAAGCTAGCTCCAGCTGTCCCCCACATCAGACTGTGCTTCCCCATCCCTGGAGTGGTATCCCGGTGCTTCCCTGCAGCAACAGTATGGGATAAGTGCAGTCAAGTCCTGCATCCTGCATCCTGCCTCTCTGAGCAGCCAAGCCCTTGGTAGAGCAGAAATTGGACCCAAAACCCTACAAACAAGTGTGCTCTGGGTGTGTAAATTTATATATGAATGGCTTGCTAATGGTAGGAGATGAAATCATCTATGGGGCTATAAGAGAGGAAAGTCTCAGTCAGAAATGGCATATTGGCATATATTGTGTGTGTGTGTGTGTGTGTGTGTGTGTGTGTGTGTGTGTGTGTGTACACATATATGCACTTTTTTCCAGCTCCTTAATCTGTGTTTGCCATGGGAAAGCATGCATATTTGGGGTTATAACACGCCATGTTTGTGATGCTGAGGGCTCCTCAGGATCCTGCCTAAGATGAGAACAGACTCCTTAGGACCACTTTGGGCTCCCAGGTGGGAGTTGGAGACACAGCTGGAGTCTGTGAAAGCTGACCTACTTTCCCTACCTTGTGATTGCCTTTCACCTTCTATGGTTCTGAAAGGACAGAGGAGACCATGTGAGGGGTACTCTGGACTCTGAGACAAAGTGTAGAAAGCCTAGTGTGCCTTTCCACTAAAGCATCCCAGTAGTTAGCTTCTCGTGCAGACCTACCACACTGGCTGACTTGGCCTAACATGCATGAGACCCAGAGTCACTTTTCTATGGGATCATGCCTCTTGAATTCCAAGTCTTCCAGAGGCTAGGACATATATGGGTTTCAGTTAATAGCTACTGCTTCTGTATAAAGCACTCCAAGAAGCTGTCAAGGTCATGGCCCTGCAGCCAGAAAAGGGTAAATTTCTAGAATAGAGAAAGCAGAATCCTGACTAACATCTCAGGAAATCACACATACACACACACACACACACACACACACACACACACACAATATTAAATTAAGGAGCTAGTTGTATTACAAGTGTATTCCTGGTCCTCTGTACCTGGACAAGCAAAATGCCCCTATTCTAGGGGTTCTGGAGGCTTGCCAATCTGCATCCTACCTCCCTGCATTGAAAGCAACCAGAGCCCAGGGCCTCTCTATCTTGACAAACTAGGGGACAGCTGTACATCCAGTCAGTGAGACCTGACATCCTCCCCAAGTCTGAAGGATCTCCTGAGTCATACCCTCCCCCAACCTCAGGGCCCATGCAAGGCAGGCAGGCAGGCAGGCCTTTATCCTTGGGCTTTTCTTAGTAACAGCAGTGGCCGAGCTGCTCATGGCCTCCAGAAGACTCTGTCCTGGACAGCTGAAGGCTGTGCCTGAGTCAGCGAGTCCACCCAACCTACCAGCCCCCACCCCCACCCCCCTGCTGCCCCGGATCCCATGTGAGGTCAATGGAATACCTTCACCAGGAAAGCAGGAAAGCCAGATCTGTGGCTTAAAAGAAAGGAACCTCACAGGACAGCGATCCAAGGTGAAATGTTGATGTAGATGCCGGTTCTTACTCCCAGTGGTCTGGGAAAAGTATGAGGCGGGGTCTCATAGGACTCCCGGGCTCGTCTGGATGGCCGAGGATGGGGCATTCCGTTCATCCAGAATGGCTGGTAAATGATAGCTGTCCTCCCAGCCTAGACCAGTCTGGGCTTGCCAGCCGTTCTGCAGTGGCTGGAGCTCTTTGATCTCTGAGGAAAGGCAGTGCAGCCCTTGCCAAGCTGGAAGGAGTCACTGAGTGTGGGGACAGCTGCCCCTATGCCTGGTCTGATAGCAGGGAATCCCCTAAGGTCACACAGATCAAGACAGTGCCTTTCCTTAAGGTGGTGACTGAGTCCCTCCCCCAAGACCTCAACAAAGGATTGATAAAGCAGGTCCAAGGTCACAGAAAGCTGGCCACAATCCTCAGGACCCTAGAACCATGGGTTATACCCAACCTACGGCCATTTCTATGGCCAATAGGGAAAAGAAATTTGCCAGAGGTGTGGCCTCTGCCAGGAAGTTCTGCTCGTCCCGCTGGAATTGGTCATAGCAGCTCCTCTCATCAGCCACCCAAGAGTTGTGTGAGCTTCATCCTGAAGATTGGTACAGAGAGTGTCTGTCTGTCCAACACAGCCTGGCTCAGGACCGTTGAGTTCTCAGAGACCTCTAGCTGCCTTTGAGCTCTGCATCGAGGGATAAGAGTATTGAACAATAGAACTTGAGGAACCCTGGAGTCTTCTAGCCCAGCTTTGATTTATGGGTGGGCTCTGAGCCCAGGCCTCTCGGATGGCACTGGGCACTTAGAGCAGGAACTCTGAAAGAGCTCATTTTTGAAAGAGAGAGGTAGAGGGGCCAAGCCAGAGGAGACTTTTCCACTCTGGTGCTGCTGGCCCTGCTGCTGACACCCACAGAAGCTATAAACTGAGTCAAAAACCCACTCATCCGCTTCCAGGCAAGGCAGCACTGTGTCCAGCCCGGTCTTGATAGCATGCAGCTCCAGGAACAGTCCAGAAGGAAAACGTGTACCCATTTGGTTTATCACCGAGCTAAGTACAGGAGCTTCAGGGCTCTCCCTAGCCACCTAATGTTGTCCCTGTCGTCCATCTAAAGGATTGTGCCCAGAGGTATCCGGAGGACTTATAAGGAGGTAACTGCTGACCAATGAAGTCAGTTCCATGGGCTCAGGCCTGAGCATGTGAAGGGGGAGTCCGTCCTACTGTGGCCAGGTCCTTAATACCCAAGGGCTGGCATAGCCCCAGAGGGGACTCTGTGGCCATCCAGCATGAAGTGTCCGATACCAAGGATGCCTGAATAGTTGGAGATAAATCCTGCTTTAAGACTGAGGCAGGTGCTGCTGGAAACAGGGCTTGCTGATAAGTGGTCCCACTGGGACGTGAGTGTCACCGGAGAAAAGAACTGATGTGATAAAAGTGGCAGATTTCATGAGAGACAGCATCCCTTGCAGGCAGCAGCAGGAGCCCTGGAGGTGGACATGGGGACCTGTTCCTTCTGGTTCCAACACTGAATATACCCTGAGGTCTCAGGCCCTGGGAGCTGTTGTCCATCTGCTGAATAGAAAGCCCAAGTCACTTTGGGGCATTTTGGCTAATGCTCATATATATATGAGCGAGAAACAGAAGTGGGAACAATACCGAAGGGCCTAGAACTAGGTATAAATTCCACTCCAGCCCTGTGGTGCTTCAGGGGGCACTGCTCCTCTCTCCCAGCCAGCCTCTTTACTCCGTGGCTGGCCGCCATGACTCATGCGTGCACTCTGTCCTCACCCAGGCTGCCGTCAGGGTCTAGTGAGCAAATGCCTTCTCACCAATGAGAGGCCAGAGGCCAGGCCTCTCTGATGGAGAAGGGCCTGTGGGTTGGTCAGCCAAGTACCCTCACTGACTCACTTGCTCCTGTTTCTGGAGTGAGGCCTGACTTGGTCTCTCTGACTACTGCCCTGTAAGACCCCGGAGCAAGTCCCCCAGCACATGAAGGGCAGAAGAATGTTTCCTTTGGATGATTCCCACTCTGGGTTGGTTGTCATTGCTATAGGTGGTCCACAGAGGACCAGGCTAGACCTCCACAAAACAGGGAAGAGCCCTGGATCCCTGTCGGAGACTATGTTGTGAAGGACAGGACTGAAGAACCCTGCTCCTTCCTCCTTCCGTTTCTCTGTTCCGGTCCTATTTGCAGAGCATGTAAATCCTTACTGATTAAACTGCCCATGAAAATTGACACATATCCTAGCCTCTGGGCCTGAAGAAAGAGGATTATAATGAAAGTAGGAGTTATATACAAACCTCTGTCTCCTCGGTACTGCAGCATTGCACAACCTTCCCCATCTCCAGCAAAACCGCAAACCTTTCATAAAAGAAAAAAAATGGAGTATATGGGGGTGGGAGCCAACCCGTGACAGGGGAGGGAAGGGGAAGAGAATGGCTGGTTCCAAAACATTCTTTTGTGTAGGTGTGTACAGTTTTGAGTATCTGTGACAGCATACGTGCACTTGTGTGAGCGAGCGTGTCAGGTCAGAGCGCAGCCTCTGGTGCCATTGCTTGGGTACAGTCGCTTTGTCGGGAGACAGGGTCTCTTGCTGATCTGAAGCTTGCCAGGTAAGCTAAACTACCCAGGCATCAAGCCCCAGGAACGTACCTGTCCCCAACTCCCCAGAGCTGGGGTGCCCAGCCTGTACCTAATGTCCAGCCTTTTATATGGGGTCTGAGAATCAAACTGGAGTCCTTGAGCTTGTGCAACAGTTACTCACTAAATTGGGCGATGTCCCCAGCCATGCCTCCCCCTTCTTAGATGCTGGAGATTGGAACCCCAAGACTTCACATCTGCTAAGTGAGTGTTCTACCACTCAGCTACATCCCTATTCCCCAGATAGGCTTTAAACACATATGTACTGCAAACAGAGTCTGCTCTCCCGGTCAGAACTGGACCTTGCACATAGCAGGTGTTTAGGGAGGCTGGAAATCCTGTCTCTGGTCAGCCTTGATGGAGGTAAGGAAGCCTCTTGATGTCATTTTATGAAGGTCTCTTGTATGACTGTGAGTGCCTTTCCTGTGGTTCCCTCTGCCTCTGCCTTTTCTTCCAGAAGCTTCTCAATTCCCCAAAGCCAGGAGATCTGAGGCCCGGTGTTAGGTACCGCCTGCAAGCATCTTGAGGGAGATACCCAAAATTCCATATTCACCCTGACCAATTTAACAATTAAATGTTCGCTTTATGAAATTCCTTTTCTTATAAAACGC
Organism: Rattus norvegicus; assembly: GCF_021556685.1. Taxonomy (NCBI): domain Eukaryota; kingdom Metazoa; phylum Chordata; class Mammalia; order Rodentia; family Muridae; genus Rattus; species Rattus norvegicus. Next base: position 34,423,401 of record NC_141539.1, on the reverse strand, counting down.
AATTAGCAGTTTTAACCTCCGGAGGGAACAAATCATTCACAGCTTGGTGTGAGTTGGTCTTATCAGAGTTCTTCTTCTGAAGCTAAGCTGAAAGGAGAGAAGAGAAGAAGAGAGAATCTTGTCTAGGAGCATGGGTGGGCTATCAAGTAGGCAACTATGGGCATGTCAGCAAAGACAGCAGCCTGGCACCCCCTGAGCTGACCCCAGAGGCCAGCATTATCCTAGTGCCTTTGAAGCTCCCCAAAGTTTGTCTCAATCCCTTGTCGTTCGTTGCTCTAACAGAAGTCCATAAACTAGGTGGTTCGCAAACAGTATAAATGCCCAAGATCAAAATGCCTTTAGAAGGCTTGGTGTCTGTACAGGCTACTTCCTGGTTCATAGATATTATCCTTTCTCTGTCATCCCTTAGCAGAAGTGGTAGCTTTTGGGCTCTCAAGCCCCTTGTAAGGACACCAATCCCATTACGAAGTCTCCACTCTCATGACCCCAGACATCCCACCTCCTAATTCCTTCACACTGGGATTTGGTTTCCAGCCCAGGGACGTTGATGCCATCACACCATTCACATGTCACAATAGAGAATGGCAGCTCAACAAGTAAGGAGATGACAACTCTGAGAGGGCCAGCAGGCCACCCCGAGAACGCAGGAAATCAGAGATGGACCAAAGAGCTGACCCCACACAAGGGTCTCTTCTCCCTAGGCTCTTTAAGAGGTGCCAAGAGGAGTGGGGTAGGCATGAGTGGGGAGTCCAAGAGAATGCACAATCTGGCCCAGTGCTCCAGTCTTGGGCCAAATGAAAAGGTCGTTTTTAATTGAGAGTCGGAAACCAACTCTCATCCTACCTACACACTCGGTGTCTACACACTCCTGTGTGTGTACACGTGCACACATGCAGACGGCTGCCTGTACCCATGTGTATGCAAGTGTGTGGATACGCATGCCTGTGGGTGTGAAGCCTTAAGGTTGACAGCAGATGTCTTCCTCTCCTGCTGTCTACCTTCATTTTTCGAAAGAGTTCAGCAAGATTATCTGGCTAGCAAACCCTGGAATCGTCCTGTTTCTGCTCTGGGCCTTGCCAGTGCTGGGGTCACACATGATCACCCCCACATCCAGCTTGTTCCTGGGTGATGGCTGTCCAAGCTCAGGTCCCCAGCGAGAGTGTTGCCAACTGATCTATCTCCTTAGCTACAGCATCTCAGTCATCAAAGGGGGTCTGGACTCATTTCTTATGTGAGCAAGGCCCTGTCCTTGTGAGACTCATGCCCCCAACTTATCCCTTCAGTCAATTTAGATTCTCAAACATCTTAAGGGGCCTCGGGTGATTTGAAATTGACCCATGGCAAGACAATGGGAGAGGGGAGAGCTGATGATTCGATGAAGAGGTTATCAGTAACTGGCCCAAAAATGTCACCTTTTAGTATCCACACAAAGGCAGCAAAACCCATATCCATCTCGGGGATGGTACAGAAGAGAAAGGCAGGCCGTGAAAACCATCCCCAATGTCCCCATTGGCCATAGAAATGGCCGTAGGTTGGGTATAACCCATGGTTCTAGGGTCCTGAGGATTGTGGCCAGCTTTCTGTGACCTTGGACCTGCTTTATCAATCCTTTGTTGAGGTCTTGGGGGAGGAACTCAGTCACCACCTTGAGGAAAGGCACTGTCTTGATCTGTGTGACCTTAGGGGATTCCCTGCTATCAGACCAGGCATAGGGGCAGCTGTCCCCACACTCAGTGACTCCTTCCAGCTTGGCAAGGGCTGCACTGCCTTTCCTCAGAGATCAAAGAGCTCCAGCCACTGCAGAACGGCTGGCAAGCCCAGACTGGTCCAGGCTGGGAGGACAGCTATCATTTACCAGCCATTCTGGATGAACGGAATGCCCCATCCTCGGCCATCCAGACGAGCCCGGGAGTCCTATGAGACCCCGCCTCATACTTTTCCCAGACCGCTGGGAGTAAGAACCGGCATCTACATCAACATTTCACCTTGGATCGCTGTCCTGTGAGGTTCCTTTCTTTTAAACCATCTGGCCAGTGTGCGTCCTAAGAAGGGAGTGAACCTGTGTCAGTCAGTGTGGAAGCTGTGCATGCCCAGGGGTCTTGCTGGTTGGCTCGAACGCCTTGGCAGTACTTCTTTTGTGGAGTCTCCTTCCCCAGCAAGACGCCGGGATCTCCTTGGAGGTAGGGCTCAGCCCCCTCCCCCTTTGTCTTGTCTTCAATGCCCGCCATATCGTAGGAGCTCAGAAAATGTTTGTTGTTTTGTTTTCATTCAAAGTTAGAGCTATAATTCACAAAATACACACCTCGCATTCGCTCGGGTAAATTCATCCTTTAATTGAAATGCATTCATCAGGAGGACAAGATGCTGATGGGAACCAGATAGCTACGAGACTTGATGGCTTTCCTGAGCGCGGTGGGCCCCTCAGGGTGCAGATTACAATGTGGAGCCTTCAGATACCAAACCCATTGGGGTGACACTGGGCATAATCCATCCTCAAACAGAACATTCGCTACAAACCCCCAACTCAGAGTGATTAAAAATTCTAAATCACACAATCGGGGTTTTTTTTTCCCCCTGCAAAATACTTTTATGCTGTTTTATTTATCGCCATCAATAATAACAGTAATGATGATGATGCTAATAATAATAAAACCACTGTGTGATTAAGGTGTAGATAAGCAATTAGGAAACAAAATGTTTACAGGTTTTTGGAGAGCTGTGTGCCAGGAACGGAAATAGAACAATACAAAGGAAGTCAGTATGTGTGGTGGTTAGAATATTCTTGGCCCCGGGAGTGGCACTATCAGGAGGTGTGACCTTGTTGGAGTAGGCATGGCCTTGTTGGAGGAAGTGTGTCATTTTGGGGATGGGCTTTGAGACCCTTCTCCTAGCCACCTGGAAGACAGTCTGCTCCTGGCTTCCTTTGAATGAAGATGTAGAACCCTCAGCTCCTCCTGCACCATACCTGCCTAGATGCTGCCATGTTCCTGCCTTGGTGATAATGGACTGAACCTCTGAACCTGTAAGCCAGCCCCAATTAAATGCTGTCCTTTATAAGCATTGCCTTGGTCATGGTGTCTCTTCATAGCAATGAAAACCCTACCTAAGTTCGTATGAATGCTGGTTCCAGAAGATCTGGTTACTGAGAGGTGATGACTGGCACTGGGTTCTATTTTGTCTGTGACCTCTCTTGTGGATCACTCAGTCATTTGCTCATTTGAGAAACGTGTGTTAGGTGTCATGAATATCTCAGGCAGTGTGCTAGATGCAGAGTGTGTAGATGTAGAATCACCCTCACTCACGTGTGTGGGCTAAAGATACCACAGCAAGGTGGCCATGATCTGCGGTGACCAGGGAAGGCACTGCATGGCTGCTCCTGTGGGTGTTATGTCTAAGCCAATGGCTCTCAACCTGTGGGCCACAACCACACCACCACCACCACCTGGCATATATCAGGTATCTATGTCACAGTCCGTAACAGTAGCAAAATTAATGAAGTAGCAACAAAATAACTTTCCAGTTGGGGGTCGCCATAGCACAAAGAACTGTATCAAAGGGTTTCAGCATTAGGAAGGTTGAGAATATCTGGTAAGCTGAGACCAAGTAGCAAGCAAGCTTAGTTCCTTTGAGGACTGAGAAGTAGCTCATTCACTTCCTTGGAGCTGGTGACACCCCTAGAGGAGCAACCACTGGGCAGTGCACCCAAGGGCTGTGGAAAGTCACCCACAAGGAGTTCCTTGTCGCAGCAATCTCAGAATCCTCTCTCTGGATGGTCAGGAAGGCAGACAGGGAGCAGGAACGCCAGCACGGAAACACAGGCAGAAAGCCGAGATGTAGGTAGCCTAGATGTCTGTAATACCAGGGGAGAGGGGGATGGGAGGATTTGAGACATTCAAGTGATAATGACAATGATGACAGATGTTTCCTAGGTCCATAGGGTGTGCCAAGACCTAAAGCAGACACTTGGCCTGGTCACTTGGTAATCCTTACATGAAGCCTGGGGGAGGGGGGATGTCTCTCATCTATATTTATGGCTATGGAAACTGAGGCACAAAGCAGTTAAAGGAGTACAACATTGTGCCATTAACGCACGTGACAGGTATGAATCAGACTCCGGGTTGGATTCGAACTCAGACCCTCGTTGGAGCCCTGGGCCTACAGGTAGAACCTCCTCTATAAGTTACCTCGCTTTATGCTAGGATATAAAAATGGGCTTAGAAGGAACTTAAGAGAGACATGCAACATCCTAACAGGCCAGCCTTCTACTGAGGATGATAAGAAGGCTAGCAGTGTGTGACAACCATGACCTTGAAAGCTCTGGAAAACTGATGGGATGGTGGGGTGCAGTTAGATCAGGGGAAGCAGTGAAGCCCACAGTGGGGGTGGGACAGGTGGGTGATATGTTATAGCTAGGTTCCGTAGCAGAGGGCAGGGATTAGAAACCACAGTAAGCCAAGAGAGCCAGTGGGTATGATGACCCCTCTGCTGGTTCTGAAAGTCGGGAGGGGTGGGGGGGACTCTGAAAGCCACTCCTGGGTTCCCTCAAGGGCTTCCTCTTTACTTCGAATCATCTTGAATTGAGATGATTCCATGTTGCTAGTGTGCCCAGATGCCCAGCAGAAGCAAACAATGTTGGGAGGAATATGGCATCCTAGGCCTCAGAGTATTTTTGGATGTGGTGTGCAGAGACAGAATCCAGAACACAATTGCTGGATGTGGGAAAACAACATTACCAGCTGTCTCTAGTCCAGAAGCATCAAACTATTGAGAGAGACAGTGGGGCTTCAGATACACTGAAGTGACCAGATTATTGTTAAACTGTGCTATGTCATATTCGAAGGATTAAAAGACAAATTTGGAGGGTTGGGTTTTTTGTTTGTTTGTTTGTTTGTTTGTTTGTTTTTTGGTTTTATTTTTAGCTAAAAACAAGCAACTGTATGTTTTCTTAGAAAAAGTAAGTAGTAAGCAACTCCATAATACGTCAGGCTGAGACTCTAATGGTGACTTTAACAGATGCGACCAGAAGCAGAACTGCCAACCAAAAGACTGATCTTTTAAAAAAAAAAATCAGAAGTTTAGAAGTTCTGGTACGTGTTTTAATCCCAGCACTCAGGAGGCAGAGACGGTCAGGTTTCTGTGAATTCAAGGCTAGCCTGGTCCACACAGCCAGTTCCAGGCCATCCAGGGCTACAGAGTGTGACCCTGTCTCAAATTAATAATAGATAAATCAGAATTTTTTTTAAAATGCAGCATCCAGAAGGGAGACCAAAGGGGAAAAAATACAGAAAAGGAAGGTGAGAGACACTGGAGTTACAGTGAAAATGTCCATCATATATAGACTGGACCTCCAAGAAGCAAAAAGAAAATGAGTCAGAGTATTGATTATTTCAAGAGAGAATGGTGGACGCCATCCGTAAACTGTTGAAGACTTCAAGTCACAAAAGCAAGAAACAGTAAGAGGGATAACTGAAGAGAAGAGGCAGCAAGGTACTCAGAGTAAAACCACCAACGATGAAAAACGAAGGTAAAAATCAAAACAGCAGGTACAAGAGATGGCTTTTTAAGATACAGCGGGTAGGCACGCAACTGACTTCCCAGCAGAGGCACCAGATACCAGTGGTAACAGGATGTCACCTTTAAAGCACTGAAATGGCCAGCTTAGAATTTTATGCCCAATGAAAGCTTCCTTCGAACAAATAGTATGGGTTAAAAAAATTTAAGTAATGAATAAATAAAACATACCCAGCAATCTACACCTAAAGGGTGGGAATGACAAGGGAAGCTAATGAAAGGGGGAAGGAGTTGGAGCAGTAAAAACACTGGGGAAGTCAGCCTCTGCCTGCACGAACGTTGACCGCACTATGCAACGTAAAATCCTCTTCCTGGGGAACAGACTCTTTAGAGGCAGAGAATGGAGTCAGAGAAGCTTGGAGATGGGTAAACGAAGTTAAATTATTTTGAGGCTTTTGAATTAGCAAGGAACAAAGGTAGGTACGTTGAGATCTGAGTAGATCCAGGCAATTAGAAGAAAGTAATGCAATGTTACAATAAAATAATACCAAACACATAACCCACAAGCAGGAGAAGACCAAGGAAGGGAAACGAAAGGAATGTAGAGAAGGGTGAACACAAGACAGAAGGAAAAGTGTCAGCTTCAAACCCGAGAATTTCAGGTTTGAATATGCTGACCCATTAAAGAGAAAAGGCTGCAGAAAGATGAGAGGTAACATAGTAAATGTTGTCTTTGATATGTTTTCTATATTTTTTTATTTTTTACTTTAAAATCAAATTAGAAATTTTTTCTTAAGTAGGTTTTATTATTTTTGGACAGTTTTACATTTAGTTATTGTTATTATGAGTGTGTGCAAGCATGCCTGTGTTTGTGTGTGTGTGTGTGTCTGTGTGTGTGTGTGTCTGTGTCTGTGTGTGTGTGTGTGTCTGTGTGTCTGTGTGTGTCTGTCTGTGTGTGTATGAATATGCCTATCACGCATGTGTGTAAAACTCAACACACCTTTTAGGAATCCATTCTTCCTCCCGACTATGGGTTCCAGGAACCAAGCTCGGTCATTGGGTCACATAGCAGGTGCCTTTAACCACTGAGCTGGCTTGCTGTCCCTAATACTGGGGTTAGAAAGAACATTTCATGGTTATTTTTTTTAGCAGCTCTAGCTCCCAAGATGAGGAAAGAATGGAAGGAAGGAATTAATCTACAATTACCTCGGTTAACCTAGAAATAATAATTGCTTCCATCCAAGACCATAGAACATAGCCGTGAAATAAATTAAGTGAAAAGTAATGGAATTCAAGGGAATTTTTTGTTTAATTAATAATCATTAGGATGTTTTAGCATACTCTCTAAATAACAGAACGAGCAGACAGAAATAGTAAACAAAGGCACCAAAGATTTGAAAGCACAATAAATGGGACTTACAGATGCATAGAGAACACTGCACGCAAAGTCTAGAGAATGCCTTCCCTGTGGAATCTCATGATGTTGATAAGTGCAACTAGGTAAGCATGTGATACTGGCTGTGAGGGGGCGTCCTGTTCTGTTTGTATGTCTGAGACAGGGTCTCCCGTAGCCCGAATCAGACTAGAATGGCTTATGTAGCCTAGGAAACCTTGAACTCACGCGCTTTCTGCCAAGTTCCGTAAGGATAGGCCTGCGGCACCACACCCCACTTCCACGTAAGATTTTTACACGATGAGATACAGAGAGGCTGCCACATTGCGGGGTCGCCAGGTCAGAGACCTATGGGCTTCCCACAAATAGTAGAGGGAAGGGCATTGCAGGCTCAGGGCAGAGGCAGGGGCAGGCTGGTGAGCAGAGGGAAGGCGTCTCCGAGTACCCAGAACCCACCAGGATGAGAAACTGCCCCTGTGTGGGTGAGCGGTGACAGGAGCCAGACACTGACAGAAGAGTCAGAACTCACTGTTCCTTGCAGAGCAAAGCCAGCCGGGCCTCTATCCAAACAGGATGCCTCCAAGATTCTGCTCAAACCATCAGACGTCCCTGGAGCATGCCCTCCCTCTCCCTCTCCCTCTCCCTCTTGCCCCGCTGCCATTTGTCCAGAGAAAAGTGGCAACATCTGGTGTTAGTGAAACCGTCTTACTGCTGCAGCCTGAGGTGTAACCAGCCCTCACCTGTGCTTCAGACGGTCCTCATGGGCCCAGGAGTAGGTGCTAGTGTTCCCATTTCAGGTGGAAAGCCTGCCTCTGACAACACAGAACCCCTCGCACCTTCCGCCCTGACACTGGCCTCTGCTGGTACATTTGTCCTAACCCCATGCTGCACTTGGCCTGCTAAATAGCTCACATCCTCCTGCACTTGGCTCTGTGGGTGACCAGGAGAACAGTATGCGTTTGCTTGTGGAGCCACCCAGCTCTAGGAGCCACCCTTCTTCCTCTCACAGAGGGCGGTGGGCATGGGAGCCTAATGGAGCAGATACATCTGCCGAGGGCCTTTGCATGGAGGGGTTGCTGAGGTAACAGCTCCTGTGACTGCCACCAGCTCTGACCCTTTATTCCGGTCTCAGTGGCTTCACATCGGAAAGCCCTACAGACACATTCCTCGTTTGCAGCCGGGTGGCCATGCGCTTGTCAGGGTCACTGAGCAGACGGCACTTGTACTGAGGATGTTGGATTCAAATGTCCACATCAGCACAGTTCAGCAGCACCAGCTTCAGGGCACTGCGTCTTCGCCGCCCTCTCTGTTCAGAAAAAGACACTGCTGGTTCCTGTTCCCTGTCCCATCCTTTGCCCCATAGGACCCACTCTGCTTCTGTTCTGAGAATGGGGCTTCTTATGGGATCCAGTTCTTGCAGACCCTGTATTCACAATTTCTCCTCTTACGGGATCCCAAATGTCAGTAGTCCCCTTAAACATGAACAGTCTTACTGGGTTTGTAGGACCTTTGGTAGTGTGGCCCTTTAAGCCCTATGCATAATGTCACACTCCTAGTACCCTGCCCTCTCCCAGTCACAGCCCCACAAGGGCTCTAGTCACCTCCTGCCCAGGCAGCAGGGACCAGTCAGTCAGTCCTCTGTTCTACTAGGGCGCCCTGAAGAAGGTCACAGTCAGCCTGGGGCCCGTTTGACTCTTCAATGAATGTGGCAGGAAAGCTACAGAGGTTGACAGGGCCTGGTATTTCCAACCCTTCCAAGTAGCCGTTCTTACAAGGGAAGTAAGAGAAAGATAAAGTCGAAGACACAAACAACGGCAGTGTACAATGCACGTTAACGGGAGAGATTTAGCGAGTCTCTAAATATTATCTTCCACACACTCCCGAGGTAGGGTGCCCTCGGGCCCTTTTTAAATCAAGATTTTATTAAAAAGAAACATGGTTGCAATCATCAAGCAAACAATTCACAAAGACATTTTCTGGAGTGATAAGAATAATAGAAGATATTATTTGAGGGATGGGGAACAGAACTTGGGATGCCAAACCAAGGTTGTGGTTTTCGCAGCTGTTATTCTGTGTATGCGACGTTGTGTGTGTGTATGTGTGTGTGTGTGTGTGTGTGCCTGTGCACACGCATATGCGCGTGCACATGTGTGTGTACATATGTCAGTTTAATTAGCACATATTAATTATAAAACAGTGGGTTGTATTGTAAAGTTTCAGACATGTCATACATGTATATAGTGTCCCCTGATCACGTTCCCCCCCCTCTATCTTCCTGTCCTTCCTTCCCATTTGTGGTCCCCCTCCCTCATCGTTCCTTTTTTTGTTGTGGCTAAAAATCTAGACTCCATGAATAAATGGGAAATGTGGTATCTGCCTTTCTGGGTTTGAGTGATTTCTCCAGTTTGCTCTCCTCTCCTGCAACCGCCGTGTTCTTTGTGGCTGGGTAATACTCAACTGTGTATGTACGCCTCACTCTCTTCAACCCTCTGCCCGCTGGCGGATGCCGAACCCGACTCCATCCCTTAGCCATTGTGACTAGTGCTGTAATAAGCATGGATACTCAGGAATCTCTGCTGTCGGCTGGCTTAGATTCCTCCAGTTTCTACCCGAGTGATACAGCTGGATTATGTGCAAACTCTATCTTAATTATCTGAGGAACCTCCATACTGATTTCCACTCTGTCACCAGCAGCACTGTGGGAGGGTCCTCTCTCTCACCCAGCCTCCCCGCCATCTCTTCTTTGCTCCCACTCTGACTGCGGTGAGGTTTTGTTTTGTATTCCCCCGGGCCGCCTCCTATTCCACCCTATTCCCATGAAAGGTAAGGAACTGGGTTCAGAGAAGTCTACCAATCTACCCAAGGACACAGAGCACCTGAACTGTGACTTCGAGGTTTCCGATGTGTATCACTGACTCTGGTAGTTCATGGCAGGGCCCACTCAGAGCCCGGCAAGAGGCAAGAAAATCCCATGGAGACATCTGGTTTCTGAAGCTAAGTGGGAGCCTACCTTGTGTTCCTGCTACCCGGGCTTTCTCTCCGTATTAGAGCAGAGACTGTATCCCAGGCTATTTTGTCTCGCCAGATTTAAACTGTAAGACAGAGAAATGAGAATATCCTGCAGATGGAGGAACGTCACTCGCTCGTCAGAGGTAAAGGGATCGTCTCAGAGCTCTATTTCCATCCTTTTGTCCCCTCCCCTCCACTTGCGTTAATTACCCATAATGCTCACCTTCAGAAAGAAATGAGGGTAAGTAGAACAGCAAGTCCAAGTGTCTCATTTCCTGCCTTTTCATGCTCCTCCAGCCAGGTGGGGCACCTGCTACCGATCCCGAGGGAGTGGCCTGCAGATCTCCACACACTCTTACACCCCGGTGCATGATGGTGTTTGGTCATCACCATGCTCACACAGAATCCGTTGAGCTCTCCCTCTGCCTGGCTGGGTTTTGCTGTGCAGAGGCTCAGTCTCAAGCCTCTGCTCGAAGCTCCACATTGAGGGGAGAAAGCAGGAAAATGCATTCCACACAGGGCATGTTAGTGCTTGAGACTAGAGGTATTTTCAGGGCTATCGTGTTGATAGAAGAAGGCTGTTTCTTGAAACTCATCGCCTTTGAGTTCTGTGAGTCGTTTCAGATTCCATAAAAGCACTTTAGGCGAAAACTCGGACGGGCAGCCGCTTCCTCCAGTGGTGGGTGGAAGGGTCCTAGACCTGGGGCGGCAGGCACAGCCACTAGGAATAAGAACTGGCTGCGGATGCCTTCCTAGCCAACCCCCAGCCTGGATAATATCAGCAATACTAAAGGTTACAGCTTTTTCTGTGATATATCGCTTCTTCAGAGAGTATTAAAGATGTTTTGAATCTATTTTTTAGGAATCTTGAAACCGCCAGTGGAACACTTTTGATGTTGTAGTAACGCATCCAGCTGCAGCATGGGTGGGAAGGCTGGGCCCCCTGAGCTACCCTAGGGATCTGGAATGGAAGGGACTGCTGTCCCTTGTAGTTTTACCATTTAGGAATGGAGCTAGGCGGAGCATATGCCAAGGTGTGGGAGCAGATGAGCCGGGGGACTGTATTCTTTCTTTCCTTTGCCGGGGGAGTGGGGGAGTCACACACAGTGTCTCCAAGGATTGGGGGTGGGGCGTGAGCAGGATTTATTAGGAGGGAGAGTCAAAGGAAAAGTTGCTTCCTTGTGGAAGGAATTCTCCAGCCCTGCTTAGGATTCTTATTGTTCGTCTCTTCCCTCCAACCCTCCCCTCACCTGGACCCTTCGGACCCAGAGTACAGACTCAAATAAAAACTCAACCAAAGGCAATATAATTGTGGCGGTTGTAGGAGATGGTGTGATGGTTAATTTTATATGTCAACTTGATGGGCCTCCCAGATATTTGGCCCAACATTATTCTGCGGCTGTCTGCGGCAATGTCTGGGGAGGAGATTAACGCTGAATCCATAATCAGTAATCAGAGGAAAGCAGGTAGGTGGTCCCAATGTCCCCTCAGACCAGTCATTACGAGGGCTACGTGGGAAACCAAGCTGGCCCAACCTTGACTAAGGGAAGCTCCTACATAACTCTTAAACTGGGACCCGTGTGGTGTGTGTGTGTGTGTGTGTGTGTGTGTGTGTGTGTGTGTGTGTGTGTGTCTGTGTGTGTGTGTGTGTGTGTCTGTGTGTGTGTATGTGTCTGTGTGTCTGTGTGGTGTGTGTGTCTCTGTGTGTGTCTGTGTGTGTGTGTGTGTGTGCGTGGGGTGTGTGTGTGTGTGTGTCTGTGTGTGTATGTGTCTTTGTGTGTGTGTGTGTGTGTGTGTGTGTTTGTCTTAAACTCAACTGAAACACCAGCTCCTCTTGGGTTTCCAGGCTGCTAGCTTTCAAAATGGAGTTTACACCTGAGGCTCTCCTAGGTCTCAGGCCCTTGGACTTAGACTAGAGCCTTGCGGTCTTACCAGCCTCCAATTCCTTTATAATATGTCCGACTCATATAGACGACAATGATTGTGGCAGGGTCTGAAATACTGAAGCCTATCCTCAGCCCATGGTCGAGCCTTGGGAAAGGAGTGAGTCACCAGATCCCAAAGGAGTCAGTGAGGCCGGTATCTTCAGAAAGTGCTTCAGCCTCTCTCTCTGCTGAGAGAAATGGAAGCCCAGTGTGAATGGAGATGCGGTACTCATTAGAACGTGGTCTTCACAGGCGAGTACTGCTCCTCCCGGGAAGCCAGTGCTGGGCACACCACTGTTGCAGCCAGATACAAGCCCGGCAACCCCAGGCTCCTCAGCCAGGAAGAGGCAGCATGTCTGTGGTGGGGGGAGGGGTGTTCTAGCATTAGTGCCTGTTATGTAAGCTTGATGACCGCCCCTCTGATCCCTCCCTGCTAGAAAATGAGGGGAAATGTGAATGAAGCTTAGTTACCAGTGGGTAGGTGTGCACGTTTGTGTGTGTAAAGGTGGATGCACACATGCCACACAATGTCAGAGGACAACCTTAAATGCCAGTCATCACCTACCTTGAGACAAGGTCTCTAGCTTACAACCAGGCTAGCTGGCCTTCAGGCTTGCGTCCAGCATTCTCCCATCTCCCTGAAAGAATGCTAGAATTACAGACCCTCAAGCAATAGACAGCATCCTGTTGGTTTTTGTGTGGTCGCTGGGGTTTTGAACTCAGGTCTTCGTGGTTACACAGCAGGTACTCCTACCCACTGAACCACACTGTTCCAGCCCCTGAATGATATGGTTCTAAATAGCAGATCCATGGCAATTTACAAGAGAAGGCTCAGAACCTAACCAGGGTTGATGGCTCAAGGGGACATCTGCAGGGTTAAGCTGTGAGCTTCCTTCTTTTGCAGTGCTAGGGGCCTGCCTCAGACCTGGGCCACTGGAGCTTCTGTAAGGGTTCTGGGTGTTTCCCAGAGGAGCCTGGGACCTCAGAATAGCTGAATGGGGAAAAAGGAAAAAAACAAAAAACCAGATACAAGGTCAGCTCACACGGGTCTTGGCTGTGGCTTCTTTCTGGTCCGAGATCCAGAGTGAAACAACGATGCAGACTGTAAACCAGTTCCCAGTGGGACTGAAGCAAATAGGGTCCTGTAGTGGCAGAAGAGATTAAGGTCTAGAAGCAGGGACCGGCCGTCATGATGAGGGACATGAGAGAAGTCTCCACTCATAGAAAAATCAATGTCTGCTGTCGGGGCTCCGTACTGACAGCTTAATTAGAAAGAAAGAACTCAAAACTCCTTTTGCCCTGGAATGGCACCAGGCAGGGACGTGGAGGTGTGGCCAAGGCACTGGTGAAGCCATCAGCTATAAGAATCTAGACTGCCTGCCCCACGGTCCTCCATTTCACTCGATGCCAACAACCTGTACCCCGTCCTAGAGGCACAGGACAGTTTCTACTTTGAGAAATTCATAATATCTTGGAAAGAAAGATGATGATCATATAGAAATCATATCTAGTGGCACATCTGAGCTCAAGAAATTCCCCACCATAGAAAAGATGCTCTACCCTGCATCGGGGAAGGCTTCTCTAAGAAAATGCAGATTGACTGAGTCCTCGAGAATGATAGGGAGCAACGCCTGCTAAAGGGGACTCCAGTGGATGGACACACGGTAGACAAGGCCTTGCAAGGCATACAGCCTGCATATGCAGGCTGGTGGAAATGAAGTTCCAGGCTGGAGTTGGGGCCAGCAGAGCAAAGGTAGAAGGGAGTTCAGGCTTGCCCTTAGACGACAGGATTAGAAGGGCTGGGAAGGGAAATTATATGTCCATTTTATATTTTAGAGAAGTAGCTACTTTTCAGAACAGAGAGCAGGGAGAAAAGAGGTGTTAAGGAAAAGAAAAGAAGAAAGGAGGGGAAATCAAGAGAGAGAAGAGGAGTGTCTTAGGGTTTAATTGCTGTGAACAGACACCATGACCAAGGCGACTCTTATAAGGACAACATTTAATTGGGACTGGCTTACAGGTTCAGAGGTTCAGTCCATTATCATCAAGGCAGGAGCAGGGCAGCATCCAGGCAGGCATGGTGCAGGAGGAGCTGAGAGTTCTACATCTTCCTCTGAAGGCTGCTAGTGGAAGACTGACTTCCAGACAGCTAAGGTGAGGGTCTTAAAACCTACATCCACAGTGACACACCTACTCCAAAAGGGCCACACTTACACCAATAGGGCCACTCCCTGGGCCGAGCATACAAACCATCTCAGGGAGGGAAGAAGAAATAAGGAGGTAAAGTAGTGGGGAGGGAGAAGAGAGGGTGGAAGAGAGTTAGGATAGAGGAACATTCAGCTCCACTATGAAGGAGACAGACTCCCCCAGGCAGGAAATGAACACCCTGAAAATGTGATGCTTGAGCCCCCAAGAGCCAAGGGAAGCATCACGTTTTAAAATGAACATTGGGGACTTCCTGTGGTACCCCTCTTCACTTTGGGAGTACTTCCAGAGGGGCTGATATGCTTGCTGGTGTAGGGCAGCCCTCGATGGAGTGAGGAAGTGAGAGAGCGAGCCCTACATCCTGAAGCTGCCCCGACTTGCTTCTGTCTGACACTCCCAATAAGCCTGTCATGATACTCCTCTGGGGCAGCCACAGCATCCCCGAGGCTAGGAGCCTGCCAGGGGTGAAAGCCAGAACCAGATGTCACGGGCTGAGGTGCATGGGGAGACTTGTGTGTGAACATGGGCAAACATCTGTGGTCACGGGCATGTTTGGGGCCATTTCTGCCACCTGAGGGAAGGTCGTGTGAAAATATGTCAAGGGGCACAGTGACGTTCAGAAGAATCTGGTCCAAAAGGCAGGTAGGTGGACAGCAGCAGCGTGCAGTGAGCTCTGAGCCACCCTAGGGATTGATGGACACAACCTTCAGAGTCTCACCAGGTTGAGTGATAATTGGCTGGGATTCTCAGTGTGACTATGAGGAAACAGACTCAGCCATTGCGCCTTTGCCTGAGCAGTTACGTAATGGAAGAATGGGAAAAGCCCCCCTCGTTATTGTGCTCTGCTTTTGTGATCCCCCAAAAAAGCACTGTGCACCCTTACCCTGAGGGGCAATGCCGTCTCCATCTCTTGCGTCCATGCCCTTATTCCTAACAACCCACTCCGACACCTGCCAGACAGGGACCAATCATAGCACTCCTTGGATCCCATTGGTTTTCTTGGCTCATTCCCTGCCCTTTTGACATCCTGGAGAGCAAAGCCCTCGTCTGACCTTGACCATAAAGGACGGACACTTGGCAAATGGAATAGAATGGAGTGGTAAACTCTAACTCGGGACTCTGGACACTGGCCATCTGTCCTCAGACCCAACCCTCCAGCCCCCAACTCCAACACCAGGACCTACCTTCTCAGCTTTGGTCAGCGTGTGTCGCCCCTGCCTTCATGACCAGCTGGAGGCTGCCTCCTCAGCCCTCCGCTTGGCAAGCTTCTGGGCCTGTTTACTGAGCACCAGACATGAAGCTGGCCATCTGCACAGGGAGTAGCTGCCATCAGAGATTTCAGCACACAGCACCCACTATGCTCTGGGTGTGCTGTTGGTTCTTCTGCACACATTAATTCACAGTCATGTGAGGTGGGGACTTGAAGTAGAGCATCTTAGGGGTGAGGCAAGGACGGCACCCTGCAGCAGTTCACCCCAGTCCTTCCCACTCATAAATGGCAACAGCCCCTGGGCTTGGACCAGCAGCCTCACTCCGGACTAAGAGAATAAGCCATATCCTTGGGAGCTCATGGCCTGGTACGTGACATGGTGTCATGAGGAGGTGGAAAGGGCTGGCTGTGGGTAGTGTGCAGATGATGGAGCCAGCACCCCTGTTCTCGGCCATTGGAGATGGCGTGCCAGATTTATTTATGATGGCCTAGAATGTTCAGGAACAGGTTTTCTTCCCTCCATGGACAAACACCAGGTCCAAGCTTCCAATGGACTTGCTTCAAGGTGCCCTATAACCCTTGTGACTCCTGTAGTGCTGGCCGGACCCTGGAAACAGGTGGCCCCCAAGAGCTGCCTGCCCACATTTACACAGGAGTAGCTGGAAAGGCAACCGCTGTCTGGGGGAAAATATGTTCCCATGCCCCTGGTAGAGGGAGCAAGTCTATGTTCCCCCTCCTGTAATTGTTACCATCTGTTTCCCTGCATAGTGTTTGTTGATGTTTTCTTGTTTTAAAACTGAAATGAGTCAGATTGGAAGCTGATTTAGGAAAAAGTATCAGGGAGGGAAACTCAAAGCGGCCATGGGGGAATCTGTGGAGCTTTTGAAGAAGGAAAGTTTCTGGGGGCAGACCAAGTGTCTGCTCCTGCCCTGTGAGGCCACAGGCTCCTAGAGAGTTCTGTGTGTGCATGTATATGTACATGTGCATGTGCATGTGTGTGTGTACATGTGTGTATCTCTGTGTGTCTGTGTGTGAGTGTGTATGTGTGTGAGTACGTCTGTGTGTGTCTCTGTGTGTATCTGTGTGTGTCTATGTCTTTGTGTGTGTCTGTGTGTGTCTTGTGTGAGTGTGTATGAGTGTGTGTGTATGCATGTGTGTGAGTGTGTGTGTGAGTGTGTATGAGTGTGTGTGTGTGTGTGTGTGTGTGTGTGTGTGTAGTGTGTGTGTCCCCCTAGGTATTTGTCATTCTAGAGCTGTGGCTTTCAGATGCAGTGGCTGCTGGCTGGCTGGGCCAGCGGTCTCAGCCTGCATCTCTGCTAACGTATCTATAGCCATTAGTAGATTTATAGGTTAACTCTCCAAGAGTTATAATAGGAAGGCATTTCAGTGCCAGCACCAAAGCAGGATGAAGATGAGTAAGTAAGGAGACTAGACTTATTTTAAACATTTAAACCCCAGTTTCTAGAGGCAATAACACTGAGGTGATCCCCAACTTCTAGTAAGAAGCCATGTGACCCCAAGTGCTAGGCTCTGATAGTGACTGCCTACACTGGGCACCTCTGGGACACTAAGGACCAAAGTTCTTAGGCCAAAGCTTTCTGGCCCTTCCTGCCCAGGAGGACCAAACATGGAGCAAAACAGGACTGGAGCTGGTTTCCCAAGGCTGACACTGATAGGGCCACTCACCCCACTTCATGCCAGTATCGCCATGTCACCTGGACTCTCGCTCTCCTAATTTTGGTATTTAAACAAAAGGAATGTGAACTTGCCATGTTGCTTCCAGTCACTGGGTCACCAAGATCAATACATGGCCTTTATTTTCCATGTAATTTAGCTTAGCCACAGAGGCCACCATGCCCTGGCTGTGATGTGGTAGCCCAAAGCTTGGCCTCCCAGAGATTCTGAATGTACATGCAATCTGATTTCCACTCCGTTATCCTTCCCTGATGAGCCACAGCCTGGGGAGGATTCTCGGGCCACAACAACCCAGAGAAAATTGATCCAAAAGGAAGACCAGTGCTTGAAGTGTCTTCCTTTTCGTAACATTTACATGCTTCTTGGGTCCCCACATAGCAATGACTGCTGCACTTGCTGGCATCTTCCAACAACAACAACAGAAACAATAACAACACCTCCTCTCCCTTGCCCCTGGTAGTAGGGAGTATCCACTTTCCACTGAAATACGTTTTTCAGGGACAAAATTCTCGTGACCATTTTATAGATCATGTTACCAGCTTTCCTGAGAGCAATAAACTTACAAAGCGGAAAAGGTTATCTTGGCTCGCAATTTTCAAAGTTTCCATTCACAGTCAGCTGTCCTGTTGCCTTGGACGTTGCACAGTACATCATGATAGGAGCCGAGGATGAGGCAAGCCCACTCACCCTCTGTCAGCCAGGAACAAAATTCAAAGAAACCACATCTCTGTAACTACCTAAAACCTCTCACTAGGTCCCCACTGGGTATCCAAGCTTTTAACCCCTGGGTTTAGGGGAGACATTTCAGATCCGGTCTATTACAGACAGGAAGGAGGGAAGCAGGGACTCAGAGAGGTTAAGCTGGCATAGGGAGCTCTGGGCACTGTGAGGCCAACAGGAGCAGGGCTTGACTCACAAGACCCATGATGCCGTGAGCCAGGCTGGGGAAGTTCCCACCCAGACATTCGTGGATCCTGGCTGTGCGCTTGAACCTTTCTTTCAGAGTTTCTTTCCAGGGAGCCACAGGATCTGAGCTCCCAGCCTTACAGCACAAGACGAGATGTGGAACTCATTTCATGTAGGGTACTGTTTAGGCACAAGCAGAGGAAACTTCTCGTGTCTGCATATTTAAGCGCTTTTATTAAGTGGAACAAGCTATTTCTGAACACGAGAGCGGCCAACAGCCTTAGAGGAGATTAAAGTGAACCATGACAATGGAAAATTGCACAGGGGCACGGCGGATTCTACAGAGATAAATACAACAACCCTTTCAACAGCATGCGGGAAAGACTAGAGATCATGGAGATTATGTTGTTTCGGGGGTGGGGGGAGCTAAGGGGGAAGCTCTGGCTGGTGGGGGTGCTGATTGACATGCTAGTCAGGTCTGAGGGTAACTCTCCCCATTAAACATACCCCCAAGGGTCTGGTGGGCAAAGCGGAACCAGGAAAACATCAGATAGATTGATAGACACCGTGTTTCTGAACACCCACTGCGTGCATGCTGTGCGGGTGCTGTGGACTCAATTCTATCCCCCAAAATCCATAAGCTGAAACCTTTGCCCTCATTGTGATGCTTTTTTTTTTGAGTCCAGGACTTCAGGAGATATTACAGTTTAGATGAGGTCATAGGGGTGAAGCCCTCCAAGTGTAACACCCTTATTCTCCTATGACGAGAAGTAGGGGCCAGAATTCTCTGCCTCCCTTCATATCAGCACACAGGCAGACAGGATGTCTGTAAGCCAAGAAGAGGAATCTCATCCAAACAGACCATGGTGGCATCCTGATTTCAGGTAGGCCAGCCTCTAGAACAGCTGTGGGGGAGAAGGGGGGATGTTTGCTGTTTAAACTACACAGTTACCTACTAGGTATGTAATACCGTTATGTTATGGTATCTTGAGTAAGACGGTGAGGAACATAGAGGTACAATAGGATCTTTTTTTTTTTTTATTAACTTGAGTATTTCTTATATACATTTCGAGTGTTATTCCCTTTCCCGGTTTCTGGGCAAACATCCCCCTCCCCCTCCCCCTCCCCTTCCTTATGGGTATTCCCCTCCCAACCCTCCCCCCATTGCCGCCCTCCCCCCAACAGTCTAGTTCACTGGGGGTTCAGTCTTAGCAGGACCCAGGGCTTCCCCTTCCACTGGTGCTCTTACTAGGATATTCATTGCTACCTATGGGGTCAGAGTCCAGGGTCAGTCCATGTATAGTCTTTAGGTAGTGGCTTAGTCCCTGGAAGCTCTGGTTGCTTGGCATTGTTGTACATATGGGGTCTCAAGCCCCTTCAAGCTCTTCCAGTTCTTTGTCTGATTCCTTCAACGGAGGTTCTATTCTCAGTTCAGTGGTTTGCTGCTGGCATTCGCCTCTGTATTTGCTGTATTCTGGCTGTGTCTCTCAGGAGCGATCTACATCCGGCTCCTGTCGGTCTGCACTTCTTTGCTTCATCCATCTTGTCTAATTGGGTGGCTGTATATGTATGGGCCACATGTGGGGCAGGCTCTGAATGGGTGTTACTTCAGTCTCTGTTTTAATCTTTGCCTCTCTCTTCCCTGCCAAGGGTATTCTTGTTCCCCTTTTAAAGAAGGCGTGAAACATTCACATTTTGATCATCGGTCTTGAGTTTCATTTGTTCTAGGCATCTAGGGTAATTCAAGCATTTGGGCTAATAGCCACTTATCAATGAGTGCATACCATGTATGTCTTTCTGTGATTGGGTTAGCTCACTCAGAATGATATTTTCCAGTTCCAACCATTTGCCTACGAATTTCATAAAGCCGTTGTTTTTGATAGCTGAGTAATATTCCATTGTGTAGATGTACCACATTTTCTGTATCCATTCCTCTGTTGAAGGGCATCTGGGTTCTTTCCAGCTTCTGGCTATTATAAATAAGGCTGCGATGAACATAGTGGAGCACGTGTCTTTTTTATATGTTGGGGCATCTTTTGGGTATATGCCCAAAAGAGGTATAGCTGGATCCTCAGGCAGTTCAATGTTCAATTTTCTGAGGAACCTCCAGACTGATTTCCAGAATGGTTGTACCAGTCTGCAATCCCACCAACAATGGAGGAGTGTTCCTCTTTCTCCGCATCCTCGCCAGCATCTGCTGTCACCTGAGTTTTTGATCTTAGCCATTCTCACTGGTGTGAGGTGAAATCTCAGGGTTGTTTTGATTTGCATTTCCCTTATGACTAAAGATATTGAACATTTCTTTAGGTGTTTCTCAGCCATTCGGCATTCCTCAGCTGTGAACTGTTTGTTTAGCTCTGAACCCCATTTTTAATAGGGTTATTGGGACAATAGGATCTTAACCTTAAAGAACTCTCAGGCCTTGAGAGCTGGAAAGCTACCCTATTTACAGGTCCAATTGATGGGGCCGTTAGGACTGTGATTGGATTGTACTCTCTGAGGCCAGAGATTACTCAAGACTGCGTCTCCAGCATAGGTTAGTTTCTTATGTAGAATAAGCACAAAGTGGATGGATGGGTGGGTGGAGGGATGGATGGATGGATGGATGGATGGATGGATGGATGGATGGATGATAGGTGGGTGGTCAGGTGGATGGGTGGATGGATGGATGGGTGGGTGGGTGGGTGGATGGATGGGTAGATGGGTGGATGATAGGTGGGTGGGCAGGTGGATGGGTGGATGGATGGATGGATGGATGGGTGGGTGGGTGGATGGATGGTGGATGGATGGGTAGATGGGTGGATGATAGGTGGGTGGGCAGGTGGACGGATAGATGATGGATGGATGGATGGATGGATGGGTGGATGGATGGGTAGATGGGTGGATGATAGGTGGGTGGGCAGGTGGACGGATAGATGATGGATGGATGGATGGATGGATGGATGGATGGATGGGTGATGGTGAATGGGTGGATGGATGGATGATAGATGGGTAGGTGGGCAGGTGGATGGGTAAATGATGGCTGTGTGTGGGGGTGAGTGAATGGTGGATGGGTGGATGATAGATATGTGGGTGGATAGGTAGATGGATGGATGGATGGATGGATGGATGGATGGATGGATGGATGAGTGGATGGATGAATGGAGGAGTATATAAGTGGGTTGATTAGTAGATGGGTATGTGGATGAGTAAATAGGTAAGTGGATTGGTGGATAACTGGCTGGGTGGCTGGATGGGTGGAATACTGGCTGGATGGGTAGGTGGGTAGGTGTTAAATGAAAGAGGATTACCCATGGCTGTTGACTCACCCCACATTTTAGTGTCAATCCTGAGGAAAGGAAGCCTTTCTGTCTACACCAGGGCACAATTGCTGTTTCCTTGTACTTCTTGCCCTTTCCATGACCTCTTAAGCCTTTACCAAAGTCAATCATAGCCCTGGGGCTGGGACAGACTCAGACATATCCTGAGCATGAATGGACTCAATCTACCCAGCAAGATAACCATAGCTTAAAGAGATGTGTCAATGCTGAGAGAGAGATTTCCTTTACAGATGAATAACAGATTAATAATAGCAGCTTTCAACTGCTTCCATTTTGAACCCAGAGAGCTGAGCTGGACTGAGGCAAAGGGAGGAGGCCGCTCACCTCCAGAACATGCCTCGCCACATGTTAGTCATTACAGAGACTGCAGGCAAAAGAACGCCAGGGACCAGGCAAATGTCAACCAAGTCCACAGCACATACTTCTGGAATGTCCACATTGGGGAATCCCACTGAATTTGAAGCCCCATGCTGTGGCCCATTGTAAGCTTGGGTGCTGAGTCTCGAAGTCCCTCAGATAAGACTCTCTCTACTCCTTCTGCTGTGCTCCCTGTCTGAGGGGCCACCTCACAAGGATATCCGTGCTGTATTGTTTGTTTCTTTGTCCTGTGTGACCCTCGCCGTGACTCTGTCACAGTCCTGTCTCTTGTTAGGCCTCTAATGAGGTCGCTGAAGACGTCTATGTCAGGATTTTGTCGCCCGGCATTGAGTCTTGCACTCAGTCAACAATGCGCTTTCTTGGAGAGAGGTTGAGAAGTGTCGTTAGTTCTCTCTGCCAAGCAAATATTTGTAATTTTAAAGAGAATGATCATAATAATCTGTTGCAACTATAACTAGAAGAATGGGAGTGGCTTTAAAAGTCAGTAGATATGTTAGTAGGTTCTATAAGAAGGGGCTGGAACTCAGTTTAGGGGCCCTTCATGGTAGATTGGACCATGCAAATAGGAGGGACTTCACTGTTTCTAGAATGTTCTCTGGGAAGAGACTGGAAGGCCTTAGAGGGCAACAGGCCAGACCATAGCTGAACCATTCTCCTGTCTCCCCATGGTGACTCGGAGGCCCAGAAGCCTGGTTCCGAACTCATATTAAACACATGGAGGCTGGGCCTAGGAGGACCAGGCCAAATTATCAGGTGATCTAGTCAGGGAACCTGTGAGCCTCTCCAGAGCCAGATTTGGCACAATTGCCCAGGACTGTCCTTCGCCAAATTTGCCACGATGTTAAATCTGAACTTAGCAAAGGCTTTCCTCTTGGAAGTGAGTATTGTCAGAGGTATGTGGCTGTGCATCAGAAGCTGACCCCAGGGAGGGCAAGAAGTGGTCCCCGTGTTTACTGCCTGCAGGGTTGGCATTTGGGAAATGTCCCATCAAAGGCCAGAGGAGGGGCTGTTCTGGCCTCCTCCCTACCCGCCCACTGTGATGATGAGAATGAAGGCGGTCTCCAGTGTGTGCTAGAGAAGCAACCAGCCAATGCCCAGGTGAACAGGAACCCGCAGAGCAAGACAGGCAGGTCTTAAGGAGCATCCGTTGGGGGCGCTGTGAGGGCTGATTGAATAGGGGGATGAAAGGCCCAAGGCAGCTCTCCAGCAGCTGCCCCTCTCTCCCCCTCATCTGAGTGTCCGTCTGGGCCACCGGCTCCCTCACATCACAGGTATCCGCGGAGGGCCAGGCCTGCCCTACACCTTCTGTGAAATGAAAGGGAATGGTATCAGAGTGGAGCTGAAGCACAGCAAAGGGCTCTTTCTTTTCAAAGACTTTCATTTGTGATAGGTTTTTTTTTTTTCCTAGGTGATCTTATTTCAAAGCCCCTTTGAAAATTTTGTGGGTTTTGTAATGGATGAAAAGTTACTTGGAAATAGGGCTAAGAAGTTTTCGGTTGAAAGTTGTTAGAGGAAAGTTGAAAGCACGGAGTTGTAAGGTTCTGCCAGATTTATCATTTCTTTTGTCCACGAGACCCACCGTGGAAGGGGGTTTAGTGCAAGGGACCCAGGGAGATGTGGACAGGGCATGTGCAAGACAGTGGGTGCAAAAGCCAACCCGTGCACGGCTGCTTCACGTCCACAAAGGAGACTGTCTCTGCTGAACTCTGAGCATATACATCTCCAAGGAATAGACTTTGATGCTGGGAGAGGAAGAGCAAATATACTCCCTGAGTACTATAGACAGCCAGGCTCAGGAATAGACAAAGGACTGCCTCACAAGTGTTTCCTATTAGGGAAAGAACTATTAAAGAAGGATGGGGTCCAAACAGGACCTGTGTGAGAGGGGGCGGGCCAGGGACTAGTGTAGGCACTGGGCATGACCCGAGGTCAGGAACTGAGGGCAGAAGAAACAAGTAACTGCACAAAGAAGGGATGTGGGTGAAGTTTTAAGTGAAGAAAAATGTGGAAGACAGAGAGGGGAAGAGAATTTCAAGAAGAGAAAAGAAGCCGATGTTGGGGCTCAGAGGGGAAGGACAGGCAATGATACAGGGATGGACAGTGGGGGTAGGGGGGATGATTGTCCTGAGGACAGGGAAGTTCACCAGAGCAGAGAGAAATATCAGCTGTTTCTAGCCCTGGGCTGGGTAAATAACGTTGGTCTAGGAAGGGGCAGGAGGCCCATGGAAGATGAGATTCAAGAAGTAAGGGCCAGATATTTTGCTCAGCCTAATGTTGAGATGCCAAAGGGAAGAAGCTGGAAAGAAGGAGGGGGAGAATGAGGAGGTATGAGTAGAAAGGATGTGCTGTAAGGAGTCAGATGTGTCCAGATGTGTGGCCCCGATCTGAGATGGAGGAACCGGATCCCATCCAGGGAGACCCATATCGCACTGGCAGAGAGAGGCTAAGGGGGAGGGGGAGGGGCCTACGGTTTGAGAGAGGAGGAGAGATGATGGAAACCAATGGGCCTGGTCTCCTAGCACTAGTATATACAGTGGTCCGAGGAGAAGGCATGGTTGATGGATACAGTGGAGAAAAGGTAGACTATCATCCTGCAGGTGCCTAGGAAGGGCTCAAAGGGTTACCCAACAGTGTGGTGTGTATGGCTGCATACTCTACACGGCTAAGCCCACTGATGAGGAATTTAACCTCAAAGGGGTGGCCCAGCTGTATTCCGAGTATCTCAAAAGGTTATATAGGTCTTAGAACAACATTGTGCTTCTAAGACTCTGGGACCCAGTAGAAAATAATTGGGTCATAGGAATTCTACCTTCAAAATGGAAGTAGGTCAGGCTTGGTGCTAACACGTTAGTCCCCTATGGAGTGGTCTGTTATCAGAATGGTGAGCCTGGTCTGGCCCAGGCTCTAGGTTCTTGTTCAGCCGTATGACATTTCCTGCATATACCCTGCCTTTGTAATCCCTTTGTACCATGGGGACATCTCCAGAACTTAGCAGATTGCAGGCACCAATGGAATAGGAACTGTTTGTTTACTTCCTTTTATTATAATATGTACCCCTTATTGGGTAGTTTTCTTTAAAAAAAAAAAAGAGGCCATTCATTCATTCATTCATTCATTCATTTGGTGAGGAAACATTCTAAAGAACTCAGGTGGAAGTCAAGAGGACAACTTTGAGAAGCCAGAAGTGTCCTTCCACCATTTGGATCCTCCACGTAGAATTCAGGTCAGCAGGCGTGTGCCCTCACCCACCAAGCTGTGTAACTGGCCCTCGGATGGTTTGTTTACAGCAAGGCAAGACAGATCAAGACAAGTAGAGTCATCATGGGTTAGACTCCAAAGTGTCACACTCTCTAAATGTTATCGAGCTTTTCTGGACCCTGTGACTCTCAGCGGTAAGGTGGTAGGAAGACTGCAGAACTCTTCCTGGAGAGAAATGAGCTATGCCATTGGCAAGTGGGAGGTGGCTAGATACGATCTGTTAGGGAGGCGGCTGGCCCAGCAGCCCCACACAGTGGTATAAGCATAGAAATGGCCGGTAGTCCCAGGCATTTACAGGTGGCCCTCAGGGCTGCACAGGAAGTCAGGGTGTCACAGAGCAGGGTCCCAACCAGGATAGGCCTCTGAAGTTCTGTCTTCTACCCCAGCTGAGCCTGTCTCTGAGGTCTCTCCCTCCTTGCTAAGCCCCTCCCCACTGCCCACTCCTTCGCCTCCTCCATACCCACCCAGGGGTTCCTAGCAGGGTCATTTACCCGCCAGAGACATCATCGAGTTCTGTAATATGATTGGAATCTGAATATATATTTAAAATGACAAGATGGAAATTAAAATTTAAATAAAGAATTACTTTTCTATAAGTTTCTCTGAAAGCAGTAATTTAGCAGCAAATTGATAGAGAAAGGTAAGCGCTGGTCCTTTAAACCATCGTGCGGGTTTCCGGCGGCCAAGCCAGAAGTGTCTCAATTTAACACATCATTGGTTAGTATTATTAGAAATTTCATCAGACTTCGCAGTGTGTTCTGGTGGGGCTCAGAAGGGGAGGCCAGGGGTGCAGGCCTGGGGCTGGGAGAGGCCACCCGGATTAGAGAGAGTAAGGGAGTCACAGGAGATCCCCCACCTCGGCACCAAGTGGGATCTTAACTGTGCTTTTCTTGTTTGTAGCTCAATAGCCATCAGAAATAAGAACTGAGACACTCTTAGCCACTTAGCTCTTTTCGCAGCTTTGCTGGTCACCACAGCCTCTAACCCACTGGTTCTCAACCTTCCTAATACTGTGACCCTTTAGTACCGTTCCTCATGATGTGACGGCCCCCACCATAGCATTATTTCGTTGCCACTTCATAACCATAACTTTGCTACTGTTATGAGTCATACTGTAAATATCTGTGATTCCCGATGGTCTTAGACGACCCCTGTGAAAGGGTCATTCAGCGCCCCCAAAGGGGTTGCAACCCACAGGTTGAGAACTGATTCTCTAACCCCTGAAAACCTAGGCCCAAAGTAGGAGTCCTAGACAGTCGTCTCCCCAAGAAGTTGGCTCTCATGAACCACGTAAGCAAGGTCCCTCAGTCCATCATGCCAGTTATGATCCAACAAGCAGCTGTAGCCACTAGAACCCCAGACTCGGGGGCACAGGCCTAGGGACACAGGGACAAAGATGACCATTATTCCCCAGGGTGGAACTAAATCAGCAACATTGTAGTCTTGTTAAAGTAGCACATTTTGGTGACCCCCTTGCTCCAGAGCTACAGAATCAGAACTAGGACTATAGTCCATTTCTAGGAAACCTCCAAGATGTACCTCCTATGCTTCATGTTGGAGATGGCTGCAGTGGCAGTGGCTGGACAGTTGTACCACTGTACTCTGGAATGAAAAGGCCTAACAGTCTAGAAACATACTCATGGGCTAGATCTAAAAGCACATAAGCACCACAGGATCTCACGCCCATACATGACCTCCACCAATCGCACCATTCCTTTAACTAAGACTTGCCTTTTGAGGTCTCACCACTGTGTATGTGATTTTGCTAACGATA
Source organism: Rattus norvegicus (assembly GCF_021556685.1). Taxonomy (NCBI): domain Eukaryota; kingdom Metazoa; phylum Chordata; class Mammalia; order Rodentia; family Muridae; genus Rattus; species Rattus norvegicus. The sequence continues at coordinate 34,396,820 of NC_141539.1, read as the reverse complement.
TGGGAAGTAGGCACACTCTGTCTTCCGTCCCCACACTTCCCACAGTGGATCTGGGCCTCAGGAAAGCCCTACACGTCTTGCAAGGAGAGGGGTGCTAGAAGAAAAGGAAGGTGAGCCAGTTGCAAAGAAAGGCTGTCCCATTCATGCTCAGCCACGGAGCTGACAGCTGCTGTCCTGTGATTGGTTCCCCAGAGCAACCCAAGGGCTGGTGGTCAGAGGTGCCTGAACCCTACCCACTCTGCCACCTACAGGCACCAGGTCCTGAAGCCATGGGAGTGATAACCTCCAGGTATAAAAAGAAAAATGGAATGACAGCTTTTGCTACACCCAAACTCATGAGCTCCCAAATCCGTGGATCTCTGCCCCCTCTTTGCAGTGTGAGGACTTGGGGGCTGTGTGAGCCTCCCAGATAGCTCAGCCTTCCAGACCATATTCTTATTAGCGAGGCAGGACAAAATATTCTCCCCTGACCAATAGGGAAGCTACGAAGCAAGGTTTTCAGAGGAAGAGTGCCTAAAATGTGTTGGGGAGTCAGCCTCTGCCCACAATGGAGCCTAAGCCAGTTGAAGATTATCACCACCTACAGTCATCTAGAGCTAGAAGCTCCAGGATTGTGCCCACCAAACCGGTCTTTTCCAGATTGGGTGGTTACTTCAGGGAGTCCTGAGGTGAGAACAGGTTGCAGATCAAGGTCAGAGTGCTGCAAGTTCCGGGTTCAGTGCTGGCATTTTCTTCCCTGTGACTTCTCAGCTTTTCATCAGAGGCCACTTTACTCCCACCACCCATCTGGGGCAGCTCCAAGGAAGGCTGCAGGTACTTATTTCCGAAGATACAGGGTAACAGTCCCCTTCTGTGTTTATGCTGCCCCGAGTCCTCTGTGAAATGCTGGAGGACGCAGATAACACGGGATGTGTTTGCCAAGAGCAACACACAAGTGACTTCCAGTTGCTTGTATTTTACGATATACACAGTAAAGCTCAGGGTTTTGTTTCCCTTTCTTCCTTTCTTTCTTTCTTTCTTTCTTTCTTTCTTCCTTCCTTCCTTCCTTCCTTTCTTTCTTTCTTTCTTTCTTTTTTCCGTTTGTTGTTGTTAGCAGCTTAACTGTATTTTCTAATATCTCACAAGTTGTGTGTGTGTGTGTGTGTGTGTGTGTGTGTGTGTGTGTGTGTGTGTGTCTGCAGGAGGACTGGTTGGGACCATTCTTCAGTACCTATGTTGATTCCAGCCACCAGGTAGCACTCATTGACCCAGGGTCTGGCCTACAGAGCAGAAGCTGTCAGTGTTCCTAAAACAAAGAGCTGGAGGGAGGGGAGGTAGCTCCGCCAGTCAAGTGCTGGCTGGTCAAACTTGAAGCTCTGAGTTTAGACACCCAGGGAGGGTACAACATCACACTCCTGTAATCCTAGCACTGAAGAATCAGGTGCTGAGGGGTCCCTGGGGCTGATCTGCCCACCAGCCAGGCTAGGTGAACCAATGAGTGACGCTGTCTCATTGATAGAGGTGAAAATGACTGAGGAAGGCACCCAAGGTCACCCTCTGACCTCCACATACGTGTGCCCATACAACATACGTACCGAGACAGACTCAGAGCGGGCATAATGGCACATCCCCATGCTCTGTCAGCAGTTCTAGACCTACGTTTTCCTTTTTCAATTTGGATTGTGTCGTGCATCGCCACGTTGAAGGCTAAGAGGTTCCTTGTCCTGCACGACTGCCGTTTTCCCTGTGTACCTTTGACTCTCCGTTATCTCTGGCAAAGGCAGGTAGATTCCTGAGTTCCGGGCCAGCCTGGTCTACAAAGCTAGGATAGTCAGGGCCACATGGAGAAACCCTGTCTTGAAAACAAAACAAAAGACAATTTGCAAGAATCAGTTCTCTCTTCCTACCATGCGGGTGCCAGGGATCAAACAAACCCAGGTCATCGAGCTTGGCGACAAGTACCTTTTACCCTCTGAGCCATTTCGCTAGCCAAGTGATGTCGACCTTCCCATTCTCCTGCCTGTGCTCTCTGAGGTCTGGGATTGCAGGAGTGGCTCTCCGCACTCAATTCTATACAGTGCGGGGGATGAAACTTAACGGCTTCCTGCATTCCAGGCAGGAGCTCTACCAACTGAGTAGCATCCTTAGCTCTTAGTTTGATCGCTGGTGGGCGGACTGGAGTTTGTTTGTGTTGTTTTGTTTCCGAGACAAGTCCTGCTATGTAGCTCCAGCTGACATGTGGTTTTTTTTAATATAACCCGAACTCACAACAGTCCTCCTACCTCAGACTCCCGAGTGCTGGGATGGCAAGCATAAACCACCATACCTGGCTGTTGTACCTTTCCTTAGCTGTGGTATGGGTGCTGCCATTAACAAGAACAGGAGTGAGGCGTCACGTGACTCTGCTCCCCACAGTATCTCTTCAAGCCTATGTCATCATACAAGTCCCTGAACCAAGTCGGGTACCCCCTGGCACTGATTGTAAGTCTCTCTGGAGCCTGACCTTGGCCATTGCTGAACCTGGGCCCCCAGTAGTACTTACAGACCAGAGTAAGAACAAAAGCAAACTGAGGGGGTGGGGGCTCGGGCTCCAGGTGCTCTTCCAGGGAGGGGATTCTCCACACCCAAGCATGGGGTGCCCCATGCTCAGTGACACTCAGGAGATGCGGCCACACTAACTCTGCGTTCCACCCAGTGACAAGGCCCCCAGGCTTGCAGGTTCTAGTCTGGAAGCAGGTCCATAAGACGGAGGCACCATCATCAGCCACACGACCCAAGAAGTGGGGCGTGTGAGGGGATGAACTGGGCTCTGTCCTGTGCCAGTTGACCAGCGTCTCTTGAGAGTAATTGCTCAATTCTGCTGAGCTTTCGTGACCCACGGCCAGCCCAGCTATTCTGGAAGCCTTCTAGGGTTTCCTGGCTCTTTGGGTATCGTTGGGAAGAGTGGAAGATACTGCATTTGGAATTTCCCAGAATATATTCATGTCCTTAGCGAGAGCCAGCCTCAACTTCCTGCACCTTTACCACATCCAGGCACTCAGGGAGGGGCGGGGGTGGAGATCAATACTTTCTGATCGTTGCTAGTGGATCGTTGCTAGTTAGCCAAGCCTCTGAGTAGCCCCCGGTGGCTTCCATGGCTGTGGAGTCAGTCGGTGGTCCCTAGCAAGGAGAAGCGGACCCTCCGTGGCTCTGCCCCGTGACCTACATGTGCCTTGCTCCTTCCTGAAGCACTCTCTGCAGATTCATTCATTCCTTAGATGAGTAGTGATGTCACTGCTTTCGACCCGTGGATAGCTATGCCAGGCACAGCACCCGCTGGGACAGGCAGAATACTGAGCATCTGTCTTCGTGGGGTTCGCCTGGCAGGACAGGGTCAACAGGACCTCGGGGCAGTGTACAGAGCACTGTGGTCATGCAGAGAGTCGAGATGAGAACGAGCAAAGGCTGAGAGTGCCCCCAGGGACTCTGAGTCCCCATCATCATTCAAACCTTCCTAACCATTGGGTCGCTGCAAATCTTTGTGCAGGTAGAGAGAAGTCCTCTCTCTGGTTGGACTGACCAGCAGAAAACAGGATGTCCGGATACAGTAGACTTGTGAATGTACAGCTTAAGCGGAGCTCTTCCGTGGGAGTTCAAGTACCTCTGCCTCCCAGCTGGGTGTCATCTCCCTTGACCACCGTCTTGCCTTCCTTTGTATTCCGAGAGCAACACTGGATCCTGCGAAACTCTGTACCTGGTCTCCCCAGGCTGGAAGAGGGTAGCCCTCCTGCTCCATGAAGCTGTTAGGGGCTGTGGGAAGACAGCCCGATGCCAGCAGGCGCCTTCAGCCTGTGCAGCCACCTCACAGAGTTTCAGCCATAAAGGACCCGGGTCTTTAGTGTTCTTCAGTCTCTGAAAGAAGCAGGATGCTGTCAGCCACCGTGAAAATGTGACCTTTGAAAATTTACAAGAGCCGAGGTTTAAAAAGCTGCTGTGTTAATGATGCATCCCATTAGCATCTCATTAAAGAGAAGCGGAGAGAAACCAGCTCAAGCCCAGTGATGGGCAGATAGGGCCAGTGTGCAAAGCTAGCAAGGGAAGGCAAGACGGCGGACCGCTCCTGCAGAGTACCACCCCGTTACAGGAGCAGAAGAAGCCAGGGCCAGGGAAAGGTGGCTTCCCAGATGTCCCAGAGAGTGGCAGCAAGAGGAAGTGGGAAGTGAAGGAGGCCCTGACCACTGGTCTTCCTTGTACTAGCATCCCACCCCCACCCCCACCCCCACCCCAGTCCCGCTTTCCTTCTCTAAGGCAAGCGCTCATTCAAGCTTGGGAAAGCCTGGGTTGCTCCTTGGGATTCAAGATGAGAGGGGAATTCAGAGCTAGAGTCACAGACCCTCAGAGGGTCCCAGACACCTTCGGAGTCTGCATCTGCATGCTCCTATTCGGGGGTCTAGAACCCTCGGAAGAGACGCCCCCTGGTCAGTCTCCCTGCCTCACACAGTACTGGTCAATCCATACATGGCTCACCCTGAAACCCTAACCTCTCACTCAGCAAAGGGCACACACTCCTGCATCTAAGTTGTTTGTTGACAGAATCAAGAAAGGAATATTCACTTGACTGCTTTAATAAAATAAAATTCCTGAACTGCAAATTGCTTGCAGCTTAAGACGTTGCCAGCGCGGAGCAGAAAAGGGTGTGAGTGGTTTTATTTATCATTCCTAAAGGGGCGGGGAGTGAACTTCAGAGAGCGGCTTTCTTCACCCTTAGAAACGCTTGTTCTGATCATAATAGACACAAACAGGAGGCTTGCAGCTGGGGTAGTTCCCTGCCTCCCGCTCCGCATGGCTCTAGAGCAGCCTGTTTATACCCTGGAGTGCCCAGCCTCTGTTTGGGGTGTGTGGGAGTTTGCATTAGGCAAAGGTATTCTCCATTCCATCTAAGACCAAGGCCTGGGTCTGAATAGTATGACCCACCTCACCACTGCCCTGGCCAATTCATAAAATGAGACCCCAGCTCAGTGGTCACTTTGCCAAAGAACAAACTGAAATATAAATACGCCAGTGTATACGCTTATTTGTCGGGAGAAGTGTTCAATTTCTCAAGTTCGGAAACTCCCCTAATTTCGGGGCAAGCATTAGAACTCCCAAAGTTTTACAGCGCAGAAACTGATGACCCGAACTTCAGAAAACTGAGATCCAGCAGTGCAGGGAGAGGATTCAGAAATCTTGAGCCAAGCTGTTGCCAGCCTGGGAAAGCACTAGGGTTATGGGCAGCAGAGAGGGGCTGCAGCGCCCCCTCCTGACAGAAAAGGTTTGCACATTGTCAACCAACAGGTTTGCTGGCAAGGAGGCTGGAGAATGGGGTATCAGGGTGGCAGCATTCAAATGTGCCCTCTAAACAAGACTTTAGAATAGGACGTAACATAGCCTTCTTCCTGCTCAGGTGACTCTGATTTCAAGAGCAATTTCTGTCTCTCAAAAACCACCATGATCCTTGAACCTGGAAATAGAGAAAAGGGCTGCAACTTGCATGATGGCTTCTGCCTCCGGACTGCGCACATGTTGAAAGTTGCGTCTTAAGAGAACTCTGAGAAAGCCTCCCCCATGTTTCCTGTGCTTCATCACAACTGTGGCTCTCTCCCAATATGGAGACATTCCCCTTTTGTGTACTACTCCCCACTCCCACCCTGTCATCCGTGCCACAAGCAAGAGTAGGGCCTCTGATCGGGACGCTTGTCTGAAGACTTGTTCTTTTTCTTGGGAAACTCCTCCTCTGTTCACGTCCTGCTCATGAGGGGGAGCATTTGAAATACAGGCCAGAGGTAAAGGGCACACTAATGTAATTGGCTCAGAATTGCCCCAGGTTTCAATGCTGCCTGACTCCTGCTCTCCCAAGAGACCCTGCAGTGTGCCAAAGCATGATACAGCAAAAACTCCAGAAGCCCTACCCAGCCTAGTGGACACATCCCTGTTATATACCTGGCCTAGGACCCTGGGGAATCATCCTGCTCAAAAGCCCCACAGGGAGTTCTGCCTCCAGCTTCAGCATTGAATCAGGCACTCACCAGAAGACGCTACAAGAAGTGTGGCTTTCACCTGAAGACCCTTCTCATCTCAAAGCCAACTCCACTGAGATCACCCCAGGTTTCCTATCCCAGCCTCTACAATAAGTTTAGGGGGGTTAAGTTATTTATAAATAGTGGCCATCGTAGAAAAGTTGGTATTTAGATGTGGTGATGCACAACTGCAATCCTAGCACTTGGTAGTGAGAGATAGGAAGGCCAGGGGTTCAAGGGCAGCCTGGAGTACAAACCCTTCACAAAACAAAAACTGAGGATATGGGTCAGTGGCAGAACACTTGCAAAGCTGGCACAACACCCTGAGCAGGATCCCCAGAACCGTTTATTTTGAGAAATGCATATGAGAATAGACAAGAAGTCACCCATAATCCTCTCATCCAAGGATAACATGTCGCCAACATGTGGGTCATCCACTGCTCACACATTGTTCAAACCCAGGATGGTTCATAGAGAGATCACATGGGTCTAATCGTGTGGTCTGCTTTTCTCATCAAAATCACAGTGGGAACACTGTGCCTTCTCATTATAAATTTCTAGAAAGTATACCTCTTAGTAACCAGTGTTCTCCCAGGAACTGTGGCTCTGGGAGGCCAGTGTCACCTGACGCTTGCTTTCATCCGAGGGCCCTTTTCTTGTACATCCCTACAGCTGCGTCAGAAAGTGAGCTCACACAGCACGATCTGACGAGCCCTGGGTTCTTCCTACCTGAGGGCATAACCTGACCTGTCCAGTCAACTTCCGTAACTCCCTCCCTTTCTCCACGAGATGCCTGGGTCTCAAGAGCGTTTGTAAGAGCAAACGTGGGGACCTGGGGAGCGTGCAGTGGCCCTTGCTTGCCACCTGATGGTGGTGTTCTGCAGAGTGAACGTTTGACACCTCATTAGGGATTTTCACAGCCACGAGTAAAAGTCCTGGTAGACTGAAAATAAGTAGGTACAATCCATGCTCTCAGCACACGCATTTGGGTAGTATCATGGGTTATTGGCCATCTGAGGGCTGAGGTGTCCCTTGAACCAGAGTACAGAATGCTCTCTCAGTTACAGTCGTCCCCTGGGATAGACTGCTATAGAGATACATGGTAAGACACTGGCTTGGAGTTCCCGGCGGCCAGGAGCTCATCTGATCTGTAGATATCCTGATCTGTAGAGTATCTGTAGATACTCCGTCCTGGTATCCCATGATCCCTCCTGGAAAGGAGGCAAGGGTCCCAGTGTTAGTGGGGTTGGGTACAAGCTCAAGCTTCAAGGATGTTACTGGGGAAACATATTCCAGACATGGTCCTAGGACAGTCTATGCTTAACCATTCTCATCTGCTTCCCGCAGGCTCCTGGCATCTCCAAAGCGGACAATCAGTCCCAGGGACTCACGACCAGCATCCGATGGGGTCAGACGCCTGTCAATCAGTCCACACCCTGGGACACTGATGAGCCGCCCTCCAAACAGATGAGGGAGGGTGACAATCCAGGTGCGTGTCCATCAGCTGACAGAGACACACGCCTACATGCTGGGTGCTCTGTTCGTCTCCAGAGACCCTGACCCATGAGTCTGCAGAAGCCCAGGTGTCGGGCTTGGGCTGTGTGGGACCCTAAATTTCTTAAGTCACACTCCTAGGGATATAGTATTGGCTCACACATAGTTACATGAGCACCGGGATGCTCTAGCCCCAGGACTGATTTCTTCACAACATCTTGGTCCTCCTGCTAACAGCTCTGACCTCACTGCTCCCAGAGCTCCCTATCCCCACCTTGGTATAGATACCTGGAGACACCCCCAGCTCCACAACTTCTGCCAGATGAACACCCCACTCTCGTCAGTCCTAAGGCCCGTGAATTCCAGTCCCTTCACTTTCCAGACAGTTACTCCACATCCCTCTAGAGTGCAAAGCCACAACTCAGTGCTAACAGCCTACGGACTGCCTGGCCAGTGTTCTTCCTTCATTCAGGACCTCCACATTGGTCATTACAGCCCTCGCACATAGCTGTTCAACCCACAGACATATCATAGCACAACCACCAGTAAGACTCAGTAAGTCATAAAGCCACCTCTTCATAATTGGGCTCAGGGTTTGGGGACACAAGAACAGATCTCTCCAATCTCTACCAAATGGGATCACTGTAGTCTCAGGCGCTGTGTTTTGTTTTGGGTTCTGTCCTTTCCCCCTTTTTCTGCGCTCTGTTCCCAGTTTGTCCCAAATTGTCCTCCTTATCCTATCCTGGTAGCTCACAAGTCATTGATTAAAAACAGTGGTCGGGGCTTACAGTAAGTGACTAGAGGCCTCTCTATAGGGCTCCGGCCTCTTTCAGTCATTCATCTCATCAAAAAGTGAATCGTTTTTATAGCATAGCATCTCGAAGCTTTCTGGGGCCTTGACAGCCAGGCTCTGACATTTTGATGCATGTCTTCAGGTCTCCTAGCTACTCCCAGGGAGCACTGAGTTTGGGGTGACAGGCCTTGGCTTTGAGGCATCTGGTCAGACTGGCTCGTGGTGATCTCACCTCCCCTGTTTAGCTTGGACATGGTCCCCCTCAGCAGCCTATTCTAGAATCTAGCCAGCAATGCTTTGCCAATGTTTCTTGGCTTGCAGGCTCCCTTCCTCATTACTCAAACCATAAATATTTCTTGCACATTATTGTATGCCTTGTTCTGCATGTGATCACAAGGCTTGCAGCCTCCTGCATGCTGGTATTATGCTCCTGTGGCAAAGGAAGAAACTAACACGGGACAGATGTGCTTGTCACCTACCCGGAACCAGAACCAGGACTCAGAGAAGTTTCCTGCTGGCCCCTCGTCCTCACTCAGTGCCCCTGATGGCTCGAGTATCACTGTGCCATCTGGGCTCCTGTCCTTTCTCCTCATCCAGTGTCTGGGAGGAAACTCTCAGCCCTTCCTTCTAGCCTCTGGTACTCCCAGGCTCCTACCTCAATCTCCCCATTCTCAGCCTATACCCTAACCTCAGAGGAATCACAAAAACCAAGGTTGAACTGGGCAATGGAGACCCCAAGCAAAGTCTCATTAAGTCAGAGGTGACCCGCACTAGATTTCTCTGTTGCCCGTATCTTTCAGCTTGCTCACAAGCCCCCAGGGTCACCTCCATGTCAATGAAGCTCCAAGTTTACAGAAGCCCTGCTCTGCCTGACCTGGCCACAACTGGCCTCTTCATCTTGCATTACATCCTAACAGGGGTCTCTGGACATCCTTATCCTCCTAAAATTACCCAAAGAGCCAAACTGGTCTCCTCCTGTTTCCAACAGGTTGGCCCTGTGAGTGTTGAAATGAAGCCTAGAGTGGAAATCTCTTCCAATATTTCCCAGACTCCATCCACCTCTTCCCCAGTACCTGGGGATACCTTGCCACCTTTGAGCTTCCCTGTGATCACCTGGAACCCCAGCTAACAATGTCCACTGCCAGCCTCCTCTTCGACTCCCATCCGCTGGCAATTCTCCAGCAAAGGAGGCGGTGCAACACAAATGTAGCATCTACCATGTCCGACACATTGTTGCTTTCACTTTGTTTACTCTCAAACACACTCTCTGTGTTCCGTTCTCAGTCTAGATGAACAGATGAGAGGAATGAGGCTGGGAGAACCAAAGCTCTCCTTGCCAGGGCTCTTAGCTCACAGGTAGAAGAGCTGAAATGAGCTGAGGTCTCTTTGAAAGCCTCTGGTTATGCTCCTTCTACTTTCTTGTTTCTCATTTCTCCCAAACAGATCGTTCTTCCCTCTCTGGACCCCCATAGGCATTTGTCACTTCTTCATATCCTGTAAAGCACCTAGTCCCACATCTGTCACTACACATTCTTTGTTTTGTGTTTTAGGACAAAGTCTTACTATACAGCCTTGGTTGGTCTGGAACTTGCTATGTAAACCAGGATAACCTCAAACTCATAGAGTTCTGCTTGTGCCTTGGCTCAGCCTCCCTACAGAATGCTGAGATTAAAGGCACGCACCCCTGTACCTTGCATTATCACATTCTTAAACTACCAAGAGCCTATTAGCCACTGATGTTACTCCAGGTCCCAGCCCAACGCCTGGGGCAGTTGCTGTTTGTTGAATGACTGTAACTGACAGAATAACATTCTTTTTCCATCTCCCTTACAGGCACTGGGCCATGGGTGACCACGGTGGCCGCCGGGAACCAGCCTTCCCTGATCGCACACTCCTATGGAGTGGCCCAGCCTCCCACCTTCAGTCCGGCTGTGAACGTCCAGGCCCCGGTCATCGGGGTGACTCCCTCACTGCCTCCCCATGTGGGACCCCAGCTCCCGCTGATGCCAGGCCACTACTCACTCCCACAGCCGCCCTCCCAACCACTGAGCAGTGTGGTGGTGAACATGCCGGCTCAGGCCCTGTATGCCAGCCCTCAGCCCCTGGCGGTATCCACTTTGCCTGGAGTGGGGCAGGTAGCCCGCCCAGGACCCACTGCTGTGGGCAACGGCCACATGGCAGGGCCCCTGCTGCCTCCACCTCCACCAGCCCAGCCATCTGCCGCTCTCCCCAGTAGTGTTCCTGCCACCAATGGGCCCCCCACAACAGACTCAGCCCATGGGCTACAAATGCTTCGGACCATTGGAGTGGGGAAGTATGAGTTCACCGACCCAGGGCACCCTAAAGGTAAGTTCTGCTGTCACGCACCCCACTGTGGGCCTGGTCTGTACCTCTGTACCTCCCTGCCTGGTCACGCCAACACAGTGATGTCAGGAGTGTGTTTTGTGGTAGCTCTTTCATTGGCCTCATCTAACTGTGGCAGGAACTCCCTATTTAGTCTGTGGAATTCAGTCAGAAAGCCAAGAAAGAAGCTGAAACAAGCAACAGCAGAATGAGAAGGAAGGAAAGAGGAGCCTAAAAGTCCAGAGCCCCCAGTCCCAGGGGAGTTTCCTTGCACAGATCTCAGAGGTGGCTCCTTGGGACCAGAAGCTGGGGAAGGGAGAAAACCATAACACAGTTCTCAGCACAACTCCAGCCTAAGCAGGACAGGGGGGTCAGGAGGGAGCTTTGAGACTGTCTGCCTTAGATTCGCCTGCCACTAATGCAGGAACATTCCCAGACAGGCCAGGATTTGATGTGCAGAAGGGAAGTTTTGAGGCCCCAGCCAGGACTAGGCAGCTCTGTCAAGCACTGTGGGCTGCTGGCGTGTCCATGCCTCCTTCAAATGTGCCAGTAGGTGGCGCTAGAGAGTATACACAATTAGCCTTGGATTTTCCACTGAATCTCTGAAAGTCCACCACAAGGATCCCTGCCTCTTAGCAGAGGAACACTGCAGTTAGGCATTCTCTGCCCACTATTGTCCAGATGTTTGTCCCTGTCCTTCCGAGCCGTTCTCCAGTCTTACTGAGCACTCTAGAAACAAACCCCATGCCTAGCTCGCTGTGGGATTTCATGTACCTGCATGTGCCGTGACTTGCCTTTGTTTGGGAAATCAGCACCAGTTTTAAATGACAAAATTATAGAAAATTACATCTAAAATCTGGTAAACTCTTGCTTTGTTTAAGATCTATTTTTTATAGAGAGAGACTAAATTGATTTCTTTGAACTATTTTGGCTTAGCAAGCCTTCTCTTGAGAGAGAGAGAGAGAGAGAGAGAGAGAGAGAGAGAGAGAGAGAGACTACACAAAAGAACAAAAGCAGACATGCACTTGTGCAAACACACATAAAACCCTCACTTCCATTTTATGAGCTATCAACACAAGACGCTGTGGGGTCCCAGCTGTCCAAGGCTATCCCAAAGCTAGAAGCATTAAACAGCTCCAGTGTCCCCACAGTGAGAGCCTGCTAAGGCTAATGAAATGTCCTTCTGGCCTTTCAAGTTCAAGACATTTATCTAGAGAAAAGGAACCATTCTTTACTGAAGAGAACCAGCTTAGCTGGCCCTAGACTTCCCTGGTCTAGGGCTGGACACTAAGCTAGGATCCATCTCTGTAAACACTGCTGGGAACAGGCTATCCCTGAACACCCTCAACCCTGAGATGAGGTAACACAGGTTAGTAAGGTCAGGCTGCTGAGCCTACCAGGTCAACAAACCATTACAGAACTGATCCTAGGACAACTGTGAGAGGCCAAAGTGTGTGGCCTGACCTCTGTGGTTCCAAGCCTTATAGGTGGAAAAGACAAGAGGAGCCCTGTGCCATTTTTTTACAAATCCACCCAGGGTAGACTGGGTCTGAGGGAGAACAGGAAGCAGGGCACGCAAACACCTCCTGCCCCATCTCCTGGGAGGCTTTGGGGTCCCCCAGCCAATGACCATGGTGACCTGTCCAGCACACTGCTTCCATTGGTGTTCCCCAGAACAGCTGTTTCTCCGGAGATTACATTAATTCTCCTGTCTGTTTATGGCCCTTGCTGGCGGGTTGGTCCCCTTGTATTTGTGACAGAAGACAAAGGACTGCACACATATGAGTGTTCAACCCTCAAGCCTGGGTGTTTTTTTTTTTTAAAGTAAATTCTCCTTTCATTTCTAATCTTAAAAGCTTTAGTGCTGAAACTATAATTTACCTGTCAGGTCTAATGTCAAACAACTACGTTTAGGGGGTAAAAATAAGAAACCCCAAATTTTGAAACCAGATCTTCACAACTTGCCATGGAAAAGTCGGTAGTAATCCTCCTGACAGCACCTTGAAGGTTTGGGTTTGGGTCACTTTTAATTTTGCCCCTAGGGATTTGACATCCCTGAAACCCAATTGACTTCACACTCCTAAATGACAGGCAGCTGGCTCCAGGTGGGAACAGGAGGCACCACACGATGTTATCAACACAAATCAGAACTCCGCCTAAAAATAAATAAATAAAGGAAAGAAGAAAAAGAAAAGAATTTTCCTTTTCTCCTAGTCTCTGTTTGAAACCTAGCCCAGCATTATAATAGGATCCACCACGCACAATCTAGCTCATTACAGCCCTAGGATTTTCGCCTTACTATTGTTTGGTGAGACAACCTGGCCTCTTGTGGGGTTGAGTAATTATGCAGAGAGATCCCCCTCCATGAAGAACAGGGCTTGCCAGCCAGAGGGATGGGCCACTGGTATTTTTAGACTTCATTAGTGTCCTGATTTAAAATTTCACATTTTGTTTCTTGTAATTATCTTCCGATCGACTGCACGGAATTTTCAGTCGAGGCTCTATTAGTCCGCCTTCCCAAAAAGGGCGTTGGGACTTTAATTTAAAACTTAACCAATTGAAAGAGAAAGGTGGTGTGCAAAATGCCTTTTGATTTGCAGCAGGTCAAGTGATTGTCTCTCATCTGTGACTAGAGACGCCAGCACGCCTGCGGTTTGCTTTAATGAGTGTTATTTAAATGCATTGAGCACATATAGATTTTCTTAAGAAACTTACAAGATAAATCTTTCTTTCTCTAAGAACAATTTGAGGGTGGGAACAAGCTGTGGAATTTTTTTTTTTTTAGATTATATATTGAAAGGTAATTAAAAATAGATTTCATGTGTGCAAAGTGATAAGGGAGGAAAACGGAATTAGTTCCATCCAAGTCTTTATAAAAGGCCTGGTGTGCTTGTCTTGTCGTGAGATGAGGACAGACCTCTGGGCTGATCCTCTGGGAGAAGCTCAGCCACCTCCAGGCCTGTGTAAAGACTGGGGTCCAATGACCCCATTCCTAGCAATCACCGGGGGTCACAGCAGAGGTGTGGGCTGATGGCAAGGTGATTTCTGTCATCTTTCATCAGAGAATGTTGGTGGCTTAGACGGAGGCTGGAGGGCTCTAAAACCTCCAGCCCCTGGATCCAGAGGTGAGCTTCAGAAAGGCTGTCTTGTTTCCCTCCAGATGGACGCACGCCTATTCTGGTATAGACAGTGTTGTAGGTATGGTGTGGGGACCATGATGATCTGCAGAGTTGGGCCTCTCAGCCTCAGGACCAGGGAGCTACATGGCAATGAATTGTTTGTCTTTCTGTGGTTGCGGTCTCTCTCCTCCACACCCAACCCTAGACCTCTAGACCAAGGAGCTCTGCCCATCCTTGCAACTGCATCCTGCGTGAACCACAGCTACTCCAACTTTAGCAGCAGCAAGGACAGCATCTTTGGATATGCTCTGCGGGATATATCTTAGGATATAGGTGGGAGGAGTAGTGTTGTGACCGGAGTAAGCCTCCCAGTACCTCGGAGGCTCCGTTCCCTTCTCTTGTTCATGCCAGTCATCCTAGCATTCAGGGTGACTGAAGCGGGAAGACTGCTGTGAGTTAGAGGCCGAGCTGAGCTACACTGTGAGTTCCATCCAGTTCAGCCTGGGCTACAGAGTGAGACCCTGCCCTATAAAATCCTGGCGTCCAGGAGGGCTGATGAGAATTGTGGGTGTGACTGCCCCTCATCCCTTGCCTGCTCGCTCGCTGAAATCTCGCCCAGCTGTCCTGTCCAGGGAGTTCAGCAACTGGGCAAGCCATACCATGTTCACATGGCCCACGGTTCTGTGCTTGAGCCACTTTCTGAGAGATGGCATAGGGGTTGAGGATTTAGCTCAGTGGTAGAGCGCTTGCCTAACAAGCACAAGGCCCTGGGTTTGGTCCTCAGCTCCGGAGAGAGAGAGAGAGAGAGAGAGAGAGAGAGAGAGAGAGAGAGAATGAGTTGCTTTCTACCAGAGGATGGGCAACTATTCTCCCAGATTTAGGACTGAGGCATATCTCACCCCTCCTTGCATCACACCCAGACAAGTCCAGAGCACCCAGTTCTCTCTGCAGTGCATGACAAAGCTGTCTGTCCCCACACTGCCCAGGCTGCAGGAACCTTCCCTGCGCTATCCTGGAAATGTCACCCAGAGTCCATCCAGGGTTCAACCTCAGAGCTGCCACCACTTGTCCTTTACTGGCCCAAAACGTGTCCCTTGAGCAGAAGCTCCAAGAATCGGCCAGGGTGGTCTTTGTAAAATGCATTGTCCTGCCATACCCCCTCAAATGTCTGATGGTCACCCCTAACACCTCAGTCCCTGACACCTGCCCGCCTTGCACTTCGTCCTTTAGGAGTCTGTGCGCAGGCCGAGTTCTCGTGGTCTCTGTTTGAGGCACGCCCTGTGCTGTGGGTCGTTCACTTACAGGCAGTTGCCCGTGCTTCTTCCCTCCTCAGACTGAGAGCCTCCGTGGGTAAGCACTTCACCGGAACCCCATTCTAGCCCGAGTCAAAACAGTCCTCCTCATCGAGAGCTGTATGGAGCGTGTGACAGATGAAGGCACAAAGATGGACCTCTCTGTGACTTGTCCTTGTTCCCAAAAGCAGGCAGTACCCTTGGGCATCCTGGTATGCAAAAAAAAAAAAAAAAAATCTCTCAGGGAAGTCATTCTGCAGCCTCCATGCCTGTCCCACACTAAAATTCTACCCCAGCTTCCTCATCTTTAAAATAGCAATGGCAGAAGCCACTTCTTACAGCTGCTGTGAGGATTGACTTATTTTATTTGCAGCTTTTAGCACAGTGCCTGGTACAGTCACAATAAAAGTGTGCATGATCTCTCTCTCTCCCCCATCCGTGCCACCATTCAGCACCCATGGCCTTTTAGGAGTTCAGGTTAATGCGACGAATCAAAGACCAGTTTGCTTTCCAGAGTCTTAGGAGAGCATGTTAACATCATGATGTCTGAAGGCCTGGTTCCCAGGGGTCCCCTTTGAATGGCAGAAAATTGCCTTCTCCCTTTGTAACATTTTACAATCCTCCACCATCACCATAACAACCAGAAGAAACCAACCTGTTGCTGGCACCTTCCCCCAAATCCAAGAACTGTTCTATTTAGGGGGAGGTGGTTCCTCTGAACGATGGGAGGAGGAGGGCCAGCATCCTGTAACCTTCTTCCTGGTATCAGGGAGCCAAGGACACACAGGCAGGATTAAGTACACATCCGTGTATGCAACAACAGGCTAAACAACTAGTGTTGTCTGATTCCTACAGATCAAGTGGCCAAGGCAAGATCAGGTGAAGCAACGAAGGGTAGTCGGGGGCCCAGATCAACTGGGTAAACGTCCCAATCTCTCCACACACTACCCCAGCAAACTTGTGCCAGTAAATGGGACTCTGCCTCTGTTTTCAATTCTGTAAGCCAGACCGACTTAGAAGGTTAGATAACACTAAATCTGAATGCTGTGCCTGTGCAGGATAGGCTCACAATAAGGATACCTGTGCTACTCCCGTGAGTCTGAAGGAATCATAGGGAAGAAAAGCAGTTAATCTTCACTGCCTGTGACCCAGGAGCCAGTCACATCACCCTCACTTTACCCAGTAGGTCCCCACATCCTGCCCACACGCCCTCTCACAGGAGGCAGGTGTGTCTCAGGTTTGTCCACACCCACAAGATACTTCTTCTTCACTAGACTACAGCCTGCCCTAGCCCACTGTGAAGCCCTTTCCCAGGGCTCTGTCCTTGGGGCTTTGTTCTTTATTAATTGGAGAGTTGTCTAGGGCTTAACTGTTTGGTTAATGGATCATTTGCCTGTGAGTGAACAGGCAAGCAGCCTGCTGCAGTAAAGGCAGCCGGACCACACAGAGGTACTGTCATCCTCCTAGCAGGAGGTGACCCAGCCACACACCCATGGCACAGGCAGGTTGAGGGCTCCGTGCTTTCTCGTGCTGCCGGGGAAACCTACTGACTTCCCGGCCTCTAATATACACCTAGCATCCTCAAAGTCAGAGATCCTGCCCCACCTACTAGAAGTCAAAATGCCTGTAAGAATTTGAGGGAACAAAAGGAGGAGACATTTCCCAGGCCTTTCCTAAATGGCACTGACCCACAGTACAGAAACCAGCTGCCCTGACCCAAGTAAGCCCCTGTCATCACTCAAGGTCAGCAAGCTAGAGCAGGCAATGGCAGAATGACTGGTGAAGCAAATGTCAGTGACACTCAGACCATGGGATAGCTAGGGGCATGTCACCTGTCTCCCTGATGCTCCACTGGGTATTTACTGAGCAACTCATAAGTGTTCGGAGACACCAGCTCTGTGCAGAGCTCATAGGTGACGCCTCCCATAAGTCAAACAAAAATGCATAGCCAGCATGGTAGCTGTGTGCTCCACACAATCTCTGCTTCTTCCAAACAAGAGGCCCTGGGTGATTCAAAGTCTTCCAGGTATGGTAACAGGCCTTTGAGAAAGTTAGGGGCTGGCAGTGGGAGAGGCTGCACTCCTCTCCACACACACCACCACCACCACCATCACCACTACCACCACTGCTATCACCATCATCTCTACTACTACTACTCAAGTGGTCTACAGAGAAAGCCATCCTGATTAGAGACTGGATTTCTGTCTTAGTTAGGGTTTCACTGCTGTGAACAGACACCATGACCAAGGCAACTCTTATAAAAACAACCTTTAATTGGGGCTGGCTTGCAGGTTCAGAGGTTCAGTCCATTATCATCAAGGCAGGAGCATGACAGCATCTAGGCAGGCATAGTGCAGGAGCAGCTAGGAGCTCTACATCTTCACCTGAAGGCTGCTAGTGGAAGACTGGCTTCCAGGCAGCTAGGATGAGGGTCTTAAAGCCCACACCCATAGTGACACACGCACTCCAACAAGGCCACACCTTCTAATAGTGCCACTCCCTGGGCCAAGCATATGCAAACCATCACAGTTGCTTAGTGACTTTTGGTATGCTTGTTTTAAGCCAAGGCACTCAAAGCCTGGCTATACTGTACATACCGGCCTCCCTACCTTGGTGTTTGGAAAGTGATAACCTATGGTAAACATACATCAATCTCCAGGCCTTCATGGTCTTAGAAGGTAAAAGTTTCCTTGGTTATCATAGGCGTGGACCTAGGTATGAGTCACCCAGACCACCGTTAATCCCTGAAAGGGAAATCAGGAACACACCAAAAGTCTGAAAGTTTACTGTGTGTCTTTCTCTCTCCCAGTGTGACAGAAGTTTAATGGCCAAGTGCCTGGTGCCTAACCATTGTCTGAACAGGCTTCAACTGCTGATGGATGTTACTTGTAAAGGCATGAAGAGTCAGAACTGATTCCAGAACTTTCCTCTCCAGAGTCTTGGGTCAGTTCTGAGCATGATGTTTAGGTAGAGCATGTGGGGGCCCTGCTGCTCGCCCCTGTGTCACGCAGGGGGCCTGGATAAACGCTATACCACATCATGAAGTAGAACTGGAGAAAACATGGCACAAAACCAGCTCGATGAGAAGCGATTTGGTTGAAATTACATTCCATTCAGGAGTACACTCGCCATTCTAGGAATGTAAAAGGTAAAAATAATACAAGTGTAGTATTTCAGGAACACAAAACATCGTGCAAATGGCTTGAAGGAAAAAAAATAGCCGAAAGGTGGCCATCTATTGAAGCAGTTGTCATTGCCTGTTTTCTTGGAGTAACTCTCTTAAGAGGAAAAATAAAGTGTGGTATGTGGTTTTGTGTGTGTTTGTGTATGTTTGTGCGTGTTTGTGCATGTGTATATGTATTACCCCCACCTCAGAGAGAAGCTCAAGAGTTTCACGGCTTCCGCAAGCAAATTTTCTTTACTCTCCTAGTTTTGCAGCAGGATGGTGGACCGCCCCACAGAGACCTGTGAGCTGCCTCTTTTCTGAACGGCTTGCCTCTTGTCATTCATTGCCCAGTTGCTTCAGATGCAGTCTGCAGACAAGGCCAGTGCATCTGTGCTTTTCCTCACTTGGGCAAGGTCAGTTCATGACAGTCAGCTCTGCCAGGGCGGCTGTCATCACAAGACACTGCAGACAGGATGGCTTCAACAGCAGAACGTGTTTCCTTACAGCTGCAGAAGCTGGGGATATATGTCAGAGTGCAGGCAGGGTCGCTGTCTCCTGGTCCCTCTCTCCTTGATGCTGCGTTTTGCAAGGACTTTGCTGGATGGAAGTGTATCTGTGTTGCGCCTTCTTCTTCTGTTAGACTACCCTTGTAGCCTCCTTAAGGGCCCATCTCCAAATGGGTAGATATGGCTTTGAAGGGAGTTCATTCAGTCTGTAATAGTCTTTGTTATCTGAGAATTTTGTTGTTTTGTTTTATTTTGTTTTGAAATAAGATATAGACTTGGCTGTCCTGGGACTCATGAAGATCCTCTTGCCTATGTCTCCCAAGTTCTGGGACTAAAGGGATGTGCCGCCATGCCTGGCTATAATAACAGTAGTCTTTAAATCCATCTAATTGTCAAGCAGAAAGGGCATCCCCTTGCCACAGCACAACCGCCATGCACTTAGCCACTGTTTCGCCTCTGTAAAGTCAGGACCAAGTTAACCTTTCCACTGAGATCCGAGAATTGTTTTTCTTGAAATCATTGGGGTTAGTTGTATCTCAGTACCGCCTGCTCCCACCATTCCTACCCTGTTTCTGCTGAGCTCTCTGAAAAGCTGTTCTTCTCCCTCTCTTTAAGTAAAAATCTTCTTTGGGGAAATAAGCCACTCACCATTTGCAACCCACTCCCTAGGACCATCACAGTGGATAGCAGGGGAGGGTATTTCCTGAGCCCTCGTTTAACAAAAGTACCTCATGTTACAGCCAAGGGCAATGAAGGTAAAGTTACCACCAACATGTCACATCATTCCCAGGAACACCCTAGAAAATTTCCAGGGGAACCACCCCCATTCCCTGGGTGGCCTGAAAACCACCCCCATAACCAGGTGGCCTGGGCAATCAACTCCCCTGATGCTAGGAATCCTCCATCTTGACTGCTTCTGTCCTCCTACACATGGAAGCCCAGAGACAAGGCCAGGGCCTGCCTGCCTGAGATCTGCAGCTGGGACTGAGCCATGCACCCCATAGACATTGTACGTTCTCAAAGGCAGGTCCATACTCTCACACGAGACCAAGTCCTCTATGGTGCCACATGGGATAGGTCAGTAATGGCCCCTGAACATATCACTAAGGGGACACTCATCCCAAAAAGAAAGGGAAAGATGACCTGGGCAACCCCTCAGGGACTTTAGAACCCTCACCCTATCAAGTCTCATGGGTCGATGTCGTCTTTGGAAATGCCTGCTTAGTGACAGTGGTCTCGTAGGAATAGAGTGAATGATCAACCGTACTCATCCATTGTTGCCGAAAGTTCCTTCAGGGGCCAGTCTCGGGGGCCCAAGATACCTTGCTATCTATTCAGATCTGTGCCCCAGAACCTTAAAAAGCCCTGGATTTGGGGGTCATCTTGTGGTAATTCTGAAAGCTTCTGATCTCCCTAGCCATTTAAACAGGCAGGTTCTAGAAGTTATTTTTGATCCAGAAATAATTCCTGTATTTTTGTCTTTCTTTATATGTGTGTGTATGTGAGAGACAGAGAGACACAGAGACACAGAGACAGAGAATGTGTGTGACTATGGTTATATGTGTATAAGGTATGTGCACATGGTGGGTACACACATTTGTACATGGATGTGAAGGCTAAAGGTTTGTCTTCTAACGTTTTCCACCTTATTAAGCCTTTGAGGTGTGGTCTCTCCTTGAACATAGAGCTAAGTTTATTGGGTTAGGCTAATGGCCAGCAAGCACAGAAACCATCGTAGTCTTACCCTTCTCTCTGCCGGGGTTAGAACTGTGCTCAAGACCCACTTGTTATGTGGGGACCGGGATCTGAACTCCAGTCCTCATGCTTAGATTGGAATGCAGGAGCTCTCAACTGAGAACTGTCTCTCCAGGCCCAGGTCTTTTTTCTATATGAGAACGTTCATTACCTTCAGGTTTCCCAGTGCCGGCGTCCCACACTTCAGTTAAGTAGACATGTGACCTCCCTCCTTCCTAGTAATGATACCTATCAAAGGAATGAAGCTGACCTTGTGGAGTTGTCTTAAACTATGGTGAGGGCCCACCACTCCAGACAAGACTTGGGTTTAGCTGGAAAGCATAGCCTTGTCTTCCAGAAGGGTGCGTAACAGG
The DNA here is from genome assembly GCF_021556685.1 of Rattus norvegicus. Taxonomy (NCBI): domain Eukaryota; kingdom Metazoa; phylum Chordata; class Mammalia; order Rodentia; family Muridae; genus Rattus; species Rattus norvegicus. The sequence goes on along the minus strand of NC_141539.1, from coordinate 34,375,985 downwards.
GACAATGGCTGCCACACACTTAGCTGTGTTTATTGCCTATCTACCCTGTATTTGTGTATTCCTTGCAGTTGTCCCATTTGGGCAGGTTTCTAGATAAAAAAAAGAAAAATGAAGGCTTGGACAAGGCAGAGACACAGGGGTTGATGCCATAGTGAGAGCAGATTTGCGCTGTCACTGAGGCTAACAATAAGAACTCCCATAATGACTGCTTTCTATAGCCTAGCATCATGTGACTAGCATTGTGATAGGCTCTTGGGTTCTTTGTTTCATGGGTGGAGAGACAGATGGATAAGGTAGATGTATGGAATTTCCAAAGTCAGTCCGTACAAGGAACTAGGTTATTTGAGGATACTGCAGACAGAGCACTGGCCACAGAAGCCACTGGAGCTTGGGAGGCAGGCAGCCCTGGGAATTCTTCCCCATTGCTACATCTCCCATGCCTTACTCAAAGTATTGCCAACGCAGTAAAGTTAATGGAGCCCGTCATCCTGTGAAGGAGCCAATTCTGAGCAAAGATGATACATCTTTGGAGTTAATGAGGTCTATTAATTGAGCTTATGCCCTTTTAAATGAATGAAAGTCTTGAAATCTACTAAACAGCACACGTCCATTTAGAAGTCGTTATTGACGCCTCAAGTCTCTGTCACCAATGGATGAAGAGCCGCCAGGGCAGAGATACAGGAATTGGCTTCCGGCCGACATTTAACACAGCCTTCAACTCCTGGTAAGCTCAAGACATGCCACGTCTAGCCAGTCATTCATAGCGTCAGCAAAATCTTCCATTCAGCCCTTTACAGCCACAGAGAAAAGGTACCTCCACAATGAGTAGCCCAGTAGCTGATCGACATAGCTAGTAGATGCCGGAGAGTGTAATCCAACAGCCAACACCACAGAAATGACCGCTATATATTGCAACGACTACTGGGCAGTCTCTGGGCTGCACAAGTATAAAAGAACTGGCTGGACAGATTTCAGCTTGGCTGCAACCTACACAGGAACCAGCATGCCACGGCCCCTGCACCCCCCTGAACATACACCAAAGCCCCATTTCCGGCTCTTTCCCAGTTACCACCATTCACAGTTGCTTGAGAGCGCAAAGTGGCACTTGTTGTGCCCACAGAACATCTGCTAAAGACAAACTTGTGCTTAGAGCTCTTCACTTCAAAAGACTGGCCGTGTTATAAAAAGAAGGGGACCATCTGTCCCTCTTCTGGACCCCAGCGCCTCTTGGAAGAGATCACTGTGCAAGAAGGCAAGAGAGAAGCCAGCATCAACTTCAAGACACTATTTTGGAGCCTGAAAAGAATAGTGCTTTCCCGCCGAGGGAATGGGGCCCACACGTGAAGGCCAGCTTGCAGAGGAACATGTGGTGACAGATGCTGAGCGGAAGGAGACCACCTGGGGTCCGATGGAGATCCCCAACATCACAGAGACTCTGCAGCAAACGATGGATCAGGAGAACTGTGAGATATGAGGGGAAGGGAAAGGGAAAGACGTGAGGTGTGGCAGCCCCATGGGGAGCAAAAGCCATGCCCTAGGTAGTTTGCTGCTATACGCAGTCATATGTCCCTCCATCTGCATCCCTCCACCCATTTTGGAGTCCTAGGCCTTGGGAGCATCGCCTCCACAATGCAGAAGTGGCCCCAAAGGTATGTGAAGCCTGCTTGGGAGTTGTCTGTTTTATGTCGTCTAGCAGCAAAAAAAGTCATAAGAAGCCAAACATGGTGGCACATACCAGTAATCCTGGCACTTTGGAAGCTGAGAGTGGAGAATCGTGAGTTAAGACCATCCTGAGTGGCAGAGAGAGACTCTAACAAAAGACAGGAAAAACAAGAGGCTAGGTAAGGGTTGAAGTACAGCGGCACGGTTAACACAGATCAAACTTACAGAGGGAGAGCATGAACTTCTAAGGAATAGAATCTTGCAGACAATTCCTGGCCAGAATCTTGGTGAGGCAGAGCCACCGGACCCCATGCCTGCCCTGGTGTTCCTCATGTAGTCTAGACATCCACACTATTCCCTGGACCTCCAGCCCTCCACATGTACAAAAACTGTATTTACAGCCATGACCTGCAGATCCCAAGAACCTTTTGTCTGTGGATCCAGTCTGTGGAACCTTTTGTCTGCAGTCTCCTTTATTTCTGATAAAAACCTACTTCTGACACCAGTAGAGAATGGGGAACGGAGGACAGAAGTAGGATCCTCTGGTCCCTTGATCTCTTGTCCTGTTGGTCTCAGGCAGGATACCCCTTCTCCTCCTCCTGGCCCCATGAACTAACAGCTTTGTCTTGTCCTAGGGAAGGTGTGTAAGTTTTTTGTCCACATCCTAAATGTTCCAAATTCCACTCACTTGAGCGCTTACTGGAATTTAGATTCTGAGGACCAAGGCAGTTCCTGGCATCGTGTATTCAAGGCTCTAAAATTCCTAAAAGGTCACATCCTTTTAGGTCGCCTTGCCTCTTTTCAGTTCTGGGATTATTGATTTCTTCTGGCGCACAAGAAAACACGGTAGGCAAAGCCCACTCCTTCCATAGAAATAAAACATTCTGCAGTCAAACCGCACACCATAAAGGAATAATTGCAGTCTGTATATATTGCTAATGGACATCTCTCAGCAATTCCCTGTCTCATAAGCTTTAAACACAGACATTAGTATAAATATGCAGAAATCCCCATTCGGGCAAATTACTCTGCATTTCTGAGCAAAAGGAAGATTAACCATGTGCTGATATCTTTGCCGGAGCTCAGCAGAGTAGAAAAAAAAATTCCCTTGGTCCTCCTTGGGAGGGAGGCTTGAGTCTCCTTTCCGTGGGAACTTGGTACAGAGCTGGAGGCCTGAGCAGTTCTCCTTCCCCAAGCAGATGCTCCTCTGGAGGATAACAGCGAAACTTCAGGAAGAAGATAGTGCCTCCTCTTCTTCCTCCTTCCCCCTCCTCTTTCTCCTCCTCTTCCTTCCCATTGGATCACTGTGGCTTGAACAGGCTAGTTGGTCCCCCAGCATCCTGTTTCTTGAGTCTTTCCTGGCTCCAGAAAGGGACTCAGGGGCAGGTGAGGATGTATTTTTGCCCTGACCTCTCAGCTACCTGACAGAAGCCTCTGAAGTATATGCTCTCTGGGGAGTCTAGAGCCAGCTGATGGTGAGTCCCAAGCCTGGAGGTTCTAAGTCGTCTAAGCCCAGCACAGCCTCCTTCCCTGGCCTCCTATCCTCTCGCCCTCCCCCACTCCACAGTTCTCCTTCCTGCCTGATCTTCACCCCTCTCTCCCTATTAGCCTCTGCCAGGCTGACTCATACTGAGAGACCCCTGTGTTTCCAACCTAGACCAGAACATACCTAGCCATCTTGCCTCTGCTGATTGTGAAGAGGGTCCCTCCCTTTTCAGAAACACTTTTAACCCCAGAACACGGAAGTGGTAAGGCTGTCTCATCAGCCTTACAAGAGCTAGGGACTGCTGATGAGGGAGCAAGCAGCAGAGGTAAAGGAAGCAGTCCAGTTCTGGGGTCCCCTGTGAAGCTCACAGAGCCTCCTTCCCCCTGCACACGCTGAGCACAGGCTATTGGATCCCTTTTAAGTACACTGGCCTCTGTGCCTCCCTCCAGGGAAGGGGGTTGGCAGGAAGGCTTCCTCAGGAGCTGGGAGCCTCCTGATAGCCAACCTAGCATATGAGGTAAATTATGAGCTAGTCAGGAAGTGTGGCGCACAGAGATCTGGGCATTTATTTTGTATTCAGTACCTGCCTTTTCCACGGGGGACTGAACACACAGAGAAAGTCTCCACACTGATAACCTGAGCAAAGAGACGTGGGCCTCTCAGGACTGCAGCCCCGTCTATCTCCGACTGGGGACTATTGGAGGGTCTGAGAGCAAGGTTTCTCTTATTCAGTAACACTGCTTTCTAGTGGGAATTCTGAGGCAGCAGGCTCAGCACGGCAGAGCGGGCCCTCTCCTCAGCTAACCCTCAGAGACACGTGCAGGCTCCACCCTTCCTCCCTACCCGAGCATCTTGACAGTCTATTTTCATGTCTGTCTCCCCCACCCAACTGTGAATGACTTTAGAACACCCCCGCCTCTGGCCAATTTAGCAACTTTACGGGATATGTAAGAAGGTATCCTTTTCTCAAGACCCTTGCCTGCCACCTATCAGGAAACTGTGAGAGTAATTCAAGAAACCCTGAGGACTCTGAGGTGAATGATGCCCCCTGCAGCTATACAGTATGACCTGACTGACCTCTGAGCTGCAGCCCCCAGGGGCTATGGAGGCTGCCTCCCTCCAGAATGTTCTTCCAAGCTCAGTACACATATTGATCTATTTAATCTTCACATCTGTGAAATGGGTTATCATGACCCCCCCCCCATCTACAGATGCAGCTATGGCTCAGAAACACGACATTACTATCCTATACTTATCCAACTGGTCAGGGACAGAGGAGAAATGGAAATGAGACTTCCGTTATCCCAAAGCCTAGACTTTAACCTGTATTTACCTTACACCTCAGTGTCTGGCTCCAGAAATGGCGGTGGGGGTGTTCAGCACGGCTTTATCCCATGCGATACCACAAAGGGGCCCCGACTCCATCCCTGATAATTATGCTTTGAATTGATAAAGATATCCTCATAGAAGCCCAGGGTAGCCAGCCATGAGAGCCCCAGTCACCCATGAGGACACCTAGCCTGTTAACTCTCCCACATGAAGCCCTTCAGTGGAGCTCGAGGACCAGCCTCCTCTACCCTCCTCCTAGCCTAGTCAGCCTCTTCATGGTCTCAGCCTCCCTGAGTGGCTGCCTCATTTCTGCTGCTTCCTGACCACTCTGCACGCTGCCAACACAGGAGCCTTAGCGAATTCTATCAGGTTCTCTGCTCACATCCTCCAGAGCTCCTCTTGGCAAGCCATTCATGGCTTCTGCCCTCTCCACCAATCAGCTCCTCGAGACCTCTGTGTGACACAGTCACTGTTCTTGCTCAAGCTGGCTCCCCCACTATACCCTGCCTCTTGCCAGCCCTTCCTCCAGAAGCCTCCCTGAACCCCACACAGAACCTCAGGGCCAGATGCCAGCCTAAGGCATGGCTGACCCCTCTGGCACCCATTCTCTCCAAATAAGGACTCCTGGAAAGAGAGCCAGGGAAGTAATTCGTGAGTACCCCAATTGGGAGCATGGGGTGAGATCACCTCCACCTGGCTCACATGTGGTCCCTCATCCCTACTGATTGACACAGATGTTCTCCCACAGTCCAGCAGGGATTGCCTACCTGCCATGGGAAATCAGAAGGGCATCCTCCAACTCAGAACCCTTGCAGCTTCGCCCTGAAATCTCTATAGGAAGTTGTGGAAAATATGCATCCGTGCTTTTCAGAGAAGCCTGGGAAGCCAGAAGAGTTTCTATGTGGAACCAACAAGAGGTGGTTCTCATAGCCAGGAGTGGACAGATGTTCAGAGAATCACACCCCAGCACTCAGTTATGAGTCACCAGGACTCTGAGACTCTAGCTAGTGTCCTGGGGCACTCAGAGGCACCATGCAGGCATCTCCTACCACTCTGAGGCAATGAGAGAAACTCTGATAGGAGATTCCATACAGCCAAGACAGCGTCTCAAGAGACTTGTTAGCCAGGCTGCCTCTGCATACAGTGTATGATCTCCACTGCCTTCCTTACTGTCTTAGTTAGGTTTTTACTGCTGTAAACAGATACCATGACCAAGGCAACTCTTATAAAGGACAACTTATACTTGGGGCTGGCTTAAAGGTTCAAAGGTAGTCCATTATCATTAAGGTGGGGGATCATGGCAACATCTAGACAGGCATAGTGTAGGAGGAACTGAGAGGTCTACATCTTCACCCGAAGGAAGCCAGGAACAGACTGGGCATCTTCAGACAGCTTGGAGAAGGGTCTCCACATCCACCCCCACAGTGACACAGTTCCTCCAACAAGGCCACATCTTCTAATAGTGCCACTCCCTTGGCCGAGCATATGCAAACCATCACACTGACCAAGCCTAGCTTTGCCATGCTAAAGCTGGGATATAGCTTGGAGCACTGGAAGGGACAGGAGTATACTCCATTTCCTAGGAAGAGATCATTTCAACAGAAGAGATCTTACCCAGTGGGAGTACAAGTGCCCTAGTTCTATGAGGATCATTGGCTGCTGGGAGAAGGGAGGAGCAACAATATGTCATTGAGCCCCAAGGCTCTAGTAGGCCATCTGCCCAGACCTTGTTGTCTACATGCAGCCAATGCCTAAGATACCACCCACTGCCCCTCCCCGCGCATCACTACCCAGTCCTCCTGAACTCACTGAGCTGCCTAGCCCGAACAAAAAGGGCACATTTTAGGGGGTCGCCAGATACCCTGGAATAAGAAGTCCGCTCCAAAGCATCTGTCTTGTTCCATGCTGTATCCCAGTGTTGGCACACAGCTGTACTCAGCAAACACTTGTTGAATGCATGAGTGCATGCACAGATGACCATGTGGACGGAGGAATATGGTCAGGGCTGCCCACAGAAGCAGAGGTGGCCACCAGGCTAAAGCATCTGAGCAAAAGTCACCCTCGAAGAGTTGCAGTCAGCGGCTTCTGTAGGTTTTTCTAACCTCATTCAAATGTTCCGCCCTCCCTTTCTCTCTCGGCCAGGTACTTTTTTACATTCTCTTTTGCATGGATCGTGGCCTGTGCTGAGCTGCACCACACACACACACAGCAAAGTTCAAACGTTCTCCTTCTCCTCAGGTGGTTTGGTGCAATAGTAGAGGCTGTAGAGAAGGTAAGCAAGCCCTGGGCCACTAAGGCCTTAGATGTTTCTGGTCACCAGGCAATGGGTTCACCAGTTGTCCCTGGTGTGCCACAAGCCTCTCCCAGTGAATAGTGTCGCCCCTTCCTCACTAAGGCCTAACATCCCCTCTGCAGCTCAAGGGTAGCCTAACCAGACCTGGCTGGCTCCAGACTCCTCAGGACTTACCTTGCCTCTTCTTACAGATACTCTTCTCCCCTGACCTCACCCCCATCCCCACCCCGCGGGTCACACCAGCCAGCCTTACCCATGCCTCTAAGCCATCTAGATCCAGCCGGATGCTGACCTACCCACCCTACCCCACCCCAGCCCACCCCATCCCCCACCCCCACCCCGAGACAGCCCCTTCCTTGGCTGTGCTATATAGACTTCAAGCTTCGTATTCCCAAATGAACCCTAAACTTTCCTGGGCTTGTTGCACCTGCTCTGCCTCTAAGGAGAGTGTCCAGGAAACAGCAAAAGGCAGCCGTTTAAATGCTCATTTTTTTGTAAGCACAGCTTCATCCTGGCTCACTAGCTGTGAGGTCTTGGACAAGTTCTTTTCTCTGGAAGCTTGGTTTTCCTATAGACCTTAGGGTTAACCCTGAGGGATAAAGGAGATAAGATAATGGCTAGTCTCACAAGGAGATACAGGAAGGAAACATGCCTCCTAGGGCCAGCTCTTCTAGGTCCAGGATACAGATGAACGCCCCGGTTGCATGACGCAAGTGTCATTCTAGATGGCCTCTTTCCTTTATTGGGGCTTTTCACACCGTTGCCCTGCCCTCTACCAGCCTGGGGCCCCAGCCCAAGCTGGCAGCCACGGGTCGCGCAGGCGCATTATGCAGCACAGGCGTGCCTTAGCCCCTCCTGGGTGACAGTGAGGCGCCGCCCACCCCGCCCCCAGCGCCGCCATCACGTGCTGCAAATCCCCACCCGGAGGTTCCCGCGCTCCGAGGTAGCGCGTCTGCGACTTCCTATTTGCATATGCGCACGCCAGATATTTATATCTTCTCCTCAGCCAGTCCAAGTTATTGATGTCTTAAAGTGACTTTAATCTGAGCCTTCTCTTCTTCAAATGGGCTTTTGATTTCCGGAGTGATATTATACATGGCTGTAAGCTATTGACTGAGCGATTGCGTTGTGTTCTCAATGTGCTGATGCTGGGAATCTGCGATATAAATAAACTTCCTCTGGTAGAATCATTATAAAGCACAAGCAGCAGAAATTTATGGAAAGAACAGATTAAATGCTTAGACTTAAATTCTTCAGCGTGCGCCTTGCCCTAAACTGCTGTGTCTGGAATTTGGGCTGCTGATTCAGGTGGAAAAAATCAAACGGACACATCGCTTGTCGGTGCATTTTTACTATGATCTATTGTGTTGCCAAAAGAGAAAGCTCAAAAGCTGCCATTGATAATCCTGGTTAAAACTTGGAGCATAAATTATTAAGACATGTAGTTTCTTTTCGGAGTGGTTGGGGATTGGGGCGGTAGCGCAGTAAAGAAATACAACATCAATATGTGCTTATGCATTGTAATGCGGGACATTTTTATGCCCATAATAAAACATTCCGCCTACAACTATGTTTATGAAAGCAACAGATAGGAAGATCCATAATGCCACTTAATAGAGTTAATCACCTCCCATCGGAACGTTTTAAAAGGCATTTTATTGCACGTTGAAAGGCTCTGACCATAATTAATACCCTGCACACTGTCAGGTGCCAGTCAGAGAACTGGAAGCAGGGAAGAGAACCTCATAGCACCGTGGGGCTGAGAGGTTTCTCCAGACTGCTTTCATCTGTCTATGCTCCCAGGTTTTAAATCAGGAGGCCGAGCCTCCAGGGCTAGGCTGTGTCAAGCCCTGTTTTCTCTGTGGGACATGGATCTTTGAGGTTTAAGTTGTGGGCCCTAGGTATAAATTCTGCACTTTGTTTCTAGACTGGTCTGAAGACAGTAGTTCCCTCAAATGGCCTTCCTAAAGGTCCTGGGAGTCTCACTGCTCAAAGACAGTCTGGTCTTCCTAGTTCGTTGTCAACACAGAACTAACTACAGAAGTTGACACGTGGCACTCGGCATTCCTCAGAGGTGGCCTGTCTTTGGTCAAGAGGTGGGCAAGATCAAGTCATACCTCAGGCCCACTGGGAGGGTCCCCAGCCAGCCAGCCTACAGGCTCTGGAGGTGAGAACTTCCCTCCCCTTTCTCTCCCCTCCCCCTCCCTTCCCCTTCCCCTTCTCTCCCCTCCCTCCCCCTGCCCCTCCCTTCCCTTCCCTTCCTCCTCCCTTCATTTCCCTTCCCTTCCCTACCTGAGGAGGGACCTTATCTCCCCTGTCTCTTATCACTTAACCCCTGTGAAACTGGAGGTAGCCAATCTCAACAGAAAAGCTGAAAAGGTAAAAGGTCAGCCTAAAATAATTAAAGGATAGAATTGCCCTTTAAAACAGGGTTTAAGCCAGTCAGAGAAGGTAAAGAGGAGGGAGGCAATGCCCTCAGAGGCATGGGTGCCCCCAGAGACTGGGCAACTGACTGGTGGTAGAGCCGGGTCCAGCTGGTCCTCTGGAAAGTAATCTCCTGTGTGTAAAGGCTGCTTTCTTCATGGGAAAATGTTGAGCCAACAAGAGCTGAGAATAAATGACCTGTGAGGTCAGCAAGGCTGAGCTGTCTTGCAACCTAACATGGTGGAGCTTCCTACTGCCCTAGAAGCATGGGGTGTCTATTGCTGTGAAGAAACTCCATGACCATGGTAACTCTTATAAAGGAAAGCATTTAATCGGGGCTGGCTTATACTGTCAGAGCTTCGGTCCACTATCATCAAGGAGGGAAGTGTGGTGGCATGGAGGTGGTGCTAGAGAAGTAACTTGAGTTTTACATCTGGATCTCCAGGCAGCAGGAAGAGAATTAGACACACGAGGCCTGGCTTGAGCTTCTGAGACCCAGTGACAGGCTTCCTCCAACAAGGCCACGCCTACTCGCACAAGGCCACACCTACTCGGACAAGGCCACGCCTACTCGCACAAGGCCACGCCTCCCAATAGTACTAGTCCCTGTGAGCCTATGGGGCCATTCTCATTCAAACCACCACAGAGGTTTTGTCAGAGGTGGCTGAGTAGGCATCACAGAGATCCAGAAAGGCTGCTGAAACAGGTCTTCACTGACTCGGAATCGTATTTGAATTCTGAACTGAGTTCTGGTTTCTACTGAGACATTAGTTACAGAGATCCTATCCAGGCTAAATGAGTCGAGCGTGCCCTGTCTCTCCCTGACACAAGCCCTGTGGCCCATCTGTCCCCTCCTTCCTGAAGTTGAATGACCAAATAGAGTCGGCCAGCCCACACTGTGCCCACCCCAGGTTATATGTGTAAGGAGAGCTAAGAAGGTGGTAAGGCATGGTGCGATGAAGTGGCTGCTTCCTCCTGTCAGTCAACCGGAATGTATTAAACCCCTGCTGGGTAACAAGACAGACTCCTGCCTTTGGGAACCTTACCTCTCAATGTCCTAAAGCCTTCCAAAGACTTGTAGCATCATCTGGAGAGATAAGAAATTGTGTGTTACATTCCAGAGCTGTGCAAAGCAGGCCGATCTAGGTAGGATTCCCAAAGGCCAGGACATGGCACTCGAGTGGCTCTAGATTCACCCAGTACCTCTCCCACCTGCTCAGCTCCCCCCACCTCGGGCAGCCCTGGGGAGATGCCACCTCAGACAGGTTGATGGAGAAGCAGATGCTCACCGGGGCACCAAGCTGTGATCTCGACTAGACAGTGCTTTCTTCTGAAGTGTGTGCCCCGCTGAGACAAATGAGCTGGAGTATACCATCATGCCGACGACCTGAGTGGGACACACCGTCTAAGCAGGACAAGGGCCTAGCTACATGCCAGCCCACCCAGACTGGCGCTGAGCTAAATTAGACAGTCGGTCCTCACAGCAGCTTTCAGGCTATCCGCTGCCTAAGCTGGTTTCTCTGACCACAGCCTTGGAGTGTCCACTGGGCGTTTGTTCTTGCTCCTCCCCTCACGAGTACCCTGGAGTGAGCCAGTGGGGTCTGTGTGCCTGAGGAAGATGCCGAAGTGGACAGAGCTCAGTTCAGCGCTGTCCTCTAGGACTTGTGAAATGAGTTTGCTAATAGATATGTCATCCTGGGAGGTCATGATACCACTTGTCATTAACCCAGGCCCCCTGCCTGGAGTTCTCACCAAGAAATTGTAGGTGACTGCTTGCAGGCAAGTGAGTGATTTGCAGGACCACAAGAATATTTGCATAAACATATGTATGAAAGTGTGTATTTATTTGCATTCATTTGCATGAATTTCTGCCTCTTGGAGCTGTCGAGCTGTCGTTCCTTAATTTTATTTATTTATATTTTTTTTCAGTAGATGTCTTTGCACTCTGAGAGCAGCTCTGGACGCTTGAGGAGTGAAAGTTAAAAAAGGCAAAAACCAACAGCCATTTACAGCTGTGAAAGCAGAGGTTCTAATTTTCATTGTGTATTAGAATCCCCTGGGGAGCTCTTAGAAAGCCTGTGGGGTTGGGGAAGTGGTGCAGGGGTAAAGCACTTGCAAGCCTGAGGACAAGAGTTCAAATCCACAGAACTCACATCAGAGTCCAGGTGAGCATGGCACCCCAACAGTGATTCCAGGGCACGGGAGAAGGAGACAGGCAACCCTCTAAGCAAGCTGGCTGGTCAAACTAGCCAAATGCTGACCTCTGGTTTTATGGTAGATATTCATTGGTAGTTCCTACGTCACCTAAGATCATAGAGTTCCCAGATAAAAACACAAACCTTTTATATTTATTATAAGCTTTTTTAAAGCCCCAGAGCCAGACAGATATCTACTTCCCTGGAACACACTATGTAGACTAGGCCGGTCTCAGACTCACAGAGAACACCCTGCCTCTGCCTCCCATGTACTAGGATTAAAGGTGTGCATTGCCACACCCAGCATCAGTCACTTTTTAAGTTTGCAGGTGAGTCTCACGCCGGGGTCCATCTTGTGCCACGCCTCTGAGAGCACTGCCTCCCTCCTCTTCACTTCCCAAGCCATGGGTCAAACTGTGTCTTCCCCCTTAACACAGACCACAGATCAGACTGACGCTTTATAAAAAGCTGTGCGGCCTGCGTATACCGTGGCTCATCTTTCCAGCATTCGGGTCTGAACACGGGTGGTGCCCTCTACTATGTGCACACTGTGCCCACCCTCAGCTAATGGAGGCACGGTGGCCAGGGCCTAGAAAGGCTACTATGCATCTAGCCCACCCTATGCATAATGCCCTCAGAGCCATGCACATAGGCATGTGTACAAGCCTAGGCCCACTGACACAGCCTGATAATGATAATCCATGCATCTGTAAAAGGTAGCTCCGTGGATATAGAGTTCGGTAAGAAAAACTGATGGCCAAGCTAGAGACCTGCAGGCAAATGAGCTGGGCAGAAAGAGCTATGATTAAATCCAGTATTAGCGGGAAACCATGCCAGGCTAAGGAAATTGATTCAGGGGGCCCAAGGGCACAGGCTGTGTACCCAAGCATGCCTCCCTCATTGTGCCTGGGGTCTTTAACAGTAGGTTGCCACTTGAACCAAATCATCTGCAGCTGTGTCCAGAATGGCTTTGGGGACCAACACTTGCAGATATATAGTAAAAAGTCAGCATCTCCACCAACCAGCACTTGCCCAGAAGACAGAAATGGATGGAAGAGAGAATTGACAGAGGACACTGGGAAATGGGCAAAATCACGGTTGGGAGAGTGAGTCAATACACTTGGTTGGATGGTCTTTCCCACCATATGATAAAAACACTGTGGGCTGTATGTAGCCATTATGATAGGTGGAATGGGTGAGCTGACACACAGACTGTGAGTTGCTCCGTCCCCGGCCGAGGCACTGGCTGCTCCTCTACCACTGGCTCTACACTACCCATTGGCTAGTGTACCTGACCTCCATATTCTTCTACAGGGCCTGAATCACTGGAGATACACCCACTTTCTTCTTTGTGCTTATTAAGATCCTCTGATTTTCCTGGGATGACAGCAGATATGACTTGTATGATATAAAAAAAAAATGCTGTTAGCTTTGTGAAAAACTAGAAAAGACCCCGAGTTTTCACCTCTGGAAAGGTCAGGATGTAGGTCTGGTTCCCAGACCTGCCCTGCCCTCAGACAGCAAGAGAGGTGGACAGGGATGGAGAACCAGGGATAGACAGACTCCTAGGAGACTGGAGGACACAGGTGGACAGGAAAGGGTCCTTAGGCCTCAGCCACACATACAGGCAACACACACACTCTCCCCTCCTATCCCCTAATCCCATGGTTTGCTGGGCTGCTGTGAACTCCCTGTCCATAGCATCTGGAGTTGCCATTAGCCCCTGGCATCTAGGGTTTCTGTTTCATTTCCCTGTTTACTTGGGTACTTGAACTGATTGTACTCTCAGCTCGGGTTCACTAATTCTTGCAAATCCTTTAAAACTATTGATTTATTTGCTGGGATGTGGCTGTCAGAATGCTTTGGAAATAATGGCTTGGGCTAAAACAGATGGAAGAGAAAACCTGTGGAAGAATTTACCTTTTCCTTCAGTCCCTCCTCTGCCTGCCCCCACCCCATCTCTGGTCTATCTTAGCAGCTACCCTATTGCCAGACTCGGTGACTGGCTTTCCCAAACCTAATCGGCCAAATCTTTGAAGAACCAGATTCCCCCCGCAAAAAGAATCTAACAAAATGAAATTTTGTGGGACATAGCATGAGAATTTAAACTCTGAAGCTTAGTCCCTGCTTGTTGGGCTATTTGTCCTTTAGATGGGGACACTGTTTCCCCATCCAGGTCTTTGTCCTTCTTCTATTTCTGGCCTATTCTTGAGGTCTGCATTGTGAGCAGACCCACAGGAGATCTTCAGCCACTCCTCTCAGGACATACAGCTGTGTTGGAGTCTAGGAGACAGGCAGATGAGGGGCCTTGGATCAGAAAGAGGGATGGTGTGCTTAACAGTGACTGAGGAGTCCAGGGACACGGAAGGGGGAAGGAGAGCTCCTTATAGGCCTCCTCTGTCCAAGGTTGCTGTCCAGTCACCGTGTCCCAGGAAGGAGAAACAGATAGCCTGCTTTCAGCTCTAAATGGGAAGCCCATTATCTCCAACCAGGGGCTGTGATGTACTGTAGGATGTGGTGACTGTACCAACTCCCCACTGTACTTTGGGCAAAGACGTTTGCCAGAGAAGGAGACAGTAGTCATGGTGTTCTCAACCCTCTGGGGCAAAGCTCTACACCAAATCTGGGAAGTCCTCTGACTCTGCTCCCCGAAGAGCCTCCCTCTGTAGTCTCCAGAGTCTTGACCAGGCTTCTTCCTCACCACTCGCTTGTGTTGCTGGCAGGAGTCTCTACTAGAAGGTGTTCCATCTCTCCAGACACGTAGCTTCCAGAACCGCCCCCTCCCATCTGTGCCAAGGTCATCTGCGTTAACCTTTCTCAATTCCATCTCTAGGCTTAAGATCTATGAGCTCCTGGGGCTCTAGAGATGGCTCAGTGGTTAAGAGTGCTTTACTGCTCTTAGAGAGACTTGAGTTCAGTTCCTAGAACCCAAAAGTTGGGTCATTCATAACCATCTGTACCTCCACCTCCAGAATATATGACACTCTCTGGACTTATGCACTCGTTTGTACACACACACATATGGGGGGGCACTTAAACATTTAAAGATTTATAGGTTCCCTAACACAGCTTATCTAACCTTTCCTGGGGGCATTAACCTGTACCATTAGTCTCATTTCTTACCATCCCCTTCAGCAACTGTCATACTTGGAATACAGACATGCATGGCCCTGGACCTTTGCACATGCAGGTCACCAAGAAAGTCTCCTGTCTTCTGCCTGTAATAAGTTCCCCTCTGAAGACCAATCTAAACCTCCCATCCTCTGTAACTGCACAGATCTATTTGCATGCATACCTGTGCTCTTCCGGCATCCATAGGCCCTGCTGTAAGTAGCATGTCAATCTACCACTACCACCTCAAGTGGTAAGACTGCATGTCTGCAATCAGATGCCTGGGCTGCAGCCACAGACCCCAGCTCTGACTAAATCACAAGGAAGGCATTGGGTGGAGCCCAGGAGTTGGGTTAGGGATTACGGGGGGAAACGAAGGCCACACATCTAGATCGGGCCACAGTGAGTCAGTCTCGAGCATCACCCTGTGTGACAGGGCCGTATGCATTCTAAGCAAAGGCTGTAGCACTGAGCTCCATCTTCATCCACCTCGTGTACACTTAGCTCCGTGACATAGGCAGCAGTTACGTCTTTGATTCCTAGGTCACCTGCCCATAAAAGCCAGCAATGACCTCATTGTCTCATAGGATAGCACGGGCCCTTTCAAACCTTGGAGCATTCTCAACTTGCAGTGCAGCCACCTAGGAGCTTCTGCTTTGCTTTCCTATGAGTCTTTACTAGACAGGCACCCCACTGTGGTGCCTCCCTGGTCCCCTCAGGCAGAACCAGCTGTCTCTTCCACTGCTCAATGCTTGTCCCTGTTGGCAGAGTTATATCAGTGTCTCTCCCAGTAACCTTGCACTGCCCCAGGGCTACATGTATGATCATTCATTCACTCAAGTCTCTGACACACACCCAGGATCCCCATGAAGACACCACTGGGTACTTGTACCACCTCACACTCCTGGAACTCAGAGTCTCAGCCAGCCTCTGAAGGAGCTGTGAGTCCCCTAGTCTCATCCACAGCTCCGGGCGTGTTAGGATGTTCGAGGCTGCTCCCTAACCACCTTAGCTCTCTTTCTACCTTCTGCCTGGACTACTGGGTACTTGTAGCTCTCCGAGGTCCTGAACTTGGCTCTTTCTCTTGGCCCCAAATAACTGTCATGACTTCTTAACTCTAATCCCTCCAGTGAAGACCTATCCCCACCTCCCAAAAGTCTAGCTACCAGTGAGAAAGAAATATAGACTCTGAGCTAATACACTGAAGACCATATAGTTTCCTAATGATGAGAGCATGTATGAGAAAATGAAAGTAAGATCCCCACCGCCACCCAACTTAATCCCTGGGTCTCGCACTCCCTTTGTCATTAGGACCTATGTCCTCTGAGACATCACCCTCCCTTGCTACCAAGCTGTATTCTTAGAGAGGTCATATAAGGATTATAGGGACTCTCTACTTCCTAAGTCCCCGTTGGCTGCTGCTAACCCCTCTGCCTCAGTCTCCCTCCTGGTTCTTCCACACTCTACACGCACGCGTCCAATGCACACGTCCAATCTCCTCATAGCCTCCCAGTATCCTGATCTGGCTCATCTGTCAATTCACTGCAGCGTAGTTCTTCTCCACACTCCAGGATGTCACCCCAGAGTCCCACCTCTCCTCTGTAGACTCCTTCACACCTCTAATTTTTTACCTCACCTCTCACCAAACTGCTCCCAAGTGTCAGCCTTCTTCAGATGTCTCTCAGCAGAGAACTTTCATCATGTTTTCCTCCCCTCATCTCCGAGTATCACTTTCTCAGAGTCCACCCTCCAAGCAACAAAAAAAGGAGGAAGAGGAGGAGTAGGAAGAAGAAGAAGAAGAAGAGGAGGAGGAGGAGGAGGAGGAGGAGGAGGAGGAGGAGGAGGAGGAAGAAGAAGAAGAAGAAGAAGAAGAAGAAGAAGAAGAAGAAGAAGAAGAAGAAGAAGAAGAAGAAGAAGAAGCAGCCAAATGAAAGCATCTTTAGTGGGGGTGGTGCACTCCTTTAATCCCAGCTCTTGGGAGGGAGAGGTAGGCAGATCTCTGAGTTCAAAGCCAACCTGGTCTACAGAGTAAGGTCCAGGACAGTGAAGGCTGCACTAAGAGACCCTGTCTTGAAAAATCAAATGGGGGATGGATGGATGGATGGATGGATGGATGGATGGATGGATGGACAGAGAGAGCAAGCAAATGAGCATCTTTAGTGAATACTGGAAGGTGTAACTGCTGCTAATATTAACCCAGCCAGGTATTTCCTCTCATTGTAGCCTCAGGGGTTTGCCCAGTAGCCATCTTTGCTCAGCCAAGGGTCTACCTCACTACCATATGGTGGAAGCCACCATCTGGCCAGGTTTTCTGATCTGGATCTAGGTCGTGACATTTGTGGGGGGTTGAGTGATAAATGTCTCTCATAGGTTTGTATGTTTGAATGTATGCCCCCAGGTTGGTGGTGCTGTTTGAAAATATTATAGAAACTTTCAGGAGGTAGAAATTTGTTGGTGGAGGAGTCTCTCTGGAGATGGTCTTTAAAGTTTTATAGGCTGGCCACACTTCTTTCTTTCTTTCTGTCTATCTATCTACCTATCTATCTATCCATCCATCCATCCATCTATCTATCTCTTCTATTTCATCTGCTTCCTGAGTGCAGATGAAATGTGATCAGTCTGCTTCCTGACTGCCATTGTTGCCTCACGCTCCAACTGCCATACCCTGTCCACCATGATGGATTATATCCCCTCTGAAAAGCCTTTGGTCAGAGTATTCTATCACATCAGCAGAACATGACTAATACAACCCTCTACCCTTGCCTCACCTCATTCCTTCCCAACTGAAGAACGCCCACCCTGATCCCTCCAGGCTTGATCTGTTGTTGACACATGCAACTGGTTGTTGGATGACATTTGGGTAAACCTTGCCATCTAGGCGGCTGGAAGCTGAAGTGTTAAAAAGGCTGGCTTCTCTCTAGCCACAGGCTGCAGCTTTACCTCAGTGTCAGCTGAGGTCATGTGTGGCTCTCTAAACAACTGGAACAGAACAGAATAATTCAATCTCTTCCCAAAGATCTAAGTCATGAATGGGGCAGTGCTTTAGGATTATACATCACCCAAATTGTGGGGCTACCACAGTTGCTATTAACAATGCTATCTCCTAGGCTTAGAGGAGGCTTCGCTCCTACAACCAGTCCATCTATGTCTACATAGCTAGACATTTCTACTAGTTCCATTTCATCATGGTTAAGGACATTCTGATTGCTTCCCACACCTCTCCGTGTGTTCTGTAATCCACCTGGATTCCAATCATAAAAGAAGTGTGTGTGTGTGTGTGTGTGTGTGTGTGTGTGTGTGTGTGTGTGTGTACACGAGCGTGTTCACATGCACGCACACACAAACATGTGCAAAACATAGTAACATTTACTCCAGGACTACAGAGACAAGCCATTTAGATCACAGCCTAGGAGGGAGAGAAGTAGACAACAGGTAGAGTCCTCTAGATTGAGACAGCCAATGGTCTCTATCTGAATCTGAGACACCAACAGAGTCTCATGGGAGCACAGGAGAGGGCAAAGCATGATATGACTGAAGTGACTCTTCAAGACTCCTTAGAGGATAGAGCTGAATGAAGCTCGTGAGACCTTAAGTGTAAGAAATGACTTAGTCAACAGGAAGTGCTGGGCATGAAGGCAAAGGGTAGGAATGTACAGGAGTTATGAAGCTGTAAATAGAAGAGCAGACCCAGGAAGGCTCTGTGAGTCCTCAGAAAGGAGCTGAGCAGTAAGGACTGAGTCTCCTCCCCCAGAAGAGGACAGCATTCTCATGGTAAGACGGCAGTGACTCAGCAATGACATCAAGTTTTTCTAGTCATACCCTCTCCACGCACACACCGGTAACTCCTGGGCAATCCTGTAAGGAGATCTGGCTGCAGGCACGTCGTGGACGGCATGGCTGTACAAAGCATCCAGTGAGGAAGCCGTTTGTGCAAAACTCCCATTTGTCCCCACAGTGTCAGCACACATCCAGCGTCCCTGCTCCCAGATGAATTACCCTCTGGGTGTGCATGACATGGTTTTCACTGGGCTTTCTCAGTGTATTTCCCAGCTGCTCTGAGTTTATAATGTTTTCCGGTCCTTTATCATGTATGTGTCATAAATACCAATGGGACCAGGAACATTTATCACCTTAGCTGGGTTCCTGCTTGAGCTCTGAAAAAAAAATTATTTGGCTATGCAACCTTTCTCAGGGCTCTGATTTAATGGGCTTCCCTACAGTAAAGACACTGGAATTCTTTACCTTTTAATATTTGACACCCCTTTCTCTTTATTACCACATCGGACAGCCCTTCTAGACCAGCTGGAACGAGCCCATTAGTCTGTGACAAATAACTTGTGTCATTTGGTGAAAAATATGCAGAACTTTAGCTGCAGCTTCATCTCCAGCCTTGTTTCTGTCTGTGGTCTCATTCTCCTCTAAACAAGCACGTAGCTCCAGGCAGACCCCCCTCTTAGCATCCCCTGGTCCCTCGAATTCCCTAGAAGCTGGGTCTGTGGGGTTATCTCATTCTAACCAATTATAATGGAGCAGAAGACCAGGGTGGCTAGCGATACCCATAGCTGGGTGGAAGAATTAAGCTGGGAGCATCAGTCACAGCAGCTGAAAAGCATCTACTCACAGATGAATGGATTTTAAAATGGTGTCTACTTACCATAGGATGTAAGTCGGGAGGAAATTCTGACATACGACACAATGAAGACAAACCTTGAAGGCATTCAAGTTAAATAAGCCAATCCCAGAAGGACAAACGTATGTGGTTTCACTTACAGGACTGCAGTCTCCAAGGGAGGCAAACTCATAGAGAGGGCAGTGGAAGAAGAGTAGGGGGAGGAGGGGCGGTTGTTCCAGTTGGGAAAGAAAGTCTATCAATTGGTTGTAGAGCCGTGTGCGTGTGCTTACCGGCACTGAGCTGTACACTTGAGGGATGGGCGCAATGGAATGTTTGCACGTTTTAAAAAATGAACCCCAGGACGTCAAACTAGTCACGGGAAAACTGACAGAGGCACGCTCTCCCAGTTCGTGAGCCCGTCATTTATCCCTGCCTCCCAAATCAAGTGACTCTTGCTAAGCTAGCCAGCAATTCTCGAACAAACCCGCTTGAAAGGTGACTCGCTAACCTAGGCTGTGGTTCTGGTTAGGCAACATGAGGGTGAGGTCAGGCTGAAACTGGCAGAGGTTGGCTGGTCTGCACGACAATCCGGGATGGCTTGTCTTTGCTCCATGCTGCCTCTCATCTCCCAACAGGCTGTCCTCGGCGGGATCTCCAGAGGTAGCAAAAGCGAGCAGATCCCCTTGGTGCTGTGGCCGATACCCATCTAAGGTCCTTCCTACTGCATCCTACTCTCAAAAGCAAATTAAGGGGCAGCCACAACTCAATGACCTCTGCCTCTAGATAGTAGAAAATGTTTGCAACTCATTGTGTGGGTTGAACACATGTCAGACCCTGAGCTGAGTGTTGCACACACACACACACACACACACACACACACACACACACACACACACTGCAGTCTGGCACAGGAGGCAGATGTGTAAATAAATAATCCCAAGGCATGCTGTGCTGTAAAGAAGGCAGCTCAGGATGCTGCAAAAACATGCATGGGGAAACAGAGGGCGGGGCTGTAGGAAGAAAGAGTCAAGGAGGCCTGGGACCAGATGACGTCAGGATTGCCATGAAAAACCAATGGTGAGCAGACAAATGAAGAATAAGGAAGGACTTGGGCAAAGGGGAACACGTTTGGAAGCAGAATGCTGTCTAGGACACCGGGGAGGCTTCACGAGAAGGAGAAAGTGGAAAGGAAGCTGCTGACCCAGGACACCTTACTGCCTTTGCTCACTCTTGAAGGGCTCATTTAACCAGAGGCCAGTGGCTGGATTCTGTGGGGAGCTGTGGTATGGAGGTGGCTTGGAAGAAGGCGGGTTGGAAGCTGGGAAGTCTTCTCTGGTCATGTGCTTTCTGCCTCGTGGTCTTATGAGAGAGGAATCCCCAATATGGAGCAGAGAAGCAAGGCATAGGGCAGCCAATTCTATAAGCCTGTGGGTGGGGCGTTTGCTCAAAGCTTAGACCAGGAAATGCCCCCAGGATGCCAGCCAGCAGGGATGGAGGCCAAAGCTGTGGCTCTCCACGTGAGCTCAGGCTATCAGCCTCCTCAGTGATAGGTACTGACAATTTCCTGGGGAGGGCCCAAGGGCCACTGACCCATTCTAAATCCTACAAGTGCAGGGTGCTGCCAGGAATCCTGAACACACACCCTTAGTCCTGATTCCCTCAAAAACCCCACAGCCTTCCCCATACCAGGCCCTTCCTTTTTGGACTGTTTCCAAGAGACGCCTCTAAAACTCCGGAAGGTTATTCTGCTCTGAGACAAGGGTGAGGGATCCAAGCATCTTTCACCCAGGACAGTAGGTCCTGGCTTCCTCTTACGGATGGAGCCCAAGTGTGTTCCTGACAAGTATAAGCTGTGGTGCCCACCGTCCCCGCCGGCACGCTGCAGGTAGTGCCAAGCACATACCAACTGATCAATACTTGGAATGCACTGGGCCTGCTGTGCAAAGGAATCCCCTGGTGAGCGCTTTCATAAATTGAAAAATTCTTCTGGAAGTGAATAATCGTCCCCAACTATTGCATCAGACTTCTGAAAAGGCAGAGGTGTAGAGAACAGAGAGTATTCATGTAGGGAGAGGCAACGCCTGAATCCCAGGCAACCTTGCCAGATCTGGGCCTGGACTTGTGGTTCCTGATGCAGCCAGTGTTGCTGCTGGGACTAAGGCTATGGCTAAGGTCTTTTCCAGAACCTTGACCTGTAAGGAAACATTTGAAACATCAGAACACAGTACAAGAGCCGGGGAGCTATTTTGTTCTACAGAAACTGGAGGCCCCACAAGGCTGGAGTAACTCACCCAAGACCAATTAACTATCCTGTGACAAATCAAGATTAAGTAAGAACTAGGACCCAGGAGCTAGAGAAACCGGTGGGCAGCTGAGAATGCATACTGTTGTCCCAGAGGACTGAGTTCGGTTCCCAGCACCATGCCAGGTGGTTCACACTGCCTTTAACTCTTGCTGCTGGTGATCTGATGCCTTCTTCTGGTCTCTGCAGGCACCTGCCCTCATGTACACATGCTCACACTCACATGCTCATAGGCACACTCCTACATTTTAAAAATATTGCAAAGTTCTAAGAGTTTGGAATCCTTACCCGGAATCCCCACCTTCCCTTACCTCTACCCCTCTCCTTGCTCATAAATGAGATAATCCGCCATGTTCATTCATCTGCAGGCTCTATGAGCATCCCAGGATCCCAATTTACATGAGCTCTGACTGGCCCCACAGGTTCTCCCTGAGCCCCCATAGGCTCATCTCCATCCCAGGCCTCTCACCACTCTTGTGCCTTACTGACTCTTTTTCTACCAGCTGAGGCCTAAATGCTATCTCTGCCCTTCAGTCTCGAGTAAGCCTCCTCCTCATCGTTCAGTGAGATCATGGAAGGACTCCACCCTCAACGGTAGTTTGAATCTACTTCAGTGACCGTGGGCACAGTAGGTGCTCACTGACTGTTCACTACATCATTAACTCTCAACAATCAAGGTTGCTGGGAATCCAGTTCACCTTTTCAAGGTCTGCGTGTCTCACAGAAGGCACAGTCCAGGTTCACCCTCAGGCCGGTCTCCAAAATCAAGCTCTCTGAAGATCAGGGGTCTTCCTGCCTCCCACTGGGTTTCCTAAAATCCTCTCTTCCTTCCTCTCTGTCAGATCACTGGAAAACAAGCCCAAGCTCTTCACTTCCTGCACACAGTCCCCTGCAGCCCCTTAGCATGGTTCTCAGGATGTAATTTCACCTGCCAACTACTCCATTCCTGTTACTCTCCAGCTCTCTGTTCACCTATGCCCGCCACACAACCCATGCCCTGCAGCCTTGTCTCTGTTTCCTGCTCAAGTCGGAGAACATGGCCAGAGCATTCCACATGCAGACCTGAAGACATTCGCCCATAGTGCAAGTCAGCCTAACACGCGGTGAGGGGGTCCATGGCTTAGCATGGCCTGTGGCTCAGGGGACAGTTCTACCACCTCAGTCCCCACATACAGCATGTTTTAAAGGACCCAGTGTATCTTTGTGAGGAGGGCCGGCTGGACTGCCGAGACCCACTAATCCTATCATCATCCCTGAGCTGGACTAGATCAAGTGACCCCACTGATCTCTGCAGACAGAAATAGGAACCTCAGCTCCTTATTGACAGGTATTAACACAGAGGCTAAGAGACCATAGGACCTACCACAGGCTGAGGTGAGCCCAGTGCTACCTAACTACTCTGTGACAAATCTAGATCAAGAACTAGGGCTAGGGGACCCTCAGCACTTAATTGGTACTGACTCTACGTTCAGGTTTGCAGTAGGGAACAGCAGAGGGTAATTCTGGAAAATCAGCTTCACTTAACATAGACCTGGAGAACTTGGAATGATGGTGAGAGGACTTAGCTCTCATTGTCTCCCTTTACCTGTTTAACAGCAGTCTAGGTCACCTGACACAAGGATCTAGACCTCTGGTGTGATGTCCAGCCACTACATGCAAAGGATAAGGAATCCCGGATGCAGTCAGATGTGCTGGGGTAGTGAGGAGTGGCGTCCACCCAGAGGCCTTAACTTCAGCAAAGGGAAGACACCTCAGTTAAATGGGCTAGCTGGTAGGCTCCTCTCTCCTCCTCCCTTCTAGCCCTTGGGGCGGGTCTAGGAGAAGATGTTGACCTCTCTGGGTCTGGAGCCCACAGGCCTGGATTCTGTCTATGCCAGCCCCAGTGGCCAAGGTAGGTATACATTGAGGCAGGATATAACCACCTCCCACCCCCAAGCCACGTCCTAAGACCCACAGAGGCTGCAAACCCATTGTCAAATGCACAGGCAAGGCTGGGCATCCTGGAAGGCTAGCCTAGAAAGTGGGGCTGATGCAGAGAAGCACCCCACCCAACCCCACCCCCCTCCCTGCTTACTTGCTTACCCCAGAAGTCCCTGAAAGCGTGAGATGGAAGGAGGCCATCGGGCCAAGCCCTCGTCAGGCCCTTCTGCTCTCTGGCTGCCCTACCCAGGAAACGTGTTCCACGCCATGGCTTGAGTGTCTCACAGGAGGGATGCTGACTCTACGGGGTTTGTGGGTTTTGTTCCTCTGAACCATGTCCCCCCATCCTGCATCACGATGCCATGCTTTCTTGATACGTCGGCACCATTGGCATTTGGAGGCCTTACTCCATGGTTCTAAGATAGATTTTGGTTATTTTAGCTGTTTGTGGTAATGTATTTTCTGTTTCCAATTGTCAGTATGGGAATCTCTCCCCAGCCTACTCCCCAGTCTTTCAGTATCTGGGTTTGATATTTTCTTTAATCATATTCGGGTTTTGTTTTGTTTCGTTAGTTTGCTTTTTTAAGTTGTTACTCCCTTGGTTATGTAGCCCCTCCCAGTGGCTGCTTGTTTATGCCTGTTTGTCACCTCTCTTGACTGTCAGTGTTCAGCCAGCCTTGCCAAGAAAGAATATCAAGTATTTTCTATTTCTCTACTTCTTGAAAAAAAGATTAATTAAAAATAAAAATTAAAAACCTCTTAATGGGAACCTGGCCCTGTCTGTCTTCTCTATTCTGCAGAAATGTTGAAGGAGTTGAACCAGCAACGCAGAGCGAAAGCGTTTACAGACCTGAAAATTGTTGTTGAAGGCAGAGAGTTTGAAGTCCACCAAAATGTTCTAGCTTCCTGCAGCTTGTATTTCAAGGACCTGATTCAAAGGTTTGCCTTCCTTCCAGCTGTGGTCGGGTCTGTTCCTTCGTAGGACGCTTTTGTGTCGCTTTTCTCCCCCTCTCTTGCAGGTTCCTGAAGTGTGACTCCCTGTCACAGAGCCAGTAGCCATCTCTCCTCCCCTCCCCAGTGCTCTCACACACACACATGTACACACACACACACACATGTACACACACACACACGTACACACACACATAGAACACACACATACATACACATATGTAAACACATGTACACACATACACACATGTACACACAGAGACACACAGACACACATGCACACATACATACACACATACATACACACACAGACACACCCAGAAACACACACACACACACACACAGCCTCAGAGCAGCCACTGCCCTTGCTCCCACACACTACCTCACTGGCCACCAGGGGCTAGCCCATAGTAGGCTCCTCCCCACATCCCCAAACCCCATGTTCTTAGCAGATTACAAGCCCTCCCCGAGAATAAGAGGACCATAGACTCCGTTTTAAGGGACCATTACACACTACTCCATCCCTCAGGGTCCCCAGCTCCACCTATCGATGGTGAACCTAAGTTCAGGAAGCATATTGAGCAGACCATCCCCATGGAGGGACACCAGGCACCCCAGGGACTGCTCTCTCCCAGCTGAGTCAGGGAGAAGAGTGTGTAGGCCAAGCCTCAGGCTTGATCACTGGGCACTGATCACAGACCAGGTGTGTCCTAAACACGGTCTCTCAGCCTCCCCACCCCCAACACCCCGCCTCAGCCCACCTTGACTGCCCCTGGCCATTTCTACCTGGATCAATCCGTGTTAATGGTGCCTGGGTGTCTTTGTTTTTCCACTTTGTTGACTTAAAAAGAGAAGCGTTTGGGGCTGTTTCATACCCTTGCAAAGCTGTCAGGGCCACCTCCTAGCTCCTTAGGGAGGGAGAGCAGCCGAGGGCCCAGCCCAGGGTAACGCTCACATTTCTCTCACCCATCAGCAGATTAATGCCGCTGCTCATTTTGCCTTGCAGCCTCTCCGGGGCGGACGCTGAGCCTGGACAGAGCTCAGAGAGGGAGGACAGGACCTCTGCTTGCTTCCCAATGCTGTGTTTGGACTTGCCAACTAACCCCAGAGCGACTGTGTTTTGTTTCAGGATGGCACACTGGCTGGCATCTCCTTTCCTATCCCCTGTGTCCTTTGGCATAGCGCCAGGCCGCCGGCTGTGTGTGAGGTCCCACTCAGCCTTACTGGCCCTGTGCCACACAGGAGGGGCAGGCTCTTTGTGACATCCCATTTCCTGGACAACTCCGTCTCGGGCCCTCATGCTTAGGTTCTCTGTGTCTGAGGGCAAGGATTAGAGGCTTAAGTCTTGGGGAAAGAGGCATGTCCAGGGGCTTCTTCAGCCTAGGGGTTCTTTTTAGGAAACTCTGAGGAGCAGTGGCTAGCACCTGGCTGCAGGGACACAGCTAAATAATCTGGGACCTTGGACCCTAATCCAGATGGGCTACAGAGCGTGAGGTTAATGTAGAGCAGTGGCCCAGCCCTGGATTAAAAGCCTTTAACTACCTTTGAAGATGAGTCAGAGCCAAATTCCATTACACAACAGGCCAGAGGACCCGGATAGGTGGGAACCCTGTTGGGCAGGCAAAGGAGGAGGAAGACCCTTCCCGACAAGGAGGGTAGGGACAAAAACATGTATGAACCAGGGACAGGAATAGGTTGTCCTGATTCCCCACTGACCTCCTAGACTTGCTATAAGGGTGAAGAGGGGGGCCTACACACCTCAGTAGCCCTGTTGAGAACGAATAGGCACTCCATCCAAGTAGTTTCTGGGAGAGAGAGCATCCTTGGGAGCCAGGAGACCTGGGCCCTACACGTGATTCTTCCCACTCATTCCGAGACTCCACTCTGGCCAAACCCTCGCCCTCAGGCCTCGGGCTTTATCATCTGTAGGCCAGAAATTGGTCAAATGATGGTGAAGGTGTCAGTCAGGGGATGGACAAGACCCGCCTGGAGGGGCACAAGTCTAAATGCCAAGATGGGAAAGGTGAAGGTGTCAAGGTCATTAGAGGGAAGAGAGCAGGTAAACAGCCCAGTGAGGGGTTAGCTGGGGAAAGTAGCCAGAAGGACACAGGACATGACATGCTTTCAGGGCCTAAAGCACACGCAAGTCCTCTAGTGGCAGATGAATCTGACTGAGTCAGGGCTGAGGTCTAGGGCCTTCAGGATGCATGGAGTACCTTCAGGAATCAAAGGAGAAACTGAAGCTGTGTTCGTGTGTAGCCATTTTTTAATTTCCTTTCTCTGTCTTGGCTATGGGGTGCGTGCTGCCATTCATCCTGATGGCTGCAAACAAATGCTTTTGAAGGAGTGAAGCAAGATCTCCACAGGAAGGCGATACCTTTATGAGCCTCATGGTCAGAGAGCAGCTGATGTCACCGTGTTGTTTCAGCTCCCGGGAATAGCTTCTCAGGGATAAAATGGCCTCAGGGCTCCTTTTCAAGAGCTGTTGTCTTAAGAGATTGAGGAAGTAGGGCCAGTCTATGTCTCAGGGATTGTATGAGTCAATACTGATCTGCCCTGGCTGGGCATTGTCAGAGCAGGAATTACCCTGCTTTCTGTGCCAGCACCCCAGACTTGGAAATTCAAGTTAAGCTCCCTTCTGCCGCCAACCTAGGTTGTGTGTCCACTGTCCACCCCCATCTCAGGGTTACTGTCTTTCCTGAAGCCATGAGAGGGGCATATAAGAAGCTAAGTCACTTGCTCATCCCTCTCTGCAAACAAGCAGGGTCTCTCCTGGGTCAGAGCCTACCCAAAGTCCTCAGAGACAAACAGTACATGGGTCAGAAAAGGGAAGCATGAAACAGACACACACACACACACACACACACACACACACACTCTCTCTCTCTTTCTCTCTCTCTATCAGTATGAGACTGAGCAGAGGAGCCAGATCTGCCCATATGGCCTTGCAGACTTCAGTCAAGCCCCTACCACCTCCACTACTTGACAACATTCCCAAGGCCCGACACTATCCAGGCTCTCCTTGCATGCTCGTAGATGAGCCAGCCATCTTTTGCCACTTCCTCTCTTGACAAGGTTGCCACCTGGTGACAAGAAGCTTTACTGATACATTTGCTTGGGGAGCTGGTGTAGTTAGAATCCCTGTTTTACGGATGAGGATCTTGAAGCCTCGGGCATTTAAGTGACATATACACATTGCCTGATGTGGAAGCTCCCATTCTCTAACCTAGAAAACCAAACCGTGCTTTCTGTTTATACGCAAAGTCAGTGAGGGAGAAAGGGGAAGTCTCTGAGCTGACAAGTAGTGTGTGTGTGGTGTGTATGGGGAGTGTGTGTGTGTGTGTGTGTGTGTGTGTGTGTGTGTGTGTGTGTGTAGTCCACATGTGATATTAGGAACACCGGCCACGAGGCCTGCCAAGAAGAACAAAATTCCCCTTGTAAGACAGGCACTCGTGTGCAGACCTACAAGGAGACTGGACCTTCTAGATGAGGCCTGGAGGTCAAGAAGCCCTTGGACATGAGTGCAGGAGGTCAGCAGCAAGCCAGGGCAAAACCTTACCCCAGGGCTGTTCAACCTGACCTTTGGTTAGCCAACCTGAGTTCCACAGGATGCTCAGAAGAGGGAAACTGAAAGACAAGGGAAGAGGGCACTGCTTCTGGACAGTGAGGAGGGACACTGCCCCTGGATGATGAGTGGGGTACTCATCCTTCCCTTAACTACTCACACACTGGACCCTTTGGGTTGGAGTCCCAGGCCTAGAGCCATATCTTACCCCTACACGGTCTGCCTGGCTTTTCTTCTCTGACCCATGGCAAAGTCCCTTCATTTACTCTCTGGGCACCAAGAATCTTTCAAGATGCACAGGTGCCCTAGAGACGTTAATCAAGGCCAGTCACTTCCACTTAATGGTTGTCTAGCCAGGCTACCAGCCCCACTGTAGAGGCCATGACTACCCTTAAAAGATGGCAGCCATGTCTCCTGCTCTCACTGACAAGTCCCAGCACGTCTCTAAGTCAAGGTGTGGGAGAAAATGTCTAGCACCTGAGGAAAGCTGTCCTTTGCCATACCAAAGAGGACAGAGGCCTGAGCATGGCTGGCATGGCAGGAACCCCTCTAGCTGAAGCCCCCCCCCAACACACACACACACACACAAGGCCTACTGGAACACGTATGGCATGTGGATTCTGTGCTTGATCTTATCCAAAAGGCCGAGAAGCGACAGCAGGTGAATTCTAGTCTCTTTTCGCACTGGACGAAAACAGCGAATGAAGTCACTGGTTTTTCTAACCCGATTCTCACCAAGCCTGGGCTTCTCATTCCTTCTTCAGCTGTGATGTGGGAAGCTAGAGTAGCTAGTGACTCAATGGCCCACCTCACCCACTGACACGGTGCTTCTCACGCACTGGCACCTCTTTCCCCAAGTGCCTGTCCCATGTCTCATCCAGAATACACATGTGTGCCTTGAAAACAAAGCAACAAGAAGAGGGATTGACACCACTTGGGTGTCAAGACCGGACTTCCTCTCAAAGAGTGGTCCAAGGCCTGCCGAAGTGCACAGGACCCAGTGGGACCTGAGTGTGACCAAACATAGTGCTCTCAAGCTAGTGGCAGGGTAGAAATCACATCAGATGGAGAGAACAGAGTACCAGCTATCTGTCACTCACCACTGTCCTACACTTCCAGACAGTGCCCAGTTCCAGTGTGCATCGTGCAAACACCTGGCCACACAGGCAAGTAAGGGAGAGAGCAACTTATCTCAGACGACATATCTTTGAAAGGAAGCTTCTCCAAGATCCTACTAGTCCAAGATAGGCATCTCTGACACATCTATAGACCCAGCCCTGCTAGGCAGCAACTGTGTCTAGAAACCCGGATTCTCCTGGGTAGTTCCACTTGGGAGAAAGTAACTTCATAAAGTGTCTAGTCTCAGACACTGTGTGCGCTAGGCCACCACACTTCCGCCATCTCCTCAAGCATGGAATCACAGACAGCATGATGTTGTCCATTTCTGTGGTTCTGTTCAGCATTGTACAATCGTGTTATGACTCTTAGGGCCCAGCAGTTCACTCAAGAACCAGCTTAGAACAAGATGATGGACAGAACATTCTTCACACCTGTGAAGAATGCAGCCTTATAGCCATGATTGGAGTTACCGATAAGGTGAGGTGTCCCCTAGGGGGCCTCTGTTCAGAGAAACCTAAGGAGAACTAATTAGGACCACAATGATCTAATGATCAGAGACAGAGTTGTTGCCAGCCTTTCATGGCTTTGTGTTCTCTGAGCTACACATGAATGAGCCACTAGATGCCACCTATGTGCTGCGGAATATCCAAACTCCTATGCCTCCTCTACATCTTGAACTAGGTTACTAATAAAGACTTGGCGTGTGTGTGTGTGTGTGTGTGTGTATGTGTGTGTGTGTGTGTGTGTGTGTGTGTGTGTGTGTGTGTGCGTGCATGTACATATTCCCTGAAGACCTACCTCTGCTCTTTTGAGCTCCTCTGAGGACGCAGGGACACACTGACTGGGCTGGCAATTGTTGGTGGCAATAGTGAAAGGGATCTTGAAAAATGTGTGCAGCCCATGTTGACCCCATCAGCCCTGCCACACAGTAACTGACCCAGCATGACTTCCACAGATACTAAGGAAGTACAGAGAAAAGGCCAGGCCATTAGGATGAACACAGAGACAGCCAAGATTGGAGCAAGAGGTTGACCAGATAGCCTTAGAGGCCTGGGATACCCAGGATTTACGGAGTCTCTAGGAGGCACTTGAAAGCTATCTTTATACTTCACCAAGGCACACAAGCCTGGGAATCCATCTTGACAGCAAAACACATGTGTGTGAGGTAACTTTAGCAACTGAATGAGCACATGTGGAATTAAAGGACCTCAGCCCTGACCCTCTTTATGAACAGTACTTTGGCTTCCTCAGGTTTCCTTGGTTTGATCAGGCCATAGAAGTACAAGACCTTAGGGCCTCTGGTTGCATGAGCCATCTGTGGAAAAGGATTCGGCCTCAGGGTCTCAGTGTAACCTGCACACTGCAGGTTGTGTCTGGGCTTTGAAGGCCTAAGCATTTGAAGTCTGGTGGTACCAGGGCAAGCACTGTGTGTAGAACAGTCTCCTGGGAAGGGCTTTCTCTAGTATTGAGCCTCACAGAACTTTAGGCACCATCTACTTCCAATTTGTTTTGCAGAATAGGAGGCTGAGGGCCTGAGGGGTTTAGGATATTGGCCCGTCAGTGGTGAACAGAGTACCCAGGTCCCTTTGCTCCCTCAAAATGCTTTATCCACTCACCAAGC
Organism: Rattus norvegicus; assembly: GCF_021556685.1. Classification (NCBI taxonomy): domain Eukaryota; kingdom Metazoa; phylum Chordata; class Mammalia; order Rodentia; family Muridae; genus Rattus; species Rattus norvegicus. Next base: position 34,345,395 of record NC_141539.1, on the reverse strand, counting down.
AGCTGCCCCCAGCCTCTTTAGCCAAGCTGCTGTCTTATCAAGTATTGGCACACCTCTACTCCTGCCCCGGGTGCACCCAAGGGACCAGTGTCAAAAGTCTTGGCCCCTGGCTTTTGCAGAAATCTGTGGGTGGGCAGCAGAGTTCACTTCCTTGACACAGCCCCAGTCAGGCCAGGCTTAGTGAGGGAAGCTGGTCTGATGAGAGTAGCCAAGCTGGGGTGGTCAAGTGGATGGCCTCTGAGAAACCTGCCTCCTGACTTAACGCTCTGGGTGTTTTTTTTTCCCCTCCCGGCCTCACTTCTGTATTGGTGTGTTCTCGGTTCACCTGATCTGTTTCCTTCCAGGTCCAGCTGTAGGGAGCGGCTGCCAGGCCTTAGGAGCCTTTGCAATGGTTTTGTATTTCCGTAGACACCAGATATAAACATACTGATATATTTGTGTCCCTCCCCCGCTCCCCCCCCACTCCAGTTCACAAGCCCGATGCACACTCTACACGCAGGCCACTCTGACCTCTGACCCCGTGTTCCATGTGGCAGGAGGGCCCCCCTGCCCCGGGCCAGGCCCCAGGTCATGGCTGCTGGCTGTCTGTGGCGGAAGTCCTTGGTTGTTCCCCTCTCCCCTTCCCAGCTCTAACCATTCTGTCCGTCTATCTCGTCTTGTCTTCAGTTTCAAAGCAATGTCATGAAGGGCTTCCCTTCCGTGCCTAAAAGGAAACAATATGATTTCTGGAAAGTTTGGGGTTGGGGGTGGGGACTTCCTGGGTCAGCCTTCCAAGGCTCTAGTCTTCAAGATGTGCTCAAAGGAAGTCTCCTGATTGGCTAGAATGCCCGCCAATCAGGATTCTTCGATCTTCAACCTGGAGGAGATTCTGCCATGTGAGGCAGTGGTTTCTGCTTGTTGGGGCTTGCAGGTACCATGTGGTCTAGACACCAGGTGGAGCATGGAGCGGAACCATATTGTTTCCCTTTGTGGCCAGTTCTGGTCCTCGTCCCCATCCACGGCTCATGCTTTTTGATTTGCATCTTTTTTGCATGGATATGCCGAGTAGTAATAAGCAGGGTTTTCTGTTCTTTGGGGCACCTCTGGTCAGACCCTTCTCTTTCAGATCCTGTGTCAGGTCATTAGGTTCAGGTGTGTCATTGCTGTGTCCTTTGAGTCCTAAGATGAAGGGAGTGACTGAGGTGTACAGGGAGATCTGGCCCTGTAAAGACGCGGCAGTGGCCGCAGGGGTGACAGGTGAGGACAGCCTGGTCTCTGTGCCTTAGGTCGGTGCAGGACGGCAGCCAGGGCAGCCGGGAGAAGCTGGAGCTGGTGCTCTCCAACCTGCAGGCTGACGTACTGGAACTGCTGCTAGAGTTCGTCTACACGGGGTCGCTGGTCATCGACTCAGCCAATGCCAAGACTCTGCTTGAGGCGGCCAGCAAGTTCCAGTTTCACACCTTCTGCAAAGTCTGTGTGTCCTTTCTTGGTGAGCTGACCAGTGCTTCCCCCAGATTGTGCCAGGATATCTAGATTTCGTTTGAGCATGTGGTGGAACAGCATGCCCTGAAGGGGTCCCTGTGTCCTTGCCAGAACCAGTGGCCAATAAGATGTATAAAGGCCTTTGCATGTGGCAGGGGTTGGGGGGACCTCACCACTCTGCCCTGCCCTCTAAGCCCTGAATGAGTGGACCACATACTCCGTTCCCCCTTAACATATCCATTCCCAGATGCATGGACAGACCAGATCGTCTGATCTAACCCTTGGAAGCCCAGAGCTGTTTTGCAAGAGATGGACCTTGAATGGGGCTCAACCCTGAGACTCCCTGATCAGAGCATACTCACTTTATACAGCTTAGTATAGTGCTCGGCTGTGCTGGGAGTTGTGGAGTAGGGGGACAAGGACAGCATCACAGAAAACCCCTCAGCCTGGGGTGTGGTAAGCAGAAAGAAAAGCCAGATGGTGGGAACAGATCAGATGAGTTCTACTGAGGAAGTTAGTAAATCCGGAAGAGTCGGGAGCCATAGTGGCAGAAGGTGACACATACTCAGTTCTAACCCGAAAGAGCTACTAGGCAGATTTCAAAAGAGCCAGCTAGCCAGACCCCAGGTTCTGGATGGTGGAGTAGGGGATTCTAGGGGCCGTGGGAGACAACAGATTGATACGTGAGGGCTGTTGTTTACAAGCTTTAAAGATGTCTGTGACATCAGACATGTTTGCCATGAAGGAAGACCTCATAAATCTCAATGTGGCCACTACCCACAGCCCAGGCCCAAACCCTGAAGCCCTAGCCCTCCCTCCATGGGTAGAGGAGATGCTCACTCCATCCCTCAGCTTTGGTTTTTCTTCTATGGTCTAAAACTAGGCCTTGGGAGGCCCACATGAATCAGGGCAGAGAAAGACCTAGGAAACTGAGGCTCAGGGTCACGGGAGGTAGGCCAGCAACAGCCATGGATGTCAGAGGCAGGGTCACTCGGAAACAGGTTGGGTTCAAAGGAAGATCCAGGGGTGGTGATGGGAACAGGAGGTGATCCATCCAGGATTCCTAGATCAGTGACCATTCACTCTCACCTTCAGAGAAGCAGCTGACTGCCAGCAACTGTCTGGGGGTACTGGCCATGGCTGAGGCCATGCAGTGCAGTGAGCTCTACCACATGGCCAAGGCCTTCGCACTGCAGATCTTCCCCGAGGTGGCGGCTCAGGAGGAGATCCTCAGCATCTCTAAGGATGACTTTATCGCCTACGTCTCCAATGACAGCCTCAACACCAAGGCCGAGGAGCTAGTCTACGAAACTGTCATCAAGTGGATCAAGAAGGACCCGGCAACACGCGCACAGGTACGCCATGCCCCGCCTGGTCCCTGCAGGGGTGGGATCTGCTACAAGGACGGAGGAAGGCGAAGGGGGGCAGGGCTGCAAGGATTGTAGAGAAGTCTGAAATAATGAAAGAGAGAGGGGAAGTCTAGCACACATCCCTCTCCACATATCCAGTGAGGGGAGGCAAGGGAGGCTGTGTGGGGGTGGGGTTGAAGATGAGACTCCGTCTCCAGAGGACTCCTAAGGACTTCCACTCCGCTTAGAATAAGTCTCCAACATTGCCAAGGAGACACAGGGTCTGGATGGGGATTGCATGGGTCTTTCACAGAAAAATGGGTACCTGACAAATGGGGTCCTGGGAGGTCAGAGTATACACTCTGGCTGTTGAGTGAGTAGAGAGCAAACAGAAGCCATTCTGGAAGTAGGAAAACACTACATGTGTGACGAGGGAGAAGGTGAGCTACCAAAGGAGACAGAAAAGCCAGAGTAAGCATCCCCATGAGGAAGGAAAATATCCCCAGATAGTCACTCAGTCTCAAGGAGCTCATCGGTCCATTCACACCCAGAAAGCCCCAACTGGAGGCCCTGTGCAGAAAGGGACGGCCATTGGCTATTGTGGGGAGGAGCCTGAAGGTAGGGCAGCTGCAGGAAGACTCTGAATAATAAACAACTGGGAAGAATGGTGGAGAGGTCCGAGCAGCCACGGCAGAGTCCAGGAAGTCGGACCCCAGAGCACATGGAAGCCAAATGCTGGGTCACGAGGGCTGGCACAGTTCATTGGGCATAAAAAGAAGGTGATGTGCTTGTAACCCCGGCACGTGGGAGGTAGAATTAGGAGGATTGGGAGTTCAAAGCCAGGCTTGACACACAGTGAGCTTCAGCCTGGGCTGCAAGACTGACTCAAGGGAAGGGAGGGGGAAGGAAAGGGAGAGAAGGGGAGAGGAGGAGGCAGAGAGGGGAAGAGGAAGGGAAGGAAAGATTGGAGACAAAGATGAGAGATACAGAGATGGCTCCCCGCCCCGCCTCAACCCCGCCACTGAGTCCTTAGAGTTCAGGAGAAGGGGGTTCCTCCCCTGACCAGCTTGTCCCAGCAGGCAAGTATTTTTTTTTTCTTTCAAAGAAAGGAGTTGAAGTTGCGTGGTCACAGTGACTGCTGCAGTTCCCTACAACTCTCGAGTCTACATCTACAGCCCAGAGCGTGGTATGAGCTCAGCCAGGCTTGCCCAGAGACCCTGATCTCCCTGTTTCCCGTCTGCTACGTGCTGTATCCCTCCAAGAAGACCCTTTGTGCCCAAGAATAGTTCCCCAAGTATCAAGTCCCTTCTCACTCTCTCTCATGCCTCTAGATGTCCTCCACGCCCCCCACACCTGCTCCCACCACCTGACAGAAGTCTCCCAACTCCTCCACCTTGGACATCATCTTCCCTGTGACACCTCTCACGTCTGTGCCTTCCACAGCCCTAGCAACCACCCAAAAATCTGCGAGCGCTTTTTAGATCAGAGGCTGAGTCTCATCAGCCTGTGCAGCTCTGGTAACAAGCTTAACGTAGGGTATAGAGTGGCTACCAATTACTCCTGCCACTCAGCCTCTGGACGAGACCAAAGTGGGTAGAGTGGTGAGCCGTTCACCTGTCACAGGGGAAGTTCACATCGGCTCCGGTAAAGCCTTGAAAGAAGAATGAGAGCGTCCAGAAGCCAGGATGGGACAAGGTGACACCACTCAGAAGCTGCAGTAGTAGGGACCCACAGGTGTCACGGTTACCTTGCAGCTGACAGTCGCCATCTCACTTAAGTTCTTCTGGGTCTTCCCACCTGCTCCCTGTCACTCCCACACCTCTGTAAGACGAAAGGCTCCCTCTCGCCCGGTTTCAGCCACCTGGTGGTCTGAGGTGCCCTCGGGCTCCGAGACACAGGTGGAGTGTAGAGATGAGAGGCTGGAGGGGTAGAGGGATAGGCTGCTCTGGGGCTGGCTGCAGCTGCTAGGCCTCCAGTTAGCCCTCCATGACATCCCATTGTCTAGTGCACGGGACAGTGTGCACTCCCAAGATGCACCCAGATGGGGAGTTGTTCTCCATTCAGGTCATAAGAGGTGGCTTCCTCTCAGCAGAATCCCACTCCTTCTATCCCGCAGTATGCAGCGGAGCTCCTGGCTGCTGTCCGCCTCCCGTTCATCCACCCCAGCTATCTGCTCAATGTGGTGGACAACGAAGAGCTGATCAAGTCATCGGAAGCTTGTCGGGACCTGGTCAATGAGGCTAAACGTTACCACATGCTACCCCATGCCCGGCAGGAGATGCAGACACCGAGAACCCGGCCCCGCCTCTCTGCAGGTATCAAGGGACACGCCCAGATCCCCAAATTGCAGATACCATAGAGTCAGCTGGCTCCAGATGGTTCCCCCAAGAGAGGATCCAGACAGAGATGCTGACGGTGTCAGGGTGTGTCCCAAGGGTACCCATCCATGTCCCCACAGGTGTGGCCGAGGTCATCGTTTTGGTTGGGGGCCGTCAAATGGTTGGGATGACCCAGCGCTCACTGGTGGCTGTCACCTGCTGGAACCCACAGAACAACAAGTGGTACCCCTTGGCCTCGCTGCCTTTCTATGACCGCGAGTTCTTCAGTGTAGTGAGTGCTGGGGACAACATCTACCTCTCAGGTGAGGCTCCCGAGGGCTGGGTGGGAACTGGGATGGGCATCCCAAAGGTGCCTCTGTCCACACACTGGGCTGAGGAAGGTCAAGGCCTCCCAGAGTATCTGCTTTTCAAATAAAGCCTCCTGCATCTGTCCTGGGAGCTGGGCACCCTGTCCTCAGCTCCTTCCTCAGCCCCTTCTGCTCTGTGTACCCCCGTACTGTCCACAGGTGGTATGGAGTCAGGGGTGACACTGGCTGATGTCTGGTGCTACATGTCCCTGTTGGATAACTGGAACCTGGTCTCCAGAATGACTGTCCCTCGCTGTCGCCACAATAGTCTTGTCTATGATGGGAAGATTTACACTCTTGGGGGACTTGGAGTGGCAGGCAACGTGGACCACGTAGAGAGGTAAGGCAGCCACGGTCCCTGAGCTGGCATCGCCAGCAGTCACTTGACGCTAACATCACATCATTCTTCCCTTCCTCCTCAGCAACACCTACCTAATACTGATGGCCTATAATCTGGCCCATTCCCGGCTTATCATACACAACAAAAGGAAATGAACACAAGATGTGAGCTCACGAGTCACTAAGGACATATTAACAGAAGGTGGTGGCCCAAGGTCCAATCATGGAAGGACATGAGCGAGCTTGGCTAGGGTTACACAGAAGACGGCAAGCCCTGAGTAATATTAGAATTCAGGAGCTTAAACCAATGTCCTAAGTATGGCCAATGCCAGTGGCTGTGCCCCCTTGTCCAACCACGTACGGGTTGCACACATTCTTCCTGAATCCCATGCATGCCAGGCTACAGTGATGCCAGGTGGAGAAAACACCCGCCAGCTAAGCAGTGTAGGGGCACAGCTTGGCCAGCCCTCTAGGGTTCTCAGAGGAAAATTATTAAGCCAGCGAGACCAAGATTAGAGGGCAGCCTGCACTTTGTTACAAGTCCCAGGCTGGCTCCCACCTGACCCCAGCTAGGCTGTTGAGGGTGTGGTGTAAGTCAGGCAGAGGCCTGAGGGACAGAGGCTGGAGCGGGTACTGCTCTGGGATGGAAACTGCCAAGATACTTTCCTCCTGAGCCAGTGAGGCTGCTCTTATAAAGGAATGGGTGAGCCACCTCGAAGAAGATGCTCAGAACCTCTGGGAGAGGACCGCAGTTAGCAGAGAAGAAAGACGTCTTGGCTTTGGGAGAAACTGGTACCCCAGAGAGTGGCACTTGAGGCTGGCCTGGCCCCAGGCTGTAGCCCCAGTTCTGATCAGTTGAGCTCCGCTTCACTCTTCCCCCTACCCTGGCCCACACCATTATCTGCCACCAGAAAGCACACTTTGCAGTGTGACTTCCTTTCTGCCTGTGAAGCCACACATACCCCTCGATTTCATTTTTTTTTTTTTTTTGGCCTCCCCTGGGTAGCTAATTGGACACTTGATGAATGCTCCAGCTAGGATGGTTTCAGAGTGAGACAGGTTCTGAATGTTCACTGTGGGCTTTTAACTCCCCCAAGTGCAGCCAGAGATAGCTTGGTAACAACATTTAATTGTCATATTGATTTGACGGTACCGAGAAGTCCCTGGGTGGTTATGAGCATATTAATACTGTGCTTGGACCCAGACCAGCCCTAACACTGGGGGTCTTTGGCATAACCTGCTGCATGTCCAGCTGTGCCCCCAAGCTCCCCTGGAAGGATCGGCTTCCAGTCATTTGTCACCCAATAATAAACACACGAGCAGGGAGACATTTGCTATGGAGGAGTCCGCTGGGCTGGGTGTCACCCTGCTTTGCCTCTGTCAGCTATTTTTAATCTCCTAACGTGCTGATTATTCATTTTGCAAAGTTCTGCTTGTTGATAAATACAGGGATTTGTTGAAGGATCAAACTCACCGTCGGGGAGGTAGAGACGATCCCCTCTCCCTTCACTTCTCTTGGGCCCTGAAGCAGTTCCCCGAGGCCCCAGGGGGTTGCCTGTACAGGCCTTCCCCGTGGAGCCCAGTCTTCCAGCTGGCTGGAAAATAAATGTCAGCTCCAAGCACCTGAGAATGAAGGAGCGGCTGGGGATCCCAGAGAGACCTGAGGGACCCCGAGTGCTCCCTTAGCCCATGAAGATCTGTCATCTATGGCTGTATGCCCATGAGGAGGGAGCGGAGGGTGTTGGGGAAGAGGCACCCACTGCTACCCAAGGAGCAGTCAGTCCCCTTTGGGTGAGTCAGTCTCTGTGCCACGTGGTCGCAGTGATGAGAATTCAGGGTGACAGGAAGGTCAGTCTAATGGGGATAGACATGAGGGCTCTTTGTTCCCCAGGAAGCACTAATGGTACAAATTGCTATTATATTGATAATGAATGAGATATATGGTGTATTATAATTATATTACATTGCTGTGTTACAGGAATAGAGCAAGATTACATAATTATAGATTAAAACAACAGCGCCATAGACAAACCTGTATTATATCATTATATAAATAACCGGGTCTAATATTTTATAGCAATATATCGCAGGAGCTGTGGTTACTGCATAAATGATAGCGGACCGCCTCACTCGGCTGGGTCATTTGCATGTCATTAGCATATCCTTCTCAAGCAGGAAGCTGACAGATTGAGCTGACGGGAGAGCTCATGGCTTGGCAATCAGCCACCTGGAATAACAAACTCTCAGGAAATTTGTGTTCGGCGGAATGTGTCATTATGCCGAAAGACTGAGGACTAACAGCCACATAATCTTTCTCATCTCCCAGCTCTTTCTGTGGAAGCTCTTTGGCTCACTGCCATGCTGGCTTAAAAAACAGATATCTGAACTTCTGACACTGCCCTGAAAAGACACTTACTCCATTACGCGTTAGCTGTATATCATCCATCTACGACTGAATGGCATCGGCCATGGCTGCCCTATAAGAGAGTTCGGCTTCTTAGACCCAAGTCCAGAAGCAGAAGTCACATGGAATCCCTTCCCCATGCACTCAAGAACCAGAACATAGTACACATAAGACCCTCTCTCCAGAGTACCTAGCTCTGAGCTACTGAGGCTCTTATCTGAAGGAGGCTTACAGGGAGAACATGGGAGCCGTATGCTGGTCAGGACTATGTGTTGACCGAACTCCCTGGTATCACAGGGAGCAGGTTCAGGCCCTTGCTTTGGGTGCAGGCACATATGGAGCAGAAATGAGTGTGCTAGTAGTTCTACAGTAAGTGTTGGGCAGCTGCAGTCAGGCAGGACATTGAGGGCAGCTAAGTCCTCGGAACAGTGAGCAGAAATACTGGTGAGCAGGAGGATGGCGCTGTCCTCCCTTGGCCAGCCCCCTTAGGTCCACTTCTGCTCGTGCCAGCCACTGTCCCCGCCTCCTTTCCCTCAGTGTGTCCAGACTTCTCTATTCCCTCACGTTGTTCCTTCATTCTGCACTGTATGTGAAGCAGATCTGTTCGGCCCTACTTTCTGCCTCCGCCCCCTCTGCCATCTCCCTCCACTCCCTGGGACTGGTAAGGGAAGTCCTAGCATCCTTCAGACTAGCCCTCCTATGCATTGGAGAGCCGAGCTTCCACCAGCCCTGGGTGCTGCAAGGCACTCTTGGGTCTGCCCTGTTAGCCATTTCCTTTCAAAAGCAAGCAGCTCTCCTCCCCTCTCTCCTCAACCATACACAGGCTCTCCTGTCCACCCCACCTCCTGCTTCCCATAGTAAATAGGGCCATGGAATGAGAACTCAAATGTCCCAGGGGTGTGGTATTCACATAGAATGAAGGTAACCCTGCATTTCAGCCCTATTCACCACACAGAGTAGGAATGGTTGTCTACACTTGTAAGCTCAGCACTTGGGAGATCTCAGAGGTTATACTCATTCTTGGCTACTTAGAAATTACCAGATCAGCCTGGGTTACATGCATCCCTCTCTCAAGAAAAAGAAAGAGAGAGAGAAAGAAAGGAAGGAAGGAAGGAAGGAAGGAAGGAAGGAAGGAAGGAAGGAAACTTCCACCTCTCTCTGCTGAGTCCAGCGATGTGCCTGCAGCAGTGCCTTCTTTGACTTCTCTCCTGCTGACATGCTCACAACTCTATTTAGTCTAATTAGCATCTGCTATATCTATCAGAAACCATGCAGGACCCGGGAGCCTTCAGTTCTTTGTCCTGTCCTACAGGACAAATGACAGATTCCCATAGGCTGGAGGGTTAGGGGCTCATCAGAGTTCCATGTGGTCCCCAACTGTGTGTTCCCTCTCTTCTAGCTTCTCTCCCTCCTCCCCCTGTCACTCTCTCTGGCTCTCCCCCCAACCCCACCCCTCCCTCCTTTCCTCTCATCTCTCTCAATAGGATCTGTTTCCCATATGCTGGCCTTGAACTCCTGGGTCAACATCTAAATGCTGGGACTCAGTCGTGTGCCATCTTTCTTGCTTATACTTGTTTAAAGTCCCCTTGGGACCCACAGGGGACTAGTTCCATATGCCTATAGACCCACATCTGCAAGTGCTCAAGTCCTCCTCTAAAACGCCACACTATCCACATCCAAATGCCTGTGCACACCCTGCTGTAGACTCTCGATGCCTCAAATCACTTCACATGTTACTTACAATAACTAATACAATGCAGGTGCTGTGTAGAGAGCTGTTACACTGTATTGCTTTGGGAATAATGGAAAATCTGGAGGTGCTCAATACAAATACAATGTTTCAGCTTTTTCCTGACGGCATCTATAGATGCAGAGCGCACAGATTTGGATCCTGGCTGCTAACTTTCCTTCGAGCCTTTGGACCTCTTCCTATCTATAAAAAAAATGTGCTTAATGCCCCCCGCCACTAAAACAAAACCAGCGTTGTGCCAGAGTTTATGTTCATAGGCTCAGGAGAAGCAGCTGATCACATATGGAGAACTGTGCAACCCAGTTACTATGAAGAATTAGAATTCCATATTAAAAACACAGATAATCCATTCCTCAGAACCCCAGCTTTTAGGCTAACCACCATATTTTCCTGCTCTCTAACTGAGGAGAGGAAGTCTAGGCAGTGATAACCATAGCACAGAGGGTCTTCTACCCGACTCCCAAGTCCTGCTGATATTCTGTGTTACCAGGATGTTTTTCTCACAGAGGTGCCTGGTAAACGCTGGTGAAGAGGATTCTACTTAAAAAGCCACCTCGGGGGGTTGGGGATTTGGCTCAGTGGCAGAGCGCTTGCCTAGGAAGCGCAAGGCCCTGGGTTCGGTCCCCAGCTCCGAAAAAAAAAGAACCAAAAAAAAAAAAAAAAAAAAAAAGCTACCTCGGGATTCCATCTTCCTGTCTAGGTACCCTGGTCTCTGCCCTCTTCGGGGCTCAGCTTCTTCAGAAGTCTGTGTCTGCTGTCTCTGTCTTCACTGTGCATGCAATGCCTTCAGCACCTCTCAGTTCACCCACAGTGCTGTCACCCTCAAAAACACCTTGATCTGCCCAAGACTCCATACCTTAACCCTACCTTCCACACGTGAGGCCCTTTGTCTTTTCAGCTGCTGGCTGCAGGCTGATGACCTCAGACTGACTGCTCCAAAAGTCCATCCCTCACAACCCATCCTCTCCAGAGTTCACCCTCAGCCTGAGGGTCGCCTGTACTCCGCAGTGTGTTCCTTAGCTCTCATTTCCACTTTGTGTTGGTGACCCCAATGCTAACTTCAACCCAGATCTTCGTACCCAACTGCCCACCATGCAGTCCTGACAGGGACCCGCAGACACTGATTAAAACTGAATTCTTCTTTGTCCGCTGGCTTCCTCTCCAGTCTTTCCAAGACAAAGACCCCAAGTACCCTATGTAGCCCCAACCCTCTCAGCTACAGCATCCCTGCAGCAAATGTACCTCAACTCTCCTGGGTCCAGTTCCTCACACTCCTCAGCCTTTGACCCAAACTCATTATTTACTTCTCATTAAGCTTCCTGTGGGGTGACTAGTCTAACTGTTCTCCCTGAGTCAGCCTCCCTGCCCTGCAGTCACAGTACTCTCTCTCTCTCTCTCTCTCTCTCTCTCTCTCTCTCTCTCTCTCTCTCTCTCGTCTGTTTGGATTGTATTATTTCCCTGCTTAAACCTTTAGGGCTTCCCCACTGTTCAGGACACCAAAGCCCAAGTCCCTGAACTTGGCACGTACGGTTTTCTAACCTACCCAGCCTCTATGAACCATGCTAGGTGCCCCTCAAACACCAGTGGGTCCACATTTACCTCTTTACCCTCAGTGAGCTTCCTGACCCCATTTGTTCATTGATAGCTCCTTCACGTCTCCAGGCCCAACCCCAGATCACTCTCCAGAGAAGGCTAGCCCTCCTCTGAGAGAAAGCTGGCTGTCCTATTGTGTGCTTGTTGCCCCCCCCCCATCATCATGACGCACCGTCCTTCACCACTATTGGATTTTGCACCACCTCCCCACTTGAAGGTAAAAATGGCACTTAGCTCGCCCTGGTGTCCCCAAGTGGACACTGGCTGCACCATCACCCCAGAGATGCTCACTATGTAAGCAAGGGCACGATCTACACTAAGGCTGGCAGGCAGCAAAAGGCCCAGTGAAGCTCCCAGTCCTTGCTCTTCTGGCCTTGTCCTTTACTACACCACCAGTCTGGAGCACCACCTGGAAGTGGCTCAAGCCTGTGTCTCTATCCGAGGGCTTAGGCTAAGCCATTGATGCTGAAGGCAGAAGGCAGGTGCTGGATTCCCCGTGTGCTGCTGCCCCGGGCTGTGGCCTGCCTTGCACAAGGACTCTCTCTTTCTCCTCTTCACAGGTACGACACTATCACTAACCAATGGGAGGCAGTAGCCCCTCTGCCTAAGGCGGTACACTCAGCAGCGGCCACTGTGTGTGGCGGTAAGATCTACGTGTTTGGTGGGGTGAATGAGGCGGGCCGAGCGGCGGGTGTCCTCCAGTCCTATGTGCCACAGACCAACACGTGGAGCTTCATCGAGTCCCCAATGATAGGTAAGAACTAGTGCCTAGAGAAGGGCAAGCCAGTCAAGGCTCAGGCTGCTCCTGTCCCCCAGCCTGTCCGCCGGGCAATCAGTGACACACTGCTATTGGAAACACTACTGGGAAAGAAAGAGGAGGGGCCATACGTCCTCATGCCCTGACCACCTGCTCTGCCATTCTCACAGACAACAAGTATGCACCGGCTGTCACCCTCAATGGCTTTGTGTTCATCCTGGGAGGAGCTTATGCCAGAGCCACCACCATCTACGACCCAGAAAAAGGCAACATCAAGGCGGGGCCGAACATGAATCACTCTCGGCAGTTCTGCAGGTGAAGGGGTACCTCAGCTGGGGTTGTGAAGGAGTGAGGCAGGGGAGGGGTGCACGGGTGACCATGTCGGGAGAAACATGGTTGCAGGACTGACTGCCTCCCCAGACCCAAAGCAATTGCAAACCTGGAGCAATGGCCCTCCCTCCTAAGTACCCACAGAAATGGATGCCTGGGCTAGAGTACAGTGCGGAACCCCCGAGAGCACCTGTGAAGGTTTCCTGTGATGGAAGCAGTCCTCACACTGTGGTTCCACAGGACCTTATCTCACACTGCAAGAGACGTCAAAGCTATCCTCCCTTCTGTGAGGAGCAAGGCCAGGTTCCCCGCAGGGTGACTTGTCAAGGCCTCTGAGGGAAATGCTCTGGTAACTGTGTGAGCTCCATGATGGACCGGGCAAGAGCACAACACACACATGCTCTAGAGTCTCCTAGGGTAGTGACTAGATGAAAGCACACAGGGAAAGAAGGGATGGAATGCAGATTGGCTCCTAGGACACTGACCTCAGGTCAGTGAGGCTCCCAGTCCTTGCTCTTCTGGCCTCATCCTTTACTGATAATCTAAGAGGAACAAAGAATGAGATGGGTCCCAGATACCCTGTTACCTATGCAGAGGCAATAACAAGGAGCATTTATTGAGTATCTATTGTTTGTATGGCATTACTACAGAAGATTAAAACCCTCCCTCCTCACATGGTACTACAGCTTGGATATGTAGCTTCTCTGGCCTGAGCAAGTCTGTCTCCTCTGACAGATCAAAGAACCAAGAAGCTCCTGGTGGAGTTGCGATTCCTCAGGTTTATCCCCTCAGCACCACTTGTGGTCTAACTGGAGTACTGAGTCAATGGTGAAGAGGCCCATGCTTCACCGGAGACTACAAGTAGCAGGGAAGACTAAGTAGCAGGGGTGGGTAGAAACTGGGCCTTTTGAGAGAAACAGGGAAATAGTTGGCCCTAAAAGAGGAGCATGGACACCCAGGGTAGCAAGGAACTAGAAGAGAACCTGATAGAAGCCTCAGTGACTGATAAGAAATCTCGACATCTGGCCGTGTTCTGTTCAGGGCCTTGGAAAACTTCTGGGTCCATTTTCAAGATCTAGTCAAAGAGAAATGGCCACTAGATGGAATGAAGGAAAACGATGGGGCTAGAAACGTGCTAGAGCAATAATTGAAATGCATCAAGAAGCAAGGGCAGGGCTAGAGACGTGGCTTAGTAGATAAGAGCCCGTGTTGCTCTTGCGAAGGACCTGGGCTTGATTCCCAGCACCCACATGGTGGCTCACAACTATCCATAACTACAGTTCCAGATCTGACTTCTGCAGACACTAGGCATGCATGTTATACACATACATACATGCAAGAAAAATACACAGAATAAACTTACTGAAGAAAAGTTTAAAGAAGTACAGAAAGAGCAGAACCCTGGACTTCTGGAAGAGCTGGCTGGGATAGCATTCCCCAGTCAGTGAGTGTCACTCGGGACAGGTCCAGGTAGAGCTATTGGTCATCCTGCAGAGCATGCTTAGTCCTTGAGTTACAGGTGGAAGCAGCCCAGGTCACATACACGGAGGAGAAAGGAAGAAGGTGGGATTCTTAAGGTCCCTGGGCCGCTGCAAACCTCCCCAATTACAGGTCTGCTACTTGGATAGATCTAACCCATTTTGAATTATGTTCCCAATAGTCAGTAGACTCTGTATGCGCAGGAGGAAAAGAGGTTCAGTGAAGGCCCAGAGATGGGCAGAAGCAACCCCTTTGCAGCTGCCCTTAGTTTCTCAGCCTTGCTGAGAAGAAGACTAATGGAAATGAGCATCCCTCCCCGCAGAATAGTATTGCATGATGTCCTGTGTGTTCCTATGAGGAAAATGTTCTAGCTGTTGTGTAGAGGGAATCTCTTATAAACATCATCTGTCAATTAAAAGAGCCGATGGCCAATGAGCTGAAGCAGGAAATAGGAGGTGGGACACTGGCAGGAAGAGAGGATTCTGGGAGATAGTGAGAGAATAAGAGAGATTCAAGAGAATGCAGATGAGATAGACCGAGGAGACAGCTATAAACCAGCAGGTAGATGAACTCAGGGAGACGCTGAGAAAATAGATGCAGAGAAGCCGTGTAGAAAGAAGTAGGCCGGGCCTCAAGAGAGGAAGCTAACCAAGTGCTAGACACAGAATAGTTTAACTGGGCTAAGTTACGAGCCAGTCAGGGAATGAGCCAAGGCATATGGCCAATGCATTTACTAATAAGTAATCAGTCATCATTCCAGGAGCCGAGGCTGGTGGAGATAAACTTGGAGTTAAATTTCTTTTTTTACATTGTTGTTTCGTTGTTTATTTGCCCAGGTTAGGGGGCTAAAAAAGAGCAAGACCCCCACATAACCTGTGCAAAGAGAGTCCACGGGGCCCGCAGCCAGCACAGTGTCGGGACTTGTCTCCAGAACCAATATGGAGATTCAAGGCCTAACTCTCTGTCCACCTTTCCCTCTCATAGTGCTGTGGTGCTTGATGGTAAAATTTATGCAACTGGAGGCATCGTGAGCAGTGAGGGACCAGCCCTGGGCAACATGGAAGCCTACGAGCCCACAACCAACACATGGACCCTCCTACCCCACATGCCCTGTCCTGTGTTCAGACACGGCTGTGTCGTGATAAAGAAGTATATTCAAAGCGGCTGACATCGGTGGGAAGCCCAAGACGAGTCTATGGGACAAGTCCGGTGAGGTGACTACCACACGCCGTGGTTACCTTTCGACACCAACAAGAGGCCCACAAAACACAATCAAGAAACTCACTGCGCTAACATTTCGAATATTCTCTACATTGAATGTAGGAAAATCATCCTCGCCTTTTGGGTGAAGCGGGGCACAGTGCTCCGGGCAGCCGGAACCTGGAACGCACGGAGCCCAGGCTCGCTGGCCAGCTGAGGCACTTGCTCTGAACAGAGGGCGCTCACTCTGCCCGGTGCAATAGTTTCACATATTTTTCAACTGGGAGAGAAGCTGTTTTTTTCCTTCTTGCAGAGCAAGCTTGATCCCTAAACCACCATAGATCAGTTTATCCTGTGACAATTTGGGGCATCACGCTCTTTTGGAATAAGGTCAAAGTGTCCTTATCACTTTGATTCCTACTTTTGGGTTTTTTTTTTTAATTTTATTTTTCAGTTTTTTTTTCTTTTTAAACCTATCTACACTTTCAAGTGGCCGAGAGAAAAAAGAGGGAAGGGACTGCGCAGCACCAAGGCCTAGGAGAGGGGCTCGTTGCCACCAGACGGGATAGAGGGCCAGCTGCACGTGCAGAGCCAGGGCTCGCAGCCGCAGTGGTCGCTTGGGAAGAGCCGCCTGTCCTTCATGGGTTTTTCTACCATGGTTTTGCTGCAAAAGGACATGGCGGGTACACTAGCTTTCTCTTAACCAGTATGAATTATTTAGATTTCCAAGGCATTTTCTTGATACACAAAAGGCTATTTTTAAGTACCGAGAGAAGGAGGCCACAAGAGGGAGAACGCTGTGGGACTTCCCAAAGCTCTTTGTAGGTAGCGCCAGAGGTAGGGCACTGGCTCTCATTTTTCTATGTGCAGAATAGAGGATCTCTCCTGAGGTGGGCCATGCCCCCCACTTTATTTTTGGAAAAAGTTAACTCCCAGACAGTCCCGGAAGACCATGCCTTGCAGGGGCATTGTCAGAAGGAAGGGTCTATTCTGGAAGAACATGGTTCTGGCTCCTGACACCAGTCCAGCTCCCTCTGTGAGGTAAAGCTGAGGACCCAGGCCCCAGGAAAGGGACTGAGGGAGGGAGGGAGGGAGAAGAAATGTCTACAAAGCACAGGAGACTATTTTTGATATTTATAGCTATATATTGAAGGCACCTGCCACGAGAGCTCTCAGGATGGGGACAGCCTTCTTAGACGAGCCATGACAGCCACGGCCTGAGGGGGCACAAGCAGAAACACTCTTCTTGTTGCCTCGTTGCATAGTAACCTGAGAAAAGGGAAGCCAGGAGAGGTCCCAACGAGGCTCAAAAGAGAAAGGCCTTCCCATTAAGTCCTTAGACCCTCAAACCTCACCCGGTAATCAGTCTCCATTCCAGGGCAGGAAGAAGGCCGCCGCCACCGCGCTGTTTAGTTGAAGTTAGTAACCAAATACACACCATTTTTCTACCTGGAAAGTCGACTTGCCATCACTTCATGATAAGAACCATTGACAGAGAGAAAGAGACACTACGCGCTTTCCATCACTCAGTATTGGACGACACAAAATTCCAGTCCTAACGACGGGCATCAACTTCTAGCATCACAAGTGTGGCTCCCACTTGACAAGATACCGAGCTTCGTTATGCAGTTTTTAATATTATTTATTATTTAAAAAAAGTAATAAGCACAAAACTACATACATTGTATGTCATTTAAAGTATTTATGTCAAACAGGGTGCAAGTGTGAACCCAAGGACTGGAGCACAAATTTCTAACTGCCTGGGGCAGGGCGAATATGAGCATTGGCGTGCATCTGCCTCCAAGGGAGGTGTTAGTGGTCAACAAGACTCCGCAGATGATGCTGAAATTCCGTTTCTCTCCTCATCTATCACACTGGAGCAAAACTGGCTATTTCTGTGAATGATATAAAACAGGGTTCTCTGTAATGGTATTGTACATAGTATATGTTTATTGTTAAGTTGTTATATTATAATAAATATATTTATAGATCTAGACTCAGAAGCCAACACAATGTCTTTGTGTGCCATCACCATTGCCTCAACGACGCCACACTCCTGCTCTTCCTCTTGGTCATCAGAGTGTGTGTCCTCTTACAGGTGGCCCGTGTAGGTTCTGATGATGAGAGAGAAGGGGAAAGGGACAGATGAACAGTGACCTCCAGTGAGGAACAGCTGGATGTCAAAAGCTGACTTAGAGACTCTGAGATACCATGGAATTGACCCAGACTGTCCCCTTAGCTCCTGAACTTGTCTTACCACGGCCATGCATCTGAAAGATCCAGAGCTCGCTTTTACCCCCTTCGCTTCTGCCCAGGGGTGGGGCCCTTTTTTTATTTTCTCAAGACACTTCCTCCAGGAAGAAAATCAAGTGTGATTTCCATGCTAAGAACCAGGCAGGGTGGCCTCCTTGCTTCCTCAGTTGCAGGGTTCTCTCGTCCATCGTCCATCACACAGACCACTTTGCCATGCCCAGGCAAGGCTACTTACTTCGCATGCAATATGGAAATGCCTCTGTCAGGAAGGAAATTTGGGAAGAGAGGGTAGATTTTCCAGCATAGTCATCCACATGAAGCCCCCATGTCCTTAATCCCTAAATCTTACCAAGACCTAGTGTCTCCTTGGAAACAAAAGCTTAGTAAAGGGAACAGGAAGTGAGAGGAGGGGCTCTCCTAATAACTTGGCTGAAACCTTGGGATGAGTAGACCATACTCCTGACAAATCACTAGTTCCCTAGGACCATCCATCCTGCAAGGAAGGACAGAGACTGTCTAGAAGAAGCCAACCATGAAGAGAAAGGTGACATAACCTGTGATTAAAAGCAGTCTGTTAGCTCCATTCTTAACTATTTCATTTGTTTAAATGAAGGAACATGTTCTTGTGGTCCATGAAGGGTCTCTGTGTTTTATACCTAACTCTGTGTGGTGAACAGATTCCATAAAAAGACAGATGAGTTCACAGGATTGGGAGACCCGCCACAAGAACTTTCGAGGCACAACTGCCTGATCTAACAAAGAGGATGAGAAGACGGTGCACATTGTGTTTTAAGAACTTCAAAATAAGAGGGCAATCCACAGAAGTGTCTATTGCCTGTGTGATAAACCGTAAAACAGTATCTTCACTAGAGAAACTAGGTAATGCAACTGGGAAATGTTAGTTGGGTGTTAGACCTAAGAGAGAAATAAATACAAGGTGCTGGCAAGCGGAATCCACAAGTAAAAATGGAAATTCAACACCAGAAGTTGACAATGAATGAGGTCATACCTTGTAGCCACTGAGTAAGTTAGATCCCTAGACCATAAGGGGAAGCTGTGCTGAGAAGGAGCGTGAGATTCTGACGTAGTCCTAAGGGCTCTGCAGAGGGACAGCTGGCAAGGCATCGGGCACCCCGTATCATGAGCTGGAGGAGCACTGAGAAATCACTTCTAGACAGCCATAAAGAAATGACATGAACTCTGGGAAAAGAACACCAACTATTCTGTCACAATGGCGTGGGAGCATGAGTGGCACTTACTTGTCAACACTAAGGATGCGCTGAGCACCATGCTAAGCTCTCAAAGCCCTGGATCCTCAAGATTCAGGTATAAAAGACACACACACACACACAAAGAAAATTCATATTTGTCCAAGATTGTAGCTTAAGATATGCAGCCACGGTGGGAGATGTATATGCCTGTGTATAAGTGTACATAGAAGAACCTCCTTTGCAGGACTGCCTAGAGAGGCGCTAACAACTCCAAGACCAGGGTCCTTCTTCCCCAAGCTACCTCAGAAACCCTTATGTCTATACAAGATAACCAGTGTACAGTCCTGTCATTGTACTCATGGGATTGCGAGCATTTATTATTTCCTCTTTTCAAGAATTTATATAATTATAAGTAATTCTATAATTCTGTAATAAAAAGGTAGATATGCTATGCATATGGGTTTCTTTTCCTTTTTCTTTTTTTGTTTTATTTTTCTGCAGTACTAGGAAATCACATCCAGGGTTAAGCCACTGAACTTATGTCCCCAATCCCTGGACATGGACATGTGTTTAAATCAAAACATTAAAATCATTAATGAGAGACAGAAAGTAATGCTTCCCTGAGTTTTGATCTAAAAAATTCTCTCTCTCTCTCTCTCTCTCTCTCTCTCTCTCTCTCTGTGTGTGTGTGTGTGTGTGTGTGTGTGTGTGTGTGTGTGTGTGTATGCCTGTGTGGTGCTGACCACTGTAAGCAGTAAGGAAATCAGAAAGGATTCAGAATAAAATATCTGAGAAAATTATAAGACAACAGATTGTCAAACATACATTACCAAGATTTCGTGAAGATCTTTACCTCCTTCTCTTCCTCTTCTTCCCCCTCCTCCTCCTCTTTCTCCTCTTCCTCTTCTTCTTCCTCTTCCTCATTTTCTTACTCTCCCTCCAGGATTGGAGACAAGACAATCTTCATACATGCTAAGCAAGTACTCTAGAACCGTATCCCTAGCTCTTCTCTCTCTCTCTCTCTCTCTCTCTCTCTCTCTCTCTCTCTCTCTCTCTCTCTCTCCCTCTCCCTCTCCCTCTCCCTCGCTCCCTCGCTCCCTCGCTCCCTCGCTCCCTCGCTCCCTCGCTCCCTTGCTCCCTCCCTCCTTTTTATTATTTTGCAACAGGTCGTATTAAGTCATCAAGGCTGTCCTTGAACTTAAGGTCCTCCTGCCTCAACCTCCTGAGTGCAGTCATAGGCCTGCACCACTAGGCCAGCATGCGAAGGCCATCAGACCACAGTAACCCGCTCACGTGGCATGACTGCACAAAGTATCTCATTTGCATCCTCAGCTGCGTCAGCTCACAGGGCCGTATCTCCGCACTTAAGAAGGGAGTAATCAGCACATAGGAGCTCAGAGAAAATGAATGGTACGGGAACTTGGTCTTGACACAGTCCTGCAGAGGCTACTCAGGTAAACCCACCGGGCTCTAAGACATCCACAACTCAGTCTGTGACCTGTCGGTATCCAGGGCCAGCTCAGTGGCTTGAGAACCCTTGCTAAGCATATGACTTCCAAAGCAGCCCTTGCTTAGTGCCCTTGACTCCAAGACCAAGTCTCCTTCCTTTCATTCACCTGTATTTAAATTCGAAACTGTTCATGGCAATTCTAGCATTTCATTAAAATACCACATTAAAACATAAAGAAGTTCTAGTTCCCACATGTTTGACGTGAATATTTGTGTTGGCAGACAAAGTCACAGCCAACCCCAGCATAAAACCTGGGGACTGTGGGGATGAAAGCTTTCTCATAATCTAGGTTTTTGTTTCTGAGAACGACTAAGTTCAATCAATGTGGAACTCAGCGCAGCAACATTGATCCGCAATGGAGATTTATTTAACTGTGTGATAGGCAATTGCTTTCTTCTTAAATATAATCCATTAAACGTCTTCAGCGACATATGGTAAGCTTCCAAGCTACCAGACACACTGATCCGATGCTCCCTTTTAAATGCATGGAAGAATTTCAAACTCCTTACCCCAAACAGCCTTTACTTCAGTGACACACCAAGTGCAGTGTTACAGAGCCCTCCTTTTAATTTGTCCTTAAAGGCAGGTCTTTATACACCCCAGCCTTCCCTCAAAACTACTTGTATTCAAGACCAAAGCTGGTCTTGAATTTCTGGTCTCCCTGCCGCCACCACCCACGTGATTGGCACCTGCTACCTGTCGAGCTCTTAACATTTATTAAAATTCTAAAGCAAACAAAAAGTTAATTAATGTTCAAGACTTTCTCAGGGAATCTGACGCTATAAACAAAGTAACTATACCCAGTGATTAGAGATACTAGACTCTCATACTAAAATCGATTTTAACTTTTGCCACAATGAGAACGCTGGAAGAGGCCCTACTATAATGACCACTGAAACATGACACAGGTCACTCATACACGTCCTTTGATGGCGCTCAGAGTTCCTCAGGACCGTGTTCTTCTCTGTGCCTTTGAGACTCCAACCACATACAATTTCAGACCAATGGTTACCGATTTATCATTGCTTGAGGAATTAGGAGCTCAGGGCACTTTATAATTTAGGTCAAATATATTAAATAATACCTTACCGGGCATCTCTTTCATTATCATCGGAATCAGTTACACCTATGAAATTGTAACACCACACTTGGGTATATCCCATTCTGGCCTCTAGGTTTTTTTTACACAGTCAAGGATGAGGGTAATCTTGAACTTCTGACTTTTCTGGTTTACCCCCAAGTCCCAGGGTCACAGGCATGTGCCAACCCAGGTTTTTGTGCATGCTATGCACAGCTACACCCCCAGCCCCAGCCCCAGCCCCTGAATTCCCTCTCTAGGCCATAATGTTCAGTTCTTGGTGCTTTCCAACGTCTCCCAATTTAGCGGTCACAGCTTGAGTTCACGCCCTGGAAAGCATCCCTCCTCCTGAGAGTTACCTCAACCTCTAACACCCAAGGCCTTACACCAGATCCAAAAGACAAACTGCAGTCCTCACTATCTACACGCCAGCCTCTCCTGCAGGTAGAGAGTTTCAGGGCAGGGGGGAAGCTGTGTTTGCATTGATGCCTCACATACCCCATTCTTTCCTGTTTTCATCGGTGTCTACCCTGAACCCACACTTCTACCCTCCACGTCTCCCACCTCACTACATTCTCAGCAGCCAAGCTTGTGTATCTTATAATCAGACTGAGGGAGAGTGGAAAGGGGGTGGGTAGGGCTGGGAAGATGGGATTCGAGTCTGAATCTCCAGCACCCTCCTAAAACAAAACACAGACACTTGTGTTTGACTGTGAAGGCCTGTGAGAAACAGACACAGAATTCTGTACCTCCGAACTCAGTCTCTGGGGCAGCCAGAATCCCAGAAGAAAAACTCTCGATAGACCTGTCCAGACTCAATGTCAGGTGAGTTCCAGGAATGAATTCATCTCCTCACAGCAGCAGTGTCCAGAAGAGAAACTGGGTGTTCTCTATGGGACCACACAAAATGCTGAGCTCTACATGTGAAGAACTGGCCAGACTCGAGGCCCCGGCTCCAGGTCTACGCTCCATTGCTGACCATCACCAGCTCCCTCTGGGGTACATGTGACTGTGCTTCAAAGCGCCCATAAGCCTTGAAGCCTGTGGACACTGTAAATCCAAACCGGCGTCTGGGAGCTAAGACAAGGGGTACCAATACCTGTACCCCTCCTGGAGGCTCTAGGAAGAATCTAGTTTTCCTGTGTCCATGTAGTAAGACGCACCGTGATTATGTCAGACTCCCACAAGAACCCCCAATAACCTCCCCAGCTCGTGCTAATTGTGTCTTCAGTGTCCCTTTGCCATGTACGGTGACTTACAGGGAGGAACTTCAGCTTAGCAAAGGGATAGAACGTAAAAGCTACTGAAACGTGACTTTGACGGTGCAGGCACAGAAACCAGCCTGGTCTGAGCACAACCAGGTTGACTGGGTGCTTAGAAAAGAAAAACGAAACGAAACGAAACAAAACAAAACCCTTCCCACAAGACTCTAACCCAGCCGGGCCCCTCACAGACGATATTCAAAATACCCACGACACAGTTCAAGATCACTAAGAACATCTAAGAACTCGGAACACATCAAGCAACTCTCAGGAGAAAATGGACAAACACCAACCATGAGGCTGCACAGATGCTGAAATGATTCTAAGAAATAAAGATAAAACCCCCACGATTGAAGAATAGGAAGAAAAAAAACCATCTTTATTCAAATTTATGCTCTGAGGGGGGCAAAGAGGTGGTTCAGTGGTTAAAGCTGGTGCCCTTGTTGAGTGCCCTGAGGACTGAAAAGTTCAGGTCCTAGCAAGTGGGTAAGAGGCTGACATTCTGCAGACGCCTTCGGTAGGTCCACCACCCCTGACCAGCCTTTGGGCACCGTCAGACATGGGGTTACGAGGAGCTGGGGCGCAGGGTCTTGAGTGGCTGTGAATATGACCCAGGAAACTGTCTCAGAGGACAGCTCGTTTATTGAGATAGTGGGGCTGGCTTATATAGCTCAAGTCAGTGAGACATCAATTAGACTAGCAGATTGTCCATCACAGGATTTCTGAGAAGCCAGTTCTCTGGCAGGAAAACAGAGGCCTAACTGGCTTTATCCTGACATAGCCTTTGTCCTATGTAGTTGAGTAGGCCCAAGCCTGATTTGGGTAAGGAGCGGCCCCCCTCTTGCTATGCTCTCTGAGACACATCCTGAGTATGGGCAATGCTCTACTGTCCCTTATCTAGCTTGGGAGCCCACAACCTGTAACCCCAACACCAAGCAGGCAGAGACAGGAGATCATCAGGGATTTCGGGCTTCCAGCCTAATGGAGACGATGCAAGCCCTGTATTCCGGGAGCAACCCTATACCAGGGGAGTAAGCAGAAAATGGTGGAGGACCTCTGACCTGGTCTTTTGTGTGCACACCCGTATAGACACATGTGGATATACTTAGACACACGTAGATAAACAATCTCTTTAAAATGAACATAGCGGGAACTTGCAGGGTTAATACTGAAAACTCTTTGAGACCCCCAATAGAAGAGGAGAAAGACTTCGGTACCTACAGAGAATTGGAAGAAATGATGACTAAAAAAATCCCAAACCCAACAGCGTACCTAAACTTACAGATCAAAAGATCGGTAAGTCCCAAACTGAGTAACATCAGAGGAATCCATGCCCAGTATGCTTGAAAGTCAAGGGAAAGAAAACAAAGTCTTTAAAAGCAGCTGGAGAAAACAATGTATTACATATAAAACACAATTCAAATCACAACTTGAAAAAAAAAGAAAATCATGATTGAAATCAACACTGAAAGAACATTTCAAAGCCAGGCCGCCTAGTGACACACACACATGCAATTCAAGTACTTGGGAGGGGTCCAGCTCAGTTCAAGGGCAAACCTGGCAAGCTCAAGGCCAGTCTAGGCTAGCCATGTGCCTGTCTCCAAAGAGCCAGGCAAACAAGGGACTCTTCAAAGTGGCCTCAGGAGACCATTAAGGGATCAGGAGTTACACACGTCTCGAGCTGCCACCATCACAGGGAATATAAAGTTTGGAACCAGAGCAGACTCCAAGAGCCATCAGCATCCCATAGTGAATGTTGCAGCTGTAACTGTCACAGATAATTCTTTTCCCTAGTAAAGTCTTAGTGATCGATAATGTAGGACCCGCTGTGACGGTCAGTTCCAACTGTCAGCTTGATTGCATTAAGAAATTCCTATGGCGTTAATGGGGCACATCACTGGGCATGCCTGTTGATGGTATTTGCAGAGAGATTTAACTGAGGCCCATTCTGAATTCTGTGTGCGGCATCCCATGGGCTAGAGTTCCACACTGAATGAAAAGGGGGAAAGGAAGAGGATATCGCAGCACTGCGAGCTAAGATACCCCTCCCCGCCCCTTGCTTTGTGTTGGGTATTCGGTTATAGCAAGGAGAAAAGGAACTAATAATATATGTAGTGCCCTCCTGCCTGACCCATGGCCCACAGACAAAGCCAAAGACAGGGCTGTAAAATTAAAACATGATATGTTTCTTCCGCAACAATGCTGTGCAATGCTCAAGTAGAACGTTGTAGGTGGATCTGGTAATGATACCCAGAGGCTGCACACATCTGCTGTGCTAACTTTTCTGTATCAACCACTTTCCTTTCACAAACACCCTGCAAAAGTCACCTTTGTCATCTCCTCCTCTCTCCCTTCACGAGCCCTGCACAATCCCAGCTTCCTTGGGCTACTCTGAGTCTGTATTTCTCAAACTGCAATTCCCAGGACTCCAAACAAAGTTCCATTATGGTCTCTGAACTTCATCAATGTGGTGTACTCCTTATCGGAAGCCATGGGGTCTGTAAGGCCCCGAAGTAACATTTGAAACTCCTGAAAGAACAGAACTGTCAACCCCAAATTCTCCATTCATTGAACACATCCTCAGAAACAAAGAGACTCTCGGATGAAGGAAAACGAAGAAATTGCCCTTACCAGACTTGCTTCAAAGAAATCCTGAAGACATTCTTTAAATTGCATTTACTTGTTGATGCCTTCATTTTTCTGTGTGTGTGTTTGCTCATACAGACAGACCACACACACACACACACACACACACACACACACACACACACACCATGGTGCACATGAGGAGGTCATATGACGACTCGTGGGACTCAGCTCTCGCCTTCCATCGTGTAGGTTCCAGGGACGAAGCTCAGGTCATCAGCCTTGGTGACAAGTGCCTCTCCCTGTTGTTCCATCCCACTGGCCCTAACGGACATTCTTTAGAATAAATAAGGAAATGTGGAACTACAGAACTGAGGGGGTAACAATAAATGTCTACTTAGATGTAGCAAATTATTTTTACCCTAAAGTTCCTAAAAGTATTTGTGACACTTGAAAGAAAAACATTGTCTGAGGCAGTTTTCAATGCACGCAAATACAATTCACATGACAACTCTTGCATATGGATTAAAGATTTCTATATTTTGTACAAAATGGAAAAATGTTCATTTTAGGTAGGTAGTGAAAAACTATGTAAAGTGTCAAAGAAACCCCCTACAAGTTGTTCAGAGACAGCCAGAAACCCAAGAAATTAACATGTAATAGCAAAGCTATTTAAATAACCCAAAAGAATCAAACAGAATAAGAAAGGAGACGAAGAGAAAGCAAAAGCAGAGTAAAAACCGTAGAATAAAATCCAAATATACGCTCAATCACCAGCTGTAAAGCCCAGGTTGTACCCATCAGCATGGCTGTGAAGCCCATTCCTTCCCTATTCCGCCCCCACCCTCTGAAAATCCAGGAAAGAAGGCAACGCGTATCGGTGTCGGTGAGGTTGTGGGGAAGTTAAACCTCTGTGCACCTTCTGTGGGAACAAAACTGGCTCAGCCGCCGAGGAAAACGGTATGGTAATTCCTCACAAAATTAAAAATGGAACTCCCATATGATCCAGCTATTCCACTTTTGGACACATCTATAAAAGAAAAAGAAAGCGGGGACTTCAAAGGATATTCATAGCGTTATCTGAAATAGCCAAAGACAGAGGCAACCACACGGCCATTGAAGGATGGGTGGATAAACAGAATGTAGCGTATTCCATATAATTGGAATACTCTTAGGCTTTAAAGGGAAGGAAATCCCAAGGGCTGCTACATCGGGGATAAACCTTGAGGACAAAATGCTGAGAGAAATGGGGAGGACAAACTCTTCCTTAGACAAGAGGCCAAGAAGAGCCAAATTTAGGTTTGACTCCAGTATTCAGGAGGTTTGGAAAGGAAAACATGAGTTGAAAGCCAACATGGGCTACATAGTGGATTCTAGACTTGCCAGAGCTATACAGCAAAACAATGAAAAAATGATAGATAAAATGAAAGATCGGTCACATCGACAGAGACAGACATAGGTGGGCGCGCTGTGTTTATTTGGTTACTTGTTCAGTCTCTTGGGTAGTACTCATAGTTTAGCTACTTCATATGACTCTTGGGATTTAAAAAATTCAGCATGTAGCCCTAGAGTAATGACAGCCATGTATTTTCCTCACTGAAGAAAGAAATTACGTATGATGGGTGAAATTTATATGGGAGGTCACGATTTTGGGCCAAACGTCTGCAAACCACTTACATAAAGTACTGGGTAATTAAACAGAATGACAAAGTAAGCAAGTTCAGAATTAAAAACAAGCAAATGAACACGCTTGAAAAGAAGCAAAACTCCCAGAGATTGCCAGCAACCAGTCAGAAAGGGCTCCGCCGAGTCTCAGAGCAAGCACAATCGCTAAGGTCTCCGCTCCGACCCCAAGGAGCCCGACACCAAGCAAGCTGTTTAGTTCCATTCCAGCCTTCTGTAGCCCTTTGCCACGTACAGAACTAGCTCTTCTGCTCAGGGCCTGGGAACACCCATGACTCAACAGAATGAGATGTTATAAGGTTCTGGAATCACTAATTAAAAAAAAAAAAGAACAAATCAGCCAATTAGATCTTTAAAATGAATTTGTTACAATTTTGACTTTTGACCCACGTGTGGAAAGATGAAAGGTGGAAAAAAGTAAAATGGTAGGAAAAAGCAAAGTTGTTCCTTAAAAACAGGTCGCGGTAAGGAGGCGAGGGATGGGCAACGCAGACTCCTGGCCTCGGCGGTTACCAGCAGCAGAGTAAGACAGTGACGAACAACTCCATGTGCTAAGAACACATAACATGTCAGAGTGTGATGCAGCCAACAGCAGAGCTTCAAGATACAGGAAGCAAAATGCAATAGAAGCAAAAGGAGAGGTGGGCAAACCCACAATTACACTCTACACTCAACGGGTTCAACACACCGCTCCCAGTAACTGATAGGAGTAGACAGAAAAGTCAGCCAGGATACTGAAGCCCCAAGTAACACAGTAATTAACGTGACACTCAGAAGACCACCCACCACATTGTTTTTTCAGGGGCACAGAAGGCATTTGCCAAGAAAACACCATTCTTCTGGCCACAAATCAGAATAAATTAAAATAATTAGAATCACATAGAGCGTATCTTTGGCCATATCAAGAACTAAATGAGAAATCAGTAACAGAAAACATGGGAAATGCCAAATACTTCAAAGTTAAACACACACCTAAATAATTTAGGAGCCAATGAAGTTTCAAGGGAAAGCAGAAACATTTTGAACTAAAGGAATGCAAATGAAAATTAAAATGTCAAGCTATGTAAGAGCAGCTAAAGCAATCTGAATGTTTAACCTGTTTACAGTAGAAAGGAGGGTGGGCTTCCAGTAAATGAGCCAATCGTTCAGCTCAAACTAGGTAGAAAAGAAGGGCAGAAATCAGAAAAAAAAAAAAAAGCGAAACTATTTTATGAAAAAGATTAATATAAAGACATTGACCAGAGCTGGGGAGATGGTTTAGCCAATTCTTACTGTATAACATGAAGACCTGAGTTGGGTGCCCAGTACCTGTGTAAGAAGTGAGGTGTAGTGGTAAGTTTTGGATCCTCACATTGGGGAGAGAAAGAAGGGCAGATCCTTCAGGCTTGATAACTTGCAAGCTTAGGGTCTAAGGAGAGACCCTGTTTCCAAAAAAAAAAAAAAAAAAGGTGGATGGCTCTAAGAATGATACGCAGTGTTGACCTCTGGCTTCTAAATTGACATACACACTCATTCCACACATGTACGTGTATCTACAGCATGCACACTCACATACTGATCAGGAAACAAAACATGAAGACAATGATTGCCAGTGTCTGGGATTAGAGGCACCAAGTGCTCTTGCAAAGAACCCAGGTCAGGGCCCAGCACCCACACCTGCCTGTAACTCCAGCTCCAGAGGTTCTGATCTCTCTAGCCCCCAGAAACACTGCATGCTCATGATGTACATGAACTCATGCAGACGTGCACATGTAAACTACATTAAAAACCTTCTAACGAGTACCTGAACAAAGAGAGGACATCACCACCACAGGATGGAAGAGAGATTAACACGAACAGAGATCGGCAGGAGTAGACTCACCTGACAGGATTACCACTGCCAAACGGCACCATTTTAGCACAGCAATACTGATGACTTGAACCATGCTGGGGGTTGGAGAGATTATTCTACGGTAAAGAGTACTCACTGCTCCTGCAGAGGATAGAAGACCAGTTCCACACGGAGCGGGTAGGGCTCACAGCCCCTGTGACTAGCTCCAGGGAACCCACCACCTTCTTCTGGCTTTCATAGGCACATAGCCACACAGAGACACACAGACACGCTACAAATAAAAAAGTAAACATGCCTCGTATGTTTCATGTGTTTAAATCTATGAATTCATTCATAATGACTAGGAAACCTGATTCGTGACCTTTGGTTGACAGGAGGATAATAAAACTGGTTGGGGGCACAATGAGCGACTCAGACTGATGAGTCTGACTTCCTATTCAACATGGTGCTCTTCTGGGACTCGGGTATTGGCAAGAGCCACCTCCTGTTATCCGTTACCCATGACTATTTGAACCTAGAGAGCAAAAGCATCACTGGGGGTGGAGTCAGCCACATGAAGCATTTGGGTGGATGGCAAGACCATCGGGGACAGTCAGCTAGGAGCACTACCACACCATCACATTCGTGTACTACCCTGGCATGGTGGGTGCACACGATATACAAGATTGTAGAGCACGGAGTGAAGGAGCTCGGGGGACAATACAGACAGCAACTGTCGTCATGCCTTGGGCAACAAGAGTCACCTGCACTACATGTGCCTTTGTAGAAGTGAGCAACCTGTCCTTCATTGAGATGTCAGCCTTGGACTCCACCAACACAGACCAAGCATTCAAGGACATCGTCACAGAGACCAGCCATGTGTGTCACTGAAGTAGATCATTGACCAGATGGCCCAATATGAGTTTCCTGGCAACAATATGGTGAACATCAACGTGCCACCTACTGTCCACAGACATCCAAAACATTTCATTGCTGCTAGAACCTGCAATCACCCTGCACCTCTGCCCAGAGTGCATGCACATCCTCTGTCCTGGGTCTTAACCAGGCCTTCCCAGTCCCTCTGCTGTCTCTCTCACAGGCTGCTCCGTCCTAGCGAATGCTACCTCTCAGTCAGCTAGCACAGGAAGAGGAGGCGAGTGGCATCTCTTGTCCTGCCTGCTCAAGGGAAGCTAGAACACCCTGCTTATGTACCTGCTCTTGAGCCTTATGGGCATCTTATTAGGTAGGGGAAGAGGTTGGTAGGATGGACAAGATCAGCCAGAGATAATGAACAGAAGGAGCCAGCATCTCCTGGTTCCCATAGCAGTTTCCAGAGAGTGAGTAACCCCTTCCCTCTCTGGCCTGCATCGCTAGCCTGAACCCTGTCTTTGCTGACACCCAAAGAACCAGCCATTAGGGGTTGCACAGGTGGACAGTCTGGGCTATGGCTCACGCCACCTGCACCAGCATAACCAGCACCAGCATGGCCTCCAGCATTCCCTCGCCTGCTCACTCCAGCTCCTACCTGTAGGTTTATGCTAGGAGAAGGCCCCTTCCTGACTCTCTCCCTCTTCCTCTCATGCCACAGTGCTCTCTCTCTGTCTACCTCACACCCCATCCCTGATTGTCTGGTCAGGAATCTATCTGTTCCCAAGCAAAGCAGCATCTGTGTGTGTTACATATACGACTGCTCTTGTAGCCTTTCATATTTGTTATTGTGGACAAACATGGATTCTTTATATATGTTGTAAGATTTGTGAAGGAAGAGAGAGGATGAGGAGGAGGGAGAGGATGAGGAGGGGCTGCAACAGCAGCAGCAGAAATATGGAAACATGGTTGGAACCAAAGCAGAGAGAATCATTAATCCCCTGTCCTATATACTTGTACCTGTGGTGGTGACAAAGAAGATACTTCTCTTTGTATTTTCCACTGATAAATAGGTAAGCAGTGATTAAATAAGAACTCATTTTGCAAACCAATCAATTATGGTATTTAGAGTGTCAGTCACTTCCAACATCACAAAAAAGAGCCAGGCAATGTGGGTCCCTAACAAAAGAACATACCGCCACTTGTGAGGCAAACTTGCAAAAAATAATAAAATCAAGCATACTGGAATCTGATTATACCTCTAGGTCATTGTTACCCAACAGAAATACAATGCAAATAAAACATTATAAAGCATTAGGAAAAAGGCAGGAAGTTGTATTAACAAATTTGTGGTTTATGTGGTGTGAGCAATGGAGGTCAGAGGCTGGCACGGTTGTCTTCCCTATTCCCTCCCAACTTATTTTTTGAATCAGGGTCACTGTACCCGGAACTCATTGATTTGGTTAAATAAATTAGCTGGCCAGCAAGCCCCAGAAATCCTTCTGTCTCTGTCTCTGGTCCTAGAAACACAGGGTTATGCCCTCAAACTCAACATCTTTTTTGCTTGCAATGTGAACTCTGACCTTCACGTTTGCATAGCAAATACTTTACTGAATCATCACCACAGCCTATTTTTAATAAACTTAACCAAATATACAATTAAGATTATATTCAAGGAGAAAGAGGAACAGAGTAAGCAGAGGCATGCTGAAGGGTGGTCCAAGATGTATCACGTTGTTTCTCTGATTGCACCTCATATAGTCCATGATTAATCTGTGCATTTGCTTTAAATAAACATGTTCTCGTAGCTGTTGTCTTATGAAAAGATATAAACTCAGTAAGGAAATGCATGGAACTACCTGAGACTAATCGGTATTGATCTCTTAAACTTCACAATACTCTTTCCTGTCTGAAAACATTAACACCCAGTCTCTGCCACCACAGGTGGGTTTCTAAAACACCTTTCCTAAAGACAGACACTTCTAGTCTCTTTTGGAATTCTGACCAACTACCCACTGCCCTCCTTTCCATCCTCAGCCTCCAACCTCTTCCTGTGACCCTATAGTATAGTGGGAGATAATTGGGCACTCACTCCTGCCGGAAACACAGAGTTCACATCCGGGCTGTGCTATTTAGTTATCTAACTTTCAGTCTGTGATTATCCCCATCGGTTCCTGGTCAGCTTCACCACCTTCTCCATCCCTGAGGTACAAGCATGTTGCTTTTCTGTGATTTTCAAAATCCTTTCCTCAACTTGTCCCCCTCTGCAGTTACGGTCTTTCTCTTTTTTCTGAGGTATCAAGGATTGCCAAGTCACCACGCACACTTGTAACAGAGATATCTTACTTCCTCCACAGATGCATCCGATAGTGACGTTTGGAATCTACTCTTTGCTGTCGCTCTTTTGATTAGACGTGATCAGTATCCATTCTTAGGCATCGTTGGCTTCTGCTCTATTTTCCATCTGCCCAGAAAATAGGTTAAGCCATCCGATTCATACTTGTGGTCTGAACAGCCACATACAGCAGCTAACCTCCAAGGCTAGCTCTCGATTGCCCAAACTTTAGCTACTGTGTTTATCTAAATGTCTGCTGGACCTGGATGTCCCAATGCCGGACAGTATGTCCACTCTAGTTACATCCAGATGATGACCCAGGCAGAAAACAGGAGCAACCACAGCCCCTCAATGTCAACATCTGGTCACTGACTCCTGGTAATCGTGCCTCCTTGTTGTCATCACCACTCTACCTTTCTCTATTTGGGACCTGCAGCACCTCTCATCTGGACCAACAACAAAATGTCACGTGAACACTAACACTACATCCCCCACCCCCCGTTTTATGCTAAAGCAAGCTAAAACTGGCCACGGCCAACCTCGTGTAGCATTTGCCTGTTTCTGTGCTTTTTGCCTGTGTTTTGTTTGAGGCATGTAGCTCAGGTTGGATTCAAATATACTTTATTACCAAGAATGACCTTGAACTCCTGATCTTTCCTGCCGTTGCCTCTCAAGTTCTAGGTTACAGGTGTCCACCACCAAACCTGGCTTCTCTGCTCTCAGTATCCTGTTTCCTCTGCTTGGACTGCTTCCCTTTTCTTTTTTCTTTCCAATATTTCTTCACGTTTCAAGATGCCATTAAGACACCATTCTCACCAGGAAGAAAACTTTCCTAACTGCTTGGGATGAGTCTCTCCTCTGCACTCAGTTTTTCTTACTCTATTCAAATGCCTTTCTAAGGGCAGAGACTGACTGGCTCCTTTGAAGACAGCAACACCTAGCACATACTTGGTCTAGGGCAAGCTTTCTTACTAAAAGGAGGTAAACTGTGCTTCATTCCATAAATTAGTACTAAATTGAGACTCTTATTTCCATCTTGTCACAGTACTGTTAAAAAAGTTAAGAACCACCACAGGATGAAGCATGGCATCTTTAGCCTTGTTGTCCATAAGACGCCAAGCTTCCTGTGTAGTTTTACCTCCTCGCCGGGGACTCTGAAATGGTCTATTCAGTATTCCAGACTGGCCTCTCCACACCTCTTCCCCTAGAAAATTACAACCCATAACCATGTTGGTCCTCTTTACCTTGCATCTATGGCACTAGCAAGTACGTTATAGGGTTACATGCTATTAAGAGCATTGCTGTTATGACCCCTGAATGGAATGGTCACCAATGGATAGTTTCCATGTCACCAGCAGATAATTAAACTTAGGCTTAGGTCATTTATTCAAGTCATAAAACATATCGGCCACAAGCAAAGCATAGCTTTTATCTTGCAGTTTAACTCCGTTCTTCTCTAGTTCCACCTTGCTTCACCTTTTGTGTCTTACAGCTCTCTGGGAATGAAGAACAAAGGGTATTCTACTATAGGGTTCCCTCCCGGGAAGCTTTTATTTCTTCTGCTCATCAACTGTCTCACCTAAAAGACTTCTAGATAGTAGCAGAATTTTCTTATTAATTATTGGAAATTTCACATAATACACCCCAATCACATTCACTTTGCAGTCCTCTTAGGCCAACTCCCAACCTTTGCGATGTCCCCCAAAACCAAAGAAAAAAAGAAAGAAAGAAAAATACCAAGTCCAATTTGTATTGCCAATTTATATTCACTGGAGCATGGTCAAACCCCCAGGGGCCAGCCTCTTTAAAAACAAACAACAAACCAAACTGAGTCCTTCCCCACCCCTGCCAGAAGCCATCAACTGAGGAGCTGTATGTTAGCCTCCCCAGAGTGGTAGAACTCTAGATAGAGCACTTTCACTAAGAAAACTAGGATGTCTTGGGCCAGTGAGGTGGCTCTGCAGGTCAAAGTGCTTGCCACACAAACATGATGGTGCAAATTCAATTTCTTGAATCCAGAGTGGAAGGAGAAAATCAGTATAATTTCCTCGGAGCTGCACCATGGCACATATCTACCCTCCACCCCAACACAATGAAAGATAATAAATTAATCTGTTGGGCTAGAGTGATGGCTCAGTGGTTAAGAGCACTGACTGCTCTTCCGAAGGTCCTGAGTTCAAATCCCAGCAACCACATGGTGACTCACAACCATCTGTAATGGGATCTGATGCCCTCTTCTGTGTCTGAAGACAGCGACAGTGTACTCACACATGTAAAATGAATAAATAATTTAAAAACACAAAACAAAATAATTTGTTAAAAAGAAAGTCTAGGTGTCTCATGAGGCTGCACACGTGGTCTTTGGAGCCTACAGTGTATATTAACATCCCCAAGTAGCCCTACATAAGCAAAGACATAAGCTTTTGGAATAAAAAATGCTACCAGGAAAATAGTAGGCACTAATTTGGCATCGATGGTTGTCACTAAGAAAACAGAAGGAAGCCTGAGGACCCCATCACCCCAAACATTCTCCAGGTAACTGCTCTTGAGAGGAGAGGGAGATAGCTGTGAACACCTCACAAGGACTTTCTCACTCCCTCTCAGTTCTTGCATGGGGTTACTCAGACTGCATGGGGTTACTGGGATGAAATTCAAACTAGAAGGGTACAAGTGGAAGAGAAACCCTCAAAGCCATTCCCCCAAATAAATGCATTACAAGTGAGATTTCTAATGTAATAATCAACCACACTACAAAATGACGAATTCAGCTCTTAAAAAGAACAAAGGGTGCCATCAACCAGTGCTGATTCTGTTTCTTGTCTCCCTTAGCAGAGCAGAGACTACTTAAGGACAAACTGTATCATCTGTCTGTCCCAGCAGAGCACAGTTGATGAAGGCCACCTCGTGGGGCCTGAGACGGAACAAGCACACACATCCATGTATAAGAGAGGGGATTTGAATAGGTCAAAATTAACCTCTGCTACTACTCTAGTTCCCTATGGAAAGTAAAACCGGACAAATAAAATTCAACTTTATTTCCAAAGTCTTCAAAGTTTGATTGAACCCCCAAAGCAATTTTAAGGTCTCTTTTTTATGAACATTCGGATAGAAAAACAATTTTTTGATGCAACCCACTTGCTTCTGTCCAATATATTTTAAACAATATAATATCCAATTAAAACTATACTTCCTTAAGGGGAAAAAAACAGCAATAATAAAACCTTCCAGCTAAGAAATGCAGAGGCATACTTAAAGTCAAAAAGAAATATTTAAGAAGATTTTGGGGGTACTTATTAAGCCCAACATGCATGCTCTATAAAACTAACTACTTTGGCCAGAAAAGCAGTTCTGCATATGGAGCCAACAGTACTCACAATCATGCTAAAGAAAGACGTTCTTCTTATCATCTTTATTCAAGTATTTCACAGCAGTTATATTACAAATTACAGTAAATGTTCAAATTCCAGAATTCAAAAATTAAATAATTTACTCCAAAACTAATGTAAAATGAAGTCAAATGCAAAACATCAATTTAACACAATTCTAAATTAAACTACAAACCCAAAATAGATCATAGTTGATGAAGTGTACTTAATCTACAAAGTAGACATACATGACCGAAACCAAATGGGACTCCCAAAGTCTAAACAGCCAATGTACAAAGTATAAAAGATGCAGGTACGAGCTCGGATTCGAGCTTACGATATGATCACAAACAGTAATTAAAACAATGGCATTCAGCTACGGAACCTGACACTGAAATACCTATTGATTAGCACCATAGCTGAACCAACTTAATCAAAACAGAGAAGAGATTACCACCCCACTCCCTAAAAATAAAACCCAGTAAACCTACAAATACATTGGCATACAAGAAAAATCAAGTCATGAAAGGATGTTAAAAAATCACAGGTAAGATTCAAGCTCAAAAACACAATTTATTCCACAGCCATCAGTTTCAAACCTAATGAAGTTCCGTCATCTTCAAGAAGCTCCCAGGGTCCCACAGCTGAGCAGAGCTGTTGCTTGGCTGGGCTGAGATACATAATTTATTGATCTGAGAGCAAGGTTTTACACAGGAGCTTATTGGTATTAATGCTCACATAGGAAGTAAGAACAGAGGTCAATTTGTACATTATTTTTGCCAATGCTATACAGCAAAAATTAAGAACTTTACAGAAAGGTAAACAAAACTGAGTCGACTTGGATAATTTCACAAGCTGCTGTAATCTGTAGAACCACCAGATGTCTGTGGAACAAACACAACGGGACAGTAGGCTTCTCTTTGGGGGAAGGGGCCTGAAGAGTTGGTGCCATTTCAGCTCATTTCTCCCCCCTTGGCATGAGACTGGCTTCGTCTTTGAGACCATAACTGTTCAAAGTGGCAGTTCCTATACTGAGTTTACTTCTGATTTCTCCATCTACATCAAGGGTAAACATAAATTAGGACGTGATCTTTTGAAAGCATTTTTTAATGTCGTACATAAATGGATTCCCCTTGTAAAACTCACTGCTGGCTAAAACCTTAATTCACGTGCAGGATTCGGAAACCTACTGAGAACATGTGCGGACTTCCCCCTTTCACGAGTGCTTCTGAAGTAGAGAAACTGGAATAAATACTAAAAAGAGACAGAGCAGCAAGAACCTGAGACTTGCAAAAACCCTTTTACCAGAAACTCGCTACAAAAAATCTGCTACATCTTATTTCATCAAATCTTTAAATTCTGTAACAATTTCCATCAAAATACAAAATGCTAATGTATTAGACAGTAAAATAGTCTGCACTGGTATGATGGTAATAAATACGAAAGAAAGCATGGAAATCTTCCCGGTAATCAAATTAGAGGTCTCAAATCACCTCCCCTTTAAAATGGTTCATCGTTAATCACACTTGTCTGCCTTAAAAATACAGTGTGTCTACATGGTAGCATCTTGAGTTACATGACTAACTAAATGTCATGAAAACCTCAGACTAGGGATAAAGAAAAAAGGACCATTTAAAAAAAAGAAGAAGAAAGAAGCTAGAAGATGGTGGCCTCAAAGGTCAATGCAAAGAAGCACTAGGATTACTGCAATGGTAAGGTCAGCAGCTGCCTGCATGCCACAGTCAGAGCTAGGCAGACACACACCTTAGCTCCAGCATGTAAACGGTGGCAGCGTGATTAGAGCCCAGTGAACACTGCTGGTGACTAAAGACAGGAAGCTGACGGAGCTCAGCACCTCTGCAGTAGTCCTCAACCATGTGCTGTAATTGAAACCCAGATATGTGTTGCATATATTGGAAAGACACACCTGCAACTAACGCCTATAAATAAAGAAATATAGCAAGCCAACTGTCTGCAAAATTTCCTGTATTTTGTTTAAAAATTATCTCATAAAAAATGTCACTGCATTCCCTTTGCCTCTTTGCAACTGCCTAGACTGTGTTTCCAAATTTTTAGAAAGTTTTGTAAAATTAGTAACCCATAATTATTTTCAGATAAGTACAATCCACAGAAATCACTCAACAAGATCCAAAACGACTCCAACCAAACTGTATCGTTGTGTGGCTGTGACAGGGATGTGTGAGCATGGGACAGGATTTAATGTTAACACTGTTATTCAAGGACACACCAGAGCTCACTTGCAACTCTACAGAAAATGAGTTTTACAGAGTTTCTGACAAATTCTTCTCTTTTTCTGTCCACTTGGCAAGTCCTGGCTTTAAAACAAAACAATAACAACTGACTACACATGAAAACTATTTTCTCTGGTAACTCAAACATAAATAACTATTAAATTGCATCTGACATAAGGATGGCCACCATCTATTTATTTTCTGGTCATCATTGTCAGCAGTATGGAATAGTGTGGGTTTGTGGACTGTGTGTTGTTTGAAATGCTGTTTTAGTGTTGTGTGTTCCTTAACTAGAAACACACCACAGGAAAGTCTGCCAGCCTACACATCGCGTGGCTCACTGACCATCTTGAGTGTTTTGAGAACAAGACAGGCATTGAATATAGAATACTGTTGCCTCTTAATGACATTGAGTATCAAACCTTATTTTCAAGGTTGTGACCAAAGAAAACATTCTAATAATTTGCTACAAATAAGCCCATCCATTAAGCCTCATCCTTCTCAAATGAATAAAAAGGCACATTAAAGGCAGTTCTAAAGAGCCAAACCTAATTTCACCCAGTTTCTTCAGCTGTTCACCAGAATACACCATAGCCAATTCTAAAACAGGTTTTAGTCCATTACCCAGGTTGGGGGTGGGATATGATCAGAGATAGAAAAGAAGAAAAAACAAACAAACAAACAAACAAACAAGCAGATCGCCCATGGTTTTCAACAATTCAGCACAGTTACAACTGCCCCATTCAGTTTCCTCCGGTTTGCTGGTCTGCTCCCTAGAGAATCTCCAAGAGTGCAGAAAAGGGGCAGAGCGAAAGCAGTTTCTGTAGCACCAAAATCTCCAAGCTGTGGGGTTGTATTTTTTATTTGTGGAAAATACAACATGTTTCTGAAGTTTTGTTTGGTTCTTGTAGGCTGGTTGGTTTCAGGTACCTGAGACAATAGCACCAAATTCAACAGAGAGAGAATGAGTGAGCGAGCACTTTACACCAAGGCTCTGCGCATGATTGGTGCAATCTGAAAGTGGATGGCTCAGAAGACTGCTCGTCAGGAGCAGATTGGAGAGGACGAACCACTCGTCACAAGAAGTTCATAGGAATGTCTCAAACATATGGACTGTTCTTTCCATCTCCTGTAGAGAGAGGAATACATTGTTATCCGCTGTGGAAGACAAAGGAACTCCTCACAGTGAATGACCTCACATCAAATTAAACTTCTAGACAAAGAATCTGACATACAAGCTCAAATCTGAACATTTTTACAGCTGCAAAACCATCTGCCCTAGACAAATCTCAGTCCTTCTTACTTCACTCTTTGGCAATGGGGATAACAAAGACAGCAGCACTCAATGAGTGACTTACGATGCCAGATACTGCACTAAGAAATATATTCCAAATGCATTTATATAAGTAAGTAAATAGGCACATGAGATATATATGTATGTACATATAAAGTATATATATGTATATATACATATATACATATATGTGTGTATATACATATATATGTATGTGTGTATATATATATATATATATATAAAATTCAACCTAATTCCTACAGTAATGTTGAAGGCATTTAGCAGATAGGTAATATTATTAGGCCCATCTAAAGAAAAGAAAAGAAAAAAAAGAAAAAAAGAAAAAAAACAAACTAAGGCACAGAAGAGACTAATCTGACAGCCACTAAAGTAGGGTTAGATTAGAAAGGATCCAAATCCCATTCAGAGAAATATGCATTTCATTCCAATTTCTTTGAAAGAACATGTGGAAATAAAAATATATACACTGTACCTACATTAGGATAGGCAAGTACTAAATATACCTTTTCAACCTTTGTACAGCTCCAACAAAATCTGATTCTGAATTAATATTAAATAGATTATTTTCTGATAAATCAGTTATTCTATATGATCCATTAAAATCACTCCTACTAAATGGCTTATGATTTATTTCTGGAAGGGAAAATCAAATTATAAAGCAAACTATATAATATGATCAAAATTTTAAATACATATTCACATATTAATATGTATCATAGACATTTAGGCATTTTAAAACACTGGAAGCAATTCCAAATGACAAATACCCTGTCAGGTCGAAAGCCCCTTTCCCCTAAAATGACAGTGTGATGGTGACACTGTCCTAAACAGGACACTGGCTAAGTCCATACAGAGATTGTTCTACTTCTATCTCACCAGAACTTCCACTAACTACCCGCAAAGCCAGCTACCTCTGGCAAGGGCACCTAGTTCTGGAATAATCCAGACAATCTGTATCAGCTCAGATCCCCACCCTGCTGACTGTCTTATAAAATCTGCTTGCTTTTCCACCATTTGCTCTTCACTCGCCTCCCCCGAGAGACAGCTTTGCTTGTTTGATCCCCAACAAATCTCACTTACAATATACTCTAGAGAGCAGAGCATGGCAATGTTTTTATTTTTTCATTTCTGGGGGCTCCTATATATTATATAACTTATATAGCTTTGAAAAAATGTAACTCATAAAATGTGGTTGTGAAGTAACTGGGAATATCAGACCAGTCAAGGCTATACAATAAGACCCTATCTCAGAATAAACAAACAAAAGAAACAAGACAAAAAAACCAACCCAAAATATGGCTGAAATTCACTAGTCTAGAATACAATCAAAACAAACACATTGTGTTTGGTTGTGTTTCTTTGCATATACTTATCACGTGCAGCGTGTTTTGGGATATACTTTTGTATGTGTATATATACACATGCACATATATTTATTGTCTCACTGATTCTAACAAATGTGAAAATTATCTTCTAGTGGTTTTCAGGTTTCAACTTATTGATCACAGCTAGCACATATTATACAAATTAGCATGATTCACTATGATGTTTCCATATAGTCATATATCAAGAACTGATTGTGTCTGCAGTGGGCTTCTGACATATGAAATATCTTATGAAAACATTCCTAAGAATACTTTAATTGTTACAACTATCTTGAGTAAAAATTGGCCTCTGGTTACTTAGACCAGCCATAAATTCCTATAGGATGTGACCCTAACTTCAAGGTTGTAAGAGGCACCCTCTGCTTCTGTAAACAATGCCTGCTTGGTACAGATGTCCAGAGCTGCTTTTGTGCATAGATCGTAATTGCCATTCTTGCCTTTAAAGTCTCAAACAAGCTGGGGGTCAAGTTGGCTTCCCAATACTCTGCTTAGGACAGTCACACTGGCATCTTGGGAGTTTTTCTCTTCAGGTACCCCATAAGAGTGTCTACCTTCCCTCTTCTCTCCATCCGAGCCCTAAGCACCCAGCCCAGCTCCAAATAACCCAGAGCTAGCACACTGCTGTTTTCACATATGAAAGAGAACACGTGATACATGTATCTTCGTGTTCACATACGAAAGAGAACACGTGATACATGTATCTTTATGAACTTAGCTTATTCCACATAACATGTTCTCCTCCAGTTCCAAATGGCAGAACTGTATTATTCTTTAGAGTTGACCAGTAATCCACTGTATGTGTGTCTGTGTGTGCACGCGTGCATATGTTGTATCACATTAGCCATTCATCTGTGGATGGTAACTTGGGTTCATTCCAAACAAATCTTGGCTTTGGAGAATAGTGCTCCCATTACAAAGTATTCTGGTCTCATTTATACCCAGAAAGTGACAGAACAGTCAAATGGTTGTTCTGTTCTGTTTTGTTCTCTTAAGGTTTGCTTGTTTGTTTGTATTTTGAGAAATGTCTATATTCCCCAGAGTGGTTATAGTAACTTATATTCCTACCAACAGCACCTACAGGTCACTTTTCTCCACATCATTGCTAGCATTTGTTAATTTTTTTTCTACTTTAAAACATACTATTCTAACTAAAGTTGTTGGGAGCAAATAAAATGAACTTGTCTTTTTTTTTTCCCCCCCTTTTTTTCTTTATTAACTTGAGTATTTCTATTTACATTTCGATTGTTATTCCCTTTCCCGGTTTCCAGGCCAACATCCCCCAACCCCTCCCACTCCCCTTCTATATGGGTCTTCCCCTCACCATTCTCCCCCCATTACCGCCCTCCCCCCAACAATCACGTTCACTGGGGGCTCAGTCTTAGCAGGACCAAGGGCTTCCCCTTCCACTGGTGCTCTTACTAGACTATTCATTGCTACCTAAGAGGTTGGAGCCCAGGGTCAGTCCATGTATATATAGTCTTTGGGTAGTGGCTT
The DNA here is from genome assembly GCF_021556685.1 of Rattus norvegicus. Taxonomy (NCBI): domain Eukaryota; kingdom Metazoa; phylum Chordata; class Mammalia; order Rodentia; family Muridae; genus Rattus; species Rattus norvegicus. The sequence goes on along the minus strand of NC_141539.1, from coordinate 34,303,641 downwards.
AGTCCCTGGAAGCTCTGGTTGGTTGGCATTGTTGTTCATATGGGGTCTCGAGCCCCTTCAAGCTCTTTCAGTCCTTTCTCTGATTCCTTCAACGGGGGTCCCATTCTCAGTTCAGTGGTTTGCTGCTGGCATTCGCCTCTGTATTTGCTGTATTCTGGTTGTGTCTCTCAGGACAGATCTACATCCGGCTCCTGTCGGCCTGCACTTCTTTGCTTCATCCATCTTGTCTAATTGGGTGTCTGTATATGTATGGGCCACATGTGGGGCAGGCTCTGAATGGGTGTTCCTTCTGCCTCTGTTTTAATCTTTGCCTCCCTACTCCCTGCCAAGGGTATTCTTGTTCCCCTTTTAAAGAAGGAGTGAAGCATTCGCATTTTGATCATCTGTCTTGAGTTTCATGTGTTCTGTGCATCTAGGGTAATTCGAGCATTTGGGCTAATAGCCACTTATCAATGAGTGCATACCATGTGTGTTTTTCTGTGATTGGGTAACCTCACTCAGGATGATATTTTCTAGTTCCCTCCATTTGCCTATGAATTTCATAAAGTCATTATTTTTGATAGCTGAGTAATATTCCATTGTGTAGATGTACCACATTTTCTGTATCCATTCCTCTGTTGAAGGGCATTTGGGTTCTTTCCAGCTTCTGGTTATTATAAATAAGGCTGCGATGAACATAGTGGAGCACGTGTCTTTTTTATATGTTGGGGCATCTTTTGGGTATATGCCCAAGAGAGATATAGCTGGGTCCTCAGGTAGTTCAATGTCCAATTTTCTGAGGAACCTCCAGACTGATTTCCAGAATGGTTGTACCCGTCTGCAATCCCACCAACAATGGGGGAGTGTTCCTCTTTCTCCACATGCTCGCCAGCATTTGCTGTCACCTGAGTTTCTGATCTTAGCCATTCTCACCTGTGTGAGGTGAAATCTCAGGGTTGTTTTGATTTGCATTTCCCTTATGACTAAAGATGTTGAACATTTCTTTAGGTGTTTCTCAGCCATTCGGCATTCCTCAGCTGTGAATTCTTTGTTTAGCTCTGAACCCCATTTTTTAATAGTGTTATTTGTCTCCCTGCGGTCTAACTTCTTGAGTTCTTTGTATATTTTGGATATAAGCCCTCTATCTGTTGTAGGATTGGTAAAGATCTTTTCCCAATCTGTTGGTTGCTGTTTTGTCCTAACCACAGTATCCTTTGCCTTACAGAAGCTTTGCAGCTTTATGAGGTCCCATTTGTCGATTCTTGATCTTAGAGTATAAGCCATTGGTGTTTTGTTCAGGAAATTTTTTCCAGTGCCCATGTGTTTGAGATGCTTCCCCACTTTTTCTTCTATTAGTTTGAGTGTATCTGGTTTGATGTGGAGGTCCTTGATCCACTTGGACTTAAGCTTTGTACAGGGTGATAAGCATGGATCGATCTGCATTCTTCTACATGTTGACCTCCAGTTGAACCAGCATCAGTTGCTGAAAATGCTATCTTTTTTCCATTGGATGGTTTTGGCTCCTTTGTCAAAAATCAAGTGCCCATAGGTGTGTGGGTTCATTTCTCGGTCTTCAATTCTATTCCACTGGTCTACCTGTCTGTCTCTGTACCAATACCACACAGTTTTTATCACTATTGCTCTGTAATACTGTTTGAGTTCAGGGATAGTGATTCCCCCTGAAGTCCTTTTATTGTTGAGGATAGTTTTAGCTATCCTGGGTTTTTTGTTATTCCAGATGAATTTGCAAATTGTTTTGTCTAACTCTTTGAAGAACTGGATTGGTATTTTGATGGGGATTGCATTGAATCTGTAGATCGCTTTTGATAAAATGGCCATTTTTACTATATTAATCCTGCCAATCCATGAGCATGGGAGATCTTTCCATCTTCTGAGATCTTCAATTTCTTTCTTCAGAGGCTTGAAGTTCTTATTGTACAGATCTTTCACTTGCTTGGTTAAAGTCACATCGAAGTACTTTATATTATTTGGGACTATTATGAAGGGTGTCGTTTCCCTAATTTCTTTCTCGGTTGTTTCTCTTTTGTGTAGAGGAAGGCTACTGATTTATTTGAGTTAATTTTATACCCAGCCACTTTGCTGAAGTTGTTTATCAGCTTTAGTAGTTCTCTGGTGGAACTTTTGGGATCACTTAAATATACTATCATATCATCTGCAAATAGTGATATTTTGACTTCTTCTTTTCCAATCTGTATCCCCTTGATCTCCTTTTGTTGTCTGATTGCTCTGGGTAGAACTTCAAGAACTATATTGAATAAGTAGGGAGAGAGTGGGCAGCCTTGTCTAATCCCTGATTTTAGAGGGATTGCTTCAAGTTTCTTTCCATTTAGCTTAATGTTAGCGACTGGTCTAAGTTCTACCATTTTGACTTCAGACTCCAATTTACCTAAGCTGACTAACTCCCTCTCTAGTTCCCCAAAACATACCTGTTGCTAATCCCCTCTCTAAACAACAATAGTTAACCCCAAATTTAGTACCTGTTCCTAACAACAGAAAGAACAAATAAATCTGACTGGTTGGGCAAAAACACCACTCGATGTCGGCTGACATTAATAAAAACTGTAACTGTAACTTGGCCCAGAGGCTTGTGGGTTTTATACTTATAAGCCCTGCTTCAGACCCTTCTTGAACCTGCCAGAAGAGCCCTGAGTCCTTGTCTGGTGGCCCTGATGGATCAGGGACTGCTGATGTGTTGGGAAAAGAAGATTTTGCTGTTTCAAAAGCCCACTGGTGTTTGCTCTCCCCTCCCTTCAGATGCACCATGGACACAATGTAACAGTGTGAAATGGTACCTCCTTTGTTTTGATTTACACTTGCCTGAGGACTAATGATTCTGAGTGTTCTTTTGTATATTTACATCTTTCTGTACACTTCTAACAATCTTCTGACATAGACATTAGATTTTTCTATGTATAGAACCCCTGGTAGTTTGAATAACAGCTCCCATAGGCTCATATTTGAATGTTTAGTCACCAGAGTAAAACTCTTCAAAGATTAGAAAAATTAGGAGGCATCTTTGTGGCAGGGAGTGTGCCATCAGGGGCTGGCTCTGAGGTTTCAAAAGCCCATGCTAGGTCCAGTTCTCTCTGTCAGCAGATCAGGATGCAACACTTAACTACCTCTCCAGCACCATGCCGGCAATACATGCCACCGTGCTGCCTGCCATGATAATGGATCAAGCTTCTGAAACCGTAAACTAGCCCCAATTAAATGCTTTCCTTTATAAGAGTTGCTGTGCTCTTAATGTCTCTTCACAGCAATAAAACAGTGACTAAGAATTATATCATTAACATATAGGGATAATTTTTCTTCTTTCTTACTGTCTTTTAGTTCTTGCTAATTGTATTGGCCAAAATTTCTAATAACCTTTTGCATAAGTGCAGTGAGACAGACACTCTTGTCCTGATTCTGACTCTGTTTCCCCATTGTGGTGATGACTTGTCACCTTGACAACTAGACATATCTGGGAGGAGGAAAGCTGACTTGAGAAACGGACCTACATCAGATCGTCTTGTGAGCATGTCTGTGGGACATATTCTTGAAGCATGATTGATGTGGGACCTAGGAGTAGATGTTACCCATGGGTACATGGCCCTTGCGTATATAAGAAAACAAGCTGAGTCCGACAGTGGTGGCACATGGCTTTAATCCCAGGACTTGGGAGGAAGAGACAGGCAGATCTCTGAGTTCAAAGCCAACCTGGTTCGGGACAGCCAAGGCTACACAGAGAAATCCTGTCTCAAACACACACATACACACAATGGAGGGTGTGGGGTATGACAAGCTGAGGTGGTAGATAGGCAGCTCAGCAGCTAAAAGTACTTGCTCTTTCAGAGGCATATGACGGCTCACAGTCATCTGGAACCTCAGTTCTAGGAATTCAGTGCCTTCTTCTGACCTCTGTGGATACTGTATGTACATGATACAATTAACATACATGCAGGGAAAATACCCATATACATAAAATAAAAATAAGTCAATCTTTAAAAGAAAGATAAGTAAGTCATCGAGGCAAGCCAGTAAGCAGTGTGTTGCTCTGTGCTTTCTTCTGCAATTTCCTGCCCTGTCTACTCTCAATGGTAAATTATAACTGGTAAGCCAAATAAACTCCTTTCCCCTCCAAGATGCTTTTGGTGTTTTATCACAGCAACAGAGAAGCAAACTAGACCACAAGTTGGTACAGGGACTAGGACATTGCTCTGAGATCTGACTATGTTTGGAGGAGGATTATTATCGATTTTGGAGCATTGAGCTAGAAAGACATTAAACACTTAGAACTTTAAGACCTGTTGAGGGGGAAGCTCAGAAGACAAAGAATGCTGGCAGAAATGTAGATAGCAGCTTATGACATTTCAAAGGTAACTTTGAGAGTTCCTCAATGACTCTACAGGGGCCATCTTTGTGGTATATCTGAATTAAGAATGTATGGGGTTTAGTAAGCTATGGCTAAAGAATCTGCTGTTATTAGTAGATTAGAACCACTGAGGTCAAATTTACTTTAGACTTTTTACTTTCACTGAGACAACTGAAGGTAGTTATCTGAGATTGAAAAATCAGTTGTGATTAATAAGAGACCAACATCTTATTGACTGAGGTGAAGTCCTCTGGGAAATATTTCTTCAGAGTCAGCACACAGAAGCTGTGGTCCAGAGTTACATACCCAGGTTGGCATCTCAAGCTGGGAGTAGAATTTGTTAATATAGCATGTTACTGGCTTTAGTGGCATGAGAGTTATACGACTGAAGGGGTCATGGAGACCATCTGAGCCTTGGCACTGTGAGCACCTAGAAGGAGCTATTGGTGAAGGTGTAGCCTGTTATAATGGTGACCCCAGCATATTAGAAATGCCAGGAATATGGGATAATTACCAAAGAGAGCACTAGAGCAGTGTGTGTTTCGGGTGGCCGAGCTTGAGAGGTGGGACTAACTAAGCCCTTTGGAGCTCAGAAGATGATTGGTGCCTAAGATCTTAAGACACTGAGCTATTCACATTGGATTTTGGTTTTGCTTTGATCTAGTTCTTCACTTTAGATTTTGGATTTTACAGAAGTCAATGTGCTGGCTAGTCATTAACTTGACCCCAACTAGTTACCCAGGAAGAAAGAGCCTAAAGCCAGGGATTGCCTCTGTCAGGCTGACCTGTGGATGTATCTGCAGAGAGCTATACTGATTAATGTTTGGTGTGGGAGGAAGTTCCAGCCCTGGGCAGGTGGTCATGAGTCGTATAGAAAGGCAAAGTGAGTAAGCCATAGAGGCAAGCAAGCAAGGGGTATTCTTTATGTGTTTCTTCACACTCCTGCTTTGGGTTTCTGCTTTGACTTCCCTTGATGATGGGCTACAACCCGGGAGCCAAACTAACTTCCAATGCCCCTTCCCCACCTGACCCAAGTTGCTTTTGGTCAGTATTTCATCAAAACAATAGAGAAGCATACTGGAACATGCATTCAGTATGATGTTATACACAATTTTTAATGAGTATAAATTTTAGACCTAATTTGCAGTTTTTAATAATGAAGTAAAATTGAATTTTATCAAAATTTTCTATATTTATTGAGAAAATAAGCTTTCTTATCTTGCATTGTATTATAGGGATACATTACAACTATTATTTGCAATATATTAAACGATCTTTACCTTCCTCAAATCATGATCATGGCTTATGCTCTTTCTGAGGGGCTACTGAATTCAGTTTGTTAGTCTTCTGTGAGGATCTCAATCCTGATGTTCATTATGATGTTATTCTAATTGTTTTCTGTCACTGTCAGAAGCAATGCTAGTCTTACAGAATAAGTTTGGAAATATTCCCCTTCAGTTCAATGGAAAAATTTGAGAAACACTGGAGTTAGTTCTTTTTTGAATTTTTATAACAATCAATGTGAAGCTATCTAGCTCATAGAGATATTTACTACTGATTCAATTTCACTGCTTGTTATTGGTCTATTTCATTTTTAAAAATATCCTTGAACCGGCAAGATGGCCCAGCAGGTAAAGACATCGCCAAGCCTGAGGGCCTGAGTTTAACCCCTAAGACCCACGAAGGAGAGAAGAGAGTCTGCCCCACACATTGACCTTAAACTGTAATGTGCGTGGTTTCCTCGGTGGTTTAGACCCCATTACTGGAATGCGTCTCTGGTATGGGCTGCTCTGCTAGTGCTGAGAGGTCTGACATATCTGTCTTCCAGTTACAGGTGTGATTTCAAAGGCTTCATGGAGAAAGCATAGCACCAACTTGGTGTCACTCACACCTAGTCACCTAGACAAAGTACAGGGACAACTAATGAAGTTCATCTATACAGGTGTAGTAGTGATTTTTAGTGCTGCTACTGCAGGTGTGCCCAAGGGTGCAGACCTACACCAACATCCTAGACTGTGAGCTTAGAGGTGGAGAATTTTCTCTGACTCTTACTACTTGTAGTGCCCACCACAGATCCAGGTGAGATGTGGGAAGTCGGATGCAGCTGGGGCTAAAATCTAAGGTGAGATACTCAAAAAACAAAACAAAACAAAAAATCAAGAGCAGAATGTGGCTAGTACCAGTGTTTTCTCTGAACTTTAGCCTGTGCACCTTGGCGACAGGCTATCGTTGACAAAACCAAAATAATACCAGACTGAGACTTCTGAGAGTGATTGGTCAGTGAATATTAGAGTTCTCTTTTGGTTTTGTTAGTGACAGACATCCATGCAAGACAGTGAGAAAAGGTCACAGGAATCCCACAAGAAATCCTGGCACCCCCGAGAAACTCTATATGGCGGGCTACATCCTAGGTCTCAAAGGTCTGCCTCCACAAAGCCACGGTTCTTATGCATGGCACACTCTGTTCCTCTTTAGACTGAAATACCCTTCTCCCATGAGGCAGCGCTCTCTGTGGTTTTATGTCAGTCATTACTGACATATGAGGCATGGCATATGAGGCAGCCATAAGTTGAGAGAAGCCAGTACAGAGGAATGTATATGGGGTCCCAGAAGTTAAGAATAAACTGGGGTTTCTGCCTCTAGAGCAGTCTAAATTCAGAAAATTGGTCCCTTCTTAAGATGGCTGTGGAGCTGGAGAATAGGTGACAGAATAGTTTGCTTGCTATGCTGCAACCATCCCAGTTCTCTAGACTTTTACAAAGCTCCTGCTTTCTTTACTACTAAGGTTCAGCATTCTTCCATGGTCACTCACCTCAATACGGAGCTACGTGCCTGCTGTTCTAGTTCTTCAGCATGGTAGACCAAGTGTCTGATGCTTCTAATCAGTCATCTTGCCCTCCAAAATAATTTAAAATGCCACCTTGTTTTGGTTCAAATCTAATGCACCTAAGGCTAAAGGTATGATTCAGTGGCAGAATGCTTGCCTACCTTATGCAAGGCCTGAACCACATCCCCCAGTACCACAACACAACAAATCTAATGTTATTAGATACACAAAAGTAACCATATCCTCCCACATAAATCTTTAATATCCTCAACATTGGAAATGTTTCTTTACAACAGGAAACTTCTTGTGCTTTACAGCCCAAACACCTAGCACAGTATCTGGTACTGAAAATTCTTGATAAATATTTCGTAGCTAGACCACTATATGAACTAATAAATGAACAAAGAAAATCAAAAGTTGTTCAGCCCATTCACTGGGTAGATGTGAGCAATTTAGTGAGTACATGTGGGATTACATTTGCTCAGGTGACATTAAAAAGCAGGAGTATAGACTAGATAGGTAAAATATATGAAAAGAGACAGAAGATCTTTTATGAGAAAGAAATTTCCCTTTGGTCCAGAGTCATAGAGAAAAGAAAAGGAAAGGTCCATGATGTCTAAAACGTGTAAGTTGAAGGACAAGTGCTATCCCTCTGAGTCTTTACAGAACAAATAAAATATTTTAAAGTGCTTTTCCAACTACTAGTATACTAGTGGATGGCAAACAGACCTCAGTTCCTACCTTCTTTAAGACAGGGCTTCATGTACCCCAAACTAGGCTCAAACATGCTAGGCAAGTGATGTACTACTACTGACTCAGCCCCCAATATTTCTAATCTTATATCATCACAGCTTCAGTTACTTAGTTAAAAAAGTAATGGAACTAGCACACATGTGGTACACATACATATATGCAGGCTAAGCATCCATGTACAGTAAATCATTTAAAAATGGAGAGGTAACTTTTCTTTTTTCTCCTTTAAGACGAGAAAAGCATGCACTCTGTGGATGAAGTAGACACACGTACCTCCACAAGCTGAGATTTGTCATAGTCTTTACGATGGCGGTAGACGCACTGACTGAGGAGGGAGTATAATCTCTCAAGCTGATCGACTGTCAGGTTGTTGCTTTTATCTACCAACAAATCAAGCAATTTCTGGAGGAGAGAGATCCGAAGAAAGATGATAAGATGCAGTTGATATCACTGGTCAAACCAAAGCCATTATATTCAAATGCTTAGACAATAGGCACCATAAGACACAAAGTGACACCTAAGGTTAAAAGGGTCTAGATCAGTTTACCAGTTTCAAACCCTCGAAATACACTTAACTCCTAGTTAGAAGTCCCTCGGTCAAAATAACAACTACCAAAAGTAGTTTTATTAAACTCCTTTACAAATATCCAAATATTATTCTGGTCATTGAAAACGGACTGTCAAGAGCTAAGCATACCTGCAGTCTCTCGTGATCAACTACCAAAGGTGGCACAGGCTCCGATGGCTCTTCTGGAACCAGTTCGAGGTTTGTTGTTTTTGCCTGCTCTAAAATTAATTTGCGATATTTTTTTACTTTACAAGCACCTACAATTAAGAAGGGACTATAGTCAGTAAAAGTAAAAGAAAATCATTATTAAGCAAATATAAATTCTTTTTTTCCATGACAAATATTTTTTTTGGAGTAAAAAAGAATGTGTTTTTTAAAAAAATGATGTTTATTTGGGGGTGCCATTCTTTTTTAGTAAGAATAACCCAAAATTAAAGAGAATTAAACCGTAAGTATGAAAGCAAAGTAATACTAAAATGTCATATGACACATATATTCATGAAAAAGAAACTGGAAAACCACCTTTGGCTCTAAGCACTTGGTGATAAAGGGCAAGAGATGACTTAGTCAGTCCAGTATTTGCTCTGCACGCATAGGGACCTGACCTGAGACACACCCTCCCCCAATACTTCAGATACAAAGAAGGTTATGGCTACAAGTGCTGTACACCAGTGCTGGGGAGGTGCATTTAGGATCAGTGCAACGTGCTAGCTCTTCACCTCAAGGTTCAGTGAGAGACACTGTCTTTAGGGAATAAGGTAGAGAGTGACAGCTCGAGATACCTGTTGTCATCTTCTGGCCTCTAAGCATGAACATGGGAGTGCATACCTGCATATACACTGCATATCACACACACACACACACACACACACACACACACACACACACACACACGGCATAATAATAATACTTATAATTATTATTCTTTATACTGAAATTAGAAAACTGGCAGGATAAATTTTTTTTCAAAATGGCCTAAATCCCAAACTAAAACTGCATTGCACACAGTTTTACAGACATGCCACAATTTCAAGACAGCTAGTATATATAGGAAGAGGACCTATTTAGGTAGGAAAATTACTGAACAGGGCAGATCTCCAATTCACCCCATCCCAGGGTGCAGTGAAGAATAATGGTGGGAAGAGGTGAGCTAGATAACCTACACTTCCCTTTTCTGCTTTTCCTCAAATAGATCATACAGTCATGAGAAGGCGGGGCCTACAGAATGCTCGGCTTTCCTAAGAGCAAGTTAAGTGGCCCTACAACCTTTCCACTGCTCCCACACAAAGCAATGAGACTTAACTGGATCTGAGACATTCAGTCAAACAATGACCCCCTACAGCACAAACACTGCAACATGTTAGTAAGCAGGAGAGGCAGCTGCTTATTACAAATCCCAGCAACAATACATCCTGAAGTTTAATGTACAAAATTAAAAACGAGACATGGGGAATTAGCTCAAAGTTGCACAATTAAATGAACAAGAGAATGGCTTAATCTTGGTTTCTATGACTCTAACATACTAGAATACCCTGCTAGCCAAATTGTCCCCTGCCCCACCCTATTCTAACAATTCTGCTACCAGAGTTCTGCCTTCTTTACATATGTGAAACGACCTGGCTCATAACTGCAAAGTCTTTAGAATAGAATAGAATAGAATAGAATAGAATAGAATAGAATAGAACAGAACAGAACAGAACAGAACAGAACAGAACAGAACAGAACAGAACAGAACAGAACAGAACAGAACAGAACAGAACAGAACAGAACAGAACAGAACAGAACAGACAGAAGAGTCAAAAGTCCCAAAAGCAGTGCATTCTGGATCATGAAGCCTCTGAAAACTTGTAGCAAAACTGAGTGTGTCCACAGTTATTTATGGATTGGAATGAAAACTGTTAATGACCACTCCCCCTCTGAGAATCTGTTATTTCTACCAGAAACCAGACAAAAAGATCCAATGAATTAACTCTGGCATTTAAACCTCCAGGAAAGGTGTTAAAACCTTAGCTCTACCTTCTTTATCCAGCTCTGCATCCTTCCCATCTCCATCAGGGCCAGGATCGATCTCATTACTGCTATATCCCAGCACTTCTAGTTTCTCAGGATCATCTCCATGACGTTCATTCGCAGTTTCGGGCTTGTCTTTTAGCTGTTCCTCCAGAGCAGTCTTCTGTTCAGAACTAGATTTTTCCCCAGCACCAGGCAGAGGAGCTGCTTCAAGAACTCTGCCATTCTGACACTCCAGAATGGGGATGCCTTCAAAGCTGTCAGTGGAGGCCTCGCCATTTAGGCAGGTGCCTTTCAGGAAGGGTTCCTTCTTAGATGTCTGCTCAGGGTTGAGGGAACTGCTGCTATGGACGAGCAGAGATTCATTTGAACTCTCCTCTTCAGTGGATGCAAAGTTCTCTTTGGTGCCCGCTCCACTATTCAGCCTCTGACTCTGGTCCAAATCCATGATGTCACATGAAGATTCATCGTTGGTCATAGATAAGTCTCCAGTTTCTTCTCCATTTTCCTCATGGCAGTCAGTGCTTACCTCAAATTCTCCATTCTCCAGCAACTTCCTGTCCTCTGTATGGTCATAGTCTGTAAACTTGGTGTCTTCCTCATCTTTCTTTAAATTATTCACTTTCCTTTTCTTAATAATTCCTTTACCCCACTGTGATCGTCGCCTTGATTTTCTCCGAACTCGAACTGTTTGATAAGAAAGGGGGCAGGGGGAACATGTAGGATTTAGGAGTGCAGTATCTACTTTACTTTAACATATCTCCCCCTCCCCCCAAATAAACTCATACTGGTTAAATACGAACAAAAACTCTTGGCTAATGATATCCATGCTGACTAATTCTCACAACCTAAAAGAAAAATGGAAGTTAGAGATAAACTTGGATGAATGCAAACTTTTAAAATTTTACTTAGTATGAATTTGCTTGGCATTAACCTTTCCTACTACTACAGATTCTACTTTATAGCCATTTCTAATTTTCAACATTCACTTAGGGAAATATTATATTATATTATATTATATTATATTATATTATATTATATTATATTACCAAGCTGCCCAGAAAGTTTAGGGCCAGAGCCTTGGATTTGTACCAGGAAGGTGGATGCATTGCCAATAAGAACACACAAAGACAGCACTTCAACTATGAAGAAAACAAAACAAAACCCTATAAGCTAATGCTGTGGGACCCAATGGTTAAATAGTTATCCCCACAGACAAACACTGTTGCCTCTCCTTCCAGAAAAAGGTATTGCCTACAGGATGAATGATCATGAACAGAAGTACTACAAAAGGTTTTGTGAACAATTTGGTTAGCAAACAACTGTTTTCTCAAATACAAATGGTTTATGCAATAGAGTCAACTTATTTCAAAGGTATCTCAGAATATGTAGACTAATCAAGCCTTGTGCTATTAAGGCAACAATATCAACAAAGTATCAAAAATAACCATTTGGTCAGATGTTTGAAAGGAGACCTATAAGAGCTGTATACTCTTAGGTGACAGTAATTATCATGAGTAGACAGTTGGTCTTCCGGGTGGTAAGTCAGAGCCAGGGATTTTTGATCTCCTTTATGTATGTGAGAGGTAGCTGATGAAGCAGTTTGACTCCACTGGGAACTGTAGCTCTTTAATAAAAGCTGATATTCTATAAACAGTGTATAGCGGTTCCCACACCACTGCAAGCCTAGCTGAGCAGCACACACTGAAGTCTACGGTGAGAAGCAGGTTGGGGACTTAGACTCAGAGTTGGGTGGGAAGGGAGGAAAGATAGAGAGGGTGGCTACAGGAGGAGTTGGGGAAGAGGGATTAATATTTCTAAAGTTCACTGTATGAAATTTTCAAAGAATAAAAATATCATTGAGAAAAGAGAATCCTTTGGAAACTAGATGACATTCCACATAAGCACCACGAACATGGCACTTTTAGAGTGGGTGGCTGCATTGGCACAGTATGAAGCACATGGTAGTTGTACATGTATATGTGGACCAAATCCTTAACAAGCCACTTCCTTATTTACTTAGGACACTCTATTCAGACAACCATTTTGTCTGCTAAGCCATCTTGCCTGCTGCAGTCTAAAACTTGTTAAGGTGAATATTCAATGTATTCTCATTAGTAGACATTAGTATCAAATTCAGAGACTATAAAGGACTTCAAAGTTTAAAGGAGAGTCCAACGTTATATAAAGAGACACAATCTAAGATGCAACTTCTGAAGTCAATCTTTATTATGTCACTGAGACTTTTTCCAAAGCCAGGACCTTAGAAAAGCGCTGTCCCATTGGGACATTTAGTTGAGACTTGAGTGTGTGTGTTAAACTAACACAGACAAATGCTGTGACACATGTGCCATCTACTGGCAAGAGGAAAAAAATCCCACTGCAGATTTTAAAACTTTTTAATATTTAAAGAACTTAAACCTCTTTTAAAAAACTTTTTAATGTTTTAAAGAATGTATTTGCATCTCGACCCCTGGCCCATGCATGTGCACATGTATATGCATGTGTGCTGAGGTGACAACTTTCAGTAGCCATTCTCTCCCTCCTTCCTTTGGATTCTGAGAATCAAATTCAGGTGGTCAGGCTTACTTTTGTTTGCTGAGATTTCTTGCCTGCCCTAGCCTAAAACTTAAGGGGAATATTCAATGTATTCTCATTAGTAGAAATTAGTATCAAATTCAGAGACTATAAAGGACTTCAAAGTTTAAATAGAGCACAAAGTTATATAATGGGACATAATCTGAGATTACAGCTAGGCCAATAGCCTTTACTGGTTTCATAGTGACTAAATGCATCATTGCATCCTCTTTCAAACTTGCTCTGTACGAATGCTACTTTTCCAAAGAGGTCAATATTTTTTAAGGTGGGTGTGTGCAGCTCCCAGACCTCATCAGAGAAGTTTCTCTGTGCACCTGATAGCTAACACAGAAATTTATAGCTGAGCCAAGTACAAAAACTGAGTATCAGTGGAATGCTCAGCCACAAACGGGACATCAGAATCAGATCCCGTTTCCCTGCTCTCCTCCACGGGCCCAGCTCAGGAATCCTTGCAGAAGAGAAGGTGGAAAGGTTGCAAAAGCCAGAGGGCAGGGAGGATCAGGGCAAAATGGTTTTCTGAACATTCCATGGCCTCTGTACTCATGAACTCAAGGTGGCTGTGTTGTCTGTACAAGATCAAGACATGGAGCACTGCAACACAGAGGCAGGCGAGGCAGGATGGGGGCTCCAGAATCCCCATTCCTAACTGAGGAGCTACTAACAGCTGATGACCTTGGAAGAGGAACAGTTGTTTGTTTGTTTTTTATCCCTGGTAGGATCCTCCATGCTCCAGTGGATAGTCCCACACCCAGAACAAATGGACTTTGTGAGTTACTGTTTTTAAAACGAGTATGAAGTTGGGAAGGGCTAGGAATAAGGAATGGATCTGGATGGAATTAAGAGAGGAATGGGGTAAATATAATCAAATTATATTGTACAAAATTCAAGGAATTAATAGAAATACTACACTGTTTAAAAACGTGATGGCCCGTTACTTCGAATTCGCTATCATTTGGTGAAAAGCACACTATGGCCAGCTTCACTGGCAAAGCCAAGCCATTGAGAGCAGGAAAACAGCGTTTATCTTTCCAAGCAGGTAGGTTTTAGTGAAGAGTATATCAGGAAGATGTAGGTTTATTAACATTTGTCTTTCAGAAATAGACCAACATGACTAAGTTTTTATGAAGATCTAGAAACTAAATTTTCCTTTTAAATACATCACACAGGTTAAGACAAATTAAGCAACATAAATTTCTCTTTTTTCTTTTTTCTTTTTTTTTTTTTTTTTTTTTTTTGGAGCTGGGGACCGAACCCAGGGCCTTGCGCTTGCTAGGCAAGTGCTCTACCACTGAGCCAAATCCCCAACCCCGCAACATGAATTTCTCAAACTTAGCATTAATTTCCCCTTAAAAGGACCAGGCTCTCTACTGCCAAACCGTCCACTTCCACATGGTACTCGCACATCCTACACAAGGAGTGGGGAACAATCCAAAACCCAGTGTTCAAACACCAAAAATGCTTCAAGTGTTTTATTATTTAAAAAAAAAAGTATTAAATACAGAAAATAGCAACTAAGGCTAAAGACAGAATTCTCATGCTAAATCTTACTTTATAAACTCTTCTCTGGAAAGACAGGCTAAAGAGCTGTGGATGAAGGCCAGCACTGTCTGTGGGCCATAGCAAGTCTCGGCTGTAGCTGCTACGGTACAACACGACAAATACTCACACGCACACTTATTTGCAGAGTTGTGCCAAGCATCCATTGGGTTTCTCTGTTTGTGCCGAAATGCCTCTTCCACTCTCGTCTCCGACTTGCGGGCACCAGCGCCATGAGGAGTTACTTGTTCTGCTGTCACTGATAAGCCTGCAAGCACCAGAAAAGCACTACCTAGTTAAATGTTCCCAGCTGCATCAGCCAATGATGTTAGACAAATCTAAAATGGAAAACTGAGTTTTAAAGTCAGTAATTATACCTGGACAGTTTGTAATTCTGGTAAAATTAGTGTCTTTTAAGATGAGAAATTAGCTTGATAAAAAATGATAAAAATAAAAATACCTAGCAGGACACACTTATCCTTAGATGCTCAAAGGGGCCCTATTTTCACTCATTTTAATCCCAAGAGATATATTTCACAATATGACTATGGGATAGTAAGATTGTGTACTACCTAAAAAGTCATGAATCTGCTATCTTTGTGTATATGTATGTACATGTGTATATATAGTAAAATATGCATATATACACATATATATTACAGTAAGTGTACAGGGGTCACTAAACTATACTCCCATGAACAGGTTCAATCTAGCTCACTGCCTATCACACCACAATGTCCTACATTTCATTTCTTGGCTCCTTATGCCTAAGAGTAACTGTCCCATCTCAGCTTTCTTCACTAGAACCCTTTCTTCTGTGTGAACAGCTTCCTCTAATTTATCTTCTTATCCTAATCTACAAGACGTATCTCTTATTATGTAAATGGGTTTTAAATGTTATATAATAATTCTCATATCTCTTTAGTCCAAAGATCTCTCTAGTCTACTAACCATATTTCTACCTGCCTACCTGAGATCTGCAACAAGGTATCCTAAAAACAGGTCAAACTGAAGATAACTGGTTCATCCTTATACACACAGAAAACCAGTTTATCTTCTATCTTCCCTATTTTGACTGGCAGAATTGGTAACTACTCATTCACTCAGCCAGAACTATTCTTTCCTTTCAAAGTGCCCCCTCAAGTTTAGAGATGTTGGCAGAATGTTTGCCTAGTGTGTACAAAGTCCTATCACAGGTTTGTATTCCCAGCTTTTAGGAGGCTGAGAGAGAGAAATAAGATTATTCTTGCCTATATAATGAATTTGAGGGCAGCCTAGGCTATATGAGACCAAGTCTAAGAAAGAAGGAAAGTAAGAAAGAAAGGAAGGGAAGGAAGGAAGGGAAAGGAAGGGAGGGAAGGAAAAGGAAGGAAGGAAGGAAACAGTCAAACAGACTGACCTATGTATGTGTTCTCTACATAGGGATCGCTCGTCTGCTAATCTTGTTTAGCTCCATGCTTCATTAATTAAAATGTATTATTACTTCACAACCTTTCCCCCCAGTAGTCTGAGATACAGTTTATATAACATAAAAGTCATCTATTTTAAGCATAAAATTAAATGTTGTTAGTAAATATACATTTCTATAGCCACACACAGAAATCTAATTCAAGGTGCCTGCACACAACCCCTGCTGTCTGTTTCTCTCAACACCCTTCCACTTTACGTGAGAGTACCACAGTTAGCACCAAGTCTTTCCTTACTGCCTTATCTCACAGAGCAGTGTTTTTGAAGTCCACAGAACACTATGGACACAGTATGCTCTGTTACTCACTAACCAGGAAATGGATCCTTGTGTTATTATTTATTACGTAACACACCCCTAAGGCACATTAATGTACATGTTTCATGTGGGTACATTTCTCTTGGATGGATTCCAAGGAAGAGAACTACTGGATAATGCAGTCAATCTATGTGAGCCTCTGTGGGAACTGAAACATTGTTTTCCAAACTGGTTCTCACAGCTTTTAACTCAATCTCTCATTTTCCTAAAACACTGAGAACATGTTATTTCTTGCTGCTAAAGTGATCTAACCAATTCATTCCACTGCTAAAATCTCTCAGTGCTAAAATGCCACTGGCATTTCTCCTCTCCTACTAAAGTTCCACAAGGACACAGCTGTACATCTACTAAACAAACCATATGTTCAATTTTGTGTTTCTAATTAAAAAATTACACATAAATGTTAACAGACTGGGGAAAATATTTGTTAAAAAAAGGTTTAAGTATTGATATTAGATGTGAAATGATGAAAACTAAGGTCTCTTCAGCTATAAATGCAGACATAATATGCAAATCATTTAAGAACAGAAGTCACTGATGAACAGTTGTATCTGCAGAACAGTTCTCTAAGGGACACGCACCACTGCACTCACACTGCCACAGAGGGACCACTGCACTCACACTGTCACAGGTGCACCACTGCACTCACACTGCCACAGGGGGACCACTACTCTCACACTGTCACAGGGGGACCACTGCACTCACACTGCCACAGGGGGACCACTGCACTCACACTGCCACAGGTGGAGTTCTGAGATGTCCTTGAAAATTCACATGACCTATGTTGGTATCAGAAATTAGTAAATACAAGGTTATTAATGGAGACAGAGAGTATCTCCTGGTGTGCTTCCTGTGTCATAGGAGATGGATAAAAAGCACAGAAGGGGGCTGGAGAGATGGCTCCGCGGTTAAGAGCACTGACTGCTCTTCCAGAGGTCCTGAGTTCAAATCCCAGCAACCACATGGTGGCTTACAACCATCTGTAATGGGATCTGATGCCCTCTTCTGGTGTGTATGAAGACAGCTACAGTGTACTTATACATAATAAATGAATAAACCTTTAAAAAAAAAAAAAGCACAGAAGGTTTCGGTAGCCCATCTGCATCTCTAACTTACCTCTCTTTATTCTTGCTTCCTTAATTTCTTCACAGAGCTTATTAAACTCTGGATCCAGTTCAGCTGCAATGATGGCGTGTGCAGTGTCCTTCAGGGTACAAGCTCTGTGCCTGATAATTTTATCTGTTAAAAACGTTGGCATACATTTATTTTAGATACAATACATTTATTTTAGATACAAATGGAATAAAATTAATGCAGGGTGCCTTAAAAGACAAGTAAAAAGATAAAGACACTTAAATTATAAAAACATTTTTAGTAAGAAAAGGTTCACTTAAGAGGTGGGTAAAAATATGAGGTACTCTATCAATAACTTTTAATACCCCAAAATAAGGCTTTATTTTTCAATTCTAAAAATAAAATAATGTATAATTTTCAATAAAAAGTTTTAAGGACCTGGATATTCACTAAGTGCCCCAGAGCTGCTACAGACAAATGCCAGGCACTTGGGCAAGTGAGCGGCTAACTGGACAAAACACTTGCTGTGCAAGCGTGGCAGCCTGACTTCTGTCCCTGGCACCATGTAAAGAGAATTAGCTCCACAAAGTGGCTCTCTGACCTCCACACACTTCCCACAGCATGTGTACCATGTGCATGCACACAGAGACCAATATAACTAAAAGGAAAAGATGTTTTAAAAAAGAGTAACTGGTCAAAGTTGTGCTAAAGAACACAAAATATTCTAAGTATAAGAGAGAGCTCTTTAAACGTGACAAAACCAGAAAAGCATAGACCATCTACCTAGTCTAAAGCATGCAAGATGGTCTACACAAACTGTAAGCAAGGCCAAACGTAACAGAATGAGCTTATAATCCCAGCACTTGGATCCCAGTCCCAAGGAGCCCTAGCTACTTCACAGCCTGCCCTCTGATATAATAAAGAGTGTCTGCTTCACAGGTCACAGGAAAGACTGCAACGTCAGTAGTGCCCTCTGGAGATACACAATCAACTCCAGATGTTAAAAGGCAAACAAGCACAAGGCAAAGAGGACAGTTTGAAGACCACAAATCACATCTGTAAGAGGGTAAAAGCAGGGCATCAGTTCAAAGTCAGTCATTCTCTGCTGGGAAGCAAGCCTCAACCCAGCCTAGGCAACATGAGGCCCTAGCTCCAAAACCAAAACCAAACAAGGACAAAGAATCCAATAAAAAAATGTTTACTTCTCTCTCTAGTAAAAGCATGAAGTATAAAAGATCTTTTATTTATAAGATTTATGATTAGGAGGCCATAAAAGATTGCTGTGGGAACCTTATAAAAACAAACAGCACATGTACAACCACTGGTACATTTCATTCTGATACATGCTCTCTAAATGTTCATTCTATAGACACAATACTGGGAAACTGAAGTAATGGCTGTACAGTAGTATATGGGGGAGGGGGATCAGACGTGGTTCTGATAAAATTCAGTCTACATAGGAAAGTAGTACTGAGTGGATCTCAGCGGATAGAAGACTCAGAAGTTAAGAGTGCTTGCTGCTATTCCAGAGGAACAGAGTTCAGTTTAAAAATTTAGATAGAAACATCTTCACAATGCAGAGTGTGCCAATACATAAATACAATATATACCTTCATTTATTTATCTCAAGAATTTTGTCAGCCATGTTTATACTTTACAATGGACATATTATAATCTCTTGTTGAATTTCCTATTTGGTGCTATAATTTGATTAGCTGGAGCTTTTCTTAGACTTACTTATTTGACATGTATGAGTGTTTATGGCTGTGTGTATGCTTGTGCCTCGTATTTGTGTCTGGTGCCCAAGGATATAAGAAGAGGGCACCAGAGATGGGGAGGATATGATCACAGATATGTGTGCAACATACATTGGACACCTGTGTTTGTCAGAGAATAAATAGTCTAAAAATAGATAAAAGTGATAGAGCTCCAGACAGTTGGGATTATATGATATGTAAGTGTATGTTGAAGTTCGAACCCTTACTACTTCAAAATGTGACTGTGTGTGGAAATAAGACATGACAAAGAGGTAACTAAGGTTAAAAAAAAAGAGGATGGGCTCTAATTCAAAGTGCCTGGTGCCCTTTTAAGAGGAAATCTGGATACACTAGGAGTGCAGGAAGACAGGAAGGGCTACAGGAGAAAGCCCTGCAGTGAAACATGAAGAGCAGTCTCAGGGGAAGGCAGACTTGCTGATTCACTTGAACCAACACAACCCAACACTGCAAGGAGCACTTCTGCTCATAGAAATGTTTTAGGTCTCCTGGTCTGTCATATTTTGTATGCTGATCCTAGCTAGAAGTACAATGACATATATGAGTTATACTATCATTCTATCATAATCCTAATACAACTACACATCTCTACCTCAAGGAGTGGAGCTGTCACAGACATTCTTATATACCAAGTACCCTGCTCAGTAGGGAGGGCATGACAGTCCTAATGCAGCACTAACATAAATGTAAGTGAGCTTGGTTAAGTCGGAAATTCACAAGGTATGCTATGACAGATAAAACTGGAGATGTACTCAGGAGACTACAGACAGCTCCAAAAAATGAGTGACTCTGGGGACTCTGATCCCAGGTAATTGGTACAAAAATGCTAGGATTCTGCAAAGACTCTAAGATTAAGGATGAAATTTCAGCAAAATTGGTCAAATGATGATAGATCTAAGAATTATTTGTCCTAGAGGTAAGGGAAGGATGTTACAAGACTAATAATGCAGAATAGTCCAACTTAATTGATTGTATACCTATCCCTAAGATAATAATTAGAGTCAAATGCCTAGTCCTGGTCACATTTTGAAGCTTAAGTTAAATTTCTCATCACTTCACATCTAATTTCTACCACAGTATCCTTGTGCAAGATAATCTGGTACACATGTAGTCATTCATGTTTACTTCCAAAAATCTTGTTAACTTCTCTGTACAAGTAGTTCCCCCATGCCTCCAAAGGCCAGGTATTCTGCCAAGCAGAACACTGTAAACATTTAAATAATCGTGGGAGTTTTTTAAATACAACATTTATTCAATTTCTACATGCTACATAACATGGGGTTGTTTTACAGGTACATGCATCACAAGTGGCTCTGCTTCTAAGGAAAAGAAATGCTCTCTTGGGTGGAGTGTTCCCGATGTTCCTGAACTATAACAAGTCTTTGCACCAATCTTTAAAAAGCAGAGGAGGAAAGTCTCAATTACGTCATGTAAGCTTCACCTGTAAAACATGAGCTATGGCCTCTAGCAAACCATCACACTCTATAGTAAAAGGCTATATGAATCAAAAAGCATTGCTTCTTCATTTAAACTTATATAAATATATAAATTTATATCAATGGGGTTATAATAATTTATCTACTAGAGGGAAATTGGATTTATTTCCTCCTCAACTAGCTTTCTCCAACAAACATTTATTTAGACTAATTTTCATAATCCCTAGATTATTTTCAAATAGGTTTAAATTTAAAGTGTGGTCCAGGAACTGTAATAAGCACAAAGTGGGGGTCATTTTAGAGCGAATACATATCAACAGCCAACCTTTAGGAAATACTTCTAAAACTCAAGGAATTATGCCAGGAGCTTAGTACGTTTCATTTGAACCATTGAAAATGGAAACACCATGACATTAGATAACACACTTTTTTGTTCTATCTTCACAAAAACCCCAAATAAAGAGTTCTATTTTGATCCCTACTATAAAGATAGAACAACTAAACTAAAATTTAGAAAACCTGACTGATCAGAGAAGAGCCAGAGAACAGCAGCATAGACAAAAACATAGGTCAGAACACGGAGCTCACATCCACCCCATAGCACACCAGAAGCTGAGGGCACAAGGTCAACATCACACTCTGATCCCATCTGAAGAACAAAGGAAGTGAGAGAAATGAGCTTGGAATTTAGCCTGTTTCTCACCACCTATCCTGATGCAGATGACATACACACTAGAAGCAGAAGAAACAAACCCTCATGGACATATAACATCACTGCACTAGTTAACAGAGGCCCTCACGCTTTTTATGTATTTTTCACCATTTTAAAAGAATTTAATAGTATTGATTTAAAAACCTTAAAAGATGGACATTCTTTGATCCAGAATTTTCACTCTAAGCAATTTATTCTAACAAAAATATGAAGATACAGATACAATTATATTATAATTTTTATTTGGGAAGTACTAAGAGATGAAAGTTAGGGCCTTACATATTAACCACTGTGCTATATCTCCATGTCTTTATTATTGTTGGTACTATTATTTCATTTTGAGAGTCGTATTAAGTTGATGGAATTATGTATCTGTAGCATATTATAAAAATATTCATATTTATGGTAGAAGAAAAGATATGAATTGCATCATTTTATAGCAAAGGGATGAAAGAAAATGTCAACTTTAGCCACTACATATATTCAGGCCAACACTCATGCACATAAAGTAAAAATAAACCACTTAAAAGTTTCAAAGTAGGGGTTGGGGATTTAGCTCAGTGGTAGAGCGCTTGCCTAGCAAGCGCAAGGCCCTGAGTTCGGTCCCCAGCTCCAGAAAAAAAAAAAAAAAGTTTCAAAGTAAAGCAAATAACAAAAAGTATAACAAGCAAATATCCTAACCTAAAGGTTAAAAACTAGTATGCACTAAGCCTTCTATGTAAATACTTTATTCGTTTCTGAACATGAAATAGGATATTACTGATTACTATGGTCTAAATTCAGATGGGATATAACTTCATATAGAACAGAGAAATCCCTGTCATTCTGCTGCATGGAGTAGCTTAAGTTGAGAAACACTCTTCCCAAATACAGATATAGAATTTTTAAAGATCAGAAACCTACACAAATGCTTTAAGAATAATACTTTGAATATCACCTGGTAAAGAAACAAAATCCTCAATGAGTAAATAGATAACTGAGAGGTAGCCTAGCATTCTCAGTCAATCTTAGTGTACTCATATTAAAAACAGCATCACACGAAGCCACTGTGTGACCATGATGGGCCAAATAAACACAACACAACTCTGTCATTCTATCTAAGCACAGAACAAAAAATGAACACTGTCCTAACCATAAAAATGCCACATATAATCCTATTCTCACTAATACCACTGTCTGGTAGGAGAGACATTGTGTGCGTGTTGAGATCAGAAGACAACTTAAAGGAATTGACACTCTCTTTCCAACGTGTGGGATCAAACTCAGGTCTCCAGAAGGGCTTGGTGGAAGACACCTTGACCTGCTGAGCTATCTCAACCAGCTCACTTACTAAGTTCCTAGAATATCTAATTACAAAATGGTCCTGCTACCTAGCAACTACTAAGTCCCACTTCCTCACACTTTCCCTAAGATTATATAATACAATAAATACCCAATACTTAATGATCCCATGACACACAGCCTTGTTAAGAAAGCACCCTGTTGGGGATTGGGGATTTAGCTCAGTGGTAGAGCGCTTGCCTAGCAAGTGCAAGGCCCTGGGTTCAATCCCCAGCTCCGGAAAAAAAAAAAAAAAAAAAGAAAGCACCCTGTTTACAGTAATTTCATCTTCCTTAACTACAGATGCGTTCTTAGCGAGGGAATTTTCCCTGGAGGGCAATGCTAAGAGATGGCACACCGAGACAGACAGACATATTCAACATGCACCCACTAGATACACGATTCCCGGGTTAGTTATGAACGTGGTTTTAACATATTTGAGGATGACATCATGTTGCTATGTCAAAGGATAGACACCTCTAGAGAATACAGGATGGAATTAGGAGTAAAATAAAGTTATGCAAGAAAACCTTCAACCTGCAGAACAGATAACACTGTACAGGAAAATTCTGATACATAATGTTAGGCGTGGTGACACACACCTCTAATTCTAGGACTCAAGAGGCAGAAGCAGGTAGATCTCTCGGTGACTCTCGGAGCAACCTAGTTTACATTACCAAGCTCCAGGCAAGCCAGGACTATACAGTGAGATCCTGTGTTTTATAAAAAGAGAGGGGCAGGTGATACATTTAACTGATCCTCAGTTCCACAAATTAAAAATCCTGTTTAGTGGCACTACTGATGACAACTGATGTTAGCTAAACAAACAAATTTTAACTTAAGTTCATTTTTTCCTACTTAAGCTAAACATTCCATCAATCTGAACAAAATTAGAACTCAGTATAAAAATTACAAGAAAAATGGAAACTAAATCATGGACAAAAAACATAGTGCCTAGAACTGCAGAACCTCCTGAGTTAAACACAGATAAGTCATTACTTTCTCAGAGTTCCTAAATGCATTCACTCATTCATCAACCTCAAAGAGGCATCCTTTAATGTTGCCATAAGTGTCCTTACCTCCAGGGTCCTTGTCTGGATTGTATTCTAAAGCATTGCTACAGATGAGGTCAATATCTTGCAGGAAATCTTTAGCCGTTAGATAATTATGCTTATCAATTTTAGTTATTACTGTCGATAAATCCATTGGTTCTTTGATTACTTCAAGATAATCTGAAACCTACAACAAACAGGACACTTTAATGAAAATTACTTCTGGATTTGCATATGCTTTAGGCCATAGAACCACAATTAAAAACAGAATACTTTAAAATTCAAGTCTAGGTAGTCAATTATAGAAGAGTCAAATTACACTGCTATTTATGCTGCTTATCCCACTAAAGTCACTGTCTGAGATACTTTCCATGAAAAGGGTCGTGGTGCCCATCTTGAAATCTGAAGCAGATTTTAAACCCTTTGGATTTATCTGAGAAGAGAATGTGTGGGTAAAGAACATGAGAAGCATCAGTAAATGTTCTACCTCAAGGAAAAGAAAAAAGAAAAAGCAGAGAGTTTTCATACTAATAATTTCTGGTCTGTGGGTCTTTTTGTTTGTTTTTTTTTGTTTTGTTTTGTTTTATAAGGCAAACAATTTCATGGAAAGTATTTTCTACTCCTTTGGAGTCATTACACACATTTTGAGTCAATAAAAGAAGTATTGGGGTTTTTTTTCTAACTTGTAAAGGGTTTGCTGGACTTGTCTCTGCACATAAATTTTTCAATAGTAAGACATTAAGTCAGGAGTTATACAGTATATTTTATGTCACGTAGCCAGTAAGGAAAAATTAGCAACCTATGTCTACTGTTTTCAAGTCAAGTCAAGTATTGATTATGAAAGCAGTTTCAGAAATTCTAACTCAGGACCAACTCCTGGGCAGCTTCCGAAAAGTGAGGGTTTGTTTTCTTACAGCTTCTGACAGCACGGATGCCATGGTCTTAAGTTTATGCATGAACACATGCATAGCCATGCGTGTGACTTGCACATGTTTTACATTTTTAAGTTCATCCATGAGATGTGACTGTCTGTCAGCTCTAGGAGAATCTTATGCAGGCAGCAATAGAACTGTTAGAGCTGAGACCTTGCCCTTGCTATAAAAATGGAAACAGAAACATTAATAAACAGGAAAAGTACCTTCAACTTTTACACTATTAAAAGTATGAAATTTTAGTGTATGCTTAATTTTAAATTCAGCATGTTCTTTAATGTTTTGTTTTCAGCTAAACATTTAAATTTAACAGTTTTAGGCCACTTCTAATTCATTTTTGAATATACACTTTTATGGGTATTTTTGGTTTTTTGAGACAAGGTTTCTCTGTGTAGCCCTGGCTGTACTAGAACTTGCTCTGTAGACAAGGCTGACCTGGAACTCAGAGATCCGCCTGCCTCTGCCCCCTGAGTGCTGGGACTACAGGCGTGCACCACCATTGCCAAAGCTTATATTTTTATGTTTTAAGCTACTTAGGAATTATCTTGTTTTTCAGAACATTTCTATCCTTCCCTTGATACTCCTATTTCAGCTTTGAGAGCAAGCCCAGAATAAACCTCAGTCAGAAAAGAAGATACTAACATTAACAAAAATTTTACTTAAACCTTTCTTAATATTTCTATCCCTTATCATTTATGAAACATGTTTTCTTAAAAGCAGATGACAATTGAAATCTGCCAAAATTTTGTGATTTGAGAACAGTTCTTGAGCAAGAGGAATACTAATTCATCGCAGCATGGTGGGTTTCTTTAAGTGCTTGGTTCCAAATATACCCAGAGGGAGTGATCTGTTTGTTTATTTATTTAAAACAATCTTTAGGGCTAGAGCACAGCTTGCTTGGTGGAGCTCTTACAAAATTTTGGGTTTAATTCTTAGTACCATAAAAAGAAAACTTTACAATTAGCGCTCTCTCGCTCGCTCCCCCCTCCCCCCCCCCCTCTCTCTCTCTCGTGTGTGTGTGTGTGTGTATGTATGTGGTGTGTGTGTGTGTGTGTGTGTTGCATATCTTTCAGGTCCTATTATTCCAGTGTTGCAGAAGGTAGCAACAATGGAAAGGAAAGTGTGTGTGTGTGTGTGTGTGTGTGTGTGTGTGTGTGTGTGTGTGTGTGTGCATATCTTTCAGGTCCTATTATTCCAGTGTTGCAGAAGGTAGCAACAATGGAAAGGAAAGTGTGTGTGTGTGTGTGTGTGTGTGTGTGTGTGTGTGTGTGTGTGTTGCATATCTTTCAGGTCCTATTATTCCAGTGTTGCAGAAGGTAGCAACAATGGAAAGGACAAAAGACTGTGGGCTTTCAAGCACAGTGGTCATGCCTATAATTCCGAAATTTGGAAGCTAGAAGATTGTAAATTCAAGGTCATCCGGGTCTAAATAATGAGACTGTGTCTCAAGTTTTTATTTTTTGAAAGACTATGGGCTTTAAATTTGCGGGGAAAAAAAAAAAAAACTTTCAAAACTTGGCCCTAGCCAACTTCCTCACTCTAACACTGAAAAGTAATAAAAATGACCTTCTTGCATATGATTTGAAAGTTATCAAATCTACATATTGTAGATAAACATTCAAATGAAAATTCTGACAGTCCCTTTATTCCAAAAGAAGGGAAAGATGTATATTTTCAGAGGTCGCTAACTCATTCTTTCCAGTCACAGATGACATAATGGTTCCAAAGGAATCTGCTCAGGTCCAAAAACACAGATTTCACAATTAGGACACAACATGAAACTTTGAATCACTTTATAATTCAAATTCTTAATGACAAAAAAAGAAAGAACTAGACACCAAAACTGCTCAAACATGGAGTCTGAACTATAAGGAGAAGGCCAGAAAAGATTGTATTGTGCTCATCCATGCTATATTATCCCAGGATAAAAGTTTTTTTTGAATTGACAGCATTCTAGCATATTCCAAATGGAAAATTCTTTTTCTCACCATCACAAACCAAGTTCCCACAATTACACAAAACAATACACATATGAAGTGAGGAATTTTCCACTGGGAGCAGAGAAAATCTTTGGAGAGGAAAACAGTTTTAGGAACATGGGATGTGTTTAACTTCCAGTGGCATTTCAGCGAGAGACCTCTCTAAAGTAGAAAGCTTAAGACAGTTGGAGACTTGACTGCCTCTTTCTGCAGTCACAGACAATTAAGGAAATGCCAATACTGGCCCAATGGTTGACACCAACAGTGTTTAAAGCAGGATTTATCCTGGAATAAAAATAGTCTAATATGGACATTTCACAGAATTAATTTTAATCCTCCTCTTAAAGAGTAGGTGATCACAGAGAAAAATAATAATTCAGAGGACGTATACAAATTGGTCACTAATTTCACTCAAAAGTCACCAGATGTTTGCTGGTGACACTGGTAGTTATCACATGGATTAAATTTTTAAAGGCTAGGGGTAATATTCATCCATGCCTTTGTTTTTTTTCCTTCCAAAAAAGATGTCAATTTTTTTTTCTTTTAGCCAGTTCAACTTCACTGTTTGCACACTACTGAAACAAGACCTCTTCAATATCCACCGGTTTGCTGAAGATGTTAAAGCGTTTATCTGTGGCCAGCCTCTTGGTAACATCCCTGAGGAACAACCGCAGTTCTCGTAATGTGTTTTCCTCCTGGTCTTCCATCCGACTTTTTTCTGACTCTGATAACTGACGAGGAGGACATGGTAGTGCGAGAGGAAGCACTTCCATAGCACGAAGAGCTAAAGAAAGGGGGAACGTTAAGATTAGATGGTAAGCTGGGACCCAACTGGAATCTGGCATTCTCTCAAAACATCTGTAAAGAAAGTAAAATTACAAGTCTGCAAACCTGAAACTCCAATAAGTAAAACTTCAAATGGAAATTAAAAGGAAGTAAGAGAATAACTTCACCTCATTAAATGACACGATAGGTCTCCTAGCCCTCTAGAACGCTACCCTCATATTCTGAGAACCCCAAGGCACAGTGAGCAACACCTACCGGGATGGAAGACAAAAGTAGAAAGTGTGTGCATGCACACGCGCACTTGTGTCTATACGAGGGTGTGCACAATGCAGACGTGTCTAGGCCAAAGGAGGGCACCAGTGTCCTCCCTATCTTTCTCTGTTTTATTCCTGCGATGTAGGGCCTCTCACTGAAGCGGGAGCTTACATTTTTCAGTGAGAATGGCTGCCAGCAAGTCCCAAAGATCCTTCTGTTTGTGTCCTCCTCCACAACGGGTTACATGTAGCACCGAGTCATTCTTGCCTTGTGCATGTCCTGGTGCTAGGACTCTGAATTTCAGCCTTCATGCTTAAACAGCATATGCTCTTGACCATTATTAGGGCCTCTCTCCAGCCTCACAAAGCAAAAGGCTCAAAAAAGAAAAATTACAGCCTTTGAAGACATGGAGAACCAGGCTGAACTACCATATGTAAAACCTAAGGTATTATTATTATTATGTACCTAAAATAAACTCAGCACCTTAAGACATTAATTTTCCAATGACAACGTCCTCTGATCCTTTTAAAGAATTTTCTGGCAAAACAGATGGACATGGGCTGTACAACATTAGGCAAGATCACCAAACCTCAGCAAGACGATGGCAACAGCTCTCAACGTTCCCTCATACGTGGAATGATAGCCTACAGAGTTAAACAAATGTGTATGTGGATGCAAGAGAGAGAAAGAAGAACAAGAAAGGGGGTAAGGGATGAGGAACAAGAGAATGCAGGAACTGTGGAAGAGGATAGAAAGCTTTTATTTTCCTAGCTTTTAACTCTGTGATGGACCTTGTTTGTTTTCTTTGGCAGATAAATACATGAGAATATACTTGATAGAGAATGGCTCTGACTTTACACAGTCTGTGGGAATGATGTACAGACTTTGGGTCTAGGCAAGCCTTGTTTGAGCGGCTGTTAAGCTACCTGTGTGGTGTTTTTTATTTCAAGTTCATTACAAAAATGTAATTTTACAAAAGGAAATAACATGCGGGATTTTATACAAACTTTACCCACTGATGAAACCTTGTAAAATTGCCATGTGCTAATGAAGATGCTGGTGTCCTAAGACATTTCTAGCACCACATATAATTCTCTCATGTTTATTTACCACGTGCTGTTTCCTTTGCCCATTTTATTACTGAAATGTTTTTATTTTCTTCTGTCAAGTACTGAGAGATGTCCATATTGTCTTCATCATATTCCTTTGTCAGGTGTATAAACTGAATTACAAAATTATCTTTCCAACCCAATGTGGCAGCACACACCTTTAACTCCAGTACTCTGGGAACAGAGGCAGGTGGATATCTATGAGTTCTAGGAAAGTCACAGCTACATAGTTGAGATTCTTTCTCCAAAAAAAGGGGGGGGGGTGGGTAGGGGGAATCTTCATAAAGCTTTTAACTTTTAATAGAGGGAAAAATATTTTTTCTTGGCATTGTACTAAAGCTCAGGATCAAATACTAAGTATTTTCACCAGGTCTTTAACATGAAAAATGAAAGTCAATGAACCACCCATTTAGGGTGGTATTATAAGACAATCATGAGTTCAAGACCAGCCAGGGTAACATAGTAAGATTGTGTAAAAAAAACCATAAAGAGGGCCAGTCAGACAGTTTAATGGGTAAAGTACTTGCCTTAGAGACTTGAGTTCAATCTCTAAACCCACATAAAGATCAAAGGAAATAACCAACTCCATAAAGTTGTCCATCGTACACAGACAGTGAAGAACGATTAGAGCATAAAGAAAAAGAAACTCTAAAAGACAGAGAATTCAAGCCAGACATGGTGGCTCTGTCCCAGCACTGAGATGCTGAAGCAGAACAAGTTTCAAAATGAATTAAAAAAAAACAATTCAGACTGATGAGACTAAAATATATTTAAGAGTATATAAAACAGTAAAATAAACTGTTATCAAGGTAAAAAAACATTTGATATACTAACAATATAGTACATAAACAACAAAAACCAAATCAAGTAGGTATTTATGAAAACATAAAAACAAGAAAGGGAAAAGGACAAGAACAGTTGAGATAAATAACAGTTGAAATAAATAAATAAAGAACAGTGGAGGGACTAAGAGGACAAGGGGTGGATTTGGGAGGAGTTGGGAGAAGAGTGAGGGGTGCATATTAAAGTGTACTTATGCATGTATAAAGTTTTTTTAAGAATTGTAATGACATTTATAAAAAATAGAACAAGGCAATATAGGCTTAAAGTTGTTTTAACAAAAATGGTATTTCTTGTAGAGGTTGAAAAGTGAGAAATAGGACCTGGTCTTTTATGACCTTTAAAAGTAGAAAAGGACACCTTCCTCAATGTCTTAGACTGCAGGCCTTCCCTAATTCAGAGCTGAAACCCAACAAGTTCACAAGCTCTGCTAAATGCTATGGTTCCAAATCCAAGGAAAATAAAATGCTTAAAACAAGGCTTTGGTAGACTTTCAAATACCACATAATATATACTAAATAAATATTTTAAAATTAGCAAGTAAAGCCGAAAGACCACATTCTAATCAACTTTGGTTGTTAAATTCCACTGGTAATGTGAATGGATCTAGAATCCACCTCTGGTTGTGTCGGTGAGCAGAGAGGTATCAATAAAGAGGGTTGACACCTCCAATGTAATGAACACCACTCCGTGGTCTGTGGCCCACACAGGAGGAGGCACACTTTGCACTAGCATTCCCCACTCAGCTTGCTGACTGTAACACAGCGTGACCAGTGTCGTACTCTCCCACCACTGTGGTGCTTTTCTTACCGTAATTGACTGCATCTACTCAAACCCTTCCTTCCTTATTTTTGTCAGGCTTTTTGTAACAAGAGCAAAGTAGTTAGCATACCACCTCTCAGATTATCAAACTTGCCCTACTCCACAAGGCAATCAATAACTTGTTATTTACAAGCTGCCATTTCAAGAACCAGGTACTTCAAAGAGTAAAACATAGAAGAACTGATAACATTTTCCCCTCAACTTTTTGAGCTGTTGAATGCACAATCTACCAGAATTTCTGAAGTTGTGCTTAATCAAACTTTAACAAAAATGTACTCAACCTTGGATTAGGTGAACACATAGCCATTTTCAACATGTCCATCTAGGCCAGTGAGAGAGCTCAGTGGATAAAAGTGTTTGCCACCAAGACCGAAGACTTGACTATTTCTTAACTCCACTGCCTTTCTCTTAAAAAGCTTGGACTTACCAGTATGTTTCCTTCGTGGTGGTGCCATTGATGCCTGATGGAGAATAAGTTCTTGGAAAAATTTTCTTCGATCTTCTTCAATAGGCCTTTGAACATATAATACCTCTTCATACTGTATTCTAAAGATACATTTAACCTATACATACACACATACAAAAAAAAAGAGAATATAAAATTAAAAGCATACATATTACATCAAATTAAAATTTCTTGCATTTCTTGTCCTATTCTCAATAAACAGCACATTCATTCTGACAAAAGGTTTGACTCCATAAACCAAACCACAACAAAAAGAGTCCAGTTGTCCAAGTCATTAACCAGTGGAAGTCTATATGTAAAAATCATCAGGAAAAACAAATCGAACGGTTGAGTGTACAGCTATTGGGCAGTACCAAGATGTAGTTATTTAGAATCTACAATAAGGAGCTGTATGCATATTAATGATCACTCTTTAAAATCTTTATATTTCTTTCTGTTTCTCATCTCTGTTCTTTCATTTCATTATACTCTCTGGAATCCTGGTTATTCTGTCAATAAACTAGAGTTTGAAACACTTCACACAGACTATTTCATCATACAACATTAGTGAAAGTTCATCAGTACTTCTTATCTCTCAGCATCTGTCTGCTGATTACCTACCTCCCATCTCCTCACCTGCTCTCGCAAGGCTTTCAATTTACAACTCCCCTTCCAAGATAAGCTACTTAAACAATTATATACCATCCACATTTATCACATGACACTTAATACTGCCTTTGATTTTTTTTGGGGGGGGTGGGGGAGTCTGGTTGGTTGGTTGGTTGATTGGTTTTAGGACTAGCTAACTTCTACCTTCTAGACTCCAAATTCTCTGATAAAAAAGCTTTTCTTATTGTTTCAATTATTTTTCCCATATTATGGTTTACTTTTCACTCTATAGATAATAACCACTGATATAAGATGAAAGTTTTTGGGCTGGGGATTTAGCTCAGTGGCAGAGCGCTTGCCTAGCAAGCACAAGGCCCTGGGTTCGGTCCCCAGCTCCGAAAAAAAAAAAAAAAGAACCAAAAAAAAAAAAAAAGATGAAAGTTTTTAATTTTTGCAAGATCCTTGTTACTTATTTTTACTACTTTTCTTTTGTTTTTACTTTTTTTGGGGCCATGTCCAAGAACTCATGTTCAAATATGGTGTCATAAAGTTTACTATAAGTTGTAGCTCTTACATATCTTTGATTTGTTTATGTTAATTTTGCTTTAGGTATTAGGCAAGCATTCAGTTTCATTTTTTTCTTAGCATGTAGAACAGACTTTCCCAGACTTAACAGCCCCAAAACCTTTAACAAAAAAAATCATTTGATGGGGCCAAGTGGTGGTGGCACACACTTTTAAACCCAATACTTGAGAGGCAGAGGCATGTAGATCTGTGTAAATTCAAGGCCAGCCTGGTCTACAGAATGAGTTCCAGGACAGCCAAACCTACACCGAGAAATCCTGTCTGAAAAAAACAAAGGACACACACATAAACACCATTTGACGGAATTTGTATGTGCACGTGTGTAGTTGCACATGTGCCACAGAATGCCTGTGGAAGTCAAGAGTCAGTTCTTTTCTTCCACCACAGAGATGGCTCAAACACAGGCGGTCATTTTGGCAGCAGGTGCCTTTACTCACTGAGCCAACTGTGAGCCAACTGCCTTACTATATTATTAAGTTAAAAGAGTTTTCTAAAAACACATTTATAATGTCACTCAACAGAAAAATAACCTGTTTCAAAGCTTATCTACCAGTCTGTGGCTTGCTTTTCATTTTTAGTGAAATCTTTTCAGTAATAAAGTTAATATTTCTTTTTTATTTTACTACTGTAGCTTTTTAAAAAAGATAATAGTGTTGTGTGTGTGTGTGTGTGTGTGTGAGAGAGAGAGAGAGAGAGAGAGAGAGAGAGAGAGAGAGAGAGAATATGGATTTGTGACAGAAGTGTGTCACGACCACAGCCGTTGGTGTTATAAGCCTTATAACTGGTTATAAGGCTACTAATATGGGTGCTGGGAACTGAACCCAGACCCTCTGCCATCCATCAGAGGATAGCCATCTCTTCAACTTCATACATAAACTTCCATAGTTGTTTTACTTTTTCAATGTCTTTCTTCCCTCCAAACCTTAATTTCTGTAGAGCAGTGATAATCTATTTTTCACATATTCTGTTCATTCACTCAGTCGAGACTCACTGTGCTTGAAAACTATGAGTACATAATGTCTGTGTGTTTATAGGTGTATTACCATAAATTACTATATATATATATATTACTATATATACTACTATACTAGGTAGTTTGCTACTCTTTGTTGACAGAAGGGTAAAGAAAACAAACAGCACATGCCTTGGGTAAATTCAGACTTATTAAGACATCACATTGCATCAAACTGGCACCTAATAAGTTTATAGAAATTGAGTGATGATCTTAACTGATGATGAAGACGAAATTTGGTATCTCCTTGACCACTCATCAAGCCTAAACATCACAACATCAGGAAACTGCATCTATGGCATCTTAAAAAATTACTATTTGGACGGCTGGAGACATGGCTCAGTGGCTAAGAGCCCTGGATCTTCTTCCAGGGTCCATTCCTAGCACCAACATGGCAACTCACAACAGTCTTTATTTAACGCAAGTTCTAAGGGATCTGAGGTGCTCTTCTTGTCTCTGTAGACACCAAGTACACACAAGGTACACAGATATACAAGCTGGCAAAACATCCATACACGTAAAATAAATAATAGAATTAAAAACTTTAAAAAAGAATTACTATTAGTACATGATCTTGGAACCAAAAAAAAAAAAAAAAAAACCACACACACACACCTGAATTATAATCTTTGTTCTGCCACATTGAATAGCAGTGGGACTCTAAGTAAGGTACGACAGTTCATTAGTCTCTATTATTACAGAGCATGATTTCTGAATTTTTGATCGAACATTTCAAAAGTAAGACACCTGAGCATATTTCCTCAAAATAAGCATATTCATTTAACACAACATTCTAGTAACATATTATTTCTATTATAAAATATATACATACTAAGTACATAAGATAACATGAAAATTAACATGAATGGAAGTTCTAAGGTTCTGGGCTACTGGACTAGAAGATAGAAACATTAAGAATATAAAGGATATAAGAATATAAGAGGGGTTCTAAAAATGATTGTCATTTATACTAACAACACAAATCCCATGGGACTAATTCTTTTAAAATGAGCAGAACCAAGCATCATAGCTCACATCTAGGAGGTTAGAGGACTGCCATGGGCTTGAGACTAGACAGAAATAAATGGATGGATGGATGGATGGATGGATGGATGGATGGATGGGTGGGTGGGTGGATATACATAGATGAAAACCTTTTCCATTTATGATTGCAATTATTACAGAATTATTGGATCACACCCTGAGATTGTGTTATTTACTGAAAAAACTTTTTAGTTGTAGTGTATGGCTCAGACGTTAGCGCACACCTTTAGTCCCCCTGGCTGGATTGTAGATATGCCCCAGTATTCACCTTTAATCCCAAATAGTGAAAATAAAGTTAGTTTGCAGAAGGAAGCTTGAATGTTTGAAGGCAAGGTCTAATTAAGTGGTGGACAAAATGACGAGTCAGAGAAAAAAATGGGACAAAATATGCCCCAAGTCTTTCTTCTTGTGAGAAGAAAGAAGAAAGGGAAGCTACCTGAGGAGCAGGTGCAGAAAGGAGAGGGTTTTATGGCGACAGGTTGAAGAGAGAACAAGCCAGAGGATAAAAGATCCAGAAAAGATTGCTAGAGTTAGTTAGGCCACGCAGAGCACTTGAGTAAGAGGCCAAGAGAGAAGCGAGACCCAATCAATCGGACTGGAGAGAATCAGCCTCCAAGCTGAGTTGAACTAGCCATTCAGCATTCAGAAAGAACTAGAAAGGATGATCTTATTCAGTAGTAAGTCTCAGAAGTTGCAAACATTCTAGGCCTAGATAAAACTGCACAGAGGCTAAGTTTCCAGGATTAGGATTAGGTCAGCAGACAGAGGCAGTAAACCTCAGAGATGACAATTACATCAGATATGGAAAAGTTACATTTACACAGAGTATTTTTAAATTGTGCAATTATGCAATCCGTTTATAGAGAATTCACATAATCTCCACTTCAAAAATGTAAGTATTCTTAATATCTACATGATTAGTAAAAGCAAAAATACAGAACAATGATACAAAAGGAAAAGAAGCTAAAACCTCGGATTCAATGCTAACAAACTT
Organism: Rattus norvegicus; assembly: GCF_021556685.1. NCBI lineage: Eukaryota > Metazoa > Chordata > Mammalia > Rodentia > Muridae > Rattus > Rattus norvegicus. The sequence continues at coordinate 34,268,431 of NC_141539.1, read as the reverse complement.
CTGCTAATTAAGGATAGTCAATCAATATCATAGTTTTTCTGAATACTACAACAGCTAAACTATGCCCTCTATGACAATAAACTAAAAGTTATGGTTAGTAGCCTTCATATTCTACCAGACACTAAACATCCAAATTTTATTTGGGACACATAAATGGCCCAGCAGTTAAGAGTAGAAGGCTACTCTTACAGAGGACCCAAATTCAGTTCCCAGCATCCAAGTCAAACAGCTTACAACTAACTGCTTGTCACTCCAGTTTAAAGGGGCATAATGTCCTTTTATGATCTTTGTGCATACACACACACACACACACACACACACACACACACACACACACGCACAATTTAAAATTAAACAAGCCTACTTGGGTCAGTAAGATGCCTCAGCAGGTAAAAGTGTTTGCCATGCAAGCCTGACAACCCGAGTCTGATCCTCAGAAATGACAATGGAAGAAAGGAGCGGATTCTCAAAAGCAGTCCTCTGATCAACAACATAGCCTGCATATGCATACATAAGCCTATATATACAATTATTTATTATTACTACCATTATTATTATATAAAATAAACAGTTTCATACAAGACTAATAAATTAATGCAAATTCATTTATTAAAACAACTAGCAAAAGGCAAAACATGAAAGTACTCAGTAAACAAATACTTGAATTATAAAATTCTATATGACCAGGTTTATATTACATTTAAAACATGTAAATATTTTAGATGAACATCATTTCTACAGTATCTCCTAGGAAAATATTTTCAATAAGTATTTTTTTAAAATACCATTTGAATGTCAGGTAAGATCGGGGTATTAAAATTTTTTAATAAGGAGCTGGAGAGACGGCTCAGCAATTAACGAGCACTGGCTGTTCTTCCACAGTGCCCAGGTTCAACTTCCAGTACCACATGGCAGCTCACAACTGTCTGTAAATCCAGTTTCAGTTTCAGGGGATCCAACACCCTTGCACAGGCAAAACATGCAGGCAAAATACCAATACACAAAAAATAAAAATTTAATCAAGTTGTGCGGTCATGGCATACTCCATTAATTCCAGCACTCAAAGGAAGCAGAGACAAGCAGTTCTCCATAATTTGAGGCAAGCCTGGTCTACAGAGCAAGTTCCAGGACAGCAAAGGCTACAGAGAAACTTCGTCTCAAAAAAAAAGAGGGGGGCGAGAGGGATAGACAGGCAGAAAAATTTGATAAGTTTCATTCAAAGCCTGTTTTCCCCCTGAATCAATTATGGCTTTACTTTTTATTTGAACTCAAAAGTAAATTTCAGATATAATTTTTAAAAGAAAAAATGCACGGTAATATTTACCCCAAATAAAATCTAACTCCATCAATGAAAAGCTACTGGCTCACAAAGAATGAAAAGGGACATTATGAAGGACAGTGGTGGAAAAGCTCAGGCTTTCTGAGGAAGCCGCACACATCAGGCTCTGCTTTAGCATGGAATTGTCTCATCTTCACAGCAGTGAAGGGAATGGTGCCTAAAAAGCTAATAGATTTGGTATAAAAACTGTGATTTTTATTATAATTAAAAGTTGTTTAATTTAATAAGTCAACAATTTTTTTAACAATATAATAAGGCAGGCTGGAACCCCGTATGTACAACAATGCCAAGCAACCAGAGCTTCCAGGGACTAAGCCACTACCTAAAGACTATACATGGACTGACCCTGGACTCTGACCTCATAGGTAGCAATGAATATCCTAGTAAGAGCACCAGTGGAAGGGGAAGCCCTGGGTCCTGCTAAGACTGAACCCCCAGTGAACTAGACTGTGGGGGGGAGGGCGGCAATGGGGGGAGGATGGGGAGGGGAACACTCATAAGGAAGGGGAGGGGAATGTTTGCCCGGAAACCGGGAAAGGGAATAACACTCGAAATGTATATAAGAAATACCCAAGTTAATAAAGATTAAAAAAAAAAAAAAAAACAGCAGGCTGGAGACATGGTTCAACCATTAAAGTCTAGGCACACACAATAACATAATGAGGCAAAAATAGAATTTAAGCACTTCTTACCTCTTCAGGCAGCTCACTGTACATGGTTTCAGAGGTAGACAATAAAAATATAGGTGAAAAGGATGGTATATCCTGCAGCAAGGTCAGAAACGTTGCTCTCACGGTCTCGCTGACAGCGTCCCACCAGTCACCAATGTGAGGCATGTAAACAATACTCGGTACTGTTCTTCGAGCTTCTCGAAATATCTAAGGAAAGAACCAGTGATTAAAAGCTCAAATTGAGTACTCTAAAACCTACGTATCAACCCCTGTATACATTCAATATGTCAATCATCCCCAAACTTAATTTCTTAAGAGAGGATACAAAAGCTTATATAAGTAACTCCTATGTACTCTTGCCTCATCATATATAAAAAGGTATTTTACAATTTAACCACTCCTATTCAGTACATATTAATAGCATAAAGATAAAAAATTGTGTTTCACCATGTAGGAATAAGGCAACCACTATAAAAAATGTTGCTAATAAAAATAAGCACCTCTATCGCCCATATCACTTTTAGTGTTATTAGTGACCATCAATAAGGAAGAAAGGACAGCATTGTTGAAATACTTAAGCAGTATCTAAAATCACTGAATGCAAGAATACATGTTAACCAAGACACCCTACCCTAGAGCTTAAATTTAATGAACTTTCTGCTTACATACTTATCTCTTTCTATCACTCAATTGTTCATAGTTACAAAACAGCCTGACTTCTCTAAAGAAGAACAATAAGTTAGCAAGGAGCTCTGAGACACTTCCACTGTCAGGAAATTAAAACGGCATTTTCCTCAGTTGTTAAAACCATACTTCCCATCACACTCTGCCAACACACAACTGTAAGAGGAGACTGGCTATTACTGCTGAGCCAGAACTGCTGCTCTCCTCTGCGTGCAGGCTAACATCTGTTGAGGCCGTCACTGCCTTCTTCCATGTTAAGATGCAATCTTTTTAACAAGGTTAGATATAAGTGTTGAACATCTGACTATTTCTTCCAACTAGAAAGTTCTATTCTTTAGTTACTTCCCTTATTTTAAACACATCACAATGAGCCTATGTAATGTAAAAGGTAAGTAAGCACCTAACACAAATAACTAGAGCAGACGTAGTAACTTATGCCTATAATCCCAACATGTAGGTGGCTGAGGCAAAAGGACTGAAAATTACAAGACAGATGGGATTACACAGCAAGTTTGAGGCCAGCCTGGGCTATGGCTATACAGCAACATTCTCTCTCTTTCTCCCTCTCACACACGCACACACACACAAATAAACAAGCATACAAGCAAATTATTAGAAATGTTCTAAAGAATAAAAAGAAATATTTTTATTTCATGAGCATCCTTACCAATTACATAAGATTATTCACTAATATTTCACAGTGCTGCCAACACAGATGACAGAGGCTCAAATAGACTCCCCAGGTGGAAGGAACATAGACGCTCCTGTCACGTGTCTCAAAGGAAATGTTTGCTCCTTCCTTTGCTTGCTATTTGCATATCCACCAATCCAGAGCAGCTGTAGACACGGTTTCATCAGGACTCACAAACTCCGACCTTTACTGTAAATACTGTTATCCTAAATTTTGGAAATCTATAATTTTTCCCTCTTCAAAGTTCTTATAGGAAATTTAAAAAAAAGAACAAGCACAAATCATTGGCAAAAGGAAGGAGCCACTCAGGTTCTTATCCACGCAGGAGTGCAAAGGCAATCGAGACTCTCTCTCTCTCTCTCTCTTTTTTTTTTTTTTTTTAAAGAAATTGCTACATTAAGCCAACAGCAGGCATGGTATGAGGAAAACAGTAACTAATTCCAACTGCTGGTTTCCAATCCCCTGTCTATGCTGGTAAAACTAAGAGGAAGAGAAATTAAGAAGAGTGATCAAAGAAAGAAGACGAGCAAACAGTAACTTCTCACAAACTTCAGGAGAAAATGGGCCACTGCATGTCGCCTCATGCCTGGTGTACAGGTGAAAACAAGACATGCCTCTACACATTTTTTTTTGCCTTACGCTAGTACTTCTGTTAGAATGTGTAGGAATACATGTTGAGAACATCCAGCTACTACCAAGCGTCAGTGTGAACGGGCACTACAACAGGTTAAGGATAAGAAGAAGTTCACAGAGTCAGAGTTAAACAACAGAAGCAACAGGTGCTCTGCTGACTGCTGACTGTGGGCTGCGCAGACTCAGCAACTCTCAGAGACGGCTTTCTTTAGACTTCTTTCTCATTTTCATCAAATCCTCTTCAAAATTTATAACTTAAACATAATATTCTATTATTTCCAATGTCTCTAAAAATATCATTTTTTCTAAAATTTTACAAATTATATTAGAAAACCGAGAGCAGATGAGTCTAACACAAATATAGAAAAATCCAAAAGGCTTAGCCTTTTTAACCCATGAGTATAATGATATGACTGGAGAATTAACCTTACTACAGAAGACTACAAGAGATAAACAACATCTACAGATTATTTCTACAATGTTTCCTCTAAGCCTTTAGTTGGGAACCACGTTTACTTTCTAGAAATAGTGAAAAGCACTATGGAAGGGCTTTTCCTTTTAATTCCTCAGTTTGTATAACACGATATTACAGTATACTTTCATGGTTTTAAATATAAAACCAACTTGTTCTAATTTCTCAGTTTTATACTAAGATTTCAAAAGGTGAGCTGCAAGTTTAATGAGGAAGTGCTTGTATAGTGCTTCTGAGACCCAAGTTCAATTAGAAGCACTGAGTGAGTGAGTGTGTGAGTGAGTGTGTGAGTGAGTGAGTGAGTGAGTGTGTGAGTGAGTGAGTGTGTGAGTGAGTGTGTGAGTGAGTGTGTGAGTGAGTGTGTGAGTGAGTGAACGAGTGAGTGAGTGAGTGAACGAGTGAGTGAGTGTGTGAGTGAGTGAGTGTGTGAGTGTATGAGTGAGTGTGAGTGAGTGAGTGTGTGAGTGAGTGAGTGAGTGAACGAGTGAGTGAGTGAGTGAACGAGTGAGTGAGTGAGTGAACGAGTGAGTGAGTGTGTGAGTGAGTGAGTGTGAGTGAGTGTGTGAGTGAGTGAGTGAGTGAATGAGTGAGTGAGTGAGTGAGTGAACGAGTGAGTGAGTGTGTGAGTGAGTGAGTGTGTGAGTGAGTGAGTGAGTGTGTGAGTGAGTGAGTGAGTGTGTGAGTGAGTGAGTGAGTGAGTGAGCGGGTGGTGAGTGAGTGAGTGTGTGAGTGAGTGAGTGAGTGTGTGAGTGAGTGAGTGCGTGCGTGAGTGAGTGAACGAGTGAATGAATGTTCCAAAACTAGCATTTTAAAATTTGTAAGAGTATAAACATCAAAGAAATGGCATTTTCTTGTGAATTCTGGGATGTTGGTTTAAGAGTAATGTAAAAACAGCCTTTCAACAGTTAACTCATGATCATTAGATCTTATTTAGGTGTTGAGGAAGCAGGATTCTGGGGATGGGCTTCACACAACAGGCAAGTACTCTTGTCACTGAGCTATATCCCATGTTGGCAATTTTTAAAGCTGTGGACTAAAGTAGTCTTTGTGAAATTGAATGCCTGTCAATTCACACGAAAAATAGAGCCTAGTTTTACTGAAGTGGCCCCTGGCTGGAACAACTGATGCCGCTTGAGAACTAGAGAAATACTCACCTATAAGGTGTCTCGGATTGGTGGATGTGCAAGGTGTAGTAGAAAACAGAAAAACTGTCATAGAGAAAAAAGACAGTAGGCCAAATTACTGAACCAACCGTTTCAAAACACGTCTGACATGACCAGCGCTCTTGCACACGTCACATGAGCACGATCCAGTGTCTGTTCACACTTCATTTCCTCCTGGCTTCCTTCTCGACCCAGATATTACATCTCTTAACCACGTTTTCTTTTCCTTAAGGTTTTTTTTTTTAAATCACAAATTACTTATGCTAAATATCAAAAGCAAAACTCATCTTGCTGGACTAGAAGTGCCCATTCAAGGGAGTACTAATGATATGAACTGCACTAATACTTAGAGGAGTTCTGATGTCTGAAGAGCAGAACTGAGAGGGCAGTGCTTCAGCACCAAACTAAAGTGTCTGGGGCAGCGCTCGCTTTGCTGTCAGACATTGGCTTGATTCCCCAGCACTACATGCATACACATTCAATGTGTGAAATTTTTGCCATTTTCTTTTTCTATTTTGCCAGCTCTAGGGATGAGATCCAGAGCTTTGCACAAGTTGGTCCGTGTCCTACCAATGATTTATATACCCAGACTTACATGTTTTAAGTTAAGAATTTATAGCCTCATTACAAACCATTTTGTTTAAAAACTGAAATCTTGAAATCTAGATGGAAAAAAATCAAATGCAAATGTGAATAAAGTAGAAAACTCAAGCCAGATGTGCTCTGACTTACCTAGGAGGGGCGATCACCGGCAAGAGGCAAACAACTTTATGTTGTCAGGAAACTTCTAGAATGTCAGTTACTTAATGTACTAAAATTATGAAACACGGCTAAAAGTAAAATTTGGGAACTAAATTTTCTATAAAATTGAGTTTCTATAAAACTCAATTTTTATAGAAAGTGCTTTATTTCAAAGCATAATGAGTTGAATTTTTTGTATCTTGCTATCATAAGATTACATAGTATCACTGGTGATTTATCCTATTAATATCATTTTACTGCATTAATATTCAATTCACCTAAGATTTACAGAGTATCTTCTGCAAAAACGAAGCACTGTATGACCTCTAAGGATCAAGAATTCAAAAAATAGGGGGCCTGGAGAGAGTGCTCGGGTTAAGAGCACTGGCTGCTCTTCCAGAGGTCCTGAGTTCAATTCCCAGCAACCACATGGTGGCTCACAACCATCTGTAATGGAATCCGATGTCCTCTCTGGTGTGTCTGAAGACAGTGACGGTGTACTCACATACATAAAATAGATAAATAAATCTTTAAAAAACAATATTTCAAAAAATGAGACACCATGTTTTTCTACTTAAGTACAAAGCCAGTCAGTGATGAAGCATACCTATTTGTGGCAATACTACAAAACAACGTCTGTTAAAGCTAAATTTTCTGATACTTTCATTCCATAAAGAGTGCAATTCAATCACTGTTACACATTCTGAAGTAAGACAATTTAATTTGCTTACAAACTCAGGGGAGTGTATACCACAGAAAAACCCAGACACCTGTGTGAACAAACACAAAACCACCAGTGTGCACACACATTAAACTGGGACAGCACAGACTAGCATGGCCCCTGAACAAGGATGACGCAACTTCATGACAGGAGCCGTATCCTTTGAAGGGAGGGCTGCTATAAACCAGGTGGGTAGGGTATAGGAAGGCCCTGGGAGGAGCTGGGGGAGGGAAAAAACATGGTCAAAATATATTATATGGAAAAATTTTAGGTAAACTAAAAGGGGGACACTGCACTGAGATAAATATTAATCCTTTAATATTACTGAGTCAAAAATGGCTTTTCCTGAGAACTCCCAGATATATTTTTCTCTCTGGGAATAGAAAAATACTAAAACTTTCACCAAATAAAATATTTGATTCACCATTTCAAATAATTCATAACACCATACAGTACCTAAATTTCAAAGCTTTTGATAAATCACATATTGAAGAGCTGGAAATTTAGCTCAGTGTTTGAGAACATACATTGCTCTTCCTGAAGACCTGAGTTTGATTTCCAGCACCCATATCAGGTGACTTACAAGTGAACAAAATTGCAGGCCCAGGGAAGTTTGACTTCTGTTGGTACTTGCATTCATGTGCATATATACCTCCCCATATACAGATATTTAAATAATTTTTAAAATCTTTAAAAACATATATAAATTTACTCTAGTTTAATAATATCACTAATAATATCTTTTAACAAAAAAGATAAAATATAATATTCATTCATCCTTTTTCTAAGTCAATAATGAGAATAATAGAGGAGACAGCGTTCACACTTGAGAATGGAAGAGAGGTAGAATTACAGTTATTACTGATTTTTGTCTCATGAGTCTAGGGGGGAAGGTTAAGAGAAAAAGTTCCATATAGTTCAGGCTGGCCTTGGACTTGTTATGTAGCCAAGGATAATGCTGAACTCCTGACCGACCTGTCTTCACCTCCATGCACTGAGACTGAAGCCATGCACTACCCACACTGACGCCTCAGGACACGCTGCAGGGCTCAGTGACCGTGTGTGAACTTAGGTACCAACCAGGGATGTGCCAGGATTTCCCATTCATCTCGGAATACTCTGACATGCTCAATAATGTGAGAGCAGCACATATACACACAGAGAACCATATTGTGCCTGCTAGTACCAGACAGAGACCACAAAGTACTGTACCTCAAAATGTAATCTATTTAAGACCTAGAATAATAATAGATTGGGGTGCATGTTTAAAAAATAGGTTCCTAAAACCTATCCCAAATTCAGTGCAATAGGATCCCTGGGTCTGGAGTCAAAGAATTAAGAAATTTCAGTAAATGCCTCCAAGCAACTCTAAGACACACTAAATCTTAAACAGTGAGGGAACTCTTCAGTAGGAACTAATTCCTCTAATATATTTCTCTCCTAATATTAATTTATAAGTCAAGGCAGACAGGTGAGGAGAGGACGTTTTGCCTCTCACATGCAAACAGACATCTTGCATGTGTGTGTTTTAAAAAACAGCTAAGCAGTTAATACCATCACCACAGTGTAAAGAACACCACAGAGAGCTCTTCACCTCTTCATTTTTCTCATACATAAGAAATACATTCCTTTAAAGGTTATTTAAGTCTTCCCTTTTTTCATTTTCATGCTACACTATTAAATATCCAACTTATTTTGTATGAAGCATGTTAAAGTGGGTAAAGCTGCTTGATCAAACCAGATATCATAAACCAAATCCCATGAACCTATACAGAAAAAAGAAACATCTTCCAAAAGCTGTTCTCTGACCTACACACACACACACACACACACACACACATGTAAAACTTCACATACATTAGAGAAATACATGCTAAGAGTAACTTGCCATAGACTGACTCCTGCTACACATTTACTTAGAGTTGATCCTCAGGACAGAGTCTTAGTCCCAAGGAGAGAAGACAGAAAGAAAGAGGATACAGAAAAGAGAACTTTTTAAATGCTATGGTTTAGTACTTAAACCACACCCACTACCCTAGGATTTTTTTTCTTAGCTACTTAAAACCAGATTTGCTGTCCTTTATAAGTTGTTTTTAAACATCAGTTTTACTTACTAGCAGTATCTTTATGGAAAAGTCTGTTGAAAAACTACTACATTTATAAACAGTGGTTAGCTGGTCCCCAGCAGTGTTCAGCAGAGCCTAGCTGTTCCACGGCCTAGCCAAGACCTGGCCAAGCTGGTGCTTATTCAAGCATGAGCTCTTGCATCTAAGAAGCTTTTGAACTGCACTGAGAAAATGGATTTTTGCAAACTACACGGCCAAATGATGAAACCAAGAGGTTTTTATTATTTTTCTCCTATAAATTGATACCCCTCCCCCCACATTCACCATCAACATGACCAAAAAAAGAAAGTCAGAAATGAAAGAGAACGAAGAATATGAAGTTAAGATCCATAGTTAGCCAAGTTATGACTTTAAGAGGCCCAGGCTCCATACTATGAAGCTACAGTTCACTACAAGGCACCCTGAGTGCTGCTTGTAGTGTGCTTTACCACACTAAACCCATAACCTGGGCCTCAATACACACACACCAGACAATACAGAACAGAGACTCCTGTTTAGAAAATGCTTCTCTTTTAATGTGACTTTTTTTTTAAAGTCATACACGTTATCTCCAGCTGAGATATGCCTTCCTGAAATGCTTTTGCCTCAGCCCTCCAGAGTCCTGGAATTATAGGTATTAACCAATCCAACCCACCAAAATTATTTAAAGAGACAGGATTTAGGGACAGCTAGGAAAGACAATTTTCTGGGTAAATTTTACTACCCAAGTATGGGGGAGCACTTGACTCTGACCCCCACTGGGAACATGAATTTGTAATCTCAGTGTTGGAACGTAGAGATAAGACCATACTTGAAGCTTTCTGGCCAGCCAACTTAGCTTAATCTGTTAGTCCTAGGTTCCAGTAAGAAAACCTACCTCAAAATTAAGGTGCAAGGCTCCTAAAAAATGACACTGGAGGTTAACTTCTGGCCTCAACAGGCACCACTACATGTGTGCACATGCACAAAGGAAAACAGAGGAAAGAGGAGGATCTCATGGTACATGTGTGCACATGCACATGGAAAACAGAGGAAAGAGGAGGATCTCACGGTACATGTGTGCACATGCACAAAGGAAAACAGAGGAAAGAGGAGAATCTCATGGTACATGTGTGCACATGCACAAAGGAAAACAGAGGAAAGAGGAGGATCTCATGGTACATGTGTGCACATGCACATGGAAAACAGGAAAGAGGAGGATCTCACGGTACATGTGTGCACATGCACAAAGGAAAACAGAGGAAAGAGGAGGATCTCATGGTACATGTGTGCACATGCACATGGAAAACAGAGGAAAGAGGAGGATCTCACGGTACATGTGTGCACATGCACATGGAAAACAGAGGAAAGAGGAGGATCTCACGGTACTGCCTGGTTGATTTTGTATGTCTGGGCAGAAACTATCCTGCTTCATCCTCTAAGAATCTGGGACTACAGCGACAATAGATAACACATCTATCTCCTTTGAAGTTAATTTTTCATTTGCTTAATAGTCAAATATAAATGCCATAAAAAGAAAAGGTTCCATACGCTACAACAGCTGCTATTGTAGGTGGGACTTTTTCTTCCTTTATACTGTAATTAAAGGTATAAATAAACAAAGTTGGCTGAAAATTTAGCTCAGTGAAAGAGCACCTGCCACAAGGTCCTAGGTCTGATGTTCATCACTGCAAAACTAAAAGCATAAAACAGAAAGTTTAATCATTCACAATCACAGATTCCTGTCCCTAAATCAAAGCAACCATTCATAAACAGATCACATGCATGCGCATACACAACACATACACACACACATACACACACACACACACACACACACACACACACACACACACACACACACCCCACCTTTACTTTCCCATATTAACCTGTGTAAACCAATCTCATCTCTGTTGGTGGCCTCATAGTATATACATGACTTGTTTTCCAATGCCCCATTATAGGACTTTCAATTTGTTTGATGAATTATGTTTGTCAGCATGCACAAAGCTAAAGAGATGGCTCAGTGGTGAAGAACACTGTTCTTCCAAAGGACCTGGGTTCAATTCCCAGCACCCACATGGCAGATCACAACTGTCTGTAACTCCAATTTCAGAGGACCAGACACCCTCATACAGATATACATGTAATCAAAACACCAAAGCACGTAAAATATAAAAGTAATATAAAACACAATAATGACACAAAGCCACGATTAATATCCTTCTGTATCTGACAATGAATTCTTATACCTAATAAGCCTTTAGGGGGCAAAGTTCCTAAATATATAATTCTAGATCAAAAGGTCATAATACCTACTTTAAATTTTATAAGAAACAAAAGCATAACAATACTCTAAAATATATAAATTTCCATTTCCATTTAACTAAATACAAATATACAGAATATTTCCAGAATTAACTTTTTAAGTTTTTGTTAACTTTAAATAAAACTTGTGATTTTCATGTGTGTGTGTGTGTGTGTGTGTGTGTGTGTGTGTGTGTGTGTGTGTGTATGTGTGTGTGTGTATGAAGGTAAAAATCTCTTTTTAGCTGGTTGGTTGTTTTTTAATCTCCTTATAAATACAAAGCATATTTGCTCTTTTCTCTCTTTTTTTTTTCTTTCCTTTTCTCTTTAGCAGATGTTGGAGGAGACTAAGATAGGTATTCACAATATAATCTGGTATCATCGTGAAGTTTTGATTGCCCTGCCTCAACTTTCAGAATACTGAAAATTACAGATAGATACATGCCACTATATCTTGCTATGTTTTGCAAATTTTTATGTTAGACTTTTATTCTTTATCTTTCCTGATTTAAATACTATTCATATTTAAGAAATTTGCTCTTTTTTTGATTGATTGATTGATTGATTGATTGATTGAATTTATATGAGTTCACTAGCTGTCTTCACCACACAGAAGAGGGCATCAGATCCCATTACAGATGGTTGTGAGCCACCATGTGGTTGCTGAGATTTGAACTCAGGACCTCTGGAAGAGCAGTCAGTGTTCTTAACCACTGAGCCATCTCTCCAGCTCAAGAAATTTGCTCTTGATATATGAAAAATACATTTTTCACCAAACAATGTCTATTAATTTTATTTTAAATATACATTTGCTATGTGAGACAAATTTTTCTGTAGTCAAGTTCCTTTATTTGGGTTCTAGTGTTTGTATATTGTTTAGAAACTACTTTCTTAGGCAAATGATAATAAACATATGAGTCTCGTGAATTCTCCTAGCTGAAGTTCCAAAGCTGATCTAAAATTTGTTTGCATTTACATATACAAACAAATAGGAAAGTGAATTGTTTTGTCTTTCTGTTGTCTGTAGTTAAATCCATCCTGTGTTTTTGCACCCATCTACTTTGTTCCCAGAAATAACAACTGACACATCTTATATATGAACACATACATGCTTAGGTCAATAGCTTTGGCTCTGTTTCCCAACTAGCTCCTATCTTAATTATCCATCTATCAATCCACATGGCTGGTTACCCGGTTCTCAGTTTCACATGATCATCTTCTTCTGTGTCTGGCTGAATCTCCCTCCACTTGACATAATCTCAGAATTCCCCTCTCTCTGTTGGATGTCCCAGTTTCTAATCCTGGCTCAGCTCAGCGGCCAATCAGCAATTTACTGACAATGAGTGCTTTTACACGGTACACAAGAGATTATCTCTACGACTGTCCCTCTGAAGGACAGCCGGTTTTTAAAAGACACTCACTAAGTAGCCCGTTTCTTCTGTTACTGATATATCAGAGCTGTATTTGTAGGAGCCATCATCACATGCCATTTCTACAGAGGTCAGGGTGGGTTTTCTTTGCTTGCTTTGTTTTGTCTTTCAGTCCTTTTACTTTATCTGTTCCTGTGCAGATATAAGTTTCTTATTATTGTCACCCTAGCATACCCATAAAAAAAATCCAAAGTTTTATATTATATTTCTTTCTCTAGAATTCATCTTGTGATTCTCATGTTGATTATCTAGAAGAAACAGAAATCTTGTTAGGTTGCTACCTCTATAGTGGGATTATAAATGGATTAGACTGAAAATTTATGAATAATTCAGAAAAGAACTCGCAGCCTTCTCATTTTGGTCTTAGCAGCAATGAAAATGAAAACCATGATTACAGCTAACATGCTCAGAGCACTGATATCAAGCCTATTTGATGTATTTATTTTAATAGAACCTCATACTAAGTATCATTATCTTCATTTCATACGTAGTGAAATCGAGGTTCAGTTGAGTTAAACATCATTTAGGTCACAATAATGAAGCTGTGTAGCTAAGGTTCTATCCATTTAATCTATACCTGAATTAAAATAAAATAATTTAAAACTTTTTTAATTCAATTGTCCCTTTCAGTTGAATTTAAATTCTCTTCTTAGGCATGGCATACTAATTTGTTCAATTAATTCCTAGGTAAACTTAGTTACTGTTTTGAATCATTCTCTCTATCCACTGTATTTATAACTTATTGTGATTAATATATAAGAAAGCAACATGTTTTAGACCATTACGTTTGCAAGTGCCTAGCTTATAGAATCCTCTTACTGTCCTAAACAATTTTTAATTCTATAGGTTTTCCAAAAACAATGCTATCACAATCAATACTTGTAAACTTAACACAGCGTTTCCAATATTCAATCCCCTCAATGTTGAATCAATCTTGCATGTCTCAATAGTGACCTATCACTTTTTTAACTAAAAGGCTCCATTTAGTAATGTTTCTTTGTGGCTGCTGTCTTAGGAGTGCAGTCGGTCTTTGGCACTCTCTATGTCTTTGAAAGGCTGCTGCTGCTACTTTGCCAGTCTCTCAGCTTTCCTCTTCTCCTATGCTTGGCACACTTTAGCATCCGAATGATAGTACTCTTTCAAATGATTCACCTGTGTGACTGTCTTGGGTGAGTGCTTTTACAACACTTTTCAATTCCTCCTTCTACAGTTAGTGCTGTTGACATTATCTCTTTGTAAAGTCAATCCTGGTAATTTATACTTTCCTACTACATCACTTGGATTTACTTGAAATGACACTGAATAATTCTCTTACTTGTACAAACCTGCAAAATTTTCTCATCCAGAAGGAAAAATATGAGCAAACATCAAAGCAAATGTTACTGGGAAAAATTCACAGCTAGTATGTGTCAAACTGAGAGCAAAGTACTGGTATACAGTTTTATATTAGGACCACAGAATTTAAAAAGAAACCTTTAAACAAAGCTCTATAAGAAATACTGTTAATTACCAGAGAACTGTAAGTAAAAGACAAATTAAGCCAAAACCACTATAAACTTTTTAACAAACATGTACTTCCTGCTACAAGAGCCCAATCTGCGAACAACATTCAGCTAAATAACTACCATACAACTATCAAGTATTTACCAATGGCACCTCACCACTTATAAAAGCCATATAAAAGTGGACAAAACATTCAAGTATAAATTGGCATTCATCTTACTTACTGGAAACATGAACATTCAAGTATTTAACAAGCACTTCCTGATGAGCGTCCTATCAGACATCTGAAGTCCCAGTTACTAAGGAGGCGGAGACTAGGACGTCCAGGCCAGTCTGAGCATAACGCCCACACAAAATGAAGGGCGGGCTGAGGAGACAGCCCTGCAGTCAAGTCCGTGCACAAGCCAGCTAGAGTTCAGATCACCAGCACTCGTGGATATGCTGGGTGGGTGTGATTACAGCCTCAGAGGGCAGACAAGGGAGTCAGCACAGGAAAGTGGCAAGCAGGGTTATCTATACTGGCAAGCTCTGGGTCTGGTGGGGAATCCTATCTCACTGAATAACATGGACGTTCTACCCAGGACATATCCCACCATCAACCTAAAAATTCCACATACATTTGCACCCACAATTGTGCCCACACACATGAAAACATGCATGCACACACACAAACATGAAAATGGAAAAAGACAAAAAAGAAGGGGAAAAACTTATTGAATTCCCACTACATACACACTGTGTAGAGATACAGAAATGGTTATAACATGGTCACTCTTAGCTCAAAAATTTATTTCCCTCATCACTTTCAAGTTCAAGAATACCGTTTGTGGCTGTGTATAAAATCCTCAACAAATATAAACAGCCCCTTCTACAGCCTTCCTTCAGAAGCCACAGGATTTCATAAGAGTTGAAAATCAAAGAAACTATGGATACAAATATGCACAGTTTACTATCACAAGTCTATTATAAATCCTGATATCGCAGCTACACACTGTTCCTCTTCTTATTGTGAGGCTCTAAGTAAAGAATCTAACCCATCTTTGAAATCACAACTTTGAAAGGGGGATCCAAAAGAGGGGGAAGAGCCTTTTTTTTCTTTTATAAGACATTACATTTTCAATAAGGAAGTATCACAGAACAAAACCACAATGAGCTCATCTTTAAAGTATTATACACTGTACTAACATAAGACTATTAATAAATACCTAATGAAAAGGTAATATTTACCATCCTCTGAAAAGTCAAATCTTATACACTATGTGCATAATAACAAAACAAAAGCAACGTGCACACCTACC
Source organism: Rattus norvegicus (assembly GCF_021556685.1). NCBI lineage: Eukaryota > Metazoa > Chordata > Mammalia > Rodentia > Muridae > Rattus > Rattus norvegicus. Next base: position 34,252,694 of record NC_141539.1, on the reverse strand, counting down.
TGTGCACATGATTCTTCAGGTGTTTTGGCACTGACTGAGTAAAGTGCTGGGAGGTCGAGCCGATGCACAGAGAATCTTTCTAGTGTATGCAAAAGTGCTGGAGCAAGGTGCGAAGTCTGTCCTGAACCTCGTTCCCCAGATAGCAACAACCGAGGCCTATAAGAGGTTGGCTGATGATATGGTGACCTATGAGACATAATAGTAATTTAAAACTATATATTCTGAATATCAGTGTGCATGAGTTGCAGGGGAAACATGCCTATCATAAGAATATAACTTCAAATTCATAAAACTTCTTTTAGTATAGTCTTCTTTTTCATTAATCATGATTCTAAAATACTATCTGTGGCAATAATAATAACCAATATGTTAAAGCATAAAACCCATTCTAAAAGAAAGAAAAAGTCAACAATATTTCATCCTACCATATTATAAGTTTGGAGAGTGCAAGATTGTATCATTTAGCTATTAATCAAACAGTAAGAGTCCTGACAAAGAAATAGATCTGCAGTAAGGAAAAATCTAGAAAAAAAGAAAACATAGACCTTAAGACTATTACCAATGTAAAGCTTAGAGAAGAAATGGTTAAAGCTGGGCATGGTGATTCACACTCAATCCGGCCACTCCTGAGCTCATGACAGTGAGTTCTGGCTGCCTAAGCTACAACCCACAACCCACCAAGTCAAAATATGGTTAAAATGCTAATTTTTATGTTAATTGCATTTTTTTCACTGCTATACTCTTTGCCTACTGACATAGTCATTTTGAAACTTAATTACTCCTGGCTACACCCATTACTGAACTGAACCTGTACCATGGCTTCCTGCACCAAAAATCCCGTGGGGGAGAGAGCTGGACCGTCAGAAGTGCAGACACTCCTGAGAACTCAGAGGAGACAACTACATGCTAACCACATTCCTAACCCAAGAGGAAATTGCTTAGTGCCATCTGTGCCCAATGGGCACAGGGTCCTAGGCGCAATCACGGGCAGAAACCTTTGGGTTTCTGCCTGTGCCAAGAGTTGAAAGCCAGTCCCCAGGAGCACCTACACACCAGAGAGCAGAGCACTCTGTTCCCAGATCCGGCTGAAAGAACACAGGTCTACAGCAGTGCTGACACACAGGCCTACAGGAGGGTGAAGCCACTGTCAGAGACAGCAAGACAAGCTAACACCAGAGACATCCCGATGGCGAGAGGCAAGCTCAGGAACCTAAGCAACAGAAACCAAGACTACTGGGCATCATCAGAGCCCGGTTCTCCCACCAAAGCAAATACTGGATATCCAGATTTTAAAATCACATTTTATGATGATGGAGGACTTTAAGAAGGACATAAATAACTCTCTTAAATAAATACAGGGCAACATAAGTAAACAAATAGAAGCCCTAAAAGAGGAAACAAAAAATCTCTTAAAGAATCCCTTAAAGAATTACAGGAAAAAAACAACCAAACAGGTGAAGAAAATGGACAATCCCATCCAGGATTTAAAAATGGAAATAGAAACAATAAAGAAAGCACAAAGGGAGACAACCCTGGAGATAGAAAACGTAGGGAAGAAATCAGAAGTCATAAATGCAAGCATCACCAACAGAAGACAAGAGAGAGAAGAGAGAATCTCAGGGGCAGAAGATACCATAGAAAACATCGACACAATCATCAAAGATAATGTAAAATGCAAAAAGCTCCTAGCACAAAATATCCAGGAAATCAAGGACACAATGAGAAGATCAAACTTAAGAATAATAGGTATAGAAGAGAGTGAAGACTCCCTGCTTAACGGGCCAGTAAATATATTCAACAAAGTTATAGAAGAAAACTTCCCTAACCTAAAGAAAGAGATGCCCATAAATGTACAAGAGGCCTAAAGAACTCCGAATAGATTGGACCCAAAAGAAATTCCTCCTGTCACATAAGAGTCAAGACACCAAATGCACAAAACAAAGAAAATATTAAAAGCAGTAAGGGAAAAAGGTAAAGTAACATGTAAAGGCAGACCTATCAGAATTACACCAGACTTCTCACCAGAGACTATGAAAGCCAGAAGATCCTGGACAGATGTCATACAGACCATGAGAGAACACAAATGCCAGCCCAGGTTACTGTATCCAGCAAAACTCTCAATTAATGTAGATGGAGAAACCAAGGCATTCCATGACAAAACCAAATTTACACAGTATCTTTCTACAAATCCAGCCCTAGAAAGGATAATAGATGGAAAACTCAAATACAAGGAGGAAAATACACCCTAAAAAAAGGGAAGAAAGTAATCTCCTTGCAAGGACACCAAAAGAAGAGAGCCACACAAACATAATTCCACTTCTAGCAACAAGTAACAGGAAGCAACAATCACTATTCCTTAATATCTCTCAATATCAATGGACTCAATTCCCCAATAAAAAAACACAGTCTAACAGACTGGATACTTAAAGGGGACACAGTGTCTTGCTGCGTACAGGAAACACCTCAGAGACTAAGACAGACACTACCTCAGAGTAAAAGGCTGGAAAACAAATTTCCAAGCAAATGACCCAAAGAAACAAGCTGGAGTAGCCATTCTAATATCAAAAAAAAAAAAATGACTTTTAACCAAAAGTCATCAAAAAAGATGAGGAAGGACACTTCATATTCATCAAAGGAAAAATCCACCAAGATGAACTCTCAATCCTAAATATCTATGCTCCAAATATAAGGGCACCTACATTCATAAAAGAATCTTACTAAAGTTCAAATCACACATTGCACCTCACACAATAATGTAGGAGATTTCAACACCCCACTCTCATCAATGGACAGATCATGGAAACAGAAATTGAACAGAGACATAGAGAAACTAACAGAAGTTATGAACCAAATGGACTTAACAGATATTTGTAGAACATTCTATCCTAAAACAAAAGGATATGCCTTCTCAGCACCTCATGGAACCTTCTCCAAAACTGACAAAATAATTGGCCACAAAACAGGCCTCAACAGATACAAGAAGATTGAAATAATCGCATGCATCCTATCAGATCACCAAGCACTAAGGCTGGTCTTCAATAACAAAAACGGCAAAAAGTCCACATATATATGGAAGTTGAACAACACTCTACTCAATGATAACTTGGTCATGGAAGAAGTAAAGAAAGAAATTGGGGTTGGGTATTTGGCTCAGTGGTAGAGCGCTTGCCTAGCAAGCACAAGGCCCTGGGTTCGGTCCCCAGCTCCGAGAAAAAAAAAAAAGAAGGAAAGAAAGAAAGAAAGAAAGAAAGAAAGAAAGAAAGAAAGAAAGAAAGAAAGAAAGAAAGAAAGAAAGAAAGAAATTAAAGACTTGTTATAATTTAATGAAAATGCAGGCACAACATACCCAAACATATGGGACACAATGAAAGCAGTGCTAAGAGGAAAACTCATAGCTCTGAATGCTCCCAAAAAGAAGCAGGAGAAGGGGTTGGGGATTTAGCTCAGTGGTAGAGCGCTTGCCTAGCAAGCGCAAGGCCCTGGGTTCGGTCCCCAGCTCCAGAAAAAAAAAAAAAAAAAAAAAAGAAATAAAGGAACAGGAGAGAGCATACATCAGCAGCTTAACAGCACACCTAAAAACTCTAGAACAAAAAGAAGCAAATACACCCAAGAGGAGTAGAAGGCAGGGAATAATCAAACTCGGAGCTGAAATCAACTAAGTAGAAACAAAAAGGACAATACAGCCAGACCCAGTGAGAGAGAGACCCAACCGCCTGGTCAGGTGGGCACTCCTGAGGCTGCAGAGCGGAAGAGACCACCAACACTGCTCACCCCTGCCCACATCCCTGGCCCAAGAGGAAACTGTATAAGGCCTCTGGGCTCCCGTGGGGGAGGGCCCAGGAGCAGCAGGACACTTGCCAGAGACACCACCGGACCCTGAAGGAAACAGACCGGATAAACAGTTCTCTGCACCCAAATCCCGTGGGAGGGAGAGCTAAACCTTCAGAGAGGCAGACAAGCCTGGGAAACCAGAAGAGACTGCTCCCTGCACACACATCTCGGACGCCAGAGGAAAAAGCCAAAGACCATCTGGAACCCTGGTGCACTGAAGCTCCCGGAAGGGGCGGCACAGGTCTTCCTGGTTGCTGCCGCTGCAGAGAGCCCCTGGGCAGCACCCCACGAGCGAACCTGAGCCTCGGGACCACAGGTAAGACCAAATTTTCTGCTGCAAGAAAGCTGCCTGGTGAACTCAAGACACAGGCCCACAGGAACAGCTGAAGACCTGTAGAGAGGAAAAACTACACGCCCGAAAGCAGAACACTCTGACCCCATAACTGACTGAAAGAGAGGAAAACAGGTCTACAGCACTCCTGACACACAGGCTTATAGGACAGTCTAGCCACTGTCAGAAATAGCAGAACAAAGTAACACTAGAGATAATCTGATGGCGAGAGGCAAGCGCAGGAACCCAAGCAACAGAAACCAAGACTACATGGCATCATCAGAGCCCAATTCTCCCACCAAAATAAACATGGAATATCCAAACACACCAGAAAAGCAAGATCTAGTTTCAAAATCATATTTGATCATGATGCTGGAGGACTTCAAGAAAGACATGAACACACTTAGGGAAGCACAGGAAAACATTAATAAACAAGTAAAAGCCTACAGAGAGGAATCGCAAAAATCCCTGAAAGAATTCCAGGAAAACACAATCAAAAAGTTGAAGGAATTAAAAATGGAAATAGAAGCAATCAAGAAAGAACACATGGAAACAACCCTGGATATAGAAAACCAAAAGAAGAGACAAGGAGCTGTAGATACAAGCTTCACCAACAGAATACAAGAGATGGAAGAGAGAATCTCAGGAGCAGAAGATTCCATAGAAATCATTGACTCAACTGTCAAAGATAATGTAAAGCGGAAAAAGCTACTGGTCCAAAACATACAGGAAATCCAGGACTCAATGAGAAGATCAAACCTAAGGATAATAGGTATAGAAGAGAGTGAAGACTACCAGCTCAAAGGACCAGTAAATATCTTCAACAAAATCATAGAAGAAAACTTCCCTAACCTAAAAAAAGAGATACCCATAGACATACAAGAAGCCTACAGAACTCCAAACAGATTGGACCAGAAAAGAAACACCTCCCGTCACATAATTGTCAAAACACCAAACGCACAAAATAAAGAAAGAATATTAAAAGCAGTAAGGGAAAAAGGTCAAGTAACATATGAAGGGAGACCTATCAGAATCACACCAGACTTCTCGCCAGAAACTATGAAGGCCAGAAGATCCTGGACTGATGTTATACAGACCCTAAGAGAACACAAATGCCAGCCCAGGTTACTGTATCCAGCAAAACTCTCAATTAACATTGATGGAGAAACCAAGATATTCCATGACAAAACCAAATTTACACAATATCTTTCTACAAATCCAGCACTACAAAGGATAATAAATGGTAAAGCCCAACATAAGGAGGCAAGCTATACCCTAGAAGAAGCAAGAAACTAATCGTCTTGGCAACAAAACAAACAGAATGAAAGCACACAAACATAACCTCACATCCAAATATGAATATAACGGGAAGCAATAATCACTATTCCTTAATATCTCTCAACATCAATGGCCTCAACTCCCCAATAAAAAGACATAGATTAACAAACTGGATACGCAACGAGGACCCTGCATTCTGCTGCCTACAGGAAACACACCTCAGAGACAAAGACAGACACTACCTCAGAGTGAAAGGCTGGAAAACAACTTTCCAAGCAAATGGTCAGAAGAAGCAAGCTGGAGTAGCCATTCTAATATCAAATAAAATCAATTGCCAATTAAAAGTCATCAAAAAAGATAAGGAAGGACACTTCATATTCATCAAAGGAAAAATCCACCAAGATGAACTCTCAATCCTAAATATCTATGCCCCAAATACAAGGGCACCTACATACGTAAAAGAAACCTTACTAAAGCTCAAAACACACATTGCACCTCACACAATAATAGTGGGAGATTTCAACACCCCACTCTCATCAATGGACAGATCATGGAAACAGAAATTAAACAGTGATGTCGACAGACTAAGAGAAGTCATGAGCCAAATGGACTTAACGGATATTTATAGAACATTCTATCCTAAAGCAAAAGGATATACCTTCTTCTCAGCTCCTCATGGTACTTTCTCCAAAATTGACCATATAATTGGTCAAAAAACGGGCCTCAACAGGTACAGAAAGATAGAAATAATCTCATGCGTGCTATCGGACCACCACGGCCTAAAACTGGTCTTCAATAACAATAAGGGAAGAATGCCCACATATACGTGGAAATTGAACAATGCTCTACTCAATGATAACCTGGTCAAGGAAGAAATAAAGAAAGAAATTAAAAACTTTTTAGAATTTAATGAAAATGAAGATACAACATACTCAAACTTATGGGACACAATGAAAGCTGTGCTAAGAGGAAAACTCATAGCGCTGAGTGCCTGCAGGAAGAAACAGGAAAGAGCATATGTCAGCAGCTTGACAGCACACCTAAAAGCTCTAGAACAAAAAGAAGCAAATACACCCAGGAGGAGTAGAAGGCAGGAAATAATCAAACTCAGAGCTGAAATCAACCAAGTAGAAACAAAAAGGACCATAGAAAGAATCAACAGAACCAAAAGTTGGTTCTTTGAGAAAATCAACAAGATAGATAAACCCTTAGCCAGACTAACGAGAGGACACAGAGAGTGTGTCCAAATTAACAAAATCAGAAATGAAAAGGGAAAGATTCGGAGGAAATTCAAAAAATCATCAGATCTTACTATAAAAACCTATATTCAACAAAATTTGAAAATCTTCAGGAAATGGACAATTTCCTAGACAGATACCAGGTATCGAGGTTAAATCAGGAACAGATAAACCAGTTAAACAACCCCATAACTCCTAAGGAAATAGAAGCAGTCATTAAAGGTCTCCCAACCAAAAAGAGCCCAGGTCCAGACGGGTTTAGTGCAGAATTCTATCAAACCTTCATAGAAGACCTCATACCAATATTATCCAAACTATTCCACAAAATTGAAACAGATGGAGCCCTACCGAATTCCTTCTACGAAGCCACAATTACTCTTATACCTAAACCACACAAAGACACAACAAAGAAAGAGAACTTCAGACCAATTTCCCTTATGAATATCGACGCAAAAATACTCAATAAAATTCTGGCAAACCGAATTCAAGAGCACATCAAAACAATCATCCACCATGATCAAGTAGGCTTCATCCCAGGCATGCAGGGATGGTTTAATATACGGAAAACCATCAACGTGATCCATCATATAAACAAACTGAAAGAACAGAACCACATGATCATTTCATTAGATGCTGAGAAAGCATTTGACAAAATTCAACACCCCTTCATGATAAAAGTCCTGGAAAGAATAGGAATTCAAGGCCCATACCTAAACATAGTAAAAGCCATATACAGCAAACCAGTTGCTAACATTAAACTAAATGGAGAGAAACTTGAAGCAATCCCACTAAAATCAGGGACTAGACAAGGCTGCCCACTCTCTCCCTACTTATTCAATATAGTTCTTGAAGTTCTAGCCAGAGCAATCAGACAACAAAAGGAGATCAAAGGGATACAGATCGGAAAAGAAGAGGTCAAAATATCACTATTTGCAGATGACATGATAGTATATTTAAGTGATCCCAAAAGTTCCACCAGAGAACTACTAAAGCTGATAAACAACTTCAGCAAAGTGGCTGGGTATAAAATTAACTCAAATAAATCAGTTGCCTTCCTCTATACAAAAGAGAAACAAGCCGAGAAAGAAATTAGGGAAACGACACCCTTCATAATAGACCCAAATAATATAAAGTACCTCGGTGTGACTTTAACCAAGCAAGTAAAAGATCTGTACAATAAGAACTTCAAGACACTGAGGAAAGAAATTGAAGAAGACCTCAGAAGATGGAAAGATCTCCCATGTTCATGGATTGGCAGGATTAATATAGTAAAAATGGCCATTTTACCAAAAGCAATCTACAGATTCAATGCAATCCCCATCAAAATACCAATCCAATTCTTCAAAGAGTTAGACAGAACAATATGCAAATTCATCTGGAATAACAAAAAACCCAGGATAGCTAAAGCTATCCTCAACAATAAAAGAACTTCAGGGGGAATCACTATCCCTGAACTCAAGCAGTATTACAGAGCAATAGTGATAAAAACTGCATGGTATTGGTACAGAGACAGACAGATAGACCAATGGAATAGAATTGAAGACCCAGAAATGAACCCACACACCTATGGGCACTTGATTTTTGACAAAGGAGCCAAAACCATCCAATGGAAAAAAGATAGCATTTTCAGCAAATGGTGCTGGTTCAACTGGAGGGCAACATGTAGAAGAATGCTGATCGATCCATGCTTATCACCCTGTACAAAGCTTAAGTCCAAGTGGATCAAGGACCTCCACATCAAACCAGACACACTCAAACTAATAGAAGAAAAACTAGGGAAGCATCTGGAACACATGGGCACTGGAAAAAATTTCCTGAACAAAACACCAATGGCTCATGCTCTAAGATCAAGAATCGACAAATGGGATCTCATAAAACTGCAAAGCTTCTGTAAGGCAAAGGACACTGTGGTTAGGACAAAACGGCAACCAACAGATTGGGAAAAGATCTTTACCAATCCTACAACAGATAGAGGCCTTATATCCAAAATATACAAAGAACTCAAGAAGTTAGACCGCAGGGAAACAAATAACCCTATTAAAAAATGGGGTTCAGAGCTAAACAAAGAATTCACAGCTGAGGAATGCCGAATGGCTGAGAAACACCTAAAGAAATGTTCAACATCTTTAGTCATAAGGGAAATGCAAATCAAAACAACCCTGAGATTTCACCTCACACCAGTGCGATTGGCTAAGATCAAAAACTCAGGTGACAGCAGATGCTGGCGAGGATGTGGAGAAAGAGGAACACTCCTCCATTGTTGGTGGGATTGCAGACTGGTAAAACCATTCTGGAAATCAGTCTGGAGGTTCCTCAGAAAATTGGACATTGAACTGCCTGAGGATCCAGCTATACCTCTCTTGGGCATATACCCAAAAGATGCCTCAACATATAAAAGAGACACGTGCTCCACTATGTTCATCGCAGCCTTATTTATAATAGCCAGAAAATGGAAAGAACCCAGATGCCCTTCAACAGAGGAATGGATACAGAAAATGTGGTACATCTACACAATGGAATATTACTCAGCTATCAAAAACAACGAGTTTATGAAATTCGTAGGCAAATGGTTGGAACAGGAAAATATCATCCTGAGTGAGCTAACCCAATCACAGAAAGACATATATGGTATGCACTCATTGATAAGTGGCTATTAGCCCAAATGCTTGAATTACCCTGGATGCCTAGAACAAACGAAACTCAAGACGGATGATCAAAATATGAATGCTTCACTCCTTCTTTAAATGAGGAAAAAGAATACCCTTGGCAGGGAAGGGAGAGGCAAAGATTAAAACAGAGACTGAAGGAACACCCATTCAGAGCCTGCCCCACATGTGGCCCATACATATACAGCCACCCAATTAGACAAGATGGATGAAGCAAAGAAGTGCAGACCGACAGGAGCCGGATGTAGATCGCTCCTGAGAGACACAGCCAGAATACAGCAAATATAGAGGCGAATGCCAGCAGCAAACCACTGAACTGAGAATAGGTCCCCTATTGAAGGAATCAGAGAAAGAACTGGAAGAGCTTGAAGGGGCTCGAGACCCCAAAAGTACAACAATGCCAAGCAACCAGAGCTTCCAGGGACTAAGCCACTACCTAAAGACTATACATGGACTGACCCTGGACTCTGACCCCATAGGTAGCAATGAATATCCTAGTAAGAGCACCAGTGGAAGGGGAAGCCCTGGGTCCTGCTAAGACTGAACCCCCAGTGAACTAGTCTATGGGGGGAGGGCGGCAATGGGGGGAGGGTTGGGAGGGGAACACCCATAAGGAAGGGGAGGGGGAAGGGGGATGTTTGCCCGGAAACCGAGAAAGGGAATAACACTCGAAATGTATATAAGAAATACTCAAGTTAATAAAAAAAAAAAAAAGGACAATACAAAGAATCAACAGAACCAAAAGCTGGTTCTTTGAGAAAATCAACAAGATAGATAAACCCTAGCCAGACTAACCAGAGGGCACAGAGACATTATCCAAATTATCAAAATCAGAAATGAAAAGGGAGACATAACAACAGAATCTGAGGGAATTCAAAATCATCAGATCGTACTACAAAAGTCTATATTCAACAAAATTGGAAAATCTGGAGGAAATGAACAATTTCCTAGACAAATGCCAGGTACCAAAGTTAAATCAGAATCAGATAAACCATCTAAACAACCCCATAACTCCTAAAGAAATAGAAGTAGTTATTAAAAGTCTCCCAACCAAAAAGAGCCCAGGACCAGATGGGTTTACTGCTGAATTGTATCGGCCCTTCACAGAAGACCTCATACCAATACTATGCAAACTATTCCATGAAATAGGAACAGACAGAGCACAACCCAATTCCTTCTATGAAGCTACAATTAGGTGTATACCTAAACCACACAAAAACCCAACAAAGAAAGAGAACTTCAGACCAATTTCCCTTATGAATATCGATGCAAAAATACACACACACACACAAAAAAATCTTGCAAACTGAATCTAAGAACAGATCAAAATGATCACCCATCATGATCAAGTAGGCTTCATCCCAGGGATGCAGGGATGATTCAATATATGGAAATCTATCAACTTAATCCACTATATAAACAAACTCAAAGAACAAAACCACATAAGCATCAGAGAAAGCATTTGACAAAAAAATTCAACACCACTTCATGATAAAAGTCCTGGAAAGATTAGGAATTCAAGGCCAATATCTAAACATAGTAAAAGCAATATACAACAAACCATTAGCCAACATCAAACTAAATGGAGAGAAATTTGAAGCAATCAAACTAAAATCAGGGAGTAGACAAGGCTGCCCACTCTCTCCCTACTTATTCAATATAGTACTTGAAGTCCTAGCCAGTGCAATCAGACAACAAAAGGAAGTCAAAGGGGTACAAATTGGAAAGGAAGAAGTCAAATATCACTATTTGCAGATGATAAGTGACCCCAAAAGTTCCACCAGAGAACTATTAAGCTTGATAAACAACTTCAGTAAAGTGGTTTGGTATAAAATTAATTCAAACAAATCAGTAGCGTTCCTCTACTCATAGGATTTCTGAGAAAGAAATGAGGGAAATGACACCCCTCACAACAGTCGCAAATAATATAAAATACCTCGGTGTGACTCTAACCAAGCAAGTGAAAGATCTGTATGACAAGAACTTCAAGTCTCTCGAGAAAGAAATTGAAGATCTCAGAAGATGGAAAGATTTCCCATGCTCATGGATTGGCAGGATTAATATAATAAAAATGGCCATCTTGCCAAAAGCAATCTACAGATTCAATGCAATCTCCATCAAAATTCCATCTCAATTCTTCATAGAGTTTGAAAGAGCAATTTGCAAATTCATTTGGAATAACAAAAAGCCCAGGATAGCAAAAACTATACTCAACAATAAAAGAACTTCTGGGGGAATCACCATCCCTGACCTCAAGCAGTATTGCAGAGCAATAGTGATAAAAAAAAATAAAAAAATAAATTAAAAAAAAAAACTGTATGGTACTGGTACAGAGACGGGCAGAAAGACCAGTGGAATAGAATTGAAGACCCAGAAATGAACCCACACACCTATGGTCACTTGATCTTTGACAAAGGAGCTAAAACTATCCAGTGGAAAAAAGACAGCATTTTCAACAAATGGTGCTGGTTCAACTGGAGGTCAGCATGTAGAAGAATGCAAATCGATCCATTCTTATTGCCCTGTACAACAAAGTTTAAGTCCAAGTGGACCAAAGACCTCCACATCAAACCAATACACTCAAACTAATAGAAGAAAAAGTGGGCAAGAGTCTTGATCACATGGGCACTGGGGAAACTTTCCTGAACAAAACACCAATGGCTTATGCTCTAAGATCAAGAATCGACAAATGGAACCTCATAAAACTACAAAACTTCTATAAGGCAAAGGACACTGTTGTTAGGACAAAACGGCAACCAACAGATTGGGAAAAGATCTTTACCAATCCTACAACTGATAGAGGACTAATATCCAAAATACACAAAGAACTCAAGGAGTTAGATTATTATTTTTAATAATAAATAATCCTATTAGTTAGGATTATTATTTTTAATAATCCTATTAAAAAATGGGGTACAGAGCCAAACAAAGAATTCTCAGCTGAGGAATATTGAATGGCTGAGAAGTACCTAAAAGCTCAAATGCTTAGTCATCAGGAAAACGCAAATCAAAACAACCCCGATATTCCACCTCACACCAGTCAAATTGGCTAAGATCAAAAACTCAACAGATGCTGGTGAGGACATGGAGAAAGAGGAACACTCCTCCATTGTTGGTGGGATTGAAAACTGGTACAACCACTCTGGAAATCAGTCTGGAGGGTCCTCAGAAAATTGGACATTGAACTACCTGAGGACCCAGCTACACCTCTCCTGGGCATATACCCAAAAGACGCTCCAACATACAACAAAGACACATGCTCCACTATGTTCATAGCAGCCTTATTTATATTATTCAGAAGCTGGAACGAACCCAGATGCCCTTCAACAGAGGAATGGACATAGAAAATATGGTACAATGGAGTACTACTCAGCTATCAAAAACAATGACTTCGTGAAATTCATAGGAAAATGGATTGAATTAGAAAAATATCATCCTGGGGTTGGGGATTTAGCTCAGTGGTAGAGCGCTTGCCTAGCAAGCGCAAGGCCCTGGGTTCGGTCCCCAGCTCCGAAAAAAAGAAAAAGGAAGAAGAAGAAAAAAAGAAAAATAAAAATATCATCCTGAGTGAGTTAACCTAATCACAAAAAACATACATGGTAAGCACTCACTGATAAATGGATATTAGCCCAAAAGCTTGAATTACCCAAGATTCAATCCACAGACGACATGCAACTCAAGAAGAAGGATGAACAAAGTATGGATGCTTCACCCCTTCTTAAAAGGGGAAACAAAAATATTCATAGGAGGGGATATGGAGGTAAAATTTGGAGCAGAGACTGAAGGAATGGACACTCAGAGCTTGCCCCACATATGGTCCATATATATACAGCCACCAAAAATAGGCAAGATTGATGAAGCTAAGTGCATGCTGACAGGAACTGGATGTAGATGTCTCCTGAGAGACATAGCTAGAGCATGTCAAATACAGAGGCAACTGCTAGCAGCAAACTGAGAACAGGGTCCCCATTGGAGGAATTAGAGAAAGGATTGAAAGAGCTGAAGGGGCTTTCAACCCCATAAGAACAACAATGCCAACCAACCAGATCTCCCAGGGACTAAACCATTACCCAAAGACTATACATGGACTCACTCATGGCTCCAACTGCATAGGTAGCAGAGGATGGCCTTGTTGGGCATGGATGGGAGGAGAAGCCCCTGGTCTGCCAAGGTTGGACCTCCAGTGTAAGGGAATGTCGGGGGTTAGGGGGGAAAGGGAAATGGATTGGGAGGGGAACACCCTTATAGAAGAAGGGGAGGGGGAGGGGATAGGGGGCTTATGGGCAGGAATCTAGAAAAGGGAATAACATTTTAAATGTAAATAAAAAAATATCCAATAATAAGAAAAAAAGCATGGCAACTCTAAGATCTGTGTTAGAACCAAATGGATTTCAGTGGGGAAAAAAAGAAACTTAATTACTGTGATAGTAACAAAAGATAGGGTAATTAACAGGTGACTATATCATGAAGAGTCTTTAAGCTAGACATGGTAGCCCCTATCTTTAGTCCTAGCAATGTGAAAGCAAAAGCAGGAGAATCTCTGTGAGTTTTGAGGACAGTCTGGTCTACACAGCGAGTTCCTGTGAGTTTTGAGGACAGTCTGGTCTACACAGCAAGTTCCTGGCTAGTCGGGGACACACACTGAGAAATTGTCTCAGAATAAAGCTCTATTTGGGGACACACACTGAGAAACTGTCTCAGAATAAAGCTTTATAAAGGGTTCAGGAGAATGAGCTGGTCTTGTTAGTGTATTCTGCCATGTAAGGAGACAGAGTCTTCAGGGTACCATCCTGGAGGAGAGGCCAGATGGATTTCAGGCCCTTATCAGAAATCAGTACCTTGGCATCCCAGCCTGTCTACTTGTTAAAGTTGTAATCTTTATAAAGTACCCAGTGGAGTGGGGAAAAGTGTTTCAATAAAAACAAATTTCAAAGATGGTAATTTTTGGTTTGGTTACAATAAATACTAACAGCTCTTGCCCTAATGTAACATGTTATGAAACACACTAGAAAATAGAAATATATTAAAGCAAATCTAATTTTTATTTTCAATATTTTCTATTACAACTAAATAAATAAATTAGAAGGCTAAAAAGTTGGCTCAGAGGTTAAGAGTGCATATCATTCTTGCAAAATACATGAGTTCACTTCCCAGCAACTACAACAAGCAACTCCCAGACACCTTTTCTGGGCTCCATAGGAACCTGCACACACTTGTGGACAGATGCACAGACAGACACACACAAACATAAAGTAAAATCTTTTCAAATAAAACAGATCTATCTATTCACTGCAATACTGCAAACTCTAAGACAACGCGCAAAGCATAAAGAAAAATAATAAAAAGCATGGAAAGAAATGGGGGAAAACCTGCTTTCTCTAAAGGAAATGCCAAATCACTAAATACAAGAGAATCACTAGTGCTATTAGACACTACCAAACAAGACAAAAGGCAGAAAAAGAGAAACCAGGTTTACTATGCTCCTTGACCAATGTAAAAAAGCAAACAATAAAAAGAGATCCTACTCACAATTGCAAAATCAATATAAAAGGTAACACAAACCAATACATGAAAATACCAATCACAACAAAACATTTATGCTTTACTTTACATATCTGATAAGCTCTAATAAAAATCCTACAGAATTTGGGAGAGAAAAATTAAACTTTATTCTCAACATTATCTAAAATTATAAGAACATCAAGAAATGTGGAGAAATATGCTAATTTAGATCAAACACTTTGATAACACGAGTTTCATATAGCTGTCTTTCTCAATTGTGTAGTTTTAAGAGTCTCACTATGTAGCCCATGAGAGTCTCCAATTCACAATGCTGCTTCATTCAGCTTTCAAGTCCTGAGAGTACATGTGTGAGCTATCACCTATGACCTCAACTTTCCTAAGACTTCTAGAAAATATATAGTTTCATTTTATTAAGCAAATTGGAAAACCAAAGCTCAGAGCAGTTAGGTATATGATAGTACAAAAGGAAGGCAGAGTTCAAACTCCCATTCAGGAGATCAAGATACAGCTCAATGCAAAGTCTGACATTCAAAAAACTCAGGATTTGAACACTAGAAACATAAATCAAATAAACAAAAACAGTGAGTCTTACTCAGGTCTATATGGTTGCAAAAACCAAGTTCATACTACATTATGATGTGACATGCAAATATGAAAGCATGTTATAAATATCAATTAGAAGAAAGTAGATTACACAAGACAAATACAGAACAGGACTGGGAGATTAATCAGTGAACTGCTTGACATTGGATTAGGACCTGAGTTCAAGTCCTAGAACCCATTTTTAAAAAAATGTAAGTGATGTGGGTTTGTGACCCCAGCACAAAATGGAAACGGGAAAATCCCTGTGGCTCACTGGCATGCAGTAAGTCCATCTAGTCTTAAGAAAGAAAGAAAGAAAGAAAGAAAGAAAGAAAGAAAGAAAGAAAGAAAGAAAGAAAGAAAGAAAGAAAGAAAGAAAGAAAGAAAGAAAGAAAAAGAAAGAAAGAAAGAAGGAAGGAAGGAAGGAAGGAAGGAAGGAAGGAAGGAAGGAAGGAAAGAAAAGAAAAGAAAAGAAGAGAAAAGAAGAGAAAAAGAAAAAAATCAGAGTCAATGGCTCCTGAGAGAGACCTGCACACAGATGAACATATAAAGACACAGAATAAGGAAACAAAATGGGTATCCCAGGAAACAAATCACATTACATTAATTGAAGAATTTTATACAAGAGCAGCAACACATGGGGTGGAGAGATGGCTCAGGAGTTAAGAACATGTATCACTCTTGCAGGAGAACAAGCTTCCATTCCCAGCACCATCATGGTGGCTTACAACTGTTTACAACTCATCCAGACAATCTGAATGCTTCTTCTGACTTTAATGGGCACACATGTGGTGTACATACATACACATAGGCAAAACATAAAATATAAATAATCTATAAAACTTTTTAAAAGAAAAGCAGCACAAGTATGTAATAATAATGGGCCCTAAATTTCCAAATACAGGGCACCTAGAGTCCCATTTCACAGCGTAAAAAAAAAGTATGACCTAAAAATAAAGACAAAATTTCCATATGTAAATATTCTATATGTATCTTCATTTTTTGTATTTTTACATACATGTTTGAGGGTGTATGTAAGTGGTATGTAGCATGCAGAAGCCAGAGGAAGATGTCAGGAATCTTATTGTTTTATCACTCTCTATCAATGGCCTTAAGACAAGGTCTCTCACCAAACCGAAAGCTCACCATTTTAGCCAGGTTGGCTAGCCCCCAATCTATCTGTTTTCTTCTCCTAATGCCAAAAGATGTGTAGGTATGCACAGCCATACCAGCTTTTCTTTTTTAATGTATGAGTTTTAGGAACTCAAGTTCAGATACTCATATATCATAACAAATGCTTTTACCCACTGAGTCATCTTCTCAGCCTAATACACATAACAGGGATCAAATCCAGAGGCTCAAGCATTCTAGACAGGCATTCTACCATTAAGCCACACATCCAGCCACAATAAATTTTAATCTAAAAACATTAATAACTCAAAAAATTATAATCTAAACCATAAAGCAATCAAAATGAGATAAAGATTTTACCATAAACAAAAATAGGCAAGGCATGGTTAAACATACTGCAGCAGGAGGATGGCAAGGTCCAAGCACCTGGGCCAATAAGCACTTATCTCAACAAACAAAAAAAATTGGAATAATTTTTACTGTCCAAAGAGTTTGTACAGTAAAAATTATGTGTACAGTATGTGTACATAGCATAACAAAAAAATAAAATGTCACCCAAACCTACCTTCATGGAAAAAGCACTTATACAGACATCGAAGGGAAAATAGAAGGTAATAAATTTAATGTTTAATTATCCAATTACTGTAGACTGTCTATAATGCTGAATATCTTACTCCAAGAAACTAAACATCACTATTATCAGAGTCCAAGATGAATGGTATTTGGTCAAACTGGAAATACACAAACTGCATTTATGTATAATTAACAAGTATTGTTCTTTAATATAACTAAGGGAGATCCCAATTAGTATATATAGGTTTTCCAGAGAAAATGATATAATCGCAGAAATCAAAATAGATCAGAGGCAGAATGAATTATATGAAAGAAAAAAACATGATAAGCAAATGACAAGGGGCTCTACTGAAGCAGCTGATTTAAGTTATGATGGCAGCTTCTCTTCCACTACCGGGCAATGAAGAGATAAAGTAATGGGGTTGGGAAAAGGGGAGGGACAGTCAAACTATACAGACCGTGTTCAAGTGTGAATTTACACTAAAGACAATAAGGAAGCATGGCTGTAGGAGTGTCCGCATCTCATATCTCATGCAGCTGGGTTCCCACATCCACAGTGTCCATACCCATGGAATCCACCCAAACACTGCAGGAGAAAATACTGAACATGTCAAACTTTTTTTCTTTTATTAGTCACTGAATAGCACAGTGCAACAACTACTGAAATAGCACCTACATTACTTTAGAAATTATAAGCAACTGACAAATGATATGAACCATGAGAAGATATTGAAGGGTTATGTGTAAATGTTAGATTTTTTTTTTAACATACAAGACTTAAGCGCTCACAGGTTTTAGCATCCATGAGCTGCAGAGGGACAAGTGAACACATTTTAAAGCCTAATTCTAGTTCAGCATATCAGCATGTGAAAGGAAGGATTTGATAGAAGGCAAATGGGGAAAAGATCCCAGAAGGACCTCTTACTGAAACCCAGGTATGATATGTTAATGACAGGCTAAATAAAAATCTGAGCCGAGAAAGAAGAACAGAAATGCCCTGAAATGAAGCCGATTTAATGAAAAAAACAAATCAAAGGACTTTAGTGATGACTACATAACAGGAAGAATGCATAAAGGATGGTGACAAATTTTAGCTGAGAAACTAAATAGAGTGTGGCTCCCAAGTCTTGGGGGGGAGGGGTTAGGGGGATGTTTGCCTGGAAACCGGGAAAGGGAATAACACTCGAAATGTAAATAAATACTCAAGTTAATAAAAAAAAAAAATCTCCATGCAAAATACTATCTGGGGTAGAGAAGTCCTAAATATGGGGAGAACTTAACAATAAAATGCTTAAGAACAGAAAAAAAAGAAAAGAAAAGCAGCAGCTGGTCGGAGTTGGAGCAGGATTTGGCTGGAGAAGGAAGTTGCTATCATTAACACAGGAACTAAGAAATTACTTAACAAATATTTTATCTGCCAGATAAACAAAGTAAAAACTAATTTTAATTGCAATTCTTAGTGAGACAGTGGGAAAACTGGTATCCTTACAGTTAGGCAGAATGCAGAAGAAAAAAGCACTAATTTTCTGGCAGGTCTAAATATGCCAAAATAGGTTCAAAAATATTCTATGACTTATACCACCACCAAAGAAAGGCGCATTTATCTCTTTCCATTCTCTACATGTTTTGACAATGCGTATCCTCTGTCCATCTTTCACAAAATGCTGAGTGAGTGCATGAATGCATGAAGAGTAAGTTAATGGCTCAAGTGCTTCGGAGTTGCCCGGTCAGTAATTCACATAACTGGATACTGAAAAGCAGAACTAGAGGTGTGTCTGTGGAGTAGAACATTTGCCTCAGGGTGCATGAAAGCCCTGGCTTCCCTGCCTAGCACTGCCAGAGAAGAGTAAAATGGCTCAAAATTAACAAAAGTAAGAAGACAGCACCTCACACATGGGAGTAGAAAACAGAAGTAGCTCAATCTTCCTTTCTTTCTTTTTCCTTCTTTTTCTCTCTTTCTTTTTCTTTCTTCCTTTTTTTTTTTTTTGCTTTACAGCTGTTTTATTAACTTCTTTAAAGTATTGCCTCATACATTTATAGTTTTTTTAAACATTTTTATTGAATTTTTAAGTTTACATTTCAAATGTTATCCCCTTTCCCGGTTTCCCGTCCATAAACCCACCTATACCATCCCCCTTCCCCTTTCTATGAGGTTGTTTCCCCACTCATCCACCCACTCCTTCCTGCCTCCCTGCCCTGACATTCCCCTAAGGAGGGTGGGAGGTGTCCAGCCTCAGCAGGACCAAGGTCCTCTCCTCCCATTGGTGCCCAACAAGGCCATCCTCTGCTGCATATGCAGCTGGAGCCATGGGTCTGTCCATGTGTATACTTTGGATGGTGGTTTAGTCCCTGGGAGCTCTGAAGGCTCAATATTTCTACAAAACAACTCAGTCATTTACATCAAGATTTTAAGCAAAAATACCCTTAGACACAGATCTGTTTTTAAATTTTACCTGAAGTTCTGTATGACATAATGGTATAAAGATATATACTTACAAAGATGTCTAGGGCAATATTGTTTTTAAAAATGATTACCAAAAACTTCAGATTATATAAAAGTCTATAAATGGTGAAACATCTAAACAATTACACACTGTTTGTTTTTGTTTATGATAGGGTTTCTCTGTGAGGTCCTGGCTGTCCTGAAGTACCCTATGTAGACCAGGCTGGCTCTGAATTCACAGAGACCTTCTGCCTCTTCCTCTCATATGCTGAAATTAAAGGCATGTACCACTGTGGTGGTTTTCATAGGAATGGCCCTCATAGACTCATGTGTTTAAATGCTTGGCTATAAGGAGTGGCACCGCTAAAAGTTATGGCCTTATTGGAGTAAGTGTGGCCTTCTTGGACAAAGTGTGTCACTGTGGATGGAGGTGGGCTTTAAGGTTTTGTGGATCAAGATTTAGAACTCTCAGCTCCTTCTCCAACACTGTATGTACCTGAATGCCACCATGCTTCCTGCTATGACAATAAGGGACTAGACTTCTAAACTGTAAACCAGCATCAATTAAGAGTTACAATGGTCATACTGTCTCTTTACAGCAATGGAAACCCTAAGTAAAACAGCCACCATGCCCAGCTGAAAAATTACGTATGACTCAAATGTTTAATTCCTGTGTGAATATGTGTGAACGAGTATGTGTGTGGTGCATGTGAATGCATGTGTCTCCATCTTGTTTTATGAGTCTCTTGCTGGATACTAAGACTTGCCAATTAGGCTTAGCTAAGTAGCTAGAGAGCTCTGAGGAACTGTGCACCTCCACCTGGTCAGAGCTGAGATCACAGTGCATGCTGCTCTGCCCAGTATTTTACATGGGTGCTGGAGACCAGACCTTTGGTCCTTGGGCTTACAATGAAGCACTTTACCAACTGAGCCACTCCCTAGCCCTGTATGTAGAAATCTTAGAAGAACATTAAACATATCCTAATATGAAATTACATTCCCAGAATAATGGATAAAAACAATATAAATCACAGTGCTGGTGATCTGCCCAGGAGTTCAAAGCACTTGCTGCTTTTCCAGAGGAACTGAGTTCAGCTCCCAGCACTCAGCTCCAGGAGATCCAACACTCTTCTGGCCTCTGCAGGCATTCACGCACACATACAAATATAAATAAAAATATTTTAAAAGCAAGTTATACTAACTTGTAGTTAGAAATAATGCATAGGTCTTATCATGTGCATAAATAGAATATGAAAGAGTGGTCACAAAACTAAAAGAAATATTACCTTCAGCTGCTAAGGGTTTAATTCTTAACTTTCCTTTTATGTTCTTCTTTATTAGTTGAATTTTTTATAGAGTATATTAACTTTATAATCCGGAAAAAAAAAGCTATTTTCTTTTTTCTTTTTTTTTATTTTATTTTATTTATTCCATGTATGACAAAGCTATTTTCATTTGTGAAACAGAAAGCTGTTTCCAATCTCCAATGGTAATATAAAGGAAGGGGGAAAAAGCCTATTTTCACCCATACATATTTCTCTTCCGCAGTGCTAAACTACTGACATACAGTTTTTCTTAACTCTAAAAGACAGACTTTGGCACTGTTTTGTGAAACAATCCCAGAAACCTGACAATAAGGCCCAACTGCCTTCTTCTGCATTGACCTTGCTACTAACACATGCTACTCAAACAGAAAGCAAAAGCAAAATCTATATACACTCCTTACTAAAAACCTTTATTTTCATCTGTACGCTTCTTGAAAAAAGTCATATGGCCAAGTCACCCAATGAAAATGTAATTATCGGGGGCTGGGGATTTAGCTCAATGGTAGAGCGCTTACCTAGGAAGCACAAGGCCCTGGGTTCGGTCCCCAGCTCCGAAAAAAAGAACCAAAAAAAAAAAAAAGAAAGAAAAAAAAAAGAAAATGTAATTATCAATCAAGCTCAAAAATAAACTTGAAGACGGCACTTGGGAGGCTGAGTCAAGAGGACTGTTTCAAGTTTATGGTCAATCTGGGGGTAAATGGTGAATTTAAACTAGACAGGGCTACACAACAAAATCTTATCTCAAAAGAAACAAAATAACAAATAAGGAACATAATCAATTTAGGGGATGGTGGGAAATCACAGGACACAAAAAGCACAAAGCCTGGGCCCAAAATCTACTGGGAAAAACCTCCTGAACTTTTAAGTTACACGTGCTTCAGTTTCCTTGTTCATAACACAACACAAATGCATAGCCTATGTACACAGCACACATCTAGTTGGCTGCAAGTTTCGGGTGCTACTGCCATCCCTGCTTTCTCACTGGAACATCAATTGTGACTAAACATCCTCTAAGGCTTCCCTGCACTTCCCAGAAGAAACTTTACTTGCATGAAACACACAGCCAATACCAATAATAAACATTTCTTCAGACTAAAGTAAATGGTACCTGGGTTTTAACATCAAAAATAATTCTGGGCATAGCTAACAAAACAAAACAGAAAATGTTTTGAATGAGTGAATAAAGAGATAAACCACTGAAGTAACTAAAACAAAAAGCACCGAGCCAGGCACGGTGCCTGGTACCCATTACTCCAGCACTTGGGCAGTAGAGGCAGGAAGAGAACTCCAAGGCCAGCTTTAGCATCACAGTGAGTTTAAGGCCTCCTCCCTTTAAAAGGGGGTGGAGAACTTGCTCTAGAAAAGAACCCAATTGGTAAACTAAAATAGCTGTGTAAAGGAAGCTGAAATTAAACAAATTCTTCTTAGAAAAGCTGGGATAAACCAATGAGCTAGCCAGTGGCACACAAGAAACCAATAGCAGAATAAGCCTAACAGCAAACAGCAAACAAATGTAGCAGCGGGAACAAACTTCTGTGTCCCTTCATTGGCAGGATCTACCTTACAACACTGAAATAAAAGACTGACAATTTTTTATTTCTGCTAATGTATAATTCAAATTTAAACTAAAAAACTGAGCAACACACATACATGAAGACACACTAGTTGGGAAAAAAATAGAGAAAAGTATTTAGTTTTCCTGTAACTATCAACAAAACAGACTAACAAAAAGCTAGTGAGGTCTACGAAAGTTTTCCTACAAGCAGAGAGGGAAGGGTGTGGAAATGAAGACAAGGAACTTCCTGAAGGAAAGAAATACATCAAGGAAAAGAAAGTAGATGGAAGACATTTAAGCTCACTTTTAAAACATGATCAACAACAAAGAGTTAACGATGCGTACAGTCAAATCAACATTTCATCATTACCATCTATAAGAGAGAAACTTTAATTCAGCCCAAAGGCTTAAATTTGTTCAAAATACTTCTTAAAACTTACTTGAAAGAACACTAATCCACCCAAACATGGTAACTCACATCTGTGATCCCAACACTTGGAGGCTGAAGTAGGAAGATTAACAAAGTCTGGGCAAGCCTGCACTAAGTACAAAGTCTGGGCAAGCCTGCACTAAGTACAAAGTCTGGGCAAGCCTGCACTAAGTACAAAGTCTGGGCAAGCCTGCACTAAGTACAAAGTCTGGGCAAGCCTGCACTAAGTACAAAGTCTGGGCAAGCCTGCACTAAGTACAAAGTGAGTTAGTTATAGGTCAGACGAAGGTGCAAAGTAGACTATGTCTTTTTTAAAAAAAAGTAAAAGAAAAAGAGAAAGAGGAAGAACAAAAGAGGACACATACTGCAGTCTTCTTAACACAAGGTCTATTAAATCTACCTGAATGAAACTTGAGTCCTTTAACTATGGCAGTAATTATGCAAATGGAAGTAGTGAGACTTTAGTGTTTGAAAATTACTTGGTCTCTTAATTTACAATTACATTTGCACTATACCACAGACAGTAAAAAGATAAAGCTAAGTAGAAAACCAGGAAACCTCGAATTACAGAAGTAAACTAATGTTCTGTTAAGAATCAAAATGTTATTTAATTACTGAGCAATTTCTAATTCAAAATCTCTTTAGTAGCTTTGGAGTTTCTAAACCATCTAAAACTTATCACAAGTTAATGTACCATGGGAGGTGGTAAATATTTCTTAACTGTCCATTTTAGTTCAAATAAAAGCAATAAAACCAGAGACAATGAGTTGGTTTCCAAAGGTAATAAACTTTCCCCACCTCCAAAAAAAGAAAAAAAAAAGAACCACCAACAAATAACACTACATTTTTTTCATAGACAAATTAGCAATATGACGATGGTCTCTTTCTTGAGAAAAGGTGTTAGGTGACCAACAATATAATTATTACCAGACACCGAAAAAACAGACACAGTGAACTCTTTTCTGAATTGTGTGCAAACAAAGAAAACTGCCTTAAGAATATAATAACCAGCAAAACGCATTGTGTTCTAAAAACATAAGGTGGAAAAACCATTCTAGCTTACTCACATTGTAAAGTGGAGATAAGGTTTAGTGACAGCAGCTGGCGATGACTTCTTTGGTGATGCCGAGTGACAACTCATCTCAAAAATTGATAAAGCATTCTCATCTTCACTATCATCTAAAATCAGATTTTCTACATCTGTCAGAAGAAAACACAAGAATCCCAAGTCCTTTAAACTCACATAATAAGAATGCTAAAAGACAAAGAAAATGGGTTAAAATCAAGTGACATCATCTAATACACTATCTAGCAAAAATACAGATTATACAGACAAAATGATGGCACTGTAGTATTTTTCTAATTTATAAATATAAGTAGCATGATTCTATCACATTTATAAATTATTCACACTTAGTATGAACTGTAATTTGGGAGACAGTTGACTAACAGTCTGGGAAAGAAAATGGTGCCCTCATAAAACAGGCCCTGTGAGTTCAATTTGAACCAAACCAGCCCATTTCATATCCCATTCAGGCAGCTGAGCAAAAGCCACTTCTTCAAGAACAACAATAAGCAAACTGGGGGGGAAAACTGACCCGCTCTCTTTAAATGACCTCATGTTTCAATGGAAAATGTGCCTAATTAACATAACATTAAGGTAGGAGGGAGTACTTTTATCTTGGGAAAAAGAGACAGGTGGATCTCTGTCAGTTCAAGGCCAGATTGATCTATATATCAAGTTCTAGGTCAGCCAAGGCTACCTAGTGAAATCCTTTCTTAAAAATAAATGAATTAGTTAATTAATTTTTAAAAGAAAAGAAGAAAAAGAAAAATTGGGGAAGCTGGAGAGATGGTTCAGCAGTTATAAGCACTTGCTGCTCTTGGAGGACCAAAGTGGCTAGCACCCATTTGTCAAGTAGCTAATAACCACCTGTATTCTAGCAACAGAGGATTCAATGCACAGCATACACTGACACAGACACATAACCATATGTAAGAATAAATCTATGTCCTCTGCACACTGCCCTGCAGAGGACCCAAGCTCATAGCCCAGCGCCCGCATCAAGCAGCTCACCACTGCCTGTGGCTGGGCCTCCATCAAACTCTAGTCCCTCTGGTCTCTGCAGGCACCTTCCCTCAAGTACTCACACCCACAGACCCAAACAAACAAACAAACAAACAAACAAACAAACACAGAGCTAGATAGTTATCGACTCAGAGTGAAAGCACACCCATTCAAGAAGCATTACTTCTTCTATGGGCCTGAAGATTATTACTCAGTAAATTAACTGTAACTAAAATTTCTACTGAGAACACAATACTTTTCCAGAACTTAAGTATTAGCGCATATATCACATACATGTCTATGAGAAGTGCCAGTTCAGTGAATAAATACAGTGCTCTACGTTTAGCTGATAAAGAACCGATATCGGCAGAAATCAACTTTGGTCACACACAATACAACAACACACCTGTGATGTCAGCTACTCAGAGACTGGAACATAGTAAGACCCCAAGTCAAGGTTCCAAGGAAGGAAGGAGAAAGGAAGGGAGCAGAGAGAGGATGGGAGGGGAGGGGAGGAAAGGGAAAGGAAGAAGAAAAGAAAGAGGGAAGGAAGTAGGGAGATAGGAAAGAAATATATCATATACTTCTAAAACAAAAGAATAGAATGCTGTATAAAGTAAGACACGGGGCTGGGGAAATGGCTCAGTGGTTAAAGTGCTTACCATGAGTTCAGAGCTCCAGAAACCACATAAATACTATGTGAGTTTGACAGCCCTCCTATAATCTCTGTCTTGGAAAGCAGAAACAAAATATACAGAGCAAGCTGGCTACCAAGACTGGGGGACAGGCTCTGCTTTGACTGAGACTCTGAATCAGTGAATTGGGTGAAGTACAAGTAAGGAGGATCCCTGACATCTACACCATGCTCCAAAAGTACACACACCAATATGCATGTGCACCCACACACAGAACACACATGGCTAACACACATATACAAAAAAGAAACAGAAAAAAACTGAGGAGATACAGAATTACTCAAGTAAGAAGAGTCAGCAGTGGCTTTTAAAAGGTAAACAGTAAAACTAATAGTTTTCAACCTATTAGGAGATCTTTTAGGTGATAATGTCACAAACAAGCCAAGAATACAGGTCTAAGGAAAAATATTAAAGAATAAAATAAACTAGAAAATACATATAAAGTAATGAAAATATTTATAGCATGAATAAAATGTAGTTGTTATCCCACTAATACATGCAACTTAGTTTTGTTGGCTGGAAGTAAAGCATAGTTTGCACTAACAAAAATAAAAGTCTATGAAAAGGAGAACAATGCCATAAAATGAAAATTCTCAAATGGAGAAAAAGAATATCAAAAATCTCCACAATAAGTATTTTTTTTTTCATTTTACATTCTGATGGCACTCATCCCCCCACATGCCCCTCCCCCACCTTGTCCAGGTATCAACCACCCTAGCACATCAAGTCACATCCTCTCCCACCGAGACAAGCGGAGACAGCCCAGTTAGGGGAACAGGATCCACAGGCAGGCAAAAGAGTCAAGGACAGCCCCTGCTCCAGTTGCTGGGAGAACCAGCAAGCTGTATGTCTGTAGCACATGTCTGGGGTGCCTAGGTCCAGCCCTTATATGCTCTTTGGTTGATGGTTCAGTCTCTGAACCCCAAGGGCCCAGGTTAGTTGACTCCATTGTTCTTCTTGTGGAGTCTCTGTATTCTCTTAAAAGAACAAATGGTTTGGTTTTTTTTTTTTCTTTCAAAGTTTTAGGTAAAGATATCTGTGTGTCCCCAATTATAAAAATCATAAGATAAGCAAGGGTGATGACACCTATTTGTAATATCTGCACTCAGGAGAATAAGACAGGAGGATTGTTAGAAGTTTAAATATCAACCAGTGCTACACATACCTACCACAGACACACACACAAACACAGCACAGAGCCTGATTCACAGATATGCGCAGGACTAGTTGTCCACACCCTACCTGTCAACAAACCTTAAGGAACAAAGAGTTCTATGTAAAGTTTTCCTTTAAAAAAAATTAGTCTTTGAAAAAATGTATTTATGACAGTCAAACTGAATAATATTCATGATTCCCTAAATATACTCATTCGATATTCATTAAATAATGTCAATGAATATTAATGTTACTGTAATTCTCTGAACAATTTTCTATTTGGTATAAGCTACATACTAAGTAAAGAGGGAACTGAAATAAAATTAAAATAACCAAAACACACTATCTCATGCCAGGTTCGTGGCTTTAATACCAGCTAGAGTCAGAAGCAGGCAGACCACCCAAGCTGCCAGGCATACACAGGGACCCTGTATTAAACAAAGAAAGAAAATAAAACCCTCACTACTTCACCTTCAAACATAATGGATCTTATTTGATTTCAACATAAACCTAAACTTTTGGGGGGTTGGAGGGAGGATTAAACAAGGTTTCATGAGTCCTATGGACCTGGCCCTTAAAAGATAATCTGGAACTTCTGATCTTGCTTCTTCCGACTCTCCAGTGCTACAGGTGTGCGCACATTATGTCCAGCTGACACAGAACTAAGAGTTGAGTCAGGACCTCAGGCAAGGCAGGCAAGCATGCCTCTCACCGACTCATCTCCAGCAGAAATTTCTTTTTATTTTCCTCATGAGAATGTGTGATTTTTTAAAAAAGATTTATTATTGCTTACATGTATGCCTGCAGGCCAGAAGAGGGCATCAGATCCCATTACAGATGGTTGTGAGCCACCATGTGGTTGCTGGGAATTGAACTCAGGACTCTGGAAGAGCAGCCAGTGCTCTTAACCGCTGAGCCATCTCTCCAGCCCAAATGTGTGATTTTTAGGATGATGTTCTGATTTCATCTCAGGTCCAAAGTACAGGCTTGTGGCTTAATTAAATTTAAAATTATGGACAATTAGGTTGAAATTTACTCCCTTACCAACAGCTCACATTTTAATCAACACAAATGAAGAGTGCTCTGTCAACATCATCAAAATGAACTGAATCTACAGAAGCATGGGCCATGCAGGCAGGCTCCCTGAGCTTGAGTCAGCCTCAAATCTTACTGAGTGACCTTACGTTACCCAAATTACTTAGAATCCAAAGAGCTCAATCTCCTCCTAACGCATAGAACTTATATATGGATAAATGAATGATAATTTATGCAAACACTATAAATATAAGCTATTATTATTATAGTCAACGTTCTAAGTATAGTAACACCCCTATATTGAGAGTGAATGAACATTTACCAGGCAACCACCATTTCCGGGCAACATGTGAGTTCTTAAGTATTCAGTGATAAGTGAAATAGATAAGTTCTAACTAATCTTATGAAAAACATGTTTTTTTCTTATTTTCACAATAGAAAAGAGTAGCTTACAGTACCTTCTTTCTTGTCACTCTGGCTTATTTCTGCATGAGGAAATATTTTTTGCAGGACTGCTAAGATGTTGTTGAAACTTCTTTCTAGCAATGGCCTTATAATGGGGGACAGCGCCTGTCCTGAGGACATCACAGCACGTTGGGAAGCAGGCACAATGTTCTGCATTGCACGGTAGAAGTCTTGGGCACTGAGCACTATTGAGGAAACGTCCAGCTGCAGTTTATGACTGCTAGCATAGATCTGAGGGTAGCGCCTGCGAAGGGCAATCAGGGCAGCTTCAGTACACAGGGCCTTGATGTCAGCTCCACAGTAGCCTAATGCAGAAAACGAGAAAAGCAACAAAATTAACTTAATTCTTCCAAAGACCAGTATAGTTTGATAATATATATATTTCTATCAGAATAATCAGTAGTTATGTACTATTTTAATGACAAAATTAAAATGAACTCTTTAATAAAATCACCTAACATAACTGTTCAATTAAGGACTAATACGTATTTATGACTAAAAATGTTGTATTTTAAATTAACAAAAATATAAGCTAATAACATTAATATAAAAAAAGTCCCATATTATGTGTCAAAACCCACTGAATTACATTTACATTTCAGTCTTTCATAAGCAACCTTAATGAATACTTTATCCTCACGATATACCACTGTGCAACATTCTTCGTCTTTCATTTTATTTTGAGACCAAATCTTGCTAAACTGCCCAGGCCTCCTGCCCTGGCCTGCAAGTACCTACGATTATGGGTGTGTGTCACCACTCCTGGCTTATTTTTTCTAATATTACTAACTTCCTAAACACATATGAAAAGGTGGTACAAAGGAATGTATCAGGAGAATCTTCAAAAACTTGTAATTTACCATCAGACCTAAGCACAGTGCAATAGTCGTTAACAAGCAAATATCCAAAACACTGTGATTCAGCATTGTAATTCACCCAGAAGCTCCAAAGCCACTAGAGGAATGAAGACTAAAAACCTTTCCTCTCTCTTCCTCACTTCTCCTCTTTCAATAAAGACCGCCCAAAGTGGGGGGAAAGAAACTTTATGGAAAAAAAAAACTTTACAGTGTTTCCCACAGTGACTTTCATTATATACCTATTTACTTCTATAAAACATACATTTTAAAAACATGATCTGCTAAAGACCCATGTCACAAAAGGGAAAAACAGAAAGGGAAAAACAAACAAAAAAAAAAAAAAAACCCTTCATATTAGCCAAAGATAGAAGATAGTTGCTTACAGGAAACTATGAGCAACTAAATTAAACTTCACTTGGTCGTCCTTATCAGTACACCAGCAGGGGGAGCCTTCTGAACAAACTGTAGAACACTGTGCCTTACACTCAGGGACCACTACTGAGTTTACCTTTCCCTTCACACTTCACATTGACTTTATGCAGCTTATAAATGCCAAAATGAAAATGGTGCTTACAAAAGGAAAAAAAATGACTCATGAGTTTATAATCTGTGAGAATTTGCCTCAAAAACTGTAGATTAAGCATAAATATTATAACGCTCTATCTCCCAAATCTTCAGAATAATTGTGGTCTTCTATTTTATACTTCTCCATTAATACATTTTTAAGTACATTTTTCTTTAACATACAGTTGTTATACTATTTCAACAAAATGAGTACAGAACACTTTTGTAACATTATAAAGAGGAAAATAATCACAAGTACATGAATTTGTAAAAATAAAAATAAACTACCATCATCAAATAAGAACCATATTTGTATTTCTGATAAATGTCTGCACGGTTAATGAACATGCAATGGTCCTCTTTACAACAGCAGCTCAAGTTAACAGGGAAAGCTCAGAGGCCGGAGAGATGCAACAGCAACTACAGGCTATTCATACGTTCTCCAAGAATGTAAAGCGCTGTGTTTGCCGTAATACCATGTTAATTATGTACAATGGCAATATGCTACTCACTCTTTCCTACGTGAGTCCACAAAGTTGACTAGACCCCATTTTTTAATTTTCAGTGGATAATCACAATCAATAGACAAAAAAAAAAAGAGAGAGAGAGAGAGAGAGAGAAAGAAAGAAAGAAAGAAAGAAAGAAAGAAAGAAAGAAAGAAAGAAAGAAAGAGAAAAAATATTTTCTCTATCTCCTTGTGAGAATGTTACTGGCCTGTATCTCTGGTTCTCAATTAAAAAAAAAAAATCACCAGAATAAATACAAACTCTCAGGCCTCACAACAGTGAACTACTCTCTGAGAGTTTAAATTTTTAAGTATATATTCTGAGAAAAATTTAGAAATTACCCTAGCATAAAAAAGTTGAGAAGCATTCACTTAATATATGCTTCACTAGATTCAAATACTGAATTAAGGTGCATCCGAATCATGGCCAAAATGGCTCTGCTTTGGATAAACACTGGCCAGGATCCTAGGCAGGGCTCTGTCCACTATAATTGATAGCACAACTTGCATTCTCATGAGGGTTCTGGCTTAGGAAACAGATGATAATGAAATAATAATACAACCTGGAGAGTTAAGAGTTGATACGCTTTTCTTTAAAAAACGTCCCTTTTCAAAGCCCAGATCACCACTCCTAAGCACTGCTCTACTGAACACTAACAGAGTGAAGCAAAGAAAAGTGTTTTTTCATGTGATTATTAAGTTACAATTTTTGTGAAGATTGAAAATATAACTATAAAGGGATTAGATTAGAAACAACGGTCAAAATTTTTGAGGCTTTCTTAAAAACCAATTACAAACAAAATGAAGACCCCAGATATAGATATTTCATAGATACGTTTTCATTGTTTTAAGCGTCTCACTGAAAATAAACAGAAAAAATACTAATCCTTTTTATTAATTGTAAACTATTATTTGTATAAATTTTCTTGACACCAGCTTTTTATGAAATGTATTTATTACTTAAAAAGAATACCTGATATGAATGCAAAAACCTCCAAGCTATTTCAAGGTAAAAGTTACAAGTCCGTAGCCAATAAAAGGCCAACTATCCTTGCAGATATTCATCAAGACTGCATAACCTTTTATTAGGCATAAATCTCACTGAACTGAAACCATACATGTTAAAACATATTTATGGTATATAGTAATAGTCAAAATGAATTTAAAATTTATTACTGTTCTATTCCTACTCGAAGCCCTGCATTTGAGTACTCTTAACATGAACAGATTTCTTAAATGAAACAAATGCCATAATTGAACACACAATCATTTTATTTCAAAGGAATTTTATTCAACTCTCCAAGAAGCCAACGATATATAAACATATTTCATACATACTGCCTGCCACCGCATAAAAAGAGGGACAGCAAGAAAAGTTTCAGTCCAGTAAGACATTACATTGTAAATACCTTTAAAGACCAACTATAAGCTAAAATAAATCACTTGGAAAAGTGTAGAATACTGGCTGACCTTTGGAAACACACATGAAAATTGAGATCGAATATTAAGATAAGGAATTAAACTACAGTGTGCAGCATCTTAGATGAAAGGTAGGGTAATAGACAGTGATTTTGGAATAGCTACTTAAGGAATTTCTCACTTCCTAAAGATGTCTGTAAATTTCAACTAAGGGTCATTCTGTGAAAGATTCACAGAAAAATCTACAAAGGTTCCCAGTCTGATCTAAACTCTAATACCATAATATGATAAATAAAGGGGGTGGGGAGAGAATCTAAAAAGGAAAGACTGGGTTTGGTTTGGTTTTGTCTCGTTTAACCAAGTACCACCCTCTCCCATAAAGCAGCTCAGGGCTTTGCAAAGATCAAGCCAAATGTACATGAAATGGGTCTGGCGCATGCTCTCTTATACCAGGCAAAGCTTAAATTGGTGTAGTGCTGGAGAGATTTACGTTTTCTCCTCACCAGAAGATGTCGAGGTCTTTGTGGTTCAAAAGCTGAGGGATGCTGCTTCGGAGATGGAAGTCCCTGTGGATGAAGAGGATAATTCGGATGTAGCTAACTGAATGGACTAATGTTCTATTTAAGTTTTCATTATTTGATAGTGGATCACAATGAATTTTTTTAACTAAGTTGTTCTTTTTGGTTTTGGTAACTTTAAAGTTTTCCCAAGTAGATATTATTAATGGAGTTATTTGAGGAATTTCTTAATAATGCTTAAAATATTCATGGAGACAGGTAGTTTTTATTTGTTTTTTTATATTTTGCAGAGTCTGAAAGAGATCCATGAAATAGGTTTAGTGCATGCTCTCTTGCCAGGAGGAAGGAGGAAGAAGAATGAGGGAGCTTTCCTTTGTGTGCATTTAGTTACTACTGACCTCTTATTTCAGAGCTAGCTAGAAGAGAGAAAGCCTTGAGCTCCATCTCCTGTGGCTATCAGTGCTCTCAGCCTCTTAGGGCAGCAATGCTCATTTACTCTGTGGTGAGGTTTTCTACTGTGATGTATTTAAATTAAGGCGAAAAGTTTTATATTTGAGGCAATACTGGCAAATACCAGTAAGTATTTTCTTTGATGATTCCTCCCACCCAACTTCTTTCTAGACTATAGGAGCCCATTAGTCCTGTCCATAAAGCATAGGAACTGCAGTCTTGTCTTTTTTCTCTCATGTTTATTTTTCTTAGTAAAATGTCTGAGAAGGGATAATTCCTAAAAGGAGACACTGTAGTAACATGAAGGACGGTCAGCATTCAGTGAAACCCAGGTCGCTTCTAAGCTTTGTTCATCAAACACCTGACATAATGAAAATTCAATTCAGTGAAACTTTAAGTGAAACATTTTTATAACTTTTAAATATGAATGCAGAGCCATCTATTACACAGTTAAAGACATAAAACTGTACTCATTCACATTTCAACATAAAGGGGACAGGACACTTAATAGGACAAGCAGTGACAGTCAAGAGTTCAAATAGGAGCACTCACCAACACATTTTTCTGCCAACTCTCCTAAAAATGCATCCGACAGTTTTGGATTCCAATCCCTGGTGTGGATCTGCAAGATGTGCTTTCTGGCCTAAGAAGAAGAGTACAGCAGCATAAGACAGCACCAACTTCTCATGTGTTTGCTGTAACAAATTCTAACTGTAATCCCACACTCAGTCATTATCTGTTTTAAAAGAATTTTAAACACCTTGGCATTCATATCAACCTGTTGGTTATAAAGTCTAAGATTTGGGGAGCTGGAGAGATGGCTCAGTGGTTAAGAGCACTGACTGCTCTTCCAGAGGTCCTGAGTTCAATTCCCAGCAAGCACACGGTGGCTCACAACCATCTGTAATGGGAACTGATGCCCTCTTCTGGTGTGTCTGAAGACAGTGATAGTGTATGCATAGACATAAAAAGAAAAATTAAAAAAAAAAAAACCTAAGATTTTTATCTGTTTCATGAGTTTAGACAATTAATATTCTAAGAGGTAAAGAAACTTTACTGGTAGCATTAAATAGTGAATCGCTAATGTGTGGCTAGATGTTAAAACTAAATTTTACTTTGCTACATATCACCTTTTAGATTTTATTATTAGTGGTGGGGAGGTAGGCAGAAGTGTGTATGCATGTGACATCACAGAAAAACTGTTGGAATCATCTCTCTGCTCCCACTGTGGAATCTGGGGAACAAAATCATGTCAATAGAATCCCCCAACAAGCGCTTCTTCTCCTGAAGCCATCAACAGCCCGAGACTGCTTTTTACAGCAAGGCTGTGAAACATTCCCTCCAATCTCTTCTAATTGTCTCCTGAACAAACTCTATTCCAATCAAATGTATGCAACCACGGTTGAGAATCACTGGTAACTTAAACATGCTGCTAAAGACAACGCCTGAACTTCTTTCCTCTTCTCATTAGCAACTGGCAAACTAACCACATCCATGCTCTCACTGTGGTCTGTTCATTTGGCTTCAAGCACATCGATCTATCCCTGTATTCTGCACCCACTGCCTACTCTGTTGGACAGAAGATGAGGTAACTCATCTAGTTTCATGGCCTTAAATACTACATAAGAGTAGAAAACAACATACATCTCTTCCAAAAGCCAGGCCCAAGAACACTGACAATGTCCCTATGAACAAAACATATTTCCCATGAACTGGTAGGCACAACCCTGGGCATAGTCTGTTGCTGGATATCACAAACTGATAATTCTCTGTATCAAAACAGAATATACCCACTTTGGCCATATCTCCTACAACTGATTCACCTCTGGGCCCTGAACTGTTCTGGCAGCTGCACTGAGCAATGAAAGTGAGACTATCTCCAACTCCAACCCCTCCCCAAGGTGGGGACCATCCTAGACGGGACAGAAAGGATGTAGGAGTGAGAAGGGTGAGCGTTGTGGAATGTCATGAATTCACACCAGCTGCCATTATTGGCACAGATAGGTACAGAATCAAAGAGGGCTGCAGAAAGCCCCAGCCCTGACTAAGGAGCCATCAGGGGTGTGGGCACTGGTAGGCTGCCCATGCTCCAGTGAATGACTCCAAACCTATTTACTATGTGTATATGGGCAGCACTAAGTAGACCCAATGAGATAGTTTTTAAAGGGGTGGGGACCCAAGAAAACACAAAGTAAAGGGAAGAATGGGTTGCTACTGAGTGAGGATCCAGGGCAATCTGAAGGGAAAGAGTTGTGGGTGGGTATGATCAAAACATATACAATTATGAAATTATCAAAGAATAAATTTAAATATTTTTAAAAGAGCAAGAGAGACTATATGTGCTGTCCTAACAAAGGTAAACTTGGTAGCATTTTGAAGTCTTTAAATTTGTTTATGGATTCAAGTCTAAGTCTATAAAGGGTAGGTATGCAGACAGATGTCAAACTGAAGTATCAGAATATCCTACGAAGAGTGCAGTCTGCCTGGCAATCCTAACTGCTAAGTCTTCTACATCTAAATATGTAAGTCAGGCATTTCACAGACAGCAATACTCGTTCCTAGTATATCCTCTCCAATATGAATTCTCCATGGAAATTTAAGGAACAAATCAACACAAAAATTTCAATTACAATTAGGAAGGAAAGAACTTTTTATAACTTACTAAAAACCATTTTGTATACTAAATGACCATCTTTAGGGAACATTTTTTAAATAACTCAACATAACAAATACTATTTACTGCTTTTAACTAACTAAACTTTTGTATGTTAACTATGGAATTCTGAGTAAAGGATATCTATGGACATATATTTAGGGAGGGTGGCTGCAGAGCTGGCTCAGCCCCAGAAGCTCCATCTGTAACTTCAATTCCAGGGGATCCAGTACCCTCTTCTGGCCTCCGCAAGAACCAGGCATGCACTTAGTACATTTACATACATGCAGGCAAAATACTCATACTAATAAAATAAAAATAAATAAATGTTTTTTAAAGTTTATTGGGGGAAATACCTAGTCTGGCCAACTAGAGACACATAACAAGTAAACATGATAATGGCGTCAGTGCTGCTGTGGGTGTGGAATAAGCACCTGCAGAAACCCAACAGGAGGCGTCCTTTCCCTGCGCTTCTGGAGCACTCTGATAATGCTAGTAGAGCAAGAATGAATTGTTCAATAAGTATACATAGTTGGCTACTGTTGTTCTAGTTGTTCTAAGCTACCACGTAACCCACACTGACTAAAAACTTAGAATTCTCATGCTTCAGTCCCAAAGTGCTAGGATTAAAGGCAAGCATTAACAAGGAGTGCTACACAAGATTTTTTTTAATTATTAACTAAGATATCCCATAAGCAAAAATTAGTGAAAATACAACCTTCAAAGCTTCTGCTGCTGAACTTTGGGGGCAGGTTACTGGGGCCTGCTGGGAACAGAACTTCTAAAAGGCAACTATGTCTGCAAGGCTGTAGTGCAAGGCCATTTTTGCTGGCTATAAGCGAGGTCTCTGGAACCAAAGAAAGCACACAGCTCTTCTTAAAATGGAAAATGTTTATGGTCAAGATGAGACTGAGTTCTACTCGGGCAAGACATGTGCTGATGTGTAGAAAGAGAAAACAAAACAAACAAAAACCCCAACATAGAGACTTCCTGAAGGCAAACCAAACAAAATCAAAGTAATTTAGGGAAAAGTAACTCAGGCCCATGGAAACAGTAGCACGGCTAGTGCCAAATTCCAATGCAACCTTCCTGCGAAGACCGTTGGCACAGAATCATGTGATGCTGTGCCCTTCTTAGATTTAAACTAATGCAAAGTTAAAAAAAGCAAAGTGTGGCAAGGGGTATCACCTTCAGTATATGCTTTGTAAGTGAGTTACATATGTGTGTATATACACACACATGTATGTGTGTGTGTATACATAAGTATACATGCTCATGTGTGTATACATACATATATGGATACACACACGCGCACATGCATACAGCACACTTACATACACACACATACACACACACACACACACACACACACACACACACACACACACACACACACACACTTACATATATCAACAACAACAAAAACTTCTTACCCTTTGATCAGGCAGGTTGAAAAGAAATTCTCTGTCAAAACGACCAGGTCTCCTGAGTGCAGGATCAATAGAGTCAAGTCTGTTTGTAGCACCAATAACAACAATTTCACCTCTATTATCTAATCCATCCATAAGAGCAAGGAGGGTTGACACTATAGAGCTGTTTAAAAAAAAAAAAAAGCCCATGCAAAATTTGACAAAAGAAAAAATGTAAACATTCGTGTTAATAATAAAGTTTTACACCCATAAAGAAGGGGAGGGGGAGGGATTAGGGGGATGTTTACCCGGAAACCAGGAAAGGGAATAACACTCGAAATGTAAATAAGAAATACTCAAGTTAATAAAAAAAAAATAATAATAATAAAGTTTTAAATACTAATATAATAATTGTACCCCAGATATATATTAAGACAATGCAGAGAAAACAAAACTGAAAGTGCACAGAAAGTTGAGGGGGGGGTCATAGTACTCTATTTTTAGTAGAGAGCAATCTTGGTGTTGTCCATTGGTTCCCATCTGGAAATGTATGGCCTCTACAGTTCCCCTATTTCTAGCAATGATGTTTTTCTTAGATTGCTAACTGTGCTCACTCCTATTCTTTATTTCTACTGCTGAAACAATTTCTGGAAAACATACACCATGTCAAAAATAATTTTCTGCCTATTCTAGCTGTGCTTAAAAACTTACAAACAAAACTGAAGTGTGAGATACTATTTATATTTATATGATTTGTTTTCTAGTTGGATGGTTGAAATTTTATGACTTGGACATCTTACCCAGAAGTAAAGTGAGCTAGTATGTTTAATTATAAGTTTCACCACTGCTGTCATTTGAATCTGAGATGACCCACACAGGCTCATGTTTGGATGCTTGGTCGTCTACTGATGGTACTGTTGAGTTCTGATCTTATCTTTAGCTCTGTGGACCATTTAGAGTCAGTTTTGTATAGAATAGGAAGTTGATGTAGTTTCAACTGAGGAAATACAAGTTTCTCTTTCTTTTCTTTTTTCTTTCTTTCTTTTTTTTTTTTTTTTTTCGGAGCTGGGAACCGAACTCAGGGCCTTGCTCTTGCTAGGCAAGCGCTCTATCACTGAGCTAAATCCCCAACCCCACAAGTTTCTCATAACAGTCATCTTTCTTAAATATTTAATTTAAAGTTGGAAACCAGCTGACTATAACAGACACGTTGGTTTCTTCTATTCAATCTGTCTGTGTCTCTTCAGCCGATAGCAGCTGTTTGGTTGCAGCACTTGCACAGTGTGTGAGATCAAGTGTCACAGTACTTCTGGTGTTCTAGTCCATAGGACTCCTCTGATAACACAGTGTTTGTGCTTTCATCTGGATTTTTTTTTCTTTTTCTTTTTCTTTTTTTCGGAGCTGGGGACCGAACCCAGGGCCTTGCACTTGCTAGGCAAGCGCTCTACCACTGAGCTAAATCCCCAACCCCTTCATCTGGATTTTAAGGCTGTCTTCATCTAGTTTTCTAAAGAATGTCCATGGTATTTTGGGGGAAATTGCACTAATATATTACATACTCTTGGTAATTAATTAATAAAGATATCTTTCTATTTTTTGCATTTTATATTCAACCTCCTAATTTTTAAATTTTTATTTACATGTGTTTGTGCAAATGTGTGTATAAACATGTGTATGTGGGAATCTGTATAGACCAGAAGAGGGTGCCCTGAAGCTGGAGTTATGGACAGATATAAGTCACACAACATGGGTCCTGGGAGTCAAACTCTGGTCCTCTAGAAGAACATCAATGGTGTTAACCTCTGAGCTATCTCTCCAGCCCCTGATCATATAGCTTCTGTTCATATAGAAATATTTTATTACCTAAGTTACACTAACTTGTAGGTATTTTGTTTGGATTGTGAAGCACTTGCTTTCTTGATTTTCTCAACAAGTTTAATATTACTGTAGAAGAGTGCTACTATTTTTTGCATGCCAATTTCGTTTCTTTGAACATTTCCTTTATGGGAAAGTATACATGACTATAATTGCAAGCATGCAGAGAAGAAAAAAACAACTTGGTAAGTTGGCTGTCTTTCCACTATATTAGTCCTCCGGCTTAGTTTCTAAGTTCTAAAAACCCTTTCGGAGGAATCCTTTCATTTTTCTATATAATGAATCATGTTATACGACAATAATTTGCATTCTTTACTATCTTGTTTAAACACTTTTTATTTCCTTCTTCTGCCTAATTATTCTGACTAAAATTTCAAGTACTAAACTAAACAAGTGCTGTGAGGGTAGACATGTTACAGATGTTACATGCTACATGTTACATGTTACGATGCTACAGAAGTAACACGTATAGTTTCAGCCCAGTCGGTATGCTGCCAGGGATTTGTCATACACACCAGCACTGTGCTGCAGGAGGATCTTTCTGTATCCAATTAGAAAACTGTTATTCAAATCACTCAACTGAAGTGGTGGCTTGAATATAAACTGTCTCCCACAAGCCCGCCTATGGAAGAGCTCAGCTGCCTGGTGTAACTGGTTTTCAAGAAGTGACCCTGGAAATTCTAAGCAACAGATCAATTCCTCGATAAACTCCTAATACCATGCAAGTTGGGATAAGTCATACGTGGGGTGTGTAATTGGAGAAGTAGGTCACCTCATTTCCCCTGGAAAGTCCCCTCTACTTTCTGGCTCACATGACATTTGCCCAAATTCGCTGCTGCACTTCACCTGGGCTGTCATACCATACACCCTAAGCAAACAGCTGGCCCTACAGACTGAGGCCTCTGACGCCATGAGCCAAGTGGATCTTCCCTCCTCACTTAGGTCAGGTGTATGAAGATGTAAGATATTATATTTACTCATTTGTATGTGACAAATCATCCTGAGATCATCAGGACAAATGTCACTTGACTGGAATGTATGAAGTTTTTGATAAGCTGTTCTGATGTGCTCATATTCTGTAAAAATATTGGCATTTATGTTCAGACACTGGTCTATAGGGATTTTTGTTGTTTTTGTCTGGCTCTTATTACAATGATGATAAAATGGATTTGGAAGGAAGGCTTCCCAACCTTTCATATTTTTGGAATAAATGGAAAAGAATTAATATGATTAATATTTTTTTCTAACGGCCTAGAAATTCAACAAAAAGTGACTGCTCTTAGCTTTCTCTCCATTGGGTGTCTTTTTCACTAATGGTGTGTTCTTACTGTTTTGTCTCCTGTCTGGCTTTGCTGTCACTGTTTTAAAGGGCGTCTCATACAGCCTAGGCTAACCTCAGCTGCTGAGGCTGTCCTTGTGCCCCTGCTCCTCTGACCTTCATCTCCTCAGGATAAGAGTGCACACATGTGAGTTATTACTGCTCCAGCCGATTTCTCTATGTCATCAGTGTCCAAACTAATGTGTCTTGGGTTTTACATTTTCCTTTTATCATATAGGTTTTCATAAAATTCCCACTGTTATATTTTACAATAGCTACAAAATGTTTATTGATTTGAAATTACATTTATTTGGGAGTTTTCTCTACCTTTTTTCTGAATAATCTAACTAGATGTTTGTCAATATTATTTTAAAAAAACTTTTCCATCACAGATCACTTTATTTTTATGCTTACAAGTTTACAAGTTTCTGTTCTGATTATTACTTCTTCCTTTTACTAATTTGAGTTTGGCTTATTCTTGTTTCACTGCACCTACTAGATGCATCATTAAGTTACTTATTTGACATTTAACTCTTATTTTGGGCTTATTGTAATAAATTGCCTTCATACATACTGCTTTTAGTATAGCTCTTAGATTCTGGTATGTTATATATCTATTTTCACTTGTTTTTTTTTTTCTTTTAACCTACTCTGTCTCATTAACCTTTTGTATTTTTAAAGATGCATGTATATGTGTGTGCATGTGTGTATGCACATATGTATGCAGGTACGCACCAAATGCTTGGAATCCAAAATGGGTACCCAATCCCTCAAAGCTAGTTACAGGCAGTTGCAAGATGCATGGATCGTTGCATGTGTGTTAGGATCTGAACCTCAGTCCTCATGATTGTCCACTAAGCACTCTTTCCAACCCTCTAGGGGAATCTCCTATCCTCCTCTAATACTAATTTTTATTTGAATTATTGAGTTTCTCATTTATGTCATAAATTACTTTCTAAATATTGTTGAGTTGTCTGTATTCACTTTAATTCATTAAATTTCTTTATGCCTATTTTGTACAATTCTTTCTTATCACTTCTATTT
The DNA here is from genome assembly GCF_021556685.1 of Rattus norvegicus. Classification (NCBI taxonomy): domain Eukaryota; kingdom Metazoa; phylum Chordata; class Mammalia; order Rodentia; family Muridae; genus Rattus; species Rattus norvegicus. The sequence goes on along the minus strand of NC_141539.1, from coordinate 34,211,758 downwards.
TTCCCACAGAGGTCTATTACTAGAGAGCTACTATGCTAAGATGTCATGCTATTACTTTTTTCATGATTTTTGTGAGCTTACAGTGACATCAATGTATCTGGCTGATCAGGTATCTCTGCCCCTTTATAGGTAGCATTCATATTAAACAGCTTTCTTTCAAAATGTATCTCCAAGTGACAACTTGGTAAATAATGTAGGCTTTGGGTCCAATACCATAGTATACACTCTCTCTCTCTCTCTCTCTCTCTCTCTCTCTCTATATATATATATATATATATATATATATATATATATATATATATATATATATATATATAGTTTCTTTTATGGCAATTGGTGGATTTGGATGTGGCATACCGGTACAGGGTCAAAAATCCTTCCATTTTCAAATACCACAATCACTCTAGAGCAGGATGTGGGCACTCACTAACTGTGGATGTTTTCTCAAGAGTAGTGCCAGTTTCTTAGGCCAAACAATGACTCTAATGAACAGAAATCAAACATGGCAGTAGACAGAGATGGATGACATAACTATGTAGAAGCAGGGCCTGAAGTGGTAGATTAGGATGGGGAATTTAGGCTGACAAGCCTTGGAAAGACTATGGCAGGAACCTGACTGACTAAACCCCTTCAGGAAGTAAAATGAAACAGGGTCACTATACCAAGACGTACATGATCATTCAATTATGCAAACATTATTTTCTGGTGAACAGTTACATTTGTGAATTAGATACTTTTCTAAATAATCGCTATGTCAAAATAAAGCGAGAGGGATGAATAAGAGAAAAACTTGGTGTGGAGCAGGACAAGATAAGAAGTAATTCAAATCCTCTCAGATTACAGGAACATAACCTAGGAGAGAGGGGCTGGAGAGGTGGCTCCATGGGTAAAGACCGAGGCAAATCCTAAAAACCTGAGTTCAATCCCTAGGACCATCATGGTAGGAGAGCAGCAAAACCCAAAAGCTGTCCTCTCATCTACGCACGCACGCACGCACACCCCATGGGAAAAAAAGCACTCTGCTGCTTGAGCATACTGAATGAATGAATGAATGAATGAATGAATGAATGAATGAATGTTGTTTTTAAGACTTTTAGGACAGCCCAATTTAGTGAATTCTAAGCCATGGCTACGCAGTAGAACCCTGTTTCAAAAGAATAAAATTTTAAAAGATGACTAAGCAGAAGATAGCTTGCCACCAAGCATGATAGTGTGTACACACACACACACACACACACACACAGTGGCAATTCAAAACATTTTTAAAATAGGGAAGATAGTATTACCTTGTCAATGTATTATAGATCTAGTAATCTCTATCTTGGACATCTATGCAGAAAAAAGTGAAAAAAACACTCACACGGAATTACAACACAAACAGTCCCAGCAGAACTATCACAGCAGCCAAACCAGAGGCAGCCAAATTGCTACAGACTCTAAGTTAATCCTGTGCTGAGTGAAGGTACCTCCAGGAAATAGACACATTTAAAAATTCTTATAAGCCTTCGAGTGTTTAACCAAGGGCTAAAGCCAAATACTATATCGATGAGTGGGGAAAGAAAATCAATAGTCAGTTCAGGAAAAATTACCTGTGGATCTGATCTTGTCTACTAGAGCGAACAGGAGCTAAGCCATCTATTTCATCAAAAAATATTATAGAGGGCCTCATCAAATATGCCTATAAAGAGAAAATTAATATTTTCATTTTCAATTTAACAGCATTTTCTTAATAATGAGCATAAAAGCAAACAATACAACAGGCAGCAAGCATTTAAAAGCACACAGTAGGGCTGAGGAATATAGTTGAATGGTAGGACATTTTATTAATGTGTGCAAGACCAGGGTTCAAAACATTTTCCTAATGGGTGCAAGGATTTAGAATCAAAAACCAAATAACAGAAACAAAGACACCGCAGTATAAAGGAGACATCATGGGCAGAGTTAGCTAAGACGCCCCACAGCCCACAAGTACATGTGCAGATATACTTCAACTTTTTGTAATAATGAAAACTGAACCCAGGGTCTTATGCAGCCCTGACTGGCCTGAACCTTCTATGTAAATCAGGATGATCCCGAAGTTAGAGCTCCACCTGCCTTTGCCTCCCAAGTGCTGGCTGGGATTAAAGGCATAAGCCACTAACTAGGTCCTGCTCTACACTAACAACTTTTAGATGATATCTGAACTGTTTCACCAACTATACATCTGCATCACGTTTTCATGCAAAGGATATTTTGTTTTGTTTTGAGATTTCTATTCTATAACCCAGGAATGTCTGGATTTCACAATGAAGACCAAGCTGGCCCCAGCATCTGCTGGAATTAGAAGTGTTAGACAGCAAACGTGTCTCACAAAGGGTTTCACATCTAACACCACAGAAATGTATGGCTAATAAATTCTTGACTATATTTTTATTCACATATTTATTGATATATAATCAAATATAAGGTAAATTGACAAATATGACATGCTTCCTTCACTAAATCCAGTGAGTACATGAAAACTTATATTAGGACTAATTTTTTTAAGTACAGGAAAATTGGGATTTGCTTGTTGTTTGAGAGAGGTTCTCACTCTCTAGCTCAGATTGAAACTCACAGCAACCCTCCTATCTCACCCTGGAAGTGATTATAGGAATGATTATAGGAATGACTATAGGTACTGTTCCCATGCCTTGACTCCAGTGATCCTCTCGCCTCAGGATCAGGAGTGGGTTTCCCTTTCGCTGTGATGTTTATTTGTTGTGATTCTAGGGATTGAACTCAGGCTTTACACACACAGTACAATAATAAAAATATCTGGGACAATTGCATACTACCATGTTCTGGTTTGGAAAATAACATTTTAAAAGTACCTGTTACATTTAGCCTACTCATTTATTTCTTCTTTTTCAAAGCATTCATTTACTTCTGAATTCCACAAATCATGTGTTTATAATCTGGCATGGTCTAAGTAAGTATACCTCAAACATTCATTTCTTAAATTTCTGAACCTCTAGGGTAGCAATTACATTAAAAGGTAGTAAAATGTTCAGGAGGCAGTGTCTTACAGGTCACTGAAGACACCCTCTGAAGGAGACTGCGGGATCCTGGACTACTAATATTTCACCTTTCCTTCCTTAAAAGTTCTGTCTGACATTTGCTGCAGCACCATGTACTTTCTTATCGAGGGACCAATCGAGGACTAAGACCAGCAAACATGAGAGCAGATGTACTCATTCTCCTAAGGAACTGTCCCAGGTATTTACTTACCATAGTGACAAAAAAGCATCTACAGTACAACTGTGACAATAAACAGCATGCAGTTTTATAAGATTCCCCCCACAAATAGTTCACATTTTCTGTATATCCCATTTCCTCAGTAACACTGCAATCTAAGATAACTTTACATCCCAGGTTTCCAGTGAAACCTAACAGTCACGATAGGTGCTTTATGGATCATCATAAACATTCAGAAGTATAGAAAATGGGCTTCAATGTAAGAACCTCCCCTCCCCCCATCTACATGTTCTGCACAGTTCATGATGTTTCAATCAACAGCAGATAAAAAAAATTTTTTAACCCTGTATCTGTGCCAACCATGTACAACGATTTTTCCCTTCTCATTACTTCCTAAAGTAACAGATGTGCCTAACCCATGACCCATGCGCCACTTATCTATGAACACAGCCCAAACCAAGATTACAAATGTACTTAAAACATTGAGATATTTTTGTGTATGATTTTTTTAATTCAATTGTACAGTTGTGGAGTGTGAACTAGAACAGAAAACAAGATATTCTTAACAAAGTCAAAAGGTTGAACATATCTGCCCAAACTGTTTACATAGTACATATATTACATGATATTATAAGAAATATAGGGATGCTTTAAGCACACATAAAGATGTATATAAGCTACATTAAAATTCTTTATTATTGTGTTTATTAGACTTGAACGTCTGTAGATTTTGGAATCCTAGGGACTGCTGGAATCAATTTCCCACAAATAACAGGATTAAAGTATGCCTTTAAAGGCTTCAAATTACTAATCCTAAATTTCATACTCTAATTAGAATATATGTCTCCTCATAACTATATTTGCAGACAAAATACAATATTCTTTTTTTTTAAAGATTTATTTATTTTTTACTTATTTATTTATTTACTATATATATAAGTACACTGTAGCTGTCTTCAGAAGAGGGCATCGGAACCCATCACAGATGACTATGAGCCACTATGTGGTTGCTGGGAATTAAACTCAGGACCTCTGGAAGAGCAGTCAGTGCTCTTAACCGCTGAGCCATCTCTCCAGCCCAAAAATATTCTTTAAAAAAAAAAAAAAGGAGGGGTTGGGGATTTAGCTCAGCGGTAGAGCACTTGCCTAGCAAGCACAAGGCCCTGGGTTCGGTCCCCAGCTCCGAAGGAAAAAAAAAAAAAAGGTGCACTTGAATTAGTTGGTTTCCTTACCTGATCAAAGAGAAGCCTGAGCTGCCTTTCCGACTCTCCGACCCACTTGCTCAAACAGTCTGCTCCTTTTCGCATGAAAAATGCTACCTTTTTGTCTCCTTGACTGCATTCGTTAGCTAATGCTCTGGCAACTAAGGTTTTACCTGTGCCAGGAGGACCATAAAACAAACAGCCCCTAGAAGGAATCAAAGAAAATAGTCAATGTTAGCACCAATTACCAAGTTAAGATATCCCTCTTTCACATATAACTTTGATTACTATATAATAACTAAGCACTGATAAAAGCTTTTTCTAGTTTATCTGTAGTGAGTCCTCAAAGAACCAAACTCCTACAAGCAAGAAAGGTTAAAGGTATAGGATGGTTCTGAAAAGGCCTAGAATTTTGCATCTTTACAAAGGATCTCATCTTGTGTTAAATGACTCCTAAACTCCAAAATGGAAAGCAAGCCTTTGAGCTCTAAATAATAATTCCTAAGAGTCATTGTTAGAACATGCCAAATATATATATATGAAAATTTTATAATCAAAGATATATTAACTGATAGTCAATCAACTAAAAATAATAGTACAATAATAAACATCTAATATATAACATACCTTGGAGGCTGAATTTTAAATTTTTCAAAAATTTCTGGATATAAAAGTGGAAAAACTACCATCTCCTTCAAAGCGTGTATGTGATGGCTCAATCCACCTATGCTATCAAACCGCACCTTGGAGAAAGAAGAGGAAGTTTAATATGATTTTATATGTTCTAAAATTTTGTCCATCTGTCATTTTATATATATAAAATGTATATATATTTAATTTATGAGTTCTATGATTCAAAAATACACCCTTTAGAAGTTTCAGAATTTTTTTTCTTTTTTCTTTTTCCCCATTTTTCAAAACATGGCTTTTCTGTATAGTTTTGGCTGAAACTCTTCTGTGCAAGGCTGGCCTTGAACTCAAGAGATCCACCATGAGAGCTGGCCCCGTGCCTTCCTAGTGCTGGCATATACCTCCAACCCCATAGCCCTTTAGAAAATTGTGAGCATACATACGAATCAGTAGAGAATAAAGTCAAAAGTAAAATTCAACTGAGGCAAATAAAGCTATTATTATCATCAAGCGACTCAGGAGTAAGATAAATAGCAACCTAAAACACTGATAAATCTACAGAAGATGTTACAGGTATGCACTAACACTTATCTCATAGATCTTATGCATCCTCCCAAAACAAAACTTAGTTCATGACAGAGGAGAAAACCTTAGTTACCAAAGTGGCTCTCCAAACCACAAATTAATCAAATGAAAATTTACTCTTCAGTATTTAATTCATCTACTAGGAAAGAGATTTAACTTTTCTCCATAGGGAACAATAATGAAGACACTGGAAAGCACTGTATAGACCAGGAATGACAGAAACTGTTCCTCTCTCATAGCAATTACACCAATTAAAACACTTTGTAAAGAATGAATATTAAAAAAAATGACAAAAGAAAATTTTACAGAATGTTAACAGATATTGCCTACTGGACCCTGGTAGAATCTTTCCCTACTACTCATTCTATCATAGATCTTGGAAATGTTTTATGAATTATTTATTATAACAGGAAAAAACTACAAAAATTGAAGGTTAAAAAGAGAAACATTCTAAAAGAAGCTAAGTTCTCATACATCTGTTATCATTAGAATTGACTCACAAACATCAGAAGTTAAAAGACTGTAAGAGTAAAGTACTGGTAAACTAAATCTAGAGATGATAAGGGCCTCAAAAACTTGTTCCATTTCCTAGGCATTCAAGACATACATAATCTAAAATTTCCTTTAGTTCTAGTAAATGAAATAGATATTTTACTCTGTAACTTTAATTAACTTCATCTTCAATTGTATATGCAAGGCTACTTTGATAACTTCTTTAAATCACACATAAGAATCAGTTAAATTACATTGTATAGAGATGCAGGAGACCCATAAAAACACAGATTAAACTCTGTGATGAGTAGTATTTAAATTAACCCATATGAGACACTGTGATCAGTAAACCACATCCTCATAAACTTGAGGTCTTCCCACACCACATCCCTTCCTTGGAGTACAATCATTCACTGAACATAGTAACTTCAGTGTTTAAAATGATGACACCTAGGGGTGGGGATTTAGCTCAGTGGTAGAGCGCTTGCCTAGCATGCGCAAGGCCCTGGGTTTGGTCCCCAGCTCCAAAAAAAAGAAAAAAGGAAAAAAGAAAATGATGACACCTAAATTTCTAACCAGATATCTATCTCTACCTTATACCAAACCAATCGACTGCTCCCATGTAACTTCTCCTGAAAGTATGCCACAGATACCTGTAACGTTTACAGTCAACCCTCCCAATCTCATTCCTCCTCTTTAGACTCTATTTAGACAATGGAACCCCCAACACCTTTCAAGTCTATCTATTAGCTACCTATTTACTTAAGCCAGAAACCTACACAGCACATTCAGTTTGTTTCTGTCATTCTCCAAAAGCAATCAGTTCACTAAATTCCATCATCTTTCATTTCCTTACTTCTCTTTAATCCTCTTATTTCAATGCAATTACAAATTACAAACAAGCTCCTGTAATACCAACTTTGCTTCCCTTAAAAATCATTTGCAACATCACAGCCAGAATAAAACACATTATAATAATTCACAAGTGCTATTATGAAATCAGGTACTTAGAGCAATACATTGGCTCCTGTGGTATACAGAACTGTAAAACATTTCCTATCTACTATATATTCTTTTGTTTTTGTTTGGTTAGTTAGCTTGGTTTGGCTTTTTCAAGACAAAGTTTCTCTGTGTACCCTGGCTGTCCAGGAACTCACTCTGTAGACCAGGCTAGCCTTGAACTCAGAGATCTGCTTGCCTCTGCTTCCCACGTGCTGGGATCAAAGGCGGGCACCACCTCACCTGGCATCTGCTATACATTCTAATTACAAAAATGGGAAAAGACTTTACTAAGCAGCCCAGGTTTTGAGGATCCAAAACACATACATGAAAGTGTTGATACTGGTCATGTCTGAGTTTCTACTTTTATGTGGATTGCTTTAGAAGTAAGGAAACTCTTAGGAACATAATAAAAAAGCTACTCTGGGAAAACATTTACAAACTTACTGATTTATCAATGTTCATCGGATCAACATCAGCCAAACTTGCACCCACTTTCACCCGTTCTCGGAGAATGCCGCTCGCTAAATCTTCTGCTCTGAAGTTCATAGGCAAACACCTGAAAGGTGTAAGACATGAAGGTAAAGGCATTAAAACACTAAACGATTAGGGGGCAGTGACACAGCTCAGTGGATAAAGGCTCTTGCCACCATCCTGAAGACCTGAACAGGATACCTGGGAAACACACAGAGGGAAGCAAAAATCAGTTCCCACAAGTTGCCCTCTGACCTTCACACATGGACATGATAGCATACAAACAAAATGAATAAATAAATGTTAAATTTTTTAAAATCCTTCACATTTTAATGTCAACATAAGTTAATATGGGCCCTGCACCTCACCGTGGCAGCACAGTGGAGTGAAGCTGGTGGAAGGGGTAGAGGTGAGCCAGCCCTGAGGGCAAGAACAAGGGAGAGCTGGCCCTGCACTCATCTGCCATAGGTAAATGGATGTGCAGCTGCTGCTCTTCCCATTTGCCGCCTGTGGTGGTCAGGAGAGCTAGTCCTGCCCCTCACTAGCTGTAGGACCCAAGAGAACAACAGGCCCTGCACCTCACCTGGGCAACACAGCCGGGCGGCCCTGACAGCAAAGGCCTGGGTGAGCCTGCCCTGAGGAAAGAGGGCGTCCCAAGCCTGGACAAGGCAGCACAGTGCAGCTGGCTCTCGAGGCTTGTGTGTGGTGAGACCTCAAGGGCTTGAGATCAGGAGAGCTGAGCAAGTAAGATGGACAGAGGGCACTGTGTGACATACGGCAGCACCCATGACAACACGTATTCCATGCTTTGTTTTGCTTATTGTGTTGGTTTGCGTTTTTTTATTTTGAAGGGAGATTACAAGAGTAGAGAGGCATATACCACAACTACAAGTGGAATGGGGTGCATTATGTGAAACTCACAAGAATCAAAAAGTAACCAATAAAAGTAAATCAATAAAAAATGTTTTAAATACTTTAACATGTTTTTTCATCATTCTGCTTTATCATAACCCAGAAAATCAACATCAAAAGGTTTCATGTTTGAAATTACTCTTCCTACTTTCAAGCGATCAAAATCGGTGATTCACCAGGTAAAGCAAACATGAGCATTGATCATTTTCTCACACAGTTTATCTCCCAATAGGAAAAGGCAAGAGCCTTTGCTGTGATAAGAATAGTAGGACCGTAAGGAGGTGAGGCACAGCCATAGGGCCTCGGTCTGGCCACTGGGAATACAAGGAGAGAGTAATGCCACATGAAACCTTGGTCAGTAGTCATTTCCTACTGCAAGCATGAGGGCCTCTGCTTGGATGTGATGTGGCCACAGGGGCCTATTGCCAGAGACAACACTCTGTTGTGTGCATTCAGCCTCCAAAACTACATGTCCTTTTCTTTAACACATTTCCTAGCCTCCAGTGTGTCATCACAGCACGAGGATATAGCTTAGTACAGGGAAAGAGCACAATGGGACAGCCTAAGAGGTGTATAACGTCTATAATAGCACCACCCTCACTAGCATTGCTGAACCCTAACTGACCCTTTGAAATGTACTAGCAACAAGCAATGGCAGCAGATGCATTAACCCAGCATTCACGGTAGAGGCAGAGGATCTGAGCTCACGGCCAGCACAGGACAGCCAAGGCTGCACAAAAGAAAGAAATCCTGTCTTTAAAACAAATTGCTGAAGCAGGTTGTCATAACCTGGACATTCAGCTTAGTGTACCTACTCACATCTGTAAGGCTGCGTGCTTAATCCTAGAACTGTCACTATTATATAGTATTACCCCTCCCTCTCCTCTACCCCTCACTCCCTCTCAGAATAGAGGATAAGACTGAAAAGCCTTTAAATACTTGTGTTTACACTTAGATTTTAAATGATTACAGTGGCATACATGTCTAGAGTGAGCTATTCAAGAAGCTAAGAGGAGGACCACAGCCTGGGAAGCACTAGGAAGACCCTGTCTCAAATAATTAAACAGACTTCTATTCTTCTCTTACATCTTCTCTCCATCATTAGAAGATTTTATTACATAATTTATAACAAACAGGTGATACATACATAAAAATCTGTAAACATATATAAATATGTATTTGGGACTATCAATTTCTAGTTATATAAAAAAGCATTTATTTTATTAGTGCATGTTATTATTTGTTTATAATTTTTCCTTGAACATATTAATTTAAGGGACTATCTGGTAAGAATCTCAAAGTAGCACTACCTCATGTCAAAAATATTTAAAGGAGTTGGGGATTTAGCTCAGTGGTAGAGCACTTGCCTAGGAAGCACAAGGCCCTGGGTTCGGTCCCCAGCTCCAAAAAAAAAAAAAAAAAAAAAATTAAAATACTGAGGCTGAAGAAACAGCACAGTGGTTAAGAGCACTGGTTGCTCTTGCAGAAGTCCGTGGTTCAGTTCTCAACACCCATGACAGCTCACAATCATCTATAACTCCAGTTCCAGGGATCTAAATGACCTCTTCTGTCCTCCAAGGTCACTAGGTATGCACATGGTACACATACATATATGCAAACAAACACACATATAAAATAAAATCTAATAAACAAGGCTATCAAGATGCCTCAAGAGGTAAAGGCATTTGTCACTAAGCCTGGTGACCTAAGTTCAAAGTGCATGTCAGAAGGAGAAAACTGAGTCCAAAAATAGCTGAGCGCGCACGCGCACACACACACACACACACACACACACACACACACACACACACACACACACACAGAGAGAGAGAGAGAGAGAGAGAGAGAGAGAGAGAGAAACAGACACACACACAGACACACACCAATGTAAAATATTTACAATATTAGCATCAACAAAATGCCATTATAGATAAGAAACACATCTTTTAAAACAGGAAACTGTTTCCTCTTCTACCATAGTGTCACTGAAAAGTTTGCCAACCTGTTTCTTGCTCTTGCCATGCTTTTTGACTTCCTTCTCTCAAAGCGCTCTTCATCAGAAGAAGTTGTGTCACTACTGTGAATGGCGTGCTTCTTCCTCCTGTTGGGAGAGGAATAGTAAACCATGTGGTGTCCAACAGCCCTCTAACCTTAGTCTTCTGTGTCACTTGTGCCATGGCCTTGCTTTGGTGGTGCTGTTCCTTGTGCCTCCTCCACTGCTGAGGTAAGACCTGGCTGGCAAGAGCTTTATAAAACAAACTCTTGTCATATCTACACTTAGCTCTGGAGAAAATTCCAGTTATTCACTAAGCAAATGCTTATTCAGATCATTATCTTCAAGCAGTTCACATCTAAGAAGTTCCACAGAGAAGAATGAAAAGAACAGAACAGGGTTGGGGATTTAGCTCAGTGGTAGAGCGCTTGCCTAGGAAGCGCAAGGCCCTGGGTTCGGTCCCCAGCTCCGGGGGGAAAAAAAAAAAAAAAAAAAAAAAAGAACAGAACACCTGTAGCTTTTCAAATATGGTAGTTCAAAAGTTAGTTAAGCAACAATTTTACATTCAAATTTAGAGAGAACATCTGTTGTTGTTATAAATATCAAAATCTAAGAACGGGGCATTTGTTACCTTCTTTATTATTCCTCTTTTCCCAAATTATCATAAATAGCTCAATCATTTTAAAAAGTAAATATACTTGTTTACAGGAAAATAAAGGCTTTTACTTCCCAATAATGACTTTTCTACTCTGCATGAAATATTCTTTTAAAAGATTTTATTTAGGGATTGGGGATTTAGCTCAGTGGTAGAGCGCTTGCCTAGAAAGCGCAAGGCCCTGGGTTCGGTCCCCAGCTCCGAAAAAAAGAACCAAAAAAAAAAAAAAAAAAAAGATTTTATTTATTTATTTAATGCATATGAGCAAACTTTAGCTGTTTTCAGACACACCAGCAGAGGGCATCAGATCACATTACAGATGGTTGTGAGCCACCATGTGCTTGCTGGGAGTTGAACTCAGGACCTCTGGAAGAGCAGCTGGTACTCTTAACATCTGAGCCATCTCTCCAGCCTGCATGAAATATTTTTAATAAAAAGGAAAATACTTAGCCAGGCTTGATGATATGTCTGCAGTCCAAGGTATTTGGGAAGATCATGAGGTAAGAGGATCTCTTGAGTCCAAGAGACCGGGTTGAACAACATAATAAGATCCTATCTTGGGGTTGGAGATTTAGCTCAGTGGTAGAGCACTTGCCTAGCAAGCACAAGGCCCTAGGTTCGGTCCCCAGCTCCGAAAAAAAGAAAAGAGAAAAAAAAAAAAAAAAAAAAAAAAAAGATCCTATCTTAAAAATTAAGTCGAAGAGGAGCTGGAGAGATGACTCAGCAGTTAAGAGTACTGGCTGCTCTTATAGAGGCCCCAGGTTCAGTTCCCAGTAATGACATGGTGACTCACAGCTATCCGTAACTCTGGGTCTAGGGGATCCAATACCCTCTTCTGGCTTCCAGAGGCACCAGGCATTAAGTAAGTAGTGCACAGACATACATGCAGGAAAAATACCCATACGTAACATAATAAAAGAATAATTATCCAAAATAACTAAATAAAAGAGACCAAAAAAAAAATATATACTGATGGTAAATAATTATATAACTGGCCAGGCATGGCAGTACACAGCTTTATCCCAGCATGTGGGAGGCAAAGGTAGGCATCTCTCTAAGTTTGAGGCCAGGCTGGTCTGTATAGCTAGCTCCAGGACAGCCAGGACAACATAACAGGGTCTCAAAAGACAAAAGGAAAAAAAATTACTACATAACTGGTCTAGAAACTACAATAATTTTAAAAGCTTACAACGTGTATCCCTTCAACATGTCCAGAATTTATCATAACCAAATTAAATTCCTTATTCTTCTAAATTGTATACTTCAAGACACAGCTAGAGGAATAACTTTATAAATTAAGATTCCAATAGCTCAAAAAAATAGTAACAAGAACTAACAAATAAAACTGAATCAGATTTAAGACTGGCTGGCTGGGTATAGTGGCATATGCCTAGAAATCCCAGCACGGAGGGACTGAGAGAATTCTAACACAGCCTAGGATTTATAGCAAGTCTGCTTCAAATAAATAAATAATCTTTTCTGAATCGCAAAGAAAACAAACAACTACCAGTGTAAAGAGAAGTCTAGAGAAAGAAAAAATCTTTGCCAGTGATTTATCAAATAGGGACTGCTATCCAGAATACGTAAAATTAAAAAAATAAACATAAAGACTGTATAATAGTCCAATTTATACATACACTATGAAAAGAGAACCAGATGGTTACCACAAATTCAAAGCCAAACTAATAAAGCAAGGAATTATCTCCAAAAATTAATAAAATGATACATTCCTAAATATCTAAACACCTATATCTGCTGGGTTTCACTTTGTTTTGTTTTTAAGTATAAAGGGGAGAAATGCATTAAGGCCTAGTGCCCAGGTGTGCTTCAGTGAGAATCTTTACTCTACTAGGAGCAGAAGCACAAGAATCCTGAGATAAGGAGCTTCAGGCAGGCCAGAGCAACAAAACAAAACCAGTTCTCTATAGGCAATAAAAGCTAGTCACTGCCTCAAAGAAGGACGCCATGGGCCGGTCTCCATTCAACTCTTAAGAGATGTTAGCTTTCAGACCATGAAAGTCAAAATTAATTTAAAAATTAAATGTAAAAATGAACCATGAACAAAAATAAAGCAAGAGTCATGTGTCAGATGATAACTGTCACAAATGAGAGAAAGGACAGAAGCTAGGAAGAAATCAGAGGATGCAATTAAGTCTCTCGTTTTCTCATTAACATATGCAACTACTTTCTCCTTCCAAATCAAATACAACTTACCTGATATGGCTTCTTCTTGCTGGAGACCTGTGAATATCAAATAGTGTATTTTCCCTCTTTTTTTGATGAGCCGGTACTAAAAGAAAAAGAAAGATAGAAATAACTAATAAGTCCATGCACTAAAGGAGCCTCTATTAACTTTCTATGAGAACCTAGTCATGTATCTTCAACTTCCACACTACTGTCTGGAAGCTTAACAAAGACAAAAACTTTGTATTAGTACTATTTTGCTTCAAATAAACATTTTAAATAGATGTTAATATTTCCAAAAGTATGATCCATTTTTCACAAATTTGTAGTAGGAAAGAAAACAGCATAATATTATCCCCCAGTAATAGTTCTCTACAAAACCATAAATGTGAACAAATCTTCATGCTTAAAAGTACCTTCACAAGGGGTACGAAACCAGGGTAGCAGACGGTTGCGGCATAATAAAAAATATGCATTAGAAAAGATAGGAAGAAACAGTTTACATTCCCTGCCTTACAGCTCCCCCACTAGGAAAAGGTTCCTTGACCCTACCTAGTAGTTTTAGTGACCTGTCCCTAATCTGCTTCAGGTATTTGAATTCTTGGTCCCTAGCAGGTGGCTGTTTAAGAAGGATTAAGAGATAAATAAGGGGCTGGAGAGATGGCTCAGTGGTTAAGAGCACCGACTGCTCTTCCAGAGGTCCTGAGTTCAAATCCCAGCAACCACATGGTGGCTCACAACCATCTGTAAATGGATCTGATGCCCTCTTCTGGTGTGTCTGAAGACAGCGGCTTATATATAATTAATTAATTAATTAATTAATTAATTTTAAAAAAGAGATAAATAAGGCTTTGGGCTGGGTAGTAGTATCACAGGCCTTTAATCCCAGCACCCAAGGGGCAGAGACAGGTGGATCTCTGTGATTTAGAAGCCAGGCTGGTCTACTGAGTGAGTTCCAGGACAGCCAAACCCACAGAGAACCCTCGTCTCAAAAAAAAAAAAGAAAGAAAGAAAGAAAGAGAGTGAGAGAGATAGAGTGAGTGAGTGAGTGAGTGAGTGAGTGAGTGAGTGAGTGAGAGAATAAGTGAGTGTGAGTGAGTGAGAGAGAGGGAGTGAGAGAGGGAGAGAGGAAGAGTGAGTGAGGGTGAGAGAGTGAATGAGAGAGGGAGAGAAGGAGGGAGAGGAAGAAAGCGAGAGTGTGACAGTGAGTGAGTGAGTGACATGGAGAGAGAGACAGAGACAGAGAGCATTGTTGGAGGAGGTGTCACTGAAGGTAAGCATAAGGTTTCAAAAGTATCTTGCCAACCCTCAGAAGCTCCCTGCCTCCTGCTTGTGAATCAAGATGTAAGTACTCCATGCATAGCAGATGAGCAGCTTGGTCTTCATGACAGTGCCCCAACAACAAGAGGGGGGATTATCCCCCAATCTGTCGCCTGCTTGTGGATCCCATTCCCCTAGCCTTGTCTAGCCTCAGTGGGAGAAGATGTGCCTAGTCCCTGCAAGGACTTGATGTGCCAGGGTGGGGTGATACTCGAGGGGGCTCCCCCTTCTCAGAGAAGGGGAGGAGGGAAGGAGCCACACGAGGGGTTACGGGGAAGAGGGGGCTGCTATTAGGATGTAATGTGAATAAATAATGAACAAAGTACAAAAAGAGAAAGACAGAAGAGCTCAGCTGCTGTTCCAGCCTCCTGCCACCATGCAATCACTGTCAACAGAGCCTACCCTTTTAGAACAGTCAGCTCCATTAGCTCTTTTCTAAGTTGCCTTGTCACATTGCTTTATCACAACAATAGAAAGCTATGGCTAAAGTCGGTCGAAGGAGTTGAGCCTACCTCAAGATGGAAGCCAAATGTGGAAGTCATCGCGCACATGGCATTAGCTTTGGGGGCATTAAAAAGGCAAGAATGAGATTGTTGTAAATTCTTCCTCCACGGTTTCAGAGAGGCACTGAGACCGAGCAACATGTGGTAATCCTGAAGTCATTGTCAGAAAAAAATCCTTCGTAGGCAATTATGTAAAAGCCCTGAAAGTGAAGCCTGGGTTGTAATGCAGACACCAAGATGTTGGAGATGCTAGAGGCCTGAGACGACTACTGGAGAGAGCTGCATATAGGGAGTGGAAGGAGGCCAAGAAAGAGATGTATGTGGCACAAAGCAAAGCTGGAGGGGCAGAGCCATCTAAGCCCTAAAGTCACAGGTCTAAGACATGGAGCTACAGGATTTAGCATTTACCCCGCTGAGATTCTATCTTGCTTTGGTCCAGTATCTCCTCATTATGTCCCCATTTCTCTTTTAAATGCATATTGGAAGTATGTGATTTGTTTTCTATTTCACAAAGGAAGGATCTCAGCCAAGAATCTTAAAGTTAGACTAAATGCATTTTGCATTACAATCTCATGGGCCTATAGGACTAGGGAGTAAAAGGAGACTGGCCTCCATAGGCTGGGTACTTGAAGACCAGCTGGTAGTGCTCTTTGAAGAGATTACGGAATCTTTGGGAAGGGAAGCCTTGATGGAGGCGCTATATCAATAAGCATGGGCTTTGAGAGCCTACAGCCTCACTTCGCTTCCTGCATTCTCTATGGGACTTAAGATGTCATCTTTCGTGCTGGAGAGACGACTCAGTGGTTAAGAGCAACAACTGCTCTTCCAGGGGTCCTGAGTTCAACTCCCAGCAACCACATGGTGGCTCACAACCATCCATAATGAAATCTGGTGTCCTCTTCTGGTGTGTCTGAAGACAGCTACAGTGTACTTATATATAATAAATAAATCTTTTTTAAAAAGAAGACAACAAGAATCTTTTTTAAAAAAGATGTGGTCTTCAGCTTTCAGCCACCAGACACCATGCCACTCCCACCATTATGGACTACTCCTCTGGAACCAAATAAATGCCTTCCTACATAAGTTGCCTTTAGTCTCAGTGTTATCATGACAAAAACAACAAGAACCCTAACGCAGTGATGAAGTGATGTTGATACACACACACACACACACACACACACACACACACACACACACGGACACACACCTACATGCACATGGATACACACACACAAGATTTGCCACTGGCAAGTAAACATGAAAAAAATGTTCAACCTAATTAGAGAGACACAAACAAACTACAATATATACCCTATTCTAGCTGGGTTTTGCCCACAAATACATACATATAAACGCATTGATGAGTATATGAAACAAACTTTTTAATTCCTTATATTGATCAGGGGGAGTGGTCAGAGGACACTCAGTTTTCTCCTTCCTCCTTATGTGAGTCCTGTGGCTCTAACTCAGGTTGCCAGGCTTAGACAGCAGATGTCTTTACCAGTTGACACATCTCACCAGCTCTGGAACATAGTTTTTCTTTTGTTTTTTTTTTTTGAGACAGGGTCTCACTGTGTAGCCTTGGCTACCTAGAACTTACTATGTAGACCAGGCTGCCTGTGTCCGAGTTCTAGAATTAAAGGCATGCATTACCAAGGATTATGCTAGGAACATAACTCTTTTTTTCTCCTCTAGTAAAGAATATAACAGGATAACTCTATGTAGTCCTAGCTGGGAGCATATAACCTTAATAAAATGCCACAACCAACCACTTTGGAGGATAGCTGCATTTTTACAAAATTAAATATACATACCTAATCATAAAATCTACCAACTACACTTCTTAATATTTGCCTATTGTTTGAAACAGTCTTGGGCTCTTGTGTAATCCTACTGGCCTCAAAATTTAGACCCCTCTTCTGCCCTAGACTTAAGAGTACTGATATTAAAGATGTGCTGGTACCACCACACCTGGGTTTATAACAACCAAACCAAAAGCTGAAATTAATCCTAATGTCCTTGAAGAATGAATAATAAAACAGTTGTGATGGTCCATGCCTATAATGAATACTACAATAATTATGCAGAATGAAAGAGAAGGCTGGAAACAGTGGTGATTTGTGCCTGTAATTGTACCACTTGAAGACTGGGAGAGGAAGATCACCAGTCGGAAGCTACCCTAAACTAGCCAGTAAATTCCAGACCAGCCTAGGCAAGAAGGAGAGTATTTCAAAAAATTTAAAGAGATGTCAAACACTTAAAATTTCATTTGTAAAAAATCAAAAACATATAAATCTCATCTAAATCAAAGTAAATAGGTACCCAAAGACTAATGCAAGGGAGACACAAATGACAGAGCAGAATCTGCACAGGAATGAGGGAACCTGATGGCATTGATGAGTTACGTCTGTTATCTTCATTATGTCAAAGCTTCACAGGTGTGGACAAATTACAAAACTTGACCAATACATACTCTAGACTTTATTTCAGCTAAAGACTCAAAAAATGAAAAACAAAACATCAGAATAACGATCCCCAACCTTTTTCCTGCATAACACATCTCTTATTAGTGACACAGTTATCTGAGACAATGACTCCTAAGAGGCAGAGGAATGTTTGAACCTTTAAGCAGCTTCTAGAATTAGCACACTTCTGCCATACAATCACAATTTTAGAGTATAAAATTCTCAGTAAGGGGCTGGAGAGGTGGTTCAGTGGTTAAAGACACTGACTGCTTTCTAGAGGACCCTAATTTGAGTCCCAGTACTTACATGGTGGCTCACAACCATCTGTAACTCCAATTCCAGAGAATCTAATGTCCTCTAATGGCCCTTGTGGGCACTTGGCAAGCACATGATGCACAGACACTTTCAGGCAGAACACCCATTCCTTTTTTTTTTTTTTTTTCTGTCTACATAGCCTTGGCCACTCTAAAACTCTCTATGTAGACCAAGCTAGCCTCAAACTTACAGAGACCCATTTGCCCCTCCCTCCTGAATGCTAGGATTAAAGGCTAATACCAACATACTTGGCCAAAATACACACACACACACACACACACACACACACACACACACACACAGTTTCTAATTCTAAATAAAAAAAGATTCTCAAAAACATTATAAGTGAATAAGGGTGCATAAGATGTCACAGAGAATGACCCAAGACAAAGCACTTGCCTAACATGCAAACCTTATGTTTAACTCCTAACAACAAAACAAAATCACAAATGACGACACACAGGCAAATGTACACACAGAAACAAGACAGCCAAAGGACTGAGTGAGAGGACGAGGAAGAGAGTGATAACGCTATGCATGCCCAGTCTGCCATCGTCCACCGTAACTACCGCGGCACGTGTACATGGAATTATGCAGAAAAAGACTTGCAGGACTATCAAGAGCTTTCATTATTTTAAATTCAGCACTACTTGTTTGTTGTTTGTTTTTGTTTGGTGGTGGGTTTTTTTTTTTTTCTTTATTGGAAAAGGGATTTGCCAAAAATGAAGACCTAGCCTTAAGCCTTTGAACTTCAGTCTCCTAAACAACAAGAACACAGGACCACACCACCGAGCCCAGGACACAGGACCACACGACCACACCACCGAGTCCAGGACACAGGACCACACGACCACACCACCGAGTCCAGAAAAGAAATGCTCTTTTTTCTCAAGAGTGGTAAAGCCACTCGGTTACAGAAGACGGGGAATTGTTTAGAGTCACCTACCTATTGGCGGTGCTTGATATCGATCCACTGTTTTTCTTTGTCTCAAATTATATGGTCTATCATTTTCTTCTCCTTCTGCCTCTTCAACTTCTATGTCTCCATCCTCCTCTTGAGATTCTAGTTTCCATGTATGAAAAAGAAACACTTTGACCCACATGTATGAACCCATTCTCAACCAAGTATTTACTTTCATCCATTATTCTTTCTACAAAGTGACATTCTAAAATGTCAGCAATTTATGATATGGTATAAACTAGTATAACCAAAAATAAGCCCAGGTAAATATAAAAACAAAGAGCTCTTTCTATCAATAATCAATATACTTCTGTGGAAAAATAAACCATTGTAAGCCTGGTATGGTGATGCACACCTTTAATCCCAGCACTCAGAAGGCAGAGACAAGCAGGTCTCTGTGAGTGCCTGGTCTACAAGGCTAGTTCCAGGACAGCCAGGACTACACAAAGAAACTATGTCTCAAGGTGGGAAAAAAAAGATTATCTTAGAAAGTAATCTATACTTTCAATATACCACATTTCCTGAAATCCATTCTATGAGGATCACTGCATAGAAAATTAAACCCAGTTTATAAATTGACAGGGCTAATGTGCTCTCTTTACATTCCTAGTTCCAGCCCTATAAATTCACTCTGTATTCTTCAGTTCAGAACTAGACAGATATCAGGCAAAAACACTACAACTCCTTCCACTACTATTAGTACTTCCATTTTTCTCTACATACTTCTCATTCTATAACAAAAATTAAAATTCGAATAATCAGGGACTTGGATGGAGCCTTTAGTTGGAAGGTTAACAAGTAAAACAAGAGGGCTACCCACCAGGCAGGCTAGCCAACAGCCCAGGCTTACCCATACTAGACAAGTTACGGACTACCAATACCACTTCTTTTTGCCAACTGAAGAAAATGAAAATTCAGATACTAGCTGAATTTAAATTTTACTTTAGATTATACAGCATAGACGTAAAAGGCAAAAACAAAAACAAAAAAAAAAACCAAAAACAAAAACAAAAGCAAAACAAGTCTGCTCTAACTGTATAGCTATTCCATATCCTTCCTCCCGCTCAGGTTTCCTAGATGCCCATCACAAGGTGCTGCACAGACCTTCTTCCTCGCCCTCAGTAGAAACTTCATGATGATTCTGTATCCCATAACTATTTCTTCTCAGTGATTTTCTTCGTCTTTTAACCCTTGAATACATATCCATATTTTCCTTTCAAAGAAAGAAATTTGTCAAATATTAACATAGCATTTAATCTCTGCTATAAATAAGTCAATAAATCAACCATGCTTGCTTGATATAATCTACTGTACATCTACTCATAAGGCACAAGTTCATGAAAAGTGCATCCTAAAATAAATAAGTATAAAAATAAATGATATGGAATATGGCATAGTTCAGAGTCATGTTTAACATAGGTTCAAGTCCATAGGGCTATTTTTATTATTATTACTTTAGAGGAAGGGAGGAGAAAAAAAAAAGCTAAGAGAGAAGAAAGTTGGAGAGAAGAAAAATAAATTGGGGTGAGGGGTTTGAAGAGGAAGCAGCAGGAACAGCAGCAGACAGTAAAATACAAACCTAAGTATGGAATGAAGAGAAATACACAATTGTAAATTTTAAAATATATAACACTGGGGGTTGGAGAGATTGATGTCTTAGCAGAAAGAACACTGGCTGCTCTTCCAGAGGGCCCAGGTTCAATTCTTAGCATCCACTTGACAGCTCACAACTGTCTCTATCTCCAGTTCCAAGGGATCCAACACAGACATACACACAGGCAAAACACCAAAGCACATAAAATATAAATAAATGAATGAAATTTCTGTTGGTTTGGGAATGCAGCTCAGTTGGTAGAGTGCTTGCCTCGCATGCACAATGTCCTGGGTTCCATCTGCAGCACTCACTCCATGAACCAGGCATGATAACACCTGCCCGGAAGCAGGTGATCAGAAGTTCAAGGCCATTTTTTGGCTACATAACAAGAAAGAGGAGGGGAGGGGATAGGAGGGGAGGGGAGGGGAGAGGAGGGGAAGGGAGGGGAGGGGAGAGGAGAGGAGAGGAACTGCTAGTCATCCTGTTTCTGGACACCTAATTCTTTGCAAGTATAAATAAAATACTTCTCTTCCAGACAGTACAAGTTTGCTCCCCGGCACCCACATCAGAAGGTTCACAACCAACTGTGACCCCAGCTCTAGAGGATCCAATTCCCTCTTCTGACCTCTGTTGGCTTCCACACCCAAGGCAGACACTCACACGGACATACGTGAATAAAAACTAAGGAGAAATACTTGCAAAGATTTCCATAGCTAATATACTCACAAATTCTGTATCTGTCCACATTCGAAGCCGCTCTACTTCGCCTGATCGACGATTTCGTCGAATGTTAATATTATCCATTTCTTGTAACACAGCTTCAGCAGTACTAAAATTACATAATAAAAAGAACTCAGACAATGGTGGGAACACATTCCATATCATAAACATTAAAGGCTCATCAAACCAGCATTAAATTATCTCTTGATATGTAACTATATATCTCAATTAAATAAGTTTCATAACGAGAATTTATCAAAACACAATTCCCAATTTATAAAACAAGATGGCCAGCTGTGGTGGAGCACACCTTTAATCCCAGGACACAAAAAGGAGTTAAGTAGATTTCTGTGAGTTCAAGAAACTCACAGCCTGGTCCACACAGTTCCAGACCAGAAAACACTAAATAGTGAGATATTACACTAAAAGATGGAATTGTTCTATTACAGGACAATTCCCAACATCCATATCAGGTAGCTAGTTCACAAACACACGTAACTCTAGCCCCAAGGAATCCAAAGCTCTCTTCTGCTCTCCACAGGTACAGTATTTACACATACAAACAGATACACATAAAAATAAAACATTTTTATTTTTAAAAGAGATGAAAGACTATCTTCAACTTTTACACACTTATTAAAACTTTAAAATTGTAAACCTTGTTTATAAGGCTCAAAAGAAATAAGCATGTTTGCTTATTAAAACTTTAAAAACCTATAATGTAGGTCAGGCATGGTAGAGACACCACTTCAGAGGCAGAGATAAATGAATGACTATAAATTCATGGCCAGCTTAACCTACGTAGTAAGTTTCAGGCTAACCAGGTCTACATACTGAGACTTGTTGGGGGGGGGGGGGGGGGACACTACCATATCCTGATAAATAACTACTAGATTCATGAAATGGGGGGGGGATCATTTAATATTAAGCCGTTACCAAAAAAAAAAAACCATAAAAAATGGATATATAAAAAGTTTAAAGCTAATAAGGTTAATTGAACAATTTTTAAATTAAAGTAGAACACCAATGTCTCAAACACCTAGGATAGTATCTTAGCAATTGCTATTTAGGTTTTTTTGTTTGTTTTGTTAGGCTCAGTTCACGTAAAAACTGGGAACGGCACCAAGTAAAGAAAGGAGGTAGAGAAGAGCTACAGGTGAGGGGGCTAGTGGGGGGAGACAGGAGCTCTCTGCCCAGAGCAAGCAGCAGCCAAGCTAGCCAACAGGTTTGCTCTGGATTCAGTGAGAGAGCCTGTCTCAAAAATTAGAGCAATTGAGGAAAGCACTGTCAACCCCTGATCTCCAATGGCACACACACCTCCCATACACATTCAAACAAATGTACATACAAACACATATACACCACATGCACATGTACACACAAAAATAGCTGAAAATCAAAAACTCATAAACACTCATACCTATTTACTAGTTGATCAAATAATAAACTCTGATTCACACTTTCAAATCTGTTTTTCCTGGACCGACAGCTTTTTCTGACTTCCATGTCACCATTTATACATGAAAGGTCGCCATCTCCTTTCTTTTCCCCTCGAAGGGGGTGGCTTCGAAGTGCTGCAAGAGAGGTAATTTCATTTCAAAGAGAAGAGTACAGAAAAACAGAAAAAAAATAAAAAATTTAAAGGCTACAAAAACTGAATATAATATGTTAAATGGCTTTAATATTAAACAATCAAGGTTTTCAATATTAATCTTTGCAATAAATGAAGTTTAGTCATTTCCAACTAACAGAGTATACTATTACGTCACTCTAAGAGGTTGGAATGTATGGCTCAGAAGTAGGAAACTTTTGGGCTGTGCAGGAGAACCACAGTTCAATCTCTAGTCCCAAAAAAATTTTAATAAAAAGCAAAACTAAAAGGCTACACTTCCGTCCATTTTCATACTTAACCCAACACCACTCTAACAATTTCAATATTAACCAGCTTCTCAGCAGGATACTCACACAAGCTACTATGTCCGTTTGGTAATGTAGCACCAGGCTGAGAAGTTAACCTAGAATACAAATATATTTAATACACAAACATATCAATATTTGTTTAGAAAGGTAAGAAATGAATTATCCATCTTTAAAATGTTAATTTATTATTTTTCATAAAATATTTTACTTTGATAACCTATCAATTAAAATCTACTAGTTCAAAGTCATTTCATTATTTCAAGAGAAACTTTAATAAAACACTGAATATAAGCTGAACTAATTTCGTTGCCAACTGTATCAATTCCAATCCTATTAAAAGATTAAGGTTAAGCAGCATAAATGTAACCAAGATCATAAGGAGCCATGGCAACAGACAACTATAGGCTTCATTGAGTTAATAAATTCCAAGCTATGACAAATTTATTCGAACTGTAAGAGAAGAAAAATATACTTAAATATCAAAAACACTTGATAATTTTCAAACTATCTGATCTGTTTTAAAACACAAAGACCAGGGTTGGGGATTTAGCTCAGTGGTAGAGCGCTTGCCTAGGAAGCGCAAGGCCCTGGGTTCGGTCCCCAGCTCCGAAAAAAAAAGAACCAAAAAAAAACAAAAAACAAAAAAAAAAAAAACACAAAGACCTATTCCCTCTCCTCTCAAATAAATAAAACAAATAAAAACAAATAAAAAGTCTATCTTAATATACTCTCAAAAGTAAAATTTCACCTTTAGCACCTCTGTACACCATATGCATGATACTTCAGGCATATGAGTGTAATTAAAGCACCTAATTTAATACATGTACTCTCACATATTGATTTAATACATGTACTCCCACATATTGATTTAATACATGTACTCCAACATATTGATTTAATACATGTACTCTCACATATTGATTTAATACATGTACTCTCACATATTGATTTAATACATGTACTCACACATATTGATTTAATACATGTACTCTCACATATTGATTTAATACATGTACTCCCACATATTGATTTAATACATGTACTCTCACATATTGATTTAATACATGTACTCCCACATATTGATTTAATACATGTACTCTCACATATTGATTTAATACATGTACTCTCACATATTGATTTAATACATGTACTCTCACATATTGATTTAATACATGTACTCTCACATATTGATTTAATACATGTACTCTCACATATTGATTTAATACATGTACTCTCACATATTGATTTAATACATGTACTCTCACATATTGATTTAATACATGTACTCTCACATATTGATTTAATACATGTACTCTCACATATTGATTTAATACATGTACTCTCACATATTGATTTAATACATGTACTCTCACATATTGATTTAATACATGTACTCCCGCATATTGATTTAATACATGTACTCTCACATATTGTAGACCTAGGATGAAACTGAGAATTATAACTTTGCATGTACATTCAAGACCCATCGAAATCCCTATTCTTTTAGTAACAATAGTTTCTGGTACATACTATACATTTCTTTTAAAACAAACACATTTTACAGCATATTTGGAAAAATAAAATTAACAGAAAGTTTAAAATAAGTCTAATATCAA
Source organism: Rattus norvegicus (assembly GCF_021556685.1). Classification (NCBI taxonomy): domain Eukaryota; kingdom Metazoa; phylum Chordata; class Mammalia; order Rodentia; family Muridae; genus Rattus; species Rattus norvegicus. The sequence goes on along the minus strand of NC_141539.1, from coordinate 34,187,002 downwards.
TTATGAATATACATGAGTATTTGTAAGACACTTTCATTTAAAAAGAAAATTAACATCATTACTGGCCCTAAATCATAGCAAATAATCAATGTATTCATGAAAAAACAAAAGCAGTGCGTCCTCACCTGGCCTGACCAGATGGTATGTTCCATTCCTCTCGCTGACCAGTACTTCGTGACTTTGATTTGTCTTTGCAAACAGAATCCGGCTGTTTCAAAGTGCGCTTGGCTGGAGGAGACACGTGGCTATCACTTAAACTTCCATCAACTTCAGCTTTCTGAAAGACAGCAATAAAAAGGAATGTATTATTCCTACCAAGATTAATATGCTTGAATAATAGTGTTTTTAATTTATATATAAGGAATTTGAAGTAGCCTATAAGCACTGTCTCAAAAATTAAAAAGAAAAAGTCTATGACTGCTTGAGGTACATACATGTATCTCTCCATGACATGATGCCTCATACTTACCTAAATACTCCATTAATAGGAGTCCCAAAGCAAGGACTTTGCTACCTCAGAACCTTCCAATTTAGGAAATCCTAACACATAGCCAAACCATTCAAATTTTGCCAAGTTTCTCCACAACATCTCAAGTCCAAGATCCTCCTATCCATGAGCTATCGATATCTTGACTTCACGGTCAGATCTCTCCCCTTCACTTTGCAGCAAAGCCTCAGTCTTTAGTTCTCTTTAATAACCTTGACTGTAAGAATAGTTTTCAGCCTAGAATGATCACTCACACCTGTAATGCTACCTCAGAGGCTGAAGCAAAAGGATTAACTTAAATGTGGAAGCTGCCAGAACTATAGTTAAGTTCTAGAGCTGCACCATAAGACTCTAAAAACAAACAAGAAATAAAAGGGAAGGGAGCATGGGGATGGAGGGAGAGAGACAAGAACAGAGACGGAACAGTTTTCATTTGCTAATCTAACCCTCCAGTCTGTGACTAGGTGATTTTCCTCATAATCTGATTTAGGCCGTACACTTTACAGAGAATGTATAGAAATAAAGTTGTGTACACTAACTCACCCTTCTCCCACCACCTGACCATAAATAGGTCAAGCTGATACCTGTCAGGTTTTTCCCATCTGTTTCACTACATAATATTCTGATAACTTACTAATATCCTACTTTGAAGCAAACCTCCACCCAGACCTTGACTGTGACAGTGACCCTTACTTACCTGCATCACTCTTTCTGCAGGTTTAGTTGACATTCTGCTTTAAGGGGAAATGTCCTCCTTCCCCACTAATTTACTCATTTCTCTCAAGTACAGACTCATGGGTTCTCTATACTTCAAATCATAACACTGTACTCTTGTTGCTTAAATTTTGTAAGATTTGGCTAAAAGTAAAAAGTGATTAAAAATGATTCCGGTATCTTTTCACATATCCTATCATTTTGAATACTTTTTTTAGAGAAGACTTTTCAGGACTCACTTTGTACTTTCACTTTCTGGCTCTAGAAATAATTGTTTCTGCAAGGATCCTTGGTTCCTTTTGGTAAAAGAACTAAGAACTAGTACTTGGCGCACTTGCTGTTCCGAGTCTCACTCCAGTAAGTCCTCTCAGAAAACTAAGCACAGACATGGACATACCTATTTGTAAGCCATAGGTAAATAACAAGAGGTAAATAACAAGAGACATGGACTTATCCCAATACTGCCATATTTATTCCACACAGCAATTCCGCCCATTCTTTTCCTTTTTACATTTATAAAGCCTTCTCAGATAGAAACTTGGCTCCCACTATTATCAATACATTTACTTAACCAGGCATATGGCTCATGCCTACAACCCCAACCTAGAAAAAGAACAGGAGAGCAACAGCGGCTGGACGTGGCCATCCACACCTGTAATCCCAGCATTTGGAAGGTGGAGCCAGGTAGATCAGGAGTTCAAGGCTACATCCTCCTTTGCTACATGAGATCTGATCTCAACAACAAAATGGTCTTAGGTAGGATCTGCAGCACCACAGAAAAAAGAAAAGGTATCATATGCCATTCTAGGAAAGTATTTCCAAGGCATATATAACCAGCAGCAATATGCCTAGCATAAAAATATTTGAGAAAACCTAAATCTGGGCACAGGAATCTACTTGGGTCAAGGGTATCCTAGGAAACATGGAAAGATCTTGTCTAAAGAAAAAAAATCCTTTAGATAGTTTAATTCCTTCCTTTTATATACTATACACTTAAGAAAATGCATTAAAATTATCCAATTCATAAATACGTACTTTTTTATAATTCTTTTTTATTGGATATTTTTATTTACATTTCAAATGTTATCTCCTTTCCCCCACTCAACTGTCCACCCCTTTCCGCCTCTATACCCTAACATTCCCCTACACTGGGGGGGTAGGGGGGAGGCATTCCAACATTGGCAGGACCAAGTGCTTCTCCTCACTTTGGTCCCCAACAAGGCCATCCTCTGCTACAAATACAGCTGGAGCTATGGGTCTGTGCAAGTGTACTCTTTGGATGGTGGTTTAGTCTCTGGGAGGTCTGAGGGACCTTGTTAGTTGGTGTTGTTACAGAAATGCAAGTCCCTTCAGCTCCTTCAATCTTTTTTCTGACTCCTGCAATGGGGGCCCCATTCTCAGTTCAGTGGTTGGCTGCAAGCATCCACCTCTATATTTGTCACACTATGGCTGAGCCTCTCAGGAGACAGCTATATCACACCCCTGTCACCATGTACTTCTTGGCATCAGCAATATTATTTGAGTTTGGTGGCTGTATGTATATGGGCTGGATCCCCAGGTGGAGCAGGCTCTGAATAAATACGTATTTTTATATTTTCCCAGAGCAAGCCATCTGATTATACCAGTGAAATCCTAGTTATTAGTAGCTGAAACTGTAGCTCAGTGACAGTGCTTAATATCCATGAAGTGACACCAAAAAAGAAAAAAGAAAAAGGTTACTAGAAAATATACAATTAAATGTGTCCATGTGGGACTAGAGAGATGGCTTAGTGATTAAGAGCACTGATTGCTCTTCCAGAGGACCCAGGTTCAATTCCCAGCAACCACATGGTGGCTCATAACCATCTGTAATGAGGTCTGCTGCCCTAGCTAAAGATAGCTACAGTATATTCACATACATAAAATAAATAATTCTTTATGTGTCCATGCATATTCAAAAGACGTCGATTTAACAGAAAGATGTCACCTAGAACTAGATAGAGCAAGATGGTTTCAAACTCAGAAATCTGCCTGCCTTTGCCATCTAATTGCTGGGATTCAAGGTGTGTGCCCCATCCTCCCTGGATGCCATGAACATTTTTTTTCTACTTCTTTAAAAAAATTTTTTACTTTATTTTTCAACATTTCTTTCCCTTGCCTCTCTCCCATACACACACACACACACACACACACACACACACACACACACACACACACACTTTTCTTCAAATTTTTGGCCTCTTCTTTCATTAATTGTTATTCAATGCATATACATACATCTATTCTTTTTTTGTTTGTTTGTTTCTTTTTTTCAGAGCTGGGGACCGAACCCAGGGCCTTGCGCTTCCTAGGTAAGCGCTCTACCACTGAGCTAAATCCCCAGCCCCCATACATCTATTCTTAAATATGACCTACTCAGTTCTTATTTTACTTCTACGTATGTTTACTGAGCGGGCCATTTGGCACTGGACAACCATAGTGCTTTTCCCTAGGGCAGAGCACCTCTCCCAGTCCCATCTTTCCTCGGCTGTGTATAGTTCTTTGTGTAGGGCTCAGTTCATGTTTAGGCAGTCATGCTGGTGAGACTTTATGGGTGTACCTTCTAACATTACTAGAAGATACAGTTTTACAGCAAACAGCCTGATCCTCTTACAATGTATCCACCACCCATTCCACAATGTTCCCTGAGCCTTAAGTATACACCTATCTTTCTGAACTGGGTTCTCCAACTCTGTGCATCAACTGGATGTGGTTTTCTGTAGTTATCTCCATCTGTTGCAGAATGTGAACTATTTTTAAGGCCACAAGTACTAGTACTGACTGCACAAAATGAAAAGCAATTACAAACTCAAACATTGGAATCTGACATGATAATACATGCCTGAAATCCCAGCACTTGGGCTACAGCAAGAAAAATCACAAATTCAAGGCTAGTCAGGGATACAAAGGGAGATCCTGTCTCAAAAAAAAAAAAAGTTTTTTAAACTGTACAGTGAACTCTTGCTTTCTCTAACACTGTCCTTTAACAGAGTAAATATAAAGTTCTGAGTTAAGTTAACTAGCTAGTCCAAGATCACCTGGTTAATGAATTACAAAAGAAAAAGAAAACTACCTAGGAGCTGGTAATGATAGTGAATATCTTTGACCAACCACTGGGGAGACAGGAGAAGGTAAACTCATCTCTGAGTTTGAGACCCAAAGGAGTTAGTTCCAGGAAACCAGTTACATGGTGAAATGTTATCTCCAAAACAAACAACAAAAACAAAAACAAAAAAAGGAAAGGAAAGGAAAGGGAAGAGGAAAAAGGACAAGAAAGAAAGAAAGAAAGAAAGAAAGAAAGAAAGAAAGAAGAAAAAAGAAAGGAAGGAAGGAAGGCAGGAAGGAAGGAAGGAAGGAAGGAAGGGGAAAGGAGGGAAGGAGAAGAGACCTAAAATTTTGCTTTTTATTTTAAAATAATTTCCTATATTCTATCTCAGAAAATCCATTCTATTATACTTATGGTCTCTAAAGAGGAAAAGCCATAAAAGCCACTTGTCAATGATTCCTCCAAGATATTCTCACTAACAATGTAGTATGAAGACCAACAAGCATAGGCATCATCAGTGTGGGAGCTATTAAAAACATAGACTCTGAGGCTGGAGAGAGAGATGGCTCCGTGGTTAAGAGCACAGGATGATTTGGTATGCACTCATTGATAAGTGGATATTAGCCAAAAAGCCTGAATTACCCAAGATGCAATCCACAGACCACAGGAAGCTCAAGAAGAAGGATGACCAAAATGCAGATGCTCCCACTCCTTCTTAAAAGGGGAAAAAATATCCATAGGAGGGGATATGGAAGCAAAGTTTAGAGCAGCGACTCAAGGAATGGCCATTCAGAGCCTGCCCCACATGTGGCCCATATATATACAGCCACTAAAATTAGGTAAGATTGATGAAGCTAAAAAATGCTTGCTGAAAGGGACCGGATATAGATCTCTCCTGAGAGACACATCCAGAGCATGTCCAATACAGAGGTCAATGCCAGCAGCAAACCACTGAACTGAGAACAGCACCCCTTGTGGGGAATTAGAGGAAGGATTGAAAAAGCTAAAGGAGCTTGCAACCCCAAAAACAACAATGCCAACCAACCAGAGCTTCCAGGGACTAAACCACTACCGAAAGACTATACATGGACTGACCCAGGGCTCCAACTGCATATGTAGCAGAGAATAGCCTTGTTGGGGCACCAGTGGAAGGGGAAGCCCTTGGTCCTGCCAAGGTTGGACCCCTAGTGCAGGGGAATATGGGGGGGGGGCAGTAATGGGGATGTATAGGGAGAATACCCTTATGGGGGAGGGAGAGGGGAGGGAATGGGGGCCATGGACAGGAAACCAGGAAGGGGAATAATATTTGAAATGTAATATATCTAATAAAAAAAACTTAAAAAAAAAAAGAGCACAGGATGACCTTCCAGCAGATCTGGGTTCAATTCCCAACACTACATGGTGACTCATTACCATCTGTGTCTCCAGTTCCAGGAGATCCAACACTATCTTCTAGCCTCCACAGGCACCTGGACTCATGTAATGCAGACATACATGCAGGCAAAACACCCATACATGTAAAATGAAAAACAATTTTAAACATTAACTACTGAGCCTGGTGGTGCAGACACTTAATCTCAGCACTCCATAGGCAGAGGCAGGTGGCTCTGTTTTATGAACTTAAAGGCCAGTCTAGTACACATAGGGAGTGCCAAGACGTCAGGGCTACATGAGACCTTGTATCAGAAGTGGGGGAGAATGGGGAGGGCTCCATTCTCAGACTTTTTGAATCAGAAATCATTTTAACAAAAAGACTAGTGACTCAAGTGCACAATATACTTGGGATGTATACAATTGCCAAGTGCTTGCTTAGTGGTCCACCTCTGTGAGACAGAGGAGATCATCCTATAGGACCTATTCTAAAGTATTGCTGAGGAGAAATGCCGTATCTTCTAAGCTCAGGTATACTGTAATACAGAAACTAATACCTACAAGCTACTGTACCAATTCAGATCGCATAAGCTAGCAACGTTCTTTTTTTTTTTTTTTTTTTTTTTGATACAGGTTTTTTTTCTTTGCTATAGCTCTCCCTGTTCTGTAGACCAGGCTGACCTCAAACTCACAGGGCTCTATCTGCCTGCCTGTCTCCTGAGTGCTGGGAATCTACACCCTGCAGCATTATTCCTTCTAATCAAATCCTATCACTCATCATATAAGACTCTTTTTTGCATTAAATCTTCCTGCAAAAGCTCTAACCTAAATCACTGTATCTTCCTAATATCTGCAACATATATACAGCATTATTTCACAAGCTTATTTGACCAAGTTCTTTATCTGCAAGTAATAAAGTATTCCAAAGAAAATTCTGAAGACACGTACTATGTACAAGGAATTAAACATAACCAAAAAAAGTAAATTATTTGAAGTAATCTGTCCATATAATTTTCTAAATATCAATCTAGTTCCACAATTAATAAATTTTAGGCTGGGCACACTGGAAGCAGAGAGGCAAGAGTAGGGATGCATTGTATGACAGTAAAATAAATAAGAAATAGAAAAAAAGAAAACAAAGAAAAGATCCTTTACCAAAAAAAAAAAAAAAGTTTTGCTGGACATGGTAATATATGCCTTTAATCCCAGCACTCAGGAGGTAGAGACAGGCAGATCTCTGAGCTGGAGGTCAGTCTGATCTACAGGTTAAGTTCTGGACTACACAGAGAAACAAAACAAAACAAAACAAAACAAAACAAAACAAAAGCTTCTCTCAAACTGCTGTTCAAATACCACTTGCATCAGAACCTATATTACTCATCGTAGACGGCTATAACCTGTTGGACTAGAATCTCTGGAGGTGGAGTGATCTAACAAGACTTCAACTGATTCTCAGTAGGCAAGTTTGAGGGCTCAGGTAAATAACACAATTCAAGTATCATCTGAGGCACAGCATCCCAACCGATGCACTAGTCCTGCACATTCACTTCTTTTACCATGAGAGGGTTTCGACATGGATATAACAAAGACCGAACCTCAGCACAAACAGTACTATAAAAAGGTTCCTCCTTACAAAAGAATCTAAGGATTTAAGTAATACAAATAACCAGATCTAAATAGGTACAAAATAATTATTTTAACACTACTTAATTATCTTCAAGGTTTGGGAAAGCTTTTATCTACAAACCTGATACTAACAATTTACCTTTAATAGGCTGATCATAATGCTCAACCTTAGCTTTTTCATCTTCAAAGCACTTTACTAGCTAATTATAACCTAACCCTTTGAGGGTAGGTGTTACTGGTTTCATGACAAAGATATTTCAGAGAGATTATGCAATCTACCCACAACCATTTAGCAATCTGTTGAAGTAATTACAATCCATGAGTAGGAAAAAATCTTAGACTAAAAAAAATAAATTCAATTAGCAAACATTTATTGAAAACCTACTATGTAGAGAAGATATTAAGAGAAGGAGTAAAAATGACTTACTTGAAACCAATACAATTCATTGGGTTGATAGAGTCACAACACTGATACATATATATATATACATATATACACAAAATTCTCAGAAAATCAGAAGCCAGATATAATTATTAAAAGAGACAAAAGTTCCCACAGTTAGATCATATAGACTGTGGGTACCAATTTCCTTGGTAAGACCACCTTTTATTCTATCTTTTAAGGGAGTAGGGGACCACTAAGCATATTCGAGGACCCATTAGAAAGCTCAAAAATGCAGCTGATCCTTTTTTCCCCTTTTATTTGTTAAAAAAAAAAAAAAAAGTACAGCAGTAACAGTCACCATGACTGCAGAAAACAAAGCTGGGACTGCTCTTTATTTACTTGAAGCCAGCCATTGTCTACCAAGTCCTGAAACTACAGGCATAGAAAATGCCCTGAATGTTCCTCAAACACCCCAAAAGCAGTACTTACTTACACTGTTTCTAAGCAATCATTATAAAATCATGTGCGAGTGCAAAAAAAGACACACAAGTGACAAATGGCTAGTAGTAACAGAGAAACAAAAACAGTCTGCAATAACTTAGACGCGCCTCTTCCAGACAGAATTCTCTGGATGATAGTAATTGTAAGTTCTAAGCTTGATCTTAAAGAGTACTGGGCAGTGGGAACAGACACTACACACTGTGAGCTGTGACTGAGTAGAGAAACTACCACAGACTTGGAAGTTAGCCTCAGCCCCACATGGAGCACTACCACTATGAATCCAAAACTGTAAAGACTGTTAAAAGCGTAAGGACACATGGTCCTAAGTGCAGACCTCGGCAGCTCTTGTCTCCACTAATTTACTCATTCCACACCATATATTAGATACCTATTCCTGTTTGATATACTAAAGATAATAGTGATGTTTCAGTCCCTAACCTTTCAAGAAAGTTAAAACCTAACACCTAGGTATATAAAAACTTAAGTGCTGAGACTACTGTAGAGTAAGGATAGTTTTATTTAGTCTTTGTAGAAAAATCTGTAAAAGTTAAAACACAGATCAAGCAAGATGTCTCAGCAGAAAAAAAAAAAGCCGCTTGCTTCAAAAGCCTGGCAACATGAATTTGATCCCCAGAACCCAAGTAAAGATAAAAGGAGAGAATGGAGTAGAAAGTTGTCCTTTGGCCTCCACATGCTCACTGTGGTGCCCGCGCGTGCGCACGCGCGCGCGCGTACACACACACACACACACACACACTTTAACTAATATAAAAACAACTCTAACCCAGTGATTTCACCTGCCCCGAAAAGAGAGACATGTAGCACATCCAAGTAATCCCAGCAACTGGGATGCAGAGGCAGCAGGATCACCTTCAGTTCAAGGCCAACCTCTTCTACACAAAATTCCAGAACAACCAAGGCTACCTAGCAAGACCCTGTCTCACAGCAAAGGACAGGAGACAGAGCAGACATCTAGGCTCATGAAGCTGTGGGGTGCACCTTCTTGGATGTAGAAGCTGATGAGACAGCCTGGTCGCTGTGAGCTGGATGAAGCTGTGTGCTCCAGCAAATGGCTGGTCCTAGCCCTGGCCCTGGCCAGGATCCTGCTCCCAGGATCTCTATGGCAGTCATCCCCCTGCACAGTGCACATGGACAGTCAAGATGGTGCTAGCCAGCCTTTCCAGTAACTGCTGTTAAGCAGAGCTACAGGAGGTAAATCTCAGTCTGTGCTAAGTCAAAACTGGGCTGTGGGGTCATCTAGGGTACACGAATTTTCGGTGAATACTGACCTTTCCCAATATTATCTTGTACCCTAGGCCATGCCCCCACCAAGCCCAACAGGGATTTGATTTTCATAGCTAATCTCTTCCCAGCCACAAAGCCCCCTGCTGCAACCAACTCCCAAGCTCTACTCAAAATGGACACACCATTTTTAATCAAAGGCAGATCTCTGTAAGTTCAAGGCCAACCTGGTCTATACAGAGAAACCCTGTCTTGAGGGGGAAAAAAAAAAAAAAAACAGGGTGAGGGTTAGGGTGAGGGTTAGGGAAATGGCTCAATACTTGTTGCTCTCTAAAAGAACCCAGCACCACTTCCTAGCAACCACATAAAAGGCTCACAACTAAAAGTAACTCCAGTTCCAGGGATTCAACGCCCTCCCTCAGCCCTCATAGGCACTAAGCACACAAATAGCACACACACATCCCTGCAGGCAAACATTCATGCAAAGATCACTTGAGCCCAGGAATTCAAGAACAGCCTAGATTCTCTAGACTCCATGTCAGAGAAAGAAAAAAGAAAGGGGGTAAGGGTGGGGGAAATACAGAAGTTAAATCATATATGCAAGGTCAAAAATAAATAGTAGCCCCCCCATCGTGGAATGAAAACTTTAAAGTTGGGCTGGACAAATAGTTCAGTGGATAAGACTGCTTTCTGCAAAAGCATGATCGCCTGAATTTAAATGTCCTAGCATTCACATCAAAAAGAAAGAGAGCGGGGCATAACCATATGAACCTGTGATCCCAGCACAGTGGTGGAGTGGAGGGGCAGACACAGGAGAAGTGCTATAGCTTGACTACCACCAGTCTAACCTAAAAACCAGAGAGCAGGTTCAGTGAGAGAGACTATCTCAAGGAAAAAAGGTGGAGAGGGACAGAGGGACACACAGTGTCCTCTTCTGACCTACTCATGTGTACTTATGGGCATAGACACCTTTTTGTGTGTGCACACACAAAAATCAGTGGTCTGGAATACTTTGTAAAACAAGAAAAAAACAGTGACTTCAACAACAAAAAAATAAAGGAGTTTTGGGGAAAGACCTTAACTGGCATTTTATAAACAAAATCAAAATAAAATTAGCATGAATATAATGAGTTGCTCAAAGACAGTAGTAAAGAAACAATGTTAAAATATCTAAATATCAGTAGAAATGTGGAAATACAAGAACTTTTATACACTACCAGACACAGAGACAAAAACAGAAAATCTGGGGTAAGCATTATTTTTAGTACATGCATACTCTACTCATCCCTATGCTCTAGCTCAGTGCTATCCTCATACCAAATGCACAAGCGGCACTGTGTGGATGTTTTAATTGGAGCATTGTGAATACTCACTCACAACTTCAAAGTGTATGGTTAAATGCAGTGAGAACACTATGAAGGTATCAGACAGCAATCAGACATTGACTCTGTGTATCCACAACCACTCAGAGGCTGAAAATAAAGAGTTAAAAACTAAAACCAGGGGTTGGGGATTTAGCTCAGTGGTAGAGCGCTTGCACAAGGCCCTGGGTTCGGTCCCCAGCTCCGAAAAAAAGAAAAAAAAAAAAAAAAAAAAAACTAAAACCAGCTCTAGAACTAAATATTACTCATATAAACTTATTGCATGTGCACCTACTCACATACCATATTCAACTGAATGTTGAAGACACTGATCATTCTTCTGGCACAAGCAGACTGACTGCAGGCAAATAATGGCCACCCAACCTATTAAGCACTGCTTTCTATAATCTAGAAAGACTAGGTGGGCTTTTTAAAAGAATAAATACCTCATTTTTTTTAACTGTGATAATGCTTATAGCAGATTTCCAATGAAATATTAACTACAAAAATATGCTAACTCCCAACAATTAGAACAAAAGATAATGAAATACATGCATGAAAATGTTCTAATGAGGAAGGTAGTTCAGTTAGTAGAACGTTTGCCCAGCATACATGAGGCCTGGGTTTGATGCTCAGCACTGTATGAATTAGATGTGGTTCACACTATAATCTCAGCACTCGAAGAGCTATAGAAAACAGCAAGTTTAAAGTCAGTATGGGCTACATGAAGCCCCATTTAAAAAAAACTAAATAAAAATCCCTAATGAAATCTACTACTTTGTATATTAACCTAAAAAATAAAAATAACAAAAATAGAAGCCAGGGATGGTGGTGCATACCATTCTTCCAGCACTCAGAAAGCAGAGACAAGTAGATCTCTGTAGCCTGGTTCACACAGCAAAATCCAGGCCAGCCAGGGCTATATAGACTCTCTAGAATAACAACAACAACAACAACAAAAACAACAAAAACAACAACAATAATATATTTCTAAAAACCTTACATAAATTACTTAGGAATTATCATTTATCAAGGTAGCTCTTTATAAACTAATTATACTAAATAGTGAAACTTTATAAAAATGACTTTACAATTTCTATTACATTTTTAACCTGTGACTTTTTACACAAATTTTCTTCTAAAGGTACTTAAAGCTCAGACATCAAAATATTAAAAATACAAAACTTTAGCCAGAAACAAGTAAGGTAGCACTTAAAAGAGTAAACCAAAAGGATGTCACAGTTCAAGTCCAGCTTGAGATTTAAATACAGCAAGATATTGTCTCAAAAATCAAACGGTTGTGGGGTTGGGGATTTAGCTCAGCGGTAGAACGCTTGCCTAGCGAGCGCAAGGCCCTGGGTTCGGTCCCCAGCTCCGGAAAAAAAAAGAAAAAAGAAAAAAAAAAATCAAACAGTTGTAAGTAGATCTAAAGAGTAAGCATTGCACAAAGTTGTAACACAGAGTAGTTTTAAACTATACTTTATTCTTTGCATTTGTTTGTTTATTGTGTGTATAGGAATGTGGCAGGTGTCTGGGGCAGAGGACTCCTTGTAGAGTTGGCTCTCCTGCTCCATCATGTGGATTTCAGGGAGTCTTAGTGGCTAGTACCTTTACCCCAGAAGCCATCAACAGTCCGTATACTGGCTTTGGACTATATTGTTCCTCTATCTTTTTGAAGACCAAATATTTAATAAATGATTCAATTTTATTAATCACCTTTACTTTAAATAAAGTTGGCTAGCACTAAAGATTTTGCAATAAACAAAAATACGAACACAAGAACTTTAATTTTTCTCTATTTCTCTGAAATTACATTTTTTTTTAAAGATTTATTTATTTATTATATATAAGTACACTGTAGCTGTCTTCAGATACACCAGAAGAGGGCATCAGATCTCTTTACAGATGGTTGTGAGCCACCATGTGGTTGCTGGGAATTGAACTCATGACCTCTGGAAGAGCGGTCGGGCGCTCTTAACCGCTAAGCCATCTCTCCAGCCCCCTGAAATTAATTTCTACAAAAAATAAAACTGAGGGCTGACAGAGATGTTTTTAAAGTAACTTGAAAATCCAAGTCCAAAAGTACCAGATCACTCTATTGTCTCTCAAAAGCTCTAAACCAGATCACACTAAGCTCACTAACCATAATATGCAAAGAAACTGAGTAGCACATGAGAGAAATGCTCCATAACCGAAAGCCTCTGTCAATTCACTACAACAGAATTCTCTTATTTCCTTACTTAAGTCTAAATTTGCCACTAAATGAGGTATCCAAGACTTTAAGGACCTAAAAGGAGACAAGAATGAGTATAAAATTGTGACACATGATTAGGCAAACATAATTTCCAGACGCTTTCGGCCCATATGAAACCCCTGCAGGGACTGACTATTAAAGTGGTAGCTCTAAAAAGGCCGCCAAGTTATCCAAATAAATGTAGACAGAAGGCACCAGCCTTCACAGGGTTAATTATATTGTTATAGTATATACTTTTCTCCCTCCCACTAGGCTTTAAAAAATTAAAATTGTGTGGTATACCTACCTCATCTAGCACTATGCTAGAGTCTGGAGACTCAACAGTCACAACATTCAAGAATGAAACTGTAGAACTCCAGGAAGGGCAACTCACACAAACTGTATTGTGAATGGGACCTCAGCTTGCAGAACACATCAGTCAAGGTGATGTATGCTTAGCATCCTAGTTCCCTGGGAAGCTGAGATAAAGTACAAATTCAAGGCCAGCCTAAGCAACACAGAAGACGGGATCTCCTTTGAAGCTACATCTCAACAACAAAGAACATGAAAGAATTCCACCAAAACATTCAGAAGGTAGAATCCAGAACTGTAATTGAACTTATCTATGTCAGTGACTGTCAGAACCAACTCACTGTTTTCTCATATGCCTACCACATATATACATTTATAGTTCTTAATGTAGGAGCTAAATTTCGTTTTTCCTCTATTCTTTTTGCTTTGTTTTGTTTTTTAATTCTTTAATCCTTTTTTACAGTCCAGTCATTATCCCCCTCCAGTTCCTCATCCCCTTCGTCCTCTCCCATCTCCAAGATGATGTCCCCACTCCCATCCCACCTGCCAGGCCTCCCCACTCCCTGAGGCCTCAAGTCTCTCAAGGGTTAGGTGTGTCTTCTCTCACTGAGATCAGATCACACAGTACTCTGCTGTGTAAGTGTTGGGCGTGTTACCCTCTATTCCTAAAGCACTGGATTTTCACAAAACAGGCAGCTCCTCACATTACTATTCATTCACTCATTAGCAGATACAGTGAGCATCTTGTCACATGTTGAAGTAGGTCCTGAATAGAGGAATTAGTAGGAAAATAAAATACAGTGCCTGCTCTCATGATGCCTACAGCCAATTGTCTCATAGTCTAAAGGTACTAGGTACACTGGCTATAGTTAGTTATTCAAAGGACTAAGGCAGAAGTTCAAGACCAACCCAATCAACATAGCAAAATCTCTTCTTTTTTTTTTTTTTTTCGGAGCTGGGGACCGAACCCAGGGCCTTGCGCTTCCTAGGTAAGCGCTCTACCACTGAGCTAAATCCCCAGCCCTGCAAAATCTCTTCTTAAAGAGAAAAACAACCTAAAGAAAAAAAAAAAAAAGGCTTCCACCACCCCCCACCCCATTCCCTGCTCTGGAGACAGGGTTTCTTCTGTGTAGTCCTCGCTATCCTAGTACTCCCAATATAGATCAGGCTGGCTTCTAACTCAGAGATCTGTCTGCCTCGGCCTCCTGAGTGCTGGGATTAAAGGCATACACCACCACTGCCTGTCCCAAAAGGGGCTTTTCTATTGTTGGTTTGGTGTTTGTCTGTTCATTTCAACTGTTCAACTTCCACAGTACTAGGATTACAGGAATGAGCCATCATTTACAGTTACTTAGAGAAAGACTTTAATCAAAATCTCTAATTTATCTCCAAGTAAGTAAAAAACAACATGAGAAACACTTACTACCAGCATATTCGTAACTTAAAAACACCATTAAGTTGAGAATCTGACAGCAGCATACACTCAAATTATTTAAACACCAATACAAACTACAGCCTGACATTATACATAAGATCCTTAAAAAAGCATCTAGATGGGGGCAGGATGTATAGGAACAGAGCATGTGCTTAGCATGTGTTTGTTTTATTTTGTTTTGTTTATTTTTGAGACAGAGTCTATCATCCAGATTGGCATCAAATTCCTAAGGTTGATCTGATTCCTGGAAGCATGGTCATGCAGCACATGCCTAGGCTCCCTATTCCACACACACACACGCACACACACGCACACACACGCACACACACGCACACACACGCACACTCACACACACACCCCTTGGTCTTCTAAGATAGACTCTCACTATGAAGCAGCTCCAAATGGTTATAAACTCACTCTGTACCCTTGGCTGGCCTCATACTCTTGGCAATCCTTCTGCCTCAGTCTCTCTCTCAAGTGCCCAAATTCACAGGCATATACTACCACTGCCAGCTGTAGCCTACATCTCAAGTTTATGCAAACATATACCACAAGCACTTTCTCCACCAGTTTTGCATTCCCATATAACATTTTATCCAACAATTATTAAATCTTTCCTCCCAGGTAGGCATTTGGCACTAAATTCTCCCCAAGAAAAGAAACATAAAATTGTAAAATATTCCTATTGTACAACCCAATGCCTAGTATCAAGACAGAAACTCAAATTGGCTGTGCTCATAAATGTTCATTTCCTAAACAAAAATGTCCAACAGCTCTAAGTAATGTAGCACCTTGAGATAGCCCCTTAAGTAGCATCAATTTCCATTGCAAAGCAAACACAGCAGGACTCCAATAGATCCCATAACAAGTGGTAATTCTACCACCTTCCCAGCTGGCTGTCAGAAATCATGACTTATCCATAATAAAAAATTAGGAACATCAGTAAAGGTTCTAAGAAACTATCAAAAGATGTGACAGAATACTGGCTCACTCTGGATTCAATCCCCACCATCAAAAACAAACAATTAAAACCCTAAGTCTATTTAAAAAAAAAAACTAAATGGGGGTTCAAGACAAGGTCTTACTCCATAGCTCTAGCTGTCCTGAAACTCATTATATAAACTGGGCAAGCCAGGATAACCTCCAACTCATAGATATCTGCCTGCCTCTGACTCCTTAGCCTTTAGGTATTCTCCACTACACCCTGGCTAAAAAAAAAAAAAAAATTATTCTTAAAATATCTATCAAGTAGCAGCATGTGATAGTGTACACCTTTAAACCTAGCACTAAAAAGGCAGAGGCAAGTACCTCTGAGTTTGAGGCCAGCCTGGTCTACATAGCAAGTTTCAGGACAGCCAGGATTACACAGAGAAACCCTGGGATGGAGAGTAGGGGGGGTATCTATAAAGTGTTAGTGAGGATGTAACCAAAGGGAGCCCCATTTTATTTCATATCAGTGGATAGGGAAAATGGTGTAGCAACCCTGGAAAACAGTGGAAGATTCTCAAAACAATAAAAATGGAACCACCATATGATTCAGCAATCTCACTTCTGTATATTTACCCAAAGGAACTGAAATCAAGACTCTACTGAGGTGTGCCCTGCCTGGTGGCCCACAACTTTAATCCCAGCACATAAGAAACTGAGGCAGGGGGTTGGGGATTTAGCTCAGTGGTAGAGCACTTAGGCCCTGGGTTCAGTCCCCAGCTCCGAAAAAAAAGAAAAAAATATTAATGCCACAAACCAAATAAATGAATAAAGAAAATATGGTGTATATATATAGAAAGTATATACATCGGAATATTATTCAACATTTAAGAAGGAAATTCTTTCATTTATAACATAGCAAACTTGGAGCACACACATTATGCTGAGTGAACTGAGCCAGACATGAAAAGATACTCTATGATCTCATTTGTATGTACAACAGAAAACAGGCAAACTCAGATATGCAGAATGAACAAGGATGATTGCCAAGAGCTAAAAGGATAAAGAACAGGGAGTCAGCAGTCAAAGCCAACAAAGTTTCAATTATGCCAGATAAATAATTCTGGAAAGCTACTATACAGCATATTGACTATGCTAAAAATATTGCATCACACCTAAAAAGAAATATACTGTATCATACCCACAAAGGAATACACTGTATCAAAGCAAAAAGAAAATAATTGTATCATTTCTAAAAATAAGATTGGTAACAATAGAAGTATTAAAGAGAGCAGGAAAAATATGGAAGTGATTGCTGTTCCTGTGGTTTTCAGGGTGGTGACAGTTTTATAGGTTTATCCTTTTGCTTTTTTTGGGGTTTTTTTTTTGTTGTTGTTGTTTTTTTTTTTTTTTTTGGTTCTTTTTTTCAGAGCTGGGGACCAAACCCAGGGCCTTGCGCTTCCTAGGCAAGCGCTCTACCACTGAGCTAAATCCCCAACCCCATCCTTTTTGTTTTAAATTAGGTTATTTATTTACTTTACATCCAATCACAGCTTCCCCTTTACAGGCATGTTCGTTTGTTTGTTTGTTTTTGAGACGGTCTTTTTGATACAGAGAAACCCTGTCTCTAAAAAAACTAAAAATAATAATAATAATAATAATATAAAAGATACTTTTAAAAAAATCATTTCAATTTTTGCAGAATGCATCTTAGTTTATCTACTTCCCTACATAAACACCACTTAAGAAAAAGTCAAAACTCTAGGAATAACTCTTGGTGCTATGATTTTTGGAAGGAAATAAACAAATAACAAGTAAAATGAGTGAAATAATTTAAAAATGGTGAGAAGGGGAGGAAGGTCAACATAAAATATAGAAAGCAGCACATAAGTAGGAAAAAAGGAACTCCTTAATCACTGTGGATGGAGAACATTTCTTACTATATAATGGAGATCTTCTAAAGCAACAGAGTAGAGATCCAATCCTATCGAATTAGGCTTCGCAGACAGGAAGAAATGTCCATTAATGACCCCACAAATACAGACAGTATGTTTAAACTCCAGAAAGTGTAAACTAGAAGAGCTAACTTCCAATAACATAAAAACAAATTGAGGGCTAACCAGATTCAAATCAATTCATTCAGAAATACACAAGAGATACATAACATATTTTGCATAGATAACACTACATAAACATAATAAATTCAGACCTGTAACTTTTCCTCTTCTACAGGTCCAGCAGCTCATAAGTATGAGAGTATCTCAAAAATTTCTCAGAGAGCAATTTAGATTCATCATCTGCTATAGCTATAACGTAAATCCCTTTAAGAATGAAAGGCAAATATTTCAAAGTAAATCTTAAGAGCCAACTGTTTATGGTCTTTTAAAACACTTTAAAAAGAGTTCTCAAGATAATGTTTCATTAGTATCCTTCTAGAAAAACAGTATCTTTCATTCTTCAGGCCATTTAAAAGCTACCAAGTGTTCATTTCTACATTAGACTATTGATTCTTTGCCTTTTAACATCTCCATAACAGCTGCCTGACAAATTACCTCACCTTATTCCTCAGGGGGTAAGGACAGCATGAGATCCCTGAATTCAAAAATGGGACCACAAACTGATCAGTGAGAGATGAGCTAATTGCCTCAGAGGAGTTTGACACTGCTCTGATAGACTAGGCATTCATGGCATGATACAATTACATGCTTATACTCTAGATATTTGATTTACACTTAAGTGTAGAGGACACACTGTTCCTTAAAATTATTTAAGAATGTGATAGCATCAGGAAGTTAAGAAATGTGTATGTTAGGATGATTTCTGGAGGAAAAAAAGGAAAAAAAAATTCCGGAATACTTAACTCAACCAAAGAACTCTATACACTCCTAAAAGTCTACTAAATTAAGACAGCTCAAAAATACTTTTCAGATTCCTCACAAATATTTTTTCCAAAGATACAATAAATATCTTTCATAGCATGGTTGCAGTATATACTAAGCATATACATAGTATTTCTGTTGTATATACCAAGATTCAATCTGATTAGTGTCAAAACAGTATAAAACACAGAGAAAATGTATAAACAAGGCACAACTTTGTAAATCCCTACAAAACCTTACGTGTGCTAAGTAACAAAAATAGTGTGAATTTAAAGGAATATTTTAAATAAACAACACTGTTCAGCCAAATTACTCTTAGAAAGTTAACCTCTTTCTAGGCAGAATTAACCCACTCCTTGAACTCAGAACCAATCTCATAGTAACACAAACTTCTCGATAACCTTAAACGTGACATTTGTGCTAGTGTTTTACACTATGGGTGATAAAAGTTTAGAATCTCAGATCTCATCTTTAAAGAACTAAAAGCAACCCTTGCTTCAAGTGTCACTTCTGCAATTGTACGGACCACAAAAAAATGCTAGTTTGACTTTTGTAAATCACTTCCTTAACAGAAATGTACAAACCATGTCACTTTGGAACGACGATGCCAATTCCACACGTTTTTTTCTACATACTCCCTTTGTGACTTGAAAGTCCTCTGCTCTCTCCAAGAACCTTGGTTAGCTGGCTGTCTCTCCCTAGGGCTTACAGCTCTGTGTCTGATCGCCTTGCCTACAGAGGCGTTTAGCGTTGGTTTTGTTTTTAAAGTTGGTGTCAGAGCGGCTACAAACTTTTTTCAGCATCCCTGCCTGCCAACTGGAGCTCTGTTCACTTCCTTACCAACTTGAACCACCCCCAAACTAAGTAAACTCAGACAGCAGCAAGAGCTGACACACTTTCAAGAAGGGTTTGACACCGCAGAAAACTTTCACTTCTCTCTTCTCCCCTTCCAAGCCAGGGATTGCAGCCCTACATTCTTGCTTCCTCTAGAATTCCCCCTATGAAGCCGGGCAAGGACACGGATGGCAGACCGTTCAATGTCCCCGAAAAGGACTTCAAGAGCCATCTCCCGTGGACTCAAGTGCTGTTCTTTACACAAAAGAACCGGGCCGGCACAGCAAAGGTGCTGGTGTCGCGGCCCTTCGCCGGCTGCCACCCTCCACCGCACCCGCAGACTGTCTCCGGCCAGACAAAGCCCGGGCGGCCCGGCCAGCACTCGCAAGCCTCGGCCGCGGGCCGCCGCTCTTACCCGGGCCTCGTCCAGAGCGCCGCCGCTTCCCCCGGCCTTGGCTGCCGGGCAACTGGCCGCGCGCGTCTTGGAGGAGCGGGTCCGAGAGGAGATGAAATGGCTGCTGCCGCCAGTCGCCCCCGGCTCCACTCCGGCCCCAGGCCCAGGCCCGGGCCCAGGAGACTTGGACCCGAGAAGGCGCAGAGAGCTCTTCCGGGTGTTCACCATGGTCCAGCCAGGGGGACCGGGTCCACGCCGCGCCCGCCGCTCCCGGGAGAGGCGAGGAAGGCCGGCCCGCCGGCGGGCAGGGGCCAGCGGAGCCTTGCCGGGCCGGCTCGCGTTGCCTTTCCGGGACGCAGGCCCGACAGGCTAGAGCGGAGCAGAAGCCAGCGGCGGCGCGAGGAGGCAGGGAGCGGGAGGCGGAAGCGAGGTTGCAAGCCGGCCGCACAGCCCCTGCGCCTGCTCAGCCGTCCTCAGCGGGAGCTGAGCGGAGCCGCCATGTCTGCCCCTTTCTCTCTCGTTCTCTCTCTCGAGCTCCGTGCGTCAGGGCTCTGGCGCCGCAGGGCCGACAAGGCCGCTTCTAGACGCGGCCGCTGCGAGGCGCTGCAAGGACGCGCAGCCCTTCCCTCGCCGCAGCCTCCGCAGGCCCCGCCCCGACGTGACGTCAGTGCTCGGCGGGAGGCCTCGGGGGAGGCGCTCTGGGCTGTGAACTGCACAGCGGCCGGCTTTTGCTGGCCTGTCGAGACTGGGGGTTGGGCAGAGCCTAGAGCTAGGGCGCAGGACGAATTTACGCGTGGAACATAGTCCGGACCCTTCAATGCCTTGCCAAGACAGAGGACCCCAGATTCCAGCGACTCCTGGGGTGGCCTGGATGACGCAAAGAACTGCCGACCGAGCGCGAGGTAGAAGGAATGGAGAGAAGGGTGCGGTGCAGGGAGTTCCAATTGCCTAGCTACTTAAGGCAAGACCCTTAATGAACTTGGGCTGCACTTTGCATGGATGTCCAAATGATAATGGCAATGAATGAAAGAAGCCCCTTCGGTAGTCCACGCAAGATAAACTGGGAAAAAAACAACCCTAGGAACCCGGCATCCTTTTTTAAACTCACTATTCAGAACAGGCTAGGCTTAGAACTCTGCATCCCAAGCTCCAGGATTAAAGGCTTGAACCACTAAACTCAGGAGAAACTCTACATCTTTAAACAAAGTAAAACAGTGTTGTTCCCTAGGATTTTAGCCTAGTCTACTGGAGTGATTTCAGCAGCATCTTTTATCTCCATCCCACCCGTGTGCAGATTTGAGACAAAACACTTCCAAAAGGAAAAAATTAAAGTCCACACATAATATGAAAAGATCTGCAGTTATAGAGGGAAGAATAAATGTTCATTTCAAGATAGCCTACTCTTTATTTGGGCAGAAATTCCCCTGATTACTATATTGAAAAATTGGAGTGAATAAATTCCAACGAAAAACAAGTGGCTTCATAGTTACAAGATTTTAGCCATGTTAGTCCTCAGACATAAAATAAATGAGCTTCGTTCAGTCCTCACAATATGGAATGTCTATGTACACACAGTAGTTTGAATTACAGAAAGCAAACATCTAGAAGGCAGAGTCGGGGTTCTATATGAGTTCAAAGCCAACTTGGTCTACATAGTGAGTTCCAAGACAGGCAGAGCCATATAGACCCTCTTGTTCTCAAAAGCATTCACCAACAAAAGGACAAGGAACCAGTAAAGTATTGAGAGGATAAGAAGCAAGAATCCCTCCTTCAAGCAAGGATTTAAGGAGCTCCTCTACAGATGCATTTTGAACTGCAAAATGAGGGAAAGATATCACAAAAGAGGGGGGTAGGGAGGGAGGGAAATAGAAGAAAGAAAGAAAAGCAGGAGGGCATAGGGCACAGTTGTCTGTACTAGAGAAAAAATTAAGTCAATAAAATACTTTTGAGACTTTAAAACTGTATACAAATAAGACTTGGGGATATAGTGGAATGGCAAAACACATGACTACACTGTATAACCCCCCTCCTCCCATGTCAAACTAGCACAATAAAAAGAAAAAAATTACAAGGGTTAAAAAGATTCTGTTTGGCTACTTTGGGAACAACCAAAAGCTAAGCCCTAGAGACAGGGTTCTACTCCTTTGTTTTCAACATATTTTCCCAATCCCAGGGAAATCAGAACCTCTGTAGTCTCTATTTTGAGAGATTAAAAAAAAAAAAAAAAAGCTGGGTATGGTGGCACAGATCTGTAATCCCTGAGCCAAGATGGTTTCAATTTTAAAGCCAGCCTAGACTACACAGCAAGTTGAAGGTCAGTCTGGGCTACATTGCAAGATCCTATCTGACTGAGAGAGAGAGAGAGAGATAGATAGATAGAGAAAGAGAGAGAGAGAGAGAGAGCCCTTGCACAGACTTGTAACCTTAGTATTTCAGTCTCCTTGGCAACCACCCTGATGGCTATAAAAAATGTTTTTAATAAGTGATGTTAGGACAATTAGATACATGTTATTAATAAAGTCTCATGTATAAAGAGTAAATTAGCTAGAGGCATACATAAGAGCTGTGGTGTGGACTGGTCAGATGCTACTGTGTATTCTAATGCTGAATACTTGCTCCTGAGATCTGGTTGCCCCTGACAAGAACGTCCTCATGTGCAACAGGTGATGTTATGTAAACCTTGCTTCCCTGATTTAACTGGTCAGTAAAAGGCCTGTGATTGGGCAGTAAAGGGAGAAAGGTGGGACTTGAGGATCAAGTGAGGATTCTCAGGAGAGGCCAAAAGAAGAAGAAAGGACATAGAGGTGGAAGAGGCCAACGTGAAAGGAGATGGACCATGAGCACATGGCCAGGAAAAACAGCAAGTAGCGAGGGACATTATGGCTGGGAAACAGCTCCAAACCTATCTGCATAGCATGTCTTTTCTATAGGGCAGCTAGAAAATTTGATTCCTACTACTGTTGGTACCCAATGTGTGGCATAAAATGCAAACGCTTTAATTCCACATTCATTTATTAGACATAAGCCAGGATAAAAGACAGTTTTTAACTGTTGGAGGCATGCTCCTTTAACAGAATCTGCAGCCTCTCAACAAAGACAGCAGGAGGTTGCAAGCTAAGGCTGCAAGTGGTCTCTCTGAGACTGGAGATTCTCAATGCACTTCCTAGGTGTACAACTGATGCCTGTCACTCTGCACCAAACGCAGGACCTGCAATTTTCTAGAACCTCTCATCTGGCTGC
The DNA here is from genome assembly GCF_021556685.1 of Rattus norvegicus. Taxonomy (NCBI): domain Eukaryota; kingdom Metazoa; phylum Chordata; class Mammalia; order Rodentia; family Muridae; genus Rattus; species Rattus norvegicus. The sequence continues at coordinate 34,163,997 of NC_141539.1, read as the reverse complement.
AGCCAAGTTAGCTCAGAGCTAATTCCAAAGCTTCACTGCAGCTTCCTTCTAGCCTTCCCAGGGAACGGTGTTAAGACTTAGAGGCAAACCTGACAAACAGTGGTCTAAACCACAGCCCAATTCAGGTCCACATGGGAGAAGCCTGGAGCTTCGAAACTCAGAGGGCAAACTGAGGCTTCAATTAAAGGAGCAAAGTTAGCTGTCAAAGACACATATCAGTCTAAAGAACCTACAGACAAAACCTTTTTCCAAAGCTACAAGGGGTCTTAAAAGCCCCAACCTTGTACACTAAATATAACATTTCATTTAAAAGTGTTTTGTTTGTTAATGATAAAAGGGGAAAATGTCGCAGGACATCTGGATTAGTTATAATCTTACTATACTTACCATCGTAAAAATAATTACAAATTTATATTTCCTTTTTAAAAGAGATCAAAATAGGGGTTGGGGATTTAGCTCAGTGGTAGAGCGCTTGCCCAGCAAGCGCAAGGCCCTGGGTTCGGTCCCCAGCTCTGAAAAAAAAAAAAAAGAAAAAAAAAAAAAAGAGATCAAAATAAGACAAACGTAAAAAGACACTGAGAAGTTGGATGCTAGATTACAGGCCATAGAACAGAGATTAGAAGATTAGAAGACCTGCAACAACAGAAAAGTAGTTCCAGATGAGAAAAATCCACAAAGGCTAGAGAAATTAGAATGGCAACCCATAGAGATACAATATATTGCATAAAGAATCCAGATTATATTTGTGGAAGCTGCCTTAAAACAATGTCATACAATAAAATAAATGTTTCATTTGGTAGAGTTTAGAGAATTGAGATATGTACATATGTTGATGGACCATGCCATTGATGCATACTTTTTTTTTTTTTTTGGTTCTTTTTTTCGGAGCTGGGGACCGAACCCAGGGCCTTGCGCTTCCTAGGTAAGCGCTCTACCACTGAGCTAAATCCCCAACCCCAACCATTGATGCATACTTGAAATTCCCATCAGCTTTTGCCTTAAATTCTGAAAGGGATGATTCTGAGATCACACAATATTGGAGATGATGGCTGTTTGGGAAGTGCCTTTGATGATCAAAACTGATGATGTTCGGGCACATATGTCCATCAGATACAACTATTATATGGACATTATGGCATGAAAGCTTACAGTCCTACAGGTCAAGCCATTATGGAAGACCTAACAACCATATAAAGGAGATGCTCACAGGGCAAAAGGGAAATAAGGAATGTCCCAGGTATAGATTAAATGATGCTTTGTTGCCTTCGAATATTTTAAAAATCAGTAAGACGGGTCACACAACTATTAAGAACCAATGGATTTTAAAAGGGACTCCTGAATTAGATCAACCTATAGAAGTCCTAATTCCAGAACGCAAGAAAGGAGATCAGTTGCATTGGGGAGATTTTACATTTGTTCCAACAGGAAAAGAAAAGCTGTCTTCTATCCAAATTATTGGAAATTAAGACTTCACCAGGGAGAACCTCCTTGTCTTGGCGACAGACAAGGAGAGAGAGAGATTGGCAGAATCAACAAAACAGGTTTATATCTTACAGAATGAAACAACCAGACACCAAAAATGCAGCCCTGACAAAATCCACGTTGAGGAATGCTGAAACCCTGATCCTACTTCAAACTGCCTTGATGCTGTTTCCTCACAAGACTTCTTTCCAGAATAGCTCCAAAGAAAGCTGCTGACCTCAGGTGATCTCAATTCATCCAGCCTTACAGACTGATCCAGTCAGGACTTCACTTAGGCCTAAACTTTCGCAGCACCCAGAAACTAGACAACAAATTCCAGCTAGCTTTCTTTTAGCTTAACCATTTTCCCAATTCCCTGTGTGCCTCCCACAAGAAGGAATTCTTCATGTCATTTCAGCAGGAAATAATTACAAAAAGACCATCATCCCATTCCCTTAAGTTAGGGTGGATGGTTTTGGTCATTTTATAAGTTATAGATATATTGTCATTTAAGGGCATAGTTACAAATAGTTATGGTCTTAGACAGGGAAGAAACAAAACAGCAAAGACTTAGGGATTTTTATCTTTCCTTTTCTCTATCCTTCTTTATTTCTTAGATAAAAGGAAGGAGGTTGAGAATAAAAAGGGGAGATATAGAACTAATAGAATAAAGTAGATTATTAAATCTATTCTTCAACTTATAGCTGTTGCTATTCTTAAATAAGATATTTTTGTTTACATTGATATGTATTATTGCTTATCTATAATGTTTAAGGTTTTCATTGTTATAAGTGTTTTTATATTGATACAAAATTTAAGGTTAATTTGTTCCAACATAATGTATGTATGTTTCAACTCTTGTATAGGTATTATGCTTATGCAACTCATTTAGAAGTACAAGGTTTAGTCCCAGTCCTTTTAATAGCTTCTATTGCAAACTATTGGGGATGGTTAAGAAATACAAGTTAATAGACAGTCAAACTCATGATCATGTCTAGGTCATCTAGATCGTCACAGAAATATGCATCCTGGGTTAAACAGATAATAGGTAGCTGGCAACATTTGCTTGTTCAGATATGCTATAAATAGATAGATGGTCTTCAAAAAACCTCAGAGACTCACAGAATATGGCATTTAAAGATTTTTTTTTATTAATTTAAGGCTTTTTTGACATTGAGACATGTTAGCTCCTGGCAGCACCCCATCCTACTTGGAAGAAGATAATGAGCACCAAAGGAGCTCCATTTGGAGGTTTCATTTATGGTAGGCTAGCCACTAGGCAAAGAAAATGCCCTAACTTCATCTGCAGAAAGGACATTTCCTCCTGCTATCCAGAAAGGACAAAGGGACTTAGGGAAGTCAACTGCCAAGCTCTGCCAAGATGGGGTAAGCAAGTCCTTCATAATTCCTGCTTCACAAAAGAGTTGTCAGATATTCTGGGCCAGAAGACTGAAAATTGATGCTCCGACATTATACTGGATAACTGTCCAAACAGCCAACTGTCTGTCATTTCTATAATTTTAGAAGTGTCTGCCTGCCCTGCCTGCAAAATAAGATCATATTTCCTTCTCAAGTCTCTGATAGAGTTAGAGACTAAATAGTTACAATTAAGCTTAAGTTGTTTAGGCCTTGAGAAGATGTCTTTAGGTCTAAGGAGATGTTTTTAGGATGGTAATACAAGTTAGGATAGAAAATTATTTAGATACAAAACTCAAAACTCACCAGGATAGGATAGATTAATAGAATATTTTCTCTTGAGTTGCCAAATAAAAACATACTGGACTTTTTTAAATGTAACTTTTATCTAATAGTTTTCATAATTATTCATAATTGTTCCTACTATATGTTATTTATTATTATAAGAGAAAGAGTCTTTATTTAGGCAAAAAGGAGGAAACATAGTAGCTTGGTCTGATTCTGCATTGTATTCTAATGCTAAATACGTGCTCCCAAGATCTGATTGTCTCTGAGGAGCAGATCCTCACATAGGCCAGGTGGTGTCATGTAAACCTTGCTTCTCCAATTTAACTGGTCGGTAAGAGGCTAGAGCCTGTGACTGGGCAGTAAATGGAGAAAGGTGGGACTTGAGATTGAGTGAGAGGTCTCAGGAAAGACTAAAGGAAGAAAGGGCACGGAGGGTGGAGGAAGCGGCCAGGAAAGGAGATGGACCATGAGCACATGGCTAGGAGAAACAGCAAGTAACAAGGGACATTATGGCTGGGAAATAAGTTAAAGTAGCTCCAAACTTCCCCAGTCTAGGCTTACAGGTTATTAATAAAATACCTGCACTGTGTGTCTTTTATACAGGCTACCTAGAATATTTTTTTTAAAGCAAAGCGATCTTTTTTTTTTAAAGATTTATTTATTTTTATTTATAAGTACACTGCAGCTGCCTTTAGACACACCAGAAGAGGGCATCAGATCCCATTACAGATGGTTGTGAGCCACCATGTGGTTGCTGGGAATTGAACTCAGGACCACTGGAAAAGCAGTCAGTGCTCTTAACCGCTGAGCCATCTCTCCAGCCCTTCCTAGAATATTTTACTCCTATTACAACGCTGTTAATTTTTTAATTCAAAAATTTTATAATCATAGGATAAGAAGACTCAGAGTTAAAAAAGAAAACACTTCTTATAAAGGACACAAAATATACTATAAAATAAATGATGGTAATTATCTAAATAAATAAAAACTTTTTTCTTTTTTGGTTTGTTGGGACAAGGTCTCTCTGGGTAACCCTCTCTGGATGCCCTAGAACTTTTGTAGACCAGGCTGGCCTCAAATTGAAAGAGACCTGCCTGGGGGCTGGGGATTTAGCTCAGTGGTAGAGCGCTTACCTAGGAAGCGCAAGGCCCTGGGTTCGGTCCCCAGCTCCAAAAAAAAGAACCAAAAAAAAAAAAAAAAAGAAAGAGACCTGCCTGCTTCTGTCTCTCAAGTGCTGGGATTAAAGGAGTAAATAATACCTTCTTTTTTTAAGCTGGACAGGGATCCCCAGGATCTTAAAGATGCTAGGCATTGCCCGGAACTCAAGGGGCAGAGACAGGTGGATCTCTTAAGTTTTCAACCAGTCTCATCTACATAGTACGTTTCAGGCTGGCCAGGACTATAGTGAAAACCTGTTTGGGAGTGGGATACTAGGCAAATGCTTCACCACTTAGAGACATCCCTAATCCTAAAGATTTTTTTTAAATATTAATTTTATTTTACAGGTAGGTGTGTGTACATGCAACACATATGCACAGTGCCAGCGGAGGTCCAAAGAGGGTATCAGATACCATGAAAGTGAAGTAACAGGCAGTTGTGAGCCATCAGGTTGGTACAAGGAACCAAGCCTGGGCCCTCTTTAAAAACACTTAAGTACTTACTCTTTATTGCTGGGCTGTCTATTTCTTCAACTCTCCAGAGAGTTTTTCTTTTTTTTTTTTTTTTTTTGGTTCTTTTTTTTTTTTTTCGGAGCCGGGGACCGAACCCAGGGCCTTGCGCTTCCTAGGTAAGCGCTCTACCACTGAGCTAAATCCCCAGCCCCCAGAGAGTTTTTCTTAACTGCTGCTTTTAGTGCTGGAGAAATGGCACAGCTATTAAGAGTGCTCGCTGCTCTTGTACAGAACCCAAGTTTGGCTCCCAGAACCTACACCATGGCGGCTCACAACCTGTATGTATCCAGTGCCGGGGATCAGTCACCCTATTCCGTCCCAGTCTGGCCTCCTCAGGTTCCCTTGAATATGTATGAAGACACACGCATACACATAAATAATGTTTTAAGAAAACGAGTCCTTAAATTGACGAAAACTGCAAGGCACAAATGGAAAAAAATCAACAATAAAAAAACAAAACAGGAAGTGGCTGTTTTGTGCATGATGGTACCTCTAATCCAGCATTTTCAAGATTGAGTTAAGAGGATTTTGAGTTTGAGACAAGCCTGGGCTAAAGACAGCATGAGTTACATAATATGACTTTGTCTCAAAAAAAAAATATATATATATAGCCTTAATAGGAAGAATAGTGTTGTAAACTGGGCAGTGTGGCACACCCCTTTAATAGCAGCACCAGGAGGCAGAGGCAGGAGGATCTTGTCGTATAAGTTCAGCATGGTCTACAGGACAGCCAGGGCTACACAGAGAAACTCTGTCAGAAAGAAAGAGAGAGAGAGAGAGAGGGAGGGAGGGAGGAAGGAAGGAAGGAAGGAAGGAAGGAAGGAAGGAAGAGAGAAAGGAAGGAAGGAAAGAATAATATAATAGCTAATGTTTTCTGAGACAGGGTCTCACTGTGTAGCCCACACTGTCCTCAGACTCCTCATTTTCATGCCTTAGACTCCCAAGTACTAGGATTGCAGGTGTGTGCCACTGTGCTCAGCTATGGTCAATCATTGTCTATTCGATGACTGAGGGCTCTGATCTAATCAAGGCTTTAATCTACTGATGGATTACAATTTGGGTGGACTTCTGTGAGGCGGCAGAGCTCTAGCAGGTAAGGGGCTGGTTAGAAGAAGTTGCTGGAGGGGCTGGGGATTTAGCTCAGTGGTAGAGCGCTTGCCTAGGAAGCGCAAGGCCCTGGGTTTGGTCCCCAGCTCTGAAAAAAAGAACCAAAAAAAAAAAAAAAAAAAAAAGAAGTTGCTGGGGGCCATGCCGTTGAAGGCATCTCGGGCCCCTCCTGTTCCGCTCTGTGCTTCCACCAAGACAGGAGCAGCTTCAGTCTGCCACAGTCTTGCTGCGGTGACTGATATTCTGCCTCACCCAGCCTCACAGCAACTGGCTAAGTGACCATGGACTGAACCTTTGAGATTATGAGCCAAAATGAATCACTGCTCTCCTGAGTTGATTTTTCCAGCTGTTTGTCATATGATGAAAGGCAAATCAACACAGATAAACAATGGCAATTTCTTCAAAAAAAAAAAAGGGGGGGGGTATTTCCAGTGAAGGAAAAGCATATTACAGGGCTGTAAGGAATTCCTCAGCAAAGATATGATCCCGATTTAGTAAGTATGAAGTTCCACCATCCAAGAGACTATTTTTAGATTTGATGCATGTGAAGGAACACTAAGTTACAAAGCAAAATGATAACGCGAAACATAAGATTTGTGTGCTGTCCAATGTGATTAGCAGCCACGCATAACTTAAATTTGCAAAATTAAAAATTCAGTCCTTCAAGACGGGGTGACCTATCCCCATAGTTCATGCTTCAGGGTAAACTGAGACAGGATAGCTCAGGGCCTGCCTGAGGGACACCAGAAAACCCTGATTCTTAAAGTACGCTGAGAGTCTGGGATACAACTCAGTTGCTAGAATGTTTGCTTAGCATACAAAAGGTCCCAGGCTCCTTCTCTAGCAGCACATAAGCTGGGGCAGAGAATGGGTAGCAAGCGGTCTCACCACCTAGGAGGTAGACTTGGGAGGGTCAGATGCTCAAAGTCATCCTTGGTTACAGAGCAAGTTTGGGATGCCAGCATGTACACACACACACACACACACACACACACACACACACACACACACATATATATATATGAGCAAATTATTAGAATACACTAACCGCCAAAGCTGACTCAAAAGAAAATTAAAAATCTAGCGGAGTCTTCTATATAGAGAGAGGAGGATGAAAAATTAAAAGTATATAAAGACTTGATTAGTTTCTATGGTCAACTCCACATAACCTTGAGTTGCCAGAGTGGAGAGACCAGAGTAGAAGAATGGCCTTGGGAAGATCGGCCTGAGGCAATATCCTTAAGGAACTGCCTTGACTCAGCCCATTGTAGGTGGGACCAGCCCTAAACCGGTAGCCTGGGCTGGGCTGCGTAAGAAAGCTAACAGAGCAAGCCAGAGAGCTAACCAGTAAGCAGAATCCACCCATCGTTCCTGCTTGAGTTCTTGCCCTAACTTCTTTCAGTGATGGACCATGGCCTAGGAGTGTAAACCAAATAAGGCCTTTTGTCCTCAAGCACCAGTAGACTAAACTACAGGACCGGGGCTAACAAGAAGTTGAATCAACAATCAAACAGGGGGATCTCCTATTTGAGGCCAGCCTAAACTACATAAGACCCTGTCACAGGAAAGAGAGAACTAGCCGAGGCTAGGAAGTGAAAAATCACACACAGCACTTCAGAGGACCTGAGCTCAGTTTCTAGCACCTGACCCAAATGGTTTTTAAAAAAAAAAAAAAAAAAAAAGGACTCCAGTGCCAGGGGATATGATGCCTTCATCTGGATTCCACAGACCCATGCACTCACATATGGAGACACACACGTGCACACAACTTTTAAAAATAAGAAAGGAAGAAATATTTTCTAACCTGTTCTATGGGAAGAACATTGTTTTAACAACATAAGCAGATTAAAACTTCACAAGAACTATAGAATATCCCTTGTAAGAAAATAAAACAAACTTCCTTTTTTTTCTTGTTTTATATTTGTTTGTTGTTTGTTTTTGGAGATGGGGTTTCTCTGTGTAGCCCTAGCTGTCCTGGAACTTTCTCTGTACACCACACTGTCTCAAACTCAGAGATCTTTCTACCTCTTTCTCCCATGTGCTGGGATTAAAGGCCTGTGCTACCAAACAACTAAAGCAAAATTCTTAAACAAGATAAAACACCAACAAACCAAATCCAGAAGTTTAACAGAAAAGATTACACACAATGACAAACTGATTTGCCTTAATCCTATTCAACAAGGAAATATAATTTTCTGAAGAAAACAGTATTGGCAAAATTGTAAACTGGGCAGAGCGATGGCTCAGTGGTTACAAAACCAAATTTTAAACAGAAATAGGAAACCTCGCCTTAAATTTGTATGGATTTGGGGTTGGGGATTTGGCTCAGTGGTAGAGCACTTGCCTAGCAAGTGCAAGGCCCTGGGTTCGGTTCCCAGCTCCGAAAAAAAGAAAAGAAAAAAAATTTGTATGGATTTGCAGAGAACCCTGAATAGCCAAAACAGTCCTCACAGAACACCAAGCCCGAAGGCGTCACACTTCCTGAACTCAAGACCTCCAAGCCATACACATGGCTGCGAGCCTACAATCTTGGAAGATCGAAGCAGTAAGACAAAGGAATCCAAGGTCATCTTTGATAAACGAGGCAAGCCTGCCCTATTTCAAAGGTCAACTGAAAGAAGCACACACCAATGTTCCGAGATAAACCTGGGTGCAGGAGTGTCTGCCTGGTATTCAGGAAGCTTGGGTTTGACAGCCAGCCCTCAATAAACCTAGTGTGGCAGTGCCTATAATCCCAGCACTCAGGACCTAGAGGCAGGAAGATCAAATAAGCATCAAGGCTAGCTATTGCTAAACGAAACCCTGTCTAAAAATAAGAAGAAAAGTACAGAAATAAACCTATAGAGCTATGGTCAGGTGGTTTTTGTCAGTTAAGACAGGGTTTCACCACAGAGACCAGGGTGATCTTAAACTTACATTCTTCTGCACCCTGCCAGTGCTAGGGTTACAAGCATATGTCACCACACTTGGCTGGGAAGTCGACTTTTGACATGGGAAAGAGTCTTTTCTATTGCCGTTAGAACAAACCCTATAATAGGACTGGGGACAAAAGGACAAAATATTAGAACCTCGTAGAAGGACCAAAGAATGTCTGGACAGAGAGGTATATGCCTATAATACTAATATTTGACAGGCCAACATAGGAGGATCTTGAGATATTAGCATACAGACACTTAAGCAGACAAAACACCCATACATATAAGATAAAATTTTTAAAAAATCTCAAAAAAAGTATATATATATATATATATATATATATGCTGCATCTAACATTTTCTGTAGAGAATGCCCCAAACTAACAATTATATATATAATTACTATATGTAACATATACATAAAATAATTATGCACATTCTAATCCACACGATTACATGGGTATGCACCTCTACCAGCAGTTAAAGAAAGTAACTCAACAGACAGGAGATCAGGAGCCCTGTTTTGAGAGCTACACTCACCACTGGATGCCTGAGCCGTTCAGGAGGTCCTCAAAAGAATCCCATATTGCTTTTACCTGGGTAGGAGTGGCTGGTGGGTGAGCCTCAGTCTCAACTGACTCCAGGCACTAATAACTGTCAGATAAAAACCAAAACCCAGTTTAGGTAAATCTAGATTCTTTGTTTTGTTTGAGACAGGATTTCTCAATGAGGTGTTGGCTGTCCCGGAACTCACTCTGTAGACCAGGCTGTCTTCAAACACAGATCTGCCTTCCTCAGGCTCCGGAGTGCTGGGATTAAAGTGTCTGCCACCACACCTGGGTAGATCTAGATTCTATGTAGAAAGATTATTGAAGTGGGTGGGAAGGAATGGCCCATTGTGATGATCCATTGCCATAGGCCAAATGTAAAAATGTCGGAGAGCAAAACAAACAAGACCTGTGAGACCATAACATTGTCTGGCAGGTAAAAAACTATGGTTCCATCTCTAAAAAAACAAACAAACAAACAAACAAGTCTAGATTTAGATTTAAGAGACTATTGGGGGTTGGGGATTTAGCTCAGTGGTAGAGCGCTTGCCTAGCAAGCACAAGGCCCTGGGTTCGGTCCCCAACTCCGAAAAAAAGAAAAAAAAAAAAAAAGAGAGACTATTGTACCTGGGTAAAGTGGCACACATCTTTAATCCTAGCAATTAGGAGGCTGAGGCAGGGGAATCTCTTCAGCTGGTCTATCTAGTGAGTTCCAGGACAGTCAGAGCTACACAGACTCTGCCTCAAAAACAAAACAGACAAAAACAACAACGAAAAACATACTATTATAGAGGAAAATCAATGAGATCTTCAACAGTTTCCTAGATTAGCTACACAAGGTCTAGATCTCTCTCTCTCTCTCTCTCTCTCTCTCTCTCTCTCTTTCTGTGTGTGTGTGCGCGCGCATGTGTGCGTGTGCGTGTGCGTGTGCGTGCGTGTGTGTGTGTGTGTGTGTGTGTGTGTGTGTGTGTGTTTCCTGTATAGGAAAGAATAAATAAGGCTAGAAAGACCTCTGTGAAGGAAAAATTGGACCAACCAACAATAGAGGAGAAAATGGACCATCAGAGACATTTTGTTTATTCCAAAGTCAATGTACTTTCTGGAGTGGCAAAAGGGGGAGGGGATGCTTCCTGGCTCAGGCTGAGAGAGTGCGAAAGTGTGGGAACCTGGAGAAGATGTGCTTCCCTAAAAATGGTCAGAGCAGCTAGTATTTTGACCACATAGTGATTACAAGCAGTTCTGCAAATCATTAATAAGACAAAGACCAGATATTTAGAGGGTACACGCCTGACCTAGCTTTGAATAGAATAAAGGGCATTCTGAAGTCAAATCTAAATCCTATAGGAAGCCAACTTTTGAGGCAGAGGCAGGAGGATCTCTGAGTTCAAGGCCGGCTCGGTCTACAGCATGAGTTCCAGGACAGCCAGGGCTACACAAAGAAACCGTCTCAACACACACGCCGCCAAAAATATACACAAGCAAATAAATAAATCCTGTACAAGAAAGTGGTCTCTGTAGAGAGCCTTTTTAAGAGCGCAAAGGGCGGGCGAGTCTCTTTAACAGTCACTCTTCAGATGGTAGGGCTCAGAGGAAGTTCACTGACAGGATGATGCAGGAAGATCTCTCTAAGGATGAGCACAGGAGGTATAGAAAGAAATAGGTAAACGATGGACTGTCAGGTGAACTCCCACCTAGCTCCTGGCATTTCCCGCGCCACCTAAAGAAGCATGAAACAGCAGCGCTGGCGACACCTAAAGGCCCGCCGCCATTAGCGCGCGCCTCGCGGCGGCCTGAGAAAACCCGCCGCAGGAAGCCCCGCCCCCGGCGCGCTCCCGTTTCAGCCAGGCGCGCTCCTCGGAACCGCGCGGAGCCGTCCGCAGCGCGCTCCCGTTTCCTCAGGCGCGCTCCTCCGAGCCGCGCGGAGTCGCGCGGAGCCGTCCCCGGCGCGCGCCGCGCGGCCTGAGGGAGGCGGGTCAGATCTGCGCGGTCTGGCCGCTGGTCCCGAGAGGGTTTCCCGGCGCTCCTGGGCTGAGGGACTGAAGCCCGGCGGCGGCGCTTGCCGGCCCCCGGGGACCGAGGACTAGGCCGTGGGGCCGCGCCCTGAGGTCAGTTTCCTGGATCCACTGCGCGTTCGGCCGGTGAGGGGTAAGGCGGGCGTTTCCCCGGAGGCGCTCTGGGCTGTCGCCGGCAACCGCGACAGTCTGGGCCGCAGTGAGTCGGCACCTGGGGCTGCTGGCCTGCGCGACTGCGACCGGGGAAGGGCACTGGCCGACCGAGGCCTCAGTCTGGCGGAGCCCGGCCCAGGTGAATGCAGACCTGGAGCTCCCGGCTCTGCTGGCTGCGGGGCTCAGAACTCGGGAGAAGGACATCGCGCTTCTTACTCTGAAAGTGCCCAGAAACTTCCGAGTTAGGAGCCGTCGAGATGTCTCTATTTCCAAAGGCGAAAGCTGCCGAAAGCGCACTCCAGAAATACAGAATGACTAGTGCGCCGAACGTTTCGTAATTGACTTCACCAGCCTTCCTTAACTGCCTTTAACTGATAATTTTGGAAAGATGATGTTTACTGTTTTCCTAATTTGATCTTTTTTTCTTCCAGTATCTTTCCCCCCTTTTTTTTCTTCCAGCATCTTTTCCCCCTCTTTTTCTAAACTCGTGGTACTAAAAGTTTATTAGTTATCAGCAAAAGTGAACGTTAGAGTGGCCTCCAATGTTTGTTCGTTTGTATGTAATTTGAGATGAGAAACAGGGAACTGACTGTTGATTCGGTTTTTTGTTTGTTTTGTTTTTGTTGGTGGTGTCCTTGTCCTTATCAAGCCCCAGGCTGGACTTGAACTTGAGACTGTCACACTGGTGAGTGCGCTGGTATAACAGCGTGATTCATCTCCTGAGTTGTCTTGATGTTAATGCAGGGAATACTGGTGTGATAATATTGATGCTAGTGCTAGGTACTGGTGAAATGCAAAAGTCAAAATGTGTTCAAGTAGGAAAGAGCACTTGAGTGCAGAGTACTGGAAAAGAATACTGTAGGTAGCAGTTACTACTTGAGCACTTTTAAAGATATGTCATTTACTGTATGTGACCAACTTTTTGTCTATATGCGTATCTGTGTACCATTTTTGTGCCTGGTACCTGTGGAAGCCAGAAGAGGGCGTCATCATCTCTTAAAATTAGAGTTACTGGTGATTATTCAGCCACCATATGGGAGCTAGGAATTGAACCCAGGTTCTTTGGCAGAGCAGCCATTGCTTTTAATCAGTGAGCTACATCTCCAGCCCTTTGAGCATTCATTTAATTCCCTCCCCAACTTTGCGCACCTTTTGGGACTCAAACCCAGGTTTTTTTCATAAGCTTGAATATGTCGTCTACCACGGAGTTACACCCTAGTCCTACATGAATTCTTTAAGTGAACTTTTACTATGGAGGAGCACACAAATGCCCACTCACCCTAGACAGAGCACCATTGGTTCCCGGAAGTGTGGACTCCATTGGAGTCCAGCTTCACTTGAATTTATTGGGCTTACTCACAGACCATGGTTGACAGGTTACTTACAGGAGTATAAGTGACCCCAAAGCAGCTTCATGGCTTAAGTCTTACCCTAACATGGATAATGACTTCCTCATAGCTCATAGATGGATTCCATAAATCCTAGTACTCAGAAGCCCACCAAGCATAGCTTGTCAGCATTCTATTCAACTCACTAGGAAGTGAAGGAGGGAGGGCCTGTGGGCCTAGACTCAGTGGGCCTGCCCATTTGTGGGTGCAAATGAGATACCTGTTGGACATGATACCTGAATTATTATTTTTCTGTTTTTATTGCATGAAATAAATACATGCAGTAGCTGTATAGTGATAAATAAAAGAAGTAGCTGAAATAATAATTATATGACTTTTCAGCAATAGTTGTAATGATCATAACAATGAAGACCTCTAGGGTGCAATACTTTTATTACAACCTATTAATTGCAGCTATGGAAAAATGTAAAGAACTATATTAGTTCCCCTGTAATATTGCACAAAGGATTTGGATCTTATTCTAACAGCAGTTTTTGGGAATCATAAAGGGATTTTCAGTAGGGAAGTCTAAAAATCAGCACTCTGACAGCAGTGTTTACTGGTTGGAATGGAGATGAGGGTCTTTGGGACTATCATTCCAGGCTGTCACAGGCTATATAGAGGGACCTCAGAAAAAAAAACAAATGATGAAAAACTTTTAAAAGCTGCAGAATGGCTTAGTCAGTAAAGTGCATTCCTTGGCAAGCATGAGGACCTGAATTTGAACCACCAGCATCCACATAAAAGCGAGATGTGGTGGACACCTATAATCTCAACACTGAGGGGAACAAACAAGTAGATCTCTAGAGTTCAGCTCTGCCAGTCTAGCTGAATCAGTGAGTCCAGGTTCCAGGGAGACACTACCTGAAAAAATAAGGATGGTGTCTGAGGAGGAAACACCTGAAAATGCCCTCTGACCTCCACATGCATGCATACATACATACCTGCACATATTCAAACAAATACAGTAGGAAAAGAGCTAGGGAGACGCCTGACATTGCCTTCATGTATGTATACAGTGCACACACACACAAAACACCCTTCAAAATATTTTTTGGCAGTTAACAGTGTTTAGTGGAGACAGGTGTGAGGAAACCTATATAGCAGACAGAAAAAGTGTCTCTAGAAGCCCCCACCCCCCCAAAAAAAATCCACTTTAAAAATATTATTTGCGTCTTTGTGGGTTTTTTCTTAAATGAATGTTTTGTCCACAAGTGTGCCTGTGCCAGGTACCCTCAGAAATCAGAGTGTCACTCTGAAATTGGTGTCATGGATGGTTGTGAGCTGCCAAGTGGGTGCTAAGAATCTAATCCCAGTCCTCTGCCAGAACAAGTTCTCTTTTTTTTTTTTTTTTTTTTTTTTTTTTTGGTTCTTTTTTTCGGAGTTGGGGACCGAGAACAAGTTCTCTTAACCACTGAGAAGCCCCTCCAGGCTGTGTCCTTTTGCTTTGTGACAGGGTCTCACTTTGTAGTCCCAGTTGGCCTAGAACTCATAGACATTGGTCTGCCTCTGCTTCCCCAGGGGTGATGTTAAAGGCTTGCTTTCTTTTATCTTTTGAAATAGTGTCTTTCACAAGGCCCATATTTGTGTTTAGCAATGACCTTGAACACAGGATCATCCTTTGATTCCCAGGTGCTGGCATTGCAGACATGTTACCACCACACCCTGTTGGGCTTTTTGTTTTGTTTTAGATGAAAATGATCATGCTGAATTTGGTCGGTTGAAGTTTTTTTGATACTATTGAAAACTTTAATTTTGTTTCTTTTAACTTTTGCAGTAGCACAAAGAGAATGAAAGAAGTAGATAATCTTGACAGTATAAAAGAAGAATGGTAAGTTAACCCAAGCAATGATGTGTAAATGCCTTGGCTATTTTCTTTCTGGTTTTCTTGCGTGTCACTGACAGAAATAGTAAAGGGGCTTTTAATATACATGGCTGCTTCCACATGCTGGTAATAGTAATATATTTTCAGAGTGGTTTGTTTTTATTCATAGCTGCATTGAATAGTTGTAGTAGAAGTTTGTTCCTTTAACTGTACCTGGAAGTCTTCCTTCTTATAATCATAATCACTTTTTCTCTTTTAATTTCCTTTCCTTTTTTTTTTTTTTTTTTTTTTTGGTAGGGATTGAACCTAAGACCTCACATATACAAAGCAGGCACCCTGCCACTGAACTACATTCCCAGATCTTTTCAGTTTTTTGCTGTTTTTTGTTTGTTTGTTTGTTTGTCTTTGTTTGTTTTTGAGGGAGGGCACCACTAAATTGTTCAGGTTGGCCTTATACTTATTCTGTAGCTCACACATTCATTGAATTTGCAAATCTGCCCCAGCCTGCTAAGCAGCTGGAAATAGAGGCTTACACACCACCAGGCCAGGATATGGTTGTGTTTTAAAAAACTGCTACTGAATAAAATTCATTACTACTACTACCACCACCACCACCACCACTACTCTCATCATCATCATTAGTGTGTGTGTATGCATACATGTGTTTGCATACATATCTGCATGCCACGATGCATATGTGGAGGTCCGAGGACAACTTCATAGAGTTAGTTCCTTCTTTCCCTTTTTTTTTTTTTTTTTTTTTTTTCCGGAGTTGGGGTCCGAACCCAGGGCCTTGCGCTTGCTAGTCAAGTGCTCTACCACTGAGCTAAATCCCCAACCCCTAGTTCCTTCTTTCCAAGATTGTATGGGTTCTAGGGATTGAACTCAAACTTGCCCAGTAAGTATTTTAACTGGGTTAGCCAATTTACTGAACTCTAATTCTGGTCTTCAAGCCCTGATATTGTTTTCTTTGGCTTCACTCATCTTACCTATTTACAGTGCTTTTCATTGTTTTTTATTTGATTTATTGAAGTTTTCTAAAACTTTTTTGTTTGCTTGGTGTAGAATGAATTAATGTTCATATAAACATAAAAAGTGAATTAAGGGTTGGGGATTTAGCTCAGTGGTAGAGCGCTTGCCTAGGAAGTGCAAGGCCCTGGGTTCAGTCCCCAGCTCTGAAAAAAAGAACCAAAAAAAAAAAAAAAATGAATTAATCCAGCTTCTGTAGTTCTTTCCCTTTGCTAGTCCCAAATAACAACACAGAGATACCAAGATTTATTTTAGGCGGGGCTGGGGATTTAGCTCAGTGGTAGAGCGCTTACCTAGGAAGCGCAAGGCCCTGGGTTCGGTCCCCAGCTCCGAAAAAAAGAACCAAAAAAAAAAAAAAAAAAAAGATTTATTTTAGGCATCCCCTTGATACCTAGGCAGTAAAATCTAAGCTAATCTGGCTACTTCCCAGCCATGCTCCCAAGTAATAGTTGCAATTAGGGCTTCCATTGTCCAGCTGAACTCTTAATAACTTTCTTCCTCCCTATGACTAGTCCCTCTCCCCCTCCCCCTCCTTGATAGATGTTCTGCCCTAGTCTCTCTTCTGCCCAGCCATTGGATGATTACAAACTTGAGACTTGAGATTCTCAGAATAAACATAACAAAGCCCTGTCCAGATGGAAATCAGATGTAAGGACAGAGAAATCAGCATTTGAATAACACAAAGATAACCTTTGCACAGTACACAAAAATTGGTTTTCAAGGCGGGATATCTAGCCCTGGAACTTGCTCTGCAGTCCGCGCTGGCCTGAAACTCATAGAGATCCCCTGGGATTAAGGTGTGCACCACCACTTCCAGCTTTACTGTCTTTTAATTTTCATGGCCATTTGTGGTGGCATTTGCATCTTGGCTTCTTCTCTGAGACCCTCTCACAGTAGCCCTGGCTGTCCTTGAATACTGTATGTACTCAAGGATCACTCTGAAATTCTGATCTTCCTGTCTTTATTATCAAAGTACTGGGATTCTAGTCATGCACCACCATGACCCAGGGCTTTGTGAGTGCTAGGCAAGAACTCTACCAACCAGCTACATCCCAACTCAGTATCTGCATCTAAGAGATGAGAAAACCAAATCATATACATTCTAGTTTCTTAGTGAGAGTTAGTTTTTCTTGTTGTAACTAAATAAAGGTATCTAAACATGAGCCACAGAGCCTGGATCTACTGCTAAATACCTATATTGACTAACGAGAAAATCATGGACTATCGTCTCACAGTGCAACTGTTTCTATGTGAGAAGGATCTCGTGCCATTGTTCTGGGAAGGTACAATAGTAATAATAATAGTGTGTACACACACACACACACACACACACACACACACACACACACACACACATGAAAGAATGATCTGGGGAGTAAAAAGAATCTAACTTAAAGCATTGCTGTGGGTATGAACCATCTCATCAGCCACAACACCTGCCATGTGTTTGTTTACTTGTTGAGCTAGGGTCTCAACTACTTCCCTGGTTAGCCTGGAATTCCTTTGTAGACCAGGCTGACCTGGAATTCACAGAAACCTGCTTGTCTCTGCAGAGAGTGCTGGGATTCACTATCACTTCCCTGCATACCTGGGTGATGGGGATCAAAACTCAGGTCCTCATGAGTGAGCTATGTCCAACTTAGCTATGTCCCCAACCCTGAGCACCAACATTTTAATAACAAGATTGATGACAATTTGAGAGACTGTCTGACACAGTGGTAAGAGCAGAAGACTTGCATAAGCAAATTACTTAGCCTTTTCCTCATCTGTTAAGATTAAAATAACACTTTCTAGGGCCGTTGTGAAGCCTGAATGAGTTGGCACATGTAAAGTACTTAGAATAGATCTTTATAGAGTATCGTGGGTAGAAGCACAGAAGAAAGGCAGATTAGCAGCAGAATGAATAAGTGTATTTTACAGTTCCTAACAGTGAGAGGTACAAAATGTTGATATTTCATCACTTCATACAAATCTTGTGCCTAACTTCCAAAAGCTCAGAATCTATTTCTTATAAGTAAAATCCTAGATAATGTTTTATATGATGAACTACAAATTCAAAATAAATAGCAACAAAAAGCCAAGTAGAATGGTACATGCTTATAATTCCAGTATTCAGGAGATAGAGACAGGAGAGTCAGAAATTCAAGGCCAGCCTCAGTTATATAGTTTGAGGCTAGCCTGGGCTACATGAGGTCAGTTTGAAAAGCAAATAGAAAAGAAAGTGTGCTTTTAAAGTGATCATTAGTGGAGAATATCCTTGTGAGTGTGCAAAGAAAGTGCCTAACCTGCCATGGTCTTGGTGGGGGCAGAGTGTCATGGTTCCAGTCCTTGGGACAGGGCCCAGGTATTAGCTTCCATGAGTG
Source organism: Rattus norvegicus (assembly GCF_021556685.1). NCBI lineage: Eukaryota > Metazoa > Chordata > Mammalia > Rodentia > Muridae > Rattus > Rattus norvegicus. The sequence goes on along the minus strand of NC_141539.1, from coordinate 34,145,822 downwards.
TTGATGGCTACTTTGGGTGTAAGGCTTGTTTGTATGATAATTTCTTTCATGTTCCTCTGAGGAATGTCTTCTCTGTTAACACTGATGACTCCATGATAATCAGAAACAGCTTGAGTCAGGGAGTCAAGGTGTGGCTAATGTTTTAGCAAAATGGTAAATGCTGGGACCTTCAGGACAGCCCTTAAGGCTGTGGCAAAGAAAACAGGAGTTTGAAAAATCTATAATTTCTCATTTATTCAAAAATATAAGGATGCAATATGAATTATGAGGAGCTTCACAAATCTAAATAAACAGGTAATTACACTATGAGCCAGCTTGTCAGAAAGATACAAAGACAGGCTGGTTCCTAAGTTCAAGGTCATTTTGAAACGCTAGGAGTCCAGGCCGAGGTGTGGTAAAAATGGTAATTTCAGGGCAGGGTCCCACCCAGTTATCTATCTTATCTGTCTGACTTATCCCTGAATTCTTGCAATGTTAGAGAAAACTTGCTTGCTGTCTCTTAAGAATCAAAGGACTGGGGTCACAGGTGCTGTTCATAGGATGGTCAAAAGGGAACCTGGGCTACATAACTGAATTGATATGGACATTAAAAACTGGCCTTTGGTCTGCATGAGTGCATGAGATAAGCTAGCAGAAAGCGAGTGAAGATTTTAGAATTTTTCTCTGGAGAGAGCTGAGCTGTCTGGAAATGTCTGGAGAGCAAAAACAGCTCTTCAGTAATTTTTTTCTAACAGGATTTCTGAGAGAGAGAGAGAGAGAGAGAGAGAGAGAGAGAGGGGAAATGTTTTGGGGGTGGAAAAGAGAGAGAGAGGAGAGAGAATGTGTGTGTGAGAGTGAGTGAGTTTGGGGATGGGATGGGGTGGGAAAAAAAAGCTGTTTTGAACCCTTCAGAAATAACATACTTGGTTTGACTGGGCATATACATTAACTATAGGGTTCTTGCTTAGCATTCATTAGGCCCTGCGCTCAGTCCCAGTACCATATAAGCCCAGCACTTGGTAGATGGAGGCAGTAGTAGTTCAAGGTTATCCTTGGCTACATAGAGAGTTTGAGTCTAGTCTGGGGCATATGAGACCCTCCCAAAAATAAAACATCTACTTTTTTGTGCTTTTGGACTTGTGTTAGACACTGTCTTAGTCAGGGTTTCTATTCCTGCACAAAACATCATGACCAAGAAGCAAATTAGGGCGGAAAAGGTTTATTCAGCTTACACATTCACACTGCTGTTCAACACCACTGGAACTCAAGCAGGTCAGGAAGCAGGAGCTGATGCAGAGGCCATGGAGGGTATTTCTTACTGGTTTGCTTTCCCTGGCTTGCTCAGCTTGCTCTCTTAAGGAACCCAAGACTCCCAGCCCAGGGATAGCACCACCCACAAGGGGCCCTCACATCCTTGATCGCTAATTGAGAAAATGCCTTACAGCTGGGTCTCATGAAGGCATTTTCTCAACTGAGACTCTTTTCTCTGTGATGACTTCAGCTTGTGTCAGGTTGACACATAAAACCAGCCAGTACAGACACATTTGGCATTTATAAAGATATTTTGGGCTATTATAGCACTTTAAGTGGAGATTCGTTAACAAATGTTACTTTCTACTGAGATCTTCCTTAAAAATGTGTTTCCAGAGATTTAATTATGTGTCTGTAGGAATGGTGCCCCTGTGTGCAGCTGCCTTCAGACACAGAGTAGAGCATCACGTCTGTGAGCTTTGTAACAGTTGTGGGCTGCCACGTGTAGGTCCTTTGGAAAAGCAGTATGTAACCCGCGAGCCATCTTTCTAACCTCCTATTGACCTCTTTGATGTGGTAAATGTGATAGCTCCCTTGTTGCCAAGTGACAGCCTGACTTTGACCCTGGGACACACGTGGTAGAAAGAGTAAACCAGTTCCCGTAACTCTCACAAGTTGTTCTCTGACTTCAAGTGCTTCCACACATGAGCACATTTACACACACTCATGAACATAAATACTTTAATAGTGAACATCTAGTTTGGGGGCTCTTAAATTAATTTTTAAGTTACTAAGTAGTGGGTTTATGGTGGCATTTTCATACATATGCATAACTGTATTTTGTTATCATTTGTGCCTTTCCACACTGTTTGATATCAGTACTGTATGGCCTGCTAGAGATCCTAAAATACAAAAGATACCTTCCACAGCAAAAGTTAGCCCTCCCCAAAGATTGATTAACTTAGAGCTAACAACACTTAATTTTTTTTTTCTTTTTTTAGGGTTTGTGAAACAGGACCTCCTGACAATCAACCCCTCAATGATAATCCACAAAAGGACTGTGAATATTTTGTTGACAGCCTTTTTGAGGAAGCAGAGAAGGCTGGTGCCAAATGCTTGTCCCCCACTGAACAGAAGAAACAGGTGAATATCTGATACTTATTGGCCTCTAGGAGGATCCCTGAAATCAAAACTACTTTTGTAATAGGAAAGCTATTTTTCACCCTTTTCCTCTTGTTAAATTCTCACAGGTGCCAGAAAGGCAATGGTAGGTAATGCTGCTGAAATCTGAGCAGGAATCAAAGCAGTCACTTCAAACTGACTTACAAATTATTGTGTTACTTGCTTGAATATACAAACCAAGTAATAAATGGTACTTTCATTTAAGAATATCTGTGATGAGCTAAGGATGTAGCTCAGCTGGTAAAATGCTTACATAGTAAACACAAAATCAATGCCAGCACAGCATAAACGGTGCAAAGTGGTCTGCATCTGTGATCCCTATGCTTGGGAGTCAGGAGAACTGAAGTGACAGGTTGTCCTCAGCGAGGTAATAAGTTCAAGGGTAGAATGGAAGGACGCTAGGGAGATGACTGTCAGAGACTGGTTGCCATGTAGACCTAAGCACGTGGACCTGAATCTGGACTCCCAGCTGCCACGTAAAAACTACAAGACTCATGTCCAGGGCTGGAGAAACAGGGACACAAGAGGATCCTTTTGGCTTGGTGGCTAGTCGTCTAGCTGAATTGGTGAACTTCAGGTTCAGTAAGAGATCCTGTCTCAAAAACTAGAGTGGGAAGTAGGGAGGGATGGCTCACTGAGTAAGGGCACCTGCGCCAGCCAGGTCCAAAAATCTGCAACCCACATGGTGGAGAGGACTGACTCCCTAGCTGTTCTCTGACCTATATACACATATGTACTCCAAATGTTTTGTTTTGTTTTAGATGTATTGTATGTGTTTGGGTGTTTCGTATGAATGTGTGCGTGTGTGTCTGCTCACAGAGAGTATGGGTTATCTGGGGACTAGATGTTTGGGAACCACCATGCAGGTACCAAGCCAGGCACTCTTCAAAATCAACAAGTACTCCTAACTGCTAAGCCAGTTTTACAGCCTGATTTTTTTTTTTTAATGTTAAAAAAAAGATAAGCTAGCAATTGAAGAAGACTCTGACATCAACTTCTGGCTTCCACATGCACACATGTATACGAGCTCATTAGACTTAGCAGGTGCTTTCACAGAACAATTAAGTAGGAAAATAACTTATGGTATTTGTTACAAATGCAAACGTTTTATTTAGTCAACTTTTAACTACAACAAGAATTTGAGGAAATTGCTATCATGCACTTGACAGCTTTTCAAACTTACAGTATTTCCCCATGAGGTTAGTGTTATTTTAGTAAATATAATATGTATCATAATGGACATCCATTAGCGTTTAGATTCACATGGCTTAGAGAACCACTATTTTCCAACTGACTAATTCATATGTTATTAAAAAGTCACGCATGAGCTCAGTGTGGTGGCACAGGCCTGTAAACACAGAACTTGGCCTAAGGTAGGAGGGTCTTAGAGTTCAAGGCCAACCTAAGCTATTTAGTGAGCTTTATACCAAGACCTTGTGTCAAGGGGGAAAAATTATGTATGAGTAAAAACTCCAACACATATAGTACAAAGGTGGAAGACTTTAAAGTAACAGGTATATGAAAAGACGGAGAGTGAATTCAGATTTCACATTCAGATTCTCAACTAACTTTGAGATAGTAACACTTATTAAACCTTGATGAACTCTCCATATCTAGGAAACATTTTAAAAATAACTTTGTAACTGCGTATCTATATAAGGTTTGATTCTTTTTTTTAAAAAAAGTATTTCAATTATAATACCAATTATAAGAATCCAACTGACTTTTTAAAGACCGACACTAAGAGGGTATGTGGAAAAACTCTAAGTTTTTTAAGAAAGGGTTTAGCCAAAGCTGGTCTTGAAGTATTCTGATCCTCCTTGCCTCTGCCTCCTGCACACAAGGATTGTAAGTATAAGTCAGTGTGGGTTGATGTCAGTATGTAGGTAAGGGCTGGCACCAGTTAGGTCAAGGCCATGATTAGACAGTAATAAAATAAGACAGGGACAAAGTTTTTGTAAGGCGCGAGAGAGGGAGAAGGAAAAAGAATCAAGATGGAGACTGAGAAAGATGACCCAGATCCAGGTGGTCTTGAATTGCCAAAGTAGTTGGTATGGGTTTCTGTAGGCAAATTTATCTTATCTAGGTGGGCGGTTTATATCTTTAACAATTGGTTGTAAGTTTATTGTGTGGATGCATTATGGATTGATAATTTAACATATAAACCTGATTGTTGATTGTTGGGTTATAGTTTGTTGAGTCATGATTTTACCAGGTAACTGGGACCAGAGAGTTCCTGGATGGCCAGGGTGACTAGCAATGAGAGTGGAGAAACCACTGGGGCTAGAAGATAACTAGGCTAATGTGGCATGGTGCCAACTGGAACCAGCATCACTGAAATAAATTAATGTTAGTTCTATATGGCCCTACAGTGTCAGAACTAATGCCAGGGAGTGACCGCCTGGGTCCAAGAGTACCAGGGGACCAGCATGGAGTAGTGACACACAAGAATCAGTCACGCCTATTTTTTATTTGTACCGAAACATGTCAGCATGTTTAGTTTTATACAGAGCTGGGGACCAAACCTAGCAATCATCCTATAGACTGTGCTACATTTCCAGGCCCTTTTAAAACTTAAGTTTTATCAAAGTAAGACTAGGGGGCTGGCAAAATGGCTTAGAGGGTTAAGATGCTTGCTGCCAAGCCTGATAATCTTGAGTTCAGATCCCTATATGCTAGGAGTGAACTGACTCCCACAAATTGTACTGACTTCCACAGCTCTATGACAGACAGCTCAGCAGGCAGGTGGAGGTGTTTGCTGCCTGCCTGATGACATGAGTTCAGTTTCAGGGACTCCCATGATAGATTGTTCTCTATGGTCAGGAGAATGGTCTACAGTAGCCATAGCAAGCATCAGATGCAATAACAGATAGATAGTAAATTATCATTAAACAGGAGCTGACAGAAATCAACTGGGGAGGCCCTATGGAAGCAATCATAGGAAATCCCTAATAAGAGCATGCCCTTGAGTGGAGGTGCCAAGCAAAAAAACCAAGTAAAGCAGGTAGATTACATCACCTGATTGGGTGAGCACAGTGTCCAGCAGAAACTGACTGAGGATGTTACAAGCAATCTGTTCCTGATTGAACTTTCTTTCCAAGGATGAGCTTCCTGTGGCCGAACTTTTGGCCCCTCTTCTCTTTCCCCCTTAAACGCTTTTGTTTCATGAGGTAAACATGAGCTTCAGTTGTAATGATATACCTTATGGCTGTTTTGTAGATACAGTGCTTTTTATTCTTGAGCAGGTTTGGTGGAAAGTGGGTAAGGAGTTTATGGTCAGCCTAAGCTTCATAGCAAATTTGTATGTATGCTGTGCTCTCCCAAAGGCTTTTAGACTCTTTAAACTGGTATTCTTATGGGCCCTGAAGTGGGTCCTTTTTCACTAATTCAGTCTAGAAGTAGGCTACCATTCCAGCCATTTTCTTGTTTGCTTCTCTCTGTCACCCTCTCTGTCTGGGCATGCTCTTAGATACTGAGCTTTTAAAATTAAGGTACCTGCTGAATGTAGGCTTGTTAGATTCAAGTGATTTGGGTAATTTAATTAAGGTGTTTTCTGTTTTTCCTATGAAGAGATGCTTTTCATCTTATGTAAATATCAACAGAAATAAGTTTATATAGGGGAAACTATATTAAACTGTGAGCCGTCATGTGGGGGCTGAGAGCTAAATCCTTGTCTTCTGTAAGAGCAGGAGCACTCTTAGTACATGACTGTCTCTCCAGCCTGTTGTGTTTGCTTTCTGAGGCAGAATTACATATTGTACCTCAGACGGACCTGTTTGGTACTTGGTATATATCCCAGGCTGGACTCTGGAACTCACAGTCCTCCTATCTCAGCCTCCTGGGGGTTGGTATTATAGGCATGCCTCACTGTACCGTCCCTGCATGTTCTTCATGCTCAGAATTGTTTCAGATGAAGTCCTCCTATTGGTGAGAATCTAGAAATCCTTACCTCAGGTGCCCTCTCAGTCACACATGCCACAGAACTTTTTCCAAGTGAGTTATATTCATATTACTAATGGTTTTTAACCATATATTTTATATACATTATTGTATTTCATATTTGAAGTGTGCTCTTTATATATAGAATATAGAGTGCTAGGAGGCTAGAGAAATGGCTCAGCAGTTAAGAACACTGGCTACTCCTCAGAGGGTGTGGGTTCAATTCCCAGCACACCTGTGGTGGCTCACAACCTTTTGTGACTCCACTTCCTGAGGATCTGATACCCTCTTCTGACCTCTGGGTACTGCATTCAAATGGTACACAGGCATTCATGCAGGCAAAATGATTATTTATATATATAATAAGAGTTTGGAAAACCACGGTGCTAGAAGGGCTCAGAGGACCTCACTTACTACTATCACCTTTACTAACAATGCATTCCTTTCTGTACTGCCTTGTAGGTAGATGTAAATATAAAATTGTGGAAAAATGGATTCACTGTCAATGATGATTTTAGAAGTTACTCTGATGGTGCAAGTCAGCAGTTTCTGAACTCCATCAAAAAGGGGTAAGCAGGCTGAAGTAGAAGGGTATTTTAAACATGTTTCCAATGAAAAATTAATTGTACTAATGATTGTGCCCCTTTACATATTCACAGACATACTGTTTCTTCTGTGAGTTCACATCTTTTTGGGAGGGGTGGGTGGCAGAGGAGTTGGGTTGCTTTGTTTGTTTGTTTTGTTTAAACAACAGCCAGAGCTGGAGAGGTGGCTCAGAGGTTAAGAGTGTTTGCTGTTCTAGTTCGAGAGCTGGGGTGGGGGGTGTCTAACGTCCTCTTCTGGCCTCCTAAGGGCATCTGTTCTCACATGCCTATACCTACACACAGACATAAACAATGCAAAATCTTTAAACAGCAGTTTCATCTAGTCTCAGCTAGCCTTGAAATCCAAGGTATAAATAAACTACCCCATTTGGCTTAACTTGATTCTTCTCTTCTTTTCTCACCCTCTTTCCTCTCCCTCACCCCTTCCCCTACCTTCCCTTTCTTTCTCTCTCCATGCTAGCCTTGATTCAAAGTGTTTTAAAACATTAAGAAAAACATAAAAATTACAAATAATTTTAATACTCAGAAATAGCTGTCTTAATGTCTTTGTTGAGTTTTCATTCCTGTGAAGTGAAATTTTTTCATTTTTAAGATTTTAAATTTTATTTTATATGTATGGATGTTTGCCTGCATGTATATCTATGCACCATGTGCATGCTTGGTGCCTGTGGAAGCCAGAAGAGGAGATCTGACTCTCTGCAGTCACAGATGATTGTGAGTCACCATGTAGGAGCTGGGAATTGAATCCAGAGTGCTCTTAACCTCTGAACCACTTCTGCAGCCTGTGCATTGATTTATATATAAATGTGATTTTTTTATAAACCAATTTTTACTTTTCCATCATGAGCTCTTTTGAATATATATAATCCCACAATAATAACTTAAACATATACACTTATAATTTTTCTTGGCAATTGAGGCTATTAACTATTACTATAATAAGTATCTGGCTAGTCATGGTGGTACATGCTTTTAATCCTAGCATTCTCAAGAAAGATAAAGGCTGATCTCTGTGAGTTCAAAGAGTGAGGGACAGCTATATGGAGAGATATGTCACACTTTGTCTGTTTATCAGTGGTTAGATGTTTGGATCATTTCCGTATTTTTAGTTGTTAAAAATAATGCTACTATGAATATTCCTGTGCAAGTATTTTGCTTTTTGTTTGTTTCTTATCAGTTGTTGGTTTGGGTTTACTTTTTGTTTTGCAAAGATATAGATCAAAGCCAGACCTGTATTCAAGCTAGGCGAGTGCTCTACTACTGAGCTACACTCTCACATCCTGTATAAATTACTTAGTTCAGGGAGATAGCAGTGTCTCATAGCCCAAGATGACCCCAAGTCCATTACTGAATATGACCTTGAAGTCCTTATCTTTCTATCTTTACCTCTCAAATCCTAGGAATGCAGGCATGTATCACTAACCCAACTAAGTTTGTGGTTTAATTTTTTTAAATTATGTGTATCCAAGGGGAAAGGATGCATTGTATACCTGCAGGCAAACGCCTGCAGAGGCCAGAGGCATCATATCCCCTGGAACTATAGTTAGTGGATGTTGAAAACCACTTGACATAGATTCTGGAGCCAAACTTTGGTCTTCTGGAAGAGTGGACTATGTTCTGAACTGCTCATCTCTCCAGCCCTTGGCTAAGTTTATGTGGAAAAAATGTTTTCAGTTGGGGATATGAACATACATATAGATCTCGAAAATGTTAATTCTACCTTTAACTTCACAACGAGCTGTCGAACTGTATTCCAAAGTGGCTACACCATTTAAAAGAACCGCAGCAATACACCAGCAGTGTATGAGGGGTACAGTCTTTCTGTCTCTACTAATGTTTGTCAGTACCAGCCTTTTTAAATTATAGTTTTTCTTGTAAGTAGGAAACAATGTTTTATTCTGGTTCTTTTCATTTTCCTCATGATTAGTAATGTTGAATAGCTTTCTTATGTTTATTAGTCATTTGTATTTCTTCTTTGGAGAAATGTTTATCTTAATTATTTGTCCATTTTCTTCTTTGTCTGTTCTTAAAATGTTTATTTACATCCCAAATGCTTCCCCGCATCCAGTCACTCCCTATCTGAGAGCCTTCCCCCCTTTCCTTCTCCTCTAAGAGGGTGGAGTTCCCCCCAAGTATATCCCCAACCCCAACCCCATGCATCAAGTCTCTGCCAGATTAGGCACATCCTTTCCCACTGAGGACAGACAAGGCAGCCCTGTTGGGGAACTGATACCACAGTCAGGCTACAGCTTTGGGGGGGCTCCACTCTGGTTGTTGGGAGGCCCACATAGAGACTGAGTTGTACGTCTGCTCCACAGGTGCTAGGGACCTCATTCCAACCCATGTGTGTTCTTTGGTTGGTGTCCCAATCTCTGAGAGCTCCCAGAGGTCTAGGTTGGTTGACTCTGTTGGTCCTTCTGTGGGGTTCCCATTCTTCTCAGGGCCTTCAGTCCTTCCCAACTCTTTCATAAGAGTCTCCGACCTCAGTCCTATCTTTGGCTGTGGGTCTCTGCATCTGTTTTAGCCAGCTTCTGGGTGGAGCCTCTCAGAGGACAGTTATGCTAAGCTCGTGTCTACAAGCATAACAGAGTAGCATCAATGTCAGGGATAAATGCATGCCCTTGTGATGGGTGTCAGGCTGGGCTGATCATTGGTCAGCCATTCCTTCAGTCTCTGCTCCATCTCTGTCCCTGCATTTCTTTTAGACAGGAACATTTTCGGGTTGAAAATTCTGTGGGTGGGTTGGTGAGCTTATCCTTCCCCCTGGGTTCCTACCTGGCTTCAGGAGGTGGTATCTTCAGTTCCATGTCTCCGCTGTTAGGCATCTCAGCTAGGATCGTTCACATTGACTTCTGGGATCCCCCAGAATTGATAGTGAAAGGAGAAAACTGACTCCCAGAAGTTGTACTCTGGCTTCTACATACACCATGGCACACACATGCCTGTATTCTAACATACACATCATGCATACACACAATGATAATAAATAAGTTTTAACTGGGGTGGAGATGACTTAGTTGTTCAGAGCACTTGCTCTGCACTGTGAGGACCTAATGAGCATGGTCTTATGCACCTGTAACCCCAGCACTCTTGCAGAGCAGAGACAGGGGCATTGCTGGTGCTAACTGGCTGCCAGTCTAGTTTTTTAAAAAAAAAAAGCTTTAGGTTCATGGAGAGACCCTGCCTCAAATGAATAAGACAGAAAGTAATAAAACACCTAATGCCCTCTCTGGCTTTCATGCACACATTCGATTATTTCGTTGTAGAGTTATTGTATACCTCATCTATATTTCTTTTTTCATGTATTTAAGTCTATTCATTCATTCATTCATTCATAAAAAACACCCCTGTGTGTCTTGGCATTCATATAAGAAGTCAGAAGACAACTTACAGCAGTTGATTCTTTCCTTCCACCATGTGGGTTCCAGAGACGAAACTCAGGTGATCAGGCCTGGTAGCAAGTACCTTTACCAACCCTATTTATTTTTAAAAGGGTCTCTTGTAGTCCAGGCGGGCCTCAGTCTTGCCATAATTAAGGATAATCTTGAGCTTCTGATCCTCCTGCTTCTGTCCCAAGTGCTGAGGTTCTAGCATGCACTACCATGCCTCACATATGTGGTGCTAGAGATTAAACTCAAGACCTGCACATGCTGGGCAAGTGCTCCAGCTAACTACTCCCTCAGTTCATGTATTGTACTTCTACAAATCGTATAGTTATTTTGTATAGATGTATTTCATAGAAAGGGAAAACAAGAGCTTTATCATTTTCTTTTCTTTTAAAGGGAATTACCTTCAGAATTACAGGGAGTTTTTGATAAAGATGAGGTGGATGTTAAAGTTGAAGATAAAAAAAATGAAGTATGTATGTCTACAAAGCCTGTGTTCCAACCCTTCTCAGGACAGGGCCACAGACTAGGAAGGTAAGCATGGTTATTTTCTGTATATTCTATGACAAACACTCTCTCATTATTCTGACTGTACAGAACTTAATATTTCTCCTCCTAGAAAGGATTTTTTTTTTCTGGTGCTGGGGGGTCAAACCTAGGGCCCATACACATGTGAAGTAAAGAACTTATTACTGAAATACATCTTCAATTTGTAGAAATTATATCTGGCTTTTTCCTCCCAGCTCCATGCTCCCAGAAATAATGCTCAGACTCAAAATATATTTACAGATACCTTGGCTGTAAAGCTAGGCTCTTCTCTGACTAGCTCATAACTTAGGATAACCCATTTATTCTGATCTGTGTTCTGCCATGTGGCTGGTTACCTGTGCTCAGGAACCATGCATCTGTCTTGTCACATCTTGGGTGAATCTCCTCCTATCTGGCACTATCACAGAATCTTTTCGCCTCCCAGATGTTCTACCTCCTATTTCCTGCCTAAACTATAGGCCATCAGATTTATTATTGACAGGTGCCACATCTATACAGACACAAGATGTTCTTTCTACAACAATTCCCAAGTGAGATTTTTTTTAAAGATTTATTTATTTACTTTATGTATGTCAGTACACTTCAGACACACCAGAAGAGGGCATCGGATCTCATGACAGATGGTTGTGAGCCACCATGTGGTTGCTGGGAGTTGAACTCAGGACCTCTGGAAGAGCAGACAGTGCTCTTAACCACTGAGCCATCCCTCCGGCCCCCGTGAGATTTTTTTAAAGGTTAATTTTGGTTTTGGTTTGGTTTAGTTTAGTTTATGACTTTGAACTTTTGAGCCTCCTGCCTCATATGATGTTTGCCACATAATCATTTTGTGGGCTATTATACGATGAAACAAAGATTAGTCTATGCTAAGCAAGCGCTTACCAACTGAGCTACATGCTGGGTCCCTTTTGCTAATTTTCATAAGGATTCCTGAGGCCTGTTTTCCTTAATGAATACTGATATAAGATAGAACTAATCTTGAGCATTTGGTGGGGGCATCAGATCAAAAGTTCCTACTGAGGACAAAATTAAATAAATCATTTTTTTTTCTCCCTAGTTCATACCACTAGAGCACCTCTGCTAACTTTCTAATAGTAAAGTCCCACTTTTTCCTCTGGAAAAACTTACTTATGCTTTCCAGTGCCCACACACTTTGTTCTATGTTCACTGTCTGACTTTTAAAATATTAAACATAAGAACACACCTGGTAAAGTATTACTGTCAGAGATATGTGACGGTACCCATGACAGCCTGCAAAGATTAGATATGAGGCCATTCTGTGTCTTAAAACGTGTCATATCATAGTCATCAGTAGTGGGAAGGTATATACACTTTCAGCTTTACATATAGAAAGTTCTAGGTGTACCTGTCAAAATACTTTGTTGTTTGCTCTCTTTTCCTTGACGACTAAAGCTAACCTCTACAGAAAATGTCTTTTCCTCCTGTGCCCCTGCTAATCCTAATGTACACGTCATCGTGTAAGCTTACAGATGGACTGGGTGTGCATTGTTTCCTTTATTCATAAACATGTTGTGATCACAACTAACGTTTATTACTAAGGGGGTAGTTGTGACTTACAGAACCATTCCAAAAATAGCCTGATGTACAATTTTTATAATAATGAGAAAATATGTATCTGACTTTGTTTTTGGATTTTCTTAGTGCTACACCAAGAATCGTTTCTAAAGCAAAGAGTATTGAAGTTGACAATAAAAGCACTTTGTCTGCTGTTTCACTGAACAACTTGGAACCCATCACCAGGATCCAGATCTGGTTAGCCAACGGGGAAAGGACTGTCCAAAGATTTAACATTTCTCATAGGTCAGTCCTTTGTTTCGGTATTTGTCTAATTTGTTTTCCAATTTTAAATTTCATTTTTTCTTTTTTTTTTTAAGATTTATTTATTATATATGAGTACACTGTAGCTATCTTCAGACACACCAGAAGAGGGCATCATACCTCATTACAGATGGTTGTGAGCCACCATGTGGTTGCTGGAATTTGAACTCAGGACCTCTGGAAGAGCAGTCAGTGCTCTTTTTTTTTTTTTTTTTAAAGATTTATTTATTTATTTTATATATAAGTACACTGTAGCTGTCTTCAGACACACCAGAAGAGGGCATCAGATCTCTTTACAGATGGTTGTGAGCCACCATGTGGTTGCTGGGAATTGAACTCAGGACCTCTGGAAGAGCAGTCGGGTGCTCTTAACCGCTGAGCCATCTCTCCAGCCCCAGTCAGTGCTCTTAACCACTGAGCCATCTCTCCAGCCCTCATTTTTTCTTTTTAAGTTTAGACAAAGCTGATTTTTTGAGAACCAAGCAGGGCTTTTTTTTTTTTTTTTTTTTATATTCTTTTTTTCGGAGCTGGGGACTGAACCCAGGGCCTTGCGCTTGCCTAAGCGCTCTACCACTGAGCTAAATCCCCAACCAATCAAGCAGGGCTTTTAATAAATAACTCTAAATGTACTAGGCTAATGCAATGTAAGATTCTTAGACTCAACTATTTAGTTTTTATTTTGGTATCATGTTTTAGATGTTGATTCTGTATTATAGTGTCTGTTTTGTAGCTATTTCTTCCCCTCTCTGACTTTTTATTGCTGGATACCTCACATGCATTAGACATAAATAGCCTCCTGTGGTGCAAATTGACCATGTTCCAGACATAACTGGTGAGGTTGAATGAGCCCAAACCCTGTGAAACTCAGAATTGAGTGAGTAAGCATGGGGCCAGCTCCCTACCAAAACCTTCTGAGGAACAGGAAACATGACACCCCACTGAGAGGACCATAGCAATCTATCAAGTAGGGAAATACCTGAAGTCCTCTCCCATGCAAATGGAGCATCACTACTTCCTCAAACTGAGCCAATGGGAAGCATCTACCCCTGGATGCCACCCTACTTCTTGATGTTTATAAAGTCCTTTTCCACTTGGAATAAAGTGCACAAATTTTCACTGAGTATCATCTGAGAGTGGCTATTTCACGGAGCTGTAACACTTTGGGGAAGTTTTCCCATCAAAACATTCATCCCTAGACCTATCTGGCAGGCTGGGCTCAGGCCCCTTCCATCCCTGCAGCTCCTGCCGCCTCTGCCACCACCTGCCTACTGCCTATAGCAGCTGCCTGCCCCTGCTGCTGTGGCATTGGTGCTGCCACAGTAGCAGATGAGACTGGGAACCCCAGCTACCTGCCCTGCATAGGCTTTCCTTCTGAGAACTGCAATGCTTAGGCTGTTTCCAGCCAGACCAAAGATCCACGCCCCCCCCCCCCCCCCCCCCGGTTCTGCAGAGGACAATACCATGCAACTGATCTACAGCTCCCGCCCAGCTCTTTTTGTCTACTGTAGTCTATAGTGTATAAATAATTATTCATCTATTTTTTTTTCTTTTTTTCGGAGCTGGGGACCAAACCCAGGGCCTTGCGCTTGCTAGGCAAGCGCTCTACCACTGAGCTAAATCCCCAACCTATCTATTTTATTTGTATTAGCAATAGTCCAAGTTTAAGTTTTTATGCAGATGTGTTAATTTTCCTGTTGCACAATATAGTCATTAAAATCCCAAAAAACAAGATACTGAGTTTTTTAAAGTTATAGAACAGAGTTGGTTGTGGTGGTGCAGGCCTTTAATGCCATGGCTTGGAAGGTAGAGACAGTAGCTCTCTGTGAATTAGGCCAGTCAGGTCAGCATAATAAGATCTAGGCCAGCCAAGGCTGACAGTTGAGACCCTGTCTCAATAAAGAAAAGAAAAAGTTCTAGAACAAGTTCACCATAATTGTATTTATACTGTCAGAGAAAGAACAACTCTTCTTTCAAAGTCTTTCTTCTGGGTTTCCTGGTATGGCTTTGTGGAACTCAGCTGGTCGTCTGAAGGAGCTCTGCAGGACTCTAGATCTCTTCCTTCTGTCTCCTTCTTTGTTTTAAACAAAGAAGGGGGGCTGGAGAGATGGCTCAGTGGTTAAGAGCACTGACTGCTCTTCCAGAGGTCCTGAGTTCAAATCCCAGCAACCACATGGTGGCTCACAACCATCTGTCATGGGATCTGGTGCCCTTTTCTGGTGGGTCTGAGGACAGCTACCATGTACGCATGTACATAAAATAAATAATCTAAAAAAATGTAAACAAAAACCAAAGAAGCAGGCCCTATCCTCACAGCCAAGGTAGAGACACAGAAATCTCTTTTGAGCAAGAGTTCACATGTGTTACTCACGGTTACACTACACTGGCCAGAGCATGACACCTGGCAATGTTGTGTTTGTACAGAAGTCTGTATCCTTTCCCTTCCCATGCTTTATAAATCAGATGCCTTTGTCTGTTCTGAACTCTTCATGCTGTATTCATTTTCCTTTCTGCCAGCTCCTCCTTGTTCCCTAACACACAACACCCAGCATTAAGGATCAAATCTAGGGCTCTATTCATGACACATACATACCTAACACATTTACTTATTTATTAGTTACAAAGAAGGCTATACTGCCCAACTAGAGTCAGGAATTTGTCAGTTTTCCCTTTTAATCTCTGAGTATATGTTTGCTTGCTGAAGCACTTTCTTCCTCCCTACATTTCTGTGTTTATGAGTCCTGGTCTCACTTTTTTGGCCTGCTCAGTTTTAAACTCATAGACACCGGTAATACTCTTTTCTCACTGTCCAGACCACATCCAGCTTCCTCTGTTTATCTAAAGTTATGCTCCCCAGAGGTAAAATTACTATATTTTTGTGAATAACTTACCTTGTAGGGGATAAAATGTCTTCTTCACCATCGGTAGGTTAAGATCTCTACAGACCTATAGTTTTATTAAGTAGATGGTTAATCAGCTTTTTGATGGTTGGTTGGTTGGTTGGTCAGTCAAGGCAGGGGCTTGCAAGGTAGCCCAGTTTGATTTGCAACTTTCAGGCTGGCCTTCAACTCAATATTGCGTTAGCCGCCCTTTTGCTAGGAATACAGGCTTGTACCACCATGCCCAGTTTGTTTTTATTTGGGGAGGGGGTTCTTTTGTTTTGTCTTTGTTTTGGGGGACAGTTTTTGAGACAGATTTTTCGATGTTACCCTGGCTATCCTAGAACTCACTATAGACCAGACTGGCCTTAATAATCTTCCTTCCTTCCTTCCTTCCTTCCTTCCTTCCTTCCTTCCTTCCTTCCTTCCCTTCCTCCTTCCTAACATATGTACATCCACCTATCACCTATCTATCTATCTATCTATCTATCTATCTATCTATCTATCTACCTACCTACCTACCTACCTACCTACCTACCTACCTACCTACTTACCTACCTACCTATCTAGTTATCTTTTGAGAGTGGGTGCTTAGGTAGGGATTATTACACAATAGCATGTGCTTGTGTCTATGAGAATAACTTTTGAGAATCTATTATTTTTCCATCATTTGAGTCCTGAGGATTTAACTCAGGTTGTCAGATTTGGTGGCAAGTTTACACAGTTACAGCTTTTGAATTTTGCATTTTTTTCTTTAAGGTATGAGGTTGGGTTGGTTGGGTGTTTTTTAGGGCTGTATTCTATCACTGAACTATCCTGTTTTTGCTTTCTTCTAACTTTGGGACAGTTCTCATCAAATTGCCAGGCAGGCTTTGAACATCAATCCCCCTTCCTCAGTCTCCCCAGCAACTAGAATTACATAACTGTGTCACCAGCTCAGATTAGAGTTATTATTTTTCTCGTCTTTTGCACAGTTTCTGTTTGTTCATTAGTCTTTGAGATAGGATCTAGTGTATCCCGGATTTAGGAAGTAGAGGCAGGAGGATCAGAAGAGGAAAGACACTCTTAGCTACATTGCAAGTTGAGACCAGCTAGGACAACATGAATTCTGTCTTGAAAACCTAGATTTTTTTTTCTATCAGGTTGCAGGTATATCTCAGTGCTTGAACAAAATTTTAAGTTTAATCCTCCATTATTGAAAAGTACTAAAGTGTTTACATCACTAACACGATTAGTACACGAAGAGCATGGATCTCAGTGGTGGAACCAGAAGTGACCGTGGTCTGAGTCTCAGTTTGTTCAGATCTTACTTGGTGTGTTTATGCTATTTCCTTGTGGAAGTACTTAAGTGATTTGAAAAATACTTGCAAAATTAAATCTAAAAGGGCTCTGTTTCAATAAACACAAAACAGAAATTCCCGATGTTAAGAAAATATTTTTGAGGGCTGGGGTTTTAGAATACTTACCTAACATGCACAAGGCCCTGGGTTCGATTCCCACCACTGCAAAAGAAAAGGAAAGGGGAAAGGAAAATGTTGTGGCATCATTTTTTATTTTAGAATATTGGTAGGACCAGCACGGTGGCAGCTTGGTGGTAAAAAGAACCCGCTGCACAAGCCTGGAAGACTGAGTTTCATTCTACAGGAAAGGTGGATGGAGAGGGCCCAGCCACACACAGGCAGGATAATAAACTAACAAGTACTTATCTAGTAATAACATAATGATGTTCTATAAAATGGCTTCTTAGTTTTGATCAGTGGTATGTGTAATCTCCTTAAACACACAAAGATGAACATAACTTTGAACATTCAAACTTTTAACATTCGAGATTGCAGTGATTATGGGCTGAGAGTATAGCACGCGCGTGCACACACACACACACGCACACACACATCAGATTTTAAAAACCTACGACTTGGACTGAGTAGTAGGAGTTCTTGGCTAGCATGTATGAATGAGCCTCTGGGTTCATTCACAAAGGCTAGGGAGCTTG
Organism: Rattus norvegicus; assembly: GCF_021556685.1. Classification (NCBI taxonomy): domain Eukaryota; kingdom Metazoa; phylum Chordata; class Mammalia; order Rodentia; family Muridae; genus Rattus; species Rattus norvegicus. Next base: position 34,128,226 of record NC_141539.1, on the reverse strand, counting down.
GGATGTAGCTGTGTAGCTCAGATGGTAAAGTACCTGTCTAGGATGGGTGAAGCCCTGGGTTTGATCCCTGGCACCATATAAACTGGGTATGATGTCACATAAACTCAGCCCTGGCCTGTAATCCCAGCACTCCTTTTAAAACAACAACAACAAATAAATAACTACTTGTATCATATAAAACTTTCTCTAGGCTCTACTTTAGCAAATTGAAATCGCTATTCAAGTTGATGCTACCTTAAATTATTTTGGATTTTCATAAATTAATAGTTTGTGCTACTTTGCAGGGTGAGCCACATCAAAGACTTCATTGAAAAATACCAAGGAACTCAGAGAAGCCCTCCCTTTGCCCTGGCAACAGCTCTTCCTTTCCTCAGATTTCTGGATGAGACGCTCACATTGGAAGAAGCAGACTTGCAGAATGCTGTAATCATTCAGAGACTCCAAAAAACTGCCGAACCTTTTAGAAAACTCTGATAGTTTTTATTTTTGAGAGACTGAGAGAAATGATGGTTGGCATCAGACATGCTGAAGTGGGAGATAGAAGTCAGTATGACCAAAGTTGTGGTTTGAGGGCTTCTTAATCCCTTATGAGGGGTTCAAACATCACAAGCTAAGAGAGTCTAAGAGAGAGACATGACTGTAACCCAGAGTCAGTACACTTTTCTCAACAGGCTATTCAGAAAAAATACCTATTTTCAAATACAAGTTAACCCATATTTATTAAATAGCTGTATCACTAATCTTAATGTGGTCTAAGTTAGCAGAGTAGTCAGTTAGCTAACTCAACATCAGCACTCAAGTATTTTGAAACAGCAGATATTTATATAAATGTTAGCTAACTCAGTTTTAAATAGCAATACATTAAAATACTATACATGACATATTAAAGCATCAATGTAATTATTATATTGCCTGTGCTTCATCCTCGGAGCTTTCCAGGTTTTTTTTGTTTTGTTTTGTTTTGTTTTTTCTCCCCAGAGCTGGGGACGGAACCCAGGGCCTTGCGCTTGCTAGGAAAGCGCTCTACCACTGAGCTAAATCCCCAACCCCCAGCTTTCCAGTTTTTATTCTGTGATGGCAAGAGATACTCAAATATTCATTTGGCAACAGTATCCAAGATGTATACTCTTCTAGGAATAAAATTGTGTAGCTTAATGAAATATTAATATTAATCTGTCCACACAGTTTTCTATACTTTCTATAAGTAATTTTATGGGCTGGGAACGTAGTTCAGTGGTAGAGAGCATATGCCACGAATACATGAGACTCTAGGTTCCTTCAATCCCTAGCAGTAAAAAAATATCCTTTAAATTTGTAATGTAAAAGCACACACAAAAAAATTGACCAAAGCCGGGTGGTAGTGGCAGAGCATGCCTTTAATTCCAGCATTTCTGAGGCAGAGGCAGGAGGATCTCTGAGTTCAAGGACAGCCTGTCTTACAGAGCTAACTTCCAGGGTTACATAGAGAAACCCTGTCTAGAAAAAAAAATCAAAGTTTTCAGATCTTTACTCATTTAAAATCAACTCTGAAACTGCCTGCAGCGGTGCGTGCCTTGCAGCTCCAGCTCACACCAAGCCGAGAGGGAAGGAGCACAGGCGTTCGTGTCAGCCTGAGCAACATAGCAAACCTTGTGATAGTAACAACTTTCACACCCTGAGAGCTGGCTCAGCATTTAAGGGCACTGGGTGTCCTTTCTGTAAATGTAGATTCAATTTCAGCTCACAGGTGGTCATGCACAGCCATCTGAAACTCCTGCTAAAAAATATTCAACTCCCTCTTCTGACCTCTGTGGGCACTGCACTCAAGTTATACATAGGCGTACATGCAGACAAAGCATCATGCATATTATATTTTTAAAAATTAAACTAAATGATAATTTTCCAAAGGATGGAAAGATTTATCTAGAAAGGTAGCATTGTATTTCCTTTTCTCTAAAAATGTAATGTCTGACTTCATGAAGACAAGGATTCTCAACTGTTTCTGCATTATCACGTAGCTTATGGTCTCTTATGAAGACAGCAGTTTTCATTTGTGGGAATAAAAAAGACATGTAACTATATGATTAGGAAAGACAGTTTGACAAAGGATCATTTAGGAGTCCTTCCCAAAGGGCCAATACCTGGCCAAACATGGGAGTTCACATTGGAACTTAAAAAGCTGAGGCAGAAGGATTACCATGAGGTCAAGACCAGCTTGGGCTACAGAATGAGAGTCTGTTAAAATAAAGTCTATTCCTGCCTCTGTCACAAGCATTGTGTGTCATTGAGATGGGTGCCAACTGCACTTGGAATCTCGAGTGACACAGAGGTGTTTAGTGTAAATGCAGGAGTTCTAGGCCCGAGTCCACCCTATATGCTCCACCCAAGTAGTTTCCACACTTCAGCTTTATCCTCCCAAGTTTACTCAGGCTGTCCCTCTTTAAGCTAAACTACTCCTGGCATAACCTGTGCCTTGCCTCCCATCCACAGATGAGGCAGGGCTGGAAAGTGAATGAGGTTTTAGGTAAGACTCAGGAATAACGGGAGGGAGCCTATGTACACACCTAGATGTCCTTCCTTTCAGCCCTTCTGCAGTCCCGTCTTAACGATGCTTTCTTCCCTAGCTCCCAGTCTTCCATATGCTGGACTTTGTATTTTGGGTGGCCCATGGAATAGAGAATGACAGGGAGCACCTCCATTTGCCCTTATCTAGAAAATCAGCAGGTATACGATAGAAAATTAAATATCTGTCCATAACGTTTACACATCACTATCAGAGCCCTTTTTAGCAATATAAATAATTTCCTAACAAAAAGGGGATAGTAAAATCAATGGTTTTATTTTTCAGATATAAGCAGAAACTTTTGATTGTTAACATGTTCAGGAATCTCTAAGGAAATGTTTCATAATAGGCCTATCCTGAAACCTTCCTATTTACATAGTTATAACTGATAAATGGTTCTCTGTATTCTTATGAGGAGCCTCTCACAAGAATGTCTCTTGTGTATGTACAAATAAAGCCTCCATCTCTAATTAACCAGAAGGTACAGTGGGGGTTTCTTGTATGTAGAGCACATGCCAGGGAGATGTTCCAGTAGGAAGGACTGTCATCAGCAATAACTTGCATTTTTTTAAAACTGTGAAAATGTTTGTGTAAATAATGTTCTCAAAGATTTCCTTAAAGATAATCATCTGATGAATCTTTTTACTTGAAAATTCAAAAGTCGTAAAGTTGCTAATGTGTAGACTCCTTATTGCAGGTTGATTCTGAGAATAAACTGCCAAGGGAAGCAAAACTTAAAGTGAACATCTCAGGAGAATACAGTTTGACCCAGTCATTGCTCCAGAACCGTCATGGTCAGTTGTCTTATCTTGCAGATGAGATAGACAGAGAAATACTGTCTGATTGACATGTCATAATCGGCTGGTTAGATTACTATGCACTGTCAAAGCTAAAATAATCTTCCTTCATCACGACTCATTCAGTACACCTCATGACGTCTCCATTCGTTGACAATGTAGTACTATGTATTTATTTTAGTGCCTTAATATATTTTTGATGTATTTTGCTAATGGTAAACTGAAATGTCTCTTAAAGATAAAATGCTGTTCATTGAAAGGATCTGTTAAGTAATTTACACTTGTTCTACAGTAGTAACGGTGAATGCTTTTGTCATTTTTTAATTTGGCCAAGTCCTGCAGTTTGAGAATCAATGATTATTTGATCTAATGATTATTAGATGCCCTTTCCTTAACCAATGCTGTTTTCATTTCATACTCAGAAATGTGAAAAGTGATATTGTAGGAGCTGTCCAATGGTTGTTATTTATTCTTATGGCCTAGCATGCAGGCTTGTTTATAGCGCTGACTCCCTTGTACTTCCCTGCCTCAGAACTAACCACTTCAGTAAAGAGATGCTCATCACACTGGATCCTCAGTCAGAAGTGGCTTACTCATTACATGTATATCTGGCTCTTTGCCAATTGTCTTAAATTGTTTTGGCACAGACAATTCATACTCATTATAGGAAATTATATAATATAGATATTCTAAAGATAATCTCAGTATGAATTGATTTGGGATCTAGATAGCTGTACACACACACACACACACACACACACACACACACAAGTAGAATCAATGATTTTTTTTAACATACTCAACTATATTCAACCATGACAGAGTTTTGGAAATGTGCATCTCCTTGAAAAGGAGCTCCTCTGGGCAATGGTGGTGTGCACCTTTAATCCCAGGGTTTGGAGGCAATGGCTCTCTGAGGTTGATGGTTAGCCTGGTCTACAGATCGAGTTCCAGGCCAGGGCTACAATGAGAAAACCTGTCTCTAAGAAAGGAGGGCCCTACCACACCCAATATGAGCATGTTCTTACTATGTGCTATGGTTCATCTATAGGAGTATCACTTTAAAATGAGATTTTTTCTGTTATTGTTATTTATATATCCCAATACAAGTGTTTTATATTTGTTCTTCACACTTGGGAGGACATGTTTACCTTGCCAAATGTAGTGATTTTTTGCAGCACAGTGTTTTTTGTTTTACTGTAGTGCAGCTTGTGCTTGTGTCCTAAGGAGGATTGTGTCTAATCTAATATGTATAGTAACCTCTTGTTGCCAGACTTGCGGTCACAACCTGTGCCCCCAACAAACCAGGTTGAGTCACCCACCTTCTACACACCATTTCAGAGCCAAGTGAATAGTGAAAGGGGAGAAGGAAGGTGTCTGCAGTGTGAACACTGTTGGGTTCAAGAACTCGACAAACCATCCCTTAACACTGGACGTCCAGGACCACAGAAAGGACTGCGGGAGCCTAGTTGCAGTACTATTCTGCTCTCAGAGTAGACTTCTTATAGGAAAAAACAGGTTCTAAAGCTTAAAGGGCAAAGAAGGGAGCAGTGACTTACTAGGCAAAGTGTTCTCAACTCACCTTTGGGCAGATTGGTCCTAAGTGAGGTAAAGGGGTAGTGGAGAGGGGTGAACAGGGAATTTCAGAACATTGACATAACAGAGCATGGGCATTATAATAACCTATTGGCTTATTAGTAGCATTCTTCAATGTCAGCCACAAAAACCACAGTGAGCTCATATGTAGGTGCAGGAAGGACTGCCCAGTGGTCCCCTCTGAACAAGATATTTTAGACATAACAGTTCATATTGACCTTTGATTTGATGGCTATGTAAAGCTTTATGGAATTAAGATTCAAACCTCATACAGAACATTCAAAATATACAGAACAAAACAGGGTATGTGGTCAGCATGTCCTTGAGCCAAATGACTTCTCTGTGCCAGTGACTGGCAAGCATGGAACAAAATGGCTAAAGCTATTCTGGGGGAGTTGGGATGAGGTTAGACCATAACAAGCACACTGAGGAAAGGAATCCAAAGATCCAGTGGCCTCCCAAATCCCAAGAGTGTAATTCAGCAGTCCAGCAAAGCTGACACGTTGGAACTCTCTTAAGAAGTTGACTGCCTGGGGCCTTTTCTCCCAGGAGGAATTTTGGGTTTCACACACACACACACACACACACACACCCCCGCCTTGGGATGGGGCGAGGGTTGACTAATTTTCAGGGCCCATTGTTTCAGTAGTCTGATGATACAAGGAAGGATAGTCACTATTTTCTTGTTAGGTTTTATACAGTGAGGTCCTTTGCCTTTTGAAAGTATTTCCTGGGGTATTGAACCACACATCATTCACAGGCCAGGACTTGGTCGTGCAGATGTAGGTGCAAGTTACCTATAGGAAAGCCTGGGAAATGTGTAGTTTGGGACTCAGCCATATTTTTAATCTGAACAAGTGAAGTGTATTGCTTCGTTTAAAGAATAGATTTATTTGCTGGCTTTCACCCAAGGCAGGTTAGCCGAGGGTTTCTGTCTACAATAACGCCTGCCAAGAAACAAAATCGTCCCTGAGGACTTGGCAGCTTTTTCCCAGGTGTATGGCGACTGGAAGCTTCGAGGTCCTCTTATACCCCCACACTACCACCATAGGTGGCAATAGCTACTAGGGCTCCAGGGCGGGCGGGCTGCCTGCACACTGGGACCACGCCCACTTGGCCACATCCAGCCTCCCCGGTAGTCCCCGCGCCGCTACAGCAGTCAGAGCTGAGCAGCCACAGGATGTCGGTGCCCCACGGACCCACCCGGGCTCCAGTCGCAGAGCCTCACACCCAGGAGCCAGGCTCGGTGAGCGCCAGGGTGGGAAGAGGAAAGCCGGGCTACTCGGCCCTCCCAAGGGCAGGGAAGAAAGGCACCTACCACCGCAGTTTGTTCAATTGTTGGGCAGTGCGCAGTTTGGTGCTACTGGGACAACCCAGAGAAAATAGGAAGGCATCCTGGGTCCAGGCGTGAAATAACAGCTTTACTCAATAGGCAGGCAGGCAGGCAGGATCTCTAGTGTCCTGACTGCAGGTCCTCCTGGAGGCCTCTTAGCCCTGGCAGATGGTAAGGGGGCTGCCTCCTTTCCCCAAACTCTAGGCAGCTCCCGTGGACTTAACCTTCCTCTGGAATCCTGGTGCTGCCTAGGTACCAAGTTCTCCTTAGAGGATTCTCCGGATGCCCAGGATTGAGAGGTGCGGGTAGAGGGCAGATGGAAACCCAAGGTATTCTTAGACCTTCTGTGTTCTCTCTGAGGATGGGGCTGGGGCTGGGTGATATCGAGGCTGGCGCTAATGCCAGAGAAGTTAAGAGCCACTGGGCTGTTGTCATGCTAAACTCAGAACCTATATCAGTTCCACAGCCAAGCTATTTCTGCAACTTCAATGGATTACACCTCCATCGCCTTCCTTGACTCAGTGTTACTTTCAGGCACCTTAGATTTAAAAAAAAAAAAAAGTGGCCCTCAATTGGAGACCCCCGTGCTTAAGTGTACCTGTAGCCCCAGCACCTGATTGGGGAGGCTGAGGCAGGAAGATTCCTTGATGTTCTGGAAACACTAATAAGAACCATCTCCTTAACAATTAAGAAAGGTGAATGAGGAAGAGATGTGGCCCAGGGGCAGAGGGTCTCAGATGGTAAGACTCCTGTACTGGGAGTGGGGTGCGATAGAGGGTCCTCTGGAACCTCACATTTCTCAGGATTTAGAGATATGTGATATCAATGGAAAAATAAAAGACACCTAAGACTGCCATCAAGCAGCAGTGTTTGATCACCCTAGTAATGCTATGATGTCTAATATGTCTGCATTCTGCTTGTCAAGAAACTGAAGGTCAGCAGGTCTCACAGCCAGTTTGTTGGTTTGGAAAGTACAGATTCCATGGACTGCACAGGACTGGCGGGGTTAAGGAGACCAAGCATTCATTATTCAGAAGGTTCGAGTCTGTCTCATGTCAGTTTCAGCTGGAATTTGTTGTGATGGCCTTTCTATTATCTCAAACCTCCACGGGCCCATTTAGGGTAAAACAAGAGACTCATTAAAGAATGGGAATCCACTCACACTGGATTCTGCCTGTTAAGTTTTTCTGGAAGTTGCAGTCACACAAATGTCAGAAGAAGAATACACCTAGACTTGAGTGTGGTTTTCCTCCTAGGGTAGGAAGCATGTGTGACGTTTGCGATATGCCTTATCTTGGGAGACCTTCCCTTCCACACAGCCTGCCTGTGGTGGTGTCTACAAGATACTGAAATGGACAAAGTCCTAGTTCCTGCACGCCCCACTCTGTCCCCAGGCAAAGGATGAAAACAAATGATTCCTAGCACTGTTTGAAGATAGAATACTATACAGCATCTTCATAGACATTGCTTTAAGAACACCTACTATGTGCCTAGGTTCTAGAGGCTCCACAGTGAGAAGGTTCTGGTCTCAGCTTACGTGGTGGTGGGGAGAAGTGGGAAGTAAGAGAGTATACCAGACAGCTGGGCAAACTGGGCTGTCCGGGAATGACTGCCTCTGAGGAAGAAACCTTTAAACTCATACCTGAATGGTGAGCAGTCAGCTCCTGAAAGAACAGGTATACCTTCCAGAGAAAAGAAAGAGAAATACAAAAACCCTGAAAGAAGCAATGGTCTCAAAGGGTTTGGTTCTTTTTTTTTTTTTTTTTTTTTTTTCTTTTTTTTTCTTTTTTTCGGAGCTGGGGACCGAACCCAGGGCCTTGCGCTTCCTAGGTAAGCGCTCTACCACTGAGCTAAATCCCCAGCCCCAAAGGGTTTGAACAATAAGAAATTCCCACCAAGAAAGCTATTTAAAGGGAGAGAGGGAATGGGTGAAGAAGGCCATCATGAGGACTTGGGCATTCACTAGGCAATAAAGACAAGTTGTGGGTTTTCAGCAAAGAGCAGACATAGTCTGGTTTATAGTCAAAGAGCACTGGTCGCTACAGGGAGTGTAGAATAGCAGCAGAGAAACTGTGTAGAGGGTTTACCTGATAGCTGGAGCAGGGGAATTGCAAAAGAGGAACAAGGATGACCAAGGTTCGTGACCTGAGTCACCAAGCAGTTATTTAATGCAATGTGACAAATGGGGTTCAGAGATGGTCTAAGCTGTGTTTAGATCACGTGGGGCTGTTTGTTGGCAATCAGACACTTAAGACTCCACTGGATGGCTGAGGGACTGTGATAGTCAATGTTCCTGGCTCTCACACTAGTTTGTGATACTGCTGTGCTGGTGAACAGCCTTTCCAGAAGGAAGGAGGAGAGCTCTCGTCTGTAAAATTTGCTGGTGTCTCCAGCATGCATACTCCCATCATGGTCGATGCCAGGGAATCAACAGGTAGCTTGCAAAAGTCACAAACACTGGACAGCTGAGTGAGTAAAGGCACCTGCCACCATGCCTGATGACCTGAGTTTGATACCTAGGGTCCCCATGGTGGAAGGAGAGAACATACTGTGACCTCCATGTGTGTGCTATGGTGCATACACATCTGCCCCGCACACAAAACAAATGTAATATAAACCCAAACATCAAACGATCATCACAACATCTTGTGAAGCTGGCAGGACAACTGCACGTGACCGAAGAGACAAACAAATCCTAAAAGTGTCATGGGTTAATTCAAGATCACACTGGGACCCACAACTCACTCTGATCACTGACTCAGAAAGCATGGGGGCAGGATGCAAGGAAGAACTTCCCCCTGGAATGACTTAGAGGTCATGGTTTAGAATTCTGTTTTTCAATTCTCTCTCACTTCCCCATAGGATGACTTGGGGGGGACCGGATATAGATCGCTCCTGAGAGACACATCCAGAACATATCAAATACAGAGGTCAATGCTAGCAGCAAACCACTGAACTGAGAACAGGACCCCCTTAGAGAAATTAGAGGAAGGATTGAAAGAGCTGAAGGGGCTTACAACCCCATATGAACAATAATGCCAACCAACCAGAGCTTCCAGGGACTAAACCACCATCCAAAGACTATACATAGACTGACCCAGGGCTACAACTGCATATGTAGCAGAAACCTTGTTGGGGCACCAGTGGAAGGGGAAGCCCTTGGTCCTGCCAAGGTTGGACCCCCAGTGCAGGGGATGTCGGGGGACAGTAAGGGGAGGAGATGGGGAGGGAACACACGTATGAGGGAGGAGGGGAGGGGGGCTTATGAACAGGAAACCGGGAAAGGGAATAACATTTGAAATGTAAATAAAGAAATATATCTAATAAAAAAGGATGGGGGTTGGGGATTTAGCTCAGTGGTAGAGCGCTTGCCTAGTAAGCGCAAGGCCCTGGGTTCGGTCCCCAGCTCCGAAAAAAAGAAAAAAAAAAACAAAAAAAGGATGACTTGGGGGCAAAATGAGGTGGAGATTTCAGAGTCCTCAAGCCATCAGGGAATACAAGATTTTTACAGAAGTCATGGATATGGGGAGCTTTTTGTTCTTGTACGGATAGGGGTTAGTTCCTGTGTCTCCCCCAGGACAAGAGAGATGGTCGCCTCTCAGTCTGTACAAAGGTGTGCTATGGCATTGGTGGGATCCCCAACCAGGTGGCCTCTAGCGCCTCAGCCTTCTACCTACAGCTCTTCCTACTTGATGTGGCCCAGGTGAGTGTGGGCTGTAGCCTGTGGCCCCCTGACTTTCTATCTCCTCTCCACCCTATTTGACCCCATGCTACCACTTCAGTTCTGGTAGACAGCCCTTTGACCCAAGTTTAACAACAACATAAAATGCCACGGAGGGCATTTCTCTTCAAAATTACTCACTACATCCTGCTTGTGCTAGGAAAATGAGAAAACAGTCAGGTATAATGACATGCACTTGTAATGTTAGCATTCCTGTAGAAAGGCAGAGGCAGGAGGATCAGGAGTTCAAACCCAACCTCAGCTACATAGCTAGTTTGAGGCCAGCCTTACCAACCTACATAAAACCCGGTCTCAAAACAGTAAGGTGGGGATCAGAATGTAGTTCAACAGGTAGAGTGCTTGCCTAGTATGCATGAAATGGGCACAGTGGGGCAAGCCTATAATCCCAATAGTAGAGGCAGGGCTGGAAGTTCAAGATCATTCTTGTCTACATAAAGAACGTGAGACATGAAGCCCTATCTCAGTGGTTCTCAGCCTCTAATGCTGAGACCCTTTAACACAGTTCCTCATGCTGAGGTGACCTCCAACCTACAATTATTTCATTGCTACTTCATGACTGTAATTGTGCTACTACTGTGAATTGTAATGTATTCTGATATGCAGAATATGTGGGGGTCATGACCCAGGTTGAGAAACATTGTCCTTTCTCAAAAACAAAAAGCAAACCAACAGATAGTTGCACAGGTATCAATGTTACCCATCTCCTCGGTGGCTCTGATGTCCCTGGAATCATGTCCTGGGCAGGGACCCTTTCCGCCACAGCTCTGTCCCGAGATGAGCTCCCAGATCTTCATCCTGGCCGGCTGTGTTGTCAGACTGTAGACCCTTGGTTGTATTCATCCATCCTCTTGATGGTTTCAGATCCCCGCTGCCCAGGTGTCACTTGCCTTGTTCGGAGGGAAGGTGTCCGGGGCAGTTGCGGACCCTGTGGCTGGCTTCTTCATCAACAAGAGCAGAAGGACAGGGTCTGGACGGCTAATGCCTTGGTGAGCAGTCCCTTGGTGCTGAAACTCCTCCTGCCCTCTGTGTCACTGTCACTGCCTTAGGTTTCTTAGTTGATACCTGTGGATGGTTAGACGACAAGCCTCTGCAGTGTAGATGAGTGAGGTTAGAGCATAACTCCTTCTGTAGCTCAGAGACAAGCTTACAGATTGTCCCTCACTCATCAGACGGCCCAGGGCTCCCAAGTCTGCCTGTGGCTCAGCACGGTGAGACTGGGCTGGCAGGCCCTAGAGCGATGCTTCTCAACCTTCCTAATACTTTGGCCCTTGAATACAGTTCATGTTGTGGTTACCCCAACACTAAAACTTTGTTTACGTCATGATTGTAATCTCACTACTGTTATGAATTGTAACATACATATCCTAAGCAGTATGTCGGATATTTGACCCCCAAAAGGGTTATGACCCACAAATTGAGAACTGCTGTCCTAGAGGAAGAGCCAGTTTGTGCTTGAGAAGGTCAAACTCAGGGCCTGATATATGCTAGCCAAGTGCTCTACCACTAAGTAACCACCATTACCACCCACCCCCCAGAGTCTCTCCACCAATGAATGCCCTTCATCCATCACTTCTCTTCGTCCAGTCTCCATGGCTCCCTAAAAGCCTCCGCTCCATGGCCTCTCCAGGGGCAGAGGCAGGGTGACATTGTCTCTCTTGGGTCCTTGGTCCCCATGCTGTAGGCATGTGCTTCAGCTCTGCTTCTACAGGGTGCTGGGCTGCATGCCCTTAATCGCACTGGCCTACTTCTTCCTGTGGTTCCTGCCCCCCTTCACCAGCCTGCGCGGGCTCTGGTACACCAGCTTCTACTGCCTGTTCCAGGCCCTGGCTACGGTAAGTGTGAGACCTCTCCTCCTAGGCCCTGTTCTGGTGAGCCTCACTGCCAGCTTAGATTATCATTCAGAGTAAGGGTGTTGTGGGTCTGGACTCTGCTCGGAAGCCTGTCATTACCTCTGCTGTTCTGCTCAGAGCCCTTACTTCTGAGCCCTTAGCTCTCAGGTTAAGATGACTTGGTCTTTTAGGAACCTGGATGGGACAAGGTGGCTGCTGGCTTTTACAGAGTCACGTGGCAGGGGAGGGCAACAGCCCTTGAGTAGCAATATAGGTGGGAGGGCTGTTCTAACCTTTGAGGGGCCATCCCAGTTCTTTCAGGTGCCCTACACTGCGCTCACCATGATCCTCACCCCGAGTCCCAGGGAGCGGGACTCTGCCACAGCGTACCGTGAGTACTGTTCTGTGTACCGGCTGAGAGCTGCTGTCCTTCAGATCTTACAGTTTGCCGTGTCACCTTGTACATCCTCTGTCTCCAGGGATTACCATGGAGATGGCAGGAACACTGATGGGAGCCACTGTCCACGGGCTCATTGTATCCAGTGCCCATGGGTCCCATAGATGTGAGGGTACTGTGCACCCTACGAGTACTGCTGTCTCCCCAGATGTAGTAAGTGTCTGAGGTATCCAGGATCCCTCTCCCCTCTGAGGTCAACAGCTTCCTACAGGGATGCTCTTCTGTCTTTTCTTCCTCTCGAGCAAGCGAGCGAGCGAGGGAGCGGGAATGCTGACTGTACACTCACCCTTTTCCTACTTCTCTAGCTGAACTCACAAGCCCCAAGACCCAGCAGGCTCTCCACTAAGCCTGCCTTGAAGGAAGGAAGGAGGGAGAAAGGGGGTGGGGGGTGGAAAACCTCTACAGGCTCACTAGTGGAGTGCTTGACCAGCATGCATGAGGCACTAAATAGGTTCAATCACCAAGCATGGCCAAAAGCAGTCAAATAACAACAACAAAACCACAACCCAGCATGAAGTGCACACCCATGATCCTGGCACCTGGGAGACTGAGACAGAAGGAGCACGAGTTCAAGGACATATTTGGTCAGTTAGTTCGAGGCCAGCCTGAGCCATATGAAACCTGTCTCCAAAAACCTGAAACATTCAGTGTGTGTGAGATGTTGTTTAAAAAAAAAGGGGGGGGGATTTAGCTCAGTGGTAGGGCAGGGCGGGGGGGGGGGGCGGCGGGAGGGGGAACGGACCACCAATAGACAAGAAAGCAACAGCCCAGTGGGTAGTCTTGCCTACCCACTGAGTTATCTAGCAAGTACAAAGGAAGCCCGTCAGCATCTTTAAGCCAGGTATAATGGCTCACAGCTGTAAACCCAGCACCTTGGAGGTGGAGGCAGGAAGATCCCTTTATCCTTGGCTACTTAGTTACAGGCTAGCATGGGCAACACAAAGAGCCTGTCTCAAAAACAAGAAAGAAATTCACATACAAACTTGCCATCAATTTCAGAACAACAAAAGCAGCCTATCAGAGCCAAGGACAGTAGGCCTTCCCGGGTGAGGCCAGGGCAACTGCGTGCAGCTGAGTTGGGAAAGCCACTCCGCACCCACCGCCTGGTCCTCCCAGAAGCCCCCTCTACCCTCCTTGGCTATCACCCCCAAGCATCTCTTTATCTGCATTTTTATTTTCTTTGTAGTTCATATGGGTTCCTATACATCACATTGTTAACTCCCCACTGCCCAGACCTTATTGTGGACGGGGGCAACTTACTCTTCATTGTAACCTCAGGGTCTAGGACCCAGACGTTAGCAGCTGTGCCTGTTTGCTGAGTAAGATGGGGCCGTAAGCACACTGACCTCTGGTCGCGTGGATGCTTCCTTCTACATGGGAACAAAGAGTCAGCAGAAAAGCAAGACTGTACTGAGCCCTCAGACCTAACAGAGTAAACCAAAGGAGAGGAAGCCAGCATCCTCGAGCTTTTGGAATGCTCTTTCTGCTGGCACCGTACCAGTGCCTTTCTCCCTGGGCTGGAAACATTGTCCCCAGTGCAGTTCTGTCCTGTCCTGCAGGCTCGACTCTACTGTATTGCAGCCGCTGTGGTTGCGTTGACTTACCCTGTGTGTGGCAGTTTGCTGTGCCTAGGAGTGAAGGAGCAACCAGGTAGGGAGAGGTACAGTAAGGGCATGAGAGGCAGAAGCTGGGAGCAGGACTCCTCCTGGGGGCTGCTTTTTGGACCCTGCTAATCCAGGTACCACTGTCCTGTTTTGCAGACCCTTCTGCCCCAGCTTCAGGCCAAGGCCTGAGCTTCTTCACAGGCCTGGGCATCACTTCCCGGCACCCACCCTACCTGAACCTGGTGGTCTCTTTCTTGTTCATCTCAGCTGCTGTCCAGGTACTTCTGGCCAAGGGATCGTGCTGCCCATGCTTATTGTAAATTGGCATGCAGTCTCGAATGACCCAGGCTGACCCTGAACTTGCTATGTAGCTAATTCTGGTCATCAACTCCTGATTCTCCTGCCCCTGTGCAAGTGGTGGGATTACAAGCATGCATCATGGTACCTAGTTTTGTGGACCGAGAGAGGCTAGTGCTGAGAAGAAAAACCTGGATGTGGCTCATGTGACTGGGCCCTCTGGGAAGTTGGTGGTGTGTGGTATGGCATCCTCTTATTACCCAAAGTCTAGTAAAGTCCATTTGATCTTAGCTATGCAAATGGAGACAGTGCAGTGGAAATGACTCATATATATTGGGGGGGGGGTGCCCTTTGAGTTCAAGGACTCAAAGGAGAGGCCCTGCTGGATACTGTTTCTTACACATGACTTCTGAATTCCTGCCATTCACTTCATAAGACCTTTTCTTGGGCAACCCTTCAGGTGGAACAAAGTTACTTTGTCCTGTTCTGTACACACGCCTCTAAGCTACAAGATCACGTCCAGAACTTGGTGCTAACCATACTGGTAAGGGAACCAAAGAGGTGGAGGCTGGGGCTGTCAGGAGCCTGAGCTGGGAACCTCTATGGCCAAAGTTCTAATGGCCACATTTTGTTTTAGTCTCATTCCAGCAGAGGAAGGATTTGGGGGCCAGGCTCAAAGAAAATAGCTACTGGTTCAAACCAGACAGTTTTTATGGTTAGGTGTCCTACCTAAAAGCAAGGGCTTTGCGATGTGGGAGAAGGTGTGACCTTCAGGACCATGGTGGGATGATGCCGTCTGCTCACAGGTCTCGGCTGTGCTGAGCACCCCACTGTGGGAGTGGGTTCTCCAGCGATTTGGGAAGAGGACATCTGCATTGGGGATCTGTGTGAGTGAAGCAAGGAGCAAGGCCTGAGGGTGGCTGGGGAGGTAACCATGGAGCCTGAACCTAACAGGGCTAGACCCACGTTCCTTGTGTCTGCTGGGCCTAGCCCAGGACCAGGTGCAGGGCTTATCATGGCCAAGGCTGAGCTTGTTAATGAGAAAGCAAGCCAGGAAGTGTGGGATCCACTCACAGGTGTGTCTCCTCAGGTGATGGTGCCCTTTTCTATCTTGTTGGCTGCTGTGCCCTCAGCACCGGTGGCCTACGCTGTGGCCTTTGTCTCTGGCGTGAGCATTGCTGTGTCCCTGCTGCTACCTTGGTAGGCTGGATGACGGGATGGGGGCTTGGGAGCCTCATATCCTTCCATAGGGAGTCTCTCTTCCCCCTGCTGACCTGTTTCCTGTGGGGCCACCAGTTGCTTCCTTCGAGCTCTCTCAAGAAGGAGCCAACAATGGAACAGAAGGGAACACAGATATACTGCTGGATGGTTGTGGGCTTGTTCTGGACAGAGAGGACTCCCAACTACATCTCTGCCCTCCTGAGGACTCTCAGGCTGTCTGCTGGTTTTCAAAGTGAAGAGTACTGACTCCATGCACCTGCCCCTAGGTCCATGCTGCCAGATGTGGTGGATGACTTCCAGCTGCAGCACCGGCATGGCCCAGGCGTGGAGACCATCTTCTACTCATCCTATGTCTTCTTCACCAAGCTGTCAGGCGCGGGCGCCTTGGGCATCTCTACCCTCAGTTTGGGGTCAGTCCCAGGGCAGGGGGTATAGCAAAAGCACAAAAGACCAGGGGGATGGGAAGAGGAGGTCAGAGCCTCTGCCCTAGATCCCCTATGACTCTAGAGTGCATGTTCTACTCCATGGAGTGCAAGGGACTCCATCATCCAGACTAAAGGGGTCCCAACTCCTCTCTGGCCTTTCATATGTCCTGCATAATAGGCTAATCTAGCTAGAAGTCAGTTTTCAGGAGAGGGCAGGGTGACATGTCTGTGGCTTCTGCACCCAAAGGGGAATGCTCAGCAAAGCTGACGAAATGAGAGAGCCGGTGGTATTTCTCCAGGTTCGCAGGGTATGAGGCAGGAGCCTGCCAGCAAGCAGAAGAAGTGGTGGTCACGCTCAAGGTTCTCATCGGTGCTGTGCCAACCTGTATGATCCTTATTGGTCTGTGCATCCTCCTGGTTGGCCCCACTCCCAAGACTCCAAGCCAGGACACTTCCTCCCAGCTAAGCCTTCGGAGGTGGGCAGTGTTTGCACGTGGGTACACATGGGCAGGGGTAACAACCTAAGGGACACACACATGCACACACACTGCTCAACAGCTAACAGCAGCCTGTAGGTCCTGCCGCACTGGCCAGCTAAACCTCCTGATTTCAGGTCACTTGCCTTAGCTTCAATGACTCTCTTTGTTCCTGGATGTCCATCTATCTCTAGTCTTCACCTTTAGTCTTCTTCTTGGGATACCTCATGGATTGGAGATGTGGGGGACACCCAAATCTTCCTTATACCCCATCTATTTATAAAAACTAGACCACCTCACACTTGGTGTTTTGTCACCCTCTACCCTGCACCTCTGTCAGGTTCCACATCCTGGGACATCAGTTTTTGCATGGTTGTACTTGGCTCACTGGTGCGGCTCCTCCTCTCCCCTAGGCTTTGCTTTCTGGTCTCCATCTCGGAGGAGAATCACTGTCTGCCCAGGGCCAAAGCCTGGGCACTTCCTTCTCTTCTCCCCATGACTGCTGAGTGGCTGTCTGCGCCTGCCCTTCCCCTACGACACATCCTGCTCCATGGAGGGTGTGTCTTCAAGGTTTTCCCAGGATAGAGCAGGAAGCTTACAGGATATGTTACACGAATCCCAGTATCCCAGGAGCTCAGCACAGTTCCTGAGGGTACTGAGGGAGGGTATGCTGCACATCAACTCACATCTGGCCTGGGGATGTTCCTACGTACAAGTACACATGCGGGTGTCCATGTCTGCACAGGACACACACGGTAGTATTATCATCAGCTACTCACGTCTCATAGCTGATAACGTCAGCCTGCAGCAAAAGGGCCCAGAGGTCACACTTTCACTCTACAATGCCTAGAGGAGGGGACTTGACTGATGGGACTCAGAAGGGACTGGGCTATGGCTGTAACGGAGCTGAGTGAGGAGTTGTTGGCAAGACATGGAACAGCCACTGAAACTTCTGTGGCACTCTGTGACGGGGCGGAGACCCTCACCTCACCCCCTCACCTCACCTCTCTCTTCCTCCTTGGCTTCTTTTCTTCCCTCAGGAGGACTAGCTACAGCCTTGCCTGAACTTTAAGGGGACCTCTGTGAGCTGGAAAGGAGAAACCTGCATTTTCTGGAACTCTCTTCATCCAGCCCCTGAGTATATCCTAGCAACTTAGCTCAGGGCATTTTCCCTTGTGGTGGAGACTTTAGTGACATCCCCTGAGGGGATGGTTCAGGTTCTGTCTGTCCGGGAACTCTGCCCCACAGCTCCTTGCCTGTTGAACCTGGACCTTTTCAGGCTTGTACTCCAGACTGCTCCACCTTCAAGAGACCTGATTCTGAAAGCATCCTCCTCAAAGATTTCTGACATCAGGAAGCCCTGCCTACCCTGGCCAGTACATTCCCTTTGCTAAATGGCAGAGCTCCAGCACAGGAATACAGATGCAGGCATCTGAGTCTCCAGTGGACACCGGACACAGTGCGAATGGGCGGGCTGGAGGCTGAGCACCGTCTGGCCACTTCTTTTTTTGGTTCTTTTTTTCGGAGCTGGGGACCGAACCCAGGGCCTTGTGCTTGCTAGGCAAGCGCTCTACCACTGAGCTAAATCCCCAACCCCTGTCTGGCCACTTCTTAAGCAGGTATTTATCCAGCATCTGCCCTGTTCACAGGAGTTAAGGTCACTTTTTCTCTCAGTAGACAGAGGATGACATGGAACCATCAGAGGCCAGCCACTTTTGCAAATTGTGAAATAGTCTGAAATTCTATGATATATATAAAACCATATAATAGGAATTACTGTTTTCTGGGGTCTCTGTCTTTGGGGAAGATTCATTGGGGTTTTTTTTTTTTTTTCAAAAACAAATTTAGCTGGGGTTGGGGATTTAGCTCAGTGGTAGAGCGCTTGCCTAGCAAGCACAAGGCCCTGGGTTCAGTCCCCAGCTCTGAAAAAAAGAACCAAAAAAAAAAAAAAAATTAGGGCTGGAGAGATGGCTCAGCGGTTAAGAGCACTGACTGCTCTTCCAGAGGTCCTGAGTTCAATTCCCAGCAACCACATGGTGGCTCACAACCGTCTGTAATGAGATCTGATGCCCTCCTCTTCTGGTGTGTCTGAAGATAGTGACAGTGTACTTACATATGATAAATGAATAAATCTTTAAAAAAAAAAGTAAAAAAAAAAAAACAAACCAAATTTAGCTGGGTATGGTGATGAAGGAAGGGGGACATAGAAAGAAGCAGGAGAATCAAAGTCCTCAGCTATATAACAAGTTTGAGGCCCGTCTGAATAACCTGAGACCCTGTCTTAAAAGCAAACAAAGAGCTTACTCCTACCAGGTGGGTAATATGAGCCTATGGGTGGCCTACCATCATCTCACGCTGGAGTCCCCTGATGAGAAGCCGTTAAGCACAGCTCTTGCTCCAGCCACTATTCCATAGACCCCGCACCACGTTGAGTGCTCGATGAATTTGTAAAGATCAGGGCCGCCCCCAGCCCCAAAACAAACAACTCACTTCTCCTCTTGCTATCCTCACCTCTTGCCATTCCTTTTGCCTCCTTACCCGCCACCCAGGAGTCCAATAAACTTGGTTTCGGTCTCCACAATAAAGACAGTTCAGCTTGGTAGGACAAACTCCAGCACACAGAAAAGACTACACTATTTCTATTTTTACTTGTTGTTTTTCCTGAAGATTTATTTCTGTTATGTGTACCTCTTTGTGCCTGGGTGTCCATGCATGTAGTTGCCGCCATGACCAGCAGAGGGCATCAGAGCCCCTGGAGCTATAGTAACAGGTGGTTGTGGCTGCCCAGTGTGGACGCTGGGAACCAAACCCTGGCCCTCTGCAAGAGCAGCAAATGCTCTTAACCACTGAGCTATCTCGCCGACCTTTTCTTCGTTATTTGATGTTTGAGACAAGGTCTCATGTAGCCCAGGCTGGCCTTAAACTGATCTTGTGTGGCTGAGGCTGCCCTTGAACTGATCTTGCCTTAGCACTCGAGTGCCAGGGTTACAGGCATGGGCTACCAAATCTGGCAAACTCAGTTTTTTTTGTTTTTTTTTTTTTTCTTTTCTTTTTTTAGGAGCTGGGGACCGAACTCAGGGCCTCGCTAGAGCACTAGGCAAGCGCTCTACCACTGAGCTAAATCCCCAACCCCCCGTTTTTTTTTTTTTTAAACCTGTTTAGTTGTTTAGATGAGAGGTATGTTGCCTAAGCTGGCTCAACTCCTGGGCTCAAGCAAGCCTTCTCTCTCAACTGATTGAAGAGATGGTTGTTTCTCATTTTAACAAATATCTTATGTACCTCAGGATGGATATGTCAGTCTGGTCTGGAAATACACTAAAATCAATGTGTGGTAACCATGGCACAACCGTGTAGTCATGCCGAGGTAAGAGACCATAGAGGGACTTCTCAAATATCAGCATATGGAGATATTTACACAAGTATCCAAAGCAATATGGTTTGTAATTTCAAGAATAAAGCCAGGAAACATGAAACGCCCAT
The DNA here is from genome assembly GCF_021556685.1 of Rattus norvegicus. Lineage (NCBI taxonomy): Eukaryota > Metazoa > Chordata > Mammalia > Rodentia > Muridae > Rattus > Rattus norvegicus. Next base: position 34,108,427 of record NC_141539.1, on the reverse strand, counting down.
GCCAGCAGTGTTATAAACTGTGCCAACTTGCCACAGTAAAAATAACACTCGTATAAAGTGCATCTTAGAGACCGTCCTAGCGGGGGGGCTGTGAGGTGGCTTAGTGGGGGAATGCACTTTCTGTGTGACCGTGAAGACTGTGTACAGACACCCAAGGAAAGACCTGGGACAGCATGACAGTGCTCACCTCACCCCAGTGTGTGGGTGGGAGCTGGGGCTAGGGGAGACAGGCAGATCCTAGGGGCTCAATGGCGGGTCAGTCTAGCTAAGCCAGAGACTCGCTCCAGGTTCAGTGAGAGACACTGCCTCAAAAAAACAAGATGGACAAGCTGGAAAGGTGGCTCAGTGGTCAAGAGCACTGGCTGCTTTTCCTGAGGACCTGGGTTCGGTTCCCAGCACCCACATGGTAGCTCGCTATTGTCTGGAACTCCAGTTGTAGGGAATCCGAAATCCTGAGACATGAAGGTAAAATACCACACATATAAAAGGATGGAGAGTGAGCGAGGAAAACGCCCGGTGCTGATCTCTGGCTTCTACATGTAAATATTCATCAACCATACAGACAGGAAAGGATGACAGGCAGACAGGCAGAGGGCCGGGGAGGTGGCTCAGTCAGAAGAGAACCTAAGGATCTGAGTCTGACTCCTGGAGCTCACATTAAAAAATCAACCAAAACGCCAACCACACCTGGTGGTTTAAGGTTCTAATCAAAGCATCTGGGGAGAGGGGAAACCAGCCAGATCCCTGGAGCTGACAGGCCAGCTAGCCTAAGCCTATTTGGCGAGTTCCAGACTAACAGGAAATTCTATTTCAAAAAAAAAGGATGGATGGGGCGTGAGGAACAATACCTGAGGACTCTACATAGATATGTGCACAAGCACATTAGGAGAGAGAGAGAGAGAGAGAGAGAGAGAGAGAGAGAGAGAGAGAGAGAGAGAGAGAGAGAGAGAGAGAGACAGAGAGACAGAGAGAGACAGAGACAGAGAGAGACAGAGAGAGAGACAGAGAGAGAGACAGAGAGAGTCAGAGAGAGACAGAGAGAGACAGAGAGAGTCAGAGAAGACTGTATACAATATCCTGTTTGTTTAAAGCTCAGACCCAAGAATAAGCACTGTGAAGGCCAAGGTGCACACAAGGTGCTGACGCCCTTTTAAAAAGGGGAGGAATAAGGAAGCAATGATTACTACAATCAGGACACCTACCAGCCAGTCACCTTAGTCGCTATGGAGACAGGACTAGAAGAGATACACGGGAAGCTTGAAAGGATTCTTGTAACAGTTCAGCTTTTGAGAAAGACATCTTCATTTTAGTCTGGAACTCAGTGTAGACCAGGCTGGCCTCCAACTCAGAGATTCGCCTGCCTCTGCCCCGCCTCTCTGCCTCTGCCTCTGCCTCTGCCTCTGCCTCTGCCTCTGCCTGCCTCTGCCTCTGCCTCTGCCTCTGCCTCTGCCTCTGCCTCTGCCTCTGCCTCTGCCTCTGCCTGCCTCTGCCTCTGCCTCTGCCTCTGCCTCTGCCTCTGCCTCTGCCTCTGCCTCTGCCTCTGCCTCTGCCTGCCTCTGCCTCTGCCTCTGCCTCTGCCTCTGCCTCTGCCTCTGCCTCTGCCTCTGCCTCTGCCTCTGCCTCTGCCTCTGCCTCTGCCTCTGCCTCTGCCTCTGCCTCCTGAGTGCTGGGGTTAAGGGTGTGCACCAGCTCCTACAAAATCTTTTTAATAAAGGATGTAGTGCTTCTTTCTAAAGCCAGCAAATCCCAGGACTGGCTTCTACTGCTCCAAAGACTGCATTAACAACAGAGGTCACGGAAACGTCTGTGTAGGAGCTGCCATCAGTTGGAATCAGATTTACTATAAAGAAATGACACCGCACTGTGTCCACTAAAGAATACAAAAGTGGGGACTCTGCATGTGCAAATCCAGATCGTCACAAAGACCAGAGCTTCAGAGCAATCAAAGCAGTCACAGCGGCTGAGGTTGTACTGAAGACTCATTGCGAGGATTCTGCCCTGAGATCAGGAAGCACATCTTGAGGCAGTTGCATTGATTTTACTTGGGGTCCCTTAGTCCCTCTCTTTGCCTTTATAACAGCAGTGACTTCATCTCATCCCAGACACTTCCTCTGCCGATGGAGGCAGACCTCAGCCACCACTCTAGGCCACTGATGACAGCCCTGCGGCCTTCCTGTCCATTATCACAGCAGTTGTCTAATGCATCTGAACCACAAAATAGGCTTTTGCGTCTTTCCTAGCCCAGCTGCATCTTCATAAACGGCAGCAGACGGACAGCAGTCTCCAGAGGCACAAGGCATTTCCTCTCTGTGTACTTTTAAAGGAAGGAGGAGGGGAGTACCTGTGTTAATGGCACCTCCAGGGCTGAAGCAGGCATCTGCAGATGTGCTGCTCTCCCATGGCCTGCTCGATCTGCTGGCTGCAGGGCCTGTGTGGGAGACTGTCTGCAGCAGCTAGGTGTCCAGTTTAGGGGATCAGGGTCTTCCCCACTGTACTAAGCTGGCGCCTTATCAAGTATACACACACTAAGGCTTCCTAGAAACTCCTTAGAGTTCTGTGAAACTTTCAACTCTTTAAATACTTTCTGATCCTATGTCCGTCTCTCAGGTTTGAAAGGAGTTAAGAGAAAAATACCAAAGTTAAAGTGACAAATTGGGTTGGGGGTACAGGCTCTGTGGAAGCCAGAGCACCTGTCTGGCACATTCAAGATGGGCCTGAGCCCTACTTCATAAACAAACAACCAAACAGACAAACAAACGATAAGTTAACTAAGGAGGCTTATTCTTGGGAGGGAAAGACGGGAAATTTTTATGACCCTCAAACTGGAAAATAAAAGGACACATCTCAAGGAGAGCACTATAGATAGCAAGGCAAGAAAACGAGGTGTGGTCTCCCCAGGTGGGTGGCCACAAGCACGCGGGCGGTCCGAGGGGGTCACATCTTGGAAGTTTATTTAAAAGTTTAGCACACTTTAGGAGTCTCCGGACCTCTGTCAGCCAGAATTGTGTACGGGAGCAAGAGGGTTGGTTGTTTTTAGATCTGGAGAGAGCAGGCCAGCCTCAGAACTTCCAGATCCAGGCGGTCCTGAGAGCAGAAGTGTGTGTGGTCCCTGATTTCCTTTGCACTGGATCCCTGATGCCCCAGGAATTGGATTAAAAGGCTGTGCGCAGGCTCCCCAGCAGAATTCTCACCCGCACAGAGTCAGAGGACCTACTGCTACTCCATTGCATCCTATGAACACTCGTAGGCAGCGCTAACACAGCTTCGGGTTGGGGAAGCAAGGCCTTGGAGAAATAAAGTACAATCCATATGACCATGTGGTATCGTTCTTAGAATTCTGTCCTCAAAGTGGCACAGTCAGAATACATAAGCAGCCACTTGCCCTGTGGCCCAGCAGCACACAGCCCGAGGGGAATCGATAGCACATGCGCATGCGCCCTGCAAAGCAGCCATCAGGTCACGCTGTTGGAGCAGACAGCCGCATCTACATTCTGGGTAGCAAGGTTTCCCAAGACTTCAGGTGAAGGATCCGGATCCTGATTGTGAGAAAGCGAGCCTCTAGCTTCCTCTGGCTTAGACAGGCTGCCATCTCTCACCATGACAGTCTGGGCAGCTGTGAAAGTCAACGGGATGAAGTCTTGGCCGTCGGCACAGAGGAGGATCCAGTGGGAATCTACAAAGTAGGTGCACAGTACTTTAGGCCACCATACGATTCTATAAGGACAAACAGATGACTGCAAGGCGTAGTTACTACTGTTAGGTCTCACTCTTGAGCTGGAGCTGCTCTAGTACCGTGTAGCCCAAGGCTGCCTCAAACAGTTAATCATGACACGCTGTGCTGGGTCACAGGTACGCGCTGCTGCATGGGGCTAACTTGTAAAGAGGGAGATTCGGTAGTTGATATAAAATCTTAGAAACCCCATCATCTAACGCTTTTCGGAAAACATGGGGATGAAAGGGTGGAGTTGTATTAGGCTCAGAGCACAGCAATATGTACCTCAAAGACAACCGCCTCAGGTGGGTCACTCAAAGCTAAGAACATACAGTTTCCCTCGGGACTGATATTTATCATATGGGGCTGTGTACACAACAGCATGCATGTGTTCTTTGTATGCACTAGGATGGATACTAGTTTCTTCAGAAACTTCATGAGGAGGACCCACCCTACAGAGGAACTTTTTATCCTGTACATTCGGACCGACTGTAGCAATCCTAGGAGAGTGAGCAGACTAGAAGGAGGATAGTGACCTAGAAAATCCCGGCTTGCTTTAGGGCATTAGAGTGACAAGTACAAGTCTCAGAGATCCTGTGCTTTACTTCTGAAAAACACACACTGCAAAAAGTAAAAGACAAATATGTAGGAAGGTTTTTCCTTTTTATAATGGTTAAAACTGAAGATGACTAGGGCTGGAGAGATAGCTCAGAGGTTAAGAGCACTGACTGCTCTTCCAGAGGTCCTGAGTTCAATTCCCAACAACTACATGGTGGCTCACAACCATCTGTAATGAAACCTGGTGACCTCTTCTGGTGCATAGGCATACATGCAGGCAGAACATTGTATACATAATAAATGAACAAATCGGGGCTGGGGATTTAGCTCAGTGGTAGAGCGCTTACCTAGGAAGCGCAAGGCCCTGGGTTCGGTCCCCAGCTCCGAAAAAAAGAACCAAAAAATAAATAAATAAATAAATGAACAAATCCTTTTTTAAAAAAAGAAAATGACTTAAATCTGTATTTTTTATTTTACTTAAAAGTATGAGTGACCTGCCTGTATGTATGTGTGTGTTTGAGAGTGCACGGCCAGCACTCAGAGCCTTCAAGGAAGAAGGCTGAACCCAATGCCCTTGTCTCCTATGTCAGTGTGTGCACGGTGTACAGGTGAAATACTCATACATGTAAAATAGGGATAGGCTGGAGAGATGGCTCAGCAGGTAAGAGCAACAGCTGTTCTTCCAGAGGTCCAGGGTTCAATTCCTAGCAAGTGCATGAGGGCAAACATACATCTGTAACACCAGGCACAGAGAATTTAATGCCCTCTGCTGACCTCTATGGGTACTGCATGCATATATATGCCTGAAGAAACACATTAAAAAAATGATAGTAAATGTTTAAAAATAAAACACAAATACATAAACAAGAAACTATGATAAAATAAAAATGGTATACTTCAGAAATAATACTAACCTGTCAAAAATGGCAACTGTAAAGCCATATGTAAATGTATCTGTCAAAACTGAAAAATGTTACAATGATAAAGGGAAAAATAAAATGTCTTATGTTCAATGTGGTGGCTGCTATTTAAAAATAAAAATGAGCTGGTCAGTAGTGGTGCATGCCTTTATTAATCCCAGCATTTAGGAATTCTGTAAGTTTGAGACCAGTCTGGTCTACAGAGTGAGTTCCAGGACAGCGAGGGCTACAAAATGAAATGAAATGGAAGGAAGAAAGGAAGAGACCAGCCATGGTCTGTGTGTGCTGAGGAGGGCATCAGGTAGGCCCTGCGTGTAGTCCTGTCCTTCGCATCCCCCCACTGCCTCCACCTGAGCATGTCAACTGCACACTGCAGTGTTTCTATGTCCGGTGCATTGGGTTGCAACGGGAACGCTGCAGCTGCAATGTTCTGCCTTGCAGCTCAGTTTTCTTTTTTAAAAGGGATACGAGGGGTTGGGGATTTAGCTCAGTGGTAGAGCGCTTGCCTAGGAAGCGCAAGGCCCTGGGTTCGGTCCCCAGCTCCGAAAAAAAGAACCAAAAAAAAAAAAAAACAAAACAAAACAAAAAAAAAAAAAAACAAAAAAGGGATACGAGTCCCCCAGGAAAGGGTTGTAATATCTCTAGTGGGGCAGGGTATACAGTAGGCAGTCAGGGTATATAGTAGGCAATTAATCATATTTATTCACTATTTAGTGAATCCCCTGAATGGCTGGATGGTACCATTTCCATTCCTGAAGCTTCAGAACAGACGGGAGGGAGAGGGGGCTCTGGCTTTCACCTACCGTGCAGCATTTCAACGAGGTGGAGGCCAAACATCTGTTGAATGGTACTGAGCCTTAGTCTGCCGTCACAGAGAAGCACAGCTCTTTTTTCAGCAGGACCCACAGAACAAGGTTTCTTCAAGTAAAAGTAAAAGTGGTTAACCGACTATTAAAGCAATGGACTGACAGCTCTTAAGAACAATGTAGAGGGAGCTGGGCATAGTGGACATGCCTCGGATCCAGCACTGGGGGATAGGGAACAGAGACAGGCAGAGCTCTGTGAGTTTAAGGCTAGCCTAGTCTACAAGGCAAGTTGAGGCCAGCCCAGGCTTACATAGGGAGACCCTGTCTCAAAACAAACATTTTTTTTTTTGTCATGAAAGAATGAAGTCATTTTAGAAGTGATTTAAAATCTACCTTGAGGAAAATATCTTTAAATTGTTACGGTTCTAACTTAAGATTCACTATTAACCTAAAAGCATAATTGTGAACATAGAATAAAATATTACTTCTAGGGCCAGGTAGTTTTATGCTGGCTAGTTTTATGTCAACTTGGCACAAGGTATAGTCATTCAAGAGGAAGGCACCTCAACTGAGAAAATGCTGGCATAAGACTGGGTTGTGTGCAAGGCAGTAGGGCATTTTCTTAATTAGTGATTGACGGGGGAGGGCCCAGCCCATTGTGGGTGGGGCCATCCCTGCACTGGTAGTCCTGGGTCTATAAGAAAGCAGGCTGGACAAGTCATGGGGAACAAGCCAGTAAGCAGCATCCCTGCATGGCCTCCGCATCAGCTCCTGCCTCCAGGTTCCTGGCTTGCATGATGATGAGCTATTATATGGAACTGTGGGTGAAATAAACCCTTTCCTCCTCCACAGGTTGCTTTTGGTCACAGTGTTCACCACGGCAAAAGTTTCATTACTAAGACACCAGGCCAGTGAGATGGCTCGGTGGCAAAAATCACTTGTCACTTAGGTTATGAAACCCAAGTTCAATCCCTAGAATCAAGACAGAAGGAGAGAACTGATGGGTTTGTGTTTGTTTGTTTAAGACAGTCTCACATATAGTCCTGGTTGGCCTGCAAATGACCGTGTAACCAAGGATGGCCTTGAACTCAAGAGATTCGTCAGCCCCTCCTCCCCAGCACTAGCACCGTTGGCTGTGCCACCACAACCCGCTTCTGATTGTTGACAGTCGTCCTCTAACCTCTACATGCATGCCCACCTGACACGAACATATTATATACAAACACGCGATGATAAATAAAAGTTACTTTTACATTATACATTTCTTTTAATTATTTAAATATTCTCTTCGTTAAGTATTTGGGGAACAGTGTTACAATGGAACTGGAGATCTGGTTCAGTGAAATGAGTCAAACTCATTTTGTGTGTGTGAGTGTTTTGCTGCACATGCGTCTGTATACCCGTGTGCACTAGTACCAGAAGACGTCAGAAGACAGCCTGGAACCAAACTCTGGTCATCTAGGATAGCAATACATGTCCTTCTGTTGGTCTGTCCTCCCTTCCTCCTCTCTCTCCTTCTCTCTCTCTCTTTCTCTCTCTCTCTCCTTCCCTTCCTCCCTCCCTCCCTTCCTTCCTTTCTTCCTTGGGATTTCTTTTCTTTTCTTTTTTGAGAGAGGATTTCGCTATGTAGGCCTAACTGGCCTAGAACTCACTATGTAGACCAGACCAGCCTCTAACTCACAGATATCCTCCTGCCTCTGCCTCTCAAGTGCTGGAATTAAAGGAATCTGCCACTATGCCCAGCCTAGTTCATGTTCTTAACAGCCACCTCTCCAGCTCCTAATAACTTTTTAAACACAAGTAGAAAATGGAATTAAATGGGCGATTCTCCTCAAATGGTAGAGGTTGGTTTAGTGCACACAAGACTGAGTTGGTCCCCAGCACGGCATAAAACCAGGTCTTGGGGTGCACACCTATAACCACAGCACTTCAGGGTGAAGGCAGAAGGATAAGAAGCTCAGGGTCTTAGTCTGGGGAGATGGTTTAGGCAGAAGTGTACCTGCCACAAAAGCAGTAGAGTCAGAGTTAAATGGAAAAACAGAGAAGAAAAGCAGGGTAGGTGCTGGCCAGAGTGGAGACCAGTGACCTGGAACTCACTGGCCATTCAGTGAGAGCCAGGTTCAGTGAGAAACCTGGTCAAGCGGAAACCTTCCCTCCAGACACAATGTGCACACACACACACACACACACACACACGACTCCCATGAACACACACACATACACATTGAACAAGTTCAATGGCATCCTTGAGAGGCTAGCCTAAGCTACAAAAATAAACAAAAAATATTGTAGAAGTACACTCTTTGAATTTGCACTTCTCCTCTTGAAACCAATCCAACAAAAATAAATAAAGGCACTACATCAAGTGAATAAATACACTCTTTCAGCACCATCTGAGGTACCCAACTGAAAATGAGGCTGCGTAAATATGCATGCTCACCCTGAGGTACAGTGCACCCCATGACTCCACTGTGGCAAGCAGTGACAGCACACTACACACACACACACACACACACACACACACACACACACACACTTTACGTGTTACACAAGGATCTGTGTTAGAGTTTATGTGTATGGAGGCAAACGTGGGAGGAGCCACATGGCTGCTAGTTGAAAAGTGAACATGACAGAACAGAGCCAGACACAATGTGAAAAGAAGTGTCCATGATTAAAAAAAAAAAAAAATATGTGGAGAGGTGGCTCAGTGGTTAAGAGCACTGACTGCTCTTCCAGAGGTCCCGAGTTCAATTCCCAGCAACCACATGCTGGCTCACAACCATCTGTAATGGGATCTGGCGCCCTCTTCTGGTGTGTCTGAAGACAGCTACAGTGTATTCATATATAATAAATAAATAAACCTTTAAAAAAGTGTGATGTACTTACATCTGCACATATAAGGATGCATTCAAAACATATTTTATGTGTGCATTGGTGTTTTGCCTGCATGTATGTCTGTGTGTCTGTGTGAGAATATCAGATCTTGCAAATATAGACTGTTGTGAGCTGCCATGTGGGCGCTGGGAATTGAACCCCAGTCCTCTGAAAGAGCAGTCAGTCCTCTTAACAGCTGAGCCATCTCTCCTGCCTTAAAACATTTTAAGGCTTACAACCATCTGAAATGGGAATCTTCTGCTGTGTTAGTAGACAGCTACAGTGTACTCATATACATAAAATAAATAAATCTTTAAAAACATTTTAAATGATAACACACACACACAGTTTTTGAAATGAATAGACACAATTAACCCTATTTTCTCCCTAAATATAAGTCAACGGAGTGTAGTCATTGATTTCCACACCAAGGATATGATAAAATCTCGCTAAACCCTGGTGTGAGCACTTTTGGTAGGCTAATGCCCATCTAATTGTGCAAAGGAATTGTCAGACGCAGGTCACTGAGCTCCACTCAAAGCCCTCCCCGCCCTCCCCTGAGTGTTTCTGGCAGGACAGACAGGATGCAAGAGCTTCCTGCATAGTGAAAGTTCCTCAAAAGAGATGTTACCTGGTAAATGAGGTGAACATAGGGAGGGTCGTGAGAAGGTGGGTACGCGGGAGAGACTCGCTTCTCCTTGTGTAGAAAATCCTTGATTTCAAAAAGATACTGCTGCATTCCAACCAGGTGCCTAGACAGACTCCCCAGCTCTCTGGAAAGTGGGCAAGTTTCCTTTTGTAAGTTCTCCGTTGCAGGTGAATTCACTTCTGGGGTGCTGGTGTGATCTGGGGTCCTGCTGGGTCTAGGCAATGCTGTGCAAAGCCAGGAGGGCCTGTGACAGACTTCATGGACAATGGAATCACTGGACAGAGGGGACAAGGGACTTTTAATTTCTTGAATAAGGGCTTTTCCAGACCTCCCACTCTGAGTACTGGAGTTAGCTGTTAGCAAGAGTCCTTGGCTCAGGGGACTCACGCATGGGGAAAGGCTCTCGGTGAACTTTTCTTCTCTATCTGCTTTATTTAATAGAGCATTGATATCAGCATAAGCACCCTGACTTTCAGCAGATGTTCCAGAAGATTCTCTTCCCAGAGTTATTTCTCTAACTGTCAGATAAACAGTATACTGATCAGATTCTGAAGAAGGGAGAAAGGCTGTTTCTGTGGGCTTCTGTTTCCCTACAGTAATTAATAATAATCTGTCTGTCAAGAAACATACACCTTTTGGTCTTTCGTTACTCTCTAACTGAATTTGCTGAATATTTGGCATAGAAGATGGAGCGACAGAATAGATCAAAATTACGTTGCACGTATTGGAAGCCACAGCCACTAGCTGTGCTGTCAGGGTAAATGCTATTATGTCAGGAACCAGAATGCCTGGAATAGCGACCTTTTTTGTCATGGTCACTGCTTTCTTAAAGGTTACCAGGATCAAATGTGAAGAATCTTGGCCAGTTCCAGTCAAGTAGTCCTTTTTTCTTAAACAAATAAGAGACCTCTGCTCGGCTCCAGATCGGTTGAAATGTATGTGAGTCAGATCCAGAGGAACTGACAAGGGAGAAACTGCTGCTCCAGAATTCATTTCTGCAGCGGCTTCCTGCTCATCTACAGGGGGCGTTTCACTCACACCCACAGGATGAGGATGTACAGCACCATCTTCACCATTCGGGGGGCCGCCAAAGGCGTCGGATGCATTTAAGCTACAAAGCTTATGGAGTGGAAGTTCGGTGGCCACAGCGACCTGTGAGTTCCCCGTGGCTGTGATGGTGCGGATGCAACAGTGCACAGGAAACACTGGGCAGAAGGAGCAGCTATGAAGAGACTTCTGAGAACTGTCCCAAATGTAAGAATGGAGGCTGCTGTCTACTGCCACCACCAGCCTCTGGCCATCCAGGGTCCAACAAGCACAGTAAACGCGGCCCCTGGTGTTGATGTCCACTTTTACCCTGGGACCGCCATCTTGGTGGACGTTAGGGAAAATGGAGACATCCCGTGCAGTCAACACGGTCAGGACAGGGTCTTTTGGGTGCCACATGCAGCCCTGAGGAAGGATAGGGAGTGACTCTCTGATCTCAGAGGTCTGACACATCTGCCATTTGCTTGATCCTATAGTGCTGGGACACAGCTGCCAAACCGAGACAAGCTTTCTGTGCTGGACCGCAAGCAGAGAGGGCACGTGCACTGTGCTGACAGGGGCCCAGGAAACCCCGCAGACAGATTCAAAACTTCCAATGACTTGGGAGTCCCCGAACTTGGCCTCTCCGCTATGAAGCTGTAAATCAGTCAGGACTACCCGATTCCCGTCGGTCCACGCCAGGCCCTGGGTTGGATGTACTGCTTGATTCAGTGAGTTCAGTCCTGTCCTGGGCAGTTTTCCGTTTCCCAGCTCCATCCTTTCTGATAAAGGCTATCTGGAATGATTAAGGAGGAAAGTTACGAAGGGGCGTGGTGGCGGCGCATACCTTTAATGCCAGCACTCAGGAGCTCCAAAGTGTTAAAAAAAATTTACAACAAAATAAACTCCAGTTGCTTAAAGACTTAAATGAATAAAACAATCAATAGGCAATTCTGCAAAATATAAGACTATTTTACCATACTACATATAGTAAGTCGATCACGTACAGAAGTGTTCGTAACTAGTACAAGCACGTAACTCAGTGGTAGAGCACTTGCCTGGGATATTCAAGTGCTAGGTTCAACCACTCATATAGAAAACAAATATCAGGTTCAGGTCCATATTTCCAATACCCTGGAGTGGAAGGCAGGAGGATCAGGAGTTCAAAGCCATCCTTAGCGCTACAGCAATTGCGAGGCCAGCCTGGGCTGCATGAGATCCTGTCTCAACAAGGAAAATAGAACAGGTAGGTCAGAGCTTGAAGCAATGCACCGTGAGACATGGATTGCTTAGCAAGTGTGATATCTAAAAAAAAAAAAAAAAAGAGTGAGCATGTCAATACAGAATTAGACCAATGATTCTCAACCTTTTTGTGGACTTGAACAACTCTTTCAGAAGGGGGATCACCTAAGACCATCAGAAAACACGGATATCATTTAGACTTATAACAGTAGCAAAATTAGTGTTATGAAGTAGCAACAAAAATGGTTTTATGGTTGGGGTCACCACAACATGAGGAACTATTTTAGAGGGTCATTAGGAAGGTTGAGAACTACTGTGTTAGACAATTGGAGGCAGGGGTAGTGCTTACCCATAGGCCCATATACTCAAGAAGCTGAGGCAGGCGATCAGCTAAGGCCATCCATCTGAGACCAGCCTGGGTAAGATCTCAAAAGAGAGAAAGAACTTCCATATGGAGAAATCTCTAAGAGTGGAATTCATGATAACCCATGAATGTGTGCTATTTAGGAAAAACGTGCACCAATATGCGTGTCTGTGTGTGTGTGTTTGTTTACACAGAGACTCAGGGAAGGGTCAAGAAAGACGGGGAAACTGTTCACAGTACTCAATAAGATAAGGTGGCCTAAGAGACCAAGTGGGCTTTTCAATTTCTGTATTTGGAGAGAATTCTTTTTAAAATCATATATTCGAATTAATGTTCTTTTTATTTTTAAAGATGTATTTATTATACATAAGTACACTGTAGCTGTCTTCAGACACACCAGAAGAGGGCATCAAATCCCATTACAGATGGTTGTGAGCCACCAAGTGGTTGCTGGGAATTGAACTCAGGACCTCTATTAGAACAGTCAGTGCTCTTAACTGCTGAGCCATCTCTCCAGCCCTCAGATTATCTTCTTATAGTAAAATATTTATATATAAAATATAGACTTACTTCATAAAGAGTTTTAAGACTTTAAAAAAAAATCTTAGCCTTTAAACAGTCAAAGAATAGTAACAATTTTTTGTTCACCACTGAAGGCTGAACCCAGGGCCTGCACATGCTAGGCCGCTACTGCGAGAACTAGACCCCATGCCTATCCACAGGCAGTCTCCCCAACACTCATCGGTGAACAGGCGTGAAGGCCAGATGTCAGGCCCGGCATGGCCCTGGTGGGAACAGAATGACATGGTTCCTACCCCTAGGACAGGGCTCCGGTGTGAGCCTCCAGGATGTGGGTGTAAGGCTTGTTTGTGTAATAATGAACAAAGTTTCTGGACCCACAGCAGAGGAGGACTCTCTCCTTCTGCGCATCATCCTCCCTGTAAATGTTAATGACTCCATGATAATTAGAAACACCAGGAGTTGGGGTTGGGGATTTAGCTCAGTGGTAGAGCGCTTGCCTAGGAAGTGCAAGGCCCTGGGTTCAGTCCCAGCTCCGGAAAAAAAAGAACCAAAAAAAAAAAAAGAAACACCAGGAGTTGAGAGTGTGGCTGTGTCTCAGCAAAAATGGTAAACACTGGGACCTTCAGGACAGCCCTTAAGGCTATGAGAAAGAGCTTTAAATACAGGAGTTCAAAATGTATTATTTTTTCAACTATGCAAAAAATAAGGATGCAATATGGACTTTATGAGGGGCTTCATGAATCTAAAGGAACAAAAGCAGCAGTGCGGTGAGCCAACTTGTTAGAAAATTACTAAGGACAGAGATAAAGAGATTTGGGGAGTGGTGATCGAAAGAGATCCCACCTAGGTTAAGTTTTTTTTTTTAATGGAAGGTTTCACCAATTTGCGTGTCATCCTTGGGCAGGGGCCATGCTAATCTTCTCTGTATTGTTCCAATTTTAGTATATGTGCTGCCGAATCAAGTATTATTTTGTTTATGTTTACAAAGGGGGATAGATTCCTGAGTTCAGCATCAGCCTAGGATAGAGCAAGATTAGGGTCAGGCCTGGTGGAAATGCTAACATCAGGGCAGGGTCCCACCCAAACTATCTTATTATCTATGCTCTGAATTCTTTTGCAATGTTAAGGGGAAAAAAATGTATGCTTGCTGTTTCTTAAGAGTCAAAGGGCTGGGGTCATGGGATGCTGACACATAAGAAAATCAAAAGGGTACATGAGTAAACGACTGGATTGGTATGTGAAATAAAGGCTGGACCTGTGTTCTGCAGGAGAGCTATCCAGAGAAATTTTTAGGATAAAAAGAGAACTGTAGGGGCTGGGGGCTGGAGGCTGGGGAGATGGTTCAGTAGTTAAGAGCACTGACTGCTCATCCAGAGGTCCTGAGTTCAAACCCCAGCAACCACATGGTCCTGTAAAGGGATCCAATGCCCTCTTCCGGTGTGTCTGAAGACAGTGTACTCATAAAATAAATAGAGAGAGAGAGAGAGAGAGAGAGAGAGAGAGAGAGAGAGGGAGAGGGAGAGGGAGAGAGGGAGGGAGGGAGAGGGAGAGGGAGAGAGAGGGAGAGAGAGGGAGAGAGAGGGAGAGAGAGAGAGAGAGAGAGAGAGAGAGAGAGAGAGAGAGAGAGAGAGAGAGAGAGACAGAACTGCTTGGAAAACTGACACAAGCACACAGAATATAGACAGAGAGATCTCCCAAGAGAAAGCTGAACTTAGAAGCAGAACTCCAAAGAGAAGGCAAAAGCTGTACTAAGCAGAATCTTCAGCCTGGACCCATGAGGTGACTTTGAATCCTTTCCAGACACCCCTTCTGTCAGAACTCCTCTCCAAGTGGAGGCTGGTCCTTGGCAGCTGGGGTGTAGTTCAGAGGTGAAGCTGTAAGCTGGTAGCCTTGGGCTCTTAGTGAACACTGCCAATGCATACAATATTTAATCTTTTTGGTTCTCAAAGGACCATCCAGTTTACACACACCATTCTGCACCACTCACTTCACCCGCTCTGGCTGGGCTCCTTCTGCAGTCCCTTCGGTAAGGAGGCTCTCACCACTCCCGCCCTAATAGACATGGTTTAACCTGTCTCATTGGTTGGTCAAGTGACAAAGAGGGAACTTTAGAGGTAGCCTTTAGGCTCTATCTAAAGAAGCAGATGCTCTCCAGAAACGACCTGGCAGTCAGTGTGTGACCTAGCTGCAAATGTTGTCTCCTCACCAGCAAGTCTGTCCTTAGGATCTTGTACTAAGGAGGAATGCTCTGCTCTGTGTTTACTCAGTGTTATCACATCGAGTGACTCCACAGTGACTTGCTAAACGGGGATGAGTCCCTTGTTGTTACTAATGGTGAGGACTGGAGCCTCGACTGCACTGGTCTACAGCATGTGGTTTGTCTCTGGCAACTACTTGGGAACTTTAAGAGAGTTTTATTGATAAATAATGCATGACATATCTTCCTGGGCAGAAAATTTCCTAATGGAGCAACTAAATAATAAACCAATTTAGATGACACATTTCAAGCTTCAGTCTAATGTCACTGACAGTGAGATCCGGGAAACACAAGCATGGTCACAGTGGGCCTTTCAGGAGAGTGAGTAAACACATTTGCCTCTAGGAAGAAAGCGGACAGAATTCCTCAAACGCTAACAATTACAAAAACCTACTTTATTCCCTTCTGCTGAACTGACACAGGATCTCTTCACTCTCTTCCCCTTTTGTCAGGTCAAATGGACGTCACCTTCTAGTCTTCTCTTTCTGAATGAATTGGGCATTACATGCTGTTAGGCAGATTTTTTTTAAAGTGTAAGATTTATTTTTTTAAAGATTTATTTATGTATTACATATGAGTACACTGTAATTGTCTTCAGACACACCAGAAGAGGGCATCGGATCCCATTACAGATGGTTGTGAGCCACCACATGGTTGCTGGGAATTGAACTCAGGACCTCTGGAAGAACAGTCAGTGCTCTTAACCACTGAGCCATCTCTCCAGCCCCAAGGATTAATGTTTGTGTGTGTGTGTGTGTGTGTGTGTGTGTGTGTGTGTGTATGTGTGTGTACATGCATAACACACATGTGAAGGTCAGAAAACAACTTTTAGGAGTTGGTTCTCTCCTTTCACCATATGGGTCCTAGATATACACTCAGTTGATATAAACCCGAGTTCAATTCCTAAATCCCCAAAAAATTCAAGGAAAGAACTCACAAAAGTTGTCCTGTGACTTCCACCCATCTGCCATAGTATGTGTACCCTGACCTAGTCAGGGGAGTGCTTCTTAATAATAGATAAAAATAAAAGCCTGGCTGTGGTGGTACATGCCTTTAATCCCAGCACCCCGAGGGGCAGAGGTAGACAGATCTCTGAGTTCGAGGCCAACCTGATCTACAGAGAGATTACCAGGGCAGACAAGATTACACAGAGAAATCCTGGTGTGGGAGAACAGACAAACAAACAAAAACCCAAAACCAAATGGAAAAAAAAGTAAACAAAAAGCAAAGGGTAAAATAAAAACGAGAGAGGAAACGAAGTTTGCAGCTGTTTCCACAGAGAAAAGACTGGACACAGGAGATGCTTCTCTGTAGACAAAAAGACTGTGCTATCAGACACGATGTGAATACTGAAAAATATTTTTGAGGGACAGCATGCAAAGTTTTAGCTTGGGAAAGAGTTGAACCATTAACCAGAGATGCAGAAGGCTGTATACTTTGAAGATGAGAAAGGTGTGTAGTATGTTATTTATTTATTTATTTATTTATTTTTAAAAGATTTATTTATTATATATAAGTACTCTGTCGCTGTCTTCAGACACACCAGAAGAGGGCACCAGATCTCATTACAGGTGGTTGTGAGCCACCATGGATTGCTGGGATTTGAACTCAGGCCCTCTAGAAGAGCAGTCGGTCCTCTTAACCACTAAGCCATCTCTCTAGCCCAATGTATTTATTTTTGATACAGGCCCTCTTGTAGCCCAGACAGGCCTGGAGCTTCTTGTCCTTCTGCCTGTACTTCCTAAGTAATGAGAATAATACTGACCTGCTGAGGATGGAACCCAGAGCCTTGTGTATGCTAGGCAAACACTCCACCAACTGAGATACAGCCAGTTATGACAAAATTTAGTATTAAATTTCATGTAAAGCACCTCTAAGGTTGCAATGGATGTACCTTAGGCAGTCACGGGAAGGATTTGGGAGTCACTGACATAAGGTAAGTAAAGCCAAAGCAATTAAGGATCTCATCATTAAAAAAACCAAACCAAACCAAAACCAGAAAGCTAGCCAAAGATAGCCCAGCAGTTATCAGGGTCTTGTGCACAAGTCTGACACCCGAGTCCAACCCCTGGATCCCACAAAGAGGCAGGAGAGAACCAATTCACAAAAGTTACCCCATGACTTCCAACTTTGCGCCAGAGCAGGAGCACATGCCTGCGCAAACGCTGATGCACACGCACGGCCTCGAGGTCGGTTAGACTACACAGTGAGTTTCAGGCTAGCACAGACAGCAAAATGACACCCAGTCTCAAAAAGACGAAACCAGATAAAAACCAAACCAAAAACAAAGCAAAATCTGACCTGAGACAGAGATACTGACTACAGCTTAACTGAATACCGGTTAGAGCCTCCTGCAATTAACTAAAAGCTCGGCTATTATGATTTGTGATTTAAAACAAGTTCTTAGTTCGGTTTGTTCAAACACCTCAAAGTTCGTAGGCGATTTTACCTTGCTACAAATAAGGCTATATTCCTTAAGCTCTATTATCTATTACCATAAGAATCACTCGAGCATCCCAAGGGCACTTGTTAAAGTCCACACCGCTTGCTTCTACTGCAGTCTGATCCTCTTCAACTCTCCCTCACACACGGTCCGTCCGCCTCATTCTCAACTTCTCCCCACGCCCACATCCCTGGGCCTTAAGTGCCATCCACCTCTTCCCTTCCCAGCCCCGGCCTCCCTAACACCCGCCAGGCCTTGCCACAAAAAACCCCACGAAATACCTTGGTCTCTCTACCTCCCCGCCCCACACATAAAATCCCGGGGGCCGCTCACGTCACAAGACAGCGGATCAGAAGTCCCGGGCAACTAACGGAAGCCTCGGCCTTTGGACCTCCGAGAATCCTCCAGGCTATTGGTTATTGAGTGCGTTACATAGGCGGCGGGTCCTTCTGCTGGCCAATAAGCGCGGAGTTTGTCGCGAGCGTTTCTGGGACTTGTAGTCCCTGTGAAACCACCGCCCGTAAACCTTCACAATCTTCTCAAGTGCTTCAACCTCTTCTCCCACGCAGGTCTCATCCGTTCTCTTAGAAGAGGTTGGTAAGAAGGAATCGGAATTCTACGGACACCATGTGTCAATAGTTTTTAGTTTAGTTTAGAAGGGAGTCAGGAACTCCCCATTTGAAAATCCCATAAAATATTACTCTCAAAATGTAAAAAGCATCCCTTTACCTGAAGCCAGCCTCCTAGGCCTGCCCAAGTAGCAGATCTGTCCTATCCCTAATCTCAAAGTACCTGCCCAAGGACATAGCTAGTAGGGTTGGCTGAGGGTGAGGGTGAGTGGGTGGGGTGTCTTAAGCTCTTGTGTGTTTTTTGTTTGTTTTTTTTTTTTTTTTTTGGTTCTTTTTTTCGGAGCTGGGGACCGAACCCAGGGCCTTGCCCTTCCTAGGCAAGCGCTCTACCACTGAGCTAAATCCCCAACCCCAGCTCTTGTGTTTTAAACCCTGAGGACTCTAGGCCACACCCGTGGGCTTTTCTGACTCTGACCTGGACAGTACTGTAAACGATTTTTTTTTTTTTTTGGTTCTTTTTTTCGGAGCTGGGGACCGAACCCAGGGCCTTGCCCTTCCTAGGCAAGCGCTCTACCACTGAGCTAAATCCCCAACCCCAGCTCTTGTGTTTTAAACCCTGAGGACTCTAGGCCACACCCGTGGGCTTTTCTGACTCTGACCTGGACAGTACTGTAAACGATTTTTTTTTTTTTTTTGGTTCTTTTTTTCGGAGCTGGGGACCGAACCCAGGGCCTTGCGCTTCCTAGGTAAGCGCTCTACCACTGAGCTAAATCCCCAGCCCCTGTAAACGATTTTTTACTGAACGCCAACTTCAGTCCTTGTACCTGGATACTGGCAACCTCATATGCGAGCTAGCTAGCTACTTGGAATAGTGGAGACAGAGAATGAGAGGAGAATGTCTCAAGTTTCAGTTCTGGGTTTTTGAATAGGTCTTTCTCCCATACTCACCTAACATCTGTCTCTTGTCAGAAACAAATTCATGTCGATTTTTGCAACGATGTAGAAAGGATTGGGGGGGGGGGTGTTGTGCATTTCTTAAAGTCTCCTTCAGCCCTCAAGCAAATGCTACCTCCTTCCAATGTATCTTCCTAGGGGCCATGGATATAGTCTCTGTTTGCTTAGGTGTGTGAACAGGCCCTGGTTTCTCTGGGTCCAATTCCCAGAACCAAGGAAGCAGAGGATTCGGGAAGAACAAAAGTATCTTTCTAGATTCTGATTTGGTTTGGGGAGAGGTAAAAGAATCCATTTATTCTTTGTATAGCACTCACCACTTCAGACTGTAGCAGTGACCTCGGCACACAGCTGATCCTGCTTTAATTCAACTGGAATCCCCAGGGAGCAGTCCTTTACCTTGAAAAGTGGGACCCCCAATACAAATTCCTGCTGTGAAACTTCGAGGGATGATGAATATGGGCTTTAAGGTGGTTGGGGAAAATTCATCAATAATTGGTTCCTTCCCTCCTCCGGCTCTGCTTCTATAGATCCGGGAAGCCTAGCCAGGGTGCTCTGAACCCCACGGCACTGAGCACATGTATTTAAAGTGTTAGTTTAATTACCGACTTTCTCCTCCTAGTCTGTAGGATTGAGTGGACTCCCTGGAGCATTGCACCGTGTAGGTGCTAAATAAATATACATTGAGCCGAGAGATGGGTAGATGTGTGGATGAATGTGCTAGTGCCGGCACGCCTCGCCTCCCCCTTCAGCCTGTGGGTTAATGGTGGTTAGTCTGGCCAGGATCCGGAGCAGCCACGTCAGGGTCGCTTCCCTCGGGCCCCGCCCCGGCCGACCCCACCTTGTCGCACAGCTCCACCCCGCCGCCCCCTTCCCGGCGGCCCCTCCCCGCGCAGGTCCTGACTCCAGCCGCACCTCCTCCGGCTCTGCAGTGGCGGCAAGAAGACGAGCCGGAGCGCCTGCGGGGTCCGGCCTGAGCAGAGCCGGGGTCGGGGCAGCCGCGAGGACCCCCTTGGAGGCGGGGCCTGTGGGACCGCGATGGGCGTGGAGATCGAGACCATCTCCCCGGGAGACGGTACCGGGCGGCCGGGCCCGGGAGGAGGAGGAGGGGTCCCGGGGCGGAGTCCGGGCTGGGATCTGATTCCGAGGTGGCTCCGGGGACCTGAAGCGGGGAGAGGGGCAAAGAAGCGGGTGGCAGGAAGAAACCCCGGACCCCGATTCTTTGGGCTTTTAGAGGACAACTCACCATCCCGGTCTGCTCCCGCTCACCTTGGGGAGTGAAGGCGGCAACCTTGGGGCAAGGGGTCTATGTCTGGCCACTCTCCTACGCTGCGGCTGCTGCCGCCTGAGCTGCAAGCTCTCGATTAACCGTTGCTACTGACTGACCAGGTTTGAATTTCTGTTCAGTGTTCCCTGTTCTGCACTAGGGATAGTCCGCTTTAGGGGTTCCTGCTCTATAGGGAAACCCCTCCTAAGGCGCCCCACCTCTCAGGCCCTCTTGTCTGGCAGCCCCCAGGCTAGGCAGTGGTGTGTTGTAGAGAGGGCCAATTTGGGAGCCTGCCACTCCTTTAGCTGCTTTTGCTTCTTATTTCACCCTCCGGATCCCACTCAGCCTTCCTAGTCATCTGCCCTCTACCATGCCCTCCCCAGGCAAAACCCAGCCTTCGGACCTGCTGGAGGGTCCATGGTGCCTTAGTCAGTCAGGCCAAAACAGAACTCTCGGTTCCTAATTTTGTTCATATCCCCCCCACCTCGCCCCCACCTCCCAGTCTGTCTATCAATGGGTTCCCAGTCTCTGTCAAGAGAACCAGCATCAAGTTTCTTCAACTACTTGGAAAACTGGGTGTAGTCAACATGTTCAAGGAGTAGCTAATTCTTAAGCAAAATTTAATCCAGACCCAAAGCTACCCCCAAGGTCTGTAGTGTTTAACACGCAAACTTGCTGTTCGATATTATCGGCATGCCCCTCCCCAGGAAATTAAAGGGCTTCTGGGTTACAGGCGAGCGGTTCCTGGAAGTACCAGCTACTACCCAGATCATTCCTTGCGGGCACAGGTTTCTCTATCCATACAAAGAACTTTAGTGCCGGGGGGGGGGGGGGGGGTCGAGGAATCCTTCCCCAGGCCCTGTCACCCACACAACCTCTGAGCTGTGTCCCTATCTTCCTTCTCCCTGCCTTCCATTTGACTTCTGCTCCTCACTCTGCTCGTTTTTTCTCTCCGGTCTCCTAACATGCAAAGCTTTACGGGCCCCTCCCTCAGGCAGAAAATCATTAAAAGGTTCTTCCCCTACTTCTGCAAGCACTTGCCCCCTGTAGTGATAGCTAGGGTGGGAGTGACCCACACTGGCACTTCCTCTTTCACTACGTATTGTCCACGCATCCACAACCAACCTCACCAAGCCACTTGCGAGTTGTTAAAAAAAACAAAAACAAACCAGCACTCATCTAGCAAATATTTATGGAACACGCACTGTGTGCTGGACCCTAGGGTTACAGGATGGAACCAATGGGCTCTCACGGCGACTGGACTTGAGGACCCTAAGGCTGTGTGTGCTTCCAGGTGGAACCCAGGGCCTTCTGCATGCTAGGCACCTGCTGTGCACTGAGCTACATCCCGACTCTGGATTCCAGGTTTTTGAACATGTCTTACAACTAATTCTATTTCCCAGATCCCTTTACTTCTCCAGACAGACTCCCACGCATCTTTTAACAGCCAATTTAACTATTTTCTGCAGGCGTTTTCTGGCTCCCGTTGGCAGGCTCCTACAGTCCACCAAACGTTGACTGTGTTGTTAATGTTCCCAAGTTCATAATCCAGAGGCTCTTGAGTGTCCCACCCAGTTTGTTTATCCAGGGTCGGCTCGGCATCCGCCTCCGTGCAGTAAAAACTTGCATGTCTAATAGGCAGCTCGAGATTGCCACCCTCACAAATCTGTTTCTTTCCAGTTTTCTCATCTCTCAGAACAGCTCTACCACCTCCCAGTTACCCAAACCCAAAATTCAAGCATCGTTCTTATTTTCTCCTTTTCTGTCATCCAATGGTGAGATGGGCAGTGGGCTCCTTCCCCTCATCCACTTGCATGCCCTTGTCAGCCCTGCTTCCAAAACGTATCTCCACTCTATTTCACTCTCTTCTCGGCTGCCACTACCTTAATTCATGCAACCATTGATTTCTTGTCTAGATAATCGCAACAGATGTCTAACCATCCATCCCACACGTGGGAGCCAGAGTGATCTTATAAAATCTTAATTCGGATTAGGTCATTTCCATGCTTTTAAACCCACCAGTGGTTTCCTATTGCACTTAGAATTAAACCCATCTCCGTAAGACGCGTGGCTTTCATGTTCTTCTCCTCCCATCTCACCCTTTCTCTTCTGAAAACACACCGATCTTTTCCTGCTTCACGGTCTTTGAGTTGGACCCCCCCCCCCCACCCCGAAGCTGGGGACCGAACCCAGGACCTTGCGCTTGCTGGGCAAGCGCTCTACCGCTGAGCTAAATCCCCAACCCCGAGTTGGTTCCTTCTTAAAGCACCAGCTCAAACCTCATCTTGTCCGAAATGCCTTCCTGGCACGCCCTTTCTGAATCTGTGGACTCGGTGTGTCTCTCTGAAATTCATCAGTTGTTAATTTTCTCCGGAGGACTTATCAGCACCTGTAATTATCATATTTATATAAACATTGTCTCCTTCCATTAGAATGTAAATGGGGGAGGGCAGGGGGAGGGGAGAGATGGCTCAGTGGCTAAGAACTCTAGCTGTGCAAACATGAAGATTTGAGCTTGAATCTTCTTCGCTCATCCACAAAAAGCTAGGTGTGATGTCTAGTGCCTGTAACTCCAGCATTTCGGAGCAGAGACGGGCAGACCCTATGAGCTCTACAGCACAGCTGCTGGGTCAGTGACTGACAGCTCAGGGAAGTAAGTGGGAGGAGGATCGAGGAAGACACAGTATCTTTCTCCAGCCTCCACAGACCGGCATGCACCCCCCCCACACACACATATACATACCACCCCACCACACCCCACATGACCATTTCACATATACAAAAGAAAGAATTAGACCTCAGAAGAGCAGGGGTCCTGTCTGCACTGTTCTCTGTTGTATCTCCGACACGAGAGCACAGGCCTGCTCATTACTGATGTCTTATGAATGACCACGTTTATTCATCTTTTTTTTAAAAAAGATTTATTACACTATAGCTGTCTTCAGACACACCAGAAGAGGGCATCAGATCCCATTACAGATGGTTGTGAGCCACCCTGTGGTTGCTGGGATTTGAACTCAGGACCTCTGGAAGACCAGTCAGTGCTCTTAACCACTGAGCCACCTCTCCAGCCCAGGTTTATTCATCTTTGATGCAGTCATGACTCCATAGCAATCCGAGACTTAGGTTCCCGCTTCTCTTCTTCGTGAGTTCATATAATACTCTTTGTAATCTACTTCAGATCGTCGGACCCAGTAGGCCATTCATGATTCTGTTCTAGCACACAGTAGGCTATTCCTGTATACTTGTAAAATAGATGAAAGTAAAAGGAGCAATAAAAAGCAATGGGACTGGGGTTGGGGATTTGGCTCAGTGGCAGAGCGCTTGCCTAGGAAGCGCAAGGCCCTGGGTTCGATCCCCAGCTCCGAAAAGAGAACCAAAAAAAAAGGGGGGTTGGGGATTTAGCTCAGTGGTAGAGTGCTTGCCTAGGAAGCGCAAGGCCCTGGGTTCGATCCCCAGCTCCGAAAAAAGAACCAAAAAAAAAAAAAAAAAAAAAAAAAAAGCAATGGGACTGCTTTTGTTATAGACTGGGGAAATTGAGACCAGTAACATTAAGTTCAAATGCAAGCCAGAAAGGAGACATCAGTTCTCACTCATATAAGGCATAGAGATCTTTCTCTCCTTTTTCTTTTTCTTTCTTTCTTCCTTCCTTTCTTTCTTTTCTTTTCGGTTATTTTTTGTTTGTTTTGTTTTGTTTTGTTTTTTGAGACAGCATCTCACTCCATAGCCTTGGCTGTCCTGAAACTCACTCTGTAGACCAGGCTGGCCTTGAATACACAGAGAGCTGCTTACCTCTGCCTCCCCAGTGCTGGGATTAACGGAACGCCACTGCTACCCTCTTGGCGAGCTTTTCTAATACCCTAATTTTTGCATCTGCCTTAATCTCTCCTGACAGGAAGGACATTCCCTAAGAAGGGTCAGATATGCGTGGTGCACTACACAGGTAGGTTTCCTTCTCTTAGCGCTGGCCCAGGCCTGCCCCTCCCAAGGCAGGGCTGCCCTGTAAGCTTCTCTCAGGAGGGTCTTGTCCATGGATTATCCTCAAAGCCCAGGGCAGCCAGGTTGCCTGTCACCAGTTTTATTCTTTTCCTCACCCACAAAGACCATCTATGGTGCCAGACTCTGGTAAAATCAAACCTCCAGTTTTACAACTGGGTACCCTGGCCTCCCTGCTCCTTTCTGATGTTTCAGATTTATTCTGTAAGGTCTGAGAACCCTCAAAATCCCCATTTACCCTGTTTTTCTTTTGTGCCCTGCCAACGCCACTGCAGTGAGAAGGGTGTGGTCGGTAGCCACACTGTCTGCAGGTGCTGGGAGAATCCAGGGGAGGTTGCCACAAGTCTGCTGTCTTGAATGATGTGCGTTTGCAGACCCAAGGACCAAGGGACATTCTATATTTATTTTATCTTATGTGTATGTATGTATGTGTGCATGTGTGTATATGTATGTATGTGTGTGTATGTATGTATGCATGTATGTGTGCCACATGCGTGCCTGGTGGAGGTAAGAGATGTCAGGTCCCTGATACTGGAGTTATGGAGGTTTATGACCCACCATGTGGGTGCTGGGAACTGAAGTGGGGTGTTTTGGAAAAAAAAAATCAACAAGTACTCTTAACTCCTGAGCCATCTCCCTCCTCCCCACCCCCAGGAACATTCTAGATGCGTTCTTTAGAACTGCTGGAGGAAGATTGCTGGCAGGTGTTTGCTCTAAGAGGTGTGAGGACTCTGCCTTGTGACTCGCTCGCTAATGTGGCAAACTCTATGGGTGAGAGCCATTTAGCATACAGCAAGGCCAGCTTAATTCCTGGGACATATTCAGATGGGGCCATTTTTAGCAGGTTCTCTAGGCCAGCGTGAAGCACCAGATTGGGTCTAGCAGATGATGTGGCTGTTTTTTTAACAGTTGTATCTCCAGCCACTGATGTCAGCACAGGAGGGCTGTTTTATCTCCTGGTGATATAGCCTAATTACCCTGGGGCCTCTGACCAGGATAATTGATTTGTCTCTTCTACATGTTACGGACGGATTATTGTTTATCAGATTAATGAGACCAAACATCCTTTTTTTTTTTTAAAGATTTATTTATTTACTATATATAATTACACTGTCACTGTCTTCAGACACACCATAAGAGGGCATCAGATCCCATTACAGATAGTTGCGAACCACCTTGTGGCTGCTGGGAATTGAACTCAGGACCTCTGGAAGAGCAGTCAGTGCTCTTAACTGCTGAGCCATCTCTCCAGCTCACCAAACATCCTTTTGCAGAGTTTCCCAAGTGTGTGTACATTGAGTAGGCATGGCCCATTAAAAGCATCAGCTACAAGTGGTTCTGCTTTGTGAGACCCTGTCTTATTAATCAAATACAGCAGGAGACTGTAAGAAACTTCTAGTAAACTTTTAAAGAATTAAATATAATCTGGGCCTGGTGGCCCACACCTATAATCCGTCACTTGGGAGTGGGAGCAAGAGCATCAAAAGTTCAGTGCCAGCCTGGGTTGAGTAGTGAGTTTATGTGCCTAGTGCCTGCACAGACTGGCAGAGGACATTGGATTCTCTGAAACCGGAGTTACAGACAGTTGAGAGTTGTGGTATGGTTGGCAGGATTTGAACCCAGGTCCTCTGCAAGAGCAGCCAGTGCTCCTAAACACTGAGCCGTCCCTCAAGCCTCTCGACATTAGTCTTTAATAGTATCTTTTGAGCAGAAGTTCTTCATTTTAGTGAGGTCATACTTACCACTCTTCTTCATGCCTACATATTTTTCTGTGTTTGCTTCAAGGAATCTCCCACTGTATTGTGAAGTTACTCATTTATTCCCGTTTATTATCACCTGGTAGAGATGTTGGTGGCCGTGTTTGCTTTTCTTCTCTCTCTCTCTGTTTTTTTCTATTGTTTCTGTCATTTGAGACACTGTC
This sequence comes from Rattus norvegicus, assembly GCF_021556685.1. Classification (NCBI taxonomy): domain Eukaryota; kingdom Metazoa; phylum Chordata; class Mammalia; order Rodentia; family Muridae; genus Rattus; species Rattus norvegicus. The sequence goes on along the minus strand of NC_141539.1, from coordinate 34,082,350 downwards.
CCATGTGACTTGAGGTTGGCTTTGAGTTTGTTCTGTAGTCAAGGCTGGCCTTGAGTTCCTGGTCCTCCTGCTTCCAGCTGAACATTGGGATTACAGTGCTCACTGTCACACCCAGCTACTTGGTAGATATTTTGTGTGGTAGTATGCCTACTGCTACTTTATTAATTTTATTTTATTATTCATATTTAGGTCTATGATTCATCTGGAACCGATTCTCATGTGTAAAGGTGGGAGGGGCTTACATTAGATTTTTTTTTCCCCCTTGTGGATATCGATTTGATCCTGCAGTGTTAATCCAAATAGTCATCCTTTATTTGTTGTATATTACAGAAACATCTTTGTAAAGAAGTCAACATATTTATGCGGGCCCGTTTCCGGATGATGTGGCTTTGGCTGAATTTACAGCCGCAGATAGTTGTCACATGGTTTCCAGTAGATTCGACTTTATGAAAGCTGAAGGCACTGGGGACTGGGGAAGCCAGTCTATAAATGGATTGTGCATGTACACACATTCAAGCATGCATTTGTCCAAGGGCCTATCTGTATGAATATATGTAGGTCTGTCGATCTAAATATTTTCTTAGCATCTGTTTGACCATCAGGACTTCTCTCCTGAGTAGTCTGTGTGTATGTGCGTGTGAGCGTACATAAATATCTCTGTGAATGTGACTTATCTTAGCAACTGTGTATATGCATGAGTCTGTGTTTGATCTCTGCAGCATCTCTGGGTAGCCAGAAGGGTTTCTCCTTTGCCACATTTAGAACTCAGGGCAGGAGCCCAATCTATCTATTCTACCCAGAAGGTAGGTAAAGAAGACTCATTAGTACACACTCAAGCCGTGGGAATTCGGAAGTAAAATAATACATGCTCAGATGCTCGTAAGTTGGCAAAGCTTGCTGGGTTAAATATGGAAAATATGAGGCCTATTTCGCCAACATCGCTCAGCGAGTCAGTGCCATGCTGAAGTCAGACCCTGTCTAACTGGGTGTGGAGACTCACAACTGAGATCTAGCACCTGGAAACTCCTGCAGGTTCGAGGTCAGCCAGGCCAGCCTGGGCTACAGCCTGGAAGTAGTACGAAAGGTTTAAGAGGGATGGAGGAACTTAAGAATGGTGTGCTCTGAATAGGTAGGGAGACGGGGCGCGAGGTGGGAGAGAGAAGTTGAAGGCAAGCATCACTAGCCTCAGGCTTTTGGATTCTGCTCTGGGAGCTAGTGAAGTATTCTAAGCAGGGATATAAATACGATCAGAATTGTGGGGCAGGGAAAGACAATCTGTCAACTTATAGAGTAGAAGGTTGGTAAGGAGTAGACACGCCAGTTTGGAGGCTGTTCCAGGCCACAGGTGAGCCGTGGTGGTGACTCCATGAGACCACAGGTGGCAGTAGCAGAAACTGAAGTTGGATTCCAGATGGGTGTAGGACTTGGTGACAGGCTGGAGGTGAGGCAGAGAGACGCGTCCACACTTCCTGCTTGTCAGCAGGGCTGATGGGTTCATGCAGAAGAGGAACTGTGTTTAGACCTGCTCAGTCTCACTGCTAGTTCACTCACAACCACAGCTCTTTTCTGCCCTCTTCTTACTTTGATAGGGATGCTCCAGAATGGCAAGAAATTCGATTCGTCCAGAGACAGAAACAAACCCTTCAAGTTCAGAATTGGCAAGCAGGAAGTCATCAAAGGTTTTGAAGAAGGCGCTGCCCAGGTAGGCAGAGGATGCATCCTGAAGGGTTTAGGAGGCTGAGGATGCACACTGAAGGGTTTAAGGAGGTCCTTAAACAGACCTCACACTGCCTTAACACCACTCCCAGGGTGCAGCGACGCCACCTAGCGCTCACTTCTGGCTCTGTCCCTCCCCTCTTCTGTGGCTGAGCGTCTGTGTCTTACCCTAGGCATTTCCTCCTAGGATTGCTTGAGCTGGCTGTAAAGGCCAGCAAGATGTCTGAGCTAAGAACAGCTAGAGACGGATTAAGTCAAGAAGTGCTTTGGGCTTTGCTTTTTAACAGTTTTGAAGCTATTCCAGACATAAAAATATTACAGATAGAGTGAAGTGCCTATATAATTTTCACCCAGCTTCCTCAAATGTTAACATACATAACCATACTACAGTGGTTCAAGTAGAACGCTAACATCAACACAACATTGGCCGGGCAACTTGAGCTTTTGGTATTCTTTGAAATTCAGACCTCGCAGCTTTCTTACTAATGGATGTCCAGTGGGTTAACAGCGCTGGTGGGCTTTGGTTCCAGCTCTCCCTCTGTTTGTCTGGGAACTCATAAGACGTCTCATTCCCGTAGCTCTGCCCCTGTCACCTTGATGTGGCCTTTAGTCGCCGAATCTTAACTGTTCCTGTCACAAGTGTATTCAGCGCTGTTACACGTTCCTCAAGGGCTCCCTCTGAAGAGGACCAGGAACAATTACGAGCAGACACGAGTGCCATTGCTGGATAAGCAATAACACTTGTTGCTTGAATGAATCTGAGGCTACTTCGTGGCTGCTAACTGCCCCATAGTCGAGTCTATTTTGAGGCAGAATCTGCATGTTCAAGTGCGTGGCTTAACTTCAGTGTGCCAGGAATAAAATTAATCTCTGCTCTTTGGAATGACCCTAAAGATGGTTTGGGGGAAATGCCATAGTTATCTTCCTTTTTTCTTTTAAATCAAGCTGGGTCCTCTTTCTCCTCTTCCCATCTGCCCCCCCATCCCTGCTAGATGAGCTTGGGGCAGAGGGCGAAGCTGACCTGCACCCCTGATGTGGCATATGGAGCTACTGGCCACCCCGGTGTCATCCCTCCCAATGCCACCCTCATCTTTGACGTGGAGCTGCTCAACTTAGAGTGAAGGCAGGAAGGAAGTCGAGGTGGCTGGAGAAGGCTCCTGCTCTGTCCTAGCCTGCTCTCTCTGCCACTGGGACGGCTCCTCCAATGTAGGGCTCTTGATCAGTGTGCTGACCCCACCGCCCCTTGACATTATCTGTTCTTTCTGCCCAACTTGCTCTGTATGTGTCGGCCACTTAACCGTCCCCATACATCTTTGCTTGAGGAAACTTTTAGTTGCAGATCCAAACATTTCAGACTGCATTTTGTGTGATGCATGTGGTAGCCATTCCTGATCATAGGACACAGATCTCGTTTGCACAATCTATATTGCCTTACCTGCACTTAAGCCAGATATACAAGGTGCTCAGACATGCGCTGTACATGGTTACCTGGAGGGACTTGAGCCAGTTACCTTTGCTGTCACTTTCTTATCTTCTGTTGGCTGCTCACTTTAAGCACTGCCCTCTTTGGAAATACTATGTAAAATAAAGGCTCTGTGCTTGGCATCTTCCTGTCCATCATGTTGTGGGAGGTTCTTTAATGACAACACAAGCCAACTGCCCTTGGTGAAGAAGAGTGAAAGGGTACTTCCAAGTAGCTAAGAGACTGTATGTAACAGCTGTGTGAGCAAACTGTTCATGCTGGACCTTTCAGACAGGGTGTCAGAGCCCAGGCTAACCTAGCACTCCTTCAGCCTCCTGACTGCTGGTATTACAGGTGCATATATACCACCAGGTTCAGTTTTACTTTTTAAATAAAATGATCACAAATCCTCTAAGAAACTTTGGAAATTAGCTTCCACCCTACCAAGCTTTCACCGGCTTGGAGTCCTCCGCGTAACTAACTCAGCATCCTAGCAAACCCGTGTGGGATTTCATCTCCCAGGGCGGTCCTGCAGCTTCATCTATTTGAAGAGATTGAGGGGTGAGCTCCCCTCAGTAGATAGGAGCTGTGTGCATCTGAGCACATGAATATGTCAAACGCTTGAAACCTTGGACTCACTCTGGGAAGTTACTTTTGAAAAAAGTGTGGTTCTGGGTTTATTTTCATAGGCAACACTCAATTACATCTAGATTTGCTCTAGCTTACCATGAAGAGTTACTTCTGATAATAATGGTGGCAGGGGGGAGTGTGTGTGTGTGTGTGTGTGTGTGTGTGTGTGTCCTGCATGCATGCAGGTCCAAATGGAGGCCAGAGGACAACCTAGAATGTTAATCCTTGGGAGCCATCAATCTTGTTCATTTACTTATCTATTTATTTGAGAGAGGCTCTCACTGTGTAGCCCAGGCTGGCCTTGAACTCAAACAAACAGATCTATCTGCCTCTGTCTCCCAAGTGTTGGAATTAAAGATACACTGGTTTACATCCAACATTCCATGAAGGACATGGGCCACAGTTGGGGCTAGTTTACCTACTGCCCACACCCAGAAAGTCATACATGAATCCCTCTGCTGAGGCTGAGGGGTTCACGAAAAGGTAGTGCTTTGGATGAAATCGTGAATGGAAAGGAGTTACCTTGCTTTTACTCATCCATGGCCAAAGGATACTGTACCCATTCCTTTTGGGGGTGACTCCTCTAGAATGTCCTGCTCCCTTTTGATGACTCAAACGCCTGTAATTCCTCAGAACGCAATCTGTATAGAAGATACACCCATGCTTTCTGCTATGACACCAATAGGATGAGCAAAAATGACATCAAAGACTATTTCATGGGCCCATTACAGGGCGCACCAAAGATCTGTTCATAGCAGTATAGCCTGGGTGACAAGAAGCTATAATGATACCCACTAAGAAACCCTAAAAATGCAAACTTACTAGCTAGCACCCTAAGGATACACGAGACTTTTTACAGGTAAGCTGAGAAATGATCATTCGAGTCTTTGGGAAATGATGTAGAAAAATCACAACACAGGCCAGAGTTTAGATGGCATATTGAGAGGTTGGTAAGCAATAGACTACTATTAAGATCCATGTCCCATCAGTTGTTTTTGAACTGCTACTCAATAAGTCTCATGAGTTGTTAGAAACTCGACTCTGCTCACTGAAAGTAAAGCAACTTGGACACCTGCACAGGTGACTACGGGGACACAATTTGCCCCTTGCACTTCCTGTCCATTGAGAAAGGAGTTCACTGTGTAGCCTCGGCTAGCCTCAAATGTATGACTCTCTTGCCTCTGTCTTTTGAGTGTTTAGAGTATAGGTGTGTGCCACCATGTTCAGCTCCGCCCCCTTACTCTTGGTTTAAAAAACTGAACTTTAGATGGCCGGTGCACAGGACAATCATCAACTAGAACCCTAGGTTTAGCAACGCACCTCCTGCAGAGAGGCTCAGTGTCAGGCCCCAAGTCTAAGTTCTTGTGACTAAGTCACAGCATTCCAAACAATCAGAAGTGAATGTTTTCTGTAGTGCTGGGGTCAAACACAGTGCTTGGCTCCAAAAGCCCTCTTCTGTTGAGCTACATCCCCAGTCCTAGTTTTAAAACTCAACTTGGGGTCATGAAATTCAGCAAATAGACACATAGTCCAAATGACAGACTGTTCCTATCTGCTCATAGAAGAAATTCTCCTGGTTATTCACACCACTAGCAGCGAGCTGGCTGCCACTTAGAGACCACACTCCAGGATTAGTAAGGAAATCATACAGGCACTCACAAGAGAGTTACAGCTGTGACCTGTGATCTGCTCCCCCTTCTTAGAAATGGCTTTCTGCTGCCAGTGGGGCCATGGTGGTTCATGCCTTTAATCCCAGTACTTAGGAGGCTGAGGCCAGCCCGGCCTACAGAGTTCCAGGATGGTCAGGGAAACCCTGCCTTAAAAGGAGGTGGAGGGCTGGGGTTAACGGTGCTGTCAAAAGCCACTGAGACATAATAGTTTCATTTTTTTAGTGAGCTTTGAAAAGACAGTATAAAATCTAGAAAGAGGCCTATTTCCTTAAAAATAACAACAGACTTTAAATGCATTTAAAAGTAGCCATTGACACTAGTCCGTCTATGTAGGTTTCAAAGTGACTCTAGGTTCTGGGTATATAAAGCAGTCAGTCCACACTTCTCCATTTGGCCCGTGTCTGAACTATAAAAAGAAAATTTATAGCTGTCTCCTCCTAAGCTGTCAAGCCATAATGAATGTGACAATTATTATAGTCTTCCCATGTCATGGAAACTCCTACAAACTAAGCATTTTATTTTATTTATGGCAAAGACATATTGTGAGCTAAGTCCAAAACATATAGTTAATAATGAAAAGGAAAGTCTACTTAACTACAGCCTTGGCCAAGTAATAGCACCACCCCAAACAGCTTGCTCTCAGGTTTCTAACAATGCCCTGAGTCATTCTGTCTGTGATGGACCTCTGCTCAAGGATAATGACCTCTGCTGCAAGGACAAGGGTTACCACACTGATAGGTGTCTGGTTCTTTGTGGCTCTCATACCAGTCCTTTCACATCTTTGCTTTTGAGACAGTCTTACTCTGTAATCGAGGCTGAGAGTGGCCCAGGATTTACAACATACCCTAGTAAGCTCATAGTGATCCTCCTGCCTCAGCTTTCCCAAGTGCTGGGATTCTAATTGTATGCTATACTAGCTTTTTATGAAAGCATTTTATCCAATCAACAGGATGAATTTTGGTGTCCTCGTGTGTGACCTACTCACTAGGTTGTTATTAAAAATGACAAGCCTAGGCAGCATGTGGCAGTACACTCCTTTAGTCCTAGCACTTGTAGGCAGAGGCACAAAGAGATTTCTGTTCACTGGAGGACAGCCTAGTCTGCACGGAGAGACCCTGTCTCAAAAAACGAAACAAAAACAAGTCTGCAAGTTCCTCAGGCTCAGAGTTTGGTAAAGGCATTTGCTATCAAGTCTGACAACCTGAGCTCAAGCTCCAAGACCCATCTGATCAAAGAAGAGCTCCTACAAGGCATTCTGACTTTGACACATGTGCACATGCATACAAACAAATATTAAAAGAAAAAAGTCAGTGTTCTCAAGGACTCAGTTAGGGTTTTACTGCTGTGAAGAGACACCATGACCAAAGCAAGTCTTATAAGGACAACATTTAACTAGGGCTGGCTTACAGGTTCAGAGGTTCAGTCCATTAGCATCAAGGTGGGAGCAGGGCAGCATCCAAGCAGGCATGGTGCAGGCAGAGCTGAGAGTTCTACATCTTCATCTGAAAGCTGCTAATGGAAGACTGATTTCTAGGCAGCTAGGATGAGGGTCTTAAGCCCACGCCCACAGTGACACACCTACTCCAACAAGGCCACATCTTCTAATAGTGCCACTCCCCGGGCCAAGCATATACAAACCATCATAAGGACCTCAGTCCCTAGACTCATCTATAATTCTGCATGTGGTTCTCCTGATTTTTTTCCACCTTTTACTAGTATTAAACAGGAGTGAGACATTTAACAGAAAACACTGACACAATTTACAAAAGCTACAAGTTTATTAACATTATATATTCTAATGCTAGAAAACTTTCAAATAAGTCATTCTAGGTCTCAAATAAGAAATTGCAATATTCATTCAGTATTAATAAAAAAGAGAAGGGTAACCAAGACCACACATGGCTGTTACTCATTTGGGGGGATCTGTGTTGATGCCATACTTTTCCTTGAGAAGCTTCAGCTGCTCCTCCTTCTTCTTGGTGTCCATCTTCTGGAATGCCTGCAGTGTGACAAGCACCAGAGTTAACAGGTACTGAGCTCTACCTAGCCTAGAGGAAGCCCCCACACCCAGCACCAGCCTCTCTGTTGAGTGGACCACACTCACCCGGTTAGCATTGTAATATAAAACCACAAGGTATCTGTTACAAACGTTGAATCCTGATAGGTGGTCACAGGCATTCTTAGCATCAAAGATGTCTTCATAGACCACATAGGCTGTTCCTCTGGTTTCAGGTGTATTTCCTCTGCACAACAGTTAGAAGACAGTTACCCAAGCATCAACAATTTCCAGTCTTTTTGAATCTATAACTGGGTCTTGTTTGTTTTGGCACTGAATTTTTAAAAACACAAACTACATATTCAAGCTCTCTATTCCAAGACTTTACAATAAACAGAAATAAGTTTAAGTAACTTGAAATCAACCTAAAAAATAGCAGAGGGAATAGATACGCTAAGAGCATGTGAGTCTTTAAGCTAATGTGTTTTGAAGTGGAATATCTCAAGACTAAGAGAAAGCTGCATATGCATGAGCGCGATCGAAGCTGCGTGAGATCAGCATACACTGTGCTCATGTTTCTAGTCCTCCCTGTTCCTCATGCTCAGAGTAACTCTTCAGGCTTGACGTGCAGACAGTACTTACGACTGATGGCCTGTGAGCCACAATAGCTAACCAAGGTTCTGCTGTACTCTCTATGCAGCCCTTGGCTGGGCAGAGATACACCAGCGGGCAGTTATCTGTAAGCCAGGCAAAATGCTGGCAGGTGGGAGGCCTTTACCCAGTTATGGGCACCTCTTAGGATCACTACTCCTCGCCTTACCTTCTCTCAACCCCACAGGCTTCCTTGGAGAGCTGGGGAAGTGAGAGATGCCTCAGGAGCCCTGACCCGCAGGCAGCAGGTGGCCAAGGTGAATGTGTATAGCTGTCAGCCCACTTTCAATGGTCTGGAATACAAAGTAGACAGACCCCTTGTGCAACCATGGGATGAGGTTTGGGACTGTGGGCTGACTCTTCACCTGCAAAAGTCCCTGCATAGGCAGAGTACGGATCATACAGTAGGTGAAGTATTTTCCTATAGCAAAACACTGGCTCAGATGGACAATCAAAAATATGTAAAAGTCTAACTTCAAAATTGTACTTTTGGAGCTGGGAGGTATAGCTTTAATCGTGGCACTCGGGAAGCAGATGCAAGGGGATCTCTGAGTTCAAAGCTAGCCTGAGCTACAGAGTGAGTTCTAGGACTATTACACAAAGAAACCCTGTTTCGAGAACGAACGAACAAAAAAAATCGAATCTCTGGGCATGGTAGTGGACACCTTTAATCCCAGTGCTTGGGAGACAGAAGCAGGTGGATCTCTGTGAATTCAAAGCCAGTCTAGTCTACATAGTGAACTATGCAGAAACTCTGTCTCAAATATAGCACTCCTGCCCCCTAACAGGGACAGGGAGTCAGCGTCATTTGCTATGGAAACATAGTGAGACTCTGTCTCAAACAAAATTGTAACTCCTATCCCTACTCCTCCAATCTAGACCCAGCTCAGAGGTAGAGAAAGACAGAGTGGTGGGTGTGGCTAAAAAGTCCAGTGCCAATAACTCAGGAGATGTTTGTTTCAGACACTCTATGGGGGTCTACACTGCCCTTGCCTTGAACTTGTAATCTTCCTGCCTCAGTCTCCAGGGCATTCCATGTCCTGTTTGAGGAGGGATTTTTATGTTTTCTTCTCTTGGTATAGCATTAATGACTATTAACAGCTTAATCATTTTCAGGATTGTATTAGGGATGCAAGTTGAGAACTGTTCAAAGAGGGGGCGGAGAAGTTTGCATTCCTTAAGGGCAAAGGTAAGTTTTTTTCTTTTCTTCCAGACAAGATCTCCACATGCAGCCTAGGTTGGCTACAAACTCATTCTACCCATGTTAGCCTCCCAAGTACTGAAATTCTAGGCAGAGACCACCCTACCAAGCTCAAAAGTGGTAATGTGTTTTATTACCATCGTGCCTTCCAACATACAGCATCTGCTAAGATTCATTTTAAAGCTAGAGATCTATTCGCTCCCATTTAAAAACATCATCACCATCACCACCACCACCACCACCATTATCACCACCACCACCATCATCATGATCACCACCACCATTATCACCACCACCACCACCATCACCACCACCACCATCACCACCACCACCATCATCATGATCACCACCACCATTATCACCACCACCACCACCATTATCACCACCACCACCACCACCACCATGATCACCACCACCATCATTATCACCACCACCACCACCATCATCAGTGTGTACGATATGCACTGGGTACATGTGCCACAGTATGGGCGTGGAGGTCAGAGAATGTCTTGAATCACTGTCTTGCCACTTTGGGTTCCCAGCAGGAGCCTTTTACCTGTTTGAGACAGATCACCCTTTCTCCCATTAATTTGCTCACACATTCATCCTCTATGAAGTTCTTTCCTATTCCTTCTTAAGAACTGCAATAGGGACAAAGCCTAATCCCATTCTTTTTTTTTTTAAATTTCTAGGGATTAAACTGGAGTTCTTTCACATACGAGGCAAGTGTTCTACTGCTGAACTATATATAACCAGCCCTTATCCTGACTTTATACATTCTCCATTTCAGGGGTCCTAGCTCTCACTTCAACCTCACACCTTGAACTCTACACTATAATCTGAATTTTAAAAGCATGTATTTGGAATGTGTCATGTACTGCGCACTGAGCGTAACGTTTTCCTGACTGGTAGTAAACAGGAATTAAAAACCTCATTCACAATCTGGCCTTTCTAGCTTCAGCTACTTTACATCATATACTGATCTCGGTGATATTTGTCCTATATTATATGTTTTTAAAAATGACTTATATGTTGGGCAGTAGTGTTGCACACCTTTAATCCTAGTACTCAGCAGGCAGACGCAGGCAGATCTCTGAGTTCAAGGCTAGCCTGGTCTACACACCAGGACAGCCACTGCTATCTGAATAAACACTCTCAAACAGACAAATGTGCATGCTGTGTGCGGAGGTGTTTATATGTAGAGCAGGTGCCCTTGGAGGCCAGACGTGATGTAGGATCCAACTGGAACCAGAGTTACAGGCAGTTGTGAGCCACCCAATGTGGGTGTTGGGAACAGAACTTGGGTCCTCTGGAAGAGCAGGAAGCACTCTTAACCACAACCATCTTTCCAACCCCTATGCAAGACTTTAATAGAAAAGGCAACACTATTGAAGGCTGTAAAGAACACAAAGTACCAAGTGTCTCCTGCATGTCAGGCTGATCAGTTGAGTGATTAATTGTCCTGGTGTGTGAAGAAGCCTGGCTAGGTTTTACCAAGTTCCATTCTAGAAAATCAGTACTAGCTGAGTGGTGGTGGCCCAAGCACTCAGGAGGCAGAGGCAAGCCAGTCTCTGAGTTCAAAGCCAGCCTGGTCTAAAGAGTGAGTTAGAACAGCCAGGGATACAGAAAAACCTCTCTAAAAAAAAAAAAAACAAAATCAGTACTGGCATCTAGTAAGTAACAGAGGTTGATCACAGGGAGGGAACAGATCTGTTGTTTCTCATTCTGCAGTTAAGATCCAGGTTCTTGGGCCTCAAAATTCTATGACTATTCAACAATCACATTGCATTAGGATGGGCAGCAGAACTAACAGTGAAAGGTAGGCATCACCCCTTCCTCCTGTCAAACAAGACATTACATAAAAAGTGTGAATCCCAGATCATATGGAGCCACATGAGGAAAGGAGAGCTGTGACAGAGTAGTGAGGAGAGCTACTTTAACTGGGGCGTAGGGAAAACTCTCTGAAAAGTCCTCCCCAAAGCTGAGAATAGGCTGAGAAGGAGCCGGGTAAGAGCAGCTGTGCTGGGCAGCCTGAAAGACCTTGGAAGCCGAGGCCCTGAGCTACTGTGGCTTTGCTCAAGCTTTGACTGCACTCTATTACCAAGCTGTAGCCCCTGCTGTGTTTAATTTACCACACTATACTGCCCAGATTGGTCTCAGACTTGCGGTCTTTCTGCCTCTGTTTCCAGTGTGGCTCTGACTACAGCTGTGTTCTATGTGCTGGTTCTTAAGTTGGGGTTCTGGTATCATTCTCTACCTTCAACTTAAGCATCTCTTGTGAGTGCTATGAGTAAGCTTCATAATGCCTTCAGAAATTAATCACAGCCATGCTACGGTTATATTCATTTACAGCACAGCGGACTGAACTCAAGGCCTTGCACACTCAACTACTAAGCTGCATCTCCAGCCCTACTCAGTTGCTTATGTATGTGGGTGGTTACTGTGCATCAATCATGAACCACTACCAACACGAAACTCGCAGGCAGTCACCTCTGCCAAGAAAGGCAGGTGAGCTCATGGGCACTAACATGATCATGTATTAACTAGATGGCTCTTAACTAGATAGAGGTTGAGAACACTGACTGCTCTTCCAGAGGTCCTGAGTTCAATTCCCAGCAACCACATGGTGGCTCACGACCATCCGTAATGAGATCTGGTGCCCTCTTCTGGCATGCAGGCATACATGCAGGGAGAACACTGTATTCATAATAAATAAATAAATAGCTAGCCTTAGCAGTAACTAAGTAACTAAGGGACTGACAGAGGTTCAGTGGCTTTATGGAGAGTGGTGTATGTTCAGACTGTGCAACCTGATCCAAGCTAAGTGTCTCATAGAGAACTGAAGCCCAAACAGATGAAACAGTCTGCCCAGTCTCACCTAACTTGAAAGACTCTGTTAGTATCTGAACTCAGGCCTAACAACCAATCCAGTCGATTATCACACTGCCTCCACATTGAGAACCAAAGGGCCACCACCCAAGTTATCTTACAGAAGAAAGAAAAACCCAACAAGTCTGGTCACTTGTCACATGGCTAGTTACAGGCATTAATGGCAAACCTTTGTTCCCTGGCTCCCAAACCAGAGACAATCTACACACATTCTTTGTTCTTCGAAGGACCTGGAGTTCTTGCATCCCTCAAAATATGGACAAACTGTATTAGGTAGGGAGTACAAAGCCCTTAGCAGTTGCTCAAAGGACTGAGACCTTCAAAAGAGAGTGCCTGTTTTATGTTTCATCTTCATTTGTCTACTAATGGGAATGTGTCACAAGTGATGATATATAACCAGGAAGCAGTTTACTCCCAGGAGAGATGGTGGTCATGTGAAAGCAAAGGCCTTGGGCTCCCACAGTCCTAAAAGCCAGGAAGGGGGCTCTGAGGTTATAAAAAGAAAACCTTTGACTTGATTTGAGACACAGTCTTATAAGAAATCCAGGCTCTATAGATGAGAATCACCTTCAACTCTTGCCTCCACCACACAAAATGAGATTATAGGCCTGTCCTACTACACTTACTTCAGAAAACTTATAAAAAATATAGTGGGGTTGGGGTTATGCCTGCCTCGCATGTGCAGCGCCCTGGGTTCAAACCAACAGGACCTTCCTAACGGTGCCTCCCTAAAGAGAAACCTTGTGACTCTCCAGTAAAGCTTTCGAAATCCCTTCTGAGGGACCCTTCAATGGCACAAGTACTGTATAGTTTAATGGTTCCATTAAGGATTAGAAGTTTTATCACTACTACATGATACTAGAAAGAACTTTTACTCAAGGGTCTTGTAGTCCCACTGCAAAACAGACACATCATTACATACCACACGTGTAGTCCTGCTGCCAGCTACAATTCTGAGATTATAGATTAAGCAACCATATCCTTTAAGTGACATTTTAAGTCTCAGAAAGACTTACACTCTGATTTGACGAATAGGTCCATATTTCCCAAATATATCATACATTTCTTCTGCTGTGATTTTGTATGGCAAATTCCTTATATACAAAATCCGATTTACTTCAGGTGGGAGGCGGATCTAAAATGAGAAATAAGTATCATAATACTGAAGGACAGCAGTGCAGCCATGATAAAGACCCCAGTGATACCAAAGAAGAAGCCAAGAGTAAGAACTACCACCGGATGCCTCTCAGAAAAACAGCAGAGGGAAGACTATCGGGAGGAACTAAAACCCTGTTTTTTGGTCACTCTAATTTAACAAGTATTTCCCACTTCACTTACACATCCTCAATGTCTCCTGGGAAAGAAAAGACAGCAAACTCCCACTCATAAGCCTTCTTACATCTTAAGAACCTGTGTCAGTGACTTCTCTTGTTCTTACAGGCTTTCCCTTCCCACCAGTTTCTAGTCCTCAGCTGGGCAGTTGATCTGGTCCTCCCAATCCACACAAAACAAAGGACAGGACTCCTCTTTACTTACCCAACAGTTACTAAGTGCCTTTTACATGTACGCAGTGGGACAGGTCTTAAGAGAGCTGCCTTGAAGGGAAGACAAGGTGTCTATTTTCCCTGCATTTTCTAGCTCTCTCTACTTAGTTTATCTTGCTTTTGTTTTCAGTCATGCAAGTTGAAAAGCAAAGTCTGTACTCACTGACTCATGTTCTTTATAGGACAGACACCCAGACCTGAGCTACCACCCAGCACTCTGCTGAAAGTGCCTTCACTAACATCTTTTCATTCCAGTGTTCCTTCTCAAACTTCTGGGGTGCCTGGCTGTTGTTTTTCCTCCACACTGTTTCCTCCTCACGGCTGCATTTCCTCCTATCTTTGGCATTAATATCATCCTACAGTTTGCTGCTTGCTTGACCTGCTGCATATCCCTCACTCTTAGACTCTTACTCTACACTGCTGACTCACAGCTCACTCTTCCCAACTGCAGTCAACAAAGAAATGACAATAATTACTTATTAAACTGACATGGCTTTGGTCTGAAGCTAAGTATTATATGAATGAAAGAATATTTCCCCTCAGGCTGGCGAACTGGTTCAGCATGTGAAAGGCAGTTACTAGCAAGCCTGATGACCTGTTAATCCCTTGGTAGAGAACGGACTCCCCAGAATTGTCCTACATGTGCTTTATATCATACACACACGCACTAATAAATACATTAAAAAAAGCTTATTCCCGGGGCTGGGGATTTAGCTCAGTGGTAGAGTGCTTACCTAGGAAGCGCAAGGCCCTGGGTTCGGTCCCCAGCTCCGAAAAAAAAAAAAAAAAACAACAAAAAAACAAAACAAAACAAAAAAAGCTTATTCCCTACCTTCACATGAGTAGTGGTGATAATTGTTAAACAAACTATAAACGTTTCAGATTTCCAGGTCAAGCTTTATAATCAACAACTGCCACACAGATATATTTCTCCAGTAAATCCATTTTCTCACTACAAAACACTGTGTGAGCCTCTCCTCTCCTAAAACTTCACCACCTTCATTCCCTGTAAATGTGAAGGGGCTCTATACTTTTCTCAGACAACACAGGATATGATCCTGGCTCCGCACTTCTTGAAGACAACAGATATGATCAATGGGAACTATATATTCCTATTGCTAAACATTATTTATCGATATCTATCCATTTTTCTTCTATTGGTATACTAACCACTCCTATTTCTGTCATGGTTTGAGGTGCTGGGAATCAAATTCATAGGCTCATGCATGCTAGGCAAGCACTCTACCACTGAGCCACATCCCAGCTGCACTCTAGGATTTAACAAATTGTTCTTTTATCAGGTCTCTACCATTCTATTGGCTCATTCTCAATGGTATGTAAAAAGCACTTTAGGTATATTTAGAACAGCTCGATTTCTCTATTAATAAGAAAAATCATAGGACCAACTCTGCAGTTTTGTCTTAATTCCCTGCATCTTTTCATTCTACAGGAACCAAGGTTTCATTCACTGAAATGACTTGCATAAACACGGTTGCCCAAAATCTTCATCAGAATATCCAATGGCCAATTATGTGTCTTTGTTTTGGTGAGATTCTAAGTTTTAACCATTTCCTACTTTCTTGAAAGGATTTTCTTTTCTTTTCTTTTCTTTTTTTTTTTGGTTCTTTTTTTCGGAGCTGGGGACCGAACCCAGGGCCTTGCGCTTCCTAGGTAAGCGCTCTACCACTGAGCTAAATCCCCAGCCCCAGGATTTTCTTTTCTTAAAGATGTTGATAACACTCCGCTCACTGACAACAGTAGAACATAAGCCCGACTTTTCGCTTAATTCACTGCTGTGTCCCAACACCTAACACCGGCGTGTGGCACATAGTAGGTGTCACCGGCATGTGGCACATAGTAGGTGTTGAATAAATACAACTGATGAATTGCTTCCTGTTTGTAAGACCAGAGACACAGCAGGCGCTTACATAGATCAACAGAGGATTCCCAAAGTTCTACGTTCGAGAAAAACCCCAGGCTCCAGCTGGCAATGAACAAGAGTTACTCGGTACATCTTTTTGGACTCAGAAGATCCTAACACTTGGTCCTTGGTGTAGGTCAAGCAGCAGTGACTGTAGACCTTACACGGTCACTGATACCAGGGGGCTCTCACTAGAGCGGGGCGGAGCGAAAAGTCGCTCAAGAAACCCACCCCTGAGGATGAGGCCAGGACAGAATCTCCTTGGACTGAACAGATAACGCGAGCTTTCCCCACCTGTGGGCGGAGGGACAAAAAACGCTCCCACACCCGTTGCGACAGTCAAGCAACGACATCGCTTCCCTACCGCACAGAAAGCGGGGTACTCACATTCGCCCTCTTAGCCGCTTGCATCGCCATCTTGGCGGGCCGATGTAGGTTACCGTAAGATCCTTCTGGGTATTTCTAAAAACTCAGTCGCCTTCGTGGGCGACACGGCGCCACATACAGGATATTTACAGCCAGGTAAAGCCGGAAGCTGTTACGGCACTGCCGGAAGGTCCGCGTCTCAAACTAGGACGTGTTTACTTCCTAGAAAAGATGCTCCAAGTCAAATTAGAGAGAACGCGTTGTCAGTCCGGAAGGCGAAAAAGCGAGCTCTAAGACGCTTCCGGATACCGGACCGGAAGGGGCGGGGCGAGTGCTACAGGAAGGGAGGTGTTCCGCTTGAAGGGGTGTGGCTTGAGGACTGAGGGGCGGTGTCCACGAGTGATAACGGACCTAGGGTCTGAGATTTAGCCCTTAGGCTTCGGAGGCGTTCGTGGCTGGCCAGCGCCTCCTTTACTCGGAAGGTCTATCCCGGGGCCAGGGTCTCGGGTCGCGCTTCACCTGACGGTCGAACTCCCTCACCCGGTTCCCGCGACTCTTGTCCACGCAGACAGAGCACACCGCCCTTCACATACACCTTTTTATTTCCTTAGACCAGCTTTACAGGAGCGGACTTGGGAAGAGAGCCCACTCCCAAGTTTGCTCTGAGGTCCTCCTTGGGGCAGCTCCAAGACGATTTTACCCACGTTCCTGTTAGCGTCCACATATTAGCCACATGAATATCAGTTGCTGGGTAGACTCTTCCAGAACCGGCAGCAGACGTTGGGGGCTGTCCGTAGAGAAGGGCAGAATCTGCTCGGTGAAAGTTTCCACCAGTGTTTGTTTGTACTAAGGAAAAGAATATCAACCTGAATTCCCCATCCTGCCAGTCTCAATGTTCTCTGAGTATCAGAAACAGCACACCCTTCCACTTACCGTCATGAAAGAGAGTGCTTCCAATGTGCAACCTAATTCTGTACCGGGATGGAAGACTGCAGTAAAGTACTGGTGTAACTGATAGATTTACATAGCTTAATACAAGAGGAATGATGAAGCCTTATCTTACCCATTAGGTGAGAAACTGACGGAATATATTTCCAAAGTTGGCTCTTTCTGTAATGCTACAGAAGATTTTAGGAACATAAATCTGTTGAAGGTTCAAACTTACTTACCTAATAGGCTTTCTTAATACACTGAGAAGAGGTCTACCCTGAAAACAAAGCCTTGGACCTATATTAAGACTTTATACTGTTAATCCTGATAGAAAGCTATATAAATAAATATAGGAATACATGGGAGGGTTGGGAGAATTAATTCTCTGTGTACAGTTACCCATCGATACACAAGGTGGCAGATTTCTTCATAGGCTCCCTAAAGTGAGCTATGACTGGGTATGTACAAAGGCAGTTTTTTTGGGTGTCACTCATACTTTCTTTCACTCAGCACTCACCTTATCCCTAGATCGCAGCAAACTAGTGATGGGACTTCCTCGTTTCAAAATAGTTTTAAAAACAGGGCACATTAAAACTTATCAACAGCTTCTATTAAACCACAGAGAACGTGGCGACCCTCAAGAACCAGGCAGTTGACATTCTCCCAATAGGATCAACTCCAGCATCTTCCAAAGGAGAGAGATTGGTAGTAATGTTGGAAACAAAAATTGGTACTAGTTAAATCAAATTTAGGTCTGACAGTGTGTACCCGTAATCCCAGTACTTGGAGGTTGAGGCAGGAGGTTGAGGCTAGCCTGGGCTACCTAGTAAAACTTGCCTCAAAATAAATCAATACAAGTGCAGGTGGCAAGAGCAGTTTGACCTAAACACGCTGGCTGTAGAAATACTGTAGTTAGAGGAATTGTATGATAGCATGTGTTACCTCATGCATCTCTCACTATTCCTTACTTCATCACAGCAGGAGGGAACAACTACAGGAAGCCCGCCCCCCAAATAAACCCACTGGCATCCAGGCACGAGTGAGAGTAGAAAAGAGGAAGTCCTGCTCCAGGCTACAGAGCAGACTGATTTTGGTTTCTTTGAAAAGCACAAAAATTATGAGACTATGTTTTCATTTTAATCCTAGGTCTGGGATATGGGTTAGATTGTCCTCAGCAGCTATGATTTGCCTTGTGCTCCAGCAGGGGTGTGATTTTGTCAGTTCCAGGCAGTTTCTGAGATTGATGTTTGGAATTCTGGGTACTCTCCAAAGCTATATATAAATCCAAGGGCCCCTGAGAGGCAGGTGAGTTGTTGGTTGAAGAAGAAACAAGAGGAAGCTAGGTATCCTGACTGGGAGGATCAAGATTATCCCAAGGAACTCAATGGCCCTAACCAGCAGAAAGTAGTTTAAGGGTAGTGTTGCCCTCTTTCCTCTCTATCCCTGTTTCTCTCCCATCTTGTGTTAGTGGGTTGAAAAGGGTGGAGAAGGGTTGAAAAAAAAAAAACAACTCACAGAGTAGCATATGACACTACAGGTCTGCTGGGGTATCTACTGGGGTATCAGGATCACAGTTTGCTAGCTTTGTTCTTATCTCTCCTTTTCTACTCACAAGGGAAATAGAAAAAGATGAATGGGAAAGAAAAAGATTCAAGCTACGAGGTAGCTCAGTTAGTAGAGTGTCTGCCTACCGTGCATGAAGCCTTGGCTTTTGTGATGGTTTGTAGATGCTGGGCCCAGGGAGTGGCACTTTTAGGAGGTGTGGCCTTGTTGGAATAGGTAAGTCACTGTGGGTGTGGTCTTTACGACCCTCATCCTAGCTGCCTGGAAGTCAACTAGCAGTCTTCAGATGATGTTGAACTCTCAGCTCCTCCTTCACCATGCCTGCCTGGATGCTGCCATGTTCCTTTGATGATAACGGACTGAACCTCTGAACTTGTAAACCAGGCCCAGTTAAATGTTGCCCTTATAAGAGTTGCCTTGGTCATGGTGTCTGTTCACAGCAGTAAAACCCTAATTAAGACAGCTTTGATCCCCAGAATTACAGAATCCGGGCAAGGTGGTGTATATCTGTAACCCCAGCCCTCAGGAGATGAGAGGCGAGAGACCTAGAAGTTCAAGGTGACTCTCTGCTAATGAAGCCAGCATGGAGACAGGAAACCCTGTCTTCAAAAATATCCAGATTTGGTGTTAGAACGTACACGCGCACACCAGCAAACACACATACCTGCTTCCCAGATTCCCACTCCAGCCTGCCTTTGACCATCTCTAGATGAGTCTATGCTGCATCATCTTGGGGTGGCTGCTGAGCTGCAGGAGTGCCTTGCCTTCAGTGAATCTTAGAGTTCCTTCAGAAAAACCTCCCCTGTAACTGAGTCCAGCTGCAGCCACAAGCTTCCCTGCCTTTTGAAGTCTATGCTGCAAGCCAGCTTGAACCGGAGGAATAGTGCCAGCACTCCAAGCCAGCTGGATGACAGCTGTGCCCACTCCACTCGATCCTCTGTGGAGCAGCACAGAGCCTCGAGCCTGAACTTGGCCTATGATGGAAAACATAGAAACTGTGGAAACTTTCTCTTCTGTCCAACTATAGAAATAGCCTATGTACATCAGCTGGCCCTTGGACCAAATGCCAAAGCTTGCATTTCGAAGGGACACTGTGGAAACTTTGTCTTCTGTCCAACTATAGAAATAGCCTATGTACATCCATTTTGAAGGGACACATTGACAGTTCTTCATCTCTGCCTCTCTCTCTCTCTCTCTCTCTCTCTGTGTGTGTGTGTGTGTGTGTGTGTTTCCCTTATTGTCTCTGATCAAGTTGAAAACAGGCTTTAGTTAAAAAAATGTAGTCACATCCATTACCTCTATTCAAAATATGAAATAACACCCAAGAAATCCTTTTTTTCCTTTCCGTCATTGAGGATCAAAGTCGGGGGCCCCTGAGCATGCTGGGAAATGTTCTACCATGGAGACACACTCCTAGTCTTCCTCTTCTATTACTCTGGGCCCCAAAGAGAGGTCTGCATGATTTGAGGAGCAGCTTGCTCCTGGGTCTTGTGTTAAAATGTGCACAGACATCCTATCTGCTAGCCTTGGTTCTCAGCCCCCATAGCAAGCCACATAGCATGTTTGATGTCCTGAAATTGTTAGTGATACAACAGGGTAGGGTAGGTAGGGTAAGGTAACACACCATGGTTTCTGGGTATCCTAGAGAACTTCTGGGGTTCCGAGAGGTTGGCTCACCCGGGAATAAGGCCATGCTGAGTAAAGTGAGCATCAGGCTTTCTCACCTACAAGAAGTAACATCTGAAGGGTGGTGATCCAGACCTCTGCAATGGCTGCAGCTTGAGACATTCAGTTCTGGGATAGGCTCAAGGAGATCTTCAGGGACAATGAGGCTTCCACCAGGCAGCAGGGCCATGGCCAGATCTCCAGTCTTCCAGTGTCCCTAGCAGCCAGACCCCAACTCAGCCACATGTCCCAATGCCTCAAATTCCTAAAGGCTCCTGGCTCCTGGGGGTGAAACATACGGGCTCAGTTGCTGCAGAAAGAGGTACATTAAGTAGGGAGCATGATCCAAAACCCATGTGTCACCAGCCCTGGCCACTCTTCATAGCTCTTCCTCTTCTTGGAGAAAAATTTCAGGATGAAGTCCAATTTTGTGAGTTAAGAAAAAAGGGAAAGAGGGAGCTTAGTTTGTGTAAATAAAAGGCTACATACAGGTCACAGAATCAGTGATGTCATAACTGATAGATTCTCAGTTACTTTTTTTTTATCTTTATTAACTTGAGTATTTCTTATTTACATTTCGATTGTTATTCCCTTTCCCGGTTTCTGGGCCAACATCCCCCTAACCCCTCCCCCTCCCCTTCTATATGGCTGTTCCCCTCCCCATCCTTCCCCCATTACCGCCCTTCCCCCAACAATCACATTCACTGGGGGTTCAGTCTTAGTAGGACCAAGGGCTTCCCCTTCCACTGGTGCTCTTACTAGGCTATTCATTGCTACCTATGAGGTTGGAGCCCAGGGTCAGGCCATGTATAGTCTTTGGGTAGTGGCTTAGTCCTTGGAAGCTCTGGCTGGTTGGCATTGTTGTTCATATGGGGTCTCAAGCCCCTATAAGCTCTTCCAGTCCTTTCTCTGATTCCTTCAATGGGGGTCCCGTTCTCAGTTCAGTGGTTTGCTTCAGCTAGTTACTTAAGTCTTTTGTTGTACATAGAAAGGTACCAAGGTGGGGATGTGGCTTACAAAGATTGTGAAGTAAATTATTAGACTAGGAGCAAAGTTGGACTTTTAGCAATGACTGATATTTATTTATTTTTTTCTTTTTCTTTTTTTCGGAGCTGGGGACCGAACCCAGGGCCTTGCGTTTGCCAGGCAAGCGCTCTACCACTGAGCTAAATCCCCAACCCCATGACTGATATTTATTGAATGACAAACTCTGTTCTTACCCTGGGCCTCAAAGGCTTTAGACCATAATGACTTAACCAGAGTTCTGTTTGCATTAGAACCATTTCAAACTACAGAGGCCCGGCCCTGACATGCTAATTTTTAAAAAGTTCCCTGGCTGATTCCGATGCACGTTTCTTTCTCTCTGTGTGTGCATGCCCATCTGTGTGCACATGCATGTGGAAGCCGAGGTCAATACCGAGTGTCGTCCTCTCTTCTCCACCTTATGGTTCGAGACAGAATCTCTCACTGAACCTAGAGTTACTCGCTCAGCTAGACTGGGCTGCCAGCAAGTCCCCAGGGATTCTCCCGTCTCTGGGATGGCAGGCACACTTCTGATTTTTTTTTTTTTTCTTTTCTTTTTTTTCCGGAGCTGGGGACCGAACCCAGGGCCTTGCACTTCCTAGGCAAGCGCTCTACCACTGAGCTAAATCCCCAACCCCGACACTTCTGATTCTTAATTGTTGTGCTTACAGTCCAAAGGCAGGACTTTATGCTTGCTGCTCAAGCCGCTCGAGAACAGAGTCATTTTCCCAACCCCTGATGTACATTTCTAATTGATCCCGACCAACTGAGCTGTGGGAAGCACTGTCCTAGTTTATGCAGCCCTGGAGATCAAACCCAGAGCTATGCATGCTAGGCAGGCATGCTGCCAGCGGAACTATGCCTTACTCTTCCTTGCTTGTATAAATCTGCTTCGCTTTGTTTCCCTTTGCGGTACTGGGGGCCTTGAAGATACTAGACAGATAGATAGTCTGCCATGGAGTCAAGCCCCTGGCCCTACATCATTTAATTTTTGCAGTCGTTGGTTTAGCCCCACAACCTCCACCACAAGGTCTTTCTCTATAGCCCATGCTGGCCTCATACTTGAAGCAATCCTCCTGCCTCATCCTCTACAGTGCTGGGATCATTCGTTCTTAAACTTGCAGGCTGCCTCGGTGGTGCACATTTATAACGTTTAGAATGTCTGGAGACTCAGTTGGGATGGTCTCAAGTTTCAGACTGTCCTGGGCTACAGGCTTTATCTTAAAATTAAAACAATAACTGAATAAAAGTTGCCCGCTAGCATTCCATCTTACGACTGGATTGTAACTTTCGCTCCGAGCCAGCAAGTTTATTTATTTTTACCTACCGGAGTATGGGCGAGAGGTTATTTACATCATGACTTATTAATCAGTCCACATTGAGGCACACAGTTGGCTTCCTTGGCTGTTCCTATGCTACCTGGAAGCCAGGCTGTTTTCAAGAGTCTGTTAAAAAGAGGTCATAGGAAATGTTAATTTAGGGGCTGGGGATTTAGCTCAGTGGTAGAGCGCTTACCTAGGAAGCGCAAGGCCCTGGGTTCGGTCCCAGGCTCCGGGGGGGAGGGGGGGGGAGAAAAAACAGGTCATAGGCTAACTAGGCTTTGGATGGGTTAAAATCAAGGACGGTTAAGAGAAAAATCCTGACCAAAGTTTAATTAGCAAGCACTTTGTTCCAGTTTGGAGCAGGCACAGCAGTTCTGATAAGTCATTTATGAAACTGGGGGTGGGAACCTAAAGGGACTGTGATTGACTTTGTTCTATGTCTTCCTCAGTGACTCTGTAACATATAAATAAGGATTGTCTGAGGAGTTAATTAGGGCCAGATGTAACCCCCCTCCCCACACACCCTCCCTGTTTCAACAAATGGTCCATCCTTCCCCCTTGCCAGGATGCCGGAGGAGATAATGTGTAAACACATAGTGGGCTCCGCTTTGCAGATACCCTTGGTTTTCGTTGTTTTGTTGTGGGGAATTACCCAGGGACTGGAGCTTGCTTGGCCAAGGCTCTACAAGGGAGCTACACCCTCACCACAACCCCCTCATTTTACATAAACAACGTGGCTACTTGTCTTTGGGTCTCAGAATACCCCGAACACCAATATCTTCTGTGTCTGCTCAGCCCACTGAAAACAAAGGTTGATCTCTGGAGTCTGTTCTTGATTGACCTTGGAATCCCTGGGTACTGGAGTGTGTCAGCCCTGTTTAAAAGACTGACTGTCACCTTCAGGAGGACTTCACCATCTCCTGACTGATATTTATTGAATGACAGCTCTGTTCTTACCTTGGGCCTCAAAGGCTTTAGACCATAGCGACTTTACTGGAGTTTTGCATCAGAACCATTGCAAACTAGAACCATTTCAGGTAGGAAGAGATATTCTGCTCCACCTGGCTGGTCAAAGTGCATTGCCCAGCATGCTGTCTGAGGAAACTGGGAGGCAGACAGAAACCCTAGGCTCTGAGGGGAAGGGAGGATACCCTTGTTCAATGTCCACTGCAAGTGTCTGCTGGCTAAGATTCTCAACCCTGTCTCACAGGACCTTGCCGTCTCTAGATCGGCTCTTAGGTCCTGGAAGACACGATTTCAATGGTTGTCCAGGGTGGGAAACACATTACTTGTTTCTGGATTGGAATTCCTAGTCCTGTTGACAAGCCCCTTCAGGCCCTGGGAATGACTTAACCAAGCTGGTTCAGCAGATATTGCCCAACTTGGCTCCTTTGGATGCTGTGGCTGCAGCCCAGAGTCAAGGGCTTGCCCTCAGCTGTCGCTGCCTCAGCCTGAACTCTGAAAAATCGGTGATGGTTTTCTGAGGTAAAGAGAAGTTTCCTTGATGAGGGGTGAGGACCATACTTATCTGTTGGTACGAGGACAAAGATTTAGGGTGTAGTTAGGGATTATGCTGATTTAGTTAAATTAAATTAAATTAAATTAAAACAACAACTACTGGATAAAAGTTGCCCGCTAGCATTCCATCTTATGATTGGATTGTAACTTTCGATCCGAGCCAGTGAGTTTATTTGATTTACCTACTGGAGTATGGGTGAGAGGTTATTTACATCAAAACTGCTTACATGAGTGTCTGCATGGACACTGAGGGACCCCGAGTTGGTTCTGATTGGTAAATAAAGATGGCAGCAGCCAATGGCTGGGAGAGGCAGAGGCGGGACTTATAGGATTCCGGGGCTTGGGACAGATAGGCAAGAAAAAAAGGGAGGGATGACCATGACTCAGAGGCAGAGGGATCAGATTTAGGAGCTACAGAAGAAAAGTCATTTAAAACGTAGGTGGAAGGGGAAAGTGACCCTATGGGGTGAGCTGCCCAGAAGGTAACAGGGCAGCAAAGAAAACATATGGAAGGTGTTAAACCAGGAGCACTGGAGGGAAATCTATGCTAGTCATGGGGAGGATTAGAAGTGCCCAACCGTTGAGCTAGCCAAGGCATATCAGAATTAACTGGTGTTTGTGTGTGTGTGTGTGTGTGTGTGTGTGTGTGTGTGTGTGTGTGTGTGTGTGTGTATGTATGTGTGATTCGTGAACCCAGAGAGCCCTATGGGAGGGTGCAGTGCGCGCCCTCCACACCGGGAGCTCAGAGTGGGTCAACTACATTACCACTACAGATACGTCCACTGTATGAGCCCCAGGAAAGACTTCCCACAGGTGCTGGACTGGCAAACCTGAGCTACAACACCCACATGTGCGAGCATATTGGAATCTATATTTGACGTACGGGGGGCTGCGGATCTGGTAGAGGGTCAGGGCATAGGCATGGTTATCTCATCGATCCTATTGAACACTTCAACAGAAGGAGAAAAGGAGCGAAATGGAGAGAAGCTGGCCAAAGTGGCTGGTCTTGAAACAGAAGAGAACGCCATGAAGTGGTGTCATTTTTAAAAACAAAATCCCAATCATTAGATGTTACCAAATGAAAACCAAGGAGCCGGGGTTGGGGATTTAGCTCAGTGGTAGAGTGCTTGCCTATCGAGTGCAAGGCCCTGGGTTCAGTCCCCAGCTCCGAAAAAAAAAAAAAAAACCAAGGAGCCAGATGCTAAGGTGGAAACTTAGTTCAGATAGGCGGAGGAATCAATCACTTAGCTGATGTTTCTCCTCAACCAATGTGCCAGAAGGAAAAACCCCTTTCTCCTTCATACTGTCTTAAAAACCCTTCCAACTGAATGTCCCTCCTTTCTACTTCCTGTGCGTCTCTGTCTTTCTGACTTCCTCTCACAGTTTTTCCCCTATGTTCACTCCCTGTCAACTGGTTGCTTGCTCCGCCTCTTGACCCGTGGTCGACTGTATTCAGTTTTGTTTACAATAAACAGAAACCTCTTGGGTTTAAAGGTGTGTGCTAGGGCTGAGCCATGCCACAAGAGCCTGGAGACAGGTTTTTCCAGTATACAATCTTGGGGTTCACAATGTGATCAAATGTCCTGCTACAGAGTAGTGAGTGGTGTGTGCTGTGTCTCTTTGTGCTGTGTAGATTTTTCTATTCCAGGTTTTTCTCACTCCTGGCAGATTAGTAGTAGGTCTATGGGCACTCCCTGCTCCAACACTCTTTCTGGGATGATCCGAGTTTTAGGGTTGACTGGTTATTTTCCAGTACCCCTTTATTGGGCTTTTAAATACATTAAGTGGAATCCACATTTTAGAGTAATGAGACGATACAAGATCACCCATTATGATGGTTTGCATATGCTTGGCCCAAGGAGTGGCACTATTAGAAGGTGTGGCCTTGTTGGAGGAAGTGTGTCACTGTGGGGGTGGGCTTGGAGACCCTCCTCCTAGCTGCCTGGGATTGCTCAGTCTGTTCCTGGCTTCCTTCAGATGAAGATGTAGAGCTCTCAGCTCCTCCTGCACTGTGCCTGCCTGGATGCTGCCATGTTCCCGCCTTGATGATAATGGACTGAATCTCTGAACCTGTAGGCCAGCCCCCATTAAATGCTGTCCTTTAAAAAACTCACACTGGTCATGGTGTCTGCTCACAGCAATAAAACCAGAACTAAGACACCCATTAAAAAAGACTCAAGCGCTCACTCTTGGCCTGCTGCCTGGGCATGAGGACGTAACTCAGCGACTGTTCCAGTGCCACATATGTCACTATGATGATAATGGACTCTAAGGCTCAGAAACAGATCTTACATCAGTGATAAGCACGAAGAGGTCACCCAGAGGTCTGTCAGCCACATGGCTGCCGGCACCAGAGCCACTATAATGTGCAAGTATGTGGTGGAGAGAGGAGAAGTGGAATAGTTTGAGCGTTATGAGGAGAGACAGAACTGGAGATGAAAGGGTGGAGAGGAATAGCCCATCGTGAGTCCCCAGCCTTTCCACCCAGGGCCAGGGTGAAGTTCAGCCAGAACTGCTACCAAGGGCCATGTCTGGGCCCACGGTCATGCAGCTGCAGCAGTTGGTGTTAACATGCCTGGCTAATATTACAACTAGAGATCATGGGAATGTTCCCGACCTGGCAGCAGCCCGGGACTACGTAGATGTCCAAAGGCTGTGCAGAACTGTCCCTATCCCTCACTGGCTTTGGTGCTTTGGAAAGCTGCACTTAGGAGAGCCCTGCACCTTGCCCAGGTAGAGTTTGCTCCTAGGGCGTGAGGGTGGGAGAGTCGACCTGGCCATTCCTCTGTCACAAGATGGTACAGGCAGGGAGGCGATGCTCTCCCCTCGTTGCCACCTCCGGTGGCACCAAGGTCATGAGAGTGGGAGAACTATCTTTGCCCCTCACTGGTTGTAGCACTGGGAAAAGCAGGCCCTGCACTTCGTCAGAGGAGCTGGCTCTGGAGATGTGGGTGCAGCAGAGCCAGGCTCTGAGGACATGTCAGCTGACCCTGCCTCCTGCAGATGGCAGCACTGGGTAAGCTAGCTGGAGCAGTGTTGGAGAGCTCTCTCCCTGGTGGTATGGATGTGACAGAGCCAACTGGTTGACCAGCTCAGCTACCGGCCAGGCCCAGATCCAGGGCTTTAAAGTTGGCCCAACCCAAAATTCTGTGTCATCTGCGAACTGTTGGGGCATGTGAACTGGTCCTGCTGATCCAAAGCTGCAGGGTCTCCATGACACACGGCAACAACAGGATGTCTGGGAGGAGTCTTGGTGTGAATCCAATATTGATGTTGTGACAGAAACTAGAGGCCTGGAACAAGACCAATGACTCATTGCAGTGAACATTCTCCAATGAAGATGTGTGGACAGAGAGGTATACTGTGGGACAGTGTGTGAGATGTTTCCTGTACTTTGTTTTGTTTATTTCATTGGTGGGGAGGTTACAAGGGCAGAGGGCAGATATGAGGGGACAGGGAGATGAGTGGGATTGGGGTGCATGATGGGAAACTCACAGATCCGTCATTGAAAATGGTCTTTAATGCTCTACTGCTGACAGCCATCCTTTAGTTCTGCTGATGGCAAAGACTTGGAGACCGCCCATTACATAAAGGACTTGTTCTCAGAATTGCCATTCAGAGTCTCAGGTTTAGAACTAGACTGTGCTGTGGTCTAGGAGTTGCTCCACAAACCACATGAACACCGCTGATCTCGGTCAGACAGGGAGGGTTTGTTGAATGCATACCCTAAGACTGATCAGATCAGGGATGTAGCTCATGATTATCCGAGGTATGGCAAACTTTTCTCAGGGCAGGCTTATAAAGAAAAAAAAAAACAAACAAACCATAAAACCTCATACGCAGGTGCAGGAAGTGCTTCTCAGTGGTCATCTCTGACTCAAGATATTTTAGACATAACAGTTCATATTGACCTTTAACTTGGCAGGTCCTATGTAAAGCTTTGTGGAATTTCTTAAGAATAGCAAACCTCATACAGAACATTCGGAACATACAGAACAAAACAGGGTGTGCGGTCAGCATGTCCTTGCTCTGAGTCAAGTCACTTATCATGTCAATGACTGGCAGACATGTTACAAGAACACTATGAAATAACTGGCAGGCATGGAACAAAATGGCTACAGCTATTCAAAGGCAGAGGTTAGACCTCAACAGACAAAGCTTTTTGAAGACTTACCAAATGATCGCTAATTGTAGCTGCTATCTTGTTACTTAGAAACACCTTGTGTATAGTTGTATACTCGGGAGGGATTCCAATACTAAATGTGTTAATTTTGAACACATTTGATAAGATTTGTTTACTAAATATGATTAAATATATTTTCAGTAACACCCAGCTGCTGCAGATTTAATTAATTTATGAAAAACATTTGTGATATTCTTATCAGCAAAGCTGTTCTTCATTGTTAATAAAATAAAAATCTCTTCTCAGGATTTCACATTTGTCAATTCAAGTAATAATATTCATACCGGCTTGGGACAATCATCTTTTCTCTGAAATTTAAGAAATAATTGATAGTAAAGGTATGAAGCCTTCCTTTCCTAGATGAATTGTGATTTTAATTTTTAAGATACACTTATGTATTTTAACTAACCTGAGTTCATGTGATCTCATGACATTGGAGTCACCTTGTTGTGAGTGCTGGGAACTGAACCCAGATCCTCTAGAAGAGCAGCCAGTGCTCTAAGCCTCTGAGCCGCCTCCAGTCCACACAGTTTTTTGCACCATACAGGATGAGGGGATTTTTGCATCTAGAATCTAATTTTTTCCTTTCCTTTAGCACCGTGTAGTTCTTGCTATGCACCAAAGTAGGACCGGGGAAGCAAAACTGTATCCTGGAAATGGGAGGCAGGATAGGAGGAAGGAAAGAAAATCAACTGGACATGACTTCTCAGTCTCAGCGGTACAGTTTTAGGCAAGGACACGCAGGAGGTAAAAATCTGGAGCAGAGCTGCGTGTGGTGGCGTATGGCCTTTAATCCCAGAACTAGGGAGGCAGAGCAGGCAGATCTCTGACCTCAAGACTAGCCTTGACTACAAAGGGAGTTCTAGGACAGCCAGGGATGCAAAGAGAAACCCTGTCTCGAAGCCCCATCCCCCTAAACCAAAACATCTGGGGTGGGGGAACCCTTTAATCTAGCCATGCCATTGTGGGTCTTCTGAAAAGACCCAGTCCTGAAGTTCCAGGATAGGAATTTCCTTAGTTTGGAGTCTCTTGTTTCAGAAGATTATTTGGTCCCCAGGCAAGTTTAGCAGGGCCGTGTAACTACCACCACAGGGCCACTCCCTTTTTTCTTTATTCAGCTGTGAACAGTTGCAACTTTGTAAAGAGAATAATAAAAAGCAACTGAAGAGTCCTTCCTAGGCAGTGCAGTAGTCAAGTACCAAGAAAAGGCTGTCCATTTGGGTATTTGCTGAACCCCAGGATGTTTGTATTGGGGTCTTGGAGTTACCACACAAACCATCCCTATACCAATCTCAGTTAAGCAAGAATAGTTTATTGAACGCATACCATAATACTGGACATCCAGGTCCAAAAGAAGGAAAAACCTAATTGTGGCACCATTTTGTGCCCAGGGAAGGCTTTTTAAAAATCAGATTCAAAAGTTTGAAGGCAAGCAGTGGAGTGGTATGACACTGTTGACTAACTAGACAAAGTGTTCTCAGCCAACCTTTAAGGTGATTGTACCTGAGTGAGGTAAGGGCAGGTGGAGGACAGGCAGTGCACAGAGAGCTTCAGAACATTGAGATAACAGGGTACAAGTGATTCAACCATAATTATTTTGGCTTATTAGGAGCATTTTCAGAGTCAGTTAAAATAATAAATAACTATAAACTTAATTTTACCTTGTGAGAAAAATGGAATCTAGATACAAAATGGCTACAGTTATGTTAGGAGGAGCAGGCCTCAACAGTTTCAGGGTTACTCTTGTGTTATTGTAGTTTAGGGTCAGCCCCTCTGTTTATCAGCCTACGGGTGGGTACACTGTCATTCTGACTTATACATTCCAGATGTTAATGAGTTTAATTTGGAGGGGGAAATCATTGGTATAAAGACCAAATCCCAAACCTAGAGATAGATTGATGTAAACAGTCAAGTAGGAAGCCATGATTTTTGAGCATTATTGAGTATTATTGATTTTGTAAAAAACTAGAAATAACTAAAGCTTCTAACAGAAGAACATATATTTAAATTAAGCTATATACAGCTGTTTGAGTGTTTTTTTGAAGGAATTTTAGTGACATTTAAGAAGTTCTAAATGAACACAGTAAATGTCAATCATATACACGGAGGAACTATATAAGGTTAAAACATGTTTTCATAGAAAAAACTAGATAAAAATGAAGTCATCCATAGTTTCTATTTATGTTTTATTTATTGTGAAATTATAAGTGTCTTACTTTCCCAAGGTTTTTTTTTTTTTTTTTTTTTGGTTCTTTTTTTCGGAGCTGGGGACCGAACCCAGGGCCTTGTGCTTCCTAGGTAAGCGCTCTACCACTGAGCTAAATCCCCAGCCCCACTTTCCCAAGTTTTTAAATGTCTATTTTTTTGTATTCTTAATAGATTAAGACTAAATATAGGGTATTTATTTATGTATTTATTTTTTATTTCAGAAGCACCTAGGTTAGATCTCAGGTCTTCTGTCATGCTAATTAAGTGTTCTATCCCTGAGCTATGCCCCCCAGTTTAAGCTTAAGTGTTATGAAAGCATTGTCCATAGTTTCTGATCTCTGGGAGGACTGAGGAAAGCACCCTCTCTCGTGATATTTCCACACATACTGTTTCCACCTGTCTTGAATCTTCACCATTCTTCACACGTCAGGAAGGTTCATGACTCTGTGACTCTCATAAGCTGTCCTTTACCCTGGCACGCTCTTTGCTCTCTTCTACGTTTACTCTTCCAAACTCACTTCTAACACCAGTTTCAGATTCTCAAAGTGCCCCGAGGGAGCCTCGGGGGCAGTTAGTTGTTCTGAGCTCTGTGCTCTGAAATTGCTTCATATCTGGATGTATGCAGAATGCCTCACATGACCGTATGACTCACAAACCTGCTTACCCTGCTGAATTGTGAACCTATCGGTGGTGGAGTGGATGAGGTATTTGTTTTCTTTCGGTTCCCTGCTTCTTAGAATTTGGTAAACTATTCAGTTTAAGAGAAGTGAACTTTAAACTTACGTCCTCCAAAATGCAAACAATAGAATGGATAAATGGCTTCAGTGGGAAGGCTGACTGTTAAGAACAAATCTGTGACTCTTGGAGAAGTGGAAATTTCTGGCTTCTTTGGAGACTCAGTTCCGTCACCCGATGTTTGTCTGGACGCTATGGGAGGATGCTTTGCTGAAGCAGATAGATGCTTGAGAGGGACGAGCGTGAGTAAAACCTGACAGGCAGTGAAAGGACGCACCTTGCAACACTTTCTGGTCCTCACTGGCCCTGCAATGCCTCGATGGTCTTCATTTGTAGAGAGAAATGCACCAGAGAACTTCTTTTTTTTTTCCTTTCATTTTTTTCTCCATCTTTATTAAATTGGGTATTTCTTACTTACATTTTGATTGTTATTCCCTTTCCCGGTTTGAGTTTGTTCCAGCTTCTGGATAATATAAATAAGGCTGCTATGAACATAGTGGAGCACGTGTCTTTGTTATTTGTTGGAGCATCTTTTGGGTATATGCCCAAGAGGTATAGCTGGGTCCTCAGGTAGTGCAATGTCCAATTTTCTGAGGAATCTCCAGACTGATTTCCAGAATGGTTGTACCAGTCTGCAATCCCACCAACAATGGAGGAGTGTTCCTCTTTCTCCGCATCGTCGCCAGCATCTGCTGTCACCTGAGTTTTTGATCTTAGCCATTCTCACTGGTGTGAGGTGAAATCTCAGGGTTGTTTTGATTTGCATTTCCCTTATGACTAAAGATGATGAACATTTCTTTAGGTGTTTCTCAGCCATTCGGCATTCCTCAGCTGTGAATTCTTTGTTTAGCTCTGAACCCCATTTTTTAATAGGGTTATTTGTCTCCCTGCAGTCTAGCTTTGTGAGTTCTTTGTATATTTTGGATATAAGCCCTCTATCAGTTGTAGGATTGGTAAAGATCTTTTCCCAATCTGTTGGTTGCCGTTTTGTCCTAACCACGGTGTCCTTTGCCTTACAGAAGCTTTGTAGTTTTATGAGTTCCCATTTGTTGATTCTTGATCTTAGAGCATAAGCCATTGGTGTTTTGTTCAGGAAATTTTCTCCAGTGCCCATGTGTTCCAGATGCTTCCCTAGTTTTTCTTCTATTAGTTTGAGTGTGTCTGGTTTGATGTGGAGGTCCTTGATCCACTTGGACTTAAGCTTTGTACAGGGTGATAAGCATGGATCGATCTGCATTCTTCTACATGTTGCTCTCCAGTTGAACCAGCACCATTTGCTGAAAATGCTATCTTTTTTTCCATTGGATGGTTTTGGCTCCTTTGTCAAAAATCAAGTGACCATAGGTGTGTGGTTCATTTCTGGGTCTTCAATTCTATTCCATTGGTCTATCTGCCTGTCTCTGTACCAATACCATGCAGTTTTTATCACTATTGCTCTGTAATACTGCTTGAGTTCAGGGATAGTGATTCCCCCCGGAACTCCTTTTATTGTTGAGGATAGTTTTAGCTATCCTGGGTTTTTTATTATTCCCAATGAATTTGCAAATTGTTCTAACTCTTTGAAGAATTGGATTGGTATTTTGATGGGGATTGCATTGAATCTGTGTAGAGAGCGGCGCGGCGAAACAAAGATGGCGCCGACATCCAGCCTTGTCTGGATATAAACGACTTACTGCGCATGTGCAGGCTTGTCCCCTTGCTAGGGCTCCCTCTAGTGGTGAACAGCGGTACTGCACATGTGCGGTTTATGCACCAGGTGTTAGTTGACCGTTAATATGCTAATGAGGTGATTCATTCTCCGTCAATCCCTGGAGGACAAGTAGTGGGGTGATCCAAGCCCCACCAATCCCTGAGAGATAATTAGCATACTGTTGTCTATATAAGCCGAGCGATTTTGCTGCTCGGGGTCCCTGTTCAAGAGAGCTGTAACACTAAGAAGAGCTGTAACACAGTAAAGGCTTGTTCGCAGAAGAATCCTGTTGCTGCGCGTCGTTCTTACTGGCGGGACATTGGGCGCGCGACAAGTGGTGCCGAGACCCGGGAACCAACATCGCCGGTGCCAGGGGACCCTTCAGTGTGCTGAAGAGGATTCAGAACTGCGAGAAGGTAAATTAAAAGGTAAGCTTCGAGAGGCATGCCCCTTTTTGGAAGAGAGCATGTCAGAAACGGAGCAGAGTGAGAAATTAGGCTTCGAGAGGCATGCCCCTTTTTGGATTTAAGAGAGCATGTCAGAAACGGAGCAGAGGCAGAAACGGAGCAGAGTGAGAAATTAGGAGCTCAAATTAGGAGCTCGCAAAAAGAAAAAGGTTACTAAAACAAAAGTGAAAGAGATACAAAAGGCAGAAGAAATGCCGCTGGAGGAAAAAATAAGAGTGCCCCGGAGGACGAAGTACAAGTCATCCGGAGAGGATACTTTGTATCCATTAAAAGAATTAGAAGCCTTAGAACTGGCTGGCAGTGACTCTGAGCAAGAGTTGTCAGAGTCGGAGGAGAAGGAATTAGAGGAAGAGGCAGCCATATATGAGGAAGAAAGATATGGGCCTAGGTGGAGAGCCACTGTGAAGAAACCTAAAGTTATGGATCCTTTGTGGGCAAGGCTGGTAATTTTGTTTCTTTTTTTCTTTGTGTGGGATAGAGAAGCCACAGACGGCAAGCTTAAGCCCGGACCAAAACCTCTTTGGCAAATGGTCCCTGCCTGCTTAGAGGATAAACAATGTGAGGAAGCCGTTAGAGCCGTTAGGACAGGTCAGAGGGTCCTTGCAGAGCAACAAAGTATGTCAGAGGGAGAAAAGGTCTCCAAAGAAAAAAAGAAAAGAAAAGGAGATAAAAGGAACAGAGAGAAGGCAGAGATAAAAAAAAAGAGGATAATCAGGACCAGGAAACAAATAAGATATATTCTTTAAAAGCCTTGGCCTTAGAAATGTCAGACAATCTAGAAAGCATCACCGACAGCTTAGAGAAAGTGAAACTAAAGGTAGAACCATCGGGTCCCGGGCCTCCCGCAGAGCAACAAAAGGAAGCGCAGGACTCGACCTCAGTTCGACCACCAGACTCGTATTGACCCCTCGAATGGGAACTCAGGTGGTGGATACAGATTTTAAAGGCCCCAGTAAGCAGAATTCAGTAGGATCACAGAAACTGAAAGCATGTGCAAAGATAAAGATTTGGGGTAGTGGTAGTGGACAAGGTAATAATGGTAAAATGTTTTTGTGTATGTGTTCTTTTAGAGTTATGTTAAAATCTAGAGAAGCAAAGTCGATTCTCATAGATGCTTCTAGTCTTTGGACCCTGACTAGAGACAGTTTACACCCTGGACAAGAGAGAGAATGGGGTTGAGAAAAACATTCCTCCCGAACTCTCCACAGATGCTTTGGCAAAAGAAGGAAATGAGCTTAAACTTTTTGGAGCTCTCCTGGGAACAGAAGGAGGTGGGAGACGTCTTGCCTCCTTGCTGGCTCCTATTGGAGAAGTGCTTATTTCTGGTTCTGGGTTCTTTAGGTAGGATGTTTGGGTCCTTTTGGTGGAACACCATCTAGTTCTTTTCCTCTGTGTCTATTGTCTGTCCTTGGTGCACCAAGCTGTCCATGTATGTCAATTTATGTCTGGGTTTTGCTTCTCCTTGCTTGAATGTTTTGTGTTTCATGTTTAAAAGAAAAGGTTAAAATTTTAAATGCTGGTTGATTCACCCATTGATGTAGCTTTAACTCCTTTCAAGAAAGGAACAAATAAATAAAAAGTTTCAATTGGCTTTTGGAGCCTGCATCTGTAGCTAGAAGCCTAAGTCGGCTGGGCAAGCTCCCCAGGGGGCTGGCTAAATGTTTACACTAGCCGATCCTAAAGACACAAGGAGCTTCACAGCTTCTAAGGAAATGGAACTGATAGAAAAGTCTTTGACTGTGATTATTGGACTCAACAGGTGACAAGGTGTTTCTCTTAAAACTACAGCTAGAAAAAGTAAAAATGGTGATTGATTTAAATATTAAAGGTATGTGTAGCCACTTCATTTTTGTTTTCTGATTGGTTTTAAATGAATGAATATTCTCTACATGCCTTGGTTATGGACTATTGGCTTTTAAGTTATTGGATATGATTTAAAAAATGTAACATTGGAGGAAAGTAGAAGATTAGAAAAGGCAATGCTAAGAAGGTACAAGGAAAAGGAAGATCTGCTTTTGTGTATACTAAGAACCTTTTGTCAGCCTACAGGAGTGCTATGGCAACAAGGTCCACTTCTTTGGATTTATCCCCATACTTCTCCAAATAAGACCCTTGAATATTACACTTCTGCTGTTGCACAGCTTGCTGTGTTAGGCGTTAAATCTTGTATTCAGCATTTTGGTATTTTACCCAAGAAAATTATTATACCATATACAACAGCTCAAATAGAAACATTGTGTGCCTTGATAGATGATTGGGCCATATTACGCTGTAGTTTTGATGGAGAGTTTGACAATCATTATCCTAAGGATCCTTTGCTACAATTTTTTTTTTTTTTACTGAACATCCAGTGATCTTTCCTAAGATCACTGCCTCAGAGCCTTTGCCAGAGCCTTTGTTAGATATTTATACAGATGGCTCCAAAACAGGTGTAGGTGCCTATATGGTTGATTCTCAAGAACCAGTATTAATTCAATACAGTCCAGGTACCCCCTAAATTACAGAATATAAAATTGTATTGAAAGTTTTCAAAAGATTTCATGATTATTTTAATTTAATTTCTGATTCTGCTTATGTAGTTAATGCTGTGCACTCACTTGAAATTGCAGGGCCAATTCGGTCAAGTAGTACCGTATGTCAAATTCTTTTAGAATTACAAAATTTGATTTGGGCCAGAAAAAATAAAATTTTTATACAACATATTCGAGCCCATACTAATTTGCCTGGTCCCATGACCAGTAATAACACCCTGGTGGATGCTAGTACTCGTAGAGAGTTTATTTTTCATGCCACTCCGGTTGATCTCGCTAGAGGATTTCATCAAAAGTTTCATGTACCTGCTTTTACTCTTCAACAAAAATTTAAAAATCTCTAGAGCTGCAGCTCGTGATGTGGTGTTAAGTTGCCAAAATTGTGTTCAATTTCACCACCCTCCTCATGTGGGTATTAACCCTCGTGGTCTGATCCAGCTAAAACTTTGGCAGATGGATGTCACACACATATCTCAATTTGGAAATTTAAAATATGCTCATGTTTCTGTTGATACCTGTTCTGGTATTATACACGCTACTCTGATGACTGGTGAAAAGGCTCGTAATGCCATTAGCCATTGCTTAAAGGCATGGGCAGCCTGGGGAAAGCCTGATAGTCTCAAGACAGACAACAGGCCTGCCTACACTGCAAAGTCCTTTCAGGCATTTTGCCAGACAATGCAGGTCAAACATACTACAAGATTGCCATACAATCCCCAAGGTCAAGGAATTGTGGAAAGAGTACATCGTACCTTAAAAGAGCTTATACAAAAACAAAAAGGGGGAATTGCCAGCAGCTGAACACCAAAAGAACAACTTCCTTTTTACTCTAAATTTCTTAATTCTGGATGCGCATGGCCGTTCTGCCATGGATCGCCATGCTGCTACTACACCTATAACTAATGTAGAAGTAAAGTGGAAGGATGTCTTAACTGATGAATGGCGTGGCCCAGATCCCATGATTTCGAGATCTAGGGGAGCGATTTGTGTTTTTCCGCAGAATCAAGAAAATCCAATTTGGGTACCTGAGCGTTTGACTCAAAGATTGTCTTCTGCTCTTCCTGAAGATGAGACTACGAACCCTACTATTACTACTGGGAATGGTAATACAGGTTAATTCGCTCACTCTGTGGGCTATTGTCAGATCCTGGCCAGTACCCATGCCAGTTCATAGCAATTCTACTGTTTTGAGAATAAGACTGGCAAGCATAATCTCTGGCCTTGGTTCCAATGGATGCTGTCCAATGAGCAAGGGGCATATACATCCCTGACCCCCTTTGCTAGGTTGATGGGTGAGAACTTCGTGCTGTATAATGTTTCAGCTACCAGAAAAAATGATACCAGGTTGATCAATATTCAATATAATAACCTCTTGGTAAATAATACTGCCACTAGTACTTCAGTATGTGCTAGATCACCTTTTTTCTGATAAGCACTAATGTAAGCAGTGGTGCTTTAAATTGTAATAGCTCTGATGTAGTCTGCTATTTAGCTGAATGCTGGGATGGCACCAATGACACCACAGTGATGGTTAAGATTCCCTCCTTTGTGCCAATCCCAGTGGAGGCAAACCCAGATAGCTTTCCTATTCTTAATTTGCTGAGAGCCAAAAGAGATTTTGGAATTACGTCGGCCATAATTTCAGCCATTGTGCTGTCTGCTGCCGCAGCTACCACAGCTGAAATCGCTATGACCAATCAAATACAGACGGCTGAGACTGTCAATAAGATTGTAGAAAGAACTGCAGTGGTGCTAGAGATACAAGAAGAATTTAATACCCATTTGGCATCTGGCCTTCTATTAGCCAATCAAAGGATAGATTTAGTTCAAGAACAAATTGAAGCACTGTATCATATGACACAGCTGTCTTGTGTTTCCTCCCTTAGAGGTTTATGCATTATTCCTTTGTGAGCTAACTTTTCTCAGAATTTTCAACAGAGCAAAGAAATCTCGAATTATCTGAAAGGAAACTGGTCCATGAAAGCAGAGCAACTATCAAGACAATTGCTGATGCAGATTGCTGTCCTCAACAGCACTAGGCTGGACCCCATCACAGTTGAAGACTTTACCTCATGGATTACCAATGCTTTCTCCCTTTTCAAGGAGTGGGCGGGCATGTTTGTCCCGGGGAGCTATTGTCCTCCTGGGATGCGGAGTAGGTCTCTGGCTTATTGGCTGTTTAAAAAGAGAACATGCCAGACACAAAATGGTTGTTTACCAGGCTATGACCACCATTAAAAAGGGTGCTTCTCCCAACATATGGCTGGCCTCTTTGAAAGATCAAGAGTTCGCCCTAGATCATTTTTGTCACAGTCATGTGGAGTCATTGTATCCAGGGACGGGCAACTTTCCTCGAACTCGGACCAACCTAAGACACGGGGCCCGGTGGCGATAGGGTAACTCTATGACGGGTAAGGCCGAGTTTGGATGAGAACGACCTAAGACAGGAGCAATGACAAGATTGACGTGACACCCAGATCTAGACCAGTCATTTTATTAAACAAAAAAGGGGGAGATGTAGAGAGCGGCGCGGCGAAACAAAGATGGCGCCGACATCCAGCCTTGTCTGGATATAAACGACTTACTGCGCATGTGCAGGCTTGTCCCCTTGCTAGGGCTCCCTCTAGTGGTGAACAGCGGTACTGCACATGTGCGGTTTATGCACCAGGTGTTAGTTGACCGTTAATATGCTAATGAGGTGATTCATTCTCCGCCAATCCCTGGAGGACAAGTAGTGGGGTGATCCAAGCCCCACCAATCCCTGAGAGATAATTAGCATACTGTTGTCTATATAAGCCGAGCGATTTTGCTGCTCGGGGTCCCTGTTCAAGAGAGCTGTAACACTAAGAGAGCTGTAACACTAAGAAGAGCTGTAACACAGTAAAGGCTTGTTCGCAGAAGAATCCTGTTGCTGCGCGTCGTTCTTACTGGCGGGACATTGGGCGCGCGACAAATCTGTAGATCGCTTTTGGTAAAATGGCCATTTTTACTATATTAATCCTGCCAATCCATGAGCATGGGAGATCTTTCCATCTTCTGAGGTATTCTTCAATTTCTTTCTTCAGAGGCTTGAAGTTCTTATCATACAGATCTTTCACTTGCTTGGTTAAAGTCACAACGAGGTATTTTATATTACTTGGGACTATTATGAAGGGTGTCATTTCCCTAATTTCCTTCTTGGCTTGTTTCTCTTTTGTGTAGAGGAAGGCTACTGGTTTATTTGAGTTACTTTTATACCCAGCCACTTTGCTGAAGGTGTTTATCAGGTTTAGTAGTTCTCTGTTGGAACTTTTGGGATCACTTAAATATACTATCATATCATCTGCAAATAGTGATATTTTGACTTCTTCCTTTCCAATCTGTATCCCGTTGATCTCCTTTTGTTGTCTGATTGCTCTGGCTAGAACTTCAAGAACTATATTGAATAAGTAGGGAGAGAGTGGGCAGCCTTGTCTAGTCCCTGATTTTAGTGGGATTGCTTCAAGTTTCTCTCCATTTAGTTTAATGTTAGCTACTGGTTTGCTGTATATGGCTTTTACTATGTTTAGGTATGGGACTTGAATTCCTGTTCTTTTCAGGACTTTTATCATGAACGGGTGTTGAATTTTGTCAAATGCTTTCTCAGCATCTAATGAAATGATCATGTGGTTTTTATCTTTCAGTTTGTTTATATAGTGGATTATGTTGGTGGTTTTCCATATATTAAACCATCCCTGCATACCTGGGATGAAGCCTACTTGATCATGGTGGATGATTGTTTTGATGTACTCTTGGATTCGGTTTGCCAGAATTTTATTGAATACTTTTGCGTCGATATTCATAAGGGAAATTGGTCTGGAGTTTTCTTTCTTTGTTGGGTCTTTGTGTGGTCTAGGTATAAGAGTAATTGTGGCTTCATAGAAGTAATTCAGTAGCTCTCCATCTGTTTCAATTTTGTGGAATAGTTTGGATAGTGTTGGTATGAGGTCTTCTATGAAGTTCTGATAGAATTCTGCACTGAACTCATTTGGACCTGGGCTCCTTTTGGTTGGGAGACTTTTTTTTTTTGGTTCTTTTTTTCGGAGCTAGGGACCGAACCCAGGGCCTTGTGCTTCCTAGGCAAGTGCTCTACCACTGAGCAAAATCCCCAACCGCGGTTGGGAGACTTTTAATAACTGCTTCTATATCTTTAGGAGTTATGGGGTTGTTTAAATGGTTTATCTCTTCCTGATTTAACTTTGGTACCTGGTATCTGTCCAGGAAATTGTCCATTTCCTCCAGATTTTCAAGTTTTGTTGAATATAGACTTTTGTAGTAGGATCTGATGAATTTTTTGAATTTCTTCTGATTCTGTGGTTATGTCTCCCTTTTCATTTCTGATTTTGTTAATTTGGACACACTCTCTGTGTCCTCTGGTTAGTCTGGCTAAGGGTTGATCTATCTTGTTGATTTCCTCAAAGAACCAGCTTTTGGTTCTGTTGGTTCTTTGTATAGTCCTTTTTGTTTCTACTTGGTTGATTTCAGCTCTGAGTTTGATTATTTCCTGCCTTCTACTCCTCCTGGGTGTATTTGCTTCTTTTTGTTCTAGAGCTTTTAGGTGTGCTGTCAAGCTGCTGACATATGCTCTCTCCTGTTTCTTTCTGCAGGCACTCAGCGCTATGAGTTTTTCTCTTAGCACAGCTTTCATTGTGTCCCATAAGTTTGGGTATGTTGTACCTTCATTTTCATTAGATTCTAAAAAGTCTTTAATTTCTTTCTTTATTTCTTCCTTGACCCGGTTATCATTAGAGCATTGTTCAACTTCCATGTATATGTGGGCGTTCTTTCCTTATTGTTATTGAAGACCAGCTTTAGGCCATGCTGGTCTGATAGGACACATGGGATTATTTCTATCTTTCTGTATCTGTTGAGGCCTGTTTTGTGCCCGATTATATGGTCAATTTTGGAGACAGTACCATGAGGTGGTGAGAAAAAGTTATATCCTTTTGTTTTAGGATAGAATGTTCTATAAATATGTTAAGTCCATTTGGTTCATGACTTCTGTTAGTCTGTCTATGTCTCTGTTTAATTTCTGTTTCCATGACCTGTCCATTGATGAGAGTGGGGTGTTGAAATCTCCTACTATTATTGTGTGAAGTGCAATGTGTGCTTTGAGCTTTAGTAAGGTTTCTTTTATGTATGTAGGTGCCCTTGTATTTGGAGCATAGATATTTAGGATTGAGAGTTCATCTTGGTGGATTTTTCCTTTGATGAATATGCAGTGTCCTTCCTTATCTTTTTTGATGACTTTTGGTTCAAAATTGATTTTATTCGATCCAGCTTGCTTCTTCAGACCATTTGCTTGGAAAGTTGTTTTCCAGCCTTTTACTCTGAGGTAGTGTCTGTCTTTGTCTCTGAGGTGTGTTTCCTGTAGGCAGCAGAATGCTGGGTCCTCATTGCATCCCGTCCTTCTTCCCTGAGTCATGGTGATCCTCTCATTCCTCTCTGCATCCTTGTCTGTCTCCCTTTGCCCAGCCATTGGCCACTGGTATCTTTATTGATCAATCAAAAACCAACTGGGGACAAGGGCCTTTAACATTTGGACACACAGATTCACGATTGAATCAAAGCCTTAGAACCAATCTCCAACATATACCTTAATACCTGCACTCAGAAAATGTCTGAAGTTGAAAAGCAACTCTCAGAAAGGTTATGAGTTGAAACTTGAAAATGAGCTTCGAATGGCGGGAGACCCCTTTAATCCCAGCACTGGAAAGGCAGAGGCAGCCAGATTTCTGAGTTCCAGACAAACCTGGTCTACAGAGCAAGTTCTAGGATAGCCAGAACTACATAAATTTACATCCTGTCTTGAAAAAACAAAAGTTTGTGAGAACTGTTGATGCCTAGGTAGAATTAAGGCCTAGGTAACTGTTACCTGTCTAACCTTCCATTTTGTGCTGTTACTATTGTAGGGAAACTTTCTCATTTGCTGTTTCTGCTGTTACTAGGAAACTTTCTCATACCCGACTTGATTACATATTCTGTTATGTTTTGTGTTCTTAGAAACCAGTGACGGTAGAAATCAGAACTGCTTTGTATAAGTAGTCATAATAAGCTTGGACCTGAACCAACCTAGCAGCACTCCTGCACCTGTGTGTGAGCCTTTATGGTAATTGCTTTCATAAGCTGCCCCAGGGATGCTCCAGCATAAGAGAGACAGACACCTGTACCTGTTTAGATTAAGACTTCCATTTTGAGTAGGAGTTGAATAAAGTTTAAGTTCCCAAGACCTTCCTGGGAACTGACATCCTACTAGGCAGAAAGAGACATGTATGTAGGTAACTGATATCCTGGTTGGCAAGTTAAGACGTGAATGTTAGGCAAGACAAGTCTCCTGCCACAGTTGAATACCCCAGCCAATGAGAACAGGATAAGTGCACAACAAAGACATGCTCCTAAGGATATCCTCTATCCATAAATCATGATTGGTGCATAATTTGGCACAGATGCTTATAGATTTCAGACTTTAAAAAGTCGTATAGGATCTTGACTTAAGTTTCAGCTCCCCAGTCTGCTCCTGGTCGATCAATCCTGGGGTGAGTGCTCAATAAACTATCCCTGTCTGACTGAGATCTGTGTTCGTGTGGTTTGTGGATTGACTCCTGGACCCCAAGATCCATGGAGAATCTGCAGGGTGACACAGCAGCAGAAATGGAGTCTGCAGAGCCCACTACAGCTTCAGAACGACTAAGGATTAAAAAAAGGGGGACAAATCTTATAAGATGCTTTTAAAACATGAGCTCACGAACACGGAAGACAATGAAGAATCTATACTCAAGAATCTATAGCTCAGCCAGCAGGCTGCAGTCACAAAGATTGTACCCAATAAGCTATGGACTGCCAGTACAGAGGACAGGGAGATGCCTGTGATTACTGAATAAGGCCAGCCGGAGGCCCGCTGACCCACAACATGGAGCCACTGCAGTTGTATCGTGCGATGCTTGCCCTCCAGGAGGCGGAGAGCATGCTGGAGCAGCAGTGCTGTCCCTGCTCACAAACACAAAGATTGAACCTAGCAAGCACCTGGGTGTCATAGACATCTGGCAGGGAGGTGTGTGGTAGTCAGAACACCTTGCCTGGCAGCAGAATCACCATGATTATGGTTAATGGGACACCCGAGAAGAGTCTTAATAATGGTTCAGTATTTATGATGCTTCAGAAACCTTGAACCAGACCAACAACTCATTGCAGTGAATATTCACATGTAAAGCTGTTGGATTTATATATGTATATGTGTGTGTGTGTGTGTGTGTGTGTGTTATATGACACACTGCAGTTTTCAATGTGACTGTGATATGTAGTGTGTTTTTTGCTACCCCACCTTATGCCTGGGAACTAGCCATTCTACCAGTCACCACCCAGGTTCCCTCGGATCCGTGGATGAAACACACACACTCATTTAGTTTTCAACCTGCCTTATAGCTCAGTTGCTGGGCGTTTCTAATCTCCTGTCTGGGGAAGTGGCCTATGGCTGCTTCGCCCAAGAGCTCACCTGGCTGGTCTCTTTTTTGCCCTCTGAAGCATGGCAAAAAATCCTCCTCTCTCTCCTCTGTCTGGAGGCTTGCCTTTGGGACCGGAAATCCAGCCTATTCCTCTCAGCTTATTGGTTGCTTGAGGAACAGGACGTTAGCATCAGAACCACTCCCTACAGTGATGAACAA
Source organism: Rattus norvegicus (assembly GCF_021556685.1). Classification (NCBI taxonomy): domain Eukaryota; kingdom Metazoa; phylum Chordata; class Mammalia; order Rodentia; family Muridae; genus Rattus; species Rattus norvegicus. Next base: position 34,038,790 of record NC_141539.1, on the reverse strand, counting down.
ATAACGCTGGGAGAGTGGAGGAACCAAGCAGTGAGTGCACAGTGGAGAGAGGTGGATCTAGCGATGTGGCAGGTATGAGAGAATGTTGATAGATGGAGAAATGGGTACTGTCATTACTGAGCAGGGCCTAAAAGCAGCCTGGAGCTTGTACAGACTCGAACACGTTGTGCGGCAGCAAGATTACCCTGGTTCTGAGCAACAACAGGGTGTCCAAGATGAAGAACGGTTCATTTTTCTGGATTGGACCTCCTCAAAAGACCTCTATGGTCCATGCTGCCCCTGGAGGCCACTTCGGTGTTTGTGGTCCTCTGACCCAGACCATATTGAAGCCTGAAGTGGGGTCCTAACAGCAGCCAGGGCATGCCCGTGGTCTGAGTTAACAGGAAGCTCATGCAAACGTCTGAGGTCTGTGCCCTTGCAGGAGGAATTACAAATACCTTTATAATTCATGGACAGGCATGACACCCGAGGACTATGTGTCCTGAGGACATCATTATGAAGTTCTGCTTTTCTTTTGCCCTCACATCCCTCTTAATGTAAGAATTATATGGGAACTCAAAGGGGACTTCCGGTCCCTCACCGGACAGTATCACTGGCACTCACAATGGTGATGATGATGATGATGATGATGATGATGATGATGATGATGATTGGTGGTGGTGGTGGTGATGATGGTGGTGGTGGTGGTGATAATAGAAAATAAATTTGAGGGGTTGGGGATTTAGCTCAGTGGTAGAGCGCTTGCCTAGCAAGCTCAAGGCCCTGTGTTCGGTCCCCAACTCCGAAAAAAAAAAAAGAAAATAAATTTGAAAATGATATTTTCTTATGGCCTTATGGCCTGCGTTCCACTCCCATCACCCAGAAGAGAACTGACTCCCATGGCTGCCTTCCTACTTCGATGTACATGAATGGCCAGGGCCTATATTCTTGTCATCAAATATTTTTTTCTCAGAATAGAATATATTTGGGACTCAAAACACTCAATCTATCTTTCTGCCTGACAGTGTCAAAACTGCAAAGGGGTTAAGAGTGATTTTACTCTATCAAAGCTAGAAAGTTACACCAATTATCTTGAAAGATTTGGCACTAGATCTAGGAGACAAAATAATTTAAAAAGCTCCCACTTCCCCAACCCCTGAAGTCTAAGGGTACCTCCCCGGGTGCCAGAGCCTCTGTGTATACTCACTGTGTAACTGGGGTATCCGTCATAATGATTCACCCTCTGACTGAGTCCCAACTAGTCTGTGTGCATCTAGACATTTTGTTTACAAGACTCATATGTGGAATCAGGTTTCTTACATATTTAGAGAGCCATCACATGTCCCTTTGGGCCCATTTAAAGTACACGGTAGAGGGACCTGAGAACAATGTAGTCACCTAAATGGTCATTATCATTAAGAATCATGGCAATTCAATCTGGCCAAAGCAGAGTTAAATTTGTGCTTCCTAAGCCCTCTCTTGTCAAAGCACCAGACCACTGCCTTCCTAGAAGCAATGCTTAAAGGTGCTTTGAGGAAGGGTGCTGTGAGGAAGGGTGCTGTGAGGAAGGGTGCTGTGAGGAAGGGTGCTGTGAGGAAGGGTCACTGAGGGAAGGGTGCTGTGAGGAAGGGTCCTGTGAGGAAGGGTGCTGTGAAGAAGGGTCCTGTGAGGAAGGGTCACTGAGGAAGGGTGCACTGAGGGAGGGTGCACTGAGGAAGGGTGCACTGAGGAAGGGTGCACTGAGCAGCCTGCCTGGGTCTGCTGTCAGGGAAAGAGAGATGCTTCCCTTTCAGTGTCTATAGCAGAACAGAACCCTAATTATGAAGACAGGCTTTCTCTCTCTTATTTTCCTGATCATCATGTAGCAGGTGGTCAACAGACCTGCTCAGAAAGGTTTCTCGGTAGCCATTCTGCCTTACTAAGACTTGGACTCAGAAGCAGTGAGGGAGGTGAAGTCAGAAGCCTCCAGAGTTTGGGAAGGTCGTTATAGTGATGAAGAGTATCAGATTCCTGAGGTTAAGACAGAGAGTGCCCGTCCAGTACTGATTAGTAGTTCATTATCGGGTGTCTTTATAGTGCGTGCTTCCCCACAGTCCCACATGCCTGCTAAGAACAAGAGGGCCACCACACATGCACTGTGGTCTATGTTTTAATAAAGGGGCACTGAATCAGGAACTCCCCTTCTTTGACAGAAAGCACTTAGCAGGTTTTTTCTACAGGCATTACTTTAAACTTAAGGAGGCACGAGACTGACATGGCCTAGGTGCAGAGTGGTTCTGGGAACTCATGAGATGGCTCAGTGGGTTTACTTGCCACCAAGCCTTATGGCCTGAGTTCCACTCCCATCACCCAGAAGAAGAGAAGTGACTCCCATGGCTGCCCTCTAACTTCGACGTGCACGCGGTTCACACATGAATGGCCAGGGCCTATGTTCTTGGCATATCTGGCAAGATGTATGGGGACTTGGAGGTAAGACTCTCAGTGGACTTGCCCTATGAAAAACCATAAATGCACTCAGGTGTCATGTCTGTGACCAATGCTTAAAGAAAAGGAACAAGCTGGTTAGGTCCTTCCAGCCAGAGAGGATGATCTGAAATCAGAAAACCTGTTCCCTTAACTCAGTCTTTGTTTTAATCTTCCACACTATTTTCAACCACAAAATATTTTTCTTAAGGATCTATACATTTTTTTCTAAAACAACGAAGTCGTCTTCACTAGTTATCTGATGTCTTAGTTTCCTTTTTTTCTTAGATACTCTCCTGAAAGAAAACACAGCACGTTAATAATTTATGAGCAGTGGACTACCATTGCAATACAGTTCATTCATTTTCCAATGAACCATGTTAGGTGACTACGATGTGTTGGCTCCATGCTATGCAGTGACACTACACGGATAATGGGAGAGTTAAAACACAGGTCTGTGTCTACTAGGAGAGACAGACATAAGCATTCCTCAATTCTATTTCATAGTTGTACAGATATTGATCATCTCTAGAGAATGATGGTTCTCCATGTGGAGAATAAAGGTGCACATAGCTATCCCCAGAGTGGATGGGGAGGGCTGAAGGAACAGTAGAACCTACTGCCTGGTCCTTATGACTGGGTTATACCTACATTTAAACTTGGTCAATAGCACTCCATTAAAAACATGTTAATAAGAAAAAATCGAAAGCTGTGCTTCATTCATCAAAAATTCTACTTGTTTTCTTAAGCCAACTGCTGTATATTACTCCATTGGCCTTCCTCTGCTGCAGTCATGACACATGCAAATGGTGGGAGAGCAGGCAAGAGTCAGGAGACTTAGTCGGGTGTGGTGGCACACTCCTGTAAGGCCAGCACTTGGGAGTTAGAAGCAGAGACATCACATCAAGTTCAAGGCCAGTCTAATCTGCATAGTGTTCTCGGCCAGTCAGGGCTACATAGCAAGGCTAGCTTTGTTTCAAAAAGCAAAAACAAATACAAAAGACCTTTAAAAACTTAACTTATGATAAGAATTACTGCTAGGCAAATTCAGTAAAATGAATTATATATCTCTATTCATCTATGTTATAAATCTGGCAGTAGGGTCTTAGATGATGTTCTTATGAAAATAAAGAAAATACCCAACCATGAAATATCTGCTTCTTTCCATGTAGATGTCAAAACACAGAGCCTGATTCCTCCTTACATGTGGATTCAGTTAAGATCTTGGCAACTTTCCCATTAAGGAACTAGGACATTTAGTTGTCTAGATTGACTCATAGGATGTTTAATAATTTCATACTAATTTTTGAAAACTGAAGTCCTAGAATTAGCAGATAACATTATACCAATCCATCTGACCCCCCCCCCCAAGTTGTTGTTGAAAAGTAAGCCTGCCTGACTTGTATGAGGAAGTGAAGCGTTATTCACCCCTTAACCTCTTTTCTTTTTTTTCTTTTCTTTCTTTCTTTCTTTCTTTTTTTTTTTTTTGTTCTTTTTTTCAGAGCTGGGGACCGAACCCAGGGCCTTGCGCTTCCTAGGTAAGCGCTCTACCACTGAGCTAAATCCCCAACCCCACCCCTTAACTTCTTAAAGCTGTCACTGAGGCATGCTGTTAGAATCTTCTGTAATACAAACAATTTTGAGACAGGGTCTCACCCTATAACTCTGGCTGCCTTGAAACTAGCTATGTAGATCAGTCTGGCCTTGAACTCACTGGGATTTGCTCATCTCTCTTGCTGAGTGCTGGGAATAAAGGTGTATGCTAGTACACCCAGAGAATAAAAAATAAATTAACCACCATGATTCTTTGTTTCTCAAAATTTCTCTAATAGTCACATAATTTTTGATAGAAACAAACATAGTTGTTTGACACAGCGTGTGCCTGTCTTCCCAGAATTTAGTGGGCTAAAGCGGGAGGACTGCAGGCTTGAGCCCAGTCGCCCAGTCTGGAGTACATAGCAAAACCCATCCTAGAAAAAAAGGGAGGGAAGAGGGATATAAAAAGGGAGAGAGAGAGAGAGAGGAGTGATGAAGGAAGCATAGTTTTTTGAGATACAAGCAGTTGGGTGGCAGCTTGGCCCATCCCTTAGGATCCAAACCCTTCTAACATTCCAGGTACTTTCCTACAACAGTGGGCTCTAACTGGCAGTGTCAGTTGTATTATTCTTTGGAGTCTTTTGTAGCCATGGAAGAGGAAAAGGAAGCCATAGAATCTTCATTATAACCAAGTCGGAACTTTCTGGTCTTCTCAATGGAATGAGCCTTGAGTCTGAGCCCATAGGCTTATTGACCACAGCTCAATGGCCTGTCTTCCTACTTTCATTATGAATGCTTTAATGAGATACAGTAGCTCAAATTATAGGCCTCTGCTGGTTTCTACTCCTACTCTGCTGAAACTGGGCCTCTTTTCTGGTACTTAATTTCTCACAGATGCATTTGGGGTTAGCTCACTAGATTCTGTTAGGTAGAAGTCATCCACTTGTGTTCATCAAAATCAGGTGCTGTGTTAGGTACCAGATGGGAGGATGATTAAGAAGGCATGTTGCCTTCTTGGTTCATAATCCAGATTCACAGAGATCTCTAACAGGAATAGCAATGGCAGTGTGGATAAAATACAGCACAGTGGAAGTCAGGGTCTGACTTGGACTTTCCATGATGTGCTAACCAGATGTGAGGAGCATGGACAGAACAGGAATGTATATTTGGCAGGTATGATGACATTCACAGAGGCATGGGAGGTAGAGGGTATGTCTTATGCAGCTTTGGTCTGAGATGGGTACATGATTGGACACCATAGTTATTTGCTGCAAAAATGAATGAATGAATAAATGAATGAATGAATGAATAGCTACTTTTCTTGCTAGAAGCCCCTCCTATTTCAAATGACTGTTTTGAGCAATTCTGCTGTCATTAGAAACTCAAAATAGATGTAAAATAAAACATAAAATGATTTGCTACTTAATTTAGACAAATTTAAACCAGGGAAGGGGACACTAACAAGATGGCTGCTTCTCTACTAGCAGCTTCTTCCTACACAGCGGGTCCCTAACACATACTTATTCGCTTTTTAACTTGCTTCCTCTCTGCACGCCTGCCCATCTCTCTTGCATAGCTTACTGATGTGGGGGTAGGAGTAGGGATAAACTAGATAACACAAACCAGGGTCCTCAGAGGAAGTCAGGGAGACTTCACCATGATACCATGCCAGGGAAGGAAGCAGCTGCATTGCAAAGGGATAGATCAAAGCTGACTCACTTAGAAGCAGAGACAAGACAGACTCTCACAGTGCCCTGACCCGTGGCAGCTGCATTTTCCATGGCTCCCCAGTGCTCAGAACTTTCCGTGGTTATGTAGGCTACCTCTAGATTCCCCAGGAAAATCTTCCTTTCTCCTCAGGCTAGTTTGAGTAGGGTCTCAAAGCTTAATGTGAAGCAAACTTACCCAGCTTCTCTGTGGCTTCCACGCAGACACTAGGATACATGCCTGCAGTGTAGGTTGCCACCAGAAGATACATGTGGGTCTTCACCACCACCACACCAGTGTTCTCCTAGATAAAGAAGAAAACAGAGCACTCTGCCTGTGGTCCTGACTGCAAGATCAGCGGTTACCCCCAGACACTTAAAAAACAGCAAACAAAAACCCTACTTTTTGACTTCTTTGTATTCATGTATTTCTGTTTTAATCTCCCACTCCTTTTTAGAAATTTAGTACTGTTTTCTGAAAGAAAGCTTCAGTTTTTTTTGTGCTAACATCAGGTGTATTGTGAAGAAAAGTTTCTGGAAAGAACTGTACACTGACAGATTAGAACTCCACAGTCCATGCAGAGGTTGGAGTGTTATAGGTTCAGAACCCAATAACTATGTATTCTGGGCTGATTTAGGCCCCTAACAAGTATCCTTTGCCCACCTCTGTGTCTGATATAGCAGCCTGGTGTCTAACAGAGGCACACACTTTTGCAATGTGTTTAAACACTCCCACATGACCCCAGCTTTACAGTATGCCTCTCCGTGTCTGTCTTCCTTCTCTCACTGCCCTCGTCAGGGTTTTGGGACCCAAGCTAAGCAGGTTGTGGTCCATGAAGGTTCAGAAAGAGATAGTTCAGTTCACAGATTCCAGAATAAGTATTTACAACAGCCAACATACCTTGCTGAGAATGCTTTCTTTTTCTTTACCTAATTTCAGTGCAGGACATCAGATCCAGAGCTCTGCACATGCTAGGCAAGCTCTCTACCCTTGAGGTCCATCCTCATCCACTCTATTTTCAGATACGTCTTCCTGTCACTGGGTTGCTATCTAAATGACTCAAGGAAGTAATGATCTTATTCCGTTTTGCAGAGAGCATCAGGAGGGGTAAAGAATATTGAAGTAAAATTATTAAGTTTTTTTTTTTTTTTTTTTTTTTTTTTTTTTTTACCCATCTGTCTTCAAACCTTGGATACTTACCTTCTTAGCATAGAGAGAACAGTCATCTGCCCGGACACATTTGTAATCCTTTTCCCTGAAATACAACCCTTCCCTTCGGGTTAATAATGGGTTTTTGGCAAATCCATTCAAAAGTGTTCGAACATCACATGGCATTACCTGTAGAGGTTGAAATAGGCCAAGTCAGAAGAGCAGGACACTGGACATTTCCCCCCAAGGGCTGGGAATGGTTTTCACTTTTTCGTTTGTTTGCTTAGTGTTTGTTTTGTTGTTATGTTTTCGAGGCAGCGTTTTTTTCTGTGACGCCCTGGCTGTCCTGGAACTCACTCTGTAGAACAGGCTTGGTACAGGATATTTGAACCTGTTTCTAGTTGTGGTGTGACTCAGCCTTTAGCACGGACCTTTAATAGCTCTGGCTGGCAAAGCAATTCAGAGGTTGAGAGAAAAGCCAGATTGAATCAGTCAGCACGGAGAGGAGTTTGTGCCTGAACAGTTGAGTTTAGCCGGTCAGAGGTAAGAAAGAACAAGAGAGACTTATTCAGCAGAACGTCTGAGAGGCTGGGAACATTTCAGGCCTAGATTAGATTATAGGGAAGCTAGAAACTTCCAGGACTAGGCCCAGGTTAGCCAACGGAGGAAGTAAGCCTCCAAGACTTCAATCACAATGGGAGAATAAGTTACTTTTACACAGGCTGGCTTCAAACTCCCAGGAGATCCTCCTGCCTCTGCCTCCTGAGTGATTAAAGGTGCTTGCCACCACGGCCCAGCTTGGTTCGCATTTTGTGACGTGCCGCCATGACATGACTTGCATAAGACTGTGTTAGCCAACAGCCATACCTATCCTATCATGCATTCTCTACGGCTGCTCTTCCATGACGGTTACAGAATCACTGATGGTTATGGCTGTGTGGTCCAGAATCCTAAGGCACTGCTTATCAGAACAGTCCTTTTCATCGAAAAGTCATACCTTCAGGAAGAGGCTGTCAGAAAAGGATTCCAGTAGCAGCACATGGAACTACCTCGGGGACCCACAAGTGGGGTGGCATGAAACTGAAAAGTTATGTACAGCAGGGGAAACCTTCACTGAGCAAAGTGATGGACTAGGAAACAAAATAACCACCAGCCACACATGGGACAGTGATTGACACAGCAAAGGTACATAAAGAACTTCAAATCTCAGAACACCAACACCCCCAAATCACCCAGTCACCCAACCAACCATTCAACTGAGTAAGTGATTCCTGAGAGAGATACAGAAGATTTAGCTATCAGAGAGATGCAAGTTAAAAACTGCTTTGAGCCTGGCAGTGGTGCTTAATGTCTTTAATTTCAGCATTAAGGAGGCAGAGGCAGATGGATCTTTATGAGTTCGAGGCCAGCCTGGTTTATAAAGTGAGTCCTAGGACAGCTAGGAATACACAGAGAAACCATCTTGATACCACCCCCCTCCAACCCGGCCCCCCAAAACAAATCTGAAATGAGAACTCTGAGGGGCTAAAAAGATGGCTCAGTACTTGAAAGCACTTGTACTCTTCCAAAGGTCAGGAGTTGAGTTCCCACTGTCCATGTCAGGTGGTTCATTAACTGCCTAGGACTCCAGCTCCAGAGGTTTTGAAGCCCTTTATATACACACATACACATAAATGAAAATAATAGTTCTGGAGAGATGTCTCAGTGGTTAAGAATACTTGTTGCTCACGGGGGAGGATCTAGATTCAGTTCCCAGTACCTCTTTGTTGGCTTACAGTTCTAGGGGATACAAACCTTCTGAATTCTGAAGACACAAGGCAGGCATGTGGCACACATAGATAAGTATAGTTAAAACATTCATACACAAAATAGGAATTAGAAAAAAATCTCCTGCTTTGAGACCATCATATACCAGTCAGAATAAATATCAAGAAAACAACAACAAAAAAATGAGGGCAGGGGTGTAGCTAACAGACGGAGTATTTGTTTAGCATGCCAAAGCTCTGGGCTTGGTCCTCAGCACTGCATAAACCAGGTTCTCCATGAGTATAGTCTTAGCACTTGGGAGGTGGAGGTAGGAGGTATCTTGGATACCTAACAAGTTGCAGACTGTCCTCAAGTATATGAAAATATAAAATAAAAATAGAAAATAAAGCAGAAGACAAATGACAACAAGAGCTGGCAAGGCCATGAGTAAAGAGAGGAGGAACTCAATTCACTGCTGCCATGGAGGCAAACTTATGCGGTCACTATGGTAATCTGCACAGAAGTTCCCAAAGCTGCACCTAGAACTACTATGTGACCTAGCTATACCACTCTTGGGTACATATAACTGAAGGACTCTGAATCAACAAAACCAACCTGTTAGCAGAGGCAGGCACATGTAGGTGTTTACTGCTGTAGTTCCCACAACAGCTGGGAAATGGAACCTACCTAGACACCTGTCACTAGATCAATGGATAAAGAAACTGAGTACACATACACAATGCAATTTTATATAGCCATAAAGAAATTGAAGTGGCTGGAAATGGTGCAACATGCCTTTAATCCTAGCACTTGGGAAGTAGCGGCAGGCAGATCTCTGAGAGTTTGAGGCCAGCCTGGTCTACATAATGAGACCCTGTTTCAGGGGGAAAAAGAAAAGAAAAAGAAAGTCATGACATTTGTAGGAAAAAAATCATTGTGTTAAGGGTTAATAAACCAGACTTGGAAAGAAAATTACCACATTTTCTTTTATATATGAAACCTAGATTTAAAATTGTGTGGATGAGGCTGGAGAGATGGTTTTCAGCATGTAAGATCACTTGTTGCTTTTGCAGAGAGCCCAGGTTCAGTTCCCACTGCCCACCCACTGTCTAGTTCTAGAGATCTGAAGCCCTCTTTTGTCCTCTGTGGGCACTGCATGCACATGGTGCCTGAACGTACATGCAGACAAAATACCCATATACATCAAACAAATCTTTACAGTTATGTGTATGTATACATTTACTTACGGCAAACTATCATAAGAGGGGAGGAAGATCTCTTAAGGAAACAGGATAATGGAATGCACATAAGAAGACAGAGGGGGGTTGGGGATTTAGCTCAGTGGTAGAGCGTTTGCCTAGCAAGCGCAAGGCCCTGGGTTCGGTCCCCAACTCCGAAAAAAAGAAAAAGAAAAAAAAAAAAAAGAAGACAGAGGAATTAAGGGAGGAAGAGAACCAGCTGAAGCAGGAGCAGGTAAATAGAAGGGCCTTGGGGATGGGAATGAATCAAAACAAGGTATAATGTCATACAGCAGCAGGCTGCGCTTTACCCCAAGTTACTCTATATTTTGTAAAACAGTGGTTTTTCAGTGTGCCTTGCTCTGAGAGACTCCATTTTGAAGATGGAGGATGACTTCCCACTGGATGGACACATGAACAAGAGCAGGTCTATCCAGAACCACTCACTCAACACAGACTGAAAAATAACTTATTTCTGGGACTAGAGAGAATGCTGAAACAGTAGAGGCATATGGACATATTAAAATTATATCAGAAAAACCAGGTCCAAGAAATTACCATATATAACAGAGCAAAGAATGGGAGTGTCTCCCTCACCTGACTCCATAAAGAAGCAGAAGCCTGGGGCTGGGGATTTAGCTCAGTGGTAGAGCGCTTACCTAGGAAGCGCAAGGCCCTGGGTTCGGTCCCCAGCTCCGAAAAAAAGAACCAAAAAAAAAAAAAAAAAAAAAAAAGAAGCAGAAGCCTAGCACTGAGATGGTTTTGGTTCCTACTGACCTGGACCTCTCTCGTCTGTCTATCAATCTGTCTGGAACCATCTTGGCCCCTTTGTTCCTGGAGTTGGTTTCAACTCTGCAGCCTCACTCTCGAACTTGTGATCTGAAGGAGCCTAAGTCATCACTGCAGCTTCTCCAGATTCTTTCCTGAAGCTCTGGTTCTGATAATTTACTAGTAAATATAATCAAAATATCTACTGATATTTCTACTAACTGACCTGTTTTTCAGGACTTCTGAAAACTCTTGACCTCTGCTGTGGCTTCATAACACTTTATTGCCATTCTGTAATTGTGTATGTGTGTGTATGTGTGTGCGTGTGTGTGTGTGTGTGTGATCCAAGAATTGTTATTAGTAATTAAGATAGAGGAATAAAAGAGTCTGTGTTTACCCCACACAGGAAAGGAGGCATACGTATGAAACTGATGCCACAGAAACTATTGTACCTTGTGAATTTATCATTACTCAATAAATTCTGACATTGTTGGAACACGTTCGGATTTTTTACATAGCTTACAACACACACATGAAGATGACATATGAAAAAATCAACACTTTGTATGCTAACCTAAAAAATATTAAAAAAAAAAAAGCTTTCCCCCTCTTACACTAAATCCTGGTGATGTCACACACAGGGTCTTTTCTTGGAGTTTGATGAGGGCTGCACCGTCCACATGCTTCGTCCCCAGTAGGGTATCTAACAGTAAGTTTTGCAAGTGACTCATGCTTCCTCAGCTCTGAACAGGAAACAGTAGTTGAAGAGTCCACGAGTGAGAATTCAAGTGCTTCTGACGCTTCAGTTTTATTTTCAGTGTGTGTCCTTTAAAATGTTGGACGAGTGAAAATGGTGGTCCATCATCCAGTGTTCACCAATACTCAGAGGGAAAGAAAAACTATTATAGAAAAATCAGAATTCACAGAGTGGCTTATAGAGTTTGAAAAAAAAAATCAGAGCCTCAATATTTTTAGCTATTTAATAATGATTTATCTGAGATTTAAAAACAAAAAGTCCATGCCTATTACTTTGGGTACTCTAAGGACAGGAAGGTCACAAGTTCAAGGCCAGAGAGACCCTGTCTTAAAAAAAATAAAGATCTGAGAATAATTTTTGGCGGTAGAGCTGGGTATGTAAAATCCTCCACTCAGTTCTCAGCCCCGCAAAAATGAACAAACAAATAAATAAAAGTAAAATAAAGTAAAAACAAAAAAAAGCAACCAGTTATCCACAAAATTTCAAAACCACTTAAGGTGCACCAATGACTTAAAAAAGGTAATTTTTTCATTCCTCCTCCTTGGCCAGCATCAACGCTGTAGACAAGACACTGGTCAGCAAACCTGAGCTCTAAGACCGCCTTGGAAGCTCTTTGGAGCTACATTTCCTGCTCATGGGCTGCCATCTTGGACGGCCCTCATAGGGTCAACTGCCACAAACACTCGTTCACCGCAGGTACCTAGTAAGGCGAACGACTCTCCTGCCGCTCCCTTCTGAGAACTGATTGATGGGAGGCCGGTAGCCTAACTGAATCTAAAGTCGGGGAGGCCGGGAACTAAACACCGGGTACCAGGGCTACAGAGAAGGCGAGGCTCCGCCAGGGGCAGGCGAAGCACCGATCTGGAAAGCTGATTGGCTGTGACAGCTGCCTGTTAGCGCGAGACAGGTACACAGCCTCTTTCTCGATCTGCGGCCGGCCAGGGCTTGAGGGCCGCCCTCCTCCGTGCTGTTCTACGAGGTGTGCACGCGTTCTTGGCTTCCCCTGTAGCCGAGGGCCGCGTGGGGGCCGCGTCCAGGAGACAGAGTCCCGAACGTCCGCGCGTTCCAAAGCCACGGTCTCGAGCTGAGGCCAGCCGCGGGCTCACTGCGGTGCAGAGAGCCGAAGGGTCTGCCGGCCGCCAGAGGGGGCTGAAGGGCCTGTGGAAGCCCGCGCACGCGGTCTGTGTCAGAGGCCTGCGAATCAGGACTGGGTACTCCTGGTGAGCGGGCCTCGTGCCCTAGATGCATCTTGGGCGCAGACCCACAAGACCCCCTCTCCCTCACATGCAGGGCCTCGGGAGGGCTTTTGGATCTCTCGGAGCTTGAAGGCCTGGATTTTGTCCCAGCTTCCCTTCTTGCAAGAGTTCATTTGTCAGTAGCTTGAAACTCTGAACAGCCATGTCATATCAAACCTACACAACTGCTGGCAGCTAGAGTCCTAGTCAGGAGGGTTTCAAGAGAGGCCTGTTTGAAGCCAACTGGAAGGGAAACATGGATGGCCAGTTTTCGAAGACTCGTCCCATGCATTCCCAAGGTCATGTGTTGTTGACTATTAAACAGAAGAGACAATCATTGTGATTTTTAATTACAAAATAAATGATGTTTTAGCTTTCTTTAGGGACTCTGTGACTTGCTGTCCATAATGAAAAACAGGAACCCAGATGATACGGTAACTGACACGTTTCCCAAGCTCAAGAGCTCCAAAGAATGGTTGGAACCACAGTCGCTTTCTTTTATGGAGGTATAGTTGTATGGCTGCCGAGTTTCTTGTTTACAGAGGTCCTTGTACAAAGTTTCGGCGTCTTCTATTTTACCATATTGGATAGAGCCTATCCCCTTCGCTCTACTAACTTTGTTATTTAGCGACTTTGCTCTTTATTTAAGAGCTAGAAATAGGATCATAAACCATTGATTATAAATTTTAACAATATTAGCAAAGCTGTTCAAAACCTACTAAAACGAGTTTTATTCGGATATAATTAGTATGAAATAAATACATACACTTGAAAATCATGATTTGATAAATTTTAACATTTATATGCTCCTGAAGCCATTTTTATGCATCAAGATAACCAATATATTAAGTATTTCTATAGTTTTCTCATCGAGTTCTATTGGGGTACCCCCTCACAATTCCCTTATTTCCTGTAACCATTCTGTTGTCATGGTTTTGCTTATTTATATGCAATGAAAACTCAGGCATTCTTTTTTGTTTCGTTTTGTTTTTTGTTTGTTTTGATTTGTTTGTTTGAGACAGAGTTTCCTTGAGTAATCCTTGTAGTCCTGGAACCTAATCTGTAGACCAGGCTGGTCTGAAAATCAGAGATCTGCCTGCCTCTGCCTCCAGAGTGCTGGGATTAGAATCCTGTGCCACTATGCCTGGCTCCAATGTATTCTTTTATAATTTGGTTTCTTTCACTTAAAATTATTTTTTTGAAGTTCACCCATGCTGTTATATGTATCAATATATTCTAGTCTTGTTTTTTTCTTTTTAAACAACTGCTATTCTATTCAATGGTTCTATCCCAATCTGTCCATTGTATTGATGAACAATTTGGTTGTTTCCATTTTGTACCTATTACATTTGTGTCATTGTGTAGACATGTTTTCATTTTCCTTGGGTAACATTTAGTTGTGGAATGACTGGTTATACAGTAAATTAAGTTAACTTTTTATGGAGCTGCCAATTAATAATGAAGATTTTTTTTTTATTTTGTTTTCAATTGTTGGGCATTTTTTCAAGCCTTCTTTGCAATTTATATATCTCTTTGGTGATGTTTGTTCAAATATTTCTTTTTAAAATTAGGTTCTTTATTATTGAGATTTTAATATTGAGATATAATTCATAAACCATACCAATCGCTTCTTTAAAGTCTATGATTCATTAGCCTTTTCAGCCTGTTCATAAGGATATATAATTTCTACCACTTTCTTAATTCTATTGTGTTTTCATCGTTCCTGAAAAGCAACTATATTCATTGACAGTCACTCTTCTTTCTTTGCCTCCTAGTTATTGGTAACAGTAATCTATTTCTAACTCTGTGGATTCGCATATTCTGGGCATTTATATGGATGAGTCATATGTAATATATGACCCTTTGTGACTGGCTTCTTTCACGTGGAATAATACTTTCAAGTTTCATCCATGTTTTACCATGTATTACTTCCTGGTCTTCTAAATTATACATTACATGTGCACAGGTGTTTGTGCAGGCCAGAAGGAGGTGTTAGGTTCCCTGGAGCTGGGGTGCTTTTAAGCTACCTGATGTGTATGCTGGGAACTGAACTTCCTCCTGGAAGAGCAGCAGGCACCCGTCTAGTCCCTGCTCCATCCTGTTTATGATGAAATCCTGCACAGTGCTTGGCTACCACATGCTATTTCATCAGTGGCTTCACGTTTGGATTGTCTCCTAGTGTCTTGTTATGAACATTGTTCCCAGGAACATTTGTGTTTAACTTTCTGTTTGAACATGTTTCCAGTAAGTTCTCTCGTAACATAGGCTTGGACTCGCTGGGTCAAATACATAACTTTTTGGGAAACCAGCAAAGACATTCCCCACAGCAACTACCATTTCATTATATATTCCCAGCAATATATGATGGACCTAATTTCTCCACTACTTGGAATTTATTGAATTTCTTGTATCTGTTGGCTTACAGTTTCCAAAATGCCCTTCCTCTCTCAGGTATTATTTCCTTCCCTCCCTTAGCACCCTCACTTTTGTCTCTCTGAAAATGTCTCTGTGTGTCTCTGATGTCCTCAAATTCTAGGCCCCCTGCCTTAGCCTTCTTGGGGCATGTGCTTGGTTTTCAGGCACATGTCACTAAGCCTGGGTCTGAAGTGAATTATTCCTCATGCTATTCTTTCACATCTACTGATTCTTGTTTATGTCATCTCCAAACTTCTGATAAACTCACTGAAATTTGTTTCTTTTTAAGACTTAAGAACTGAATTTTCCCACTGGTTCTTTTCTTGCTTCTGTTTGTTTGCTGGGTCTGTCCATTCATTGTTAGCATATTTTGGCTAGGACCTTTTTCCTTTGGCTAGGACCTCACTGTATTCCATAGCCTGGTCCTCAATTCTTTGTTTTCCTGTAGCAGCCTTCTGAGTACCTGGAATAACTGGAATTAGGGCTTGTGTATGAGGCTGTACTCCCAAAGTCTTTATCTTTTGGTTACAATACATGGACCATCCCAGATTCTGCTGATTTTTTCCCTCAAGTATGAATTTACCTTTTCCTCTATGTCTAGTGATTTTAGATTCAATTTTAGACATTATGAATGATGCAGTATAGAGGACCTGGCTTCTTTTATGTCATATAAAATATTGAATTTACCAGGTAGTTGACTTTGCTGAGTTCAGGCTCTAAAGTTTGTCTGTCAGTTAGCAGCAGGTGAAACTACTTTTCTTAAGTTTTGGTTGGATTGCATAAAGCCCTGTCCACAGACAGTTCAAGTACTTCAGTGGGAGAGCATTTGCTTAGCATAAATAAGACTTAATCTCCACTACTGTTAGGGAAAAAAGTTTTCCATACTTGCCATGAACTTTGCTTTCTAATTCCTCAACCAGTGAGATATCATGTGTGTGAGTTTTAGCTTCTTACATTAGCTCTGGTTGAAACTAGTCTGGAGATGGAGCCTTTCAGTCATTTTCTATTTTCAGATTGCTGAATATATATGTGTACACACACACATACATATATGTATACATATACACATACACATTATTACTATTTTGGTCTGGAGCTAGAACAGTAATCAACTACCAGTCTTACTTGAGGACAGCAGTCTTGTCAAAATCAGCAACTCTCTGTGCAAAAGAAGGAAAGAAAATACATTGTGAAGTCAAGGGCAGTGGTTCACACCTGTAATCCTTGCACTTAGGAGATGCGGCAGGAGGATCACAAGTCTGAGACTCCTGAGCAAGTCTTAGGACATGTTAGAATACATAGCCAGATCCCGTTCTCTCAAAAATACTGACACACATTTGAGTTTGAATCGTGGTCCAGTGGGTGTTGGGGTCACTTCTTTAATCCCAGCTCTCAGGAGGCAAAGGCAGGTGGATCTCTGTGAGTTTGAGGACAGCCTTCGGTACACAGTGAGTTCCAGGCAGGGTTATATATTGAGATCCTGTCTCAAAATCAAACAACAAAACTCCATTAGACCCACACAAAAATACATACATTTACTAGGTGATTATAAGGTCTTCATGAATGATAAATGTGTTTATTCATTTATTATATTTATGTCCCTACTGCCTTTGAGAAAAAAAATGTTTCAGTCTACTAAGCAACTGGTCAATTGTTATGGAAAATTAGTTACAGGAACATAATAAGATGGACTGGGTTGGGGGCTGGGGATTTAGCTCAGTGGTAGAGCGCTTACCTAGGAAGCGCAAGGCCCTGGGTTCGGTCCCCAGCAGCGAAAAAAAGAACCAAAAAAAAAAAAAAAAAAAAAAAAAAAAAGATGGACTGGGTTGGTGGCACAGGTCTGTACTCCCAGCACTTGGGAGACTAAGACAAGGAATGGATTGACACTAGTTTGAGGTCAGCTGGGCTAATTATCAAGTCCTGGCCAGCCTGGGCTACATTATAAGATCCTGGCTCAAAACAATGTAAGAAGACTTTGTATTTCAATACACTGTTCTTAAATTTTATAAAGATCTAGCAATATTTTTTATAATACTTTCACATTTCATATAATTTTGCAGATAAAAATTAATTCATGGTTTATTTTATCCATAATCCTTACATTTCAGCTCTTAAAAAGTAATTTCAAAACCAAATTAACAGGCAAATTTAGCATCAAAAAGTAAGAAGGGGAGCATGAAATGGAATGCACTCACCATCCTAAGACCTTGTGCTGTTATATCTCGGTGTTTTTTCTAGGTATAGCTTTGCCTAAGGTGGTAATAAGCTGGCATAGCCTTATATTAAATGTGCATCTAGATTAGTCTGTTTCTTTGATTAAGATGCCTGTGCATACCTGTCCTAGCCCAGGAAGGTGAAAACATTTCATCAGGTATGGGGAAAGGCAGTTCTAACTATGACATGGCTCTGGGAAAGTCATTTGACTGTTCTTGGACTGAAAATATCTGTGAGATGAATTATTTCTGACCTTTGAATGAGCTGTAACCAAAAGTGGAAAGATCAAAGTAGTATTTGAAAAAGTGCTTAGTGATACAGAAAATTGGATTTACAGAGAATACTTCAGCGATATGCCTGTCACATAAAGATATAATATGCACAGATAATGCTAATGATCTTTCAAGATTTGACTTTTGGACTAATTCTTTTCTTGTAGGCTTTAGCTAAAGAAGATACTGATGCAGCTGTACAATCAATTTTATATAGAGAAAATTACATAATGAAGGTAAGAATTGGCTACAAAATGCATCTTAGCTATTTTTGCTGTTTTCAATGTAGTATTTACTAAAGAAATTTGAGTAAAGTTCAAAGTTCTAGATAATATAGAAAACAGAACTAAAAGCATTCGTTAGCAGCTGGGATTAAGTGGAGGGCATCTCTGAGGGTTGCTAGTGATTGCCAGTCTCCTGTGGGGACACCCTTCAGCACTTCACAGGCAGGCAGAACTGCACACATACATACATGCACATCACACATGCACGCACATAAAATAATTTTTCCAGGATAACTTCACTTGCAGTGTATACTTTATTGCTTATTTTATCTCTCTTCCCAATATATGGTATATTTAATTTATTGCATTTAAATAAAACTTTTATTTTTTTATGATTATAGATGTGTATATATGTATTATGTGTTTGTGCAGACACACATGCCACAGCACACATGTGGAAGTCAGAGGACAACTTTGTAGAATTTGTTCTCTTCTTCACCTTTCATGGGTTCTGGGGTTCACATTCAGGTTGCCAGGATTGAGTGACAAGTGTCCTTACCTGCTGAAGCCCTGATATTTGATTGCCAGGAAGGGTGAGCATGTTGCCTTCATTGTCCATGTGCCAAATGGTGAAGGTTAAAGGGTTGAATGAACGGGCAATCCTTGGGAATCATTTAGGCTTATAAAGTTTGAATCTTACACAACTTTAGGATATAAAAGCTTCAGGAAGATATGTTTGTCTTTCTGTTACTGTTTACCAGGAACTAGATAAGTATTTACATCATTATGACTTCTTAAACACAAGAAGAAAAGAGATGTTGTATAAAAAATGGGTTGAACGTGTGGCAGATCCTCTCCAGAAGAAAATTATAGAAAAAGTTGGTTCACATAAGAACATTAAAAAGAGGAGACGTCAAGAATTGGACAATTTTTTGAAACATTCAAATAAGAAGGTACTAAGAGATCATTTTATACTTTTTATACTGGCTTAAAAGTCAAGGTTATCTTTGTTCACTTCCTCTTTAGTTATCCAAATAGTCTGCCTCTTTCTCTTCTATTTATATGCGATCTATACTCTGATGTAGATAGTTTATTCTTTTTTTTTTTAGTTTATTCTTTTAAAAATTAAATTGTATGTATTTATTCATGTACCTCCATGCGTGCGTGCATATGTTCATGAGCTCGCAAGGAAGTAAGAGTCTCTTTCTGTTGTGTTAGTTTTGGGATTGAACTGAGTTCTTCAGTGTGGTGGTGAAGGACTTTGCCCACTGAGCCATCTTCTTCATGAAGGGATGATAGTGGTGCTGTTTGGTATTTGTACCTAGGTCTGGAGCAGTGAGGGACAGGGGCTGGAGCTCAATGACCCAGCTTTGTCCCTGATAACTGAGGGGCAACAGGTTCAAACTGGTTAACTTCTGAGTTCTGATATCCTCAGTATTAATTGTGTACCTCTTTCTTATGTGTGGCTTTATTTCCTCTTCGTAGGGAAATGCATTTATAGAGCATTATGATCCAAAAGAATATGACCCTTTTTATATGAGCAAAGAGGACCCCAATTTTCTGAAGGTAGGCAGGTTTCTTTTTTCTTACTTTCTATTAATCATTCCATTTGTTTACATCTCAAATGATATCCCACTTCCCAGTTACCCCTCCACCAGCCCCCCATCCCACATCTGCCCTCCCCCCTCCCCTTTGCCTGTATGCGAGTGCTCCCCAACCCTCCCGCACTCTCCAGCATCCCCCTATGCTGGGGCATCAAGCCTCCCTGGGACCAAGGGCCTCCCATTGCTGTTGGGCAAAGGTAGGCAGGTTTCTTAACTGTGACAGTATGTGTCTGGTTATTCTGAGCAGCCTTAACATATGCACTGCCTTGTAGTGACTTACGAAAGTTTAGTAGCATTGTGAGAGTGCTTTCCTATCTTCATATATTACAGAGGAACAAATAACTCAAAAGCCAAAATGAGTTAGTCTCCAGAAAATAGGAAAATTCTGTGTAATAACTGAATAATAGCAAACGTTTAAACATTCTCAAAAACTTTAAACCTTGTTACAACAGTAATGCATTCTTTTGTTTATTTGTGTTTTGAGAGAGGGTCACTCTATGTAGTGTTGGCTGTCCTGGAACTCATTATGTAGACTAGGCTGGCCTCATAGAGGTCCACCAGCCTCTGACTCCCTCGTGTTTGGATTAAAAGCATGTACTACTACATTCTTATAACAAATGAGAAAACTGATTTTAAAAAAAATACTAAAATTTGTATTACCCTAAACTAATTCATTGTATTTTTATAAACCTTTCTGGGTTTGTTTGTTTGTTTATTTATTCGATGTTAACCAAATGTTTGCTTTTCTTTCTGTATATTAAGCATATGTTAGGGGTATAGCACTGAGCTATACCCCTAGCCCTACGGTTTCTTAAATTCATCTCTACTGCTGCTGGGTAAGGTAATTCAAGATGAGGCAGTACAGCACAGATAGGTCATTTGTGAAAGTCATCCATCTGTGAATAGCAGAGCTTACATGAGTCTCTAGTCATTTACCACACCTTGCTATGCTCTTATAAATGTAAGTATTGCTCTTACAAATGATTTTATGATACTTATCTCTGTAGCTAGGTTTTATTTTTCCTTCATGCAAGTTTCTAGAAGTAGAATTAAGTTCATATTACCAAACTGTCTACACGATAGGGTATATATACTGAAACTATTGTCCATTTTTTATATTTTACTAATAGTGGATATTATAAAAAAAGAAACCTCCCAATGAAACTATCTTGGGTCATAAGACACTTTTAATCTTCTGGTATTTTTACAATGTCCCCCCCCCCCCCCGTTTTCCTCTGAATTTGTGTGTGTGTGTGTGTGTGTGTGTGTGTGTGTATGTGTGTGTGTGTTTGTGCTATAAACTCTATTTAAATAGGTGAAAATTAGAGTTTAGAGTCTTAAACATATCAACTAGTAACTAACATAAAGGTGGGACTGTGATTTGAAAATGGAGTTGTTGATACTCTACTAGTCCATTTTGCCTGATATAACAAAATACTTTGGACTAGATAATTTATAAACAAAAACAGTTATTGCCCATAATTCTGAGTGCTGCTGTGGTAGCTTAGACAAGAGTGGACTCCACAGACATGTATTTGAGTACTTGGTCCTCAGTTGGTGGAACTGTTTGGGAAGGATTAGGAGGCGTGGCCTTGTTGGAGGAGGTGTGTCACTGGCTCATATGTTTCAGTACTTGGTCTCTAGCTGGTGGAACTGTTTGGGAAGGATTAGGAGGTGTGGCCGTGTTGGAGGAGATGTGTCACTGGGTGGGCTGGAAGTTTCAAAAAAAAAATTCAGTACTGTTCTCAGTGTGCTCTCTGCTTTGTGGCTGTGGATTAAGATGTGAGCTCTCAGTGGCTGCTCTCACCACGTACCTCTGTGCCTTTAATCTGCCATCATAAAGTCTTAACCCTCTGGAACTGTATGCCTAGTTAAATTCTTTTGTAACTTGCTTTGGTCATGGGGTTTAACACATCAATAGAAAAGTAACCAAGAAAGCAAAGAAGTTGAGGACATCAACACACTCAGTGTCTCATGGAGACCAGTGTTTAAGGATGGCAATTTCTTTATGTCTTTAAGTGGTGTAAGAACAAACGAACCCTCTTTCAGGAGGGTTCCACCCATTTGACCTAATCATGTCCTGAGAGTCCTCCTCTTTCTGATGTTGCATTGGTGGTTAGTCATCAACATGTAAATTAAGGGAGGGACACAGACATTCACACTCTCGTTTAAACTGAATTCCACGTTTCCTTTGTAAAGTAATCTGAATCCTTGGGATTTTAGCAGCTGTTCTTAGATTGAGCTCTGTGGATACGGGGACCAGCTGTTTCCATGAGTGCTAAGTGTTTGCCTTTCCATTGTGATGAATGTGTACTCATGGGATCCAAAGCCATGGCAGGAAACTGTTCCCACACAAGATGTGTCGCATTACCAAATTCAGCTTATAAGAAGTATGTTGTCATAGGTAGTAAACATGAATGTCGTTTCACTTAACATCCTTGGAAGGGCAGCTAAATTTTTCATATGTGCAAATTACAGTTTTGTTTCTTTTTTTTACATTTTGAAGCAACTGTAGTATATGGTCAGCTGAATCGTTACTCTCTTGCATTTAAAAATAGACAAAAGTAGGTATTATAGTTTGTCATGTTATTTGGAAATCCTTAATGAAGTGGCTAATTGGAGTTCATTAACATGCATTAGCTCACACACTTATCACTTTCTGAAGGTTATGTTATTATTATTGTGTGTATATGGGTAGGTCTGACACGCATATATCATGGTGTGTGGGGAGCTAAGAGGACAAGTTTGGCAATGAATTTTCTCCTTCCATGGGAGGACTCTAGGGAGCAGACTCAGGACCATCAGTTTTGTGTGGCAAGCAGTATTACTCCTGAGCTGTTTTGCTGGCCTCACCACTGTTTAAAGGGAACACTTAAAATCCACTTTCAGCAATTTTAAATAATATAGACCATTAATATTAACTGTACTCACCATATTTCACAATCAGTTTTTATTTTTCATGTCTTTTAAAGTTTATTTCCCTGTGTGTACATGTTCGGTATTAGGGCTATATCTGCATGTGAGTGCCCACAGAAGCCAGGAAAATGTATTGGATCCTTTGAAACTGGAGTTACAGGCTGTTATCTGCCTAACATGAGAACTGGGATCTGAACTTAGAACTTCTGGAGGGGCAATCAATATGTGCTCTTAACTACTGCTAAACCAATGTTCTACCTCTGTCCCCCCTTTTTGAGATAGGGCCTCACTGTATACTTTGATTGGCTGTCCTGAAGGTCACTATGTAGACCAGGCTGACCTTGGATTCACAGAGATCTATCTGTCTCTGTCTGCAGTATCATGTTCAGGACTGTCTGAAAAAAAATTTATGGTTGCATTCAAGTAATTTATTGATGCAGTTTTTATATGGGTGTGGTTGTGCTTTCCTATAATTGTAACTCCTTGGGCTAACCATGAGAATGATTCCCAAGTTAAAGCCTGACCTGGGCAGCATACAGACACCTTGAAAGAAAAAGAGGACTAGGCTGACTCCGCTGGTAAAAATGTATGCTGCTCAAACATTAGATACCCAAGTCCAGTTTGTAGCATTCATATAAAAAGCTGGACATGAAGATGTGCACTCCCAGGAGTCAAGACAGATCTTTGGGGTTCACTGGTCAGTCAGTCTAGTTTAATCAGTGAGCCTCAAGTCCCTAAGAGAGACCTGGTATCCAAAAGCAAGGTGGATGGCTCCTGAGGAATGACACTCAAGGGTGGCCTCTGGCTTCCACATGCATTTGTGTGCATCTCTACACCCACCCATACAATTTTTAAAAATTATAAACAAAAAGGATGTAGTTCAGTGGTAGAACATTTGCTGAGCATGTGTAAGGCCCCGGGTCGAATACCCACCGTTACACAGATGCCTTTTCTTCATGCTGTCAAGGATGTTTTTCATTTTGAGAGGCATTTTATTAGAACTAATGTGAATCTCCATACATCCAAATCAGGGAGAAATCTAATATTAATTCAGTCCAACATATAGAAATTCAATATGCAGAAGTCTCTTGCCTATCTTTTGTAGTAGATCCTAAGAAGAGCCTCAAAGCCTTCTAACTCTTGATAGGGACAGATTTTTTTTTTAATTTTTTAAAATTTATTTTTACATCCAGATTTTATTCCCCTCCTGGTCTACCCCCAACTGTTCTACATCCCCCAACCCCTTGTTTCCACAAGGATGTCCCCACCCCACCCACCACCAGACCTTTAAACTTCCTGGGGCCTCCAGTCTCTTGAGAGCTAGGTGCATCTTCTGTGACTGAACCCAGTCCTCTGCCATATATATGTTGGGGCACTCATCTCAGCTGGGGTAGTGCCTGGTTGGATGATCCAGCGTCTGAGGGACCTCGGGGGTCCAGTTTGAGACGCTGGTCCTCTTCAGGGTTGTCCTCCTCCTCAGCTTCCCCCATCTCTCCCCTAATCCAACCAGAGGGGGCAGATTTAAGATCACGTTTGTCATCCTTGTAACCCTGTGATGCTCCAATTCTGGCCATGTTTGTGGGCTTAGCATTGTTACCCCCTGCCTTCAAGCCCAGGCCCTTGCTCAGGTTCTCCCAAAGCCTCAAATGAGAGAACTCAGGGAAAACTCCCCTGGGACTGGGTTTCTGCTGTCCTCCTCTGTGCTCTCTATGCATGAACTATCTCCTTCAAGACCTGCACTGGAGTTGCTCAGTACATGAGGACATCAATGTTCTTATTTTCAGTTCTGGTTTGTTAAGTAGAGCTCTCCATTGTTACCCATCTTCCCACCTTGGCACCCTTGTACAGGAAATGGCTTCTCTTACTCCTAGTAGTAGGGTTGCTGATGGCCCAGAGTCAGCCTACACCAATCAGAAGGAATTTGTCTTCTTTCCTGGCTTGGGAAGGACCTGACTTTAGGAGTGAAGAGGATTGCTTCCTCCTTTCACACCTTGTATCTAATAAATACAAGGATATCCCCACCCCACTGTGCTCAAGAATTGTTCAACTTAGGGATGGGCATGTAGCCATATTCCTGTAATCCCAGCAGTCAGAAAGCTGAAGCAGGACGATTTCAAGTCCAAAACTGCCGTGGGCTACATCTCAAAAAACAAAACAAAACAACAAAATGGGGCTGGAGGGATGCCTAGGTGTTTAAGAGCACTTGTACTTTCAGAGGACCCAGGTTTGATTCCCACACCAGGTGGTTTATAACTGCCTATAACTCCAACTCCAGGGGATTGAATGCTTTCTTGTAGGGACTCACACACACGACACATGTACACAGACACACATATGCATAAATAAAAATAAATCAGAGAAGAATATTTTATTAAATCATCTCCTTTAGCATAGCAATCCATTGTAATATTTGATAAATGAAAGCACATAGAAGAGACTTCTGCTGTGTGGTGAAATGAAGTATGGCTGCTAGATTGAGAGCAGAACAGGCTAGCTTTTTCTTTTTCTGAGACAGCATTTTTATCTGAAAGAATGGTTTACAAACCATGGTTATTAAATTTCAGCTGGTTGATAGACATTTTCTGGAAAAGGAATGAAGTGATGTTAATAGCGTTCACTACTAGTGACAAGATGTGACTTTCCAACAGACATTTGACTTTTGGAAGACTCACAGTTGCTACCATGCATCTAAATAGTGCTGACTACCTAGACTGTGCTGGCTAGTCAGGCAGTGCTATTAGTGAGTGTGAGCCTTGGTGTTATACAATGAGATCTGTAAGCTCTTGGAAGACCTCATATGTCCCAGACCACATGCCTCCCAGATAACTGATTCATTCTGCTTTAAAGTGGTACACAGAGAAAAGATGCATTCTAAATGTTTTCTGGTGTGGCTTTAGATTCCATATCATGGCTAACATATCGGAAACTGGGGATGGAGAGAGGGCTCAGTGGTTAAGAGCACTGGTTGCAAGTATGCTCTCAGAGAACTTTCCTTAGCATATACCTGGCAGCTCACAATTGTCTATAACTCCAGTTCCAGGGAATCTGATGCCCTCTTTCACCCTTTGTAGGCACCAGGTAAGTACATATGGACACATATGCAGGCAGAACACCCATACACATAAAATAAAATAAAAACAAGCAAAAAGGAAACAATCATTTGGTAACTTTGAATAAAGTGTCAAATAAAAAAATTCACACTGGGCCCTGAGGTGGATCTGCAGATAAAACTGCTTGCCACACAAGCCTGATGACCTTCTTTCCTTCCCCGTAAGTCACAATGGAAGATCACCACACCATTCCTTAAAGTTGACTTCTGACCTCCATATGTGTACTCACAAAATACAAACACACAGTTTTTAAAAAGAGTATCTGCAGTGACGTGAGAAGGCTGTTAATGCTGTTTTCCTAATATGCATGCTATGTGCATTTTTCACCTTCTTCACCTACAACAAATCAAGGCAGATTAGATGCAGAAACAAGCTAAAAACTAACTTTTATTTTAAGCAAGATATTAAAGTTACAAAAATATAAAACAGTACTACTTAAGTTTTTGTTTTGGAAAATACAAATTTTAAATAAAAGATATTTTAAATATGATAAAATTATTTTTAATTAAGAGATTTTTAGTTTTCATATATTATATGTATGTATGTATATATACGTATGTATATCCAACATCAACATACCTAAGTGATACAGACACAAGTTCGTTGGAGCTGTCAACAACTCTTTTTGGTTTGTTTCTTACATATGGAATGCAGAGGTTTGGCATGGTGTCACACACTTGAATTCCAGGTCAACCTGGGCTACGTGAGTCCCTGTTCCAACTAGACCAAACAGACAAGTGAAATGTTACATGATTTTGTGTGCCCTCCTTACACAGGGGCCATGCTAATATTGTTCCAGTAGTAATATGTCTTCTGATAAAGTGAGCATTGTAAGTCTTAAAAGTTGTTCAAGAATTATAAGGTTTCAGTATTTTTAACGGGGTTCTGTGATCCACAAGTTAAAAACTTAGTCATTATTATGTATTCCAAAGTGTAAAACTTCAGTAGAAATAGGGACATGTGACATAGTTGCTGGTTAAACTTATGATTGTTGTTACTTTATTTAAAGTTTAAAAACATGTCTTCATTCGTCAAAAGTCAGATGCAGATAATAAGGACACTAGCACTGCTTTTGTTCCTGCACAGCGAGTTACTGTAGAAGGCAGTGCACTCATGCACACTGAGTAAGTCTGAGCAGTTATGGTCTGTGTTACAGTTACTCAAGAAAACGAGTCTAATCATTACTGGAAGGGCAGACAGGTAACTTTTCACAGGAGCAGGCTAGTCCATGACTATGACAGGTTCCGAACGCTGTTGTCTCCTGTTGAGTTTTTATTTTAGTAATGTTGGCCAGCAAAAGACATTTTGTCCTTTAATGATTTACAGATAATCTGGATTTTGAATATCATGTTAAGTTTTATATAATTATTATGTTTCTGGTTGTGTATTAGGATGTAGATGACCATATAGATATATATTTCCATGTATTAAAGGAAAGCAAATATTTAAATTTAGGGATATATGATAATGACAACAGAGTGTTTGAAGACTAAACTCAAACTTTGAAATAAAAGCTAATCCTGCCTTGGGTGGAGTGGATAGTTTAGTTGGTAAAGTGCCTGCCTACACAAGCATCGGAGCTAGGTGTGGTCTCCTAATACCCTGTGAAGGACTGACGCCACAGCATAAACCTGTAACCCATTACTGGTGAAGCAGCCAGACGGAGCCTGGAGCTCACTGGCCAGCCAGCCTAACAGTGGTCTTCAGGTTCAGTGAGAAGCTCTGTCACAAGAAGTAATGCAGGGAGTGACAGAGGACAGCATCTGACATCCACCTCTGGATGGTGTAAACCATACACATGTGTGCATGTGTATCTGCATACACATACATACATACATACATACATACATACTACATAATCCACATTAACATAAATACATGTATAATACTCCCCTACCTCAGGACAAACACAGCTAACCTTCCTCTTTGGCTATATGACCTCATCAGAGAAGTGTCAGAGTGCCCTCATCTCTTTTAATGTATTAAATACATATAAATGGTGTATAGTTTATAGGTCCTGTATTCATAGCTTCTAAGCACATATGGGTGCTTATGTTGGATCAGATGTTAGTACTCAGACTGCAGCCCCATCCTCAAAAAATCCTTCTTTTGTAGGTTGTCTTGCCACCATTTCGTGACCCTTTGAAAAAAGCCCAGTATGACAAGGATGATGAAAAAAGAACTCTTCTGCAGTGTGAGACTGGTACTGAATTCTTACGTGGTTCCTTGCCCACAGGCAGTGACAGTTGTACTTAAGCACACTGATTTAGGTCACTAATTTTTTTGCAGGCAAAATCTATACAATGAAAGAATTTAAAGAGATCGAGAAGGCCCAGTTGCATTCCAGATTCCCAAGTATTTCTAATTCAAGGCAAAGTATGACTCCAAACAAATGGCTTAAAGTGCCCATGAGTTATATAGAAAGTGAATTTTGTAAAAGGAGCAGGTAATAATTGACCTAATAGAAAGTGTGATCTTCTTAGACATTCAAAATTCTTTCTTGAGATAGTGCTATATTTCAGTAATGGTTCTTTTTTAAATAAAGTCTGTTGTGATTCATCGCTCCTCTGTATGTGGTATTTTTCTTGGTACTCTTGAGAGTCTCCAGCTTTGGTTTTTATCAGACAGACTCTGAGGTATCTAAGCTTGTTACTTTTCCTCTTAGAGTCCTCTGACATTTTCGTTTTTTTAAAGACAACTTTTTTTTTTTTTCCAGAGCTGGGAGTCGAACCCAGGGCCTTGCGCCTGCTAGGCAAGCGCTCTACCGCTGAGCTAAATCCCCAACCCTGACATTTTCGTTTTTGTCCTTATATATAGTTCATTAATTTGTGGGGGGACCTAGACCACTATCACTTTAAAGGTTTCTTAGGTACCATTCTGTCTGCTTTTAACTCCCACAAGTCTTATGTTTGTGGCTGTGGATAATGTCCTCAGTTCTGTAAGTCTTGTGATATTGGTTGACTTTGCCTTTTCTCTTCATGTTTTGGTTAGATGATTTCTACTGAGCTGTCTGCAAGTCCACTGAGTGTCCTTGTGTGCTGTCTACTGATGAACCGGCAAACATACCGACCGTAGCATCACGATATTTGGCATTTCCATTAGATTTTTCATAGTTTTTACCTTTTCTGAAATTCTTCAAACATTGGTGCACACTGTTCACTTTTTTTCAGATTATTCAGATTTTTTTCAAAAGCCATACTAATCATAGTAACTTTAAATTTCTAATCAACATTAGGATTATTTCTGAATTTGGTTCAGTCTGGTTCTGTTGATTGCTTTATGTCTTCACTAGGCATTTTATTTTACTTACTTTGCATGGCCAATGATTTTATAATTTAAAATTTGTATTTATATGGACATTTTGCCTGCACGTCTGTTTATATATCTGGTGTATGCCTGGTATACTGGGCATTGAACCTAGGTCCTCTGGGAGAATAGCCACTGCGCTTAACTCTCCATCCCAGCGGTTTTTGTTTGTTTGTTTGTTTTGTTT
Organism: Rattus norvegicus; assembly: GCF_021556685.1. Taxonomy (NCBI): domain Eukaryota; kingdom Metazoa; phylum Chordata; class Mammalia; order Rodentia; family Muridae; genus Rattus; species Rattus norvegicus. The sequence continues at coordinate 34,009,964 of NC_141539.1, read as the reverse complement.
TGTTTGTCTGTTTGCTTTTTGAGAGTTTCCCACTATTCCCTAGGCTGGCCTAGAACTCCCTGTGTGCATCAGATAAGCCTCACACTCACCTCTACAGATCTTCCTGTCTGTTTTCTAAGTGCTGTGTTTAAAGGCATGCACCATTACACCTGACCTTAATTTTAGATTTTAAAAATTGAATATTAGTAATTTAGGATGGAAAAATAGTGCAGACATGGTATTTTTCTTTAGAAACCTACCTCTTCTGTCACACACTAGTATTAGGAGACTTAATTATTGGTCAGAAGTTGATCTATATTTGGATATTCCTATAGTTGTTGTCCTTAGTATTCTAGTGACATTGAAAAAGCAAAGATTTAACTTTATATATGTGTATGTGTGTGCTGACCACAGAAGCCAGAAGAGGGTGTCCGATACCCTGAAGCTGGTTTCAGGCAGTTGTGAACCGCCTATGTTGGAGCTGGGAATTGAACCTGGGTCCTCTGGAAGAGCAGCCACTGCTCTTTATGGCTGATCCATCTCTTAAGACCCCTGAACAATTTTTTTTTAGAAAGATGTTTTTATTTTTAATTTATGTGTGTATGTGTGGGTCTGCCTGTGGATATGTGAGCATGAGTGCAGGTTCTTGCAGAGTCTAGAAGAGAATATTGGCCAACCCGGAGCTGAGGCTACAAGGTGATAGTGAGCCGTCAGAGTGGCTGCTGGGAGACAGATGCAAATCCTCTCAAAAAGATTTAGCAGTTTAACTATTTCTCCAGCCCCAAGATTTTGGTTTTGTTTGTTTTTCAGTAGGGATGTTGTGTGAGGGCCTTACGATAATGGTGGAAGAATAAAATAAAAAGTTTGACGTGATATAATATTTATATAGTTTCAGTACTTGGATGGCCAAAAAGAAAGTCAGAAAATTGGAAGTTGGAACATGTATACTGAGTGGGGAAATCATGCTTATTGGGCACTAATACTGAACAAGGTTTCCAGTCCATTGTTCTAGGAGTTACTACCAGATGTGTTTATCACCTATGGCTGCCATACGTGTGGTAGTCCTCCTGCCTCTGCCTTCTAAGGGTTGGGGATATAGGCTTGCTCTACCACATCTGGCTTTATGACTTCTTCTTATGTAGAACATAAGCTCCCAGAGGATGGAGGAGTTCAACTCTGCTGCCTAACCTTGGTTCTCAGAGAACAACAGCACATCAGTCTCCATTATGGTTTCTAAAACTCTTAAACAACTAGTATCATGGAAAAGGCATAGCAGTGTCAAGTAATGGTATTTTGAACCCTATTTCTGGCAGTTGGTTTCTAATAATAATTAATGCTTAAAGTAAATGAATATTGTTTTGCAATATCCTGACACACGTTCTCTTGTTAAAGGTTCAAAGTGAAGATGAATTTTAATGCTAGTAGTTTTGATTTGAGGCCATTGAAAAGGGTGCCTAATTTTCTGGAATACCGGGAGGAAGAAATGATGATCATTTACAAGTAAGCCTGTTATTCTATAAATTCACTGTCCTTTCATTTAAGATGTTTAGCTGTGTTGTCTTCCCTACCACCATTGCAGATCACTTGCATTAAGGCCAACACCTCAACACTGTTCAGGGTAAGGCAACTTTTCTTTGTTTTTATGGGTTTGTGGAATAAAGAGCACAGAAGCAAAACGTATGAAAATGGGGCTGGGAAATGGCTGACAGTGTGTACTAAAGTTGTGAGAATCTTAGTGTGAGACTAGTTCTTGTAGGCAGTGGTTAGAGCGGAAGGTATAGCAGGCAAGTGGCTCATAGAACTGTGTACTACCATGGGAGATCTGTTAACTAGGTCCTAACTTACAATCAGACAGTCAACACATACAAAAGAACTGTGTATGGTAGTGTGCACCCATGAAGTGGAAACTTAAGGGTTCTCTGGAAAGTCAGTTGTGTTGGATGGTGTTTTGCTGGGGCAAACACGTGAAGGAGTGTTTTCCTGAAGTGGACACAGGTGAAAGACTAAGGCAGACTCGTGAAGGAACATTTCACTGAAGCAGACACAGGAGAAAGGATGTTCTGCTAAAGCAAGCATGTGAAAGGACACGTGATGAAGGATTCTTTGCTAACAACACACATGTATTGGTCCGCCTTACATTGCATAGTTGAGCTGCATTTGTTGGGACTCCATAGAGAGAAATGCACCAAAAACCTTCTTGTGGTGTGCTGCCGTTTCTTGCGGCTTCTGTGGACTCAGGCTGATTGGCAGAGTGAAGTCAGCTGAGACAGACGCAGATGCTGAGGCGAGATCCGAGGAGGACACGAGATGTTTGAAGGGAGTATAACTAGGACTCGGCGGACAGTGACACAGTGATGAGGGCTGAGCTAGGCTTGCATATAGAGCTAGCTGTGCAACGATTGTGGGTCTCTTCGGCGATCTTCGCTTCCCTGAGAGGCACAGCCAAGAACTTCTCCTGGCATTCTTCCTGCTGACTCGTGCCAAGGCTGAGACCTGGCTGTCTCTGCTAGGTTGTGCCACCACTGTTGATTCGTGTTTGCTGTTCAGACTCTACTGAACTGCCGGTGTATCCATGAAGTGTTTGCGAGTAGATTGAACTGCCGCTGCTGACCTGTGGACTGAACTGATTTCCAGACAACACAGATGGGAGCTGCTCCAAAGAACCTTTCTAAACAGGTCCACTTCCCCTGTATCCTTTCTTTTCCACTACCTTTGGTGGGTGGTGGGCTAAAAGGGAGGTTAAAGTGTTTAAGAACCATCATTAAAAATAGGATTTGGAAAAATTAAAGTTACACACCATGTACTACTAAAGCAGGAAGATCTGGGGTATAGCCTGGAGTACATAGCAAGATCCCTTGTGAGAAGATTGTGTGGGGATAGAGATTTCTCCTCAGAATTGTAGAGAAAGATAACTTCTTATAATATGATCCCCGTCATTGCTACAGAGACTGTGAGGTAGTGCAGAGTCTTTGCGAAACAGCTTGTTAGTTTTCCAAAGTGGCAAACACAAAGTTCCCATGTGAGCTACAAACTTTATTGCAGATTTTATTTGGATGGTGTGTGTGCGTGCGTGCGTGCGTGTGTGTGTGTGTGTGTGTGTGTGTGTGTGTGAGAGAGAGAGAGAGAGAGAGAGAGAGAGAGAGAGAGAGAGAGAGAGAGAGAGAGAGACAGAGTTCTCACATGTAGCCCTGGTTGGTTTGGAACTCTCTCAGGCTGCCTCTGCCCCTCCAGTGCTGGGATTAAAGGCATACACCACTCTGGCCAACCTACTGCTAGGTTTATATTCAGAAGAAATAAGAACATAGATCTACCTACAGGTTACTATAACCACTTTAAGGGTATTCATAGCAGAATTATTCACAAAAACCAGAAGCTGGATGGTCATCAGTTAATGAATAGATAAACTCGGTGTTGTGCACTCACAGGATACAGTACTTGGTAGTTAAAAACAAGGACTGATTACACCATGGATGGATTCAGACCCATCACACTCAGTAGAGGAAGCCAGTCACTAAAGCCCATATCCTGTGATTATTTCATGTGAATGATAAGGGAAGGAAAATGCTCTATGGGGACAAAACTTACCTGGTGCTGGAGTGAGAATGGGAGTGTCTGTGACTGAGCACAAAGTTCTGAGGGGTAGCAATGTTCTACAGTTAGACAGTACAGACGACCGCACAACTCTGAGTATCCTAAAAGACATTGCTTTAACTGCTGACCAGAATTAAAGTTCAAAACCTAGCAAGGAGAGCAGAATAGAGCTTACCTTCCTTTTTATAGGAAGCTGGCCTGTGATTCTGTTACTTAATGTGTTGAAGTTAGCTGTGATAGTTTTATTTTACTTTCCCTGAATAAGCCAAGAATGTGGCTAATTAAATAGAGTGTGGCCCAAGCTGGTGAGATATTGGAGATGCTTGGTGTTGTCACGAGCAATTGTCTCACAGGCATTAGCATGATTTAAAGCAAAAAGAGATTTGACTGGATTCATGTATGCACCTGTGATCCAACCACATTGGAGGCTGAATCCTAGAGTTTGAGACCAGCCTCTTTGTCTCAGAAAAAAAAGAAAAAACCCTAAGTAGAGACAAATGATGCTTGGCAGAGAGTTGGCTGTTGTGACTTCTCAGTGTTCTGGCTGTGCAGCTTGGTAATATGATTATTGTTCATTGGATAGGGGCTGGAAATGAGGAATAAAAAATGTTGATGTAGACCTTATTTATTTGTGTATAAGGGTCCAAAGGAGCCAACTCCGCCATAATCTCTAAGTGCCATGCTTTCCAAGATAGTAAATGTGTTTAAGTGAGATTTTAGATAACTAGCATCTTAAAAGTAATTAATATTCCAACCCAGTCAGTGGTGGTGCATGCCTATAATCCCAGCAGTGGGACAGAAGTGGGAGGATCTCTGAGTTCTGAGTTCAAGGCCATCTTGGTCTACAGAACAAGTTCCAGGACAGCCAAGAGTACCTAGAGAAATCTTGTCTCAAAAAACAGACAAGTGAAAATAATAGTCTATTTAAATTATATTTATCTATTTATCTATTGTGAGAGAGGAGAGGGAGGGAGGGAAGGAGAGTGGGGATCGTGAACATGCAGGTATGTATCACAGTACACAGGTAGAGCTCAAAGGACAACTTGCCTAAGTTAGTTCTCTTTTTCTACTATATGTGTCCTGTGGATCAAACTCAAGTCATCAGACTTGGCAGCAAGTATTCTTACATGTTGAGCCATCTCGTTTACCACAAAATGGATATCTGAGCTGTAATTTCTATCAGTGGTACAAAAGGGGGGATTTGTCTTCATAAACTTCTGAGTATGACCCAGATAAGAATATTGCATTTAAAAAAAGATTTATTTATTTATTTATTTATTTATTTATTTATTTATTTATTTATTTATTATGTGCATGTTCTGTTTGTATATATGCCCACAGGCCAGGTGAGGGAGCCAGACTTCCTTATAGATGGTTGCTAGCCACCATGTGGTTGCTGAGAATTGAACTCAGGACCTCTGGAAGAGCAGTCAGTGTTTTCGACCTGTGAGGCATCTCTCCAGCCTGCAGAATATTGCATTTTTGGGTGCATGGGAACTTCCATTTTAGACTAGAGGCTTAAGTCAGCCAGTTCCCCTAGAAAAGGAGTAAGACCAGCTTCTGTGTGTGAGAGAAGTAGCACAGTGACGGCACAGGTATGGAGAAGGCTGGTACTGAGTAGTTTGGGGGGGAACATGAAAAATTGACATCTGCCCCAAACTGGACTGGTGTCAACAACCCCAAAATGGCTTGTTCAAGTTCATCTTAATGAGTAAAATGAATTTATTAGAGGTTACTTATGGAGCAGTGAGTAAGTATGGACAGATCCATTCTGTCCTTTCTCCTCCCAGTCACTAACTGTACCCCTTTACTGGCTGTGTTCTATGCAGGACTTTAAGTATTACGCAGAACTCATATAAACCTGGGTGTAGAGTGCAACATAGTGTTAAAGCAGCATAGATAACAACAGGCTTGGCCAGTATGAGGCACAGAAAGAAGATCCTGAGAAAGACATGTTTATGTGTGTCCCATTTGTGTCCTCATCAAGGTCTCTGCTGGTCTCTGCAAACACTGAGAAGACAAGGAGGCATGACTTGTTTAACTGCTGTCTGCCACAGAGAACAGCTAAATAGCAGCTTGCTGCAGGACAGTCACTCTGACCAGGATCAGGTTCCCAGGGACAGCAATTGCACAACTCTGAGGGGTCGTTCAGGATGAAGGACCATCAGCTTTTTATTACATAGCACAGAGGTTTCAGACAAAAATAATGCTGGAGCAAGGCGGTTCTTTTTAGTTTTCTTTTCATAAAAATGTGGATTTAAACAGACCACATACAACTTTGATATTTAAGTAAAAATATTAAGATCTTCTCCTGAGTTAAATGTTAAAAAGATTTCTCCTGGTCCTTTTCTGCAGAAACAATGGACTCTCCTCTCTGGTCAATAACGCTCCATGTCTCCAGGAGAGAAAGAACCCAACTTCCAAAGGGGTCCACTCTGGAAGTCACCAATCTGTAAACCTATGCCAGGAGGTAGAAAGGGATGAGAGCTAACCAGGATGCGGTGAGAGCTGGGACAGTCGGTCCTGTTTGTGAGTCACAGACATCCAAGCTATGCTGCTGGATACGGCAACCTTTTTAGAAGAGAGGAGGCAATGGATCACCCTCCAGTGGGTGCTAGAGTAGACGACACTAAGTCAGGTGTCCTTACTCAGAGGCAGCTTGGTAGAGCCATAGCGGACATGCCCAGTGCTGGAGGTCCAAGGCTCCTTGAATTTCCTTGGCTCCTGATTTGACACCCGATCTTTAGGTTAACTCTAGCACCTCTCCCATTTACCTATAGTCAAGCCAGGCCCCCAGAATTGTTTTTGTTTTTTTTTAATATAAACAAGAGTTAGTTTTGAAAAGGACTAATACTAAAAATAGTAAACTTTCAGAACTAAAGAATAGCTGTGTCTAGAGAGACCTCTCATCCCAAAGTAACTGCAGTATTGTGGGGTCTTTGACAGACTACAGGTATAGAGGGGACACCCTCAGGGTGGCTTGACCCCGAGAGGATTTTTCCTGCACTCATGAAAGCATGTTCACACTGTCACCACTGTTTTACCTTCTTTTCCTGGTGTGCTTTCGTATTTGCCGTGTGCTTGCTTGCTTTGGCCTACATTTAAGAAATGGTTGCTCTGAGTCAGGCTGCATGTAAGGGCTGGAGCCATAGTGTGAACAAAACAGGCAAACCTCTGCTCTTGTGGCAAAGATGGAAAGCAGCCAAAATAAACACACAACAGGTGAGTTAACAGAACGAGAAGAAGGAAATGGGTAAGGGTGACAAGAAAGGGATGGAGGTGGGCAGTGTTTTAAATGGAGAAATCAGGAAAGGCTTCTTGGAGGAGGTGATATTGAACCATGGTCTTAGATACTGAGGATGGGCATGAAGAATTTTAGGGGAAGAGTTTCCAGGAGGAGAGACTGGTGTAGAAAGCACATTGAGTGGGGTGAACATTGACAAGAGGGGACTGGAGAGGAGGGAGATGCCCACTCATGTAGAAGCCATCCTAAAGATCCAGGGAGGAGACATATCAAAATACCTTTTGGGGTAGTTTTTATTTCGTTTTCCTCACCCCCCCCCCAGTTGATGGTTGACTAGTTTCTTAGAGACAGGGTATCATGGCTTCATGGCTGTCCTTGAAGTCTATGTAGCCTAGGAAAGAATTCTTACTCTTTCTACCTCCACCTTCCAAGTACTAGGATTACAGGTGTGCACCACTACACCTGACACAATTGTGCCCCACTAGACACAAGCCAGAAGAGAAGCTGGGAGTCTAGCTGGCAGGTCAGGGTTCTGGGTCAGGAGCATAATAACCGGAGGCCTAGTGATGGTTGTGTGGTCATGGGGACCTGCAGAGTGAGCACACTAACAGAGGATATTAGTGCGTGATAAGAGAGATGAATGAAAGTAAGACACCAAGGACAACTATGTCCTGAGGGGTCTGGATGGCTGATGGTCCTATTCATGACTCAGAAGTTTGAATGGAACTCAGCACAAGCTTAAGGAAGAATTACAAAAGTAAAGATAATGCTTTCTAAGGGCTAAATTAAAGATGCCTTTCACCATTACAATATACATTTATAGAGTACAATTATTAAGCAATTTAGTTTTCTTAAGCTGTTCATTTAAACATGTTCTGGGGCTAGGGAAGTAGCCCAGTGTGAGCACTTACCTGGCACGTGCAAAGTTCAGTCTCCTGCATCTCAAAAAAGAAACTAAGCAATAAGCATGCTCTGTGAAGGCAGTTTTCCCACTCTCTGTATTCTCAAATGGTGCTTCTGATGACAACACTGTAGCAGTTTTGAGGCTGAGGTGGGTTTATTTTTCCCCAGTCTGCTTTTGTACCATTTTAGTTACATGTAAGTAATAAGGTCAGTTCTACGTTAAGGAACAAGCAAGGCAATAAACAAAGTCCGGTGATCACCATGTCTAGGGGCTTAACAGGATGACCAAAATATCTGAGTCTACTTCCCTGTCCTAGCCCAAAGTCAAATTCTTGCCTGAAGCCTACTTCTTTATTCTAGTCCAAAATCATATTCCTGCCTGAGCTTACTTCTGTGTCCTGACCCATTGTTAAATTCCTGCCAAATTTCTAGAAGTATCTCTAAAAGCTCTTCACATCTCCCCAATTTTTATTTTATAAACAAGACTGCTGTGTCTGTCTTAGGTTGTTCTGACAAGAATGGCTTCCTTACCCATCCTGGAGTATGCATTATCAAAAGCAATGCACTTCTTCCTAGGTTGGTAAGGCTCTGTACAGAACTTACCTGTCTCTGACTGCCAGCCTGTTAAATTAACAGGCTTTCTGGGGTCCAGTTTTAGTTTCAAGCCATGTACTTAACAACATGTTGATGTTGTTAAAGGCAAGTTTTATCACAATGGGCAGGAATAAAAGTATTCCCAGGACAAGAAGGGCTAGCATGATCAAGCTATATATGCCATTGTTGGAGCTTGACCACAATGGAATACTGACCTCAGGCCACAAATAATTTTATCAGCATTATCTGCAGAATCAAAGCTCAGTAGAGTAGCATTCTTTAAATTCACATTCTCAGTATACAAAGTTAAAACATCCAGAGAGCTGTTAGAATTGTGCCAAACACCCTGCAAGTGTCTTTGAACTTTTTCCCAATTACAGTGACTGTCATTATAAATTTTAGAAGTAACACAAATCCATTGGTATTTGGCATGACATTCAAGATGGCTCCTTACTCTTAAACTCTGAACCTCCTCTCCAATAATTTGAATAGTATCGTAAAGAGCATCAATCCGTTGTTCCAAACGCCTATCTAAATCCTCTTGAATACTCAGAACACTAGTAACATCTTTTGCTAACTGATCAACAAAAGTAGTTGTCTTAACTTCTTGTGTCAAAGCAATTGCAGAAGCAGTGATGCTGGCTATTAATGTAATCAAAGTCGCTGTACCAGCAATGATCAGACCCACAATCCTCTTGCTTCTGCTTAAAGCCCGACACACTTCTGATACCTGCAAGCACTTTTTTTTTTCTTTCAGAATACCAAGGTGTAATACTCATAGGCAATAAAACAGGAGCTGGTTGGTAATCCACCATAACTGACATGCCAAGTTTCAATGCACTAACACAGTTAGAAAGTGTACAATCAATACAACTTACATTAAAAACTGTCGAAGAAACAAAAGTAATTTTAACATGACCAATTAATAAAATATTAGGAGCTTTAACACATGCACTAACACTTGTTTGAAATCCAGATCCTGTCCCAATTTTATCTGCTGCAAATGTAACTTCATATAAGGTAGTTGTCAGTTTTCAAATATGTCTGAAAATGTCTAGAACCAGCTTTCCAAATGAAGACTGTCATTTCCTTTTTTCCAATATTGGATTGATTTCTAGACCAGTTCATGACAAATCAGAATAGTTGGTTACATTAAAGGAAAAAGAAGGGTCATTATAATTTCTCTATTTGATTAATTTTTTAAGGGGAGTTTCTGCAGTCTCCAGGTTCTCTGTTCCACAAGGTCTAAAAGCTTGAGGCAAGGCAGCTTGTCCAATCTGGGACAAGCAAAGGTGGGTCAGAAACATATGTCCAAAACAGGTTCCTAGTCACCATTGTCAGGGCACTCAGCAAGCTCGCAGTCAGCATTTGTCTTAGGGTTGTACTGCTGTGAACAGACACCATAACCAAGGCAAGTTTTATAAAGGACAACATTTAATTGGGGCTGGCTTACAGGTTCAAAGGTTCAGTATCATCATCAAGGCGGGAGCATGGGAAAGTCCAGGTAGGCATGGTGCTGGAGTTCTACATCTTCATCTGAAGGCTGCTGGTGGTAGACTTACTTCCAGGAAGCCAGGGTGAAGGTCTTAAGCCCACGCTCAAAGTGACACACCTACTCCAACAAGGCTACACATCCTACTAGTGCCACTCCCTGGACCCAGCATATACAAACCATCATAGCATTGTTTTTTGCTTCAGCATTAGCATGTCTCACTAGTCACTCTGGCAGCTAGCATGCTCCTTCAGCATCCTGCAGAATAAACACAAACATACTTTCATCTCCATGTTAATATCTGATCGGGATCATGCCATATGCCAGTAAGTGGATCCTTCCACTTCACCTAGGCATAAGTGTGCCCAGTTGTAGGGTGCCATAGACACTCGCAGAGACTTTCTTGGCATCCAAATTTTAAAATAAAAAGAGCATGATTTACATAAATTTATGGTGTATGGGGATATAATTCCCCCTTTTTTATTTTATGAAGATATTGTTTTAAAGTTCCTTGGGCCTGTTCCATAATACCTTGTCCTAGAGGATTATAAGGAATCCCACTAATATGGGAAATATTAAATTATCTACAGAACATCTCAAATGCTTGACTGCAATAGCCAGTCTGATTTATCTGTTTTAATCTGATTCGGAACACCCAGCATGGAAAAACAACGTAGGCAATGAGTAATTACAATTTTAGTTGCTTCTGCTGTTGCTACTAGAAAGCCTGAAAAGTGTCAATAGTCATATGTACATATTTTAATTTTCCAAAGTCAGAAATATGGGTAACATCCATTTGCCATAATTGATTAGGTATGAGTCCTTGAGGATTAACACCATTATGTGGTACAGGAAGAGGCCGAGGACATTCAGGACAAGTCTTTACAATTTGACTTGCACATTCTCTAGCAATACCAAGTTACTGTCTCCAGCTATTACTGTTCTGATGATGTAAAGAATGAGATTGTTTGGCTAATTGTTCCTGTGTAGGCCCTATAATCTGCCTCGTATACAAATCTGCTGTGGCATTGCCCTCACTCAGGGGTCCAGGCAATCCAGTGTGAGCTTTTAAATATCCTATAAAGTTAGGAACAGTACATTCTCTTAAATTGAGTTGTATTTGCATAAATAATTGCAAATTTTGAGAATTAGCAGTATCTAAAAAAAAGGAACAGTTTCAAGCAATTATAAACCATAAGATATATATATCGGCTATCAATATACAAATTAAAATCTTGATTTTTTAGCATTTCAAAAACAATTATTTGTGCTGAAGCAGGGGGGAACTCAAGAGAATGAACATGTGAGCCAGTGACATATGCTGCCTTCCCATTAGATGAGCTGTCTGTAAATACAGTAAGCACATTCTCTATGGGCTGCATCCATAAATTTATAGGGAATGCAATAGCATGTATAGAAGCAAATTGTAACAACTTATCTTTTGGATAATGATTACCAATTTTTCCTGAAAAGTTTGCACATGCAGTAGGCCAAATATCAGTATTCTGCAATAGCCAGTTTAATTGCTGTTTGAAATAAGGGACAAATATTTCATCAGGTTCTTTCCCAAAATACTTTCATGATTCTATCCTACAATTCTGTATTAACACAACAACAGCTTCATAACAGGGTGTTAAAACTTTACTTGGAGATGAAAAAAGATGAATCCACATTAATGGTCCCTTTTGACAAAGAACTTCTGTGGGCAGATGAGAAGTAGCAAGGATGCAAACAGCCAACAACTGATCATAGTCTACATGATGTATCTGCTGTTGACTAATAACTTCCTCTACTTTCTGCAAAGCCATCTGTCCCTTATCAGTTCATTGTCGAGGGGAACCGGGATTTGCATCCTTTTTGAGAATATCAACCAGAGGTTTAAGTTCTCCTGTGGCGAGCTTAAGATGAAGTGTTAGCCAATTAACGTCTCCTAACAGCTTTTTGAAAATCATTTAAAGTGAGTAAATTATCTTTTCTTACTTGAATTTTCTGTGCCAATTTGTTTAGGATATAACTGATGTTCCAAATATTGAAATGGATATTGTCTTTCAATGTTTTCTGGAGCAACAACTACTCCCCAAAATTTGAAAGCTCATTGTATAAGAGCAAAGGCTGTAGTAAAACTCCTTCAGAGGATCAGCTAATAAAATACCATCCATATTGTGAATAATGTACACTTTGAAGGATTCAAAGTCCTAACTTCTTATATTGAAGCAGAGAATTATTTCTTTTTACATAATATAGGGCTATTAGCCATTCCTTGAGGCAAAACTTTCCAATGATATTGCTTAATGGGTTCTTTAAAATTACACACACACGCTCACTAAGTGAAAACTTCCAATAGTCACAGGGTGCAAAGGAACAGTATAAAAACAATCCTCCAAATCCATAATAATTCTCTACACATTTCCTGGAATGGCAGCTGGAGTAGGCAAGCCAGGCTGCAATGCCCCAAAGTCCAATAACCTCATCAACCCTTTGCAAACCCTGCAACACTCTCCACTTGCCCAACTCCTCCTAAGTACAATGTGTGAGTTAGAATCCTGAGCCTGGGATCCAATTGCGAACTGTAGCCAATGGAACAGTGGCAGTTTAACCACAATCTTCAACTTTCTTTTGCAACACCAGAGGACAACTACAACTTTGGAAAGTAAAACTCAACCTCCAACAAACAATCCAGTCTCTCCAAAATCAACACCAAGTGCATCACCCCCATGCGCCAAAGTTTGGCTGCCAGTAACTACACACGAATGCACAATGGTGCAGCCTCCAATACCTCACCAAAGAGATGCTGCCAAGTTACTGTAAAAGATAAATCCTGTCTTTTATAAGTCTGGTTTCTTGGATAAGAATTACATAAAACATTACCAATTTAGAGGCGTCTTTAGAGACCCGTTTCCCTGTGTAGGCTCAGGTCACGTGGTGGTGGTCTGAACGGCTCCAACCCTGAGCCACCAGCTTTACGCTAACTTTCTGTTACCAGTGTTACAAAATTTTCATCATATCCAACAACTTATAAACCAATAATCTATAACCAAGACATATACAGCATAACTTTTAAAACCAGTCAGAAACAAAAATGAAGTGGATACACACATCTTATATATTTAGACCAGACAAAACTTTACTTTTTCTAGCTGTAATTTCAAGAGAGGAGCACCCACCCAATAATCACAGTCACAGAGATTTTTCTAGGAAAAACAGCCATCAGCTCCCTTTCCATAGAAGCTGAGAAGCTGCTGGCCCCTTTAAGAGCAGCTTGTGCAGACAATCGGCTCGCAGCAAGGCTTCTCCAACTGTGCTAGACTCCTAGTTACAGGGGCAGGGCTGCAAAGGCCAATTGCGACTGCTTTTTATTTCTTTTTGAAGAGATGAAACTAAATCAAGGGTAAATGTCCAGCAGATAAAGTTTTGACCAATTCTTTTTCCTTTTAAACATGAAACAGAGCAACATTCAAACAATGAAACAAAAACACAGACATGGACAGATTGGTGTACCAAGGATACACAGGGAGAACTAGATGTGCCAAAGGGACCCAGATATCCTACCTAAGGGACCCAGGACCAGAACTGAGCATTCCCCCAGTGGGAGCCAGAGAGGAAGCAGGACGTCTCTTGACCTCCCCCAGTCCCTAAGAGAGCTCTGGAACAGCTGACATTCATTTTCCTTCTCTTTGGCCAAAGCATCCCCCGGAGAGTCTGGGAGGACTGCTTTTCTCAAACCCAATCTCTCTCATGTCTAGGGTGTAAACTATCTCTAGTCAGGGTCCAAAGACTAAAAGTATCTATGAGGATTATCTTCATGTCTTTAGATTTTAGCATACACTAAACACACACACAAAAATATTTTACCATTACCTTGTCCCTTTTTACAAGGTTTATCACTGCTGGCCCAAATCTTCTTTTACTTTTCTTTGCGCCTGCTTCCAGTTCCCTCCGTGTCCTTCACTGTATCCTGCTTACTGGAGCGCCAATGTTGAGGCGACATCTGAGCAAGTGTGGGCCCCCAGGGAATTTCCCCTCCCCACAACCTGGTATATCAAGTCTCTGAGAGGCTAGGCATATTTTCTCCCACTGAGGCCAGACAAGGCAGCCCAGCTACAAGAACATATCCTATGTACAGGCAACAGGTTTTGGGGTAGCCCTGCTCCAGTTGTTTGAGACCCACATAAAAACCAAGCTGCACATCTGCTACATATGTGCAGGGAGGCCTAGGTCTAGCCCGTGTATGTTCTTTGGATGGTGATTCAGTCTTCTAAGAGCTGCCAAGGGTCCAGGTTAGCTTACTCTGTTGGTCTTCTTGTGGAGTTCCTATCTCCTTCAGGGCCCACATTCTTTCCTCCTGTTTCTCAAGCTCCAGCCGTTGTTTGGCTGTAGGTCTCTGCATCTGTCTGAGTCAGCTGTCCTCTGAGAGGCAGTGCTAGACTCCTGTCTGCAGCATTACAGTATCATTAATAGTGTCAGGGATTGGTGCTGGCCCATGGAATAGGTCTTAAGTTAGGCCAGTTATTGGTTGACCATTTCTTCAGTCTCTGTTCCACCCAGCCCCACCCTTACCCCATTCCTGCATTTCTTGTAGACAGGATAAATTTTGGGTTGAAAGTTTTGTGGGTGAGTTGGTGTCCTTATTCTCCATTGGGGTTCCTGTCTGGCTATAGGAGGTGTCTTCTTCAGGTTCCTATCTCCAATGCTAAGTCACAGCTAAGGCCACCCCCATTGATTCTTAGGTGCTTCCCTTATCCCAAGTTTCTATCTGGTCTTGGGGATGCCCTCCATCTCCCCAATTTTGTCAGTTGCAGATTTCCAGTCATTCTCATGGCCATCTGTTCAATCTCCTGAGACAGGATCTTATTATGTTATTCTTCCTAGCTTGGAACTTGCTTTATAGACCAGATTGGCCTCAGATTCACAGAGCTCTGACTGCTTCTGCATCTGGAGTGCTAGGATTAAAGGAAGACCCCCCCCCCACATACACACAACTTCTTGATCTTTTTTGTAAATCATGTAAGACTTATCTTCACACATTTAAAGTATAACAGTTCCAAAAAGACTAAAATCAAGTATATTGTAATATTCAGCTATAGCTAGCAACATTTAGCTTTTAATTTAATGTCCCAGAGGAGCAATGAAGTGGGAAGATGGATTAGTCCAGAGGTAGAGGAGCTTACTAGGTTGGGTGTTGTACTTGAGTCATCCTGATATCATGGATATCCATAGGATATCATGGATAGCCATAGGATATCATGGATAGCCATAGGATAATCTGAGTTTGAGTGTCAAGAAGGGCTGAGGGCTAGATTCTGTGAGAGGAATCAACTCTGGCCTGTGGCTTCAAGGACTGGCTCCCCTTAGCCAATGGACTCTCTGGTCCTGTAAGCACTTTACCGCTATGGCACACTCAACTCCTTTCTTTTGTTACTTTCCAAAGGTTATGACAGTCACATATCCTGATTCTTGATCCGTGCAAGGGCCCACTGAAGACAGCTGCTTTAGAGGAAGTTACCAGCCAGCAGGCATCCTTCTGAGAAGGACCAAGGAAGACACTTCAGAACCATTCAGTTCTTATCTGCAATAAACTCTCAATTTTTAGTTCATTGTCCCTGATGATTAAGAAATGATAGCCCCTTTCCCCAAAGTATATTTTCTTCTGAAGTTAAAAAGTATCATCGAAGGATCCAATAAAAATGGTACTTTTACTGGATGCCTGTCTCAATTCATTGTGACTAAGTTATTCTTTCTGCCCAGGCCCCACTGAAACTGAGCCTCAAGATAGTAATTGTAGTCTTTCTGTCTCCATCTGTGCCCAGAGGTTTATCCCACAGACCCTCCAGACCCAAAGCCTGCCTAGGGAGAGCTGGTCTCCCAGGAGTACTCTCATTCCTAAGCCCACAAGCGAGACTCTACTTTTGCTCCACTGTCTAAAGAGAGACCAGACCCTCCAGGAGCGCACAGGGCACAGGAACTATGGAGCAGCCTGGGACAGGATCCTTTCAGTCTCCATCTGCTCTCAGAGCTAAGGCTGTCCCACAGCTCTCCAGACCCAAAGCCTGCCCAGAGAGAGCTGGTCTCCCAGGAGTGCTCTCACTCCTAAACTCACAGGCCCACAGAAGGGACAAGCTCCAGTCAGAGATAGCAAGACCAACTGACATCAGAGATAACCAGATGGCTAGAGGCAAGCAAAAGAACCTAAGCGACAGAAAGCAATACTACTTGGCACCATCAGAACCCAGTTCTCCTACCACAGCAAATACTGAATATCCCAATACACCGGAAAAGCAAGATTTGGATTTAAAATCACATCTCATAATGATGATAGAGGACTTTAAGAAGGACATAAATAACTTCCTTAAAGAAATACAGGACAACACAGGTAAACAAGTAGAAGCCCTTAACAAGGAAACATAAAATCCCTTAAAGAATTACAGGAAAACACAACCATCCAGGATCTAAAAATGGAAATAGAAACAATAAAGAAATCACAAAGAGAGACAACCCTGGAGATAGAAAACCTAGGAAAGAGATTAGGAGTCATAGATGCAAGCATCACTGACAGAATATAAGATACTGGAGAGAAAATCTCAGGGACAGAAGATACCAAAGAAAACATTGACACAATAGCCAAAGAAAATGCAAAATGCAAAACATCCAGGAAATCAGGATACAATGAGAAGATCAAACCTAAAGATAATAGGTATAGAAGAGAGCTAAGATTCCCAACTTTAAAGGGCCAGTAAATATCTTCAACAAAATTATAGAAGAAAATTTCCCTAACCCTAAGAAAGAAATGCCCATGAACATTCAAGAAGCCTACATAACTCCAAATATCTTGGATCAGAAAAGATATTCCTCCCGTCACGTAATAGTCAAAACACCGAATGCACAAAACAAATATTAAAAGCAGTAAGAAGAAAAGGTCAAGTAACATATAAAGGCAGACCTATCAGAATTACACCAGACTTCTTAACAGAGACTACAAAAGCTAGAAGATCCTGGACAGACCATAAGAGAACACAAATGCATAGTCACAAATAATATAAAATACCTTGGTGTGATTCTAACCAAGCAAGTGAAAGATCTGTATGACAAGAACTTCAAGTCTCTGAAGAAAGAAATCAAAGATCTCAGAAAATGAAAAGATCTCCAACGCTCATGGATTGACAGGATTAATATAGTAAAAATGGCCATCTTGTTGAAAGCAATCTACAGATTCAGTGCAATCCCCATCAAAATTCCAACTTAATTCTTCATAGAGTTAGAAAGAGCAATTTGCAAATTAATTTGAAATAACAAAAACCCAGCATAGTGAAAACTATCCTCAATAAAATTTGGGGGAATCACCACACCTTACCTTAAGCTGTATTATAGAGCAATTGTGATAAAAACTGCATGATATTGTTACAGAGGCACACAGGTAGATCAATGGAATAGAATTGAAGACTCAGAAATGAACTCACATGCCTATGGTCACTTGATCTTTGACAAAGGAGCTAAAACCAGTGGGGAAAAAAGACAGCATTTTCAACAAATGGTGTTGGTTCACCTGGTGATCAGCCTGTAGAAGAATGCAAATTGGCCCATTCTTATCCCCTTGTACAAAGCTCGAGTCCAAGGTTTTATGTGGATCAAGGACCTCTACATAAAACCAGATATACTGAATCTAATAGAAGAGAACGTGGGGAAGAGCCTTGAACACAAGGGCACAGGGGAAAATTTCCTAAACAGAACACCAATGGCTTATGCTCTAAGATCAAGAATTGACAAATGGGACTTCATAAAATTGCAAAGCTTCTGTAAAGCAAAGGACACTGTCAATAGACAAAATGGCAACAACAGATTGGGAAAAGATCTTTATCAATCCTACATCGAATAGAGAGCTAATATCCAATATATTCAAAGAACTCAAGTTAGATTCTAGAGAGACAAATAACCCTATTAAAAAATGGGGTATAGAGCTAAATAATTATCAGCTGAGGAATATCAAATGGCTGAGAAGCACCTAAAGAAATGTTGAACATCCTTAGTCATCAGGGAAATGCAAATCAAAACAACCCTGAGATTCTACCTTACACCAGTCAGAATAGCTAAGATCAAAAGCCAGGTGACAGCAGATGTTGGTGAGGATGTAGAGAAAGAGGAATACTACTCCATTGTTGATGGGATTGCAAGTTGGTACAATAATTCTGGAAATCAGCCTGGTGGTACCTCAGAAAATTGGACATAGTACTACCTGAGGACCC
Organism: Rattus norvegicus; assembly: GCF_021556685.1. Taxonomy (NCBI): domain Eukaryota; kingdom Metazoa; phylum Chordata; class Mammalia; order Rodentia; family Muridae; genus Rattus; species Rattus norvegicus. The sequence goes on along the minus strand of NC_141539.1, from coordinate 33,991,924 downwards.
AGCTATACCACTCCTGGGCATATACCCAAAAGATGCTCCAACGTGTAACAAGGACACACGCTCCACTATGTTCATAGCAGACTTATTTATAATAGCAAGAAGCTAGAAAGAACCCAGATGTCCTTCAACAGAGGAATGGATACAGAAAATGTGGTACATCTCCACAATGGAGCAACCACTCAGCTATTAAAAACAATGACTACATGAAATTTCTTAGGCAAATGCTGAAACTAGAAAATATCATCCTGAGTGAGGTAACCCAGTCACAAAAGAACATACATGATATGCACTCACTGATGAGTGGATATTAGCTCAAAAGCTCAGAATATCCAAGAAACAATTCACAGACCATATGAAGCTCAAGAAGAAGGAAGATCAAAATGTGGATGCTTCAGTCATTAGAAGAAGGAACAAAATACTCACAGGAGGAAATACAGGGGCACAGAATGAAGCAGGAACTGAAGGGAAGGTCATCCAGAGACTGCCTCACCTGGGGGTCCATCCCATAGGCAGCTAGTCACTATTGCTGATGCCAAGAGGTGCTTGTTGACAGGAGCTGGATATGGATGTCTCCTGATACAGATTAAAATGCTTGCAGCTAACCACTGGACTGAGCACAGGCACCGCAATGGAGTAATTAGAAAAAGGAGCTGAAGGGGTTTGCAACCTTATAGGAAGAACAACAATATTAACCAACCAGACTTCCCAGAGCTCCCAGAGACTAAACTGCCAACCAAAGAGTACACATAGAGGGAACCATGGCTCCAGCTGCATATGTAGCAGAGGATGACCTTGTCTGGCATCACTAGGAGAAGCCCTTGGTCCTGTGAAGGCTCGTTTCCCCAGTGTAGGGGAATGCCAGGGTGTTGAGGTGGGAGTTGGAGCATCTTCATAGAAGCAGGGGGAGGGGTGTTGGAAGAGGGGGGAAAGGGGATAACACTTAAAATGTAAATACATAAAATATCTAATAAAAATAAATTAAAAAAAGATAGTGATTGTACTGTCTCACTCCATATTCATTATCTGCCTTATTCCCCAACAGTTATCCAGTCTCTTAAAAATCTTTCAATCTACACATGGTTCCAGGTGAAAACTCAATAAAAAAAACTTAAAATATTGTGAGACATTTCAGAAAAATGCATACAAACAGAGGTAATTATAGGAGAAACCCTCATCCAATTTCAATAATGAAAACACAATCTGTCTTGCTTTACCTATTGCTACACAGTTCTCAGCCACAACAGAATATAGAAGTAGTTCTTCCATGTTTCCAAAGATGGGCTTTCCAGATGGTGGAGAGTAGACTCCTTTTCCTTTCCCTGTCCTTGGATGGGAATAGCAATTCCAAATACTTCTCAGATATTTCCTTTGAAAGAATCTCTTCCTGGTTGTACATGACTGTAATCCCCCTACCCCTCTGGAGGCTGATGGAGGAGAATTCCAAGTTCCAGGTCAGCCTCTGGGTACATAGGCTTAAGATGAAGTATGAAAGGTGGTGGACAACTACCACACAGAACGCGATACTGTTACATTGTATATTTTACCATATTTAATATCTGTCAGGTGTTACGATTTGCTGTCACGACTCATTAAATACTACATTTGTACTTAATTTTGAAATTATTTTTATAACAGTAACTATTAATAAACTTCAACCAGTGACTCTGACATCCCACATACCTATAAGCTGAGGGGAAATGCCTCCGAAAGGCGAGGAGAGAGGCTAAGTTTAAAGAGTGTTCTAGTTTTCTGTGGATTCGCCATTCTTTCTCCTTTCCAGGGACGTTGGTGTCGCAGGGCAACTAGACCGCGTGGCCTTGCTTTGTACACTCACCGACTGAGGCTGAGACCCACCCACCGGAACTGGCTGTTCACGCAATGTGAACAGGGCAGCCACCAGCGGGAGAGTAGGTCAGCCCTGAGGCAACCTGGGAGGCCTGTAGGCCTGAGGTGATCAGTGACCCTCACATGAGCGTCCAACTGTTGGGAGGGGAAGCCTGTGTCCTGCTGTGACCAGCGAACAGCGCTGGGAGTATCGGTCTGAGAGGAGGCCTGTGGGCCTGAAGTAACCAGTCAGCAGCGCAGGAGTAACCATCTGGGGAGGCTTGTGGGACCTAAGGTGGAGCCACCAGCGCAAGAGCTTCCGTCTGAGGCCTAAGGTAGACTGACTTCCTTACCCACTCACCAGTCCAGGAACATCCTTTGGAGGGGAAGCCTGCAGCCTGAGGCAGCCATCCCTCCTTGCCTTGAGCCTCACCCTCAGCATCGGGCTATGCAACCAGTAATGTCTGCTTCCGTCCCAGGATAGCGAGGGAGGGTCTCTAGGACACAAGAAAGAAGGGCATCCAAACCTAGTTCCGAGTCCCTAAGGCCATGCTTTTTCCACATTGACTAACTAAGTCTCCTCAGTTTTTCTTGTTCAGGGATTCTACTACTTATGGCTGACACAAAATCTTCCAACTGTAATGAACATTTCAGTGTGGAGAAACTAAAGGAATGGCCAGAGCCAGAGTCTGTTTCTCTAATGAAGGTAACATAGCACAGCTTTTTGGGGGGGGGGGTGGTCCTTTTCCTTCCTTCCTTCCTTCCTTCCTTCCTTCCTTCCTTCCTTCCTTCCTTCCTTCCTTCCTTTTCATGAGAAGCAAGCTAATTTATCTGAGGCCAAGTGGTAACTCCTTTTGTGGATCCACTGTCAAGATTGACATGGGGCTCACTAGAGTGAAAGTACTTCAAGGCCTCTTGATTTTCTTTTTGAGGCATCTTTCAATGGGACACAAAATCCCTTGAATTTAGGACCAATTTGGCCTCAACCACATGTATATTTCTAATATTTCATGACTCAGATTAGGTATGTTGAAGGATCCAGGAAATGCCTGGGTACAAATTTGACCAAAAGCCATCCTGAACTACAGCATGGCTGCCAGGTAGGTAGCCTAGGTAGGCAAGCGTGACAGCCCAGAACTTGCCCTTTTGCTTTAGTTTTACAGGATTCTACCGTTTGCCTCATTGTAAAGAAAACTCTTGAGAATTTTTCTTGCCCCTTTTGCCATGGTGACAATAAGAATTGTGAAATACGAGTTTAATATTTTTGCATTTGTGAGCAGTGGATTTCATTGAAGCTGCTATGAATCATTAACATGTCTATATTTTCTGAAAAAAAAGTTCAAAGAATGACTTATCAATGACAGATTATCTAGATCTCTTTTTAAAAATTAAACTATATTTATCTGAATGTGTGTGTATGCAAAAGGCAAACAAACACACAGGGACAGGAGGCCAGAAGACAGTTTTCAGGAGTCTTGGACCAATCTCTTGGACCAAGTGTGTCCCAGAGATTGAACCCAGGGGGTCAGGCATGGTGTCAAGCACCTTTACTGGCTGACCCATCTTTTTTTTTTTTGGGGGGGGGTTCTTTTTTTCGGAGCTGGGGACCGAACCCAGGGCCTTGCGCTTGGCTGACCCATCCTTTTTTTTTTTTTTTTTTATTAACTTGAGTATTTCTTATATACATTTCGAGTGTTATTCCCTTTTCCCGGTTTCCGGGCAAACATCCCCCTTCCCCCTCCCCTTCCTTATGGGTGTTCCCCTCCCAACCCTCCCCCCATTGCCGCCCTCCCCCCATAGACTAGTTCACTGGGGGTTCAGTCTTAGCAGGACCCAGGGCTTCCCCTTCCACTGGTGCTCTTACTAGGATATTCATTGCTACCTATGAGGTCAGAGTCCAGGGTCAGTCCATGTATAGTCTTTAGGTAGTGGCTTAGTCCCTGGAAGCTCTGGTTGCTTGGCATTGTTGTACTTTTGGGGTCTCGAGCCCCTTCAAGCTCTTCCAGTTCTTTCTCTGATTCCTTCAACAGGGGACCTATTCTCAGTTCAGTGGTTTGCTGCTGGCATTCGCCTCTGTATTTGCTGTACTCTGGCTGTGTCTCTCAGGAGCGATCTACATCCGGCTCCTGTCGGTCTGCACTTCTTTGCTTCATCCATCTTGTCTAATTGGGTGGCTGTATATGTATGGGCCACATGTGGGGCAGGCTCTGAATGAGTGTTCCTTCAGTCTCTGTTTTAATCTTTGCCTCTCCCTTCCCTGCCAAGGGTATTCTTTTTCCTCATTTAAAGAAGGAGTGAAGCATTCACATTTTGATCATCCGTCTTGAGTTTCGTTTGTTCTAGGGATCTAGGGTAATTCAAGCATTTGGGCTAATAGCCACTTATCAATGAGTGCATACCATGTATGTCTTTCTGTGATTGGGTTAGCTCACTCAGGATGATATTTTCCAGTTCCAACCATTTGCCTACGAATTTCATAAACTCGTTGTTTTTGATAGCTGAGTAATATTCCATTGTGTAGATGTACCACATTTTCTGTATCCATTCCTCTGTTGAAGGGCATCTGGGTTCTTTCCAGTTTCTGGCTATTATAAATAAGGCTGCGATGAACATAGTGGAGCACGTGTCTCTTTTATATGTTGAGGCATCTTTTGGGTATATGCCCAAGAGAGGTATAGCTGGATCCTCAGGCAGTTCAATGTCCAATTTTCTGAGGAACCTCCAGACTGATTTCCAGAATGGTTTTACCAGTCTGCAATCCCACCAACAATGGAGGAGTGTTCCTCTTTCTCCACATCCTCGCCAGCATCTGCTGTCACCTGAGTTTTTGATCTTAGCCATTCTCACTGGTATGAGGTGAAATCTCAGGGTTGTTTTGATTTGCATTTCCCTTATGACTAAAGATGTTGAACATTTCTTTAGGTGTTTCTCAGCCATTTGGCATTCCTCAGCTCTGAATTCTTTGTTTAGCTCTGAACCCCATTTTTTAATAGGGTTATTTGTTTCCCTGCGGTCTAACTTCTTGAGTTCTTTGTATATTTTGGATATAAGGCCTCTATCTGTTGTAGGATTGGTAAAGATCTTTTCCCAATCTGTTGGTTGCCGTTTTGTCCTAACCACAGTGTCCTTTGCCTTACAGAAGCTTTGCAGTTTTATGAGATCCCATTTGTCGATTCTTGATCTTAGAGCATAAGCCATTGGTGTTTTGTTCAGGAAATTTTTTCCAGTGCCTATGTGTTCCAGATGCTTCCCTAGTTTTTCTTCTATTAGTTTGAGTGTGTCTGGTTTGATGTGGAGGTCCTTGATCCACTTGGACTTAAGCTTTGTACAGGGTGATAAGCATGGATCGATCTGCATTCTTCTACATGTTGCCCTCCAGTTGAACCAGCACCATTTGCTGAAAATGCTATCTTTTTTCCATTGGATGGTTTTGGCTCCTTTGTCAAAAATCAAGTGACCATAGGTGTGTGGGTTCATTTCTGGGTCTTCAATTCTATTCCATTGGTCTATCTGTCTGTCTCTGTACCAATACCATGCAGTTTTTATCACTATTGCTCTGTAATACTGCTTGAGTTCAGGGATAGTGATTCCCCCTGAAGTCCTTTTATTGTTGAGGATAGCTTTAGCCATCCTGGGTTTTTTGTTATTCCAGATGAATTTGCAAATTGTTCTGTCTAACTCTTTGAAGAATTGGATTGGAATTTTGATGGGGATTGCATTGAATCTGTAGATTGCTTTTGGTAAAATGGCCATTTTTACTATATTAATCCTGCCAATCCATGAGCATGGGAGATCTTTCCATCTTCTGAGGTCTTCTTCAATTTCTTTCCTCAGTGTCTTGAAGTTCTTATTGTACAGATCTTTTACTTGCTTGGTTAAAGTCACACCGAGGTACTTTATATTATTTGGGTCTATTATGAAGGGTGTCGTTTCCCTAATTTCTTTCTCGGCTTGTTTCTCTTTTGTATAGAGGAAGGCAACTGATTTATTTGAGTTAATTTTATACCCAGCCACTTTGCTGAAGTTGTTTATCAGCTTTAGTAGTTCTCTGGTGGAACTTTTGGGATCACTTAAATATAGTATCATGTCATCTGCAAATAGTGATATTTTGACCTCTTCTTTTCCGATCTGTATCCCCTTGATCTCCTTTTGTTGTCTGATTGCTCTGGCTAGAACTTCAAAAACTATATTGAATAAGTAGGGAGAGAGTGGGCAGCCTTGTCTAGTCCCTGATTTTAGTGGGATTGCTTCAAGTTTCTCTCCATTTAGTTTAATGTTAGCAACTGGTTTGCTGTATATGGCTTTTACTATGTTTAGGTATGGGCCTTGAATTCCTATTCTTTCCAGGACTTTTATCATGAAGGGGTGTTGAATTTTGTCAAATGCTTTCTCAGCATCTAATGAAATGATCATGTGGTTCTGTTCTTTCAGTTTGTTTATATAATGGATCACGTTGATGGTTTTCCGTATATTAAACTATCCCTGCATGCCTGGGATGAAGCCTACTTGATCATGGTGGATGATTGTTTTGATGTGCTCTTGAATTTGGTTTGCCAGAATTTTATTGAGTATTTTTGCGTCGATATTCATAAGGGAAATTGGTCTGAAGTTCTCTTTCTTTGTTGTGTCTTTGTGTGGTTTAGGTATAAGAGTAATTGTGGCTTTGTAGAAGGAATTCGGTAGTGCTCCATCTGTTTCAATTTTGTGGAATAGTTTGGATAATATTGGTATGAGGTCTTCTATGAAGGTTTGATAGAATTCTGCACTAAACCCGTCTGGACCTGGGCTCTTTTTGGTTGGGAGACCTTTAATGACTGCTTCTATTTCCTTAGGAGTTATGGGGTTGTTTAACTGGTTTATCTGTTCCTGATTTAACTTCGATACCTGGTATCTGTCTAGGAAATTGTCCATTTCCTGAAGATTTTCAAATTTTGTTGAATATAGGTTTTTATAGTAAGATCTGATGATTTTTTTGAATTTCCTCTGAATCTGTAGTTATGTCTCCCTTTTCATTTCTGATTTTGTTAATTTGGACGCACTCTCTGTGTCCTCTCGTTAGTCTGGCTAAGGGTTTATCTATCTTGTTGATTTTCTCAAAGAACCAACTTTTGGTTCTGTTGATTCTTTCTATGGTCCTTTTTGTTTCTACTTGGTTGATTTCAGCTCTGAGTTTGATTATTTCCTGCCTTCTACTCCTCCTGGGTGTATTTGCTTCTTTTTGTTCTAGAGCTTTTAGGTGTGCTGTCAAGCTGCTGACATATGCTCTTTCCTGTTTCTTTCTGCAGGCACTCAGCGCTATGAGTTTTCCTCTTAGCACAGCTTTCATTGTGTCCCATAAGTTTGGGTATGTTGTATCTTCATTTTCATTAAATTCTAAAAAGTTTTTAATTTCTTTCTTTATTTCTTCCTTGACCAGGTTATCATTGAGTAGAGCATTGTTCAATTTCCACGTATATGTGGGCATTCTTCCCTTATTGTTATTGAAGACCAGTTTTAGGCCGTGGTGGTCCGATAGCACGCATGGGATTATTTCTATCTTTCTGTACCTGTTGAGGCCCGTTTTTTGACCAATTATATGGTCAATTTTGGAGAAAGTACCATGAGGAGCTGAGAAGAAGGTATATCCTTTTGCTTTAGGATAGAATGTTCTATAAATATCCGTTAAGTCCATTTGGCTCATGACTTCTCTTAGTCTGTCGACATCACTGTTTAATTTCTGTTTCCATGATCTGTCCATTGATGAGAGTGGTGTGTTGAAATCTCCCACTATTATTGTGTGAGGTGCAATGTGTGTTTTGAGCTTTAGTAAGGTTTCTTTTACGTATGTAGGTGCCCTTGTATTTGGGGCATAGATATTTAGGATTGAGAGTTCATCTTGGTGGATTTTTCCTTTGATGAATATGAAGTGTCCTTCCTTATCTTTTTTGATGACTTTTAGTTGGAAATTGATTTTATTTGATATTAGAATGGCTACTCCAGCTTGCTTCTTCTGACCATTTGCTTGGAAAGTTGTTTTCCAGCCTTTCACTCTGAAAGGTAGTGTCTGTCTTTGTCTCTGAGGTGTGTTTCCTGTAGGCAGCAGAATGCAGGGTCCTCGTTGCGTATCCAGTTTGTTAATCTATGTCTTTTTATTGGGGAGTTGAGGCCATTGATATTGAGAGATATTAAGGAATAGTGATTATTGCTTCCCTTTATATTCATATTTGGATGTGAGGTTATGTTTGTGTGCTTTCATTCTCTTTGTTTTGTTGCCAAGACGATTAGTTTCTTGCTTCTTCTAGGGTATAACTTGCCTCCTTATGTTGGGCTTTACCATTTATTATCCTTTGTAGTGCTGGATTTGTAGAAAGATATTGTGTAAATTTGGTTTTGTCATGAAATATCTTGGTTTCTCCATCAATGTTAATTGAGAGTTTTGCTGGATACAGTAACCTGGGCTGGCCTTTGTGTTCTCTTAGGGTTTGTATGACATCAGTCCAGGATCTTCTGGCCTTCATAGTTTCTGGCGAGAAGTCTGGTGTGATTCTGATAGGTCTGCCTTTATATGTTACTTGACCTTTTTCCCTTACTGCTTTTAATATTCTTTCTTTATTTTGTGCGTTTGGTGTTTTGACAATTATGTGACGGGAGGTTTTCTTTTCTGGTCCAATCTATTTGGAGTTCTGTAGGCTTCTTGTATGTCTATGGGTATCTCTTTTTTTAGGTTAGGGAAGTTTTCTTCTATGATTTTGTTGAAGATATTTACTGGTCCTTTGAGCTGGGAGTCTTCACTCTCTTCTATACCTATTATCCTTAGGTTTGATCTTCTCATTGAGTCCTGGATTTCCTGTATGTTTTGGACCAGTAGCTTTTGCCGCTTTACATTATCTTTGACAGTTGAGTCAATGATTTCTATGGAATCTTCTGCTCCTGAGATTCTCTCTTCCATCTCTTGTATTCTGTTGGTGAAGCTTGTATCTACAGCTCCTTGTCTGTTCTTTTGGTTTTCTATATCCAGGGTTGTTTCCATGTGTTCTTTCTTGATTGCTTCTATTTCCATTTTTAATTCCTTCAACTGTTTGATTGTGTTTTCCTGGAATTCTTTCAGGGATTTTTGTGTCTCCTCTCTATGGGCTTCTACTTGTTTATTTATGTTTTCCTGGAATTCTTTCAGGGATTTTTGTGTCTCCTCTCTATGGGCTTCTACTTGTTTATTTATGTTTTCCTGGAATTCTTTCAGGGATTTTTGCGATTCTTTCAGGCATTTTTGCGATTCCTCTCTGTAGGCTTCTACTTGTCCTCTAAGGGAGTTCTTCACGTCTTTCTTGAAGTCCTCCAGCATCATGATCAAAAATGATTTTGAAACTAGATCTTGCTTTTCTGGTGTGTTTGGATATTCCATGTTTGTTTTGATGGGAGAATTGGGCTCCGATGGTGCCATGTAGTCTTGGTTTCTGTTGCTTGGGTTCCTGCGCTTGCCTCTCGCCATCAGATTATCTCTAGTGTTACTTTGTTCTGCTATTTCTGACAGTGGCTAGACTGTCCTATAAGCCTGTGTGTCAGGAGTGCTGTAGACCTGTTTTCCTCTCTTTCAGTCAGTTATGGGGACAGAGTGTTCTGCTTTCGGGCGTGTAGTTTTTCCTCTCTACAGGTCTTCAGCTGTTCCTGCGGGCCTGTGTCCCAAGCTCACCAGGCAGCTTTCTTGCAGCAGAAAATTTGGTCTTACCTGTGTTCCCGAGGCTCAAGTTCGCTCGTGGGGTGCTGCCCAGGGGCTCTCTGCAGCGGCAGCAACCAGGAAGACCTGTGCCGCCCCTTCCGGGAGCTTCAGTGCACCAGGGTTCCAGATGGTCTTTGGCTTTTTCCTCTGGCGTCCGAGATGTGTGTGCAGGGAGCAGTCTCTTCTGGTTTCCCAGGCTTGTCTGCCTCTCTGAAGGTTTAGCTCTCCCTCCCACGGGATTTGGGTGCAGAGAACTGTTTATCCGGTCTGTTTCCTTCAGGTTCCGGCGGTGTCTCAGGCAGGGGTCCTGCCGCTCCTGGGCCCTCCCCCACGGGAGCCCAGAGGCCTTATACAGTTTCCTCTTGGGCCAGGGATGTGGGCAGGGGTGAGCAGTGTTGGTGGTCTCCTCCGCTCTGCAGCCTCAGGAGTGCCCACCTGACCAGGCGGTTGGGTCTCTCTCTCACCGGGTCTGGGAGCAGAGAGCTGCTACCTTGGCTGACCCATCTTGACAGCTTCTCATCACCACCACCACCACCACCACCACCACTACCGTCACTATTATTGTTTTATAGTGGACCTAGCTGGTCTGGAATTTGCTATGCAGACTAGGCTAACGTAGAACTTTTGGAGATCCTGGCTCTGCCTCCAGAGTGGTAGGAGTAAAGCTATGTGCTATCCTTCCTAGCTAACTGTTTTCATAAAGAGAGTTGTTGGCCAAGACTGTATATTACATGTGTTCATTTCCTATAATCTTACTAAGAAGGCTAAACCACGTGATAAGAATAGCAATGACACTTACCAGCATATGTGTTTGTGCTTCTCTAATAGTGATTATTCTGTGTTTATAGTATAGTATCGGGGATTTTGTTTTATATTCGTTTTCTCCTTTGCCATCTTAAGATAATTTTGACTAGGCTTTAAAGTAAAGTTGTACATATTCTAGAACTTACGTTGGGGAATGTCCAATGAGTCGATCAGATAGCACTTTGGATTTCATGTGAGCACAAGTTATGGGTGTAGAAATGCGACTCTCCTTCTGAGACTTCTTTTCTTTACAGGGGTTGTGCCTGAGTTAGGATTTAGTTGGTTTTGGTACATTCAGCGAGGCAGGACTGAAGGAGGAGCCACAGTTGAATAACAAAATTTTAAGAATTTCTAAGAGTTTTCACAAGGGGCTGTTATTTTAGGTAACAGTGTCTGTCTTCTAGACTCCGGATTTGCATGGCCTTTCCAGTTGTTCCTCTTTTAGCATGTCAGTAGGAAAACTGCTGAGCTGCTCACGGTGATGACAAAACACCGTAGTGAGCGTTTGGTACATTGCCGTTCTCAGACTCATAATGCAAACGTCTTGCTTCTGCACAGCTCTGAGGCTCTGGGCCAATTTCCCTGAGTTGAGTTTTCTACTTTTCTGAGTTGAGCTCTAAATTGAACTTTCTGAGTTCTGCTGTTTGTTTTCTGAGACAGAGCCTCGTGTAACCCAGGCTGGCCTTTAACACTACCACACCTATTTTGTGCCATTTTAGGGCTTGAACTGAGAGCTTAGAAGGCTTCATGTCTGCCAGGCAGACATCCCACCAACTGAACCACACCCCCAGCCCTTGAGGTTTTGATGTACGAAGAGACCTGGCAGAAGGCAACGCTTCAAGGGGCTCCTAAGAGATACTTATAAGAATGTCTGAGAGAGAGAGAGAGAGAGAGAGAGAGAGAGAGAGAGAGAGAGAGAGCGCTCATTTTATGTAAAAGTGTGCGTTAGTGCAGGTGCCTACAGAGGCCAGCGTCCAGAGGTCAGCGTCCAGAGGCCAGAGGTGTTGGATTCCATGGAGCTAGAGTTCCAGCAGCTGTGAGCTGAGCTGCCGGACGCAGGTGCAGGGATTCAGATCTGGTGCATGAGCAGTCTGTGCTTACAACTGAGCTATCTCTCCAGCCCCAGCTTCTCGGAACATTAATAAAATACAATTTAATGATATAATGTCAGGGATGGGTTTCAAATTAGTCTAGGTGGAGGACAGAAAAATGAGTAGGGGTTTATATGAAGTAAGAGTGAGTATTAGGTTGTGGGTTCATGGAGAATAGAATTTAAATCTTTCCACAGTAACAAGTTAAAACTATGTTTTTAGATACAGGCATTAGATTTGTACTAGCGATATTGGAATATCGCCCTGGTATTTGTCATTCTGATTGTTCCTTCAGAACTTTTGACCTACCATTCAATTTTGATTTTAGGAATTAGCTAGAGAAGACATCGACGAAGCTGTGCATGCAATCTTGTTTAGGGAAAACTACATTGTGAAGGTAAGCTCTGGCTTCACACTGTCCTGAGGAGCTGGTGCAATGCCAAGCGGCCTGGCCAAGAGCTGCGGCTCCCATGCTCTGCTGGGAAGATGAAAAAGCTTCCAAGTGGGAAGATGTGTTTGGCTCAGAGACCCAGGGACTCTCTCACAGGGGCTATCCATACTGAGGGTCTGTGCTAGAGCTGTGCATGGTGGCAGGCAGTGGGAGAGCTGCTCACCTCTGGGTGTCCAGGAAGCAAAGCGGAAGGGATGAAGGGGCCAGAGTCTCCATCTGCCAGCCCTGCCTCCTAAAGTTTCCATCCTACCCTATAGCCTCACCACCTGGAAACCGCAGCCAGCACGTGAGTCCGGGAGACGGCAGCATTCAGTTGTAATAAATGCCAGAGACTCACCTGCAGGCCAAATGAGGCACTGCTGGTTCAGGTTCACACCTTGAAGCCAAGGAGCACTGAGAATCTCCTTGTGGGGTCACTGAAATGTCCCTGCGTGCCCTTGAGAAGTCTGAGTGACTGTTTTAGCTGCTCCCCGTTTTGGTCTTGTACTAAACAGAGCATTTTTTCTACCAAAACTTGCCTCTTTTCCTTACTTTCCCATTTTGTATTGGACTATATAAAACCGCCAGCAATTAATTAGTATTTAAGGGTAATGACCAGTTAAGTGATTAATAATCTCTATGGGATTAACAAGCTTTAAAGGAGTTAATTTTCATCTAAAAGGTTGAAATTTAGTATTATAATAATTCCTTGGCATTTTTATTGTGTCATAAATTACATTCTCTCTCGCAACAGTTTATTGATTACACTGTGAGAGAGTGCTGGGCTAGGCAGTGACTAGTCTCTTGCCCTAACTTCTCACTTGCGTGTCAGAGCAGCAGAGGGCAGAGAGTGGTATTGGGCAAATGTAGTGACTTGCTAGGTTGCTGACTTGAAGCTGCTCTTTCCATCCAGGCACAGACCTTGTGGCAGCGAATCTTAGATATGGAATGTGTGACTGGGTAACATTTTGAAAATTGTAGAAAGAAATAAGAATTTGGTGAGTTAGGAAAATCTAATTTGGTTTACGAGTTGGATAACAGTTCAATCCGAAGGTGCAGAGAGATTTAGAATTTTCCATATTTTCTTCCTGTCCTGTGTTCTTTCTGAAGTTTGTTCTGCAGTCCAGTCACTTGATGGAAGGAGTAGGCAGAAAGGATTGCAGAACTTAGGAGCGGGTGTTCCCTCCCTCACTAAGAAAATGGTAATAAGTGAAAATGTTTGTAATTTGTCTTTTTATATTACATTGTTAGAAGTTGGATACATATTTACAGCACGAGGCTGTCTTTAAGGAAAGAAGGAAAGAGATGCTGCATAAGAAATGGGTTGAAAATGTGGCACAGCCCCTTCAGCAGAGAATCATAGAAAAATTATTTTCATATAGAAGACCTGGAAAAAGTCAAGTGAAATACGAATACTGCTTAAAGCACACAAATGAACCGGTACTGGGTTTTATCATTTCCTTTACTTAGCTATGATGTTCTTGTTTTTCTTTCTCTCCTGTTGTTCTCTTCTGCTGTCCTAACGTGTACCCGATGCTGCTCACAGCTCCAGGCATTAGGTCCACATTGGAGGTAGAAGAGGAAGGTGATGGTGCCTGAGACTCTGTATCCTGCTCCTTTGGTCCAGAAGCACAGAGTCTCCAGCACTGCCCAGGCTGACCTTTCAGCTCTGCTTACCAGGCTGGGGTCAACGGCAAGTCCCAGTTCTGAGCAGGGCCCGGAGAGTGAGTGGGAGAGGGGGATGGCATGGCCATGCAGTCAGGTGACCACTAAGCTTAGGGACAGATAGTTCTTTCTTTGTTGTGACTTTATAGAAGTACAGCATCCCAGCGTCTGGCTTTAAAATTGTTTTCCACTTTGAGGTCAGGAATTCATGTCCCTGTTTGCAGTAACAAATTTAACTCTGCTGGCTCCAAGAGTGTCCCATAGGACCTTTGCTCCTTGGTATTTACAAGAAACATGGAAGAGTGTAGGTAGAGTGTTAGAGACATAACTTCAGAAAATATGCATCGGATATTAATTCCTAAATGTCTAAGAGCTGGAACTGCGGAAGTAATCCAAGTGTCTTGAAATGAAAGCATGGGATCTTTGAGGAGTGGAGAAGATCGAATGAGCCTTCTTCCTGAGGCTTATCTTATGGGAGGACACCCACCTCTTTTAATGGCCTCTGTGCCTCCCATACCCCAGTACTCTCATGCTCCTTACCCTGCTCTTCTCGCCACGTTAAGAGCGGTGGGTGGTGTTCCAAGGAGGACTTTTCCCTCCCAGGACTGGTTAGGACACTGTCTGTGCCCCTAGAGGGATGAGTGGAGCCTCTCATAACCAAGCTACCATTGGTGGCTCTGGTCTGTTCTGCACTGAGAAACCATGAGGGCAGAGCTTGGCCTTGGTGTAGCACGGACTGGCTGAGCAAATACTGACCGATGTGGTGATTCACTGCAGAGGGCGGTGTCTTCCGTGTGGGTAGGCCTGTCTCTGATCAGCACTTACCCTCAGTGGAACATCCCCACCAGCGGAGGCAGGCAGGCTCATCATGGTGCTGTGGGCTGACGTCAGTCCTCAGTCTTGGCTTTGGTGTTGTAAGGGTCACACTCCTGCACTTGGTTCCAGATTTAAACTCTCACCAGAAACTGTAGTGGGGACCTCAAGAGTCTCTCTCTCTTTTTTATTTCTGTAGACCAAACCATCTCCATTGTGTGAATGTCTGTTTCAAAAACAGCAAGCGCTCAGAGAAGCAAAGGGACCCAGTTACCACCGTGGCAGAGGTGCTTTGCGACCAACCAGAGGCTGCATTGCAGACACAGCTAAGTGTCAAACAGTCCCCCCCAAGAGCACCGGACTAGTTTTTAAAGAGTTTGATTTTGCTCGTGTCTTCCTATAGGAAAACAGCCTGGCATACAAAAAGAAGCCAAAGAAACTGAGAAGGGTCTCCTCTTCACCAGATCACCCCAGTTCCCGCTCAGGTCCCATTGCACCGTTCCCAGAGACAGGCAGAGACTTCATGCACGATTCGTGCAGAATAAGCCTTGTGGCAGAAACAAGTACAAGGGAGCCGGGTAAGCCAGCTAGCAGGGAGGGGTGGGGGTGAGCTGTGGGGTGGGTGGAAGAGGAGCTCTAGAAGGATCCAGAAAGAGAATAAAAGGGAGCCCAGAGGAGGGAAGGGGCTGGTGACCACTAGGCTCCGGTGGTAGAGTCAATATATTTTTAAGTGTGTATAGCAAAGTAGTTTTTGGAAACCACTGTGATTTTTCACATTAACATAGAAAGAGTCATAATGGTTTCACTAAATGTAAAAAATTAATATAATTAAAAATCTAGTCACAATCCCCAAATTAGCACAGTTTAAGGAGATAGAAATGAACTTACTTAATTTTCAGTAGAGTTCTATAAATTGTAGAGATCATGGCAAAACAAAGTTTTCCCTATGAGCTTATGAACCAAAGAAACTCACTCTTCTAGTTCAGCTTGGAGCCAGAGATCTTCATTGATAAGACAAGGGAAAGAAATAAAAGGTTAAAAAAAAATGGAAAACAGTAAATAAATCCCCTTGTATTTAACAGATAATACTCTACATAGAAAAACTCAGAAGTCTATAAATAATTGTTTTTTTTTTTTGAGACACGATTTCTCTGTGCAGCCCTGGCTATTCTGAAATATTAATAAAATATTAAAAGTAAAGGAATCCTACAGGACTATTGACAGTTGATGACTTTTTCTTACTATTTATTTATTGTATATGAGTACACTGTAGCTGTCTTCAGACACACCAGAAGAGAGCATCGGATCTCATTACAGATGGTTGTGAGCCACCATGTGGTTGCTGGGAATTGAACTCAGGACCTCTGGAAGAGCAGTCAGTGCTCTAACCACTGAGCCATCTCTCCAGCCCAGTTGATGATTTTAGGAAGGAGAATACGTTCTTCCTGAGGGCGTGGCCCTTGGTAGGTTGACCATGCTGCAGTGGATAACCCCCACCCCTCACCAGTGTATGGGCAGCACAAATCAGACTTAGTGGGTTATTTAAGAAAAAAAAGGACATTAAGTTGGGAGTGGGTGAGGGACGAAGAATGAATCTGGGAGGAGCTAAGGGAGATGTTGTAGTAAAAATATAAAAGATAAAAAAATATGGTTGTCTTTTACCCCACTTAGGTCCAGCATCTCAGTGCCCCAAGATATCTGCTGGATATCTTAATTCTCAGTCAGCAAAGCCTCTCACCTGCTCTGCTCCATCCCATATCACACTGTCGAAGGCCTCTCTCTGAACCCGGCAGCAATCTCTCTACCTATCTAGTTCCCAAGGCAGGTTTCCATGCCAGAAACACACATCCCAACTCTGTGGCGGCCCAGACCAGCCGCCACACACTTTCCTACACTTAAATCACTACATGAAAGAACACACAACACAAGAACCTTTGACCCAATTGATAAGATATAATTGCCCACCTAAACATACAAAGCCCAATACACATTCATCCCTTAAAAACATTTGTAACATACAGTGTGGAATCTTAACATCACCCGCCATATTGTCCTGCCACGGCTTCTCTCTCTCTCCCTCCTGTCTCTTCCTCCTTTCCATTCCAGTCTCCTCCTCTTCCTTCAAACTTTTCTCCCGCCCATCCTTCCTTCTCGTCCAATGGCAGGCCTCCTCCTATCTTGTACCTGCCTCACCTGTGACATCATCCCACAGGGAGGAGTAAGGGGTGACGTGAACAAAGTGCATTGTATAGATACATGTATGAGATTCTCAATTAATTAAAGTATTAAAACTAATAAAGTTTAGAAATGATTATCAAGTACAAAGTCAATTTACAAATCATTTTTATTTCTCTATATCTAGCCAGAAAATTAAAGTATGTGTAATAGTAACAAAGTAAGAATACCTTTGACTATTCCCAGCACCACATACATGAAGCATATACACGGCACTTACTGGTATGTGGGACCTGAAAATGCTTTGTACTGAGGACTTCGTTAGGACTGGCTTTGCCCACAGACTAGTATTTGGAGACAATTCTCACTGTTAGGGAAGTAAGGCTGTATGGGAAGGTGCTCTTCCAAAGGACCCAAGTTCAAATCCCAGCACCCACACAGTAGTTCACACCTGTCCATAACTACCGCTCCAAGGGGATTCAATGCTCTCGTCTGACCTCCATGGGTACTGCATACATGTGATACATAGATACACATAGAGGCAAAACATAGAAGTGAGTGGATCTCAAAGACAAACAAACAAACAGACAGACAGACAAGCACTCCCTCCTGCAAGTCTCTCCCTCTCTGGCGCTGCTCCTAGCTGTCCAGTGACTGCACAGTAAGGAACAGTCCAAGTAGATGTGTGCTTCTTTCTGGCTGTTGCAGTAGACACACTCGGCAGAGCTTTCCCCTGCATGGAGGCACACATCCACTTTCCCCCTTTGCTCTGACGCAGGGTCTTGCATTATAGCATAGCCTGGCCTTACGCTCTCCACCCCAGCTCTGCTTCTCGAGTGCTGGGTTACAGGTGGCCACCCTTCACTTCTCTATCCTGCGTCCCCAGAAAGAGCAGCGCTGCTTCATTCCATCCCCTGCCCTTGCGCTCAGTTTCTTTCACTGTTAAGACCATTTTTATTTAAACACTAACAATTACAGAATTTCTCTGCGAGGAGGCTTTCTCTTACTGTCCTCTCTCCATGCTCCCTCTCAGCTCCTCAGTCTTCGAGGTCACACTGTGCTAGCCTACCTTTATTCTGGCCTTTTCCACCTAAAACGTTGAAGGACCACTTCCCAAAGGAAAACTCATCAGTGGCTTCCTATAACCCTCAGAGTGGAGTTTGGACCTTATAGCCAAAGAAGCCTAGACAGCCCTTTTCCTTAAAGTAAAGAAATACGTACTAGTCACACAGCTCTGGGTTAAATCAACTGGTTACAATTCTCTTGTGTGCCAGGCTGTCATGTGTTTTGTTCCTTCATTGCCTGCTATGTTTTTTTTAATTGGATAGTTTTTTATTTACGTTTCAAATGTTATCCCCTTTCCCAGTTTCCCAGCCATTAACCCCTCTCCCCCTTCTTCTATGAGGGTGCTCCCCCACCCAACCACCCATCCTTTCCCGCCTCCCCACCCTGACACTCCCCTACATTGGGTGGTCCATCCTTGGCAGGACCAAGGGCTTCTCTTCCCATTGGTACCTAACAAGGCCATCCTCTGCTGCATATGCAGCTGGAGCCATGGGTCAGTCCATGTATAGTCTTTGGATGGTGGTTTAGTCCCTGGGAGCTCTAGTTGGCTGATATTGTTGTTCTTATGGGGTAACTCCTCCATTGGGGACCCTGTTCTCCATTCAATGGTTGGCTGTGAGCATCTGCCTCTGTATTTGTCATGCTCTGGCAGAGCCTCTCAGGAAACAGCTACATCAGGCTCCTGTCAGCATGCACTTCTTGGCATCAGTAATATTGTCTGGGTTTCTTGGACCAGTAACATAGCTGGTCGCCTGCTATGTTAACACAGGCAAATGTAATGACCCCTCATCAAGCAGACCTTGAGTGCTGGATGCTGTGGTAATTTCTTGCCCCATAAGCCCATATAAGAGCATATAATATAGCTACTATATTCATAAGTTATATGTCTCTGTTGAGCAGATCTATCACTATATTGATTTATTCCCCAACTATGAGACCTCTTGTTACTTGTGGCTTCTCCAGGCCATGTGGTTCTGTTCTATCTTCCTTCCCCCTCTTCTTCCTCCATTCTCTGAGACTTCCTGTCCCATCTTTCCCCTCCACTGCCCAGCCACAGGCTCTAGCCTTTATTTGACCAGTCAGAATGGGGAGAAGGTTCAGTGAGGTCATCTGAGGATGTGACCCACTCCTCATTAGGAGCAGCCCCTCCTAATTAACATCAAATACAGACAGCAGTAGGGCAACCCACAACAGCTGGGCTGTGTCCTATTTCCAGTGGATAGGCAAGGAACAAATTCTTATGAGACAGATAAGGAACAAGGAAAGAGCAGGTTTATCTCCTTAGTAGGGATAGGCAAACTCTGAGAGGACGTGTCCAGAGGGAGCCTTATTTAGTGAAAGAAAGAACTTAGAGTGAAACACTAGGCTAACCAGGGACAGTTGATTGCAAAAAGCAGAATCTTTGTCAAGTAAAACAGTGGAGAAGGCAGGGCACATTAGAGAGTCCCCTTATGTAATCAGCAAGAAGCCAGGCTAATTGAGGACCACAGCCCCTGTCCTCTCCTCCTTGAGGCTGTGCTGCTCACCATCGCTTCTCCTTGATGAGCTGCTTTGTTCCTGTTCTCTCTGCTTTGTGCCTGTGCTGCCAAGGAGATAGATGTGCAGCTCTCCCTGGCTTCCTGGTCTGAATATCCACAGGCTGCCTGATGGCTCCCTTCCAAGCCTGGTCTCAGGACTGACGTGCAGCCTCAGCCCCAGCTGGAGAAAGTCTCACGACTCAGCTGATAGTTGTGTTAGCCTGGGTCCCCTGTGGCACTCGGCTGACCAAAGGTTTATTTAGCCCATAGTTTGGAAGGATAAAGTTTGCAATCAAGTAGCCTCAATTGTTTTGGGTCTCTGATAGGGTAGCATTGTAGGATTAGGCTGCTCAGGAAACAGGGAGAAAGAGAAAGGAAGAGACCAGGGTTCCACAGCCCCTCTCACCCCCAGACTTCAGCACCTCCTACTCTAACCTCGTCCTTTAAAGGTCCACAGCATCCCCATATAAACCATTAGGGAACATTATCCCAAGCAGAGCAGATGGACAGGCACCAGTGATGTCTAGCCAGCCCTTTCTTTTTACAAAATGAACATTATGTTCATTCAATAATGTTTGATGGTGGAGTTGTTTGTGCCCAGTTGAGATGATTTTTCTTCTCTTTTTCCTCAGTTCTGAAAAGGTGAGCTATGCGTTAAAGCCCCATCTGCCTAAGGAGGAGAAGAAGACTGTTAATCGAAGCCAGCTTGGTTTTGAAAGGCAGTTCCATGCCTCAAAGCTCAGCCAGCAGAACAAAGGGGCTGAAAAGAAGGGCCTGGTAAGCTGAGGTCTGGGAGTGGGGCTGCAATACCCACCAAGCAGGGAGCACCAGTGCCAGCCTGGCAAAGCCAGGAGACAGGAGCAGAGCAGAGGAGACAGTAGCCAAAGTGAGGAGTGGAAGGGCGGAGGCACAGGGAGCGCTCACTTCCTGCAGTGAGGTGATGGGACACCTGGAGTTCAACTCCTTTGCCTAAGCAGGGAGGAGACCTGAAACAGCCTAGGTGGGTCCCTGAGCCCCGCAAGTGAGGATCTCTCTTTACAAGGTGAGGGCCAAGAAGACTGGCCAGAGCTGGTTCACCAGTAACTTCACTCTCCTCTTTCCCACCCTTTGTCCTCTGACAGTTTCCTACCATTCCCTACTCAGTACACTGAAAACAGATCAAACGTTGTTTTGCTCGTAGTAGCCGGGCACGATGGTGCACACCTGCGATTCTGGCAGGAGGAGAAAGAAAACTCCTAGACCAGCATCTGGAGAGATGAATTAGCCGTTAAGAACATTGGCTGCTCTTTCTGACGACCCAGGATGATTCCCAGCACCCACATAGGGACTAACAACTTTCCAGTTCCAGGAGATCTGACGCCCTCTTCTGGTCTCTGTGCATACTGCATGTGCATAGTGCACGAACACACACACAGGCAAAACACCCATACATACAAGATAACACCCATACACATAAAATAACACCCATACACATAAAATAAGACCCATACACCTAAAATAACATTTTTAAAAATGAAAAAGAATTTGAGGCCAGCCTGGATACATAGCAAGACTTTTATCTTAAAACACTACCCAAGCAGCAACAAAAACTGTTCTTAATTAAGTTATAATAGGAAATTTAATAAGGAAGCTTATGAGAAGGGATGGAGACACAGTGAGCTCTTAAAAATTCTTAAAAAGGAATTTTCTCAGCACAGATTTTGCATACAGGGCTAACAATTGCACAGGCTCCTGGCCTCTTTCTCTCCCCCTTCTCCTCCCCTGAAGCCTGCAGTTTAGAGCCCTGGGACTGCAGCACACAGCACACAGGGGATGTCTCTTCTACAGGCCGCTCCTGTCTCCTCTGCCTCATGCTGAAAGCCAGAACGGGTCCCTCTCCAGCTTGAACCTCAGAAATTGTTACATTAACTTTATTTTTGAGTATTTCATACACATATACAATGAAACATCATATCTACCCCATAGTTTTCCCAACTCCCCCTCCCAAACCACTCTCAACATAGCCCCTTCCCAAATTCATGTCATTATCGTCTACTTCTCCTTGGATAACCTGCTAATTTCGGTTAGCGCTGCCCATATACCTAAGGTTGTGGGGCCACCCACACTGTGGGGAACCTACTACTGCAGCACATTAGAGCAAAGAAGACTCTCCCTTCCTCAGCAGCTATAAACTGCCAATAGCCCCTCAGTGAGGCATGGGGTCTTGTGATCACCCCCATCCCACCAGCTCTGCCAGAATTCTTGCTGGACTGACTAATTCACTGTTGTGACTTCATGAAGGCCACAGCCTTGCTAAGTTGTAGCATTGCTCTCCATTATGATACACACACATACACACACGCATGCACACACACACACACATGCACACACGCACACATGCATTCTTTTGTGTATTTATATCTAGATCTATATATAGTTTGAGACAGTCTATGAAGCCCTGGCTATCCTGGAACTCCTTATGTAGACTGGCCTCAAACTCATAGCAATTCACCTGCCTCTGCCTCTCTGGTGCTGTGACACTACTCCTGGCTCTCAGATTCTACCCTTCCTCTTCCTCAGTGTCCCAAGCCTTGATGGTGGTTGGTGGGGCATTGAGAATGGTGCTCCGTGTAGGGCTGGGCATACAAATCTCTAGTCTCAGCAGGTAATCAGATGTTTTGTGACTCAACCTATACTCAGCTGTGATATTCTTAGGTCTCTTTAGAAATAAAGTCTCCCTTCAGGCAGATCCAATCTTGAGATATTGAGACAGGACATTGTTATCTACAGAGCTCACACTCAACAACTGTGTTACCAAGTTACACAGAAATAGCAAAAGCCCTCCTGATGCTTATGCTTTTGTTTTTTGCATTGGGCCTTGTTCCTGTGATCCTCAGTCATTGTAGTCCTCTCTCTACAAGCTGGACATGGCTGCTGGGATGGGAGTTTATGTATACACATCCTACTGTCTGTGTGTCTGTCTGCCCCCATCTGTCTTCACTCTCCACTCTCCTCTTTGCTGTGTAGAAGCTTTTTCCTTTGATACAGTTCATGTGTCTTAGGCCCCAATGTGGATTCTACATCATGGTAGAGGAGGCTCCCTGCTGTCACTGTAAGATAAGAAAACTGGAGAGAGTGTTTTCTCTCTTAATCATTCCGCTGAGCCATCTCTCCAGCCCGAGAGAGTGTTTTAGATGCAAGTCTCATTTCTGTCCAGATACCAGTAGTCAGTAGATTTGCAGGTCAGCAGGCTGTCCCCCTTTAGCACCTTGGGGTCTTTGCCATCTTCAGTACCTGGCTTCTGAGTACTCATCCTGCAAACGTTTTTATGTGGGACAGGACAGAAGGCAGTAAGTTCTTTTCTCAGGACCCAGTCACATGGCTGTCTCTAACTGTAGGGTGCAAAGGTGCTGAGGAAGGCAGTCCCTGGAGGGACTGAACGCAGTGAGGGGATTGCTCTGGGGACAGCTAGTTACTTCTGCATACCATAAAGGTGTGTGGAGATGAAGAAATGGAAGGCTTATCACCTCACAGAGGTGAGGCAAGCAGACTGGCCAGGAACCTGTCTGAAAGGGAAGGAGGGCTAGGTGCGAGGATAGGTCTGCAGGGTCCTTCCTCTCATGGGGTCTGCTTAACTGACACACAGCCCCTTTCTTCTGTGAACAGGCTTTAGGGACCCGAGCACAGAGACCACGCTCCTGGGCGGCAGCAGACAGTCCGCAGGGGACACCACTTGTGGGAAGAAGAGTGATGACAGCTGAGATCCTGGGGAAGCATCTGGCCTCCTTGCAGCAGGCATCCAGGTCAGGCCTCCAGTGGTCATAGAGCTTCACCCCTTCACCTCTTACATGCAACTGAAAATACTGCTGGCGTAGCTTCTCTCTAGGTAGGAAGTTATGGCAGGGAATATCCAAACAATAGCAGCTAGAGTTTAGGTTCTGGCTGTCATCTAGGAGGTCTGTGTGGTGTTTTTGTTTCGTTGAAACACTTAACAGCAAGACAACTGTATCATCTCCCAGTATTTGCTGCTCAAAAGGGCTCTGTGCTGGCTTGGGGGCAGTCCCCAGCTCAAAGGTATGAGGGGTTTATTCAAGTTCAGTCCACTCCTGCAGGAGTGTGAGGGGGCACTCTCCTCATAGATACTCAGGAATGGCAGCGGGAGTCAAATCTGCATGTTGCCTCTGTGGGCATTGAAGGGGTTTGACAGGAACTCCTCACCAAGGGGAGACTTGTAGTTGTGTGAGGGCTATCTGCTTCCTGGTGACAGGAGGAGTCTCCTCATGTCCTCTAGAAAGCTGGGCTTACATTTCATTGGGAAGAGAACTTGACCTCCTCAGAGGCAGATCTGGGTCACTGGGTGAAGAAGACAACTGGGGTTGCTGGCTCTACCCTCTCTAGTCATCAAAGTCATAGGACTCAGATTCTGAGCGCTCCTGTGTCCTAAATCTAAGGTATCCTGATTGTTGAGCGATAGGGACTCAGTACTACTCACACTTGCTCCTAGTGAGGACTAAAGTCCCCACAGTTCTGGGAAGCGTAGGAGTGAGGATGTGTAGCTGTGTGAGTGACCTCAGAGCGCTAACCTGGCCGGGTTCTCATGCCCTACTCCACACAGGGCTGTCTACAGCAACTCGCCCTGACGTCAGCTGCACCTTCAGAACCAACAGACACGCTCCCCGAACCCAGGAAGGCTGGCGCTGGTTCGCTCAACAGGCTGTGCCTGCTTCTTCAGAGCTCCCTGGAGATAAGCAGGATGCTGGTTGTTTCAGTTTTGTGTACCAAGTAAAGGCTCTTTTCTGGGGTGCTGGGGTCAGTATCTGGATCAGTAAGGGATGGGTCTTTAAAAGCGATCTCAATACACTGAATTGTATCCTCAGTTGATTCAGCCATGATTATATTTAAATAAAAGTGGGGAGAATGGAAGAGTCTGGGTTACTCTCTGAGCTGCTTGGAAAAGGTCTGTTGCCTCAGCAGTCCACGTGATCCTCTCAAAGCGTGAGGATTTTGTGTTCAAAAACTAGTTAAATATTTTTATTTATTTATTTTTTTTGGTTCTTTTTTTCGGAGCTGGGGACCGAACCCAGGGCCTTGCGCTTCCTAGGCAAGCGCTCTACCACTGAGCTAAATCCCCAGCCCCAAATATTTTCAAAAATCATCTTTCAGTATTCAAAATCCAAGCTAGCAGTGTGGCTATGGCTCTGACAGGACAGGAGACAGGATGTGATCTGGATACTAAGAGCAACAGATATAGATAGTCCTGACCTTTGCCCTTTGCCCTTCCTGGTGGGTCACCCCTTTGGTTCAGGTGGGCCAAGCACAGCTCCTGTGCACTTCACCCACCTGCAAAAGCCACCAGTGAAACCAAGTCCCAGAAAACTGACAGAAACGCCCACAAAGCCCTGGGCAAGCTCACAGGAGGGTCAAGCAGATCTCTTGGCCCCACCTTACCCCATCCCGCCAGCTTCACTGTAAACAACTTCTGAAAGTATTACTACAAGCCTTTCACATAGAGAGTCAAGCTCTGAAAGGAGTTACATTCATAAACGTATACCTTTATTTTCTCCTTCTGTACATGTTGGCAATGATAAAGCTTAAAGACGCATGTTCTACGAAATATGCAAAACAAAGAATTCACATAAATAATTTATATCTCAGAAAATTAAAGGTGAAAAATATTCCCACATCATTAGAGTTCACAGTATATTTAAAGTACATCAAGCTTTCCTCCTTATACTTCAAACTATATTGTCTTAGCAGAAAATGATAAAATCTAATCAGAATAAAACGATCAAGTTTCTGTTTATTCAGTGCACAAGTGGGTGCTATTTCATATCAGGCTGCACATGCCCCACGGCTGCAGCATTTAATCTCAGCCCTTCACCTCCTGAGTGCTGTGACCCAGCAGAGGTCACATAGTGTGGAATGGTTCCAACGTCACCAACGCCACAGTGGACACATTCGCCAAGTGGTAACATCCGGTGTCTGATGCCTCATTTCCACATAATACTTTTATAGCCCTGAAAATGGAAACCCTGGCATCGAACGCAGCTGAACATGTTAACACTAGTACAAGGCACTGTGCTGTGGCGTTTGTTTAAAAGATCATGTTTGCATAGATTGCTAGCAATTTAGTGTGCAAGAAAATACAGGCCCAGCGAGTGTGGCTTTTTGATGGATGAAGCCATGTGATGCTCCTCTGCCCAAGGAGAGCAAAATGTCTCTTTAGGCCCAGCCCATCTGTGGGCAGCTTCCTTGGTGCTGGCTTCTCCAGACCCTCAAAGGAGAGTTTTTTGTTCAAAAAGTTGCAGGTCAAAGCGGACCCAGACTTCTCCAGTGGGAACTTCGTGCAGTAGCAGTCGGCGGGTGGTAGGGCCTTTGCTCTCCTGTTCTGTTCGGATTTTTGCCACTGGAACTTCAGTACGACCCAGGAAGTCTGGGGAATAAACATCATGGGAGGATCAGATATCTTTGTTCCTATTAAGATTTAAAAACTCCAAAGTAGGAGAGTCTGAAATGATGTTTAGAAAACTTTCAAACACTGAATGAGTAGCTCATTTGCTCATGGGTCTCTGATACTGGCAGTAGTCAGACATATGGTGACAGCGGCCTATTTGGAGTGTTCTACCCCCCCAGGATGCACCAGTGTTTCCCTTATGTATACAGGTAGTGCCTGTCTTCAGAGGGCATGCTCTCCCCCAAATACCCACCTCCTGCTGACACGGGCCTGGGTCATCTCCTATAGGTGCCATGGGGTATAAGCACAGTTTAGGACCCTGGGTGCACACTCCGGACCCCAGAAAACTGGGAATACCTTTAGGCCTTCATGCCAAGTTATCCTTACCATCTGGAGAAAACTGGTCTCTGTCAAACATAGTGAGACACAGAACGTCCTGGTAAAGATCCTTGATGAAGAACTGGCAGTTGAAGTTCCACTTGGGATTCAGTGTGTCTTGGAGGGTCCTGGTGGTATAGCTTTGGGAGCCCATGCTGATTTCACAGTACGGATTGCTTTTCCCTGCACAGAAACAACCCAAGAACACGTGCAGTGTGGTAAGTGAATGGGATGATCCTGGCAGCGTCTGCAGGCTGCTTCACCAGAGACCAGGGCAGGCAGCACTGCCTGGCGGGACATTTACATCAGAGTAGCAGCTGTATGGCCCCATGTTCCCAATGATGTGACAATCCTGGGGAACAAGTGTATGTCCTAACAGCAGGATTGCTCTCCACAAGCCTGGCCAGGAACCTGTGTGGCATGCTTTGTGTATTTTTGTGCAGTAGCAGTCAAAATGGTGGGTGCTGGTTCTTATTGGGAAACAGTGAATGATACTGGCCCAGTAGGTAGCTTATCAGGGTTCTAGCAACAGCAGAAACACTGCCTTTTAAAAACTACTCATTATTCCCTGTTCTAGAGATAAGGAACAGGGCGCTACCACATCTGTTGAGTAACAGCAGCACTTACCATTTGGTTTGCAGGCTTTTAACTCTGTAGCTTCAATGACATGTACCATCAGACGCCCAATACCTGAAGTCTTTTGAGAACGGGCTACAAAAGAGGAAGTGAGTCAGGTCAACTTTTCCTCTGAGAATGTATACACAGCTAAGAATCAATGCTGTAGGGCCTCTGTCTATTCTCTCTCTCTCTCTCTCTCTCTCTCTCTCTCTCTCTCTCTCTCTCTCTCTCTCTCTCTCTCTCTCTCTTTCTCTCTCTCTCTCTCTGCTGCTGCTGCTGCTGGAGACCGAACTCCATGCCCCTTAGTCACACTCTGCCATTGGCTATGCTTCCGGCTCCCACTGTGCCACTCTAATGAGCTACAACGTGAGCCCTGGCCTAACCACTATGGCCTGCTACTGCTCTGCATTAGAGCTAGTTCTTGGTTCCTCCCCAGGCTGTGCTGCCTGCCAGGGATTCCCATCCTTTGCCCATCAGTACCCAGCTCAGTCTTCAAGATCCAGGCTAGTCTCCGTCACCTCAGCACTCCACTGAGAAAGCCCACAGCCTGCTAGGCCTGACATTCTGCACCCTGTCTGCCTCCTCTGGCAGGGAGGAGCCATTGTGTTTCCTGAGCTGCTTTATCTAGGGCAGTAATCCTACAAATGCGTCGGGATGGTTATGTTACTTTACAATGCATGCAGTTGTACTTCCTGTAGATTACATTTGCTGGTTACTTTGTGTTAGGCATGTGCTAGATCTTCATACAGATTTAATTCCATAATTGCCTTACCAGGTAGTTCCCATTTTACAGATGAGGAAAACTGGGTCTTAGGAAGGACCACGTGTTTCACTCACAGGCTTTTTAAAGACAGGGTCTCATCCTAGTCTGAGCTGTTGTCCTTGAACTTAGAATCCTCCTGTCTCAGGGACCCTTTCTGTTTTTCATTTTGAGACAGAGACTGAGTACCCTGACTGGCCTGGATCTTGCTCTAGAGACCAGGTTAGCTTTGAACTTACAGAGGCCTGCCTGCCTCTGCCTCCAGTGTGCGGGACTAAAGGTGGGTTCCATCACACCTAGGCCAGAGTTTTTAACATCAGATAACAAAGTGTGAACCACTCAAAATTCTAATTATATGTAGGCATTTTGTCTTGGTGAGCATTTTTATTTCATGTTTCATCTATTTAGAAAGGCTCTTGAGATATTTTACTGCAGACAGAGTGAGTCCTGTGCTCATACTGCTGGCAACCATGAGGTCCAGACAAGCAGACAAAACAATCTGAAAGGAGAAGGGATGCTTGGTGTCTTCTCACTCTTTTTCTTTCAAGGACTTTTTATATTTTGAGGCAAGATATTATTAGGTATCTCAGGCTGGCTAGCCTCAACCTTGAAGGACTCTTGTCTCAGCTGCAGTGGTGTGTAGCCTGGTCTACAAGCAGTGGCCTGCTCCCCAGTGTCCTCATGTCTCTACCATGGGGCATGCCCTTGTCCCTGAAGGCAGAGCCTGGCCTTACTCTCTCTGTAGGCCCCACTACGCCCATCACAGGGTCTGGCACACAGCACATAACCGTATCTGAAGGATTATACCCTGGAGAACGCAGAACACACAGTGAGAAACTCATGGAAAATGCAGAATACACACAGTGAGAAACTCAGGAAAACCTTGATTTACACTTTTGACAAATTAGGAGATGATTATATGTTTTATGAAATGATTCAATCATTGATTTTTCAATAGCAAGCTTTTAAAATAGTATTCGATTAGGAAAGGCAATTTTCACATACCTTCAGGAGCACAGAACAAAGTAAGGGGAACCTGAATGAAAACACACAGAGAGCTTCGGCTTCAGCAGTGGGAGCCTAAGTGGGAGGAGACTCGGGAGGGGAGGGTGGGCCTGCACTGGGAAGCTGGGCTTGCATTGACACAGGGGCCAAGGATCCTTTAGGACTGAGCTGGTGGATGACCTGTCCTACGAACAGAGGACACAGTGGGACACATATGGATCCCCTGCTCTCCAGGAGTCAGTGGTGATTTCAGAAAATGGATGAGTGAAGTCTGGGGGCAGTGCAGTCCTAACACAGCTCCACTCGGGCCTTGAAGAATGGGAAGAGTCCTAAGGGGAAGAGCTGCCTGTGACTGACGGTGGGGGACACAGTGGGGAATGGGGCTAGGCCACAGGCAGTGGTGGGGATGCGTCCAAGATTGGGGTAAAAACCCTCCTTACTTTGAGAGGCTAAAAGGAAGATTCTCAGGCAAGGGGTTGGCACATAGAGTTGTCACTGCCAAGAGAGGAGGCTGACAGCCTCTGTAAAGGACTCAGGCTTTGGGAAGGACAGGGAGCTGCTGGAGAGGACCTGTCTGAAATGCTGGGATTGCAGAGAGTAGCCATGACCCACCATTGAGCTGATACGTCCCATGGGACGGATGTCAGACAGACAACAATGCTCAGGGGAGGGGAGCCTCCCAGGAAGATGGGAGGAGAGTCAAATGAAGCCTCAGGATATGAGGAGGTGGGGGTGATGGGGGTGGGGAGAGGGTGTATGTGTATAAGCAGAGGAAGCTGGGTGGGTTACTAGTGTCCGTGAAAGTGCCATCCACACAGCAGCAGGGAAAAGACGGAGAGTGAACCTAGTGAGCCCCAGAGTGGTGGGGCTGAGGGGCTGGGGCCGACTGGGCCCAGGGTACTATACTAGTCCTGGAGGCCAGGAGTGGGAGGCACAGGCTGAGAGGACAGGGCCAGAGTGCCACTCCCAGCAAGTTAGGTGGGACAAGACATGCCCTGGCAGGGTGAGGTGGGCAGGGGCAGGGGCAGGGGCAGGGGCAGGGGCAGGGGCAGGGGCAGGGGCAGGGGCAGGGGCAGCTGGCTACAGAGAGAAGGCAGGACCTGCATCTGGTTCCCATAGGTGAGAGCTCAGGGCAGCTAGGAACAGCTGCCGTGGGGGTGGGGTGGGGGAGGTACCCGGGCTCTTCTGCCTGTGATCTGAATCCATCTCCTCGGCCTTACTGCTGGGGCAGCAGCTGGTGTCTCTAGGATCAGACTCCAGTTGGCCTATGCCATTGGCAGCTGATTCCCACCACGGGGCAGTAGTAGGTACCTTGATAAGCCTTTTCCCGCTTCTTCTTCTCAGTGTCGATGTACTGCTCTGAGGCGGCCTTGATTTTCTGGACCCAGGCTGTCCTGCGGGGGAAGCGGAAGGGTGCTCATGATGACTGCCAGGAGGCTCCACACCTCCTCCCCGGCTGACCTCAGGTTTAAGCTCATTTAACAGGTTCCCAGACACAAACCTAATCTAAGGCCGAGTGATAGACTGAACTGCTAATTAAAGCTGAGCTGAGGCTTTCCAAAGACAGCTTTCAACAACACAGGGCCTTGTGAAGGACTGGGAGGCCAGAGCTGAAGAGACCACCACCCTGATGGCAGCTCAGCATGACCGGTGGTTACAGCATGACAGGAGAACTGCGCAGAGGGACAGCAGTGTCCTCTGGGGTTGCCACCAGAGGTGCTTACCCTGGGAGCTCCACTGGAGGGAAGCATGGCTGGCGGGCACGTGGCAGCTGTGTGACTAGCGTGTATCTAAGCTGGAGCCTACTGTGGGGCTGGGGAGGCTGGGGTTAGACTTAGGAGGATTGATCATGAGTGCAGCTGGACTTACGGCACTGGGACATGCCCGTGCTGCCTCCTAGAGTTCAAGCAGGCACATGCTCAGGACTGACCTCTCGTTGATGTTGTCTGTTCGGAGGGTGTACACACGGTCGATGTGGGAAATGTGGAAGACGGGCTCATCGCTGGAAGGGTCTGTGGGAAGTTTCACCAACACTTCATTCAGGAAAATGGGCTGAAAGAATTAGGGCCAAGTTATTGGCTGTGAGATAAGCCACAATGCTCCAGCACCAGAGAGCTTCTAAAAGTTCAGAAGAGCCTTGTGGTGGAGAAGCGAGATGGGCCTGGTGCCCAAGGTCTGTGCCCAAGAAGAAAAGCAAGCCTGGATGGCGAAGTAAACACCCAGGCCCAAGTCAGTGTCACTGAGCTGGGGACAAGCTCAGAGCGCCTGTGCTGCTGATGTGACCGGCTTTCTGCACACTGACACCTGGCTGGGTGATTCCAGTTACAGAGACACAGATGCTGGCTGTGGCACAAGGTTGTGTTTGCCAGGAGGAAGCCAAAGCTGGCTCATGTTGCTGCAGGGCTCCTTCCCTTGAGAACTGCAAAGGACACAGCAAGGCACCTGAGGCAGGGGAGGGGCCCCAGGGCAGGGGAGGGGCCCCAGGGCAGGGCGGGGCAGGTGGGAGGGGATGCTCAAGTCAAGATGGAGCCTGATAGGTCCCATCTGCGGTGGTTGGCACTCACCGTTTTATACATTTTGAACTGAGCACTGGACTTGGAGCTGAAGAGCTTCTCGAAGCCAGAGGAAGCAGCGAACTGCCTGACCAGGTAGGTGAGCAGCAGGAAGTCGTTGAAGAGGAACCCGTGCAGCTCCTTATTGCTCTTGGTCTTGTATAACTTCCCGCTGTACAAAAGCTTCCGGGGGCCCAGGCAGTTGGTGAGGGAGTTGAAGATAAGTTGCTTAAACAGAGAAAACAGCACTTTGTAAGTCTGAGTACAACAAACCCCACTGTGTGTGAAAGGCCAGTGCCCAGAACCTGAGGTTGCTGTGGTGACCTAGGTAGTAATTTCCTAGGTAGCAATACAGTTAGGATTACCCACTTTTCCAGAACACACAAGCACTTTCCCATCTATCACTGTTTAGAATTCCTACTGACCCCGTGAAAAAAATCAATAGTTGATTCTACTGATTTCTACCAGTAAAAGTCAAAGAACTCTATACAAACCACCCAATTTGCCTCTTCCCAAGGCAGGAAGGTGTCCTGATGGGCCGGATGGTGAACCCCACAGTGAAGTGTGGTCTGTCCATGCTGGGGTGTGGTGGACATTCCCTACCCTCTCCGGGCGCCCAGCTCGGCTCCCAGCCTCACCTCAGCTAAGCCTTCACACTGCACGTGCGCCTGGATCCACTCCAGCCGATCTGAATTCTCCTTCTCCCGGACCCCCTCATTCACCTGAGAGCATAGCTCCTCAGCTCGCTCCAGGGCCAGTTTCAGGGAGGAGTGGTCAACATGATTCTGTGGAGTGTTCTCCAGGATCTGGAAGACAGTGGGCAGTGTCCCGTAGGTCACACCGTGTCCACTAAGTCCTATCCACCATGGCTGATGCTTAAATGAGGGCCGCCTCCGGTGAAACCCCCATCGAGGGGAAAGGTAATTGTGTGTGCCCTGGGAGCAGAGTCCCACAGTCCTTGTGGGCATAGGGACTGGTAACTAAGACTGGGGGTGGCAGGAACACTGTGGATCTGACAGTCTTGGTAATAGGCCATGGGCTAGCAGGTGCCTTCTCAGAGCTCCCCGATGACTTAAGTCATGTGGTTTTTGTTTGGGTGGTTCTGACTTTCTGATCCATAGTGTCTCAAGTACAAGCTGGCAGGAAATCCACTATATTGCTTTATAAAACCCCTAATCTCCCTAGAAAGCATTTTGCCTCAAGAAGAAAGGCTGGAGCCCATGGCTCTGTTACTGGTGACTTCATGTTCCCTCTGGGTTGATGATGGCTTCAGAGTGTGAAGAAGGCCTTAACCCTCACAAGCACACTGACTGTGGGATGGCAGTTCCTATGGGGGGATGGCATTAGACCCCACTTTTATCTGCCCACATAAAGACATCAGTCTTTAGACTAGGCACACAGGAGCCTGGGGCAGGGGGATCACTGCTCCCTGGTTGTCTGGTTCAGAGCAGCCTGTGGGTGGCCTGCTGGGTGAGCTGTCCCAAGGACTCACACTTCTGATGAGCAGGGGGTAGCGAGTGATTCTCTGCATGGGCTTCAGCAGGAAGCTGGACAGGGGCATTCCTTTGCAGCGTGGGTCTGACGCCAGCTTCTGCAAAACAGAGAGGCCTGTGAGGCAATCATGGAGACCCTGCCAAAACACCTGCCTAGACTTCTTTTGAGGCAGGATCTGAAGTGACACATCAGGCTAGGAATCTCTCAGCTCATGAGGCCAGCCCAGCTCTGCTTAGCTTTCTCGTGGCTTCTTCCTTGGCTTCTGGTACTGCTCTCCCATGGCCGCCACCTCCTCTCCCCCGGCCCACTGGCTTTGGCCTTCATCACATCCTCCCACCATCTTCTTTCAATGTAGCTGCTGCCCAGGTTAAGAAAACAGAGGCCAGTACCAGTAAGCGGCCATTCTCTGGAGTTCTACCAGGACTGCATTACACTTCTTAGTCGGCGTTCCAAGGTTCCTCAGTCTCACATGTGCCCCATGAGGCTGGTCTCTCACAGGAGCCACATTTTCTACCTCCATTCCATATCCGTTCCACTGGATATGGGCCCAGGAGCCCTCACTCCCTTCTGTCTGGTGCACAGCTCTTGATCCCTGGCTCTACAACGCGCCTGCCACTCCTGCTCCATCAGAAACAACGGAAAATGCCTGCACTGACTCTACTCCCTCCCTTTCGTGTGCCCGGAACACATTCATTTCTCAAGGCCCAAGGCATGCTTCTCTGTGGGACACTTTCCCCTGGGACACCTCCCTCCGCTCTGTCATATGGGGTGAGTGGCCTCTTGGCACAACAGCTGAAGATGGTCACCAGTACTCCTTCCTCACTGGCTTCTAGAAGCTTCGCTGGCATCTGCACCCTGCTTGTGTACAATATGCACAGCGGTTATGAGCTGCCACGTGGGCACTGGGAACTGAACTTGGGTCCTCTGGAAGTTGTTGGGAAGCAGATAAAAGAAAATGTCATTTTGACTTCAGATTCTATTTTACCTAAGTCCCTTTCTAGTTCCCCAAATCATACCTGTTGTCAAACCCCAATCTAAGCAACAATAGTTCCCCACAACATAATGTCTATTCTTAACAATGGAAAAAACAAATTAATTTGATTGGTTGAGCAAAAACATATTCGATTTCAGCTGACAATGACGGAACACTGGGGAGAGCCCCTAATCCCAGAGTCCTGATTGTTAAATATTATAACTATAACTTGGCCCAGAGGCCTGCAGGTTTATAAGCCCTGCCTCAGCCCCTGCTCAGGATGGTGGAAGAAACAAGGCCCTGAGTCCTTGTCTGGTAGCCCTGACAACATGGTCCGTGGCTATGCTTATGTGGTGGGACTAATAGAGATTTTGCTGTTCCTCAAGCCTGCCGGTGTTTCTCTCCCCTTTCTCATGGTGCACAATGATGTGACACAGCAGGAGAAAGAGGACCCCATTACCTTCCCCCCATTCTTTCATTTCCTTCAATCACAAAGTGGTCACCTAATTATTTACAGTCTTACTTTGTTGGATTATGTGCATTTAACTAAGCTCTTTTTGTTTTCTATCTGGAATAAGATGATCACTGACTATAACTTGCAAAATTAAGGGGTGGGGCCACAGTGCAGCTGGAGAGAGGGCTCGGCAGTTAAGAGGAGAGCACTAAGTGCTCTTGCAGAGGACCTGCGCTTGGCTCTAGCACCCATGAGGCAGCTCACAGCCATCTGTAACTCCAGTTCCAGGGCCTCCACTGTCCTCTTCCGACCTCTGCAGGTGCCAGGCATGTGTGTGGTTCACAGACAAACATGCAGCACAGGCAAACACCCAGACGCATAAATAATTTAAAAGAAGATGTTTCTTCGGAAAAACAAAACAACGCAATACTATTACTTAACCAGGATGTAAAACCACAGTTCTCATGCCAAGGGAAATGAGCTGTACCTGGGACGGTACCACACAGTCAGGAAGCTGTGCGCCATGCTTGTGCTGTCTTGGGAACTGAAGGGACTCTCCTGTCAGCTGCTCAGACCCCATCAGGAGGCGTGCTGCTGCGTCCAGGCCGAGGAGGCCAGGTGCTTGCCATAGCAGCACAGAGTCCAAGTGTCCCAGGCTGTGCGTACCTTTAAAAACTCCTTGAAGTCTGCGTCCTCATCTGTCTTCTGCTGTAGCAGGGCTGCTCCATTGAGCTGACAGCTGCAGAACCGGATGTAGGCCTGCATGTGGGACAGCTCTGCTGCCAGGATGTCCCCCATCATCTCGACTGGCATCTTCTCACCCCCTGTCTTCTTCCGTACCCGCAAGGCCCTGCAAAGAACTGACGGTCACTCCATTCTCCACAGATGTCCTTCCTTGGCAACCAAAGGGTGAGAGCTACAGAGAGCACCAGCAGTGACATCCAGTTTGTGATCTAGGGACTGTGGATGCCAGGAATGAAGGGCTGCTTGGAGGGGGCAGAGGCATGGCTTAAAGCTCTACTGGCTGAACTAATCCAGGGGAAACACTAGCGAAGAAGAGAGGGGAAGGAAATGAAGTCTACACATTTGGGCGCCTTCTAGGCCTTTAGAAGAGTACTTCATTCATCCACCTCAGTTTCTTGACAAATTGTTTTTTTCTCAATTGAATCAAAGAGAAAGAAATTCCAAAGATGGGCTGGGGAGCTATAGTGGCCAGGGGTTGGAGAGGAGGACTGGGGTGTTCAGGGTGTTTCGGGCAGGCCAGCGATGCGGCCTGGAATCCTGCTGTAGGACAGGAACTTCGACTGAGCAACTGAGCACCGTGCAGTCACCTGGCTGTGGCGCCGTCCTCCCTGTCAGTTACTCCCCTGCTGGGCAGCCTGCTCTACCTGCTTGGAGAGCAGATGCTGACACAGCTCTTCTTTATTAATCAAAGTAGCTCTGCATTGTATTTCTTTACTTCCCCAAGCATCCTGTATATAAGTTACAGGGCATTTCACCAAATGCTACTGGAGTACAAAGCCTAAGAGAGGAACAGAGTTGAAAGTCTCCAGCTGAGCAGCCCTGAGGGGCGACAGTGGCCATGTCACTTGGTGCCCACAACTCACTTCAACAGCTTCGTGTTGGACATGATGAGTTCCTTCCAGTTCACAAAGATCAAGGCCATTTCTGCCTCAGTGAGGAAGCCCGACTCAGCCATCCGTTTCTGGAAAACCTAAGTTGAAAACATAGATCTAACTTGAGTGTGGGTACACAGCCGTGCGTGCCTTCCGGCACTCAAACAGCAAGGCAGTGGCACTTCTAAGTAAGCACAGTTATGGCGGCTAGATTCTTAAAGGTTGTTATTATTATTGTGCATATGTGCGCAGGAGTGAGAGGAGACAGAAGCAAAGACAGATAAAGACAGAGAGTACAATGCAAGCCACGGTGTAGAGGACAGCTTTTGGGGCAACTCTCTCCTTCCACCTTTTTGCGGTACATGGCCTCACCAAGCAGTGCAGTGTCTAAGCAGTAGCTGGCTTACAAGCTTCTGGGCGATCTCCTGTCTTGCCACCCATCATGCCAAAGGAGATGACAGATGTGTGCCACCACATGTGGCTCTGTCACATGGACATCAGGGATCGAACTCAAGGACAGATGCTTCCCTGGGCTGAGCCATGCTGGTTCACTTTAGATTTTAAGCTGCACAGTTTCCCTACTTTCACCAGTTAAAACCCAATTGAGGCTGATTTTTAAGTGCTGAATCTCTTGGCTAGGGATGTTGTCCTACCTCCCTCCTAGGCTGCTCTGGGGACCAAGCAGATCTGGGTGTAATAGCCCTGCACAGTGGAGCCCGCAGAAAAAGGAGCAGAGAGCGCAACTGCTGCTGAACTCATCATCTCAGAGTCCTTGGGACCCCCATGTGAGCAAGAAGGCAGTGGCGCCCTCTGCCCTCCCCGGTGAGGCCCAGCAGATGAGCCCAGCAGAAGCCAGCGGCAGAGCTACTTTCCACCTGGATTCTACACGCACATGTGTGTGAAGCACACACATGTGCATACAGGATTCTCATGTAACTTCATGGGTGGCACAGGTGAGGCAACTCAGCTACTGGGATCCCTCACTGGCTGGTGAAGAAAGCATGACTAACAGAGTCATGTGACTCGGGGCTCTGCATTAAGCCTTGCGAAGGCCTCATACTGGCCAAGTGATGAAGTGCAAACCCTGGGGTTTCCAGGCCTTGAGACCCATCCCTGCCACCTCACCACCTAGGTCCCGGACATTCCAGCAGGACCTACCCCTAGGTACCCAACCGCTCCATACGCCCACACATCCACTTCCTCTCCCTGGCAAAGCAGCTCCATGGTGGTCTGACATACCTGGGAAGCCCTTCCTTGTTGGGGATGGACTTATTCTTTGGGCTTTGATCTTTAGTGTTCCTCTCTCGGTGTCCTTCAACAGGACTGTGTGTGCTCACAAACACAGGGACTCCTTGGCTATTCTGCCATAGAACATCAGCTGAAGTTTGCTGAGTTAATGTGGGCTGCAGTGTCAGCCAGAAATGCTGTGAACTGTGGCAATGTCTCAGCTCCACAGGGGTTGGAGGATGTGCCTACAGTGACCCCGCAAACATAGTCTTCCTGCTCCCAGGCTGCCACCCTGTTCTTAATTCACTGCAGAAGCCATGTGAGCAGGCCAGGGGAGGGAAGCAGAGGGAAAGATGGCTGAGTCTTTAGAAAGTTCCATGAGAAAGTCACTTTAGCACAGCGCTTTCACCCGAGTCCCTGACAGCTCTTTGCTCCTTACAACATGGGTGAGGAGGGCAGAATGGGCATTCCTGAGGTGGCAAGCTGGAGTAGGCAAGCACTCCATTTCTGCTCATATTCTGGCTGAGACTCCACAGCCATTCACAGCCCCCTTGGGCTGGGCGCAACTGGCAGCAGTGCTGACCTTCCTAGGAGGTTGGTCAGGATTCTGGACCTTTCTTCTAAGTCATCTGTCCGGGTAGAGGGAAGTGCAGACAAATGCGTCTGACCCATTCAATGCTTATTCAAAGGTTGACCAGGGCCAGGCTAAGTTTGAAGATGAAGATGGACAGACAGACAGGGTGAGGGGCTTAACTCAGTTGGTAGCATTCGTGCCTAGCAGACCTGAAGTCTGCGGTTTAGTCCCTAGCACCACATGAACTAGGTCTGAGAGCATGTGCCTGTAAGCCCAATGCCTGGAGACAGAAACAAGGGGTCAGCAGTTGAAGGTCATCTTTAGTTACGCAGCAAGTTCAAGGCCATCTTAGACTACATGAAACCCTGTCTTAAAAACAAACAAAACACCCCCCCCCCCAAGTATATCAGAGCACACAGGGGTGAGGAGGACAGGCATTCCCAGCAGAGGAGTGAGGGAAGTGGATGTGTGGAGGAACAGACATTGCCGCTGGCTGAGGGCAGGCTTCGCAGGGCAGATGCAGACAGATGCAGCCCTGCTCCACTCTGTTCTCCAGGTCACGGGGACAGAAGTGTAGAATCATAGAGTCTTCTGTGCTTTCAGACACAAGCCATTGTAAAATGTTCCTCTCGAGAGGACACTGTCATCAGCTTAGATACCACTGGCCACATGGACAGGTACAGGCAGTAAATATACAATTTGGGAAACTTTTATAATTTTCCCTTGTTTGGTTTCCTAAGCTGACACAAACATTACCTGGAGGTATCAAAGCCAATAGAAACGTCAGGTTTCCGAATGGCGGTAAATACCTAGGCAGGAATTGGAGTCAAGCCCACTTAGAGGCTTCGCACCCTCCCTATGCCCTTGTCAGACGTTCCCATCTCAACACTGAGTGGGCTCAGCTGGAGAAGAGCCCATGCTGTGACCAGGAACCTTTAGTTTCCTGCCTTACAGAGGCAGCTTTTAGGCTACAAAAGCTCTTGTCATGTCTGTGAGGCACATGGACGAAGGATAAGGCTCAACGGTAAAACAGGGTGTGGTTTCATACCCAGCACCACAAAACAAAAGAAGTTGGCTCCCATTGCTCCCAAGTGAGAGGGGCAGAGATGGCCACCCTCCCTCTCCCGTAGGAGACAGTCAGCAACAGCTCTCACCTCAATGACCAACTGCAGGTCATCCATGTACCGCTCCTCCGTCTCAATCAGCTCGTGAATGTAGCCCTGTCGCTTCCTCTCCATGGGCTGCATTGTGTCCAGGGCCTGGAGATCGGCACACCCTGAAGAGAGATGGTTGTGGAACTTAAAATGACACCAGTCACCTCATAGAAAGTGCACATTTCTCAGTAGGTGTGCTGGGTCGACAGATGCTGCTCTCAAAGGACGTTTCCAAGAGTGTCAGGCTGGAGGGACAGCTCCGGCTGTAGGAACTCTAGGCTCGGTGCTCCTACAGGTGAATTTCGCACATCTCTGAAGGTACAGCACGGTCCTGTCTTCTGAGCAACAAGGAACTGAACATTCTAGAAATGGCTTCACAGAGACCGGAGTTCCAGCATCTCACAGCTTTTGAACATGATTGAAATGGTTCATTAAATCAGTACTTGAGACTAATGTTTTCTAAACTACAGGTCACGAGTCATCGCTGGGTCACTGTCAGATTAGGCCCGGCACATACACAAGAAACACGGTCTCCGGTGCTCACAGTGCTGTGTGTACTGTGAAGTGCTGTAGCTGTGTATTTACTTAGCTACACGAAGGGTTGACACTCGCTTTGAATTACTGTTAAGAAAATGACAGCAATAGAAAGGTCTGAGAACATGTCTCCAAGTTTCCCTAGGAGAGTTCTGAGGATAGAAAATCTAAAGTTCCCAGGACCCAGCAACTCCCAACAAGCCCACTCAAAGAAAGCCTGTGGGATTGGACACCCACAGGATCCAGACACAGCCACTCGGAGGAGGCACACACAGCTCACAGAAGGATGAAAGGTCTTCACGGTGTAGCCCTTCACAGGCACGTCAGTCTGACGTCACAGCTCAAGGTTTGCCCGGGAACAGCAGTCCTGGGAACCACCCTGGGAAGCCCCTCTTCAGGCAAAAAGCAGCAGGCAGGTACTGCAAACCCAAATTTGCAGGAGGCTGTGTGATTGGATGGGGGCAGTTAACAGTTCAAACCAACGTAGAACTTACTCACACTAATTGATTCTGGCTGTTTTCAGGAGGCCCTGTGTTCAATCAACTTATGATGATTATTATTTTAATCTTCTAATTATTTATGTGATGTACCCAGTGAGGTCAGAGAGGTATAATTCGGTCCCTGGAACTTGAATCACAGGTAGCTGTGAGCTGCCTAACGTGGATGCTGGGGTTCACACTGAGTCCTGCTGTCAGAACCCACTGTCTTAGCCACTGAGCCACCTTCCCAGCCTGATCAGCAGCTAAGCCACACCAGTGACAGCTGAAGCTGATTCTTAGCCATCATTCCGGGTTCTGATGACTGCTGTTGGGTAGCACTGAGGCTAACTTCTCAGTCGTTCTGGTGACTACTATTCAGGGATAACTTTCAGTTTGTGCTTATATGCTCAAATAAACGACACTCACTTGAATCGGTCTAAGGGATTTCCCACTAGATGGTAAGAAGGAAGCTGCCACAGGAGGCAGCAGGCAGAGTGTTTCCATAATGAAAAGTAATTATTGTACACTAATAACAAATAAGTACAATTTTAAAAATCACAGGGGAAAAAAAACTGGGGTTAGTGAGATAGCTCAGCAGGTAAAGGTGCTTGCTGACGACGAGCTCAGTGCCCCAGAGTTTGATCTCTTGGATTCCCATGGTAGAAAGAGAAAGCCACAAGTTGTCCTCTGACCCACACACAGACACACACAGACACACACAGACACACACACACACACACACAGAAACACACAGACACATACATAGACATACATAGACACACCCAGACACCTAGACACACACAGACACACACACAGGCACACAGACATACATACACACACACAGACACATAGACACACACACACACACAGAAACACACAGACACACACAGACACACAGACATACATACACACACAGACACATAGACACACACACACACACACAGAAACACACAGACACACACACACAGACACACACACAGACACACACACAGACACACAGACATACATAGACACACACATAGACACATAGACACACACAGACACAGACACACACACATACACACACACACACACACACAGACACACAGACACACGGACACACACACATACATAGACACACACACACAGACATAGACACACACACACACATACACAGACACACACAGACACACACACACAGACACATAGACACACACACATACACAGACACACACAGACACACACACACAGACACATAGACACACACACATACACAGACACACACAGACACACACACACAGACACATGCACAAATACATCCTTTGTTTGGTTTGTTTTTTCAAAAGCTAAGCTAGAAGAAGACAATGAAGTGTGGATGGTCACTACCCTGAGGTAACAGGGAGCTGCCCCTAGCACAGGTCTCAGGAAGGAAGACAGCAGGAAGGATGCAGAGCTCCTCACAGGGCTGCCCTTGGTGTGCAAGAGGCAAACACCTTAGGACCTGAACTCAAGGCCCTGTGTATTCTAGGCTAGTACTCTACCACTGAGCTGTGTTCTCACCCTCTTTTGAATTAAAAAACATGCATTTGTAGGCTGGGTATGGTGGTGCATGCTTTTAACCCCAGCATTTAGGAGGCAAAGGCAGTCAGATCTCTAAGTTTTCAGTCAACCTGGTCTTCACAGTGACCAGAATAGCCAGGGCTACACAGTCACTGTCTTAACAAAGACAACTCTCTCTCTCTCTCTCTCTCTCTCTCTCTCTCTCTCTCTCTCTCTCTCTCTCTGTGTGTGTGTGTGTGGGTATACATTTGGGCTAACATGCAGTTTAATGAGGAGAGTTTTTCTAATTCAGCAGGCATGGATGAAGGTCTGTTAAAAAATACTGAATTCAGTATGTGACATGGGTGCTAGGCAGCCAGAGCTCGCACACCCTGCTCAGCTGACAGCTAGTGAACCGTGCTACTCACAGCATCGTGAGAGACATGGCCATGTGCCTGCTGGAATTGATTAGAACCTTCGCTGAGATTACAGCAGCTCTTAAAAAAAGAAATCTAATTTTATGTGTACCCAGGTGCTTTGCCTGCATGTCTGTACACCAGGTGAGCGCCTGGAACTCACAAAACCGGAAGACGGCATCGGTTCCCCTGGAGCTGCATTACAGTTGGCCGTAAGTGTTCTGGAAGAGCGGCCAGTGATCTTAACAACCCAGCCACCTCCAGCTCCTCACCCTGTGTTCATGACCTCAGCGTTCGTTCATGTCCCTTGTTTGGGACTTTTGAAACATCCGTCTCTATTGTTGTTTAGTTCTTTTCTTTAAAAATCTTTCTCTCTCTCTGTTTTGTTTCTGATACAGGGTTTCTCTGTGTATAGTGTCTCTGGTTGCCCTGGAATTTGCTCAGTAGACCAGGCTGGCCTTGAACTCAGAGATCCTTCTGCCTCTGCCTCCAGTGTGCTGGGACTAGAGGCAAGTGCTACCACCTCCAGCCTTAAGCAATGCTCAATCACACTGTAAATTTATTTAGTGTGTGTGTGTGTGTGTGTGTGTGTGTGTGTGTGTGTGTGTGTGTGTGTGTATGCATGTGTCGTGGCATGAAAGTGGAGGTCAGAGCCCAACTTTCAGGAGTCAGTTCTTCCTTCTGCCATATGGGTGGTGGGGACTGAGCTCAGGCTTGGTTTGGTGGCAGGCACCTTGACCAGCTGAGCCACCTCACCAGCCCTTAGTATTTTTCTTTATATTCATTTATGTTTAGAGGTAGATGTACTCATGGCTGTTTTTATGTCATTCAAGTGAATATATAGTCATTAAAATGAGTCTGCATGATTTGTGGTGCTAGGCCTCTGATGCAGAACGTACACACTAGAATAGTGCCCCACCCCTGAGCCACACCCGAACCTCCAAGTGTTTCCTGCAGCATGGCGCTGTGCCTCACAGTGTTGGGAATTGGTTCTAATGCCTTGTCTTATTTTGGCTTCCAAAAGCTGAGCTTCCAGACCCGAGGACCCCTGCCCCGCTGGCTTTGATTGGTAATAAAGAATTTCTGTACAGCCAATGGCCGGGCAGGGAGACAGGGGCAAGGGATGGGGGAGAAAAGAGGAAGAGGAGCAAAGAGAACAGACTTAAAGGCCTGTGACGTGTAAGATTCCAGGAAAGTGGCCCCCGACTGGGTCAGGGGTAGCAGAGATGAAATATGGATTTAGTAAATATTAATTCAAGAATCCTGGATTAGCCCAGGGAGGTTTAAAAGTATCCAGTCACTGAGCTAGTCTAGGCATAGAAAAATTAGCTGGTATGTGTGTGTGCCTGCCTGTCTGCATCTTTCTTTGAGAATCCAGAAAGCTCCTGGGTGGGTGCAGTGCATGTGTAACTCCCTAAGAGCCAGAGCGGAGCGCCTCATTCTCTACCACACCATTGCGCTCATATTGCACTCTCCATGAGTTTCCTTATGATACTCCCACCGGCCTATTGGAAGGACAGCTTAGAGCCTCAAGTAATGTCCATGCACAGCTGAGACGCACATGACA
The DNA here is from genome assembly GCF_021556685.1 of Rattus norvegicus. Lineage (NCBI taxonomy): Eukaryota > Metazoa > Chordata > Mammalia > Rodentia > Muridae > Rattus > Rattus norvegicus. Next base: position 33,949,092 of record NC_141539.1, on the reverse strand, counting down.
TCTTCGTCAGCATGCATGTGTGGTCAACTTGTCGCTGTACCACATGACCCTTTGCATCTCATTCCAATGGCCCTTAAATGTCTATCCTTGGTTCAGGTTCCAAACCTTCCCTTCAGGGATTCTTACCGATGACATCAGGGGGAATATAGGGCAATGTCCCTTAGACCTTCTGCCCTTTACCACTCATTTCCTTTCTGGTCGGGGCTCTAGACTCCTGTTTCTTTCCACAGCCAGAACCCTTAACTGGTCTTCTCTTCCCCCCCCATATTCAGTTATCAGAGTCATTTTTAGGTCATAAGCAGAGTTAGATGTCCTTCCTATTCATTAGTCAAGACAAGCACAGCAGCACGTATCCTCCAGCCCCATTTCTGCTCCACTATCCCTCTTTTTCGTGTCATTGCAAAAGTCACAGGCAGGTCTGCCCTTGTGACTCCACAGCTGACACCGCTCTCAGGAGGGTGAGAGGGGCCAGCACTGCTGGGCTCAGAGCCCTCTTCTAGCTCACAGTCTCCTCTCCCTGCCCCTCACTGGTACCTGGGAAGTGCCGCCCCTTCAGTCTTCATGTGTCCCTCCTCAGCTTCCGCTGCTCCTGCTCCCCTTCCTGGGGCCTCCTTCTGAGTGTGTCCCTCTGCCTGCTGCCAAGCTCTCTGCTTCTCCCAAACCAGCAATGCCAAAATAGGATACGGCATTCCTGCCCTGTAAGGGCACAGGAATCTGGCCACACCGTGGGGGTAGCTTTATTCCTGCTCTTCATGGGCACAGTGCACACTAGGCTGTTGGACTCTGAGAAGCCCTGCCCTGCAGATATGTGCAATGCGAGGCACCCAGAGTTGCCAAAATGTACCCGACCAGAGAGGGAAGAAGAGAGATCTTTGGATGAACTGAGGACTTGGGTTTTCAAGGAGTGAATATACACACTTTGTCTTCCAATGTAACCTGCCCAATAAAGATGGGCTGCAGATGTAAACGGCAGACTGGGTTTTGGAGAGATATTTAAATATAAAATGTAAACTATTCTATCAATATTGGCCAGATGCCGTAGAATTTAACTCTGATTCCAACACTCTGGAGACTGAGGCAGGAGGGTCTGGAGTTAGAGGACAGCCTGGGGTACACAGTAAGCCTCTAAACAACCTAGCCAAACGTCCAGCCTACTGACCAACCAAACTTGTTGTAAATTGGAATGATATTTTGGATACACTGGATTAAACACTATTGGAATTTTACATATTATTTTTACTTAAAAACGTGACTCCAGCATTTTTAAATTTCATATGAAGCTTTGCTAATTACTCACTTATTCCTGCTCCACAGTTCTAGCCAGCCCTGTATTACTTCTGTTCCTTTCCTCACAACATGTTAAATGGCTTCCATTGATTTCAGAATGAAGGTCTAACTCAGCAGCATGGCTCCAGGGTCTCCATGGTGCAGCTCCAGCCTCCGCCTCCCAGCCTCCGCCTCCCAGCCTCCGCTTCCCAGCCTCCGCCTCCCAGCCTCCGCTTCCCAGTCTCTGCCTCCCAGCCTCTGCCTCCCAGCCTCCGCCTCCCAGCCTCTGCTTCCCAGTCTCTGCCTCCCAGCCTCTGCTTCCCAGCCTCTGTATTGACTGCTCTGCCCATTTCTCCAACCTATACCTCAATCCCTGGCACAAGGCTCAGTTCTTAAACATAGCACGCACTCTTCCCACAGCTCTACTGAGGTCGCCTTCCTTCCTCATTCACAATCTGGCTCCCACACAGAGACTCCTTCGTGGTGATGCTTGAGGACAAAAGCCTTTCCCTTCCTTGGCCCACTGATACCAGCCTTGCTTTTCTGTGGCTTTTGTTACTGGTTTGCGTCTGTAATGAGTGGTAGCTGTGGGTGGTAGCATATGCTCTGCCATGGAGTTACAGGGTTAGTCCCTGAGTCTGTATTTTAATGTTGTATAAATTAGCTCTTGTTACAGGATATTTGATCACACTGTGGACCCTGAGATCGTGTTATTTGCTGAAGGAAAAAAAAGCTGTTTCTAGTTGTGCTGTGGCTCAGCCTTAGAACACACTGTTAATCATCTGGCTGGAGTGTAGACCATTCTTAGGACACACCTTTAATCCCAAACAATGAAGGTAAAATTTGTAGAAGGAAGCACCATGTTTGAAAATGATGTCTAATTGAGTAATGGACAAAGTGATGAATCAGAGAAAGATTTGACAGAATAGGATACACCCAACTCTCTTGAGAAGAGAGGGGGAAGGGAAGCTACTTAAAAGAGCAGTGCAGAGAGAGAAAGAGAAAGGGGGGAGGGGCACTTCTACCGGGAGAGTTTCACAGAGACACCTTCCTGGCTTCGAGCTGGGTTGTTCAGAGGTAGAGCCTGTAGGCTGCTCTTTCTGTGCTCTCCCTGTAGCTGGCTACTGCCTGGGTCTGGCAGGGGACTGAAGGTGACAGGGTATAATTCTTTCTACTGGAAAGAGTGACTAAGAAACCTCTTTGTCCTGCTGGGGAAAGAGTGGGAACATTGGGATGGAGCATCAGCAAAACTTGTATTTTAAGAATTATAGAACTGAGTATTTAACACAAAAAAAATGGCCCCTGTCTGGTAAAAACTTGAGGGGATGCTCAGCCAAAGAAAGTATCTAACCTGTGAGGAGGAGCATTCTCACCACCAGGAAGCCAAGTCCACTAAAGAGGAGCTAGTTCATACCAACACACACACACACACACACACACACACACACACACACACACACACACACACACAGCTGCACACACACATCTACACAGACACCATACATAATGAAAGAAGACATCTCAAAAAATGAGGTGGAGAGCAGTAGAAGACCTTTGACCTCTGGCTCCGCACTGAGGTGCATGTGGACCCAGATGTATACACATATTAACCCACACATACACAAAAATTACCTATGTTTGAAAAAGAGAAGATGCAAATAGTAGATGTTGTCATGGGGACCACATTAATGAATAAAATACCAAATTAAACACATTTAAGAATTATTAAATGTGAGATGTAAACAGAGTGTTTAGAACGTAGCTTAGAAAGAAAAACAGAAAACATAAACTTATGTCAAAACCAGCACACATTGCACGGGACACAGAGGGACAAGGACAGCACACACTGCACGGGACACAGAGGGACAAGGACAGCACACACTGCATGGGACACAGAGGGACAAGGACAGCACACACTGCACAGGACACAGAGGGACAAGGACAGCACACACTGCATGGGACACAGAGAGACAAGGATACACTGCATGGGACACAGAGGGACAAGGACAGCACACACTGCATGGGACACAGAGTGACAAGGACAACACACACTGCAGGGGACACAGAGGGACAAGGACAGCACATACTGCACAGGACACAGTGACAAGGAAAGCACACACTGCACAGGACATAGTGACAAGGACAGCATACACTGCATGGGACACAGAGGGACAAGGACAGCACACACTGCAGGGGACACAGAGGGACAAGGACAGCACACACTGCATGGGACACAGAGAGACAAGGACACACACACTGCAGGGGACACAGAGCAACATGGACAGCACACACTGTAGTGGTTGAGGCAGGGAGAACAAGAGTTGGCAGGCAGTGTTGAGATGACAAGGTTTTTGTCATGGGCGGCATCATTAATGTCTACAGGGTCCTCACCAGGACACACAGGGTGTGGCAGCTCATGACTGTGATCCAGCATTCAGAAGACTTGGGCAGGGACGCTGAGATGAACTGGGGGACAACCCGGTCTACATAGTGAGTTTTAGGCTAGTGTTAAACTATAAAACTATATCCTGAAAAACTAGAGTCAATGAAATAAACCAATAAAATAAAATAAAACAAATGCCAAAGGATCTGCATGAGATGTTGTGGCCATCACCTGGGAGAGACGACGATACTGAGCTTATCGGAAACCAACAGAAAAGCTTCAAAGTGTAACATAAACAGTTGGAATATTTCTGAAAATAAATGTGCCTCTCTGAAAAAAAGGAAGAAAAAAGAAAAGGACAGCTATTATCAGTAGTGAAGCTGACACTCTTCAATGGAAATTACCAATATGAGCAAGCTTGACAAATGAACACATATAAGAAAAGATGCATTTCAACAAATATTGCTATCTATAGGAAAATGTTTACTGAACACAGCAGGGAATGTATACGTTTAACACTACTTTCTACTGTTTCTTTTTAAAATTAGTTAAGAGGCTGGAGATGGCTCAGGAACCAAGGGCATTTGCAAAGGACCTGAGTTGTTCACAGCTGCCTGTGACCTCAGGGAACCTAATGCTCTCCTCTGGTCTCCACAGGCACCTACATCCACATGCACACATTCCTCCACACCTACACAGTTAAAATGAGTGAGAACCTTTTACTTGTTATCATTCTGTGTAGCATGTGTGTACCATGGCGGGTCTGTGGACAGAGGACAGCTCTGGGGAGGCTGTTCTCTCCTTCCACCTTTTTGTGGGCTCCGGGGATCAGATTCAGCTTGTCTAGCTTGTGTGGCAAGTGCTTCATCACTGAGCCATCTCACTAGCTGTCTTGGCTATAGCTGTCTTGGTTGTACCGCTGTGAGCAGACACCATGACCAAGGCAACTCTTATAAGGACAGCATTTAATTGGGGCTGACTTAGAGGTTCAGAGTTTCAGTCCGTCATCATCAAGACAGGAGCAGGCAGTGTCTAGGCAGGCATGGTGCAGGAGGAGCTGAGAGCTCTACATCTTCATCTGAAGGCTGCTGGGAGAAGACTGGCTTCCAGGCAGCTAGGATGAAAGTCTTAAAGCCCACGCCTACTGTGACAACTTCCTCCAGCAAGGCCACACCTCCTAATAGTACTACTTCCTGGGCCAAACACATACAAACCACTACACCAGCTCTTCAGATGTTTTTACTGTAGTTGTGTTTATGTATATGCATGATGTTTGTGCATGGACACACGTGCCATGGTGCATGTGTGGAGGACAGAGGACAACTTTGTGGGTTTGGTTTTTTCCTTACTTTGGACTCATGTCAGGATTATGCTCTGCCTTTACCAGCAGAGCCACCCTACTGGCCCCAAATGTTTCTTGCTTAAAGAAAGGCAGCTTCCTGGACTGGAGAGAAGGCTCAGAGGTGAAGAGCACCGGCTGCTCTTCCAAAGTCCTGAGTTCAATTCCTAGAAGCCACATGGTGGCTCAAACCACGTATAATAGGATCTGGTACTCTTTTCTGCTGTGCAGGAATACATGTAGGCAGAATATTATATACATAGTAAATAAATAAATCTTGAGAGAGAGAGAGAGAGAGAGAGAGAGAGAGAGAGAGAGAGAGAGAGAGAGAGAGAGAGACTCATAGCAGTGGGGATATGGAACTTGAGGAGGCCAGGCAGGAACCCCAGTGGAGCAATAGGAAACTAATCTATCCATAAAACTTTTGACCCAAAATTTATTCTGCCTACAAGAAATGAAAGAATGGCAGGGGCGAGGGAGGAGGGGTGGAGGTTGGAGGGGTGGAGCGGTGGAGCAGAGACTGAGGGGATGGCCAAGCAATAACCATCCACGGGCAAGCATCAATCCCTGAGGCTACTAAGGATACTGACATGCTTGCAGACAGGAGTCTAGCACTGCCGTCCTCTGACAGGCCCCACCCAGCAGCTGACTCAGACTGATAAAGACACCCATAGCCAAACAGTGGATGGAGCTTGGGGACTTTAAAGGAAGAGTTGTGGGAAGGATTGTGGGCCCCCAAGGAGATAGGAACTCCACAGGAAGACCAACAGAGTCAACTAATCTGGACCTCAGCGACTGAACCACCAACCAAAGAGCATGGCCAGGCTGGACCTAGGCTTTCCAGCACATATGTAGCACATGTGCAGCTTGGTCTTCATGTGGATCCCATGAACAACTGGAGCGAGGCTATCCCTAAAGCTGCTCCTGTCTGTGGAATCTGTCCCCTAACTCAGCTGTCTTGTCTGGCTTCAGCGGGAGAAGTGCCTAGCCCTGCAAAGACTTGATTACCAGGGTTGGGGGGTATCCAGGAAACAGGGGGTCCTCCACTCTTTCAGAGGAGAAGGAGAGAGGGGAGAGGGAGAGAAGAATCAAGATGTAAAGTGAATAAAACATTTAAAAAAGGAAAAAGAAAGGTAGCTTCCTGATGTTCCTGTGGGTTATTCCATTAGTAACAGGAACTCAGTTTACCTGACCCACCACTGACTCCTGTGCTATTATTCCCTTTCTGGAGACCCACCTGGGGATCTATGCAAGCAAGAGTCCCTCCCCAACCACACCCTCTCCCCTCCTTCCTGCAGGCAAGAGTCCCTCCCCAACCACACCCTCTCCCCTCCTTCCTGCAGGCAAGAGTCCCTCCCCAACCACACCCTCTCCCCTTCGTCCTGCAGGCAAGAGTCCCTCCCCAACCACACCCTCTCCCCTCCTTCCTGCAGGCAAGAGTCCCTCCCCAACCACACCCTCTCCCCTCCTTCCTCTGGGTCAGCCTCTCTTCTCAAATTGTCCTAAATCCTTGCCCAGCCCCCAGGTCTCTCCTCCTTATTCCCCCACAGCCATCCAGACTCCTCATGGTGTTTCAGGCCTCGGGTCTCTCCTCTGCAGACTGGACTGTGATCCGCTTCAGGATGTGTTGGCCCCCTCCCACATCTATGCTGTGTGTGTGAACGTATGATCCCTTGCCTATGCAGGGCCTCCCTCATAGACGGAACACTGAAAGCCACCTGCTTCCTGTCACTACCTAACTGACTCCATGACCTTCTCTCTCAGTGCCAGCACCATTTCCCCCAGCTCATGCTAAGATCTTAGGATCTTACTCTCCATATCTAATCCACTCACTGGCTATCTAATCAGAACACGCCCATAATCTGACTCGTTTGCACCACACCATCGTACCATCGGGATCCAAGCCACTACCATCCATTCTCTGCTTGGACCACTGAGGAGGCTCCCAGGGGACCCCCGTGCTTCCTTCTGGTTCCCTTTCCTCACTTCAATGGAGCAGAGCAATCCTGTTAAAACACGTCAGATCATGTCTGTCCTTTGATTAAAACCCTTTACGGGGTTTTCTTGCTGCATACAAAAGCCAGAGTTACAGAACAGCCCCAAAGCATCTCAGCTACCGCTCTGTCTCCTTGTTGTTTCCTCTGTTCCAGGACACTGGCCCCCACTCTGTCCTCTGAGCACCACAGACACACATGGCAGGTCCAGGGTAAGCTGCCCCCCTCTCTTAGAATGGTCCTTTCCCCAGATAGCCTCCATACCCTTCGAGTCTTTGCTTCCCATATTACTAATTTGGAGCCTCCGTCAATGCCCCACCCAGCACTTCCCTCGCTGCTTTATTTTCCTGAGGTGCAGCACACTTGGCTAATCTCATTGGTTCATTTTCCACCCTCCCCTGGCAGAGGGCTGAATTTTTGTATGTTCTATAACCTGCTACATCCAAAGTGCCTGGTGCCCTCATAGGTTTTCTTCAAGGATTGATAAAATATGATCAGATGGACCCTGGCTTTCAATACTGCTCACAAAAGAGTGATGAAAATTTCCTTGTAAGTACTGATGGACAGGAAGAACGGACAGAGGAGAACTGTCAGATCAAAGTTCCTGGACAGATAGTTGGAGGGAGCTGAACTGCAAGCCCCTCACTGTGGAAACAAAGTATGGATCATAGTTAATGAAAACTGTCCCTCTTCGATGGCTGTGAGCCATTGTTCTAAATCCCTGGGCAAACAAGAATCGAAAGAGAGATGCTTAGGAGGGAGACAAAGACCTGGGAAGGTCCCAAAGTTGGAAGACAAAGGGTGGTGTGTGCTGGTTGTTTGCTCAGATTAGGTCCTAAGTACCAGAGAGGCCTTGCCCGTGCCAAGGAGAGCAGGGCCATGGAACAGTGTGGTTTTCTGTGCTCTGCCCTGCTGGACACCCTGATTGCATACTGGCTGTTGGCTGCACAGTGTGGAAACCCTGTGAAGAGACAGCCTCCCACAGTAAATGCAGAAGGCTAACCTGCGCCTCTCTGCAGGCTGCTGTAATACATAACCGAGTCTTATAAGGGCTCTAGAGAATGGCTATTATATAAAACAATGCATTTTTAATCTACTTGGTAAATAGTTTATTAAGGACAAACAGCATATCAAGTAGTATGTTTTTATCATAAAGTGATGGGGTAATATCTATGTCTAAAAAGTTAAATAATTCTTTAACAAAGTTTTATTGATTTACTGGTGTTGCCGGGGATCAAACCTGCACCTCCATGTGTGCTGGGCTACTGCTCTGCTGCTGAGCTATACACCCCAAACCCTTTAAAACATTTAAAAGTTTCTTCCTCGGGGTTGGGGATTTAGCTCAGTGGTAGAGCGCTTGCCTAGCAAGTGGAAGGCCCTGGGTTCGGTCCCCAGCTCTGAAAAAAAGAAAAAAGAAAAAAAAAGTTTCTTCTTCTTCTTTCTTAGACATAGGTCAGTTGTACTGTTCAGGCTGACCTTGAACTCTGACCCTTCTGCCTTACCTCCCAAATGCTGGGATTACATCCATGTGCCCTGTGCTCCATCCACTTGGGCTCCAGTATCTTTCTGATGTCTACCAGATACAACGGTATCGAAATACTTTAGAACATTAGAAAGCTACCACATAAAGTAGTATTCTAGAATGTCCCCAAAGCAACCCTGTTGATACTTTTATTGGAGTTATTTTTATTTTCTAATCTGCTGTGAAAGATCATGAGTTCTTTGTGTGCATAGATCATAAAGAGAACAGAGAACTCTTTCTCTTTGTGTGCATATGTGTGGTATGTGAATGCATGCTCACATGTATGTGTACACTGTGTGTGTGTGTGTGTGTGTGTGTGTGTGTGTGTGTGTGTGTGTGTGTGTGTGTGCATATGTGAGAACATGTGGAGGCCAGAGGCTGATGTCCTCTTTGACTACTCTCCACTCGATTTACTGAGGTGGGGTCTTTGCTGAACCTGGGGCCTGCAGTAGTCTAGTCAGCCAGATGGCTCTGGTGGAATCCCTGTGTCTGCCTCCTGAGCGCTTCAGCAACTTCAGGCTAGGACCCCTGTGTTTCCTACGTCACCTGTTTCACACAGACTTAACTGACTTGCTCTTCAGAATTCAGACTGTATGCTAGGGATGGAACAAGAGGAGCCAGTTCCTTCCCTGCTCCTAATCCAGAATTTCTGACTTAACACCATGTGACCTTCTTTGACTAAGGTTACTCTGAAGCCTCTCAAATAGAGGCTGTGTGGCTGAGCAGGACTTCAGCGCTACCAGGTTTCTTACATCGGAAAGAAAGGCAACACGCAGTGGGGCCTATGCCACAGTCCCTGAATGCCGGGTGTAAACTACACACCTGATTTGGTTGGCCCTGAGCTGATTTCTGGAGGAAGAATCAGAATAAATATCCAGAAGGCCAAGCATCCCCAGGCAATGCAAACAAAACCAACATGACCTTTGCTCTCCTTGTGTGTCTTAGATGACTGTTCCCTTACACACCTTCTACCATCACACGGTTAGAGCCTTAGTTACTCACTGCAGCACTCTGCTTCAATACTCAAACAGCGCTGTGCAAGGGCAGAAGGACTTCATAAATCTCTTCGTCCTTGGTGTCACTGACTTGCCTGCACGCCTCTCATTAATTACCCAATGAAATATTCATACAGTTCGTATTTCCAGTGTCCATGATTCTATAACTGGAGAGCACGCTTCACCGTGAGTTCAGGACACAGCTATGATTTAGCACCTCCTGACTCTGGTTTCAGTGGCTGATGGATGGCAACAATCAGATCAGATCTGGCGGCAGGCTCTTCCAGGGCTCTGAATGTAACTTGGCCAACCTGGATTTGCCCAAAGCTGGCTTCCCTCACCTCACCTCACCTCACCTCACCTCACCTCACCTCACCTCACCTCACCTCACCTCACCTCACCTCACCTCGCCTCACCTCACCTCGCTGCTGATAGTTCTACTTTTCTAGTTTGCAGGAAAAGCAGGTTGTGGTTAAGGAAAAGATAGGTTGGCTAGGAACATGAATTCCAGAGTCAGGACGGACTGGAGCTCCAATCTGTCCACCCCAAATGCCTGGTTCACTGTGTGCTGCACAGAAAACATTCACAACATGTTAGCTATTATCTCTAGAACTTACTATGGTTGTGCAGTGAGCTAGTGCTTCCTAGTGCCAAATGTGTGATGTGGCTCTCATTCTCAGTGACAGACAAGGCCTCCCAGGACTGTTCTGTTTCTTCATTTGCTTTGAGACACTGAGTGACTGCTGCCTTTTGACAACAGCGCAAATTAAAGTCTCGTAAGAACATCTCATAATTTTTTGTTCTTGTTTAAGACAAAGAAAAATGATTCAGAATTAATTATGAGGTTTACATGGAGAGGCGGAGACCCAGAATAGCTACCACAGTATAAAAAAGGAAAAAGACCCAGCCTAGACTGAAGGAACAAAGACAGCGAGGTCTAAGCAAGAGGACAGACAGATGGACTGGCCAATGCGACCCAAGGAAACATAGAAATTGACTCAGACAATATCCGACTGCTGTTTGATATAGGAGCACAGGCAATAACAAAAGTCTCAGTAGATGGCTCTGGGACATGTGACTGCGGCACACGTGAGACTCGAGACCATTGCTTCTCACCCTTCCCAATGCTACAACTCTTCAATACAGTTCCTCATGCTGTGGTGACCCCCAACCATAAAGTTATTTTTGTTGCTACTTCATAACTGTAACTTTGCCACTGTTAGGAATCTTAATGTAATGTCTGATATGCAGGACGTCTGTGAGGCATCCCCTGTGGAAGGGGATTCAGCTCACAAAGGGATCTTGACCCACAGGTTGAGAACTGCTGCTCTAGCTAGACGGATTCCTCATTAAAATTAAGCACCATACTCATGTCTCAAATATGAGCCACAAAATGTAAGAGCTGTCAGAACATAAGAGGACAAAGTCTATGTGGCTTCAGGCTACGTGATGACACAAAGGCATAACCCACAGGAAATTCACAAGCTGGACCTCACTAAAATTTAAATTTTTGTCTTGTGAAAGACACAAGCCACAGACTGTGAGAAAATAGTTACAACCCCTACATCTGACATGAGATTGTTACCCAACATATACAACTAACTTAACAAAAATAAATACATCTTCTTCTTAAGAACCGGCCATAGACCTTAACATCTCACCAAAGAGGATGTGAGGGGCAAGTGAGTGTATGAACGTTGCTGGGTGATGCTCACCTTTAACCCTGGCAATCGGGAAGCAGAGACAAGTGAATCTCTGAATTCAAGGCCAGCCAGGGCTACTTAGGAAGGATTCTGTATACCAGCTGTCTTCAGGGAAATGTATATTAAAACAAGACACCAGCACACACATTGGCTTGGCCAGACCACACCAGAACAGCAAATGCTGAGTGGACGGAAGCAACAGGGACGCCTCACTGCTAGCTGGATCAGTGCACTTTGGCACAGGGAGCTGTTACAGAAGAACATACTGTGAGATCTGGAAACCACGTTTTGGTGTTTTCCAAAGGAACCCAAAACATGGCATAGTCAAACAATAAAATTTTAACCTGCCCATAAAGTGGAATAATGCTTTGATATATCCTACAACATACATGTTATGAGAAATAAGCAAATCACAAACAACCCCCCCCACCACATCATATAACGAGAGGAATGTCCAGAACAGGCAAACATCAAGACATAAAGTAGGTTAGCATGTTCTCTGTTTGTATGTGGTAACAAGGAGATAAGAGAGTGATAGTTTTAAGTTTGAAGTAATGAAAAGATTCTATAATTGATTATAGCAATGGCTGCCTGACTGTAGATACAGTAAATCACTGAGTTGTACATTTGAAAGGAGTTGAATCACTGTCACTCAGTCAGACAGTGATTATGGGCCTTCTCCCTTCTAAATGCTAGCACCACAGGCTCTTGATGATCTATTCATCCTGGCCTCTTCTCTGTATGTTTCTTTTTACTGGTATGAGCGATGTGTCCTGCCAGACCTCATGATTATAAAGATGGCGGTAGCATTAGCACAAGTCTATGAGGTTCTTAGCATGAGCTCAGAAGCCAGCTCACTAAGCAAACACGTCCCTTATGGGGCTTTAGCCCATTTTAATTTTCCCATCTGTAAAAATGAAGTGAGTTATTTTGTTCATGGATCTTAGAAGAGTACCTAAGGAGTCTGTCTGTGACACAGGCAGGATCTCCTTATCCGCTAAATAGTTCCCCAGCACTCTCTACTCTCACAGATCCTGGGTCCTCCTGCTTCTCAACCCTCGCTGAGGATCTCACAGGTCTGGTCCTTTCCCTAAGGAGCCTCAACTACCCAAAAGCTATGAGTGTGCACGGCGGTGCCCATTTCCAGTTGGTGTGTATTTAATGCTGTGCACCTGGATTATATCTTTCTAACTAGCTAGGCAATCGTACTGGACAGCCCATGGGTCCTTTGTAGTAAAATCCAAACCGAACCAAAGCAAAGCAAACCAAACCAACCAACCTCACCTTCTTCCCCCAGTTCTGGCTCCATACATGGCACAGGTACTCTATTATCCCACTTTGCCATTCAAGATAAAATTTTGGAATCTGACCCTTTTACCTTCCCTCCCATCGCATCAGTGCCTAAGGTATACACCAACTTTCCCTCAGAGCTTTGACCTCGGATGGATACCAGACCAGAAGCATCTGGGAAGCTTGGGAAAAGTCCCTGTGTGCAGGCTAAGCCTCAGACCATGCTGGCTAGGACTCATTAGTATTTTAGAGCTTCCAGGTCATTCCAGCACAGCCAAGCTAGAACTGCTGCCCACTTCTGTCTGAGCCCCTGCTTTCCTGCGGCTCCCCAGTTCCTCCCTCACAGCACCGAATGCTTGACCCGCCTCCGCCCACCCCAGCACTTTAGTGTGTGTAGAGTAGTCCCTGATTGTCTTAGGGTTTGTCAGCTCCCGCCCCAAGTCTTCTCTGCCTCACCAGTGTAGGGTGCAACTAGGCACTCCTCCTCTGCTCTCCCTGATGTGTAGGAAAACAAATCTGCCACAGTGCTTGGACTTAAACTGTGTGTTCCTGCCCCCATTCCATGGCAATGCCGTGCTAGGCTGTCCTCACTCTCATTTAGGTATCTAAACACTACTGCAGTATTCTGCTTGGCCTCACGCAAACATATCCTCAGCACATACTAGCTGGATTGCTCTGCAGAAGGATCTGGGAAAGACGGTGTTTGTGCATTTGGATCTGTATTTTTATTTTTGCCAACTTATAAAGCCACTGACCTGATTATCAAATGTAAAGGCTCAATCTGAGGTCCCCTATGTGAAGGACGACTGCAGGCTCTTCTAGTAGCCTCCTACTTTGTATTGAAATGTCTTCTGTTTCTTTCAGTATTTTAAAAAAATTGTGGAAAAAAGCTGCAAATGAAATATTCCTATTATCTTTGGTTAGAGTTATCTTCTTTATGCAACAGCATAACAACAGCAAAATAAAAATCTCTTTTGCTTTTGAGATGTTTAATTATCTCAAATTATATAAATCTTGACTACTGGTCCATACCCTGAGGTTACATTGAGAGAAAAGCAAAGTCCCACAGACACTAATCACACTTACTATCTAAATAATTAAAGTAAGTTTTAAAAGGATGCTTCAAAAGAAACACACAGTACAAGCAGTGGAGTTTGTGTTCCTTTAATAAACACACTTGCATAGTCATATTACAGCTGTGTAAAAATAAACCAGATTATCTCATGCCAAGCGTGCCCAGCGTCTGCACAGTCTCAAGACCTGGAATACTATAGTTTTCAAGACACACAAAATAAAATTTAAGGCAAATACATCACTTTGCAACAATTTGAGTTTATTACATTACAGTAGCATCACAGCAGCAGCATCTAATAATGCCACCCAGGCACAGGCTTCTCAGGACTCTGTTACTTATTTACAAGAACTCATACCTCGGGGAACTTCACCTAGGGAAACTTGGCAAGTAAAGCCCTGGACTGCACTTGGCCTTTGTCTCTCTGCCTTCGCCGGCACTAATCCCCCTTTGAACTCAGCGTCAATTGTATTGTAAAACAGTTACTGTTTAAATATTACATTATTTCAAAAGGACTCAAAGAATCAGAGAAACCACATAGTAAGGTTAATTTTTAGTTTTTAGTTTTCTAAAATAACAGCTTTGGCTGTAGCCTTTTCTTCGCTGCGAGAAGCCCCATCAAGTTCAAGCACAGCTGTAGAAATGCCTGCCGCACGGTGTGCTCTTAAGCTGGTGTTTCCTACAAGTCAAGTCCCTCCACTGTGTTCTGATGTTTAAATCATGTCTCCAGTACACGCCCTCTTAGCAACAGAAAGCTGACCTTCTTTTAAGTCAGGAAGAGAGCAAATACATGGCTGGATGAAGTACTGCACTTATAAGAACAATTTAAATGATTACATGTCACCCGATTTCCTTTCTTAGAGCTTTCTCTCAGGTATGTGACATACATACCATACATACAGAGCATACAAAGCATACAGAGCAGCCCTCGGTTAGCACTGAGTTTACCTGCTGTACTGACTCACTGACTGTTGGGCCAGGGAGAGTTAACCCACAGGTACCTGTTGAACACAGTTCCAGATTGACTGTAGATGCTGCTCAACCTGAGCGTCAGCTCCAATAATCTACTTTCGTTATTGTTGTTGTTTTGACACAGGGTTTCTCTGTGTAACAGAGCCCTGGCTATCCTGAACTCACATTGTAGACCAGGCTGGCCTTGAACTCACAGAGATCTGTCTACCTCTGCCTCCCCAGTACTGGGATTAAAGGCGTGCACCACCACATTTGGCTAGTAATCTACTTTTCATGATGGAGAAGTAAAGCTGACCTATAAAAATACTTTGGGAATAATTTATCAGAATAGTAGAGAAGCCCCAAATAAAAATGATAAGAAAGATGCAGGTTATGAAACAATGTAATTAATGAGTGGGGCTGGCCATATACAGGAGGCAGCTGCCACACATGGAATTTAAGGATGTAAAGGCAGAATGCTGACGAGACACAAAGAAAGATCAGGTATACTGTGGGGAAGTCAGTTTGGAATCCGTCTCTGCACTGCCACTTAGTGACTGCAGGCAATTCTCTTACCCATCTGTAAATTGAAATTATTGCTTTTCCGTGAATGTTATATAAAATACCGTCATGATGGCGAATGCTAAAATGGAGGTGGTCTAAGCCCTCTTAACAGAAATCCACACCCCAGGGAGCACACACATCTCCTAATACCTCAATGTCAACGTTTCCAGTACAGATACTTGGGTTTTGTAAAACTGTAACTAAACTGTTGTTTTTTTTCTTTCTCAAGTCATGATTTAGGCAATGTATGATTGTAACAATGCATTCATCATATATAGGCACATTAACATAAATATTGCACAAAATATGCCTTTAATTAAAGTGAGAAGTATAAAGCATGTTTTGCTTTCTCAGAGAACTCTGAGGAATAAGACTCTGACTGTATATACACTTATCTGACATTTCACAGACAGTAGATTGCACGGCAATTTGTAAACGTTTTAAATTGCATAAACTGCTCATTGATATTCAAATATGTTTAATACTGTATTAAAACTCAGATTGGCTTAAGTGCTATCACATACATTAGTTTATAACAATGTCTATTATGCTTAGGGTGCTTTCCACTCAAAGGAAGGAGTAAAATTCTATGCCAAAGTAGCCAATGTGGGAGATGAACATTAACCAGGAAAGTAACATCAATATTCTAATCTCAAAGAAGCCCCATGGGCACAGAGGAGTGAATGCCAGCTCTCACGTGCTCTCCCTGTACTACGGGGTCCTTGGTTAAAGCCTACAAGTCTGCTTCAGGCTTGCTATAAACTCTTTAAGGCTTCTTTATGGATTTTACTAAATGCTTTATGAATGCCAACAAGTGTTACCTTGTATACTAGGGTAAGTAGTCACCTGACTACAGAGATAACGTAAATTCTACTTTAGAATATATTGTCAATATAAGTGCTCCAAGATAGGGATAGTTTCTCACCTCACAGTCAGTGATGGCCTCTTTCCATTCTTGATTATGTTACGTCATCAATAAAGCACTGTGTGCTGGAGCCTAGAGTGGCTTAGGAGCTCTGCAGCCTAGAGCACCTAAGACCACCAAGAAACCTCCCTAGGCCTGCGCTCCTGAATTCTTGGGTAGCTGAGGCAGACTGAACATTTGCTGCTCTGCACTCACTGGTCAGAGCTTTCGTCTTCTGTGAGACAAGGCAAGGTCCCCCAACGTTATTGCTCCTGCTCGGATTACAGAGAAAATAGAGAAAAGGCTATTTCCAGTTTTTGGCTTCAAACAGACCTAACTACTGTACTCATAGTGGCATATTAGAAAGAACAGACGGGGTTTATTTGAGGGCAAATCACAGGCGGAGCCAATTATGGACCCTTGTGATTAGGATTAGATCAGATATAATAGCAGAACATAAGCGAACATCTCCTGAATTCTGCGGTGAGTATACAATTCACAAGAGCTTTGGAGAAGCATGGCAGACCATTCCAAACCAGAGAGAACAGCTTGTGCAAATAGTGGGTCTTTGTGTGTTTGCACTCCCACCATGTAAGGGCAAACTGAATATGCATGCTCATGACCTACAAGTGCCAACTTAAAAAAAGAAGAAAAATGCTAACGATGCCAGAGAGAACAGCAGGGAAAGCCACACAAAGACCCACTATCCTTGAAATTGTTACAAATAAATTTTAACTGTCAATTAGAAACACATAGAAATAATCACAAGTGGCTCTAACATTCAACGAGGTAAACGGATTGTGTGAGCTATTTGATCAGGGCTGCCTGCCCCTCCACGCTAGAGTCAGTGGATAGTGGGTCTCTGGGGTGCTTTCTCAACTGGAAGACAACATTGGGTCCTAAAAAAAGAAAAATGAGGAATAAAATGAACAGAAGGCAAATTAGGTGGGTGAGCAAATACGTGACTAATAGTCACATGCAACATCAACTGAATACATTTGAACCACTAAAATTCTCAACCTTAAAAGTCCCAACTGTATATTAAAGTGAAAACAGTGTTTACAAGGGCTGGAGAAACACAAATGGTAATCTGTGTTTAACCAGCTAGTGCCTCAAACAAAGACTATTATTAGTAAGTGATTCACTTCTAAATATCTGAGGAGCCAAATACGTTTGCAAATGAATTCCAGGCTCTAAGCATAAGCATTTTCTAGAGCATACCCTATGGAAGATGTAGGCTTATGTGAACTTATGTTTATTCAATTTCACAGCTTCTGATACAATGAACTCTGGTCACTGCTGAAAAGAATTATGGCTCTCTAGTGGCTCAGAGTAGTTATTTTGGGTAAGTATAACAGGTACTGTGCTGTCTCCTAGGTGATTTAAACAGTTGTTTTATGGAAAACAAACTTCTCAGAGATCCCTTTGGAAAGTGTCCTGAGTGCTCTTTTATTCCAGGTTGGGTGACGTACCTTTGTCATTCATTTAGGAAAGTACTATTAGTTTTAGATATATTCAAACCACTAAACCCAATATACCTTAGGCCCAACCAAGGCATGAGCCACAGAGAATAATGGTGTTACAAAGAGCGCCTTGAAACTACTGAGTCCGGCCCAGCCCCTCGGCCGTCCTACTTCCTCATCTCTAACTGCTAACTGATCACGGAGGTAATGAATGCCTCCATTCGCCCCCCATTTACCTTCCTAGCACACTGTAACTTCTCCTCTTGGTCCCATTGAAATGCACTCTGAGAAGCCTTCTGCAAAAGCATGACTTCTCTCCCACAAAGATTTAGGGAGCTTTCCATTTGTATAAATAAATATTCACTATTTACAAATGAAGTCCAAAGCTACTTTAGAGCAGGGCATGCCTCTCAATATTTGGATTCTAATACCTGTAAGTATGTGGTGGCCACTTAAAGAATATTTATGAAATGAATAGATGTCTTGACTGAAGCAAATGAGAGCTTCATTTCTTTAAAATTGTATAGAACAATAATAAACGAAGGACTTCCCTCTTCTTGTTTGTGCAAATACTATAATTTCCTCATATTATTTCAGTGAAGGCATGAAACTATACAGTTGTATTAACACAGCAGCCACTAACTACAATGGCTAGTTCTAGATTAAATGAGGCTCCAGTTTATGATCCCCTGAATGGTGGGACTCTAGGTCATGTCTGGCCTCCCAAAGGTTAACTTGCTATGTGTTTTTGGCTAACTAATTTATACTTTCTGTATAATTTGTATACCAAAAAACCCCCTCAGGTTCTGCTTCTCTTAAAAAGAAGAAGCTGGGGATGCAGCTTAGCTGTGGAGTAGCTGCCTACCATGCATGAGGCCCTAGTTTCAATCCTCCTCTAGTACCACACCAATACTGCTACTACTGGAGGGAAGAGAAGCGGGGGACAAGGGAGAGGAGGAAGAAGAGAAGGGGGAAGGAGAGGGGGAGGAGGAGGAAAAGGAAGAAGAGGAGGAGGAAGAGGGAGACAGACATGTATATATAATTTTACTTGAGCATGGTAGTGCAGGTTATAATCTACGTATTCAGAACCAGAAACTGGAACCAGGAGGATCAGGAATTCAAGGTATTCTTAGGCCTACAACCAGTGTGAGGCCACCCTGGGCTACATAAGACCAATATATTGTTTAAAAAGGCTGTCCCTCTAGTTAGGTTACTTTTCTAGGAGTCTTTTAAACTTGAGGTAGATTTCTCTAGAGTAATGGTTTCCTTCCTTTTTCTCTCCCCTTTCCTCCCTCTCTTGTGTGTATCAGGTGCCACTGTGAAAGTGATCTTGACTCACAAATGTTTTGTGGCATGAGATAGTATCTAAGGAATCACCTAGTAGGAGTTTTACAAACATTTAGATGGGTTATTTAATTCCCAACCTGGATGCTATGTAAACACACAGAAGATAAATGAGATTCCAAAGTCAAGGGCCTGTATACACAAAAATACTCTGCAGTACAGGGAAATTACAGGACCAGCTACCTTCTATGAGCTGACAGAGTGCTGGGTAGTATAAAGCAGTGCTGGTGGTGAAGGGAAGCTGCAGTGTAGACGCCATCACACCAAAGAACCCACCCACACAAGAAATCACACGTTTTTATAAAGATAAAAACTAACACTAATGTCTGAAGCTAGCAGAAAACATTCATGATAAAGCAGTACAACGTTTGAGCTTGTAAACTCTTATCTTTTGGTTTTTCTTAATTGAAATATTACTTGCATCTACTGTGAGTAATGAGTTTAAGATCTGACTCAGAATAGAAATGCAAGTAATATTAAAGGTTTCATATCAGATGAGAGATAAGTAATTTGATGTTACTCACACTGTTGACTTGGATCTGAGTCTGTTGTCATCTTAACATAGTTTGAAGGAAAGAGACCAGTCACCCCATTGATTTCTCCTTGCCACCAGTCAGGGTCATCCTTGTTCATAACGTTAATAAGCTGTCCTTTGGAGAAGTTGAGCTCATCTTCGTTATTCGCTATGTAGTCATACATAGCGATCACTTGACAAACTATCAAAAGAACAGCAAAAGAATAAATTAAGTATTCTCACAAGGATCAACCCCGGCCTGAAACTTAAATTATTGTTAAATTCTAAAATTAGGCTAAACTTTCTTTACACTCTCTCTCCCTGATATTCTTCCCCAGTCTGTCTCACAAAACAAAACAACCCCCAAGCCTCGGCAACTCTAGATAAAAATCCGAGTGAAGCCCTTCACTTCAATACCAAGCAGCAATTCCACATTTGAAGAACTCTGCGGGAAGACGCTCCCAGTGGTACGCTGCTCTAAAGCAGAGGGAAGGAAAGGCAAGTTTTCCAGGCCTTCCAAAGGGCCAGCTACTCTAAGACATCTTGTGCTTTAACACAGTCTCCTAAGACAAAATACAAAATACTTCCTTACCGGCGTGAAAAGCAGGCGTGGTTCTCTCAGCACTTGGACCCAGCAGCTTCACGTGGCTGGCAGGAAACCATCCCTTCTGTCGCTTCTTCCCTCTGGCCTAGAACGACAACAAAAGAAACAATGAAAAATAACCGCCAAGTTACAACTTAAACACCTAGCTTCCCACTGACAACATCTGCTGGCCTTTGCCCTTGGCTCCATGGGTGGAGCCTAAATCCTTGTACGGCATTATTGGCAAGTGTCTTAGTCTACCTGCAAGGCTTAGGCAACGCTAAATCTACCACTGTGACTCATGGTTGGTGCTCTGTGTCATGCGGTATCAGCTCACTCTGGTGACAGGGCTAGAGTGACTTCACCATATGAACAATCAACCATATCAATGTGGGAAAGGCCCCCATTAACAACTCCAGACACCAGGGCTCCCACAGTCCTCTGGGTGGCAATAACTGTGCTGTCATATATCCTTGCTAGGGAGAGGAGTGGTAATGCTGCTGGAGAGGGAACCAGGAGCTCCATTTTGGGAGCTCCTTGCAAGCTCAAGATTACTCTTAAGAGTATGGTTCAACGAAAGCACACTTTGGAGCCTGTCGGTCGTCAGGAAGTCATAAAAGCATTTTTGGAGGGTTATGGTGTTAGTTCAAAGTGAATCAGAAGGTGGAAACAGGGGCTCAGTCAAGAACATAGCCAATCTGTATACCTGTGCTTTAGGATTTCTAAGACTACAGTGCCAGAACTACATGCATTCCCACCACATGCAAACATAAAACACAGCTATCACTTTTCTCTTCATCTTTAAACCCTAACGTCTATTTCAGTGAGGAAGGAAACATTAGATATGAGAAAAGAAAGCCTTTTCTCTACACATGGGAACTATGTTAACACCTGCAGGAAGAAGATTTACATCTGTACTGTCTCCTTTGAGCTGAGGCCTAGGGGTGGGGCGGTGGCAGTCCCCTGGGGAGTACCTTCTTAGCACACGGCCTGCCTGTTTCCCTTTAGAGGGTACGGCAAGCTGGGTATCCCAGGCAGAGATGACAGAGACGGCATTATCCTCTGTTTCTTTAAGAAAATGACCTGTGGCCTAGTAAGTGATAAACTGGAAAATGCTGATAGGTCAATAAAACTATGTTAAAAGCAGAAGACTGAAGGAAACACAATCTATTTAAGTTCTGACTGATCACTTCCAATATGATTCCCACTGGGGGTGGCTTTTTTTTTTCCTGACTCTTCACCTTTTTAATGAGCCTGATTTTTTTACCTGGAAAAGAACAGTACCTGTAGCTCTCCTTGCCACCACCCACTTGAGTTTTTCTTGAGGATTAATATTAACTGTCCTGGTGCAAGGCTGAGCTGCTCAGCCCCTGAAGCAGCATATGCTGAAGTTACTTGAGCGATCTCTGAAAAGAAGAAAACAGAACTGTAAATCCAAGACTACAACAGAGCAAATGCTCGTCAGACCCCAAGGTTACTGTCATACATACCGGGCTTTTTGTTTGATGCTCCAGATTTGCTAGCATTCCCAACATTCTACAAGGAAAAGACAGGCTGTTCTTTAGTCATTTTCAGCAAACCAGAATGTCAGTCCAGGTTTATTAGGAATTAAAGATTTCTAATGCTTGGGATTCTTGTTTCTTTAAATGAAGACCAAAATGACAATGAACTCTGTATTAATCAAATAACTGAAGAATCCAGAGGTGGCAAAGAGATCTGGTCTGCTAATTTTATATGCAAACAGCTGAAGTTGGCATGCACTTACATAACAGAAAGAGCTCATGCTTTGAAGCTTGGCTGGAGTGAATCATGGCCATCCAGGTTATCTTAGTTTGGTTTCTGTGCTGTGATACAACACTGTGACCAAAAGAAACTTGGGGAGGAAAGGGTTAGTATCTTCTTGGGCTTCTAGATAAGAGACCATCACTGAGGGAAGTTGGGGCAGAAATTCAAGCAGGCAGGCATGTGAAGAGTCCATGAGGCCATGAGGGTACTGCTTCCTGGCTTGTTTCTCCTGGCTTTCTCAACCTGCTTTCCTATACTAGGACCACCTGTCCTAGGGGTGACACCTCCCTCCATGGGCTGCCCTCCCAATAATCATTAATCAAGAAACTGGCCAACAGACTTGCCACAGGCTGATCTGACTGGGGCATGTTCTCAGTTGAGGCTCCCTCCTCTCAGATGACTAATTGGCTAGCTCACAGGCTACCCAATTTATGAATGGGGTTAGCATTGATGCTAAGTATATAAAAACACGTATGTTTGGGATATATAAAGGCATATATGAATTTTGCTCTTGTTTTCTACGAGTATAAGGGATCTTGTCTCATCTGTAGACACTGCTGTATAGGCAATGCTTATCTATTTATTATTATATGTTCCCTAAGACTGATTTCGATTTAATAGGAAATTCATATCATGGTAACAACTATGACTTTGACTTTAAAGTATAAACTATAGCTAGAACGTAGCTCAATGATTGAGTGTTTGCCTGCTAGTTGTGAGGCCCTGTGTTCAATCCCCAATACTGCAGAATAGCAAAGAATAAATTGAACTGGCTATATTTATTATTTTTAAGAATTTAAATTAAAAGGAGGAATTAAGATTTTTCCTTTTTATTAGTAAATACAGCTACAGTGAAGGTCTAAAGTCAAAACTAACATTTGTGAGTAAATGGAACAGATGTGTTCTAAATGGTTATGGACACTCCACTATTTGGTTTTATAATAACCTCATTACATAATTAAAGCTGTCCCCATTTTACAGAGAATGAAACTGAGGCACTGACAAGCAAAGCAACTGTTCAAGGTCATCTAGCCTCTAAGTGGCAGAGGTAGGCTTAAGTCCAATTGCTGGTTCTACTAAACCATAGGTTCACAGGTCCCTGCAGTTCTCGGAGAACTCAGGAGTCTGTGGGAAGAAAACAATGCATTTTCACTGTGTAGACAGTCACTATGGTAGGTAAAGTGCCAATGACTTAGCAGCATAAAAACATATTATAATTTGGCACTCACCGTAAACAAAGCCAGCTTCACTTGAGAATGTCCATGGACAGGAACTCTTAACATTTTTTAAAAAGCTTTATTTTTTTTATATTTATTTATTTAAAAGAATTATTTATTTTATGTATATGAGTACACTGTAGCTGTCTTCAGACATACGAGAAGAGGGCATCAGATCCCATTACAGATGGTTGTGAGCCACCATGTGGTTGCTGGGATTTGAACTCAGGACCTCTGGAAGAGCAGTCAGTGCTCTCAACCACTGAGCCATCTCTCCAGCCCCTTTACTTTACATGAGGGTTTTGCCTGCATGTATGTGCCATCAAGTGCATGACTGGTGTCAACGGGGGTCAGAAGAGGCCCTGGGACTGCAGTTAGAGGTGATTGTGAATCACGATATGGTTGCTGTGAACCAAACCTGGATCCTCTGTAAAAGTAGCAAGTGCTCTTAACCACAGAGCCATCCTTCCAATCCCAACTCTTAATCTTGATTATACACCTGTTCTTCAGTGAGACAGGGTCTCAGGAAGCCCAGGCTAGCCTTGAACTTACTATAGATTAGGAAGACCCTGAACTCTTAATCTTTCTGCCTGTACCACCACCTTCAACTGAATGTACTTTTTCTTGTAATCTCACGTGACTAAACAGAAGTGTCCCTGTAACATTTCTATTATATACCATAGGCAGTTAGTTGTCTAAAGGAAAAGTATTTCCATGATTAAATGCCTTTATCGAATACTTTTACTTTAAAGAACTGACAGACAAATACTTAGACTTGGGTTTAGTAAACATTCTCTCGAAAATGTATGCTTGTCACTTCAAGGAAAACAGCGGACAGGATTTATTGCCCATGCTAAGATTCATATTCAGTCCTATCTATGGCTTCTGCTCTATCCAGTCTATGAAATCCTGTGCCCCTGTCTTCTGACTGGGACCCTAAATAAACCTATGAGATCAGGGTGACTGAACAGTTTCCTTTTAATGAGGGCAGCATCACCTAAACCACAGGTTTCTGAATTAGCAATTGTTAGACTGGTAACAACGGAATGCTGCTTTAATGCAGAGAGCATCACCTCTTGATCCTTTGGTCTGACATAGTTGGATGGGAAGATCCCAGTTCTCTCTCCAATACTTCCTGTCCACCACTCTCCATCTTTCTGGGTCACCAGTAGTTCTTCTCCTTCAGTGAAAGTCAAGTCTCCAGGCTCCACACTTGAGTATGAATAAAGTGCAATGTACTCTGAGGGAATGAGGAACAAATGGTTTAGACTTTAAGACAAAAGACTCAAAAAAGAAAATGGTTAATCTCTAAGACATAGACGTTTACTGTAAAAGATCTTGTAGCTTACAGAACTTTAAACATGGTCTTCAGGTAGGAAATGGAATAGAAGTCACTAGTTAACACTTTGTCTAGGTGCAGGCTAACAGATTTACCAAGGGCTTCCCATTGTTTTCAGCTGCTGTTATTTTGTGGAAGAAAGGAAAGAGTATTGCTGCAGGGACAGAGGGCTCTGTGGCAACAAGAGTAGCAAAGCCAATCTTTTCCTTTTATTTGAGATGAGTTCCACCATGCAGCTAGCTTTGGCTGGCCTAGAACTCACTGCTTTCTGTGCTGAGATTAAAAGTGTGCCAGCTTTAGCAAACATTTTTTGGTAGCAAAAATTATGCTAAACTACAGACATACAGTATCTCTAAAAATAATGGAATGATACTGCATGGGAATGATAAAGGAATCAAAACAATCTTTCTTTCTTTCTTTTTTTTTTTTTTTTTTTTCGGAGCTGGGGACCGAACCCAGGGCCTTGCGCTTGCTAGGCAAGCGCTCTACCACTGAGCTAAATCCCCAACCCCTCAAAACAATCTTTAAACCTTTTTGTACAAGACACCCCAGTGTGCTAACATCTTTGTTCTTTGTTTTGTACACAGTTATGGAAACATCAGGTTCTGGCACCAGGCCCCAGCTCCTAGCCAAGTGCTTGTCTCCACACAGATGCTAAATGAGTCTTTGTTACTGAATGACCTCATGTGATAGTTCTCCAGTTTTAGACTCTCTTTCTCATTCTTATGGTTACTACTACTTTGAAGAAAGAACAACTGATTTTTTGAAGTCTTTTTGTTTTGTTTTTTTCCCATTTTTATGTATTCTTTGTTAACACAGAATTGATCTTTTTTTCATAAGTAGAGAGATCAGAACATACTCAAAAACCCATTTATTCACACTCCCAGAGTCACTCCACCTAGCTGACTTAACACAACTAAAAGTAATTACAGGGTCTAGGTAAACAGCAGTAAGTAAGGTCTCCCCCAGCTCTCCTTCCTGCTTTCCTACTCTTCTCCTCACACTTGTCCCACAGTGCAGATATGGTATCAGCCTCTCTGGCCAGCTCGTTTCCTCTCATGCCTTGGCTCATTATCTTTTCTGTGAGAGCCCTTCTTCATCCTTTGTCAGTGCTGGATTAAAGGCATGCACCATCACACCTGATATTCTCTCTCTCTCTCTCTCTCTCTCTCTCTCTGTGTGTGTGTGTGTGTGTGTGTGTGTGTGTGTGTGTGTGTGTGTGTGTGTGTAGGGAATCGGGACATGTATGCAACTTATGTGGGGGGGTCTGCAGAGACCAGAAAGGGCACCAGAGCTGCAGGTACAGGCAGCCATGAGTAGTCTAATATGAGTGCTGGGAATGGAACTCAGGTCTTCTGCAAGATCAGTAAGTGTTCTTAACCACTGAGCCATCATCCCAGCCCCTGTGCTGAATTTCTGTAGTATCAACTCTAAATATGTGGGGGGTTTTCAGCCTGTGTTCTCTGAAGTAAAGAACAGGGTTTTTTCATAATCTCAAAAAATTAGAACAAATGTTCAAATAAACAAGTAATAATAAACCCCCATTTTAAAGCAAACTGCCAGAAACTTACCTTCTCCAACTGGATAGGCTGTGGAGGTAGGTTTCTTATTTACAGCTGCATACAAAGCTTCTGGCCTACCAAGTCAAAAGGAAAAATAAGACATACACAAACACACAAGAACCAAAGCTCAACAAAGGTGAGCTGAAGACTACAACAGGGCTAGCAGCATCTAGTGCTCTCCCAACTAAACTACTGCGTCCATGTACACTCTAGCAATATTCTTAGACACTAACTCTCCTACATTAAGAACTGTCTAATTATAAACCACCAGATTTTAAAGCATATTTGGAAACTGCTTGGTTATAGTTACCACACACATACATATATGTATGTATATATGAATATTATTAGTTGGTTAGTTTATTACATCTTAAAATATAAAAACAATTCTTTTCCTAATATTTTATAATAGGTAACTAATAATTTCCATGTTAATTCAGGGTTTTAAGTGACATGATTCATTTCTCAGAAAAGAGCAGAAATTGAACAGAAATTTTTTTGGGGGTGAATGGGGGGGCTGTAAAACATTTAAAGCACATTCAGAGACTGGCTTGGCTTACAGCAGAATATATATACGAATGTTATTATTTGATTAGTTTAACTACATCTTAAAATATAAAAATAATCCTTTACCTAAAACCCCATAATAGGCAAATAGTTTGCTTAATCTTTCTTTGTAATAATCTGAATAATAAAATAATCGCTATAAATGTTGTAGTCTGAAGATGCTAGGTATGCGACTTTTACTACTTCATCTCCAAATTCCAGGTCAATTGAGAAGTTTCTGCATCTGAATTAAAGACGAGTCAGTGGCCATGCAGCACTACAGAGTCCTACAGTAGGTTTAGCTTAACTTATCATCTAATGAGAAACCTGAAGATGAAATAGGGTGGTGAGGACAGTGGAACTAGGACATGAGCATCTCCATTTCCAAGACCGGGGTCCTCATATTGGACTGCGCTGTTTCGGGCCCCCTTCCACCAGGGGCAGTTACTACAGCTGACAGTGGGACTTACTTGCCTGTGTTAAAGCCATCTGGCAACCTGGCACTCTTGCTGACTTAAGATCTTGGTCTAAGTAGATTTTTGAGTTTTGTGTATTTGCATTTCATTCGCCTGTTCACTCATTCTTGCCTGACCTCATTCTTTAAGATGACAGAAGTTACCATGCAGTAGTTTTATAGTAGACATGGGAAAAAATGGATCAAAGAAGACAGAGTAGTCTCATGGGGATCATGACTTAAAAGGAAATATGGGTCAAAAAAATTAGTCACTATAAAGAAGCGCTATGAACATAGGGAGGCTATATTTAAAGAGCTGGAAGCCCAGGCATGGGATATTCCCTTCAATTAGAAAGGGCAAGACCTCAGTAAAGAATCCATTAAATAGTGAAAGACTTCAGTGAACAAAGGAGAATGCTTCAAGTGAAATGAAAAGTAAGGACTCTCCTTGGTCTTGTGGGAAAAAGAAAACAAAGACCTAAGGACTGAGTATTTTGAAAACATCACAAATGATGTAGAATGAAAGATCTAACACAATACAAACGTGAAGTAATTTTTCCCAACAGGAATCACCCTCTGGCTCATGTGGTGAGGATACCAACATCCAGCTCCCGTAAGTACATGGAGGTGCTTACTCTCCTCGCTTTACTTCACTCCCAGGAATGATCTTGACGTAAGACTTGGGGAACCATCCTCTTCCTCCATGCACCTCCCCAAACCACCAGTTTTCCTGCTGCTCCAGGACGGTGATGACGTCGTGCTTTGAGAAGTTCAGGTGGTTCTCTTTCTTTGCCGTCCAGGAACAAAGGGCCTGAGCTTTCAGGTTTTCTACAGCCTGCCCCTAGGATACAAAGCCACCAACACTTAAAAACAGACCACGGAGACCATGATTTTTAATTTCTAGTAGATAACAGAGAGCATATGAACTTGGCCAACCTATGAACTTAAAATGACACCCAGCCACGTGAGTAGCCTTCTTTAGCAACCTACCCTTCAAGGCCACTTCATCACCGATACTGATTAAATGCATACTCAGGGATAAAGAATCTGTCAAATGAGATGAATTGTTACTGCAATTTCCTCTCCTCCAGCTCCCAATGGCTTCTACCCGCTGTTGGTTACCCCAGTAGGAATGATCACATCAGCATCCCCCCCTTGCTGTTTCCTCTAACAACAACCAGGACTCTCACCCCTTGGCAGGTCAGCTGTTCACTCACATTGCACTCACTGATCCTCACCCTATGCGGCAGTGACGCGGAGCTCTCCTGCGCCTGCCTGCTTCCCCGGCACGTCTCCCCACACTAGCCTTCACCACTTTCTTCATATCCCAGTTCTTTAGAGAGCCATCAATTTGCTTTCTGATGTCACCCTCACTTAGGTGCTGGCCTGTCATTCTGCTGAACATCTTCCAGATGAGGTTATTGACAATAATATCAAGCCAAAGATTTCCAAACCATCTTACTCCTTCACTGACCAGTGGAGACATCACTAAAATCCTTTAGTTTCTGAAGCTCTGAGTTGAGCTCACCTCTTGTCAAGCCTCCCTCTTTATGTTTCTAGTATAACTTTCCTAAATAATCTAATTTATGCCTGTGGATTTTAAAATCTATAATGTCAGGGTAACTTTATCTTCTGCATTCAAGATGTGCACATTAAAATGCATACTAGCTGTTCTCACTGGGTTGTTTTAGTGTCCCTGAAATGTAATCATTTCTAAAACCCAAGCCTTTTCCCTGTGTTACTGTTCTTTCAGTTGTTCAAGTTAATAACTGAAGCTATTGTTTTAAAAATATCTTAACATATTTATTTGCGTGCGTGAATGTGAGTACCATGCCTACAGGGTATCAGATCCCCTACAGTTGGAGTCACAGGAAGTTGTGAGCCACCTGACACGTGCTAGGAACAGGATTCGGCTCCTCTGGAAGCAACAATGCATGCTCTTAGCTGCGGAACCATCCCCGTGGTCTCTGAAGAATTACTCTGAAAAGAGTCTGTCTTGTGTCTATGGGCTATGAACAGGCAAAGGCTGGAAGATGTGCCAACTCCAGGGGCCTGGAGTGCCAGGCATTTGTAGGAAACCCAGCTTGTCCTATGAGTGTTTCACCTGATTCCCAGTTGTCTAAACTGTACACTGCCTAGCCATCAGTCCCTGAAGAACCATTTTAACTTCAATTTCCCCTTTAACAGATTATTTTATGTCAATTCTTAATATTCTTGTAAATCCAGCTTCCCTTCCATGTATTTTCATCACTCTGGAACTGGTTCAGTACCACCATTGTCACTCAGTTAGAATACTATCCCTTGCCTCGTCTTTCTTTTTCCTTCTGCCCATCTCCCCTTTACATTATTGCTAGAGTTTACTTTGCTGGTCTTTTGTTTGTTGGTTAGCTTGTTTTTTGAGACATGGTTTCTCTGTATAGTCCTGGCTGTCCTGTATCTCACTCTGTAGACCAGGCTGGCCTCAAACTCAGAGACCCACCTTCCTCTGCCTCCTGAATGCTAGGATGAAAGGTGTGCACCACCATGCCCTAGCTAAAGTGCGTGCGTGCATGTGTGCATGTGTGTGTGTGTGTAACTACATGCCACAGCATGAGTATGGAGCTCAGAAGACAACTCTGGCAGTCAGTCCTTGTCTTTCCATCTTCTTTGGGACAAGGTCTCTCTTGCTTTTGTTGCTATGCTGTATACTCTGTAG
Organism: Rattus norvegicus; assembly: GCF_021556685.1. Classification (NCBI taxonomy): domain Eukaryota; kingdom Metazoa; phylum Chordata; class Mammalia; order Rodentia; family Muridae; genus Rattus; species Rattus norvegicus. The sequence continues at coordinate 33,919,607 of NC_141539.1, read as the reverse complement.
ACCCAGCCAACCCATGAGGTCCTGGCTGACTCCTGTTTCCACCTCCCATCTTTCCACAGCCGCATGTGCCCACTATTGCTTTAAGTTTTCATGTGGGTTCCAGAGACAGAGACACAGGTTGTTGGGGTTTATTCACTGAGCTGTCAACCCAGCCACAGGGTTTATAAGAGTCAGGGTCTCTCAACAACCTCTTTTGGTTTCTTACTGCCAGACGCCTAGTACTGTAGTAACTACCCCACTAATAACCCCTAACCTCTCTCTAAATGTTTACCTTACAATGTTATTTGTTGGTTGATAGTTTACTGATTGAGACAGTGCCTTGTTTACATTGCTCAGGCTAGCCTTAAATGCTTTATGTAGCCAAAGCTGCCTTCAAAATCCCAGTTCTTCTACCAGAGCCTCCCAAGTGCTGGTGGAATTCACCCATACCATTGCTGGACCAACCTGACTTCACTCTTTCCTCAACATTGTATAATCTAGCTTTATATAAACAAGGTGTCTTTCTGCAGACACCTCTAACTCGGGTGCCCCAGTGACCTTCCTCCTGTTACTCTTTCACTAGAGGACTTGGGTGTGGAGAAGCCTTGACTTCTGTTGAGGGCCCAATGCAAACACGGCTCCTCCTAGAGCATTCTCTAATCTCAGATGGGCTAAGATATCTGCCCTCCCCTCCACATGCCCTCAGAACTTTGTAGATGTATTTGTCATATTCTCATACTTCACAGCCACATGCAAGTATGATTCCTCCAGTAGGTTATAAACCACTTAGTGACACAGTGTTTCAACAAATGTTTTTCTTAAACTTTTAGCACATAATAAAATGCTGGAAAATACACTTCTGGCTTGACTGTGGTGAAGTCTGCTACTTCTTTTTAGAAGCGTTAGTGTATGTAACCACATATTGCAAGTACTAAGGTTCCAAGCCAGGTAAAAACAATGCCCCTCCCCAGCCCAATCTGTACGGCTAATTATTGAGCAGATACTTAGAAATCATACTTCAGTTGCACATACTTACAAACAAGAACAGAGACTGGATGCTGTAGGCTCTGCACAATGGGGGAAAGATGGATGCCTCCGTATGGAATCCAGAGCAAAGTGAACACTGAAGCACACAGAGACACAGAAAACGTACCTGTCCGTGGATGGGGGACACAGACCCAGGGGAGACAGTGCGGGTGAAAGCGGACTTCTGCTGCCATGTCGTGTTTACATTAAGGTTTGAGAAGGATACATTTTGATAATCAGTCACCGGTGCTGGTTGATTTGAACAGAGTGGTCTGCAAGTGTAAAATTTTACTGTAAGTATACTCAGTTATCCAGAAACTAACCAAGTACTACCAGCTTACCCACTTATCTATTACATGCTGTTTAAATATGATTTATAGATAAAGACTCTTGTGCAGTATAAGTACTAAATCTTAGTACTGAAATGTTGGAAGTGCCAGCCCAGATAAAACCAGAATCAGAAAAAAACAAGAATCAGGTTTACGCAGTTATGCATTCATATTCACACACAAGCTACGTGTACCCACTGTCAGCTCCTGACTCACTGGGGAGCAGCTGAGGTAGCAGAAAGAGACACTGCAGGAGGAAGTAAGGCCTTCTTAGGAGATGGAGTCTTGTCACTTGACAGCATTTTTTCTACATAGTTGCACGGGAACCAGCCAAACTTCCCCTGAAAACTACCATAAAGCCAACCAGGCTCTCCTACAGTTTTCTCATCAACCTGTGGAAGAAGAAGGAGGAGGAAAAAGAAAGTTGAGGGTTTAGAAATCTACACATATACAGAAGTGTGGACTACTGCACGGCATTCTCAGATTCAGAATTAATCCCAGTTGAAATAAAAGGCATTTCCTACAAATTATTAGGTTTCCATTTCTCATCGTGAACAGATTATCTTTTTAAATTTTATCAAAGTTAATACATGTGGGCAGGCATGGTGGTGTGTGCCTTTAATCCCAACACTCAGGAGGCAGAGGCAGGTAATCTTTGTGAGTTTGAGGCCAGCCTGTTCTACACAATCAGTTCCAGGGTAGCCAGAGTTACATAGTGAGACACTGTCTCAAAACAAACCATCCCCCTCCAAAGTTAATATATGAAAATAAGTTATAAAAAAAGTAGCATTATATACAGTTCACAACCAAAAAATTAGTTCCCTACTCCATGTATATGTATATGTGTGTGTGAATATATATCTATATATTTAACAGAACTCACAAAGCACTGGTTGATCTTAAACTTGTGACAATCTGCCTATGACAATTATCATGCCCAGCTTCAAATATTATCTATAGTGTTACTTCTTGGATTTATTTCAGTCCTTAAAAAATATCTGTTGGCTGTTGCTTACAAAAAGATTCACCTCTCTTTCATTGTACTTCTTACTCTATCCATATTGTTACATAATTTTTACTCAGGTATAATTAACATCTATGTTACAGCTTTATAAACCCCTCACATCTGACTTATACAGTATTTTGCTGATTTCCTTTCTTGTAAACTTTCAATATCCTACAGTTAGTCACTTTTGCGGGACTTAGCTGAACTGGAAAACCTCTGGGTACTATTTTCCAAGTAGTAAAAAACCAATTTCTTTTTTTTCCCCTTAAATACTTTTCTTTTTCCTACAGTATAACAGCCTCAAGCTAACTGTGTCTCCTGCTCTTCCTGGTAGCTGCCTTAAACAGGGACCTCACCTCAAAGTTTATGGTTGGTCACTTTGCCTTGTGCTATACACTTCCTGAACAGGCCCATCTGCTCCTAGGATTTGGTCAGTGCTCTCACGGGATACTGAATCCTAAAGCTCTAATCTCAGGATGGACTAATTTCCCAGAGGGCAATCTCCAACTTCTAACTCCTGCACAATGTCTTCATCTAGACAGCAGCTTAAACCCATCTGGAGTCTAAGGCTAAGCCTACCTCCCTGGTCCTGGGCCTAAGCTCTCAGATTGTTATTCATTTTCCTCTTTCGTAATGGTGGGGAAAGGTGCATATTTAGAATTAGCTGGTTGGACTCAGCTTAGATGATTCGGTTTTGTTGGCAATGTCCAAAGTCAGGTGCCAGGGAAGAACACTCCTTCTTCACTCAGTCAGGCCTTATCACGATATCTGGCTTTGGTCACATCAATGTCGTGGAGTTTTACAGCTTGTTTAATCGGATGCTTGTTGGCCTTGACACCCACAGTGAGCACAAGTGTGCCATTGTCTTCTGTCTTCATGGCTGACTCCGTGGTTGGGGACAGTTGATGCTGGCACCGTGGTGAGCTTGTTTCTTCTGGGTGCACTCTTCTGAAGGTATATGGGCTGCCTCCAGGGCCACAGAGTCTTGGGGACTGGAAGATGGGTGACATGAGGATCTTCTGCTTGTGGCTATGGACTCCTTTTGGCACTGTCCGCCTGGTTTTCCAGGCATTCGCTTTGGCTTGGGTTTTGGGGAGGTCAGACGCTTCCTCCTTTGCGTTCATCTTTGATTACTATTACTCTCACCATCAAAACTGAAGCTCTTACATACAAAAAACCTGTGGTTCTTATCTCTAATTTACATCTACAGCGAAACTGGTCTCGTCATCCTAAAAACAGTTCTTTTTTAAAAATCCCAGTAAGTAATAGCATCTTTTTTCTGTGTAACATAAATTATTACAATCTTTACTCACACTCAGATTTGGTTAAACTGCTTCAACCAAGGTGGTGTTCTCCCATGAAAAGAAACCGCTATAACTGAGGTGAATGTGCTGATTATTTATGTCTACACATTCCTTTGATACTGGCACAATCAGCACTTGTGTATCCATGTGTATCTTTCAGTTGTCTGTGAGCCTTTATTTACTCCATCTAGCACAGCACACATCTCCTTACCTCAATGAATAAATGAACCTGTCAATGGTTTCTCATCTCTATTTTCTCTTTTCTATTGGATATTTAATTTATTTACATTTCAAATGTTATCCCCCTTCCCAGTTTCCCCTCCACAAGCCCCCTATCTCATGCCCCCTCCCCCTGCTTCTAAGAGGGTGCTTCCCCACCCACTCACCCACTCCCACCTAACCGTCCTAGCAACAGTGTTACATTCTCAAACTATACCGATTCCACTAAAACTTTAAAACTCACTTTTCAAGTTAACATACTAAGTAGTGGGTCTTGTCACTGTGTTGTCATGCATGCATGTCCTTTATTGGGTTTTAATTTCTCTCCATCCTCTACCCTCTGCACTGCTCCCAAATCTACTGATCCCGTTCCTCCACAGTTTGTAAAAGCGACTTTTTGAGATGTAATTAACATAATATTTCATAGTGATAATATATTTTGTATATTTATATGCCTTTGATAAGATAATAAGGCACTCTTACCCACAGTTTCCTCTTGCTGCACTCTGAGCTCTCTCTCCTATACCTCACCACACCTTCTGGGAAACACTGGCCTACTTTATGTTACTATAGGTTAGTTTGCATTTTATATAATAAAATTTTGTAATATTTTCTTGTTCTGTTTGCCTCCTATATGTAAAATATTTTTAGAAATATATAAAATTCAAATATAGAAAACATAGTACAATGTTTTGTAATTAGCTTACTCATGAGCAGAAAGGCTTTCATTTCTTTTTTTTTTTTTTGGTTTTTTTTTTTTTTTTTTTTTTTTGGTTCTTTTTTCCGGAGCTGGGGACCGAACCCAGGGCCTTGCGCTTCCTAGGTAAGCGCTCTACCACTGAGCTAAATCCCCAGCCCCAAGGCTTTCATTTCTTACCTGAATTATATCCCCAGAATTAAAACTCATCTCATCATGGTTCCTTGCTTCAAAGGGGTACAATGCTCTATAATTCACCAAAGCACGGGCTGTCTCACCTGAAAAAAAGATAATTACCATCGTTTGTTATTTGAGATTATACACATCTGTATCATGATTCAGTAAAGAGCTTAACATCTAAAACAGAAGTGAGCATCAAGCAGGATAACAGAGTTCTGCTCAAGTCAGACTTGTTAGGATCCAGATGTGTGACTACTCAGGGAGTCAATACAAAGCAAAGACACACGCTTGTCCTAAGTGACGTGGGAGGCAGCTAAACAGTGATGCCTCACAGACTGAGGCATGCGCATGGATCTGAGGGAGGGAAGGTGGGAGCACAGCAGCTGTGCACAGTGCAGTATCTAAGCAGGGGAGAGACGTGGTCACATCAGTGGAGGTGAGACTACGACAGAGAAAGAATGTACATAAGGGAAGCCACGAGAGACCACTGAGTAAACAGGACTGGGCAAAGAAACATCTGTAGGTTTACTAGTTTGTTCTAAAGGGAAAATTGAAGGACTCACAAACATCCTGGACTTGATACGTTTAAAAATGTTATGTTAAAAAATACGAACATACTACATCACTATCACGGATCCAGACGTTTACATATCTAAAAATAGGTGTACTATTGAAGTATGTTAGAATGGGCTCCAAACTGTATGAGGAATTATGACTTCTAAGAAAAGGTTGATGTTAAAAAAGACTTAAAATTGTATTACTGTTTTGGTCAAATAAGGGGCTCGGCTACATTGGTAAGCAGAGTAAATATTTACGATTGCATCCATTCTGAAAATTGTAGGTGATCTTCTATGTGAGTCAATAACGCCACCCTGTCTGTTGTGCTATGTTGCGGTTTCTACCCTTAGTTCCCACATGTGGATACACTTTTCACACACATTCAATTTAAAATGAAACTTAAAGGTGAGCATCTTTTGGTTTATTATTTTTATTTTGTTTGTTCTTAGCAGGTCTACCTTATCCTTACTTTGTTTTGCCTCAGTTTTTCGTTCCTCTTCTTGAGTTCTGTCCTGTGACTTTTCTTCCTGGAGTCGCTTTTGTTTTTCCTCTTCTTCTTTTCTAATACTTTCTTTCCACAAGTTTTCTTTTCCTTGCTTTGCTTTCCTTTTAAATAAGAGAAATGAAGAGTTTACATAATATCCTAATATGTGGGACACAAAACCAAAACAAACTGACAGGCATACTGGAAGATCTGGTTCCCATTGGCTGGAGAACCAGCAAGGAATACTGAGGGAGGGGAAGGGAAACCAGTCAGCCAAAGAGAGACACAGACTAAGGTGAGTTGGGGTGTACAAATGAGAACGCTGCAGACTTCAGGTTCCCTGGGAATCCAAGATTAAGTAGGAAGGAGGCACGAGGCAAGTGTGAGGCTACTTTCTGCCTGGACTCCTCACAAGCCCTGCCTGCCTGTGGCTTTGGTTCCCTAAGCTTCAGCTTTATCAGAGTAGTGGAGACTGGCCAGATGGATCCTGGGACAGCCTTCAGCCTCTATCCCACTACAGCATGCTTCCTCAAGAAGCTATGCACTACTTTGAGTGGAATCTACATATCGCTCTTTCTCTTCTGGTCCCAGGTGCTGCAGGAGCCACGGCTTACCATGCAGACATGGCCAAGTCCAAGAACCACACCACACACAACCAGTCCCGAAAATGGCATAGAAATGGCATCAAGAAACCCCGGTCACAAAGATATGAATCTCTTAAGGGGGTCGACCCCAAGTTTCTGAGGAACACGCACTTTGCCAAGAAGCGCAACAAGAAAGGCCTGAAGAAGATGCAGGCCAACAATGCCAAGGCAGTGAGTGCATGAGCAGAGGCCATCAAGGCCCTCGTGAACCCTCAGGCCGTCAAGCCCAAGATACCAAAGAGCTCCAGCCACAAACTCAGCTGTCTGGCTTTCATTGCTCACCCCAAGCTTGAGAAGAGGACTCAAAGCTACATGGCCAAGGGTCAGAGGCTCTGCCAACCAAAGCCCAAGGTTCAAACCAAGGCAGAGGCCAAAGCTCCAGCTAAGGCCCAGGTTTCAGCTCCAGCCCAGGCTCCCAAGGGTGCCCAGGCCCCGGTGAAGGCCCCACAGAAAAGCTCCTGCCAGCGTGAAGACAGACGGACTGCTGTGACACACCTACCTACACACCATTTGCAGATGACCAGTGTCCTATGCTGTTTTTACAAATAAACTTGGAGACGAGAAAAAAAATCTACATATCAGAATAACAAACCAGGACCACCAAGTTTAAAGCAATTAGGAGGCTTCCACTTTTTTTAATTATCTAGAAGTTCCAAATTTCTTTAGCAATTAAGGAATAGAGACCTCAAAAATCAGTCAAGGTTCCCACTTTGATGATGGGGTATAATAAATAAGTGCTGTCCAATCCCAGAGATGTGTCCAGCCACAATCTCTGCTACTCTGTTAGAGCTGAGGCTTAGGGAAGGTACTAAATGTAGAAGTGGCAGCTCTCTCTGAATGAGGTCATAAGAATGAACGTGAGAGAGCTGTAATACACATTAGTTCTAATACTCAGCTGTCATGTCATAGAAACACTCCTAGAAGAAGAAAACTGCTATTGTCTAAGTGAATATAAACACTTTTTTAAGGTAACAATATAAAAAATTGTCTTTCAAAAAGCACCTTCTCCTGTCCATAGCTGTGCACTATGAACTATCTAGCTGCCCTAGATGGGGGATTGGATAGGAAAGTGAATACAAAGCAAGGGATGAGCTGGTGGCCTGGATCTGACTATTACAGCAGCATAAGCAACTCCAGAAAATTAGTTAGTTCTTCTGTAATCTTCTTAGCCATGCTAGTGAGTAAAAACTAGTCCAGAAGCAGGTGATGCCTCATCTAAAATATGATGATCTAACTATTACCAAAGCCTAGGAGAAGAAAAGGAATGCACCTGGGCAAACAGCCAAGAAACCAAGCTACAGTGCTAACATGAAGCTCTGAACTGAGGTCTACATTACTTGTATTCTCTTTAACTTCTCTGGTTTACTACAAAAGACAAAATGTAGGAAGTTGAATAAAATGAAAATATGGATTACTGATAATTCTAAGCCTGAGAAAAACTGTGGGATGCAGATATTCACAGAAAGTTCTTATCTCATGGACTGTATGATCGCTGCACAGATCCTCTGTGCAGTGGTAAACAGCACAAGGTAAGTGCCAAGTGAAGAACTTCACTGTCTTTATTTCTGTACGATTCTTTTAAAAATGATATATATGTGTGTTCATGCCTTTCTCTCTCTCTCTCTCTCTCTCTCTCTCTCTCTCTCTCTCTCTCTCTCTCTGTGTGTGTGTGTGTGTGTGCTCTCATGGCTACACATGTGCTAATGCATTTATGTGTACAGGTGCTCATGCTCATGCCTGTATGTGTATGTGTGTATGTGGTAGGAGCCAGAACACAACTTAAGGTGCCATCCTTAAAAGCCCTGTCCACCTCCTTAGGTAAGTGTCTTTCATTGGCTTGGAATTCACCAATTATGCTAGACAGGCTGGCCAGTGAATTGGAACTATGTGCAACCGCATTTTTACCTGGATTATGGGATTAAACTTGGGTCATCATACTTGCAACGCAAGCCCTTTACTGACTGAACCCTTCCCTTCTGTGTTGTTCTAGTATCTCTGGCTAGGAGGCCATGGACAGAGTGTACCTGGAATGACAGTAAAGTCCTTTAACTGTCTGAAGCCACAACTACATAAATGAGGAATCCAGGAGGAGGAAGAATACAGAGTAGATCCACATCCCATGCAAAGCTGTCACTCCAGGAGTGTTGACACTGGTCATTAAGGCTACTAAGGACAGAGGCTTGCTAGGCGGGAATGTGCTTCTTCTCTCCCAGTGTCTGTTAGCTCTTCACAGTTGTTACTCATCTGCTTCTTACTAAGGAGGAGAATTACTGGCACACTAATATTTGTTTACCAACCATTCCAACTTCTAGCACTGGAGAAATAAAGGATTTTACTGACAAAAGACCAAAGCCCCACACAAGCCCCATACAGATGCTAAAGAAAAGGTTTATGCTTCAGATGTCCCCGCCCATCCCTCTGCTCTAAATGGAGATGATCGATATATCTTAGTGGCACCGAGAAATTAGTTCATGGGTTTTTTTCTTTAATGACCTTCCAGAGAACAGACAGATTTACTGGAGAGAGGAGAACTAATGAGGGTTCATTATGTGCAATGTGCAAGATGTAAGTGATTCCAGCTACATTATTTATTTAAAGCCTACATTTATCTATGAGGTAAACCGTATTCTGTTTCTCAAATAGAGAAACTAGGCTTTAGAAAGATAAATGGTCTGTTTTCTGGAGTCCCTCAAATAGTAAAGGGAAGACGAAGAATTCTAACCCAGGTCTGACTCCCACGTCCTTATCTTTCACTAGTAGACCATATAATTGTTTTATGGAAACTTAATGCCTAAAAGGAGAATTGAACTTATAAAACTGGAATCTGAATAGTATTTAAAAATAATACTTTAATTCCCTTTCCATTTTCACAAACAAAAGCAATGTGCAACAAAAGCTAGAATTTTATTTTGTTTGAGACAGGGTTTCTCTGTGTAGCCCTGGCTGTTCTGGAACTCACTCAGTAGACCAGGTTATGCTGGAACTCACAGTAATCTGCCTGCCTCCGCCCCTGAGTGCTGGGATTAAAGGTGCACACCAACACTGCTCAGCAGAATTTTAATAGTAATATACAAGACATTCACAACACATTCATTTAATAGTAGTATAGTACAGAACAAGGTTATATTAATTACCTTGCAGCCTCATCTTCTAGTTTCTTTTTTTGAATTTGCTCTAATCTTTTCCTTTCGAGTTCCTTCAATTTGTCACGTTTGATTTTATGAAGTTGTTCAAGGGCTAATTGCTGTGTATTATAGCTTTCTCTGAGTTCCTAAGGATAAAATACAAGTTAAGTCAATACTTAGGTATTTTAATCATTTAATAATATAGCATTTGCATTAAAAACAAATTACTAAGACAAGTATAATTGAATTTAAAAGATTTAAAGGTTAAAAAAACCTATCCACATGATATAAAAGTTTTAAATACAGTAAGTACTTCATGCATCTACTAAGACAAATATTTATTTCTACATCAGTTCATGTATAAAGAACATAAAATATTTAATAAACCAATTGTTTGAAGTATTACTTTTGATAGAAAATGCAATTCATTAAAATATGGAAAATTTGCTTATAATAACATTTAAAGAAAAATTTTGTGAACTGTATATGTGTAGGTGTGTGAAGTGTGTGTGTGTGTTGGGGGGTGTAGGCCAAAGATCAAGGTCAGACTTGGGTGTCACAGAAGCTGTCCTTGGTCTGACACTTGCCTAGTGCTTTGGGCTGGCTGGCTAACAAGCCTCAGGGACCTGTCTCCGTGCTAAGACCACAAGTACACACGGTGACTTCTGAGATGTGGTTTTGGCAGGTCTCAGTGTTTCTTGTATTTCCATTCAGAAGCAACCACTACACTTGGTCTAAAAGATCACAGCACTCATTTCCCTGTTCAGAATGACTGCTCAAAAGGACATGAATATGATCCAAGCTGGGTCAGATATTTTTCCGGGATCCAGACACCTTGATTAAGTATTGTAAAGAGAAACTTGTCTGTCTGGCTCATTAAACTGAGATAAACTAAATCTGACTCCCTTACTACCCAGGGAGGACAGGACTGACAGGAATGAGGTCAACATAAAACACAGAGGAAAAGACCAGAGAGTGAGGCAGAGCTGAGGACCCAGGAACCCCGTCTCCAATTCTATTGCTCAGCGTGGGGAATGGCCTTTCCCAGAGGCTAGCCTCCCACTCACTCTCATCCTGGCTATCTTTGAATAGCCACTATTTTGAATCTATAGAATTCTTAACAAGAGTAGAAAAAAAAAAGAAAGGAAAAAAAAAGAACGAAAAAGAGGCTGAAGGAAAGAGAAAACTAACAATAATCAACAAAACAGAAACAAAAGAAAAGAAAACAAAGAAGAAGGGGAAAACCCTAAAATAATCAAAAGAAACGTAACGGTGAGAGAGCTAGACAATATTTGAATATATTGTGGTTGTTGTTTTTAAATCTACAGTGTCCCCTTACTCTCCTAGTGACAAAACTCTAAACCCAAAACAGGAAAACCTGTGTTTCCAGAGTCGAGCTAAGCCAGAGGTCAACCGACTGAGCTGTGTGGCCTAAGGGGTAGTGTGGTGACCGAGACTGCCCAAGCGTCTGGGACTTACACAAATGCTGTGTTCAGGTTAAGTTTCACACAGCTCTTAGCTTCCATAATTTTATTTGTTATTTTTGTCTCTAAATTCTACTGAAAAACAAAACAGTGTGATGGTTATGTGGAGAAGTAGGCTGGTTTAATGTTAAGAAGCATGTCTCTAGGAGAAGTTCACAAAACTTTGAGTCAAGTTCTGTCAATTACACTTGTATCATCTCCTGAAAGTTTTAGCTTCCTAACCCGAATGCATCTCAAGAGCTACTGTTCACATAAAATTAATTAATCCACGTAAAGTACTTATAGTATTGCATGCTTCATACATAGATTTTCAATAAATATTAGCTATTAGTGGTGGAAGCCAGGACCTGTCTAATATTAGTCTCCAACTTATCCCTGAGATTGAGTGGCAGTAACTTTCCAAGGTTTTATTTTAAGCCTTGAGTCCTTGAAATAGGCTTTCTTCCAATAGCTGACTTAGGCAAAAAGTCTAATAATTGGGATCTCTCCCAGCAAAGATTGAGTAATTCTTATAGTTTCAAGTTTTACCAAAATCTAGGAAGTTGAATAAGATATAAAAGATACTCATTTACAGACACTGGGACACTGTCAAGGCACCAGAGACAGTGCGATCCTGTAGAGAGGAAATGAGAGAAAGGTGACGGGTACCTAACACCCAGTGCTTCCTCCTTCTAGGCATACAGCCATCTGAGAAGCTGAGAGAAAGTAGTGGCATCCATCTCTGAGAAAGGCTGGAATAAACGTACTGGAATTCTGTTGGAGAAGAGTGCTAATGCTTTGAATCTGCAGGCCCAGATGTTGAAGGTCCTGTCCCCAATTGGTTTTTGATCTATCAATAAAGATGCCAGTGGCCAATGGTTGAGCACAGGGCAGGACACTGAGAGTTGCCCAGGTAGGATGCAGGGAGAATCAGAAGGACTAGAGAAGAAGAAGGGCACGCAGTAATAGCAGGAGATAAAGTCAACCAGCCATGTGAGTTTCCAGGCCTGGGGTAGAAAGGGAAGGTTTAAAATGCCCAGTCTTGAGTTAGCAAAGGCATTTTATGATTAACTGGTGTGTGTGTTTTCCATTTGAGGGTCCAGGATACCTTCTGGGCGGGTGCACACCTGGGACTCCTTAGGAGTTCAAAGTGGTGCAGCCAAAATAACTCATGCTACAGAATTCCCCTAGAAGTGCACATTTTGATTGTCTATCATGGGCCCCTCAGAAGTAAGGAGTAAGTGAGGGGCTCTGGGTTCCAGAGAGCTGCATTCTGTTCCCATCGTGGTATGGAACATGTATCAGGCAAGCAGACACATTTTGGAGCAGTAGCCAAGAATATACATGTGTCTGATCTACAAATGTGAGGCAGGCATGCAGGCAGGTAGGGAGGGAGAAAGGGAGGGAGAGAAAGAGAGAGATGAGAACGAGTTAGCTACTGGGAATGGTCTAGGCTTTTGAAACCTCCCAGAGGTTTCAACCTCCACTCCCAGAGACATACCTCCTCCAACATGGCCACACCTCCTGATCCTTCCCAGGCAGTTCTACCAACCAATGGTCAAACTTTTAAACATATGAATCTACGAGGGCCATTCTCATTCAAACCACCACAGAAGTATGCCAGTCCTGCTTTGAATCAGCTCAGTCAGTAATTAAACTAAAGTGACTTGTTCCATTCTTTTGCCAAAAGCAAAAGAAAATCACTTTTGGAAAGAAGTTAACCATGCTTATCAAATCACAAATGAATATCCAAACTATTTCTGTGAATTTATTTTCATATAAAAAGCTTGGCTGGAGGGGTTGGGGATTTAGCTCAGTGGTAGAGCGCTTGCCTAGCAAGCGCAAGGCCCTGGGTTCGGTCCCCAGCTCCGGAAAAAAAAAAAAAAGCTTGGCTGGAATTCAACAACAACAATAAAAAGTATGTATACTAGAAGTCAATGAAAAAGGGCTAGAGAGATGACTCAGGAGTTAAGGCTTCTGTTTCAGAAGACTCGGGGTGGATTCCCAGCACCCACTCTGCAGCTCACAACCATCTGCAACTCCACTTTCAGAGGATTTGACATCCTCTTCTGGCCTCTACAGGCACTGGGCATGCACATGGTATACAGACATACAAGCCAGCAGATTAATATTGATATTAAATAAAACAAGGATGCAAACTGTAGTCTCTAGGATACCTACTACCAGAAAAATAAAGGAAGGTATAGCTAGGTCAGAGAAGGAAGAGGTAGAGTGAATGCAAAAAAACCACTCAGTTCCTATCCCTCCCAGAAGGAACTACAGACAGACAGTTAATGGTTGCTGGGGAAGAGGTGGGTGTAACCTTTGTTAAACTGCCATAGCTTAAGTAAATAACTCTCCACCCATGCTCAGGCATAATCCCAATTAAATGAAGTAGGCTTTTAAAAAAATGCAAGGAGGGGGTTGGGGATTTAGCTCAGTGGTAGAGCGCTTGGGTTGGTCCCCAGCTCCGAAAGAAAGAACCAAAAAAAAAAAAAAAAAAAAAATGCAAGGAGGAGAAAGACTTTTTAGAAAGTATAGGAAGGATAATGGTGGTGGACTATGCTCAAAGTCAATCATGTATGTACAGGAAACTGAATAGACAGGCAGGTAGGTGCAGGGACTATGCTCAAAGTGTTTAATATATGTGCAGGAAATGGTAAACAAACAAATAATGCACTAAAAAAAGAGCAAGGTAAGAAAAAGAACATAAAATAGATGAGACAAAATAAAAGAAAAAAAATTTACAGTCCAAATCTGTCAGTAAGTTTATTAAACAGACTACTACTCCAATTAAATATCTAACTGAAATTATAAACTATAACTATGATACTTGAAAGATAAAATGCAAATGAAATATATAACAGTTTATAAATAAGGTAGAAAAAGGTATTCCATGCCAACAGGGCAAAAGAAAGGCAGGAGAGTTAGACTAATATATCAGGAAACATCCTTGAAAAAATTGTGTGTGTGTGTGTGTGTGTGTGTGTGTGTGTGTGTGTGTGTGTGTGTGTGTGTTGTGCATGCTTCTGTGCATATGCATTAACACATGATTGTAGGCCAGAAGTCAACTTGAGTGTCTCTCCTCAGGCTCTCTACCTTGTTTTTGAGACAGAACCTCACACTGGGACCTCAGGCTCACGAATTAGGACAGGCTGGCTCGGCAGAAAGCCCTGGGGTTACACTGTCTCTGCCTCCCCTTCATGCTGTATCCACTACCTCCTACACTGGGCTCATGAGCATCCCATCATGTGAGGAATTCTCTGTGGGTAAATTGGGATTAAACTCAGGTTTTCATGCTTGCATACCTCCACAGCCGGCACTTTGCCAAGTGAGCTATCTCCCCAGGTTTCCTAGTCCACTTGTTTGTTTGTTTGCTTTTGGACAGGTTCTTACTATATAGCCAAACTGGATTCAAAGTCACTTGTAGCTCAGGGTGGCCTAGAAATTGCAGACCTCCTGCCTTAGTCTCCCAGTGCTGGGATAACAGGCGGAAAAACTAGTCCTTAAGACAAGAAGCAGCTCTAGAAGAGATGTCATGACAGATGGACCTATCCACCAGTAAACTACAGCAATTTAAAATCTACTCACACTAGCGGCATAGCCTCAAAATCTGTAAGAAAGCAAAATTAAAAGAGACAAACACATAAGCAAAGTGGGAAATCCTCATCCCAATTTCTATTACTGAGAGAAAACAGCAGGTAAGGAAAATGAGCAAACCACAGCACTGCCTTCACTACAGGGCAACAGGTTGTAATCCAAGGGCCAATGCACTGCTGAGGGTTTAAAATTATTTTTAGGAGAATTCAGAAGGACATGAATGTGGCTAAGAACAAAATTGATTTTTATTTTCACTAACTTCCATCTGAAATCCAGCATTTCCATCAATATCAAATGTAAGCCAACAAACCGCCACGAAATTACTCATACTTATGTTATTTTCAAAAATAGAAACTAAAGATGGTCTTGTAGTTGTAGATTACTTAAACCAAAGCTCCTCCCCCATGCCTCAAAGCAGTTCTTCAGGTCCACACTTCCTGCTGTTGTACCTCATCTTGGAGAGAAGATGTACACCTGACACATGAATTACCCCTTGCCAGCTGGAGGCTACCACTAACAATGCTGGTGCTGGCAGACTGCTTTCCTTCTATGGAAAAGCACTTCCTCAGTTACTCAATAACTGGTCAATAGTGGTAGGTTTTTTTTTTTTAAATCACACTAGATATTTTAGAGATTTTGTGCAACTCTTTGATAAGAACAGCAAAAGTACTTGTATAGCACATGTGGGTTCACAAAACACCCCACCATGTGCCTGTCCCTGTGTCTTTGACCTCTATATTGATGATCCAATCAAAACCTACCTCTGAGATCAGACCTTTTAAGTGCCTTTTAACGGAACGTTCCTACTAGCATGCCTTGAGTTCTGTTAACATCTAAACCAGAACAACCACTGGGGACATACCCTATTCTTCGTACAGTAAGTTCTTGGCTTCTGAACTGTTGCCATTTCAAGGGTTTCTCAGTCTCACTGAGCCTCCCCAACTCGGTGGGCTTTGGCATTCGCTTTCTTCCTCTGTGGTCCTTTCACTATGATGCAGACACTGTTTCAGAGTTGTCTTTGTCGTGACTCTGTGTTAAAATCTGTAACCCCCCTTCCCTTCCAGCTTCAGCATCTTAGCTGCTAAATCTATATGGAGCCGTGAACCGACCTCACTCGCCGTGTCTGTGCTTGTATCTAAGAAGCTATAAATTAGTGAAGGGAAATCCTATCATTAGGCATGTTCTTCAATGTAAACTCATGACCTGGAATAAAAGAGACAGTTAACACTGCTCAACACACTGTCTTCTTCTCTCACGCTTGTGCTCACCCACCCCATCCACCAAGGCTGATCTCTCTCTCTCTCTCTCTCTCTCTCTCTCTCTCTCTCTCCCTGCCCCTCCCTCTGCTGAAATTTCCTAATTCCCCCATACACTCTTTTTCCTAAACACCTCAACCAGGGTTAGAACTCTCACTGATCTATTCCTCCAGCCTGTGGAAATATTTGTTTTAAAGAAATTCTTTTATCTATGATACGGTTTTTTTCTTTTTTCTTTTCATTCTTTCATCCATTTTTTCTTCTTTTGTGTGTGTGTGTGTGTTCACATGTGTATATATGTGTAAACCAGATCATCAACATCAGATATCTTTCAGCTTATTTTTCAATTTATTCTTTTTAATTTCATATAATGTGTTGTGATCATATTCATACTCCTTCCCCAACTCCTCCCCTAACTCTCTACCCACCCAAGTTCATATTCTCTTTCTCTTTTAAAAATAAAGCAAACGGGGTTGGGGATTTGGCTCAGTGGTAGAGCGCTTACCTAGGAAGCGCAAGGCCCTGGGTTCGGTCCCCAGCTCCGAAAAAAAGAACCAAAAAAAAAATAATAATAATAATAAAGCAAACAAACAACCCTATGGAGTCTGGCTTGTGTTGGCTGACCACTGCTAGGTGTGGGGCTGGCCTGTGCCTGGAGTATGGTTGACATGGCATCCACTTTCCTTGAGACAAGGTCCCTTACCTTCTAGTCTCCCTAGCACTGGGATTACAGGTGGCTGTGCCACATCTGGCCTTCTTACATAGGCCCTTTGCATGGTGACCATGCAAGCAGGGACTGGGACCTATGGTTACCATACTCCACACAATCAGCTCTCATCCCCTCACATCTCCTGGTGCTCTTTGTCCCTTCATTTAACATCTCTCAGCCTCATGCCTTCCATTCTTGTCGGGGTGCCTCAGAAGCAGTTAACAGTCTTCATTCCCAGCCACTGCTGACCCCCTGCACCCAGCTTCTGCTCACTCTGCAACTCAGATGGTACTTTTTTCAGGGGAGTCCTCAGAGGACCCTGCTGCAGGAGTCAGTGGAAGTTTTCAGCACTGTGTTAAGTGATCCCTCTGTATCCCCTTACAGCAACAACTAAAAAGGCTTCTTTTCCTGCTTTCTGTAACCACAGAAAGTTTCCTAGCCACTGACTAACAGATTTCACACCCCTTCAGTGTCCTAAATTGCCTCTGATGAAAGTATCAATAAGCAGTGAAAAACTAGAAGGCAGGAAGCAGAAGGAAGAAAGTAAAGCAGGACAGAGTGGTCTGCTGGCCTGTGGAGAATCAATGCTAACTGGAAGGATCAGACTAGTCAATGAGTGAGTATAGTCACAAATCTACACTAGACACATTTTACAGTGAAGAAACTCACACTTTAGTCTATATGATCCGTAGCAAAATTCTAAGACCAGATAACCTGGTCAGTCATTTCTAACATTTGGGACTCTGCTGCTACTACCTTTTGCAATCTGCCTTACCTTTTGAAAGAGTGGAGATGTAATTAATTACTGTGGAATATGTAAGGAACTGCATATTGCATTCATTTTAGCACTGAATACTTGGGTAGGCAAGTGTTTAAGTCACCTGTCTTTAAACTCCATTAAAGGAGGACTTCACTGACTATATTGAATAGTCTGTATTTAAGGACACAGCAAACATATGATTTGCACATATTAATTTTTATCTCAAGGGTAAGTATGTCAGAGTACAAGACCTGGCAAGTAATTACTGATTCTTTGCATTTTCCCCTTACATTCGAATTAGGATGCAGCCTGATGCACACAAGACATGCTCCTACCCTACACTGAAGGAATTAGAAACCTAAGTAAGTAATGCTTCAAGGGACATGGGTGATCCACTCTTCAGATTCCCTCAGTTCTCTCCTGAAGCACCCCATTAGGTAACCCAGTCCACAGGGATGGTGTCAGGGCGGAGGCCTTGGACAGCCTTCCTGATTTCTGGCATTAGACTCAAACAGGCATTTAGGCAGCAGAAGCATATTAGAGCAAACAGAAGGAAAAAGGGTTTATTGTATACGTTATTCCAAACAAAGATAATCAGATAAAGGCAAAGAATAGTCCAGTTTAAAAAAAGAAAACAGTAAAACAACTTAAAAAAAAAGGAAGCTAGATATTAGAAAATAACCTTAAGTAAGAGGAAGAGGTTGTTGAGACAGCTTAGCAGAGACAAAAGGCACTGAAGAACAGAGTCATCCATATTCCCACACTGTAAGATAAGGCAGACAAAAGGCCAATTAAACTATGCACAGATGTAAAAAGGAATTTAAGGAAGAAAACAAGACTGGCTTGTTTGACCAGTACTCATATTTTAAACTTTTCTAAAGAATACATCTTTGTGTGAAGTCCACTGTCAGCACTATTCACCTGTCTTCTGTCCTTAACTGAAGTCACCATGGCTTTTTCTTGATCATACTGCTTATTTCATAGTTGTTGCTAATGTTTCTCCAGTAAGTCATTAGAGAATTACTATACAAAACTGTATGCTCTGATAACTTCACGAATAGTTAGCCAAGGATGAACTGAGACCACTCCCAAATCTGAATGATGTTCCATTAGTCTAGTTTTAGATTTCACTACCTCCATTCATAGCTTGAGTATCCAACTAACATTTTATTATCTCTTTCGGTATGGCTTCAGTGTCCAATCACCACTGTCCCACAAGGAAACGTGCAGCGTGCTTGGGCATCTATCTGCTCTGCCGTGGGGGCAAACAGTAAATCGTGAACTTGACTTTTCAGATAAAATTTATGGTCTCAGATTCACTTTAGGTTTCATTAAGCATTGTATCATTTCTTAAAGGTTATTTATATTAGAACAAAGACACAAACAAGCAAAGAAAAGAAGAAGAATCTGGTGTGTTAGAAGACCTACCATCAGAGCAATTTGGAAATTTCCATCTTCACCCCTCCTCCCCATTTTGAGAAAGGCTCTCAAGTGGCCCAAGGTGGTCTTAAACTCTTTAGGCTGCTGAGGAATGGCCTTGAATTCTGACCCTTTTGTGTCAGCTTCCCAACTCCTGGGATTTACAGGTGAGCACCACCATGGCCAGTCTGTTTTCTACTTTAGAGTGTTGCTAACATTACCGCTCAAGTGCTGGCAACGGCAGCTGTCTGAGATGCACAGATGCCAATAAAAGGAGCATAGTCAGCAAACCCTGGAGACTCTGAGGAAAATATTTCGTCTCCTGACACAATGTTTACTAAACTTCAGAGAACATCACATCATCAAAACCAATACTATGATTCCAGTGGCTGAGACAAGCAATTATGAAAAGGTAATACATGTGTTTAGCAAGAAGCAGCTGTGGAGCATGAAGATAATAGGAGACAAATACCTTCAGTTGATTGTTGAATGAGTCCATTTCTGAGAGCTTAGATGCAGTTTCCTTTTCAAGAGCATCTAATTGTTCTTTAAGTCTTTGGCATAATTCTTCCTTTTCTGATGACTTTTTATGAAGTAAGCTGATCCCTGAATCTAAAGTACAAAAATATCAAGTCAGGTCACATCTGGCAGATGCTCATGTCATTTCCTGTCTGGTCAAATGATACAACTAAAGAGATACAAAAAGTATACAACACTGAGACAAGACTTTTATTCCCAAATAATACCTTGTAAATGTCCTCAAAGGAAGTGGATATAAATATTGGTTCTGTACTGAAAGATCAGTACTTGAAAAACTCCACGTCTGAAAAGGTGTTTGAGGGCTGGAGAGATGGCTCAGTGGTTAAGAGCACTGACTGCTCTTCCAGGGGTCCTGAGTTCAAATCCCAGCAACCACATGGTGGCTCACAACCATCTGTAATGAGATCTGATGCCTGATGCCCTCTTCTGGTGTGTCTGAAGACAGCTACAGTGTACTTATATATAATAAATAAATCTTTAAAAAAAGACAAGAAAAGAAAGAAACAGTGTTTCACCAAACACAAGGGGCATGCTATCATCTACCTCATTAAGTGATGTGAGTCTAAAGCCATGGCCTAAAGTGTGACTCACAGTAAGTGCTCAGTTAACAGAATATGCTCTTAAAGTACCTTCTTACTTACTTATAATGATCTCAAGGACAGAGAACTACCCACAGCAAAAACCCAGTAAGTATTAATGACAGGATTATATAATAACACATTTTAAGAGGTAAAGAGAGAGGGTTTCACTGTACATGATTTTTTTTAAAAGATTATACAAGCATAGAAGATAGAGAAATTAGGTATAAAAAGAGTGTTCTGTATTAAAATGAAATAGTAAAATTTCTACCTAAATTCATAACTTAAAATTTTGTATTTTGAGGGTATAGAAATCAAGTATAAGTTTGAATAAAATTAAACATATGGAGTAAAATGCTAAGGCCTCCTGCATCTGAAACCCCAACTTCTCCTTTTAAGCATTTGTAATGAATGAATGAATGAATACACATTAAGATATGTGAACATTCATTCATCTTTTACTTAATAGTCTCATAGTATCTTCTGTGTTCCGTAACATTCATATATTTATTTACTTAGTTAAGCTTTGGTGATAGTAGAGATTGAAACAGGCTTTGTGCGCGCGCGTGCGCGCGCACACACACACACACACACACACACACACACACACACACACACACACACACACACACACGGTGAGCACTTTACCACAGAGCCACAAACCCAGTCTAAAGTTTAATAATATATTTTATCAATTAGGACATGAAGGTCTAGTTCCATTTCCATAGTAGCCTATGGTATGCCTGTTTCATTTAAAAGTAACCCTTTTTATGGTAAGCAGCATTCTACTCTGTTCCTTGGAGCTTAACTGCACACACTTTTATTTTCTCTACCTGCTTTCCTATTGAACATCTGTCTCTACCCTGTCTGTTGCATAGAGGTTACAAGGGACATGCATGTGCACATGCCTTAAACAGTGGTTTACTTCTTTCAGATCCACACTCAGATGTGGGTCATATGATAGTTCGATTTTTCATTATGTAAGGATCTGCCTTACTATTTTCTATAATAGCTATTCTGATGTACCTTCCCACCACGGTGTGCCAGATTTTCCTTTACTCTTTCTGACAACATCTATCCTAACTGGTATGAGGGACAACTCAGTGATAAGCAATAGCGATCACCTTTCAAATACTAGTAATTTTATCCCTTTAGGGGGAAATAAATGTCAATTTAAGTCTTCTGTTCATTTTTTTTGGGGGGGGGTTCTTTTTTTCGGAGCTGGGGACTGAACCCAGGGCCTTGCCCTTCCTAGGCAAGCGCTCTACCACTGAGCTAAATTCCCAACCCCTTTCTGTTCATTTTTAAATTGGACTACATGGGGTTTTCCTGTTTGTTTTGGAGATTTGGGGGGTAGAGGGGTGGGGTATATTCCTTATATATTTTGAATATTAAATCCCTAACAGCTATATGTTTTCTCTCAATCTATGGGTCATCTTTCATCTTGGTTGTGCAGAAACCTTTTAGTTTGATATAAAATGATTTGTTTCATATTTCTTCTCTTGTTTCTATGACAACTTACTATTTCTACTTTTATGTTTTGTGAGTTTTAAAAACTGTAATGGGGCTGAAGAGATGGTTCAGTGGTTAAGAGTTCTGGCTACTGTTCCAGACATCTAGGACTTGATTCCTAGTACCCCCATAGTGGCTCACAGCTCTATGTAACCCCAACTGTAGCAGATCCAATGCCTCTTCTGGCCACCTCACTCACTGCATACATGTAGTGCCCAAACATATATGCAAACAAAACATCCAAACACATAAAGTAAATGTTAAAAAGCTAAAACAAACAAGAGGACATGAGTTGGAGGTGAGATAGAGTGGCAGGGATGAATCTGAGAGGAGTTAGAGGGCAGAGTGGGAGAAATATGAGCAAAATACATTGTATGAAATTCTCAAAGAATTCATTTTATTAAAATGAATTATTTCATAAAAATTTTTATTAAAATGTTTGCAGAAGATGTCACGGTACGTTTGTCTGTTCTTTGGGGGTTTAAACCTTGCATCTTACATTAGGTTTTAATCTATCACTGTTGTTGCGGGGGTTGAAAGGGTCCTATTCTTTAGCCTAGGCTTACAAGGGGTTTGCTAGGCAGCCCAGACTGACCTCAGATCCCTAACCAGATCTCTGCCTCAGTCTATCAAGTGCTGCTGCAAGCATCACGCTGCCCACGCTTCTGTCCTGAACTCATTTTCAGCTGATTTTCAGGTCTAGGATAAGATAGGGGCTAACTTCACTCTTTTGCATATGGTTGTCCCACTTTTCCTACATTCTTCATACATGAGGGCATGCTTCCCCTGATTAGTACCTCTATCTAAACTGTGAATTAATAATAAATCTGCCCTTCCTTTAATTATTTCTTATCCAATATCTGGTCACAGCAATGAGATACATAGCTAATACAATTTATGATAATATTATTAACATTTAAATTTTTTAAATTTATGGGCAAAATATTATTTTAATAATGTCATTTAAAAAATAATAATATATTAAAATGATTTAGAAAAGAAATAAAACAGAGTCTTACCAGGTGTGTTACTGAGCTGCATGTTTTTAATTCTTTCATTCAATAGTTGCTTCTCAGGTACCAGATAGATAAGCTTATTTTGATATTCCTTTTAAAAAGAAAGTTAGAATCTTATTTAAAGCAATATAATTTCCAAGAATTTTTTGAAAACTTTAAAACATGATTTAATCTCTTACATGTTTATAGTACAGAATTAAATAGGATATAAAAAGAAAATATTTATTCAAATACTTAGGAATGGCTGGCTGAAATTTAAAGATAATCAAGAATGCCTTCATGAGGGTCTAGAGACCTAAACTTTCTATACTGTACTGGATGACAGCTGGAAAGAATGAGAAGGGCATCTGTGTACTGACAGCATGTGCAAGGAGGCCATGGCACTCCATCACAATTATGTACACATCAAAGAGGGACAGAACTCCTAGGGAGAAATAGGGAAGCATTTCAAGCATATAAGAAATGGCTTTAGGGGTTGGGGATTTAGCTCAGTGGTAGAGTGCTTGCCTAGCAAGCGCAAGGCCATGGGTTCGGTCCCCAGCTCCGGAAAAAAAAAAAAAAAAAAAAAAGTAATGGCTTTGCTGTGACACGAGGAAAAGTGATGTCCATCTTTGTGGTAAAAGAAGTTATGTGACACAACCCTCCAGGTGGACAATACTTCTAATATCCTTCTTTTCAAACAGCAATAATTGAACCAGACTCTACAAGTAAATAAGTACCAGGGTTTTGAGAGAAATATTTAATGTTTCCTCACCACAGCTCCAAAAAGAGTAATTTCTAATCAAAATTTCTTAAAATTAATAGCATAAGCTTTATTGCAATATAAGATATGGTAAGAATCTGTGTGTCCTGCCCAATTCCAGCACTGATACAGGACTCCCAGCTATAGTGTTAAGGGGTAAGGCTATAGGAAGTGATTAAGCCATGAGGACTTTCCCTCACTACGGGGATTAGTTCCAGCCTTGCTCACTTGGCATGCGAGAGCATACAGAAGTGACACTGCTTCTGTGGTGGGAGTAGACCTGTCAGACAGTATCAGTGCCTTCACCTGCAATGGACCAAACCAGTAAGAAAAGTCATTTTTATTTAAGTTCAAAGTGGTGCGTGTTCACGCAGAACCCAGCTCAGGCCTAGCCCGGGTTTAAGAGACCTATGGACTTTCTAATCTTTTGTTATCATAGTCTGCTAGAAACTCAGGGGCTCATGATTCCAAAAGCACAGTATCTATCGGAAGAACTGCCGATGACTGCATGTGGTTATGGACCATGCAGCAGCAAAAGACCTACCTGAAGTTCTTGCTGAAGTTGTTTGATTTCCATAATTTCCAGGTCACACTGTTTATCCAAAACTTCTAGCTCAGTCTTTTGTGTTTGCTTTCTGATTCGGACATCTTGTAGTCTGCCTGAGATCTGCTGATGTTTTCCATTCTGCCGGAAGATAATATACATACGTACAGTATATAGGTGTGAACACCTATAGGACAGGTCCCCCTCAGGAGAGAAGTATTCTTATTTAGTTAAGTTTCATTTTACATTTATAATTCAAAGTCAGTCTGAGGAGAAGGTCAAAGAACAATCTGTGGGAATCAGTCTTATCCTTGCACTACGGGTCCTCGAGACTGACCTCACTTGCCAGGTGTGGCATTCACCTGTGAGCCACCAATCAGTCCACCTTCTCCCATTTACAAAAAAAAACCCCATCAAAATGATGGTTTGAGACACTCCTATAGCACACAGAAGCTAAAGTTGTAGCACTGTGACGTGATTAATAATCATGGTATGTATACAAATTTATTTAAAGCCATAAAACAGCATCTTTCTGACTAAAGTTATTATGATGCTTTATTTTTAAAAATAATTTCAATGCAATTCAAGATAACCAAAAAAAAAAAAAACCAAAAAAAAACAAAAACAAAAACAAAAACCCCAAAACAAAACAATAGGCTTCCACTGCACAGAATCTACATCTGGGATAGTGCATAGGGAAACGTCCACCATGCAGAATCCTGCCATTCTAGCAAGGCTAGGCTTAGAGAGTCTAGACTGTTTTATCCTCTCCTCTTACATTTCAAAGAACTTGACCCACTCACATTTGATGTCTAAGAATCAGTTAAGTAGAGTGACTAATTAGTGTTTCTGACCGAAAACATCTAGGTAAGCAGCTTGGTGGTTTCTGTTTTCCTGCTTAGCAATCAAACCCTTGTGATCCAAGCACACCCTGGACAGGAAATGCCAGCATTGTGAGATCAGGTTCACAAAAACTCTAGGCGTACCACTGCTTCCAGTTCAAGGTGGAGACTTTTCTTTTTAGAATTCAGCCTGACAATTTCCTCTTGTTCTCTATTCTTTTGATTGAGAAGCTCCTGTCGACGGATTCTTTCCCATTCTAAACGCCGTTGTCTTTCAAGCTCCTGTTTTGCTGCCTAAATAAAATTAACAAATTACTGTTAACATTTAAATTTATGAAACTCTGCGTTATTCAAAGTCTCATGGGATGACAGCATTTCGGAGTGGATGGCCACACTGCCTAAAGTAAGTAGAGGTAGTTTCCCAATGCACCTAAGCATAGCCACAGAGGTAGCTTTTATTCATCACTTCTAATTGCTTCACAGAACCATCTTTTTGTTAGATAGTCATTCCTCTTTTAAAAAGTCAAAGGAATTAGAGCGCTGGCCTAGGAAGCGCAAGGCCCTGGGTTCGGTCCCCAGCTCCAAAAAAAAAGAACCAAAAAAAAAAAAAAAAAAAAAAAGTCAAAGGAAGGCTTCATAAGTATAAAAAACAAGAGAAATACTTATACCTTTATTCTGGTATCAGAGGAGAAACGATTTCATTTATAACTTTTCAGAACGCTGTAATTTACTGACTTCCATTCCTGGCCCTTAACAACAGTGTTTCTTGGAACCCTAGGCTGACTTCTTGACTCACCTTTGTGTCTTCACCTCCCTAAAGTTTGAGTCTGGTCCTTCGATTCTTCACAGTTTGATTGTGAATTCTAAGACTGCCTTCACCCAGTGACCTCGTCTGCCTGACTTTCTGATGTCCACTAACTGTAGCTCTTGGCTTAGCTCAGCTGTGCAAACAGTCCTCTGACTGGGGCCTCACTTACACATGATCCAGGTTTCCACAACTCTGCCATGAAGCCCTTCCTGTCCTTATACACAGAGATCCATTCTCTTTCCCTCATCAAGGGAAAGGAGATGCAGCTCTGTTCAGGGTAAAGAACAGTGACATGATTTAGATGGGAAAGCACAGCACCACGTCAGCATATTCTTACTAAACGCTGCGTACTCAGTCAGAAAATTACCTCTCGTCTTTCTATCTCTTTTCTCCTCTCTTCCTCCCTCTGTCGCTCCAGTTCCCTTTGTTTCTCCAAGCGTTTCTCCAACTCCAGCTGCTTTTTCCATTCTTGCTCTTGTAGTTCTCTCTGTTTTCGCTCCCACTCTTCCTTTTCTTTCTGGGCTTTGCGCTCAGCCTCCCTTTGCTGCTGCTCCATCAACACTTGGCGTCGCTTCTCCAGCTCCATGTTTCCTCGTTCATAGTTGGCTTTCCGTTTGTCCTCAAAAGTAACTAAAAAGGAGAGGGAGCGGGGAGGGGGGACTATGCTTTGTCTCAAGCCTACAGCCTCTCATCTAGTTTAACGCACTCTGCTTAGTAGTCGCCTAGGAGGTCTTTTGCTCTTGCTCTCAGATACTTCTAACTCACATGGAAATAGGAAAGTACTTCCTGTAAAATACTCACTTAAAACTCCAATTTTCTACATCTAACTCTATTCAAACACCAATAAAATACTGGTTTGCCTTTTCTCAGTGCTTTCTTCAAGTAACCATGGTTGTGTTTCCTCTGCATACACACACACACACACACACACACACACACACACACACACACATTAACTTTCTGAAGAAGGTGGTTTTTGGTTTGGTTTGGTTTATAGTGCTGGAGATTAAACTTAGTATGAGCTAAACATTCTACTATTGAGCTATAATTCCAGTCTTTTTACTACCTTTTAAATAATTTAAAATAATCATATGTGCATTCTTTCAATGAATATTTAAAACTTTTTCATTAAAATTTTTCATTAAAAATTTTACGAACCTTGATCTGATTCTACCCAATGTGGAAAAAACACTAACTTTTCAAATATATATGCTCCCTCTCTTCCTTCATCATTTTTAGTTTTATTCTTCATTGAGATATACAAGTAATTTAAAACATCCCAACGAGCTGGTGATGTTACGTAAGTGTATGTGTTCAATCCCCAGTAATACAGGTGCACGCATGCGCGCACACACATGGACATAGACACAAATGTCACCCATTCACTATTTTCATGTAGCATATAATTTTTTTTTTTTTGGTTCTTTTTTTCGGAGCTGGGGACCGAACCCAGGGCCTTGCGCTTCCTAGGCAAGCGCTCTACCACTGAGCTAAATCCCCAGCCCCGCATATAATTTTTAAGTCTATAAATACTCTAAATATTTGTTTGTACTTCAAAAGTAAAATTTAAAGAAATTACGATTGTGATTTTAAAATAAATTAATTAAAAGTATAAAATTATCACCTGGCAATTTCTTCTGCGGTTCCTCTTCCTGTGTTTTCTGATATGAAGGCAGAGTTCCATTAATGGAGTCAATCTGCTTCCCTCCTCTAAGAAGGACACACAACAAAGAGCATCATAAAGCCTGAGAATTTTCAGATAAAAAATGCAGATCACCAACAATTAAAACAAGTCCATATTTAAGATACAGTAGCAAGGATATTTACACCACAGCATGCCTTTAGTCACAATATACAAAGTACTAGGATATTAATCAGAGAGATCCAGTGTGGGCGAGTTTTTCTTAATCTTTTCAGTTAAACTTTTCTCTTTTATAGCATAGGGAGAACAACCCCTCTGTTATCTACTTCCCAGCGTGACTCACACAGTATAAGACCGAAGGGCAGAGCAAACCTGTGACTCTCCTCTAAACTGAAGCACAGGCTCCAGAGAGGTAAAAAAACAACACCTAAGTGACTGAAGCAAACCACGGCTCTGCAGACACGCACCTGAAAGATGGAGGGACGAGCTCAGGAGGCAACGTGAGTGGTAGCGGCTGTCCAGCTTTGGCCATGTCAGTGAGGTGCATCGCCAGAATAAACTCTTCAGCTTTCAACTGTCCGTCACCATCAATGTCAGCCAGAGTCCTAAAGGCAACATGACCAATCACAAGTTACAAAGTCTACTTAGAGTTTTTACTGACTTTTATTTTTATGAAGAACGACATGATAAATTCTAGATTAATATATTTTAGGAAAACGTAAATACATACCAAAAAAAGTCAACTTTTACTCTTAATTTTCATAGTCCAAAAGAAAGAGAAGACAGTGAATCATCATAGCAAATGCTCCTTCTGGGAGGGTGGTTTATGACATTTCATGTTGCAATCTCTGGATTGCAACATAAGTCAATAAAGAAAGCTACACTGTTGCTTATAAAATCAAGGTTAAGTTCCAAGCATGTACACTTTCCTGCTGAATGTAACTTCCAAATGCTCACTTTTATGGAACATTCTGGCATAACAAATTTTTATAGAAACAATGATTTTATGTTTGTTCTTTCAGAAGCCATCTTCCAGAGCGGCTTTTTATGATAGACTGTATATAATTTGAAATCACTGATGGGTACACTCACCAAATAGTGGCTAGCTGAGTTTGAGAAAGATTTGATTGAAGAAGGGCATTTCTAGCTTGAAAACCTGATTGAGAAAAGCATAAAAAGAAACAACTTTAGTTTGTTAAGTCTTGCAGATAATGTTGCTGCTTCCTTGGAACATTTACCATCAAAATGTTTGTGCCAGGGGCCAAGCAGGGGGTATCCAACAGTAATCAAACACAGTCCTGCTCCAGAGTGCAGAGTGGGAGAGTTCCTACATGATCTTCCAGCAGGAAAGCACCACTCAGCTCTGAGAGCAAGGGCAAGCCTCAGGCCAGTGGCCTCCTACACTCCCCCTTCCTTCAGGCTCTCCATTCGTTCTTTTGTCCTCACTGTCTCTCTTCCTACATGATCCTCAGAGGCTGCCATTCCTCCTGGGACCCCTGAGGACACTTTTCTCTCTGTTTTCAAAAGCACCTAAAGCCTAGTACCCCGCATCTGCAGTCCAGACCTCACCTCTATATTCAGACTCCTATGTCTAACCAAACACCTACATAGATGCTTCACAGGCATCTCAAAAAAAATCCTGTCTCTATCATGTCCCTCTCTCCAATGTCTCTCCAATTGTTCTCTTCCTTATGACTTGCGTTACTGTCCACAGCATGACCAGACAGCAATCACCAAGTCTTTCCTGACCCCTTTTCCTTTATCCAGCATGCACTTTGCCCTATGTGAGAGTTATTTTTTGTGGGAATGTGAAAGTTAGGAGGGGGAACATACTTGCCTATTACAAACATATATCTCGTATATAACCATATAACATTTCATCATCCTCTGTAAGTTTATATAATATTCTAAACTGAACTGAAATGTTCTACAGACACTCAAGTTAAAGCGTAGAGAGTGCGTCATGAAAAGGCAAGCGGAGAAAATGTGCTTTCTCTCAAAGAGAACCAAGGCTAGTTGCTACCACTACCACACGTGTGCTTTGGGGTTTTCACTCACTTCAAAGCTTATAAGATTTCTGAGAGATGCTTTTCTGAAAAGTGGGGTATACACCCCTTGCATTTAACTTGGCATAAGAATTTGAAGAAAGCAATCAAGTCAAATATATCTTTCAATAATTATATACTCACAATATTCTTATGTATGTAATGCCTTCAATGTTAGAACTTTAGATAAGGCACAAAGTACAAATTCAAGTAACAGTTTTCAAAGGAAGTTCACATAAACGACCAATGTTCTGTCATAACCACTATCTGCCAGTTACCTGAGAGGTATCCACTCATGCTTTTGTCTAGACTATTAAATTTTTGCCGATACTTTAATCTTGAAGGCTGAGGAACTGCCCACTCTGAGGTCCCAGTCTTAGGTGAGTTCCCTGAGAGGGAAGCAGTTGAGGAAGTTGAGCTATAATGAAATGTATTTAAAACTTTGTTACTAAATAATACTAAATAATAAAATACAATGAAACTTTATAAGCCAAAGACGTTAGGAATCAATATACAATATAATGGCAATAGACACATACAATTCCACCTATTAAGAACCTACAACTCCAGGCATTTTACTGGCCAGGGCATTTATAGATGGCATTTCTTATCTTCCACATACACTTAAAAGACATTGTCTACATTTCTTAATTGGTCAAACTGTGGTTCAGTGATGTTAAGAAAAAAGTCACAAAAATCAATGGTTATTTAAGCTATAGTACAATATTTTTCTAAGGAAAAGATAACTCTTTTTAAACAATTTTTGAAGAACTATGATGATTTCTATGGTAGGTAATAAATACTTTTGTGTTCTATAAAATTAAAATATACAACTTTATCCAGATGTTGTGGTGCATACCTTTAATCCCAGCACTTGGGGAGGCAGATGCAAAGCCAGCCTAGTGTACAAAGCAAGTTCTAGGACAGCCAGGGCTATACAAAGAAACCCCTCCAACAGCAACAACAAAGAAAGCAGCAGCAACAACAAAGAAAGCTTGTGTTAAATATTTGTACTTGTTCATTACAAAGAACAACCTAGATAGCCCAGGGCTTATTAGATTAATATCCACACTGAAAGCAGACAGAGCTGTGTGTTAAGTCTTCATACCTACTAGATCCTAGATCAATCAGAGACTGGGCCTTCTGGATACTAGCACCACCAAATCCTCCCATCATCAGGCTGTAAGATGATGCATGAGGCAATGCTGGGGGCAGAGAGAAGAGGGAAACGGTCTGTACGAGGCAGTTCCACAAAGGAGGACATCTCTGAACAACAAACAGCGGTTTCTTCTTCACATCTCTGACTTACTGGACACTTACTTGAAGAAGAATAAGGAATGGATAAAGGCTGAATGAGACTGGCAGTTCCATTTGGTAATGAAGATGTACTAACAGAAGGCACTAGGGGAGCAGGCATCATTAGGGGAGGAATACTGGTCCCTGAAGTAGCAGAAGACAAGGGTGCTGTTATAGGTGCCACTGGAGGCAATGGCTGATGAATGGACAGATTGGGCATGCTTCCCATCCCTGAAGATAAAAGAGAACACATTTTCCAATGGTATTTTCAACAATAAAATACACCCCCAAAAATTACAGCACAAAAAGCACCCTCAATTTTGCAGAATTAGCTTGGTAAATTATCCTGAAAGTATCCCAGAAAGCAGATTTGAGTGTGAAGTGAGGGTGATAAGCTACTGCTTGAACATTAATGTCTGTCATGTGTGAAGTATAAGCAGGTCTTTCCTTTTTCTTCTTTTGTGGCTGCTAAGACTAAGCAGCCTTTGTCAACTCCATATATATGGTTGTCAGCGTAAGGAAAACTGATCCGGGCCTCTACGGCACTGCATTCCGTGCATTCTCCTTCTTCAGACAAACGGCTCTGACCAGGAGGCGCTGCGGTGGACGTGCTTAGTACACACTTACTTCACTTTAAAATTAGTGATAACTTTCATTCTCATAGCTGCAGAACATAACTACAACATAAGAATACGGCCACCAGGGGATCTGGTGTTTATCTCTACAATTGAGAACAGTGGAAGAGTAAGGTGTTCAAAACCTGACATCTGCTATAAATAAATGCATTTTTCAACACAGAGACATCTAATTGAATGTCCCATTCAAACTTACTGCTTTTCACATATAATTAATAAGAAACTGACTAATCAAAATTATATGGAAAACATACCAATTGGTAATCTCTGATGAGTATGTAAATTACACAAAGTGTACAATTTTTAGGCCTCGATTTAGCTGGCTAATTAACCTTTATAGAAATTCTTACTCATCTATGATTTTAAATTACCATGTAGATTAAACCCTTTAGGTGTGTTTAAATTTATTCAATCTTCTTGTTTTATTTACTTAATATTAATACTGTATCTATTTAAGCATTACAGTGTAGTGTTCTGATACATGTAACATATATGATAACCAAACCAGGATATTTAGCACATCTGTCATCTCAAGTATTTATCATTTCTCTGTGCTAAAAACATTCAAAATCTTCTCTCTTAGTTGCTTTGCAATATACAATTCAAAATTGTTAACCATAGTCACCCTGCCATACAACAGAAACCAGAATTGATTTCTCCTCTCTAATAGTAATTTTGTACCAAGTGACCATTTGTCCTTGACCCCTAACCACATCACCTCCCTTCTGTATCTTCTAGTAATTAGCATCCTGCTTTCTCCTTCCCTGAGACACAGAAGAGACTGATAAGGAAGCCTATTTAGAGTCAGTTGTAACTGAAGAGGCAGATAATTCATTTCACAACTAGGAACTGTGAAAGGAGATTTGGGTAAGACCAGACACTTAGCTATGACAGTGCATTTTAGAGTTCTTCTCTTAAAGGCACGAAACTTAACTTGGAAATCTAGGGATTGTCATGCTGTGCTAATAAATCCTTTCCTGATCCACAAGGAATCAAGCTTGACAATCAAACAGGGCTGCCACATTAATGAATACATACCAAAGCGAGCAGAGATTAGGGGTGAGAACATTGGGGGTTGCTTCATGATAGGAGGGAGAACTACCGGCAGCTGTTGGCCCTGCAGCTTTAATTTGATGAGTTTCATAGCTATGGAGAACTCTTGCTGGTCCATCTTCCCATCCTTGTTCAGATCGGATAAGGCCCTAGGAGGAGAATGAGGTGAGTGGATCATGTGGGGTGGTAATGAGGAAATAAAAACTACTGCTGAGGTGAGAAAAAGAGAAGAGTGACAGAGCATGCACATGGAGACAGCCACTTAATTTTGTGTGTGTGTGTGTGTATAACAGACAACCTACACAGTCAGAAATACTAGCCAGGATAGTATCTAACAAAACATTCATAGAGTCTACAGAATCTAGATAGTTCAGAGAGGATTTCCAACAATGAAGATAGAAAATAATCATTCAAGAATATTATAAGCCAGGAACAATAGCACACCTCTAAAACCTCAGTCATTATGGAGGCAGAGAGAAAAGGACTGTTCCAAGTTTGAGGCCAGCCTGGTCTACAGTGAGTTTTAGAGCATCTAAGGTTACATATTAGCCTTATATTTTTATATAGGTACATAATTTATCAATTTGATTTATTCACTTGTTTAAATAATTGAAAATATGTTTGCTACTAGCATTCTGTCAAGCATACAAATGTTCTATAAGGGAAAAGAATGATGTAGAAGTTCTTATTTATTGTAAATACATTTTAAAGACACAACCCCAGATACTACTCTAGAACACTTAAAGAGGTTGGTTACTGCTTAATGTTTTATAAGTGTTTTGTCTACATGTATGTATGTCTATGTACATGAATGCCTGGTACCCAAGGAGGTCAGAACACGGTGCCAGATACCTTTTAACTACAGTTATATTATAGATGGTTATAAGCTGCCATGTGGGTGCTGGGAACCGAACCCAGGTCCTCTGCAAGAGTAGCCAGTCTTTTAGCCACTGAGCATCTCTGCTATCCCTTCAGAATATTGTTTAAGTAAGAGGAAGGATAGGGATGGCGCTTTGGGGTTTACAAACGATAGAAACCAATACAACCACAAAAAAACAATAGAAAGAATTTGAAGCTTTTGTCAAGTTATACAGAAATATTTTTCAATGTTAACCTTTACTTTCTGTCTTGAATTCTAATTAAATTAGAATTTTTTTCTATAGAACACTTCAAATTATTTTCAATCATTTATTAAGTATAATTTATTTCTCAAAAAGCTAACAAAATGTTCTTATTTAACATCAGAGTACAAGTGAAAATAATTTGCTATTAATACCATACAATTTAAAAAACAAAAAAAACTTTACCTTTTATTAATAAAAAAAAAATGATTGTTGGGGGGAGGATGGGGAGAGGACCACCCATCTAGAAGGGGAGTGGGAGGGGTTTGGGGGATGATGGCCCGGAAACCGGGAAAGGGAATAACATTTGAAATGTAAATAAGAAATACTCAAGTTAATAAAGAAAAAACGGAAAAAAAAAAACTTTACCTTAAAAAACAACAGCAGCATTTAGAAATTAGAAATTTAAGTGCATTTATAAAAGAAAGTATTTTACCATATTTCAGCTAAAACCGGGGCCGGCAGACCTGACTGTAAGAAAAAAGTACGGGCTTGATCACCTGAAAGTAATAAACACAAAAGCAAAATGGTACATTAGTAAACAGAATCATTCCAATACTTACAAGTATTCACATGATGCATAAGTTGCCACATGATGCTGACTTAACTCTAATCAGTAAAGTTTATATATGACGTTATTTACATTCTAGAGAAATCAGTCACCATTAACAGTCTGCATATATCAGTGAAGAAAGAGTGTGTATTCATCTTTGATTTTTCACCCTGGACAAGTTGTATAATTATAACTACCAAGGGCTAGGGAATACCCCCATGGTTTCCCCATGCTTGTATGTGCTTGCTGAACACACCAACAACACTTGCTCTCTGCTAGGGTTTTCAGAATGGGGCTTAAAGACTGAAGCCTCCCACTGCAACAATGAAGGAACAGAATGTCGGCTTTTCTGATCTCAGTGTTTTCCTGCAGCACTCCCAGCATGCAGAGTATCTTTCTGATACTCTGTTGCCATCCTGGTCAGACTCAGGGAACAAAGGAAACCAACAGAATATGGCCATGTGCACACCAACAGCTGTGTTACTAGAGATAAAGTCCTGATTCAGGAACCGCAGGTCTTCTAGGAGCCATGGACGATAACTATTAGCTCGTCAGGACAGTCGTCAAGCTCTGACAGCAGGCATGGTACAGCAGGAATATGAAGGACATCAGACTATAATAAACACGGAGGTGGATTCTGAAGTCACCTGAAGCTATCAGTAATCATCAAGA
Source organism: Rattus norvegicus (assembly GCF_021556685.1). Lineage (NCBI taxonomy): Eukaryota > Metazoa > Chordata > Mammalia > Rodentia > Muridae > Rattus > Rattus norvegicus. The sequence continues at coordinate 33,885,250 of NC_141539.1, read as the reverse complement.
TAACCTTAGGCAAATCGCACCTCAGATCTCAGTCTAGGCTTTACCCAGTGTGAACACAGACGAACACAGCATCTGCCTCACAGAGGTGCTGTGAAGGTGAAACCCACACTACAAAGCCCACAAGTGGCATAGGTGTCGTTTCTGTGACGACTGTCATACACAAATGCATTAGGACACAGTGGCACAAATGGGAAGTTTCATTTCTTGAAAAAGAAAGGAAAGACACACCCAAGCCAATCACTTCTTTTGTATTGGTGGTCTTTCTACAAAACAAGTTGTTAACACCAATAATTAATACTTAACACAGGCTCAAAGGATAGATGGTGCCATGGAAACAGACTTTGAGATGCCACATGCCTGTAATCTAAACACTTACAAGAAGCTGAGGCAGGAGGATGTAACAAGTTAGAGGCCAGTCTGAGCTATATTTGCAGCAAGACTCTCGCTCAAAACAACAAACAAACAAATCCTAAATAAATCAAAAATATAAAAATTTTTTTGGGGGAAAAAAATCTCTGGGAAAAATATCTGGTATAATAAATAAATAACTTGAAATAGTATTAACATGTAATAAAACAGATTCCTGACCACCATTTAGAATTCAAGAAAAGCTCTATTTTGACAAAATCAATCAACAACTTAAGACAGTTTCAGGAAAAATAAAGTATTTTTAAACTCTAAAGTTTTGATAGATATGAATTTTATTAATACAATTTTGATAGCAGTTATTAAAATTAACTATAAGATATATAAAAAGGAACATACTTTACAATAAATAAAATAACAAAGATTAAATACAAACCTGTTATATAACCTCCTGAAGGTTTGAGGTTATCAAACTGTTTATCATGCTTAGTACGTTCTTCAGATGTGATAGCCCACATATTTGGCCCTCCTAAAACATATAAGAAAGGCCAAGATATTATAGGATATACATGGGTCTGCTAAAAAGTGTGTCATCTACAAGAACACAAAATTTTACATGCAAACATGAATCTTAAGCACTCATTTGATGAGACTATTTAATGTCTAAAGGACATAAAAGGTAGAATTCTGTCAAGTATATACAGCAACCCTAAGGTTTTCCAGTCACCCAGTCGGTTAACAGCTATTGAACAGTAACTGTCAGGCAATGAGAAGATCAGAGTATTATTCTCATTCTCAAAGAAATACTAGAAAGTACCACCATTTACTGTGTTAACGGTGAAGAACCGTAAGCAAAAGTGTGGCATAAGCTGTGGAATTAATTCTAAGTTTGAAACATCAGAAGGGAGACAAGAGCAAAGGTTAAGACCTAAGCAGGCTGGAAGCTTCAGCATCTGCCATGTGCCACGGTGGCAGAAGAGCACTTCTCTCACGCAAAAGCTGAGGTCCGAGAGGTTGGGACATGCAAGATGCTCCAAGTGAACCGGAGGCTGCTATCAGCTAAGGTGCCATGTGAATACAGAAGGTAGCAGGAAATAACCAGTCTGAATTTGCTGCAAAGGTCATTTTTCTTCTTCCTTCACCACTGGGGACTGATAAGGCCTCTCTGTACTAGGTAAGATGTCTACCATCAAGCTATAATCCTAACCCTCCATTTCAGATTCTCTCAAGGTCAGGGCAGATGTCACTTCCATAAGAAGGACCCTGTATCTCTAAGTGACAACAACTGGATCCTCTTCTAGAGTCTCAAGATAAAGGTCATACTTCTGCAGAGCACCAAGAAGATGCTGTTTCATGCCCCTCTGCCCTACCAGACTATGAGCCGTGGCAACAGGGGCTCTATGCACATACGCTTTTATTCCAGGAACCAGTTGAGTACCCAGAAAGAACAAACATTTAAAAATGATTGCTGAATAGATGTCTAAATCAATAAAAGAAGGAAGGGGGAGTGCCCTACTACATAGATCAGGATTGCAGGGAACACAACACTCAAGACTCCTTTGCTGCCTGGCTCACAGTCATCATTAGCAGCTCTGAAGGAGTCCTTGTAAAGCTTTATAAATCACCTTGGGTATGAGCACTTCTGGCTACTCTCTTGGTTTACTCAACATCTCTCAACAAGGAACCATATGGATTTAGACACATAAGCTCTTATATATCTGCTGTCCACACTGAGTAAAAAAGTGTACTAGAAAGGCAATTTTCAAGAGACATTTATGACTGAAGAGTAAAGGCCCTGCTCTAATCTTAGATGTTAAAACTGATTTGGTGACACAGTTTCCTTATCCCAAGTGACTAAAAAAGAAAAACTATAAAAAGTTTTAAGAGTTAGAGCTCAAAATAAAGATATATTGAAGAACTAATGATCTAAAATAGCAAAACCGTCCACTTCTGCTATAAAGACATGTGCTGTAAAACTTTCCTTGTCTTCTCAGCTGATTATCAGAGACTGAGCATACTGTCCATGCAAACATACCTACAATAAAATAACACAAGTTATTTTACCTTTCATCTATTAAGATTAGAGAAATAAACCAGGTACACAGTGGAGACGAGTGTGTGGAGAAGAATGACTAAGAACAAAGTATAATGATAATTAATTTGGAAATTCCATAAAAAAATATGTCAGAAGTCCTGTGATGAGCAGGACAACTGTGTGATTAGAACTTATTTACCATGTATGACTTTGGGAAAAGTGATAAAAAACAGCAGTGAGCCCAATGATGTCAGGTACTTCTGTGCAGTCTCATTAACCCCAGGGCCACACGATAGATTAGGGGATTACTATGGAGAAGGAACCTAAAAGCAATGTGGAAAAGTAACTGGCTTAAGATAATACAGTAAGTGGCAGAGCTGACATTAGAACTTGGGCAGTTGAGGATTAGTTCAGTGGTGCTGTGTGGCTTAGCAAGCAAAAGCCATGGGTGTGGTCCCTGGCATGAGGAAAAACAAAATAAAACTTGGACCACATGGAAAGTGAGGTTAGAACTGGGGTAACCTGAACTCCCTGAACTATATCCTCCTCTCCAGCATACGTGGACAAGATGTTCAAGCTCCATGCACTGTAGACGTCAACTCTGTAGCCTAGGAATGCCACCTAACTCAAAGGGCTCCTCAGAGACCACATGGAATAAACAATACGCCTACAATAAAATAATAGCTTGAGGAGGACAAAACAGAGGATAATGACATACATGCATGAAGATTCCATTTAAAAACTCACTACTTTGCTAACCTAAGAAACTAATTAAAAATTAAAAAGTGGACCAAAAAATGGTCTCACTGTGTAGCCCTGGTTGACCTGGAACTTCCTATATAAACAGAGTCAAACTCAACAGAGATTCACATGTCTCTGCCTGAGACTAAAGAAGTGCACCATCATGCCTGGTTATGGTGCTCTTTTATATACAGCTATCTTTTCAACTCTTCTTGGATGCTTGTCTTCAGAGTAGCAAACTCAACCAGCCTGTTAATATTTGTTTAATTCTTCATGACTCTGGGTTGAGATCATGACTCCTGCATATTCACTCATTCAATAAACAAGCAAGGGAAACAAACATGAATCCATGAAGCCCTTTTAAAGGCATTCACAGTCTTAACATTTAAGACTCCACCAACTAGAAAATCAAACAACAGTCATTTTATTATTATTAACATTATGTGTAAATAGAAATGCTCAGTAAGTTAGTTAGGACACAAAATAACTTAAATATGTTCAAATAACTTTCAAAACAAAGGACCACTTTAAAATCTAATTAGTATACTAAGAATTTTCTGGAAATGAGATAACTTTAAAATAGAAAAGAACAGAAATATGTGTGATTCAAAGCCAATTTTTAATTAGCTGATACAATTCTAGCCTTCCTACTTATAATGTAGCACTAAAAGAATTTTTCTAGAGTGCTATTTGGTATTCTGCACCTGAAGGGGAGAAAAACTTCCCTCCCTTAGTCTGGTTTTGTAAGCTTTACGGAAAGACAGTATAACAAGGTGGGGGATTGCTGTCCAATACTTCCATTAAAACACAATGACCTCTCCGTTGTCTAATAATCAAATTCTACCCATTTCTGGAACTGTCTTTTCCTACCTCTTCTTTCTTTCACCCCTTTTCTTCCACCTTTTCAACCTCCTAACACTAGGAAGGAGAGAAGAAAGGACAGAGAGGAAAGAGATCCTTGAGTAAAGTCAATGGTAGGAAAGGGGGTGATGTTATCGTTAGACTACTTCTTGTTGATTAGGACATCAAGTTCGTTGAGGCAAGTTTGATCTTTGCTGTGAGAATATCTAATTTCTTCTTTGTACATGACTACTTAATAATCTGCCACCAACAGCAACCAACCAAAACCCAGCATTTCTCTAGGGCCCTAGCATTTATATATTCTCTGAGAAGTTCCCAGGATTCCAAATGTCACACAATCGCAGAAACTATCTGCACCTGGCAAAAATCACACCTCTGCTAGAGCACGGGGCAATTCATAGTCAGCTGCTGTGGACAGTCCAAAGCAGCCCCATGTCCCCACTCCTGGGATTAAAGTTAACGTACTTCCTACTTCTGCATTTTAAAGAAACCAAATTTCTCACTACACATTTCCTCCCAACTCATCACTAAAGCGAGAATGGATTTTCAGCAGAATCTCTGTTCCTCATTCTCTTCTTGCTACTGGCTCTGTTTAAGCACACTCACAGAACCAGTGAAGAAGGAAAGTTCTCAGAGAATCAACTAGTCAGTAATATCAATCATCCCTGTTTCCACATGTGTAGCTATACATACATATCTATAAATATTCAAATACACATAAAGAACACAGCTAGATACCATATCAATATTACAATTCTAAATATAAATAATCCAAACATGCTATATTTATATACAATAAAAACTAAATATTGGGAATAGTCTACATTGATACTTGTCTCTCATTTAAAATGATATTTAAAAGATTTAAACAAATAACATTTAAGATAAATAATAAATACTGGTCTAACACTAATTTAAATCTCTAAACTACAAGAGTTATACTGTTCTAAACAGACCTGTAGCCTAAGTTGTAGGAACTGCACTTATAAAACCTGGGTTTAAGTACAGTACAATGCTGTACCTGCACACGCAAACATCTAGCTCAGCAGTTTCCTAACCGTATGGCTGCAGCACTACTGAGCTCCAAAACTCTAAAACGGTAATGAAGCTCCAAAAAAATCAGAGGGAGGTGTCATTCTTAAAGCCACGGTTCTTGATTTGCTTTGTTTCGTTTTTTGTTTTTGGTTTTGGTTTTTTTTTTATTCTTTATCACTTTCTCTCTTTACTAGATTAAAGATTAAGTCATAACGATGGGTTTCAGAACTCTTCCTTAGTCCTCAGCACCCCATAATTTTGAGGCTGAAACAAGCTATATCACATTGCAATATCAGCCAGTAGCAACACTTATCTGAATAACCCCTTGCCTAGCACTCGAAAGATGCACTCCTTGTCTATCATGTTCTCTCAATCTTTAAATGTACCCAGGCTTTGAGAAGCAGAATGCAAAGCAGTGTGATCAAGGCAGCTTTGGGAAGGACAGTTCTGCAGTCCAAAAGATTAGGACCAGAGCTACAGTTGTGAAAACATGAGGCACTGACAACCGCTCTAGTCTTGTTAAAAGAAAAAAACCAAAGTAAAGTACCAAAGACAAGTAAAAGAATCTTGTTTACTAGAAGCATGTGACATGATATAATGTTTTCTATCTGCACTGTCCAATAAAGCAGCCTCAGCTACACAATGGTTTTAAGAACACGAAACACAGCAGTATGATTTACATAATTTTTATTAGTTAAAATTGAAACTGAGATAGACGATGTGGCTATCTGTGTTAGACAGCAGTCACCCTGAGAACGACAGTAGCTTACAAAGTCTGTAGTTAGCCTCAGAATGATAAAATATACATGGCAAAGTTAGACGGAAGTTCACAGCATTAACACACACTACTGCATCCAAGTTGCTACAGGTAGCTCTTAGGCACCAACAACTTGGCACATGATTTACTAGAGGTGCAGAAACTGCTTTTGAAGTTTTATGTTATACATGGATGTGACTTTAAATGCTGAATTGGACATAAATTACACATTACTTAACATTTTTAATAGGCTAAGTACAAAGATAATAGTCTCTCTGCTATCAATTTTCAGAAGATTTTTAAAAAGATGAGTATCTTTACCACGATCTAATTAATAATTTGTACCTCACGCACATAAGCATGCTTGTCACTGAGCATGTTGTTTGTTTCAAATCCTTTCTCCATGTAATGCAATGAGCTCAACAGACATAAGTACCCATGGCATGAAAGACAGGAGGTCACACATACTACATGCATGCTTGTACAGCTCATTAATATGCATGGTGAAGTTTGTAAGTAAACTGAGCTTAGTGAAAACTTTTTCATGGGGCACAGAAATCCGGAAACCTGGAAAGAGCATTGCTGTCTTAATCTTAAACTTACATATTTAATTTAAAAAGTGTCTGTAGCATAAATCCCTAGAATTCTATACCATTTCCACAATGAAAACAATATTCATTTTAATCTTACAAAGTCTTAAATTACATTTATTTATTTACTAGGAGAAGCACAAGCCAGAAGACGACTGGTAGGAGTCACTTCTCTCCTTCTACCATATGGCTCGCTGAGATCATACACAGGTTTCCAGGTTAAATAATTAGACATTATAAACATTAAATGATATAAATATTCATAAAGAGAAATTTAATCTTACATTTATATTACTAAATGAATCTTGTTGACCTCACCTACTTGCAATCACCTGTGCGACTAAAGCCACCCTTACTATTCATCTAAGGGCACTCGACATTTGTCCTTCAGTGTCGTATGTGAAGCAGAATAGAAGTTATTCTCACCTCTTTACTGGGAAGCACATGTACCAGGTACTACCAAAATACTTCAACAGAATGTGGACTTCACTGCATAATAGTAGTGAGAAGATTCGTGTAATGCTCTAAAGTGCTGTGTTTTTCATCAGAATACTTCAAGTTTTATATTTAAAACGTCAAATTTATTTACAAATATTTCAAACAACGATAGGCTTACCACCACAACAAAAGCCCACCCTACCATGCACAAAGTTACTCACCATTCATAGCTGTGGGAAACTGAGCCATCATGGTCCTGACTTCTTGCAGCTCTCAGCCATCTGCAACATGAGAACACGGTGCCATTAATACAACAAAGGCAGATCGCGGTTTAGCGCATGCACTAAACTGTAGGGCTGTCTGTCCTCTTTAGCATACACATCCAACAAAGAAAAACAGCACAGAGCTGCTGCTGCTGCTGCTGCTGGACAAGCAGAATTTGTAGTTGGGGATGAGGAGGGGACTCTGCTGGCAACAGTGCTGCCTTCAGTGCAAGGCCATTTAAGAGAAACCGTGTATGTAACAGCAAATGCGGAATGAAGAAACCCTTGGCATTAACCAACATTTCTGTAGAAATAAATTCAGGAGCGAGAACACTGTCATGACTAGGCAAGAACTGATTTAAGTAAATCAACTGCATAAAGTAAGTATATAAAAAATAGGAAAATCCATAACATTTCTTGGTTCCCAGCAATAAATATATCCAAAATAAATGTCATACCACCTTTTAAGCAAGCTCTATAGGTTTAAAAAGTAGTCTTAAAAGAGTAGAGTATAGAGCAAAGCACAGAGACACACAGAGTTTAAAAGTAATTATCAAACACAGCATAATTATTAAATAAGTGCACTAGTAAGATCACAGACTGGCTGGTTCTATTCCTAACTGTGACTACAGAAAAGTTATTTCCCTTTTTTCAAGTCTTAGGTTCCCTGTCTACAATACTTCCAGTCAGTATCATGAAACACAATACACCACCTGACATATAGTCTGTATCCCATAAATGAGTGCTTTTTGCAAACATTCAGAGAAAGTAAAGTATTATTTTGACCCCTTCCCATGCATTATTTAACTGTATACAAGTGCAAAATTCAAAATTTGTTCCCCGAGTCTTAAAGATAGGATTAGTCGGGGCTGGGGATTTAGCTCAGTGGTAGAGCGCTTACCTAGGAAGCGCAAGGCCCTGGGTTCGGTCCCCAGCTCCGAAAAAAAGAACCAAAAAAAAAAAAAAAAAAAAAAGATAGGATTAGTCAGGAAGTTAAAAAGACCACTCAGTATCTCCTCTATCATTTATTTATTAATAGTTTTAGAAATCTCGGAAAAAATATTTGAATAGGTCATTTTAAACAAAGCAGTCAGGAAAGGTTCTCTTGAACCTAGCTAGCACCGGTGGTGGTGGCGGGGGCTGGCTGACTAGCTGTTTAAAAAAGTATTCTTTTCTTTTCTTTTCTTTTCTTTTCTTTTTTTTTTTTTTTTTTTTTGGAGCTGGGGATCGAACCCAGGGCCTTGCGCTTGCTAGGCAAGCACTCTACCACTAAGCCAAATCCCCAACCCCTAAAAAAGTATTCTTACAAGGTACCATTACATTAGTGAATTCAGCATGCTAGCATCCTGTGCTACCAAAGATTCAGTCCTCTAACAATTTAGAAAAATGTTTACATTTTGTATTTATTTAGTGATTTTCAGTAACAAAAAATGAAAAAAAATGGTACATAAATCTAATTAACTTATTTACAAGAAAACGAGAGGGGCCTTTCCTCTCACAGAGCAGATAAGAAATCTATTACATGTTAGCCACATCCTATGATAAGCAAAAGGACCACTGATTAAAATGGTTAGTCGTAAAAAACATCCATCTACAAAACCAGAAAAACCAGGATAGCCAGTGGAACGGTGAACCTCACAAAGGCTTACGGTGGCAGTGGTAATTTTACTCTATAATACTACCACTGTCAAAATGCATGCTCTTCCTTAGCTGACAATAAGCTTTATGGCAGCAGGCTAAAAACCTGGTACCTCTGGTGCTTTTACTCTTTCTGGGTAGGGAAACATTTACTATCAACATGTAGGTGTTCTTTGTTCCTTTCTTAAAAAGATAAGCCTTGAGTACTGGAGTTGATGACAGAAAATTAATGCCCAAACTCTGGTAGGATGATTTGAACTCTTATAGAAGGTATGGTGTTGGGTAAGATGAGTAAGTTATAAGTCTAAAAATCTTGAATTTAACCATAGCGGACTAGTGGTTTAAAGGATTTTAGAGAGAGGAACATACATTTCATTTAAGATAGACAACCAATTATGAAGAAAAGACAAAAGCAAGGAGACCAAGCAGGGCAAGCTGCAAACAAAACCTGGCCCCAGCTCTAGAACAGAGGCAGCTGAAGGGTTCAAAAGAAGCAGAACTCACTGATCCTCTTGAAATGAGTGACTATGCAATAAAAGAAAACAAAAAAATGGCTCTCAGAATTGTAGAATGTGAGCTGGAAAAATAGTGATATAACCAGATAGAAAGTTAACACAAAGGAAGTCTCATCAACTACTTACAACAATAATTTCTTTAAACACAGAACAGTTCTACAAACACATTCTACTTCCTCCACGTAAATGATCATAGCAATACAAAAGAAAAATAAGATGTATGCCCGAAAGCAACCTATCTACTTACCTACATTCCTAGCTACCTGTCATGGACAATTTTTAAACATGGGGGAAAGCTTGTCTAAGAAATATATATATATATACATATATATCATACTATGTAATCTCTAAAGCAATAATGTCAATGATGACTGAGATAACAGAAAGACCAGAACAGAAAGCCTTTAATCAGTTAAGGTCTAACTTACAAACCATCTGTCTAGACCTTTTGGCTGGGTATCATGTATTCTGTGAGGATAACAAAATAACAGGTGGTAGACACTCAATGATCACAGTTATAATCCTGAAATAAAATTAGGAAATAACCAATTAATACAATGGACAGTGAGGGCAAGCCTCCTGGGCTAAGCTGAGAGTACTATGTAGAATTTACCTACCCATGCATGCAAGCACCATGCTGCAGCACTGATACATCTAGCATTTGGTGGATTCTGGTAGCATCTGATTATGTCACACAATTTGCTAGACTCAGTAGGCTCTTACAGCTTTCCACTCCATCTGTGTTAGTTACATTAACTTTCTGTCCCATTTAAAAATCACTAATTGCACCATGCTTATGTTTTCCTAGTTTACCAGCAGACTTGGAGAGAAAAGCTAATAATTGGGACTGGAGATGGCGCTCAGGGATGAAGTACTTGCTGAGAATGTTCAAGGCCTTAGCTCAATCACCAGTGTTGCATAAGAAATTATTATAACTGAAATTTTGAAAAATATTACAGATCACATAAGTCTGTTTAACATTTTTAAATAATTGCTAACATTTGCTTAATTTTTTGTATTAATTCAATACACTTCTATTAATCACTTACCATGTCTCATGTTCAATCAATATTCATTAAGATTCCAATATTCCAGTTCTGCACACAGAGCTTCAGATGTCTAGCTACCCTGTGATAACTCTGCAAAATCCTCACAGGGCAGATATCATACTCATCTCACAAGGAGGAAGTGGAGAGCTTAAATAACTTGCCCATATTCAGTGTCATGGGACAGTGAGGAGATCCCAAGCCTCTCTCACTCGAAAGCCTGCCTGCGAACTTCTCTTTGCCTTTCTGGACCTTTTCCTCTCCTAGGTGAATGTAATGATGAAAGATCATATGTTCATAAAAGCAGTGGGTGACCTTAATGTTGATACATTTAGTGGAGAAGAAAAGCCTGCCCAGCTGCACAACACCCAAGGATGCATCAAATAAATTAGGATGCTGGCTGTTTACGGCCTCCTGGCATAAAACTCTGAAGGGAAGGGCAGGTACCAGTACCTCCTGTTACATGGTTCCTGGGTGTCCTACAAACACTGTGTTCTATGTGTGAAGAGGATAATGTATAATGATGGGCAGTTTGCAGTCATGATGTGAACTATTAATTACTCCTGTGGAAAACTGGCAAGCTACCTTTGAAGAAACCCTACTGGTGGGCACAGGTAAAGGCAAAGACTCACTTGGTTGAATTTATTCTAAATGTAATCTGGAAACATCACCAAATATGAATTTGGGATTGGAATATATGACCCGAAGAGAGAGAAAAGTAGAACTGCCAGACTTACAGTCAGAGACTCTTCTATAAATGGGTCTTTAAGACCCAGGAAAAATTACAGCCATTTAAAATTAAAAGTGGTTCAGTAAAGTTTGAGGGCTTTGTTTGTGGAGAAGCACACAATTATAGAAAAATTATAGCAATTTAGTCCAAAGGTCACAATTTTCAAGATAGGTAAACTAAAAAAAGCAAAAAATGGACCTAGAAATCACACACCTCTGTTTATCAAATAGTTCCCCAAACTGGCCAATCACTGGGAACTTTAACAGATATCCAGGATCATCACTAGAGACTGTGTCAGCAGCAAGTCATTATGTGCATTAGCAGAACCTTCTAGTTTTCCTCCCCTAAAATGTTTCCACCCAGATTTCCTTTTCTCCCCCAACCTCACTAGTGTGCCACTCCTGTTTAAACTTCCCAAGTACTTACAGTCAGTCTGAAGTTCTTGGATAAAATGCACTCTCAAAATTCACTCCAACCTACTTTACCTATCACTTCTCCTTGATGGGTGTGCACAGCAACCTTTCTTAAAACCGGGACACTTTTTTCTCTGCCTTACTGTTTTCACAAAGAAGTATTATTGTCTCTGTCACAGTCATCATGAGGCTACTCACCCTTTAATTCCCAATTCAAATGGCATCTTTTCTTTAAAAGAACTCTACCTCCCTGGCATTGGCTACTATCCCTTACGTATGTCTATAATATTCCTCAATCACAATAATCTTTATCACATTGTACTTCTATTTCACATTACCCTTGTTTGCCTGGGCCACATGACTTGGGTACAGTTCATTTAGTTTGGTACTCCTAATTCTTAAACCAAATGTCTCATAGAAAATATTTTTAAATATATGCTGAGCAAGTTAATTTGATAAATAAATAATATGGCTCACATAGAAACAAATGAACAGTAACAACAACAAAAAAGAAACAAAGGGAAGCAGAGGTGGTTGGGGATTTAGCTCAGTGGTAGAGCGCTTGCCTAGCAAGTGCAAGGCCCTGGGTTCGGTCCCCACCTCCAAAAAAAAGAAAAAAGAAAAAAAAGGGGTGGGGGAAGCAGAGGAGGCAATGTCACCTTGACTTATCAGACTGGAGAGGGGTCTTAGAGGGGGGAAGCATTTGCCATGTAAGCCAGAAGACATGTATGCTCAATTCCCAGGATGCATCATGGAAGACAATCAACTCTCAAAACAGTGTCATCTGACATCGATAAGTGTGCCATGCACCCACACCCACACACATGCAAACATTATAATACACATGTACATGCATGCATACACACTAGGAGCAGAAACTGAAAGGCCATCCAGAGACTGCCTCACATAGGAATGCATCCCATATACAGTCACCAAACCCTGACAATATTGCGGATGACAAGAAGTGCTTGCTGACAGGAGCCTGATATATCTGCTGAGAGGGTCTGCCAGAGCCTTACAAATACAGAGGCAGATGCTCACAGCCAACTGCTGAACTGAGAACAGGGCCCTCAATGGAGGAATTAGAGAAAGGACTGAAATAGCTGAAGGGGTTTGCAACCCCATAAGAACACAGTATTAACCAACCAGATGCCCCCTGCAATGCTCCCCCACCCTCCTCGAGCTCCCAGGGACTAAGCCACCATCCCAAGAGAACACGGGGATGGGCCTGTGGCTCCATCCACATATGTAGCAGAGGATGGCCTTGTTGGGCATCAGTGGGGGGAGAGGCCCTTGGTCCTGTCAAGGCTTGATGCCCCAGTGTAGGCAAATGTCAGGGTGGGGAGGTGGGAGGGAGTGGGTGGGTAAGTGAGGGAGCACCCTCAGAGAAGCAGGGGGAGATAGTGGGTTTCTGGAGGGGAAACTGGGAAATGGGATAACATTTAAAATGTAAATAGAAAATGTAATTAAAAATAAATCTGTAATAATGTTTTTTTAAATAAAAAAATAAAATAGAATTTTTGAAGATTAAGTCTATAAGAGACTCTATAGAGTATATAGAGTATAGAGAGTCTATAGTGTAAGGAGAACAGGCAAAGGTAAAGAGTAGCAAGGAGTACCATTGTCAAATGATACACAAATAAAGGCTTTGACTGAAATCCTCCAGCATCAGAAATAGGGATATCAACCATATTGTCCCCTGCAGCATGGGTCTTCTATAACTTGTTAGGGATTCTCTTCTTTTAGGTATACTTTTAGAGATAAAAGTTTATTTATCTCTTCCTCAACTCCAAGGCTTTCTAAGTTTTGAGTACAGAAGAAAGCTTGGATTTTTCAGCTTTACTTTGGATCATAATAGCTAAATAGTTTAAATAAATTTGACTAAAGGCCTGGTGAGGACAACAGTCCAGTTCCTGAAGGATTATATTTCATTATCATTTAGCTTGTGCACATGTTTGTATGTGGACATGGGTGCATACACAGTGCAGACAAGTGGAGTCAGTTCTTTCTTCCACGATGTGGGTCCAGGGGAACAAACGCGGGCTGTCAGGATTCGAAGTACGTTCCTTACCCACTAAGCCAACTTGCCTGTCCAGGTGGTTTCAGTTTTTGAGGCAAGGTTTTGATATGTAACTCAGGTAGGACTAGAACTCATGACCCTTTAGAGCAGTGGTTCTCAGCCTTCCTAATGCTGCGACCCTTTAATACAGCTCTTTATGTGTGGTGACCCCATACTTCACAACTCTAACTTTGCTGTTGTTATGAATCATATATAAATATTTTTGGAGACAGAGGTTTGCCAAAAGGGTTGCAACGCAGAGGTTGAGAACCACTGCTTTAAACTTAGCCTCTAAGTGAGTAAGATACCACCTGGAGCAGTGACTTTAGCCAAGATAGAAGCTCTAGGAAAAACAGATGTGGAGCTGGGAGACAACTTAAAACAACAACAAACTTCCAATTGTGAGCACAGCTCACTTGACATCTTTAAAAGACATATTGGTGAGAGTAATCAGGAAATAGAAGTCACAGAATGGTTCCCTTCAGTCTTGGCAGGACCAAGGGCTTCCCCTTCCACTGGTGCCCTTACTAGGCTATTCATTGCTACATATGCAGTTGGAGCCCAGGGTCAGTCCATGTATAGTCTTTGGGTAGTGGCTTAGTCCCTGGAAGCTCTGGTTGGTTGGCATTGTTGTTTATAGGGTCTAAAGCCCATTCAGCTCTTTCAGTCCTTTTTCTGAATCCTTCAACGGGGGGTCCCATTCTCAGTTCAGTGGTTTGCTGCTGGCATTCGCCTATGTATTTGCCGTATTCGGATTGTTGGGGGGAAGGAGGTAATGGGGGCAGGATGGGGAGGGGAACACCCATATAGAAGGGGAGGGGGAGGGGTTAGGGGGATGTTGGCCTGGAAACTGGGAAAGGGAATAACAATTGAAATGTAAATAAGAAATACCCAATTTAATAAATATGGAGGGAAAAAAGAATAGTCATAACAACCTGTAATTTGTGCAGAGAGGAATCTTAACATCCACCACCACATTCTCTCAGCTGCCTCCCACCTCGCTCCGGCCTCTTCTGCCTCTCTAAAACTTTTCTCCCATCCATCCTTCTTGTCCAATGACAGGCCTTGCCTTCACCTGCATAATGGCATCAACCTACAGAAGGAGCTCTGTTTGAGACTCTGTTGGAGACTGGGTATACTTGCAATCCTGTCAGGAAAATAATGTATCAGAAACAAAAGAATACAAGCATGTTCGCACATGCCTTTAATCCCAGCACTCAGAAGGCAGAGATGGATCACTGTGAATTAGGGGCCAGCCGGTCTATATAGTAGACCCATAGTGAGTTTCAAAAGCAAAGAGAAAAAGAGTACCAAGGAGGAATACCACTGTCAAATGATACACAAATAAAGGCTAGGTTACCAGTCAAGTTCAGGTGCGATGCAAGCACAGCTCAAGAACCAAGCTGATGTGTATTATGTAGAAAGGGGAAGTAATGTTTGTGACTCAAGAAACTGTGGTTGCTGGGTGCAGTGACGCATGCCTTTTAATCCCACCATTCAGGAGGCAGAGGCAGGAGGACCTCTGTGGGTTTTGAGGACAAAAGAGATCCTATTTAAAAAACAAAACATCGATCAAAAGAAATATGTTGCTAAAGGAAAACGAGCTGGTGGGAGAAGAGGCATGAGTCTTGAAGAAAGGGAAGGAAGATTACTGTATTTACATTTAGACAGGGAAACAAAACTACTTTTCTAGAAAAAAAAAATCTCCGAAGGGAGTGAAAAGAGACATTATCTATGAGAGTGGAATTAGATAGCTCCTGGGCATAAAGTTACACCATGGGACAGACGTTTTTTGGCTCATACAGTTCAGATATGGCAACAGAGATAAATACAGATATTCACAAGACTGGAAATTCACAGGCAGGAAAACAGGATCAGAGAAAAAACAGACTTCTGCCACTCTTTTATTCGCTCCCTCTCTTCAAAGAGGAGGGTTGAAGACTAATTTCTTGGCCTCTCTGGAGCCTAAGTGCAAACTTCTTCTCTGAGAGAGAGAGAGAAAGGAGGTCACACACAAATAAGTTTCAAGAATCAGGCAAACATGAATACATTCAAAGCAGCCCTGGCCCTAGGTGTCAGGCATTTGTTAAGTGAAGGGACATGGGGAAGATAGCATAAAGGACAGTAAGCAACACAGACGATGCCTGCAGACTGGGAAATCAGTGACGACTTATTCACCCCTGACAGTAACAGAGGGAACCAAAGCCCCAGTGAGACAAATGTAAACACTGTTTTTAAATAAGCTTAAAAACCATACATCTCAGGGCTGGGGATTTAGCTCAGTGGTAGAGCGCTTACCTAGGAAGCGCAAGGCCCTGGGTTCGGTCCCCAGCTCCGAAGGAAAAAAAAAAAAAGAACCAAAAAAAAAAAAAAAAAGTGACCCATTTAAAAAAAAAAAAACCATACATCTCCTCACACAGAGATTTAAAATGAAAGCCTATTATCAAGAGAACAACCATTAATAAGTTTGACCATATTTTTCCAGATATTTTCTTGTTTATATAGTAGGAAACTAGTTTTACCAAAAAATAAATTTTTTTAAATTTTTCTTTAGATAAAAACAAAAAAACAAGGGGTTGGGGATTTAGCTCAGTGGTAGAGCGCTTGCCTAGCAAGCGCAAGGCCCTGGGTTCGGTCCCCAGCTCCAAAAAAAAAAAGAAAAAAAAAAAAGAAAAAACAAGCAAGCAGGCAAGCTGGGCGTAGTGGCCCACAACTAATATCCTAACTAGAATTTAAAGACAGTCTGGAATACAGAGTGAGTTCAAGACTAGCTTGTGTGTGTAACTTGACCATGTCTCAAACCCTTGCGGGGGGGGGGGGGGGGCGAGGGGGACTTAAAGGATCACACTTCACTGCTTTGCACCCTGTTTTTTCATGCTACCAACTTTTTACCACCACAATGAACACTTTTTTCACTTTTATTTTTAATTATGTGTATGTGTCTGTACCTATATGTGCACATGATGTAGATGCCCTTGGAGATCAGAGGCATCGATCCCCCTAAAGCCAGAGTGAGAAGTGATTGTGAGCTGCCTGACATGGGTGCTAGAAGCAAAACAAACACCTCTGGAAGAGTGGTGTGCACTTAAATGCTGAACTTACCTCTCCAGCCCCAACAATAAGCATTCTTAATATACGCATTAAATAAAAATGTGTACACTTATGTGTTTTTCCAAAGATACACAGTACACATGGCAAGTGGTTTAGAGTGTATGGACATTGCAATTTTAATACGTATCACCAATACCTTCGTTGGACTTCATCTATAGCTTCTCACTGTAGCCTAATGGTGTAATTCCAGTAAGATGGGGCTTAAATACAAACCCCTAAGCTGGTTTAACGCAGAAAGACATTTGGAATCTCAAACTCGTGTCTCTTAACTAAACTTTCTCACCTAACAAATGTAATGACAAGAGCATGCCGCATCGGGCTGAGGAGAAAACTCAGTGGGTGAAATGCTTGCTGCACAAGCATGAGGGCCGGAGTTTAAACATCCAGCACCCACGCACTCACCAGGCATGGCAGTGTAGCCTGTAACTCCCCCCAGTGCTGGGGCAGGGCTGGAGAGAAGGAAATGCATCCCAGGTATCTGAAACCACAGTCTCCAGGTTCAATGGGAGAGCCTGTCTCAAAACTAAGGTGGACACAGAAGATACTATTGTGTGCTCCTAATCTAAAACATGAAAATGTATTAAGCAGACAATGGGATAACCTGAAGACCTTTGTCACAGTTTATTTTACTGTGGTTGTGATAAAATACTGACAAAGGCACCTTAAGAAAAAGTTTGCTTTGGTTTATGATATTCCTCCTGAGAGCTAAGATTATAGGTCTGCTCCCCTGTGCCCTAAACTGTACATCTTTCATATGTTCATCTTGTATTAGCTTATAGAAAAAGGTTTAAATATCTTTTCATTTTACTATTCTTTTCTTAAAAGAAACATCAGAAACTGGTGTTAATATTTTAATTCATCTCAACAATGATAACTTCAGTAGATAATCAGTATAAAATGTGTAAGACCTTTTATATTTTTGATCTTCTTCACATTCCAGTACACATCATTCTTTAATTATATTAGTCCAAGGGTAGTGGGAACACAGCCAACTCAGGCAATGCCAATGATGCAGTGTCTATCCACATGTGGGCATGCATGGTAGGAATTTTTCAGTGCTGGCAAACATTGTACATATGAGATTCTTTTAAGAAATTAGTCTTCAGTAAAACCTAAATAATTTTAGTTTATGAACTCTGAGTTTCAATAATCCTTGGTAAACTAGATCCTTAATAAGTAGTAATACACAAATATCAAAGATACTTGGGAGGGGGTGGAAGAAGAGTAGCCCTGAGAACGATCAAGATGAATTGCATATTTGGTTGATTATCCATCAGGAAAAGGCTCATGACTTGGTATCTTGGACCATAATGGAGACCAATATATAACCCAATAATTTTCACTATGATTCTGTGGCTCACCAGCAGTACAAAATATACTCTGCTAAAGTAGAACCTTCCTTCATACAACACTTGTGGGAGTTCATTTCCATTGCTTTAGAAAACAATGTGGAAGCTCCTTAAAAGGTTAAACATAGGCTGTCATACAAATCAGCCTTCAACTCTGAGGATGAGCTTAAAAGAAATGAAACAAACACAAAAACTTATACATAACTTCTTATAGTACCTCTATTCACAGTAGCCAAGAAGGTACAAACACCCTAAATGTCAATCAAAAAATGGATAAGCAAATGTAGTCTACACATGTAATAAAAGACTATTTGGGCATTAAAGGGAACAAAATGAGATCCTTTCCTTTATTTCTGTCCCAGCAAGTTACATAAGTTGTCAGCTTGACAGAGTCTAGATCATCTGAGACACCAGCCACTGAGCATGGCTATGGAGGATTATCTTGCTAATTAAGGCTTATGGAAAATATAAGGGAACTCAATAACCACAGGTGGAGGAGAAAACCCGGGCCAGGGTTTTAAATAATTTAATACTACATGCGGTAGCAAAAACTCACTTCTGGAAACAGGGAAGGCACACAGGCAATAGAAAAGCAGAAGAGGGAACTAAGTGGGGGAAGAAAGGGAATCAGCTAGAGGGAGGGAGGAGGGTATAGAAGAGGACAGTGGGAGGAAACAAAGACAAGCTATACAATGACGTGCATGAAGATCTCATGATGAAACACATTACTTTGTACTTAACTAAAATTAATTTTGGGACTATGATGAAGGTGCCAAACCCTATGCTACACGTCTTTACATGTTACCATGGTTACCATGTTATCACCATTTCAGGCTCACATACACTCACCAACCTTGAAACTAACCTAAGATAAATAAACTTTTAGGGCTTGTTTTGATTTTTTTAATTACATTTTAAAGGAGAGTTCCCTAAACAGTTTCATAAGTCGCTTATAAATGTTAAAAACAAAAATTTAAATTAAATTATAATTATTTCATAAAAGAGGATATGCAATTGCTCCAGTCTGCTCCCTCATTCTAAGCAGTTCAGAGCAGCAGACCCTCACTAAACTCATCCAAGGATAACACTGACTATGACTGTGATATTAACTATATGTTACCTCTTTGTCTTTATAGCCCTAAGCATAAATAATATATAAAATATCTACCTTTTAGCCAGGGAGGCAGAGGCAAATGGATCTCTGTGAGTTCAAGACCAGCCTGGTATACAGAGTTCGAGGATAGCCAAGGTTACACACAGAGAAACAATGTCTTGGGGTGGGGATGGGATACAAGTTTTTCTATTTAGCCTTGACTGTCTGCCTATCCAGGAATTTGCTGTGTAGATCAGGCTGGCCATGAACCTATAAAGATCTGCCTGCCTCTGCTTCCTGAGTATGGGATTAAAGGTATGTACCACCATTCCCAGCAAATCTCTACTTTTTAAAGAAAAGAAAATGCAGGCTTAATGAGACTGTTACAAAGCTAACAGCCTAAATCTTAAACAACAAAATCTGTGTTCTCATTTTCAACTGCTGAGCAGACATACAAGCACATACATACAGGCATGCACACATGCCCATGGAGTGAACTCTAAAAATGAGTGCCACTGGGAGATGGACTTGGAATATATTTTTATCTTACTAAGTTTCAGCAATTGGTTAATTTCATAAAGAAAAGAATATTGGTCAGGTGCTATGTGTGGTGCAAGCCTGTAATCCAAGCATTTAAGAGGCAGGAGCAGGAGGATCCTGGAAAAATCAAGGTTAGCCTGGTCTATACCGCAAGGCCTGTCTCAAAAAACCAAAAATGAAAATCAAAAAAAAAAAAAAAATTAAGTTACCTACTAAGAAGCAAAGTCAAATTTAAGAAGTTTAAAAACTTGGAAAAGTATTTCTATCAAATGATATAAGCTACATTGTTACTACAGATAATAGTACTTACCCTCTTTCAAGGCCAGCCATTGGTATAGCTCAAATTTAAACTAGTAAGTTAAGAGTAGAATGATGTCTCTTACCCCAGATAGCAAAACAGAAATCAGAAGCTTCATCAAGGCTGGTGAAAAAGAGGTGAGGTCTATGCAAAAGCCCTGACCTAGGACACTGACTGGAGCACAGGGATTTTCTCTGGGGCTTTTGACAAAGGCTGCTAGTTCACCAGACTCCCTTCAGAGTCTTAGCAAGGTAACGTCAGGACTCTCCAGGTTCTTCACTGTGTTAATAAAAGGTCTAAGTCAGAAGACCTGCTCTGTAAGACTCAATATGGAAAGCATACGGGGTCAGTTGCCTGGAGCAGTGTGTGCCTGTGATCCCAGCTACTAGGAAGGTGTCAAGAGGGGTGGGACTTGGGGAACTCACTTGTACCCAGGAGTTTGAAAACCTGAGCAACACAATAAGACCCTTTCTAAAAGCAAACAGAATAAAATAAAAATGAACAACAAAAATTACCACAAAAAAGACGAGAAAAACCTACAACCACACCCACAAACACATATTGGGGCAAACAGGGCCTTACTTGTTAAGCTCTCCCAAAAACAAGGTTTGTAATACCCAAGATCATTCTCAACAACTCACTGCACACATAATGGGAAATCACCACTTGCGTTTTCGCTCAGGTTTAGTCTCAGGTGTTCTGCTGTTTTCTCCACTAGCTTTCAGACAAGTTTCAATGTTACTTTCTCAGTCCAGGTTTCTATTTCCTATACTTGTAAGTTAATGTTTACAGCATTCCCTAGGAGGGAGTGCTGTTATTAGCTCTTTTGACATTGTCTTTTTTTTTTTTTTTTTTTTTTTGAGGCAGGATCTCATGTGTAGCCTGCTAGCCTTGAACTTGCAGAGATCCACCTGCTTCCCAAGTGCTGGTCTCCTTTTGTGTTTGACTGGGCGTGGGGAGGCATATAAGTGTGTGTACATGTACGCACAGTACTTAGCTTTTATGCGGGTGCTGGGGATTCAAGCTCAGGTCCCAGGCTTATGCAGCCAGCCTGTTATCAACCAGGCCATCTCCCGGCCTTTCACCTCTTGACACCACCAGAGTCACCATCAGCACCTCTAGTTCAAGTCAGTGTTTTTGCCCAGTCATTAAATGTATAAGAAAAGGGATTGAAACCGAAAAATGTACCAAAACTTAGAATTCCATGTAAGTGCTGTGGAGTGAAAAGCAGATGCATACCTCACTCTGCCTTGAGAAACTAGAACGTTATTAGATGAGTAATCTCGGAGGAAATGACTTCTAAATTGAGTAACGAGTACTAAACAATAGGTTTCAGACAGCAGGTCACTGGGTACAGGGTAAATTTTAGAACTGAGAACAGAAATAGACAAAGGCACAAAGGAAAAATCTAGACTTTAAAAGATGATG
Organism: Rattus norvegicus; assembly: GCF_021556685.1. Classification (NCBI taxonomy): domain Eukaryota; kingdom Metazoa; phylum Chordata; class Mammalia; order Rodentia; family Muridae; genus Rattus; species Rattus norvegicus. The sequence continues at coordinate 33,863,944 of NC_141539.1, read as the reverse complement.
TCAAGGCACACACCTTTAAGCCCAGCACATGGGAGGCAGGCGGATCTCTGCAAGTTCAAGGCTAGCAGGCTACACATGAGATTCTGCCTCAAAGGAAAAAAAAAAAAGACTATGTCCAAGGAGCTAATAACAGCACTCCCTCCTAGGGAATGGTACAAAAAGTAAATGAGTTATTAAATGAAGAACATTTAGTATATACAACATATACACACACACACACACACACACACACACACACACACACACACTTGAGAAGAGCTACAGAAATATTAACTACCATTACAATTTTTCTTAAATCCATAAACAAAGCTAAAAAGCAAACTTAGAAAAATATAAAACTACATGGAAGCTATACTATTCTTAACATACAGAGAGTTCTTAGGAACAAGCGAGAGGCTGGCGGTGTGGTTCAGTGGTAGAATGGCATGAACGGAGCCTCCGGCTTGTCCCCTAACACCCATAAAGCAGTGGCAGTGCGTATGTCTGTCATCCCAGTGCTCAGGGGGTGGAGGCACGGATCAGAAGTCTCTGTTATCCTTGGCTACACAGTACATTTAAGGCTAGTCTGGGCTATATGGGACTCTGTCAAAAGAAATTAAGAAAAAAGAGAGAGGAAGGGAAGAGAGGACAGGAAAGGAAGGGGGGACAAAAGAACAAAAAACAAAAACAAAACAACAACAAAGCAAAACAAAGTGAACAAGCCAATGAGATAAGAAAGAAACAGAAATGAACATCTTCCAAGAAAAATGGAAAAAGAATGATCTGATACTAACACTTAGTAGTATCAGATCAGTAGAGGTAGAAAAAGTAGTTTTAATAAGTTAGCATATGTTTAAAAGGCAGTGCTTTCAAGGATGTCAGGAAATAAGACAGGTTTCATTCCCACATTGATGCTAATGAATTTCCCTGTGAGGTAATCTGATACTATGTTTACATGGGCATTAAGAAGTGTCCATATGCTCCTCTCCTCCTCTCTCTGTGCCTGATCCCTTTTCTTTCTTTCTTTCTCTCTCCCTCCCTTAAGCCGCCCCCCTCCCCAGGCAACTTCCCTGGCCTTGGTCCTTCGGGCCAGTGAACTGGCCCACCAGAGAGAAGCTTCCCAATAAACCTACCTTTAACATAATCTAAAATAAAAGTGTTCAAACCTTTTGATCCAATGTCTACTACTTGAAATTTATCCTGGGAAATGCTTATCATTGTGAATACAGCTACAGCTACAGGGACGAGAGCTACAACATGATATTAAAGAAAGATTATAGACTATATACCTTCCACAGAAGCGACAGAAGATAGGGATTATAAGCAGATGATCAAATCCACACCCTAGGTCTCTCTCACTTACTGACTGTGTGTTATTATACTGCTCAAGTCCCTCAACTATGATAGACAGGCTAAAGACTACATGAATTTATGTGAAGTGTCCCCAATAACTAAGTTACAACTACTGCTTTATAAAGGTTAGACATTATTACCAATATTCAGTAGTTGGAACATATTCACCAATAAAAGTGAACTGTGAAAAAGCACATGGTAAAAACAGAACCATGTTTTAATAAATATTAGTAAGCTAAGAAGAAAAATTACAGAATAGGAACTGAAGATGTAGTTCAATGGAAAAGCAATTGCCTAACATGCTCCAGGGAGCACAGCAGAAAGAGAAGACATTAAATTATAACAACAGAACAGGTGCATTATCTGTAAAGACAAGTTCTAGGAGGAGATCTACCAAAACATGAGCAGTGGATCTATCAAGAAAGGATCATGGTCTTTGTATTTCCCTACAGTGTCCCAATTTCCTATACAGAACATTTATTATTCATCATAATAAAAATAGTACACATAAAAAGTCAATAAAGTTTTAAACCAAACAATACTTTTAGGAAACAAACAGTACTTTTAGGAAAAATCAAATTAAGTACCCATTCTAAACAATTTGGCAAATCTCTGCTTTAAGCATACACTATGTCAGGGGAAGTTTTTACTAATTTCATCAATAAGAAATATCAAGAGGTCTGCTAGGTACCAACCAAATATGTAATAATAATAATAACAATAACAATAATAACAAAACCATCTTAAATATGGTATCCTAAAATATGAATAACTTATTTACATTAGGGCTACTATGTATTTACTTGTAAATGTACACTATGGATTTGGAGGGGCAGAGTTTCTTGATAATTTTAAAGATAGCAAATTTACTTCTCCCAATTATTCCACACACACACACAACCCAGACACATATTTTCTGTCTTAATTTTCTCCATAGTACTTGGCAATTTCTAAATCCAAGATGTTTTATTGTCTGTATTCTCTTTTCCTGAATTTACGTGCCACCATGGCACGACGGGGTTGTACACTTTATTCACCGGTTATATAATATATCAGACATTTCTCCCAAGAAATCATGCAATACTTATGAAATGAAATGAAAGAATGAACTCTACCCTATGAGTTACGAGTAACTTTTGTCCTTAACTTTCAAAGACAGGAGACAGAGGCTGGGAGTAAAGAAAAGCAAGCTGATACAGAATGAGGAAAAGACAAAGATGAAGAAGAGTTACAGCAGTGAGAGAAGATCTGAGAGTGCTGCGAAGGTGAGCTGCAATATCAGGTCCTCACCATGCTAAACAAACTAGAAAGCCCAGGGCCTGGGGAGTACCGTCAGAAAGATTTACGGTTACCCAAACCTAATCCGGAGGTTCTCTACCCCTTGGTCACCCACATTACTCAGTTCTCTGAACCCGTGCAACCCTGAAGGAATCAGTCAGTTGGAAGGAGAAAGTAAGTCCTAAGTCAGAATCAGTGGGAGGAAGAGAGGAAGGCAAGGAAAACTCCAATACAGGTTGTCCCCTCAGCAAGACAAAAACAATTTATATGCATTTACTAATTTATTTATATGCAGTGGAAAACCTAAAATGACAAAAATGTTCTCTTCTACCACTTGGGTTTTCAGATCTTAATAAAAATGGTTTAGAGAAGTAATACTACTTTGTATTCCCAAGTGACCCACACCATTCTTGGCAAATACGGTGTTAAGCTGACAAAATCTACAACCCAGGAGGAAGTTTTAGACATACCTATGCAGGGTTATCTCGGTTGGGTTAACTGAAGTGAGAAGACCCACCCTGAATGTGGACTGCTATTTCAGGAACTGCACACAAGGTAAACAGCCAGGAGAGCTCGGGATCCATCTCTGCTTCCTGACTGGAGATGTGCTGTGACCTGTCTCATTCTCCTGCTGTAATGGACTATACCCTCAAACCGTGTGTCAAAACCTCCCTCAAGGTGCTTCTTGTCAAATATTTTGTCACAGCACAGGAAAAGTAACTAATGGAAAACTGTCACTAATCTTTGAAGTAATCACTTATAATCCCTAAGGATTATGTCATGAATACCAAAAGGCAATGCCACCAAATGTTACATAAATTATGAGATTCATTAACCTGTCCTACCTGGTTCTTATATTAAAGCAGCCATTTGACAAATGCACGAACATATTAGATGGGAGACTGAGAAAGGGGAACAGAGAACAGCAGAAAGAAAATGGCACAGGCTGCTCCTGTCCTAACGACCAATACAAAGCCTGTCGATTTGGATCTCTCACTAGTCTCTGTTCTTTCTCAACACCAGCCTCTTCCAAGTTAACTCCACTTCACGTGGCAAAGAATTTAACCATCTGAATCTGAAGACCCTGAACTGATGATCCACAGTATCAGAAACGAAGGAAACTAAGGAGGAAGACTCTTAGTTTGAACTGAAGGTCAGACCTTGTAATCCATTTTTAGCCTTTCATACGGCTCATTTTGATGCTGATTAAAAACTGAGCAGCAAATGAAAAAGCTATTTTCTACAGTCATTAGAATAAATTACAAACCAGAGAGAGAGAGAGAGAGAGAGAGAGAGAGAGAGAGAGAGAGAGAGAAGGGGGGGAGAGGGAGGGGGACAGACTAGTTAGCTTGAGATTTCTCGTTGAAGCAAGCTGGCTGGAATGAAAACAGGTAACATTTATTGGGCACTTATGCTAAGCACAGTCACTAAGCACTTTATATTATATACAACACTATGAAGTGGGTACAATTATTATCCCCCTTTTACACATGAAGAAGAAACAGAAATTAGGGAATTACAGAAACTTGCTTGATACAGCTATTTGGAGCTGGATCTGAGGTAGGAGCTTTTAACTAGAGAGCCTATACTTTTATCCAACGAAGTTGTAAATACGTATGCAATTTTTATTAGACTGACCTTCCCTCAAATGAACATGAATCAACAACGAAAAGGGTCCATAAAACATAAAACAGGTGGCTAAATATAACAAATTAAATTCTGATAGTAGACCCCTGACTGTCTGCCACAAGCCTGTTGTATATCTGTACAGCAAATAGCAAAGTTATTTAGTGTCTTGATTATTGGCTGTGAAGTCGTTTCTGAAAACACTGCAAATAAAGTACATTGCACTCTTAGAGTTCTGAAAATACATCATTTCTCGGTCTATTCACGGTCCTATTTCTGCTCAGTTTCCTCCCTTCCTCCCCCATTTCCTCTGTGCCTCATATCCTTTAAGCCCCGTTCAGTTCCTCTTTCTCAAGAATACCTACATGCACACTTTACCCCAGAGGATTTGTTCATGTGCAACCATTATACAGACTTAACAAAAAAGAGTCAAGTATAAATACAATTCAGATGTATGCTCAGCTTCAGGTCTATGCAACGGCAGAAAGAGCTTAGGCTGAACTGAAACAAGACACAATTAGTTAAATGCTAACATTTTACTTCTTTATCTGATGGGAGGACATGACTTACAAGGCCTCCATGTGCTTTAAAGAAGTATACAAAACACTGGGCATAGACTCTAATATTAGTAAGTGCTCTATAAATACCACCATAGAAGATATGCTGTAATACTAAAGGAAGTTTAGTGGATGAGGCACAATACATATTTTTTATCAGAAAAATGGAACTCTGTGAAACTCCATATTGAAGTAGAATCAAAACTAAATTATCTTGTGACTGAATGCCTCTGGTGGCAGACAGCTTGCTGAGAATATGTAAAATGGTCAGTTTACTCCTTAATATACACATACACACACATACATACATACATACACACACACACTCATGCACACGCACATACACACGCACATACACACCCTCTAAAAATTCTAAGATTATATAAGAAAATGTCCACCTTGTAATAAGAGATACAATAACTATAGGATAAAATGACAACCAAGATAAAGAAAATCTTGAAAACTTCTCTAAGTTTGGGCAAAGGGTGTGTGCTACTCTATTTTTGTAAAAACCCATTTTTAAAGTACAAATCCAATCCCCTGAATATACATAACATATCTCTTCACACTCAGGAGAAATCTGGATTTGAGCCTTCAGATGTGTTGAATAAGGGCTTTTTTTTTTTACTCAGTAATTCAACACCGGACCAGTTTTCACTATTTCACCTTTCATCATAGAGATGAATAAAGAGAACGCGTTAAATAGTTATCAACATTACATCGAACAGCAGCAATACACGTTTTTTCTTCATTCTTTAAAAAAAAAAAACCTTCCATTTTGCTTGCTTAATTATAAGGCAGTCATAGGAATAATCACCAACCTAGAGGCAAACACATAACTTTGAATTTTGCAGGCCTCCCATCAATTCATATAAAGGTTGTAGACGATGTTTCTAGATTGCTTTTAGGTTTTAGCACTGACAGACAATATAGCAAACCTTAAAGGGAAGTTAGCAATTTCTCAGAGGCTTAAGTAGCTAGCGTGGCCTCCAGTCTGTACTACCTAAATTAAGCTAACAACACAAAATTCCAAGTGACACCTTGCCTCCGTGAACCAGACCAAAAAAAAAAAAAAAAAAAGCATGTAGTAAAGGAGTAATTTCTGGGTTAACTTGAAGTCCTATTATAAAGTGATAAAGTGGCTGGCTCTATTCAAAATGTTTCTATTCACTATGAATCCAAGTTTCAAATGAGCGTATTTGTCATGGGCAATCACTGAATAATACAGCACGTGATCAATACATGCAAACAGTGTCTTTCTGCAGAATGAAACTTGCAGCCTCAGTTTACCCATTCACTATGCACTTGCAGGCGCCTCTTCTCCCTTAAAAAAGCAATGAACTTTACTCTAGCTACAGAGATTCTTTCTCGCCGTGCTGCTTCCTATATACCCTGGAAGTGCATAATGCAGAAGTCGGCGCTTAACATTTCTCAACTTTAGCTGTAATAACGCGAGCAGTGGACGCCAAGCATCCGCCCACTGTCCTCTCGTGACTCTACTTTGACGCACCGGGATGCGGTTCACCTGACACTCTGCAGCAACCCTGGCCAAGAAGGGTAAAAAGGAAAAGAAAAATCAACTGAGCCAGAATAAAATGGGTCCCCAAGGCAACGCGCACCCAGCCCAGATGCCCCTAAGGAAAGCCGGGGACCCGGTCGACACCAGCGATAGGGGGAGGCTGTCACCTGCCAAGCGAGGCCGCAGCGAGGGGCCCCGGCTTCCCGGCCTCTGAGAGGAGCGGCCCCCCGGCCCCGCGGCGGAGGCAGGAACCTGGGGCCGGAGGTTTCCGCCCCGCGCGGCCGTGCTCGGCCAGGGCCTAGGGCGGGGGCCGCACGCGCTTCCGAAGACCGTACCCAGCGGTGTGCGGCGCGCAGCCCCCTCCGCCCGGCCCAAGGAACCCCGGGGGCGGCGGCGGCCGCACCTGCCCCGCGCCCCGCAGCCGCGCTGACGGGCGGCTTCACCCACCTGGCGCCTCGCGCACGTCACGGCGCGACCCCGCGCGCTCCTCAGCCCCGGCGCGCTGGCGCGGCCAGGCTCCTGGAAGACCCTGCTGGGCCGTGGCCGCCTCCGCCGGGTCAGTCGTCAGGCGGGCCGCAGCGAACCTGTTGCGCAGCCTGTCACGGCCGCTGGGCTCTCCGCCGGCGCCGCCTCAGCCCCACAACAACATGGCGGCCGCTGCCTCCGCAGGAAGCCGGGGGGCGGGGAGGCGAGCGACGGGCGGGCAGTGACGGCCCGCCCGCCTAGCCGCGGGGCACCGACTCCTCACCGTGGGGAGCGTGACACTCCGTGGTGCCCCTCCTCACCCCCGGAACCGTGGAGGGCGTGGGCCAAAGTGCTTCTCCTCCCGCGAGGTTCCGAAGCTCCGCAGCTGACAGCCCTTCCAGGAGCTGCCAAGACCCACCTGGCTCCTCCTCTTTGAGGTGACTTGCGGAGACTGGGTGGGACATTTCCTGCCACACTGGACCCTAAGGTTTTGGAAAAGGCCAAGAGATATCCAGGACATCTCTGTTGGATCACACATGGAGCTTGCTCTCTCTCATGCTGGGACGTTCTTACTCACTGACGGTCTCTTCGTTAATATATGAGCAAGCATTTCCTGAGAATGGGGAATGAATGGTTAGAGGTGCAGAGGAGTTGCCTCCACCTTTGCTGCAGACCCTTTTCAAGGACTCCCCTTAAAGGATTTACCACACCCAAGAGTCAGCTATCCATTACACCATCACACTCGCGCGTGGGCACTCACCCACACATACAGCCTCAGAAAGAACATCCCCTGTTCACACAGAAGAGCGAGCCCATCACAGGAAGATGCCCCAGTCTTTTCTACTTGCAGAAGCTAGACATTCTTATCCATCTAATAGAAGAAACTCATACTCGGAACTTCTATTTTGTGGTCTCCTCACTCGAGTCACCACTTTATCTAGAGCTAGCTGTTTGACAGAGACAACAACACCCCATCGACAAAAAAGGCTTTCTTTAGATTGGGGTGAGGAAATGAGGGTTCCTAACGAGCAAGATGGGAGTCTAAAGATTCAAGATTTTCGTGGAAAGGGCTGTACTGAGATGCAAAAACTCATTACCTAAACTGGTGCCTGTTGTAATCCCTACACTCAAGAGAAAGAGTCACATCAGTCTGACTGATGAGAAGGACTGTGAATTTGAGGTCAATCTAGGCTATATAAATTGTTTCAAATATCCCATAAATAAGTGGATGTTTTTCAGACATTAGTATCCCTATGGTTTCTGTTGAAATGTGAGAGATCTGTGCAGATCAGATGACCCCGGGCTTCATTTCTTACCTGTTGGGGCAGATGAAGATAGCAATTCTGACTTGAAAGGGATGGCTGAAATGCTCAGGCCCAAATGGACAACCGACTCTTAGGAATTTAGCAAACATTGATGGTGATAAACAGGCTTTTCTTGCTCTCCGTGTTTCTTAACTCTTCGATTAGGACTTGACCAAGACCTGACAGACAGGTCCTGAGCTTTGGTGACACAGAGACACCTGGCTCCTTGGTATCAGTCGAGGAGGTCCCTGACTTCCTGGAGACCAGTTAATACTTCTCTGCCTACCAACAAGCTACTCAAGTTAAGAGAAGCAACTCTTGGGGTTGGGCATTTAGCTCAGTGGTAGAGCGCTTGCCTAGCAACCGCAAGGCCCTGGGTTCGGTCCCCAGCTCCGAAAAAAAGAGAGAGAGAGAGAGAGAGAGAGAGAGAGAGAGAGAGAGAGAGAGAGAGAGAGAAGCAACTCTTAAGCACCTGTCAGCATTTCATCCCAGTGGTCCCTTCCCATGCCCATCTCCAAGGGTCTGAGCATGATGAGAATCCTTCTCACAGTCCCACAGGGAGTTGGTCTGTTAAGAAACTGAGTTTAATTCCTCATGGGCAGATAGTTAATCTCCATTTCCCTCCCATCACTGGTGAGTGCTGCGTGCATTTTGATATTCCGGACCTGGTAACATTCACCTTGTCTTATTTCTAGAATAAGAAATGAAAAACTTGCCAGATCCTTGGGAGGAGGAGGATGTGGGTGGAGTGCATTTTAAGGCCTCCCTTGAAGAAACTGCAAAGCTATCAGAAATTGGAGGTATATATGTCTGCCTGCAGTATCCCAAACAGTAAATCAGCAACTCAGTTTTCCCCCTTTTTTGGTGCATGGGGGGTGGGGGGGTGGGCAGTGACCTAGGGTCTGTCTGTGTAGCCTTGGCTGTCCTGGAACTCTCTTTGTAGATCAGGCTGGCCTCAAAGTCACAGGGATCTGCCTACCTTTGCCTCCCAAGTGCTGATAGTTAAGGTCTCTATTCATACCTTTAGACCAATCTATCTATCCTGTCACAATGTAAGAGTATGAGGACCTCCCGTAGCCTAGCTTCTTTTATATATACATATGTGATTCTGGAATAAATCTGGACGTTTACTATGTGGTGGATAGGGATAACTAATGAGGGAAGAAAAGAAATGAAGGATTCTCAGATTCCTGGGCAGGCCTTGCTGACTGACAGTAGTTCTGCTTAACAAGTAAAGAATAGAATTTTGGAGGCAGGCAAACACAGAAGCAACCCAAGAAATGTTCTTGCTGCTTTTAGATCTTTTTTTCCCCCCTACTCATATGCAAAAAAAAAAGTTTTTTTCTTTTCAATACCCTTCTCTCCCTCTGCCTTCTTTAGCCAAATTCCAGGGCACTCGGTGTCTAACAAGAACTTCAGCATCTGAAACAGTCACTCTGTCCTAGAACTCATCACACTCAGTCTGTAGGAATGCATGATTCAGGTAGGTGTTGCATCCACCCTCCCAGTTCATTCCTCCACTCATGGGCTGGTCTTGAAACTACCTGTGAATTCCCTAAGAATTTCCCAAATTCGACTGTCATCTGTTCACCTCTATCGTGGACTGGAGATGAAACAAGTCCTACCTAAGTCAGAGACTTAGGTTCTTGTCGATTCCCTAAAAGACTGGTAATTGGTGTAGAGTGAAAGGCTTAGGAAGCCGTGAAGTAGACAGTATACATCGTATTTTTCTCCTTCTGCCAAATCTAGGATAGGTTCTTAGGCCGTGAGGAACCCATTCACAAGCTTGTTTTCCTTCTTGCTCCTCCCAGCCATAGATCCTATTTTCTCTCAATTTCCCATTTCGTAGTCTCCAAAGATCCCATTCTTCGTCCAAAAACCTACGCAGCTTATCTTAAAAGAAGACTATCATGGTAAGAAGAGGCTAGAAGAGACAGAAGGAAAATGTCCACATTTCAATCATACCATGAGATAAATACCATATAGGAAGCTTGCGTGAACCTAGAGCTTGTAGACTGCCTATGGAAGTGCCATATATAACCTTAGGGTTTTTTTTTTCTTTGTATAGAATGGAGTTTATTCAGAGCGTGGGGAGGGGAGTTGAGAGGGTAGTAGAGACAGAGAAAGGCAGAAAGAGCAAGCAGAGAGAGAGAGAGAGAGAGAGAGAGAGAGAGAGAGAGAGAAGAGAGGGGAGTAGAGTAGTAGAGGCTGGCCATGAGCGCCTGGAGAGAGATGGAAGGAAGGGAATGAGGAAAAAGGGGGAAGACCCAAGAGGATAGAGCAGAAGCAGGAAGGCAAGAGCAAGTATAACCTTAGTTTTAAACAAATAATTCATAAGGAAATTAAGAGGCTCTGGCCAACAGAAACCGTACTGATTTACCCGGGTATTTGTTACTTCTGATGGTCTTCATTCTTTCCCGAGTTTCCATTTATAAATTCCTTTAAATAACTTTATTTAGTGTTTAAAGCTGTAGTGCAGGTCTATTTGCCACAAAATTTTACATTTTATATGAAAATTTAGAAGTTACTTGCTTTCATATTCATGTGTAAAATATGCAGTCTGTGGGTGTGAGTGAAAACAAGTGAGGTAGCTCAGTGGATAGACACATCTGCTGCCATACCTGATGGCTTGAGTGTGCCCTCTGTGTCCCAAGGATGGGAGGAGATAATCAACACCCACAAGCTGTCCTCTGACTTCCACCTCTAACATGCACCGTGGCGTGTGCGCACCCGTGTATGATAATAATCACATGCAAATATAAAATGAGAAGCTACCACTGTCCTCCTTCTGACAGGTATCTTTAACTGTTTGGTATCCTCATTAGATGTGTCCCAACAGTGTAACAGTGCTTCCCTGCGGAGCACCAAAAGCCCTGCGCCACCCTCCCTATGCCCAGGGCATCCGCGGAGATGAGTACTGGGAAGTGGACCTGTTTAAAGCTGTGCTCCTTTGACCTTTGGGAGGAGCTTGCTCATGTCTACTGTCAGCCAGGGCATCTGTTTTAGTGTATTATAAAAAAAAAAAAAAAAGGTGGGACCTCGGGATTCCTCACTCCTATATTCTCTCCCAAGAAATGGGTGAAAGGTGACATTTTCCCTTTCTCTGTTCCTTTGTCCTTTCAAAACTTAGAAGGAACTACTGACAGTAGTGATTAAAGCTTGAAGATTTAAAGTCAATCTAGGAAACAAGATTGAGGTTGACCTACTATAACATGGCTATACACATGATGAAAACTAGGTCAGGGTAGGGGTTCAAGGTCCAAGAAAAGGTCTAGGCCTTCTGTGAGACATGTTTGTCCAGTCACCAATTGAGTTGTTTGTTTTTTATAAAATTAAAAGTTATAAAGAACCTGATATGTTCCTAGTTTATAACCATAGTCAGAGGGCAAACTGATCTTTGGGTTCACTTCTCTACTAAACCTTACAAACCCTCTTTAGAGTACAGAATAGAGACAGCGAGGTGGAATGACTTGGAGAAAGCAGTGGGAAGGGGAATCTCCAGCTGTAGTATGGGCAGAGTATTGCCACTCTCAGGCCACTGGAGTTGTATGTATATAACTTGAGACTCTGGCTTAGAGCCGGATGGGACTGGAAAGGCAGTGCCAGGCAAGCTGGGGAGGGAAGTCGGCCCAGACTTGGTTCAGTGCCAGCACTGCAGGGTGGAACCAAAAGCCTGCTTCCAAAGGCCTGGAAACCCTGAACAGGGTGTGCTCATTCATGACTGAAGCACCAGGGGCTTCCAGTCTGGCAGGTGTAGCTCAGAGAATGGGAATCCAGTGTGCATTCAAGAGTCAGACATGCTTCTTCCAGTCTGCTGTGTATCCCCAGCTGTCTACTTATGTCACTGTTACTGCCTGCAGACACACTAGATACCAGTTGACTTCTTGTAATAACCTAACTAATAATACAGCCTTTTGTGCTGGGCAGGTCTTCTATTTTTAAAGATTTATTTATTTTATTTATATGAATACACTGCAGCTGTCTTTAGACACACCAGAAGAATGCCTGGGATCCCATTATAGATGGTTGTGAGCCACCATGTGGTTGCTGGGAATTGACCTCAGGACCTTTGGAAGAGCAGTCAGTGCTCTTAACCACTGAGCCATCTCTCCAGCCCCTAGACAGGGCTTTTATTTTATTTTATTTTATTTTAACTTTTTAGTTTTTCATTTTCATGGTGCTGAAAATGGAACCCAGGACCTTACACTTACTAAGCATGTTATATCACAGAGCAGTACTCTCTGCTCCTGATTTTGAAAACTTTTACTTAATTCTTGTATCGAACTTGAGAATTGAATTTCCCATCATTTAACCTTGATTGGCTTGTTTTTTTACAAGGAAAGGTAAAAAATCAGGATTCACCTTATATTTGAGAATTTTCTGAAGCCCATTTTTGATTTTCTTTTGCTCCTTTACCTAAAAAAAATCAATAAATCAATCAATCAATCAATAAATAAATAAATAAGTAAACAAACCTTGCTGTTATGCATCCAGATAGCAGTAATGTTTTACTTTGAAGCAAAGCAGCAGAGTAAATCCTTGGCACTGCTAGACTCAGAGTGGCCAAACAAACTTTTGTTTCTAATGTTAGCATTTTTTTATAAGACAATGTCTTGAAATGATCTTAAGAAAGATAATCGCTGAACCTAGGGTACATGCCTACAATCCCAGCTATTTGGGATGCTGAGGCAGGTTCACAGGTTTAAGGTTTCTTTGGGCTACACAGTAGATTCAAGGTCAGCCTGAGTAAGGCAGCAAGACTGTGTCTTCCTTAGGGTTTCCATTACTGTGAAGAGACACCATGACCAAGGCAACTCTTATAAGGACAACATTGGGGCTGGCTTACAGGTTCAGTTCATTATCATCAAAGCAGGAACGTGGCAGCATCCAGGCAGGCATGGTGCTAGAAGAGCTGAGAGCTCTACATCTTCATCTGAAGGCAAACAGGAGAAGACTGGCTTCCAGGGAGTTAGGAAAAGGGTCTCAAAGCCACCCAAAGTGACACACTTCCTTCAACAAGGCCACACCTACTTCAACAAGGCCACACCTCCTAATGGTGCCACTCCCTGGGCCAAGCAAATTCAAACCACCAGACTGCCTCAGAAGGAAATGGGGACAAAAGGGAAGAACTGAGAGAGGAGGGAAGACAAGGAAAAGCAGGGGAAGAAGAGTTCAGGGGAGGAAAGGGAAGAAGGATGATACATGTCTGGTTATTACTAGCTCTTTAAGGATTGAGACAAGAAGTTCATAAGTTTGGGGCTAGCCTTGGCTACACTACAAAACATTATCAGGAAGGAAGGAGAGGAAGTGAGGAGTGGTGGGTAGACACGAAGTAGCCCCAGCGCCAACACTGTAGCAGGGGGAGCCGCAGGTAAGTGTGAGGATACATTTTGATATAAAAAATAGGCCTTTATTGACTTCACTTACAAAAACAAAATCCAAGCAATGAAATTGCGTCCTGAAGTAGAATCAACAATGTAAAGCTGGTCAACATCCTCACCCTTCCTGGGGAGGGCTGGACCAGGGGATTTCTGCTCAGGAGACTGGTGGTGACTATGATGTGGTTCTTTGACTATGATGTGCATTTTGCCATTCTGATTTCTTCCTACTGTGTTTAGTGCATCCAACTGGTGGGTCGTTTTTAGTCCTTACAGTTTAGAACTGCCTGATTCGATGGAGGAAAACAAGAAAGAGCGGCAATGGGCTACTTGAAATTGATTCAGCCTCAAAAGCATCCCTCAATGGGCGAACATTTGTTCTCATAAAGGGAAATCTTGAGTGTCGGAGAAATCCCATCATTTGAACAGCCCACTCATCCATGAGTACTGTATTCATAGTCCATTGTAGCTTTGCTTTAGCTTTTGTTAATTTTAGGGGAGCATTTGTTTATACTTCACACTTAGTTTCACAAAACCAAGGCACTTACTTCTGCTTCCCTCTATTTTTCTCTCTTAAAACACATAACTGGATTGTTTTTAGTCATAGTGTATTTTCTAAATTCTTACAAGGCTGTATATTGTCTTACAGTCTTTTGAATGGAGCTCTGTGATTCACGTAATGAGTGTCTTGTTCGTAGCTGATTCTAACTTTTTATTATAAATAATGAGCATTTCATTTCTAAATGTGCTCTTATAGACTACGAACAGTTAGCTATACAATGTCCCCTGAAAGCACTTATTTTTAAAGGCTTGGACTGTAGTTTGTGGGGCTACTGCAAGGTGCAGGAACAGAAGCTTGGCGTGGCTGGCCCAACCACGTGACCCCAGTACTTTGGGGGGGAGTGCTGTGGAGACAAGAGAATCAGGGTTCAAGGGTTTTTTTGTTTTGTTTTGTTTTGTTTTGTTTTTAAGATTTATTCATTTATTAAATATAAGTACACTGTAGCTGTCTTCAGATACACCAGGAGAGGGCATCAGATCTCTTTACAGATGGTTGTTAGCCACCATGTGGTGGCTGGGAATTGAACTCAGGACCTCTGGAAGAGCAGTCGGGTGCTCCCAACCGCTGAGCCATCTCTCCAGCCCAGGAGTTCAAGGTTTTTCATGACCGCACAGTAAGGTTGAGGCTAGTCAGAACTATGATATCTTGTCTCAAAAAACAACAAAAATAACTAAATAAAACAATTTGAAAAGAAGTGGAAAATGGTGGAAGAAAGTTAGGTCATTGGGGCCCACCCTTGGAAGGGGTATTGGAGTCTTATCCTGTCTTCCCTTTGCTTCCCTGTCACCACAAGGTGAGCAGATCTCCTTTGTCACATGGACCTCTGGTGCCATTAGGCCCAGTGACCATAAGCTGAAACCTATACAGCTATGAGCTGAAGTAAACCTTTCCATACGCATGAAACTGCCATCATAAAACCCATTACTTTGTATCTTATCTAAAAAGGAGTAATAAAAGCTTATTATTCCTACTATCACAGAGGTGGAAAACTGATTGATTTCCATCTTTTGGTGTCTATTCTTAGGGTTAATTTTCAAAGCCTTAATCATTGAATGAAAATAATTATTGATAGTTTCTATAATATATATTAATCTGCCATAGCAGTATTAGAATATACTACTTCCACTATGCCCTCCTCAGTTATATTTTATATGCATTTAAACTTTTACTATTTAAAATTATTTTAAATTTCCACTTTTTCTTCTATGCACAGATGATCTGCATTTTTACTACTTATGTTAAATAACAAAATCACATTTTGGTGATAATGTAACTCAATGAATTATTCGTGTGTGCTCTCTTCTGTGATCTGGATGCTGTATTCCTTCAAAACTTGCCTGCTGAGACCCTAAGCCCCTAAATGGTAGTCTAAGGAGGTGAAGTTTCTAGGATGATTAAAGTAATCTAACCACAAATGAGATTAGTGCCTTTATCAGGGGACCTCAGGGGAAGCCCTTGTGCCTTTACCCATGTGGAATGACTCAGCTGGACCATAGTACCTGTGTACCAGAAAGTGAATCCTCACTTGTTTTATGGTGAAACATTTTCTGGGGGACATACATGTCTACTCATCCCAGACAGAGAGCAAAGTATGAACACCACCAAGGGTGTAGTGACAGTTTTAAAAATTCTGGAATTTTGTTTCATTAACACGCATGCACGCGCGCGAGCGAGCGAGCGCGCGCGCGCACACACACACACACACACACACACGCACACACACACACACACACGCACACACACGCACACACACGCACACGAGCGCGCACACACACACACACACACACAGAGAGAGAGAGAGAGAGAGAGAGAGAGAGAGAGAGAGAGAGAGATTGTAAGAATGTACTTTCATTTTTAACCCCAGGTGTAGGGATATGGGGCTGTTTCAGACTGTGCAGTAACTGACCACGGTTTGCCTCATGTACTAGATAATTTCTGCAATTGCGTGACATTTGGGATTCTGGGAACTTAACAGATGGTACATAAATGTGAGAGGAGGTGTCTGTGGTTGGTGGTGGTTTAGGGAGGTTGGTTGCGATTTGCTAGTAGCAGCGGTCAAAGAAGAAACAAAAGAAAAGAAAATAGATTCAGGTATATTCCTGATTTCTCTTTCTCCTTTATCCTTGTTCCTCTCCTAGCTAGTGTTGGAGAGGGATATAAGGTAAGAAAAAGAAGAACACACAAAAAGTAATGGGTTACTTGCAGGAGCAGACTTAAAGACAGCTGCATTACCAAAACCCACCCCAGCATGGGTGACAGCTCCCAAAGTTAGAAACCTGAAGCACACACCTGGCAGCAAAACAGGTTGGAGATTGTCCCTCCTAGTTATTGCAGTTGCTCTAAACCTCTTCTAGGCAGCTCAGGTGGTTTCCGATTCTTCCAGGCAAGATGGTACTGTCTTAGAGTCTTCTTTACAGCTTAGCTCTGTTCAATCAGAAAGGGACTCTCAATTTCTATTGTTTTCTCTGACAGGGAAGGACCTAGTAAATCTGATTGGTTTCAGGAACTTCCCGAAGCTCTTTTTGAGTTGCTTACCTTCACATTTAAGGATCTTCCCTCCAGGATGGAATGTTTTGATGTCAGAGGAAACTGTTAAGCAAAGTTACCACATACTTAATCTGCAAGCACCTTGATATTGGATTTCCCAACCCAGAACTGATAATTGTGCTTTTTATACTATCTAGTTTGTGGTATTTTATTATGGCAGCTCAAAACAGATTAAAGCACTGTCCAGATATACATTATAATATTTCTTTTTAAAAAAATTTACTAATGGGCTGGAGAGATGGCTCAGTGGTTAAGAGCACTGACTGCTCTTCCAGAGGCCCTGAGTTCAAATCCCAGCAACCACATGGTGGCTTACAACTATCTGTAATGAGATCTGATATCTTCTTCTGGTGTGTCTGAGCTACAGTGTACTTATATGTAGTAAATAAATCTTTAAAAAATTTTACTATTATTGTTAATTATGAGTATATGTGGTACCTGTGAATGAAGGCACTCATGGAAGTCAGAAGTATTGGATGCTCCTGGAGCTGGTGTTATAGGTAGTTGTGAATGGCCAAAATCAAACTCAAGTCTTCTGGAAAACTAGCATATCCTCTTAACCATGAAGTCATCTCTCCATCCCCTATTTTAATATTTCTATTTTATCAGTTCACATGAGCTCTTTGCATAATACACTCAAAGAAAGGTTGTTTTGTTCTTGCTTGCTTTCTTTCTTTCTTCCTTTCTTTCTTTCTTTTTTTCTTTCTCGTGTGTGTGTGTGTGTGTGTGTGTGTGTGTGTGTGTGTGTGTGTGTGTGTGTGTGTGGTGGTCCACAGAGGCCAGAAGAGAGCTTTCAAAAACGTAAGAGCTGGAGTTGCATGCAATTGTAAAGTGCTGGGAACTGAACTCCAGGCTTTGGAAGAGCAGATTGGGCTCCTAATCACTGAACAAGCTCACCAGCCTGCAGAAAGGTGTTTTAACAATCATCACGTGATGCTTGCCTATTGTCTCTATTTATAGATTATTATTATTATCTACTTATGAGAAACAAGGATTGATTTCCTTTTGAAATCCATTTGCTTATCTACAATAATCCAGTTGGTGATAGACTTTTATGTTCTGGCAATATGTTCAATGAAGAGTCTATGGCAATAATCGACAATAATCATGACTCCATTAGATGTTCAGTAAATGTTACTGAACACTGGAAAAATAAACATTGTGACAGAAAATAATTTTGTCTGCAATTCAGCAAGGTTAATAATTGACTGGAGGCCCTAAGGAAGTTTCTACAATTCTCTTCTCTGATCCAAATAACAGCTAGGTGGTGTTGTTAGGTGTTTGCTTGTTTGTAACAAGTTCTGTTTCTATAAATAGTAATAACATTACTCTGAGCCTGGGACTATAGGCACATACCACAACGCTCGGCTCTGTCGTTATTAAAACATATTAGTTGTAAAATCTATTGGGATAGACTATGACGATAACATTCACTGACTATATCCAGCACCCTTCCGCCCTTCCCTCTCCTCTCCCTAGTCTCCTCTGTAGTCCCTCAAAATGTTAAACTTTCAGGTTATCTTAAGTACGTTTAAGTATGTTTAAAAGTATTTTAAGTATTATTATTAGTGTGCTCGTGGCGGGTGGCGCAGTCAGGGAACAAGTTTAGGGAGTTGGTTCCTTTTTTGCATTGTGGGTTCTAGGTCATCAGGCTTGAGCAGCAAGTGCTTTTACCCACTTGGGCATCTTGCAGGCCCAACTTCTATTTTTTTAAAGTTTCCACAAATGAGCATGTGTGATACTTGTCACTCTGTGACTAGTTTATTTTGCTCAACATCATGTCCTCCAGATCCATCTATCTATATCTATCCATTTTGCTGCAAACGACAAACTTTCCTTCTTTATGGATGAATGAATGATCCTCCACTATGCACATACACTGCTCACTCTTTTCGTCTACTCACCTGCTGATGGGTATAGAGGTTGAGCCTGCATCTTAGGTGTTGTGAATAGAACGGTACTGCGATATACTTGGACACACAGGCTCTGTGCGCTGACTTCATTTCCTGTGTCCCGTACCTGGAGTGGGACAGCTGTTTTCTGTGGCATTCTCTTGAAGTCAGTGCTCTATCCTAGAACAGGAGTAATGGGAGTGTTAGAAGATTTAAACAGGAACACGAAATTCTACTTTCATACCAACAAGCCCTGGTGAGACTTGTAACTCCTCAGAGATCTACAGAAAGGTCCATGAACTTTGTGCCTTTCAAGTTTAGCCTTGTTTTTAATTTGAGGTTCTGTGTGATCTAAATTGATTTGGTTTTATAAGGTAAGCCTTGGGGCAGAGACCAGGTTTTAACATGTACTTAACAGCTTCTACTGTACTTTCAATTCTTGGAAAATAATAATTAATGGTTAGGCATTGGGTGTTTGGCACAAAACCCTGACTCTAAGTATAATTAACTTTAAGAGCTATTTTGGTATCTGTTGAAAGTGAGATGTGAAGCACTTTATGGCTTCGTAGGAGTCAGAAATTTATCCTGTGCTTGAGACATGTTAAGATATATAATGCATGAGTAGAGTTGCCTGATGAACATGAACTCTTGAGTGGTTTTAATGGAAGAACAGTAGAAATTCTAGAATTAACCTCACAAAAGTCAGATTAAAAGTTTAGAGTGTCTAAACACTTAAAGCACCCATGTTGGTAATTTTGAAAAACAAAATCATGAAACACATTAGATCTTAAAATTAATATCAGTAGTAAACCCAGTAAGTTCTGTAAATTTTTTGTTCAACAGCAGTTTCTTTAAATGCTCAAGTGCTGAATAACTTCCAAATAACGTCTTAATTATGTAAGTACACATGCGAACACAGTTACAGTGCAGGCACACCTTGCTTTGCTACTGTCTTTAGGTCTTTAGTTTGTCTCCTACAAACCTGTACCACATTCTTCAGAACTTTGGAATGCTGAGGAAAGTGTGAACTTTGACTCCAAGTGGGAACACTCTGGCTAGGAAAGGTAGCAGCAGGAGAGGAAGTCCAGGCACGTCCAGGGAGAGCTGCACACAGTGTCTTCTGCCTTGCAGACTGGAGCTCAGTGTTAAAACTAAGCATGAGCATTTTGCCCACGTGGGATGCTGACTAAGTAAGTGAGGAATTGCAGGTCTCGTATGGCGTTCCTAACTTATTCTTCTCTGTCCTCAATTTAATATTTTACCCACACTGAGAAATGCCCTTTTTCTAATTTTGAACATTGCACCGCTTGTCTAAACGTGTGAGTGCATGAATAAGAGGCCGTTTGAGAACGGAAGGTGTCTGGCTTTTCTAAGACACGGCCTCATGTAGGCCACTATGAACTCACTGTAGAGTGACAACTGTGCTTGAACTCTACGAGTCAGGGTCTCACTGTGTAGTTCTGGATGCCCTTGACCTAATTAGATAGACCAGGCTGGCCTTGAACTCACCGAGCTCCTCCTGCCTTTACCTCTCAAATGCTAAAATTAAAGATGTGCATTCTTGCACTCAGCTTTTTGAAAATATAAGAAAATAAGATCATCTCTAAACTATCCAAATACAAAGTTGGGGAATAAAAATTGACAAAAACAATGTGAAAAAAAATATCCAACAGCTTCAAACCAGAGTAAACTGGTGTGAATATTTAGGGTTTAATCTAAAGTAAATAGAAGTTTATTAGTTTGGGTGCCTTTTCTAAAAGCATGATCTCAATGAAATGGTTCAGCAGTGTGTTTATAAGATTATGAAATATATATTTGGTCTTCTCCTTTCCCTGCATATAGTTTCTAAAAACTTTTGGAATCTCTAAGCTAGGAGTAGTATGCCTTTAATCCCTTGGGAAGCAGAAGCAGGCAGATTTCTATGAGTTTGAAACTAGACTGTGGTTCCCTCAATCCTCACCTCTGAGACGGGGTCTCACTATGCAATTCCAGCTGACCTGGAACTCACTATGTAGACCATGCTGGGTTCAAACTCTTAGAGATCTACCTGCCTCTGCCTCCCAAATACTGGAATTAAAGGAGATGAAGGAGATGGGGCACACCTTTAATCCCAGCACTAGGGAGGCAGAGGCAGGTGGATCTCTAAGAGTTTGAGGCCAACATGGTCTACAGAGCTAGTTCCAGGACAGCTAGGACTACACAAAGAAACTCTGTCTCAAAAACAAAACAAAGAAACAAACAAATAAAATGGGTACCTATGAATAAAGTGTTTCCTTGAGTCTGTGAGCCACTCTGGAAGGAGGAGTCTTTGGAATCTCAGTTTATAAACACAACTGATCAGAAGTTGCAAACTGGCATCTAAAATAGGAAACATTCTCACGGGACTGAGCCTTGCCCTGTAGAACCCAACACTACTATTTCCAGGTAGACCAGGCCAGAACTGAGTGGAATCAGAGCCTACCCTGCTGAGGTTCCCTGGAAGTTCATGATTCATTGGTTAGGGTGTGTGCAGGGTGGCACAATCGTTTTATACTGTGAGAATGTAGGCAGAGAAACCGAATTTTGTTTTGCCTATATACTTATACCTTTTAGTCACTGTCTTACACTTGGCAAGGCAGTATTTATGAAGGGTACTACTTGTATTCTACCCTTTACACTTTTATCCTTTACTCTTCAAGATACTGCTGGTCCTGGTATTGGTCCAGGCACGTTCTAATCTTAACTTGGTTCTTCTTTTTAAAAATTTCTATTTTAGATTTATCTTATGTGCACAAGTATTTTGCATGCATGTATATGTAAGTAGTACGTGCATGCCTGGTACCTGTGAACTTCAGATAAGGGCATCAGATTCCCTAGAACTTGAGTTACAGATGTTTGTGAACCACGTGTGGGTAATGGTACCTGAACCTGTGTCCTCTGCAGGGCAGCCATGCTCTTAGCCACTGAGCCATCCCTCCAACTCCGTAAATTGGTTCTTTATGTAG